>NC_090448.1:197867665-199088498 GCF_031143425.1 Pleurodeles waltl
AATAATAACACAAAACATATAATAAAAAGATGATAATGTGAAAAAAGAGAGGAAGAATAAATGTAAGAGAAAAGTAAAAATAATAATTGTACAACACCTAGACAATATATGGAAAAGGAGCACAGGCTACTATAGTCTGAAACCACTAACAATACTGTCACATCAACCGACGTTTTCATAAAGTTCCACATCCTCATTCAAGCCTCCAGGCGATTTACAACCAAGCAAGATGATATATTCTGACTCGCTCACTCTCAAAAGCCTTTCTCTGTTTCCTCCATGTATGATCTCCTCAATCCTATCAATACCAAAAAATATCAAGAGATCAGCATCCTGTTTGTGTACTTTTGCCTAATGTCTAGCAACAGGTCAAGAAACATCATGATTTTTTAATCGCTCTATAATGCTCTAAAATTCTCTTTTTCACAGGACCAATAGTGCTGTCAACATATTGCAATCCGCACAGACCTTATAAGACATAAATACAATGATCCAACCCACAAGAGATAGATTTGTTTATCCTCCTAGCCTCCCCCAGGGCCGTCTTGTATGTTTTCACATTCTTACTCTTTTACATGCCTTACATTTCCTGCATTTGAAAAAACATTTTTGTTCACTGAACCATCCAGTCTTTTTGCACTGTCCCCCTAGGCGACTCTGTACTAAACTATCATGTAATGACCTTGATTTGCGATACGTAAATTGAGGACAAGGGGCAGAAGTCTTCCCAATCACAGAATCCTGTTTGATTATATGTCAATCTCTCATCACCATATTCTTTATAGATGTACTTTCTTGATTGAAAGTTGTTATCACTTGCATCTCTGCTATGTTATCCTTGCTCTTACTTCTTTTTACCAAAAGAGTTTCCCTGGTAGTTTTTGCCACTTTATCACTAGCCACCCTCAAAACCTTATTCGGATAGCCTCCTGCTCTAAATCTGTCAATCATTCTGCTTTCCTCCTCCTTATAGGCTTTCAAGGTGCTGCAACTCCTAGCCCTGAGCAATTCGCCATAAGGGATACTCCATTTCAAATTAGTAGGTTGATGGCTATTTGCATGTAAAATACTGTTACCCGATGTACTCGTGCGGTATAACTTAGTCTGCAATCTCATTTCCTTTACCTCGAGTAGCACATCTAGAAACACCATTCTCATGGGATGTACCTTTCTGGTGAATTTCAGATTCAAAGTATTCTGGGAAATGTGTTGCGTACCCTCCCATATCATAAAGAGGTCATCTATGTATCTAGTCCAGATCGAAATGTGTCTGGTCCATTTCTCACTATCCTCCACCAACACCCGTGTGGCCTCCCACCACTCATGAAGATCCCAAAGTAAATTGGAGCAAAGCAGCTTCCCATCGCAGTTCTAACCAATTGTCGATACCACATATCCTTAAAGATAAAACAATTTTTATTCAAGAAAAACTCCAACATTTCCAATAGCATCATTGAATAGTCATATATGCAAAGTGGCCTATCATGAAAAAAATATCTGCAGGCCTGGATCCCCAGACCATGCTCAATGCAAGTATATAGGGACTCTAGGGTAACTAACACAAAATGTGGTTCCCAAGGAATCCCATCAATTTTAGAGACATAGGCCCTCATTACATAGGCCGGCAATGCAGCCGCACTTCCGCAGTGGCCATTTCAACATCCCCGCTGCAGGCCAGGCTCTGTGGTCAACACCCGCCAGACATGGCTGAAGGCAATGCACAGCTATGGTTGAATTAACGTGTAGAAATGAAAATTACCTTACATTAAAAAAAACTAATTTTAAAAAACTTAGAAATTGGCTTAAAAAAACAAAGGTGACAGGGACATTATTGCTAGGGTCTGAAGAGAAATGCAGCCACTATAGTTATAGATATTTCCAGTAACTATAACTTGTGACGTAAGGTAACTATAACTTGCACTCTCTCTATGCACTGCTAATTACCCCAGATATCGCAGCACTCATGACAACTCTTATAACATCAATAAAAATATCAATGAAACATTAGAAGTTAAATTATTGAAGAAAAAAATGCATGGCAGGGGCACGAGATATAGTAACCTTAGGCAGCAAGTTATAGTTACTTGATATAACTCTAACTGTAACTGCTGACTCTCTCTACAGAACCTATTTTTAATGTTCATTCAACCCTGTAACCTTTTGTATTTTAAGTGAACATATATGTGTGTGTGTGTGTGAGAGAGTGAGGAAATTAGGCTGATTGCAGACACCCCCTTACTTTTTGCCCCCATTTTTAGCTGATACTAGTGTTTTCTGACTCTGGCTGTCCCCTGGGCACTGCTAACGTGTACCAGAGCCAATGCTCTGTGTAAAGTGGTATATGCAAATTAGACAGAAATTTAATTGGTTCTGACATCCTACGTATACGTCCCCAGTATATGGTAGTGCATGTAGGCTTAGGAACCCCAGGGTAGATGCGGCACCCCTGGGTGCACTGCTGTGGTCTCTAGTATCATTATAATGGCAGGCCTGACTTGCTGGCTGCTTTTAAGTTTAAATTAACCCCTGCATCGACTTTGGACTCAAAAGTACTTTCTAACAACTACCTTGTTTTTACATATAAGTCACTCCTTAGTTCTGCCCTAGGTGGCCAAACAGTTGGGTGCAGTGTATATTATAAGCAGGGCCTTTTTGAAAGATGTTTTACAAACCCCTGCGGGAGAAAAAAAGCCAAATTCAATGGGCTCCACAGGCTAACATTGGGAGACTTTATTTTAAAATTATAAATAAAGTCTTATTTTCAATAGAGATGAGCTAATCTCGCAAGTTTAAAATAATAAACAAAGTCTTATTTCCAATAGAGATAAGCTAAATATAGCAAGTTTGGTACCAAATTAAGGCCCTCATTACAACCCTGGCAGTCGGTGTTAAAGCGGCGGTAATACCACCAACAGGCCGGTGGTAAAAAAATGGGATCATAACCACTGCGGAAACCGGAAACACAGCCAGCCACTTTAACACTCTGACCACCACGGTAGTAGCAACAAACACTGTGGTGGTAACCGCCAACACGCAGGCGGAAGTCAATGTACAGCCCACCCAATCACAATCCGCCCATCTGCCTGCTTTTCCGGGCTGGTACCAACGCTATCAAAAGCACAGCGGAAACAGTACTTGGTAGGGAAACCACTCACCTCTCGACACTCAACGAAGAGGCAGGATGCCATGGAGCCCGAGCTGCACGTCCTGCCCATGCTGGTCTACCTCCTCATCTACCAGGAGTACAAGCGGCGGCGGCGACAACCACGGAGAGTACTGCACATAGTACACAGGGGTGGGGGGGGAAGAGAGTGACACACACACCCAACACGTAACACTCCCACCCCCACCCTCACCCACAACAACATACACACAAACACATGCATAAACATTACATTTACACCCTGTAACCTCCTCGAAGAACACAAGGACAAAAGGAATAGAGTCAAATCAGTGATATTTTAGAAATAGACAGATATACGTAATAATTTTAAAAACAGTATTTACAAAACTATACAATATGTACATAAGGCGGTACATTGTCCACTCAAAATGTCTGTGGGCCACTGGGCCAAAACTCATAGGCCAAGCCCACACTTGACTCCTGCCTCAATACGGAGAGAACACTGCAGGGGCATCAGGTCAAAAACACACAGGCACCTCAGGGGGATGAGGAAGGGGGGGCACCTCAGCCGGAAGATGGAATAAGGCCACTGCTTCTGGAGGGGGCGCCATGCCCACAGCAATGTCCTGGGGAGTGCAAAGCCACAGTCTCTCTAGTGGGTGCTTTGCCAACTGCTTGGTCCTGGGGACTGCAAGGCCACAGTCTCTCAAGTGGGTGGGTTGCCCACTGCTTGGTCCTGGGGAGTGCAAAGCCACAGTCTCTCCAGAGGGTGGTTTGCCCACTGCTTGGTCCTGGGGAGTGCAAAGCCACAGTCTCCCAAGTGGGTGGTTTGCCCACTAATTGGTCCTGGGGAGTGCAAGGACACTCATTACAACTTTGGTGGGTGGCAACCAAGTTGTAACCGAGTTTTCGCGTGCCGGCCCAGCGGAGATGTTGGCCGCAATATGGGAGCCGGCGCCAAATGGAGCCGGCGGTGTTGCGGCGGTGCGACGGGTGCAGTTGCACCCCATGTGCTTTTCACTGTCTGCTATGCAGCCAAGGTCCCTTGTTGGGCAGGCTCTCAAGCACTCCTACCCCAATAGTGTTAGTGGGCATCTACAACTGGGCAGGGTCCTGTGGGTTTCAGGTGTGCAGTTAATGGCGTTAGGCATTGTACCCCATGGGCTGGTGACTATATTAGTAACTGGTAGTGCATGGCCTAGTGCATAGGTCTGCTCCCTGTGTGTTGTGTACGACAACGGTAGTGGTGTTGCTGGAATTAACCAATTGCATCCTCTGTGCATTAGCATCATCTGGCGGAGGAGCAGGGGCACCGGTGACGGAGGCAGCTGCATCCCACATGGGCCTGGAGGCCGAATCCACCGACGGTGAGGGCACCAGTGGGATGAAGGGCGAGGGGAGCACCATGACGGGGACAGGAGAGGAGATCACAGACAGCGACTCTGGGCACAATGCCCCCTCCAGAACAAGTGGATAGATCCATTCACTCCCCCTATCCTTGGCAGGATCAATCACTCTGGCACAATGCCCCCTCCAGAACCAGTGGATAGATGCATCCACTCCCCCTATCGTTGGCAGGATCAAGCACTCTGGGCACAATGCCCCCTCGAGAACCAGTGGAACATGTCACCGACTTGAGAGACTGTGGCTATGCACTCCCCAGGAGCAAGCAGTGGACAAACCACCCACATGAGAGACTGTGGCTTTGCACTCCCCAGGACCAAGCAGTAGGCAAACCACCCACTTGAGAGACTGTGGCTTTGCATTCCCCAGGAGCAAGATGTGGGCAAACCACCCACTTGAGAGACTGTGGCTTTGTACTCCCCAGGACCAAGCAGTGGGTAAACCACCCACTTGGGAGACTGTGGCTTTGCACTCCCAAGGACCAAGCAGTAGGCATGGAGCCCCCTCGAAGGGCAGTGGCGTCGTACCATCTTCCAGGTGAGATGCCCCCTCCCCTTCTCCCCTGAGGTGCCTGCGTTTTTTTCGACCTGATGCCTCTGCAGTGTTCTCTCCGTTTTGAGGCAGGTGTCATGTGTGGGCTTTGCCCATGCTTTTTTGGACCACTGGACATTTACAAGGGACAGTGTACGGCCTTGTGTATATAATGTAAATATTGTAAATACTGTTTTTTTAAATACTACTGCTTTATCTGAATGTTCCAATACAACACTGGTTAGACTCATTTCCTTTTGCCCTTGTTTTTTTCCAGGGGGTGACGGGTGTATCAGTATTGTTGTTGGATGTGTTTGTGCTTATGTTGTGGTGGGTGAGGGTGGGGGATGGGGGTGATGCGTGCCATGTGTGTGTGTCACTCTCTTTTCCCTCCTCCCCTCCCTTGTGTGCTAGGTGCAGTACTTACCGTCGTTGCCACCACTACCTTCTTTCTACTTCGTGGTGTATGAGGAGATACACCAACATGGGGAGGATCTGCAATTCGGGCTCCAAGGCGTCCTGGTTCTTCATGGAGTGTCGAAAGGTGAGTGGTTCCCCTTCGATGTACTGTTTCCACTGTGCTTTTGATGGAGTTGGTACCGCCCCAGAAAAGCTGGCGGATTGGCCTCTCATAATAGTGTGGGGGGTACATTGTCTTCCGCCTGTCTGTTGGCAGTGACCGCCACGGTGTTTGTTGCTACTGCTGTGTTACAGTGACTGTCTATGTTGGCGGTTTCCACTGTGGTCGTGATCTCATTTTTTTTACCGCTGGCCTGTTGGCGGTGTTACGCTGCTTTAACACCAACCGCCAGGGTTGTAATGAGGCCCTATGTCTTATTTACAGTCTGTCTTAGTTGTTTACTTTTTCACTGTTACTTTATAATGACTATTACAAGAACCTTCCTTAAATTTGATCGGCAAGCAAGGGGAGCATTCCATGAAACATGTTGGATGTATGATGGTGCAGCCTCAATAAATAACCTAGCACTTTTTTGCACAAGCGCTCATTCCAGTGTGTTATTTTGGAAGCCACACGTTTGATATATATATATATATATATATACATGTATAATGGGATATTGGTAAGGACAGGTAGTTAGCTACACTTAACAATAGGTTACAATCCATCACATGGCCCAGTCAGGGTCTCAATAAGTTCATCCTTGCTTAACCCTTGGTAGCTTGGTCCACAAGCAGTTAGGCTTAACTTAGGAGACAGGTTTGTAAAGCATTTAATATCAACAAAGCAGTAAATAAGTAAAACATAACACACAATAAAAATCTGACACTAACGTATAAATACAGGAAATCCTTTTATTATTAAAATGACACAAAAAGGACAACAATCCAATGTAGGGAACCAGATATATGATTTTTTAAAGGTTAAAAATAAGACTAGTGCTTAGAAAATTATAGCGCTTAAAGGGTTAATAAAAGGTTGCACTGGACAGGGACAAAGTCAAGAGTTCCTGCCACCGATGATGCAAAACTGCTAAACTTACTTTCAGAAGTGTTTGTTTGATTCAGGAAAGTGGTCCACAGCACCAGCCAAGGGTTCAGAGGCTCTGGTTTGGCTCTTGGGGTCTCGGACTATGATTGCCACAATGCACCTCTTGAACTTATGTAGCTTTTTAGAACAGTTCTCCTCTTCCTGAGGTCGTTTTGGGTCCTTGAATTGTCCACAAACATGATCCAAGGTTTAAGAACCTCTGAGTTGATCCTTGCGAGTTGGGACTACAATTCCCAGAATTACCCTTTTCAGAAATGTCAAATGGCTCTCGATGTTGTTCAATTGGCCTCTTCTTGCAGAACTTGATGTAGGACGCACTGGTCATCTACTTTGTACCTGTAGCTTACAGTGAGTCCTCTCCTGGAGTTGCAGAAGTCCTATTCTTAGTGAAGCCCAAACTGTGCACCTGGTGCAGTCCTTGTGGGTGCAGTTATTAGTTACAGACCAGGGGTTCAGCAGTGCAGTCCTTCTTTACTTGTATCTTTTTCCAGCAGGGATATCGATTGTACGGAAGCTCTGCCATATTTATCCTTGCTCCTGGGTTGGGAATCAGGGGGGTGCTCCTGTCCAATGGGGAGCAGGGTGACACACTCTGGGGTGACCATTTCCTGTGAAGTTTAGCAAAAAACTATCCAAGAAAGCAACATTCTTCAAAAAAATCCAAGATGGCAAAAATTCATCCTTGGAGGTTAGTCCACCTACTGATGTGGCTAAGTCTCCCTTAAAACACCCCTTTCTGGTCCCTCCCCTAATCTAATCAGTGGGGCTCCTATCTGTCTGGAGGACCAGAAATGGGGGAGGCCCAGTTACTGTCCCAAGTGGCTTTCCCTCCTTTGAACACAAGTTTGGCTACTCTTCCCCATCCTGTCCTGCCACCTTCTGTTCTCTACCCACCAGATGCTTCCTTTGTCTCAGCCCAGGTCACGTCTCACCGCATTATGGCGGCCTGGCTCAGACTGCTGTTTGATGACCGATCAGGAAAGGCAACTACAGGGCTGAATTTGATCATTTTCAGAAACTCTTTCCCTGTGCTATTTATGTTAAATTCAACATTGACAAGTTGTTGGAATTATTATAACATTTAGGCCTTCATTATAACCTTGGCGGTAAATGCCGGCTATTGCTGTGCTGACGGCCACCAACATACAGTGACCACAGCGGTATTCTGCTACGGGTATTATGACGCACACTGAGAATTCGCCACTATACAGACACCCACAGAACTTTGCCAGACCAAAGGTCAATGATAAACTGCGGTACCAAAATCCACACCGTTACGCAAACAGGAATACACCCACAGTATGAGGACCCACGAATCACCGTAGCGGTCTTTCAACTGCGGTAAACAATTGGCGGTACACATCGCCGCACTCAAAATACACACACACAAACAAAACCACACCACATTGGACAATTCAAACTACACACACCTGACACACATACACCCACACACCCACAACATTATAAAACACACACCCACATTACCCCCAACCCTTCCTAAGAAAAAAAAGATTGCCAACTGAAAGAGAGACAGGGCAGGAGCGCCCACTCAATCTGAGCCACAAAACACCATCACCCATACACCACCCACGCACCTCACAGCACACACCCCAACACATCACCCCACACACCATCACACATACCACGCACACCACATCCATGGCACCTCAAAGACACCCAGGTTTTCAGAGGAGGAGCTAAGGGTCATGGTGGAGGAAATCATCCATGTAGAGCCACATCTTTTCGGATCAAAGGTGCAGCAGACGTCCATTGCAAGGAAGATGGAGCTATGGCAGACAATTGTGTCAACGCAGTGGGACAGCACCCAAGAACAAGGGATGACATCAGGAAGAGGTGGAATGACCCACGGGGGAAGATACGTTCCGTGGTTGCAAGACACCAGGTAGCAGTACAGAGGACTGGCAGGCGACCCCCACCTCCTCTCCCACAACTAACAAGGAGGGAGGAGCAAGTCTTGTCGATCCTGCATTCTGAGGGCCTCACAGGAGCATCAGGAGGACTGAACTCTGGAAAATCAAATCTTTACTACTATCACCCCTCAACCTGCATGCCATCCGATACCCCCACCCTCACTTCCATCACTCCACCACCTCACACATACCCCACTATTTCAACCCACCCATCCCAATACCAAGCCCTGCATGTCACAACAGTCCATGTACCCCCATCACAGATCTGCATAGACACCCATCTCCACAGCATGCCCAGTAGAGAGAATCACCTAGCCCACAAAATCACCACGCACACAAAGCAAAGTTGACGGGGAAATCACAACCATACAGGGAAACACACCCATGAACAAGATGGCACACGCATACACAATAACACTGCATTTGCATCCCCACAGGACTCTCACTCAACGTCACCGGAGAGGAGTTGCCAGCAACATCCAGTCCCCCCACAGAAGAGGCCCACAGGGACGACATCAGCTCTGCACTCCTGGATCACGATGACCAACCTGGCCCATCAGGGACCTCTGGACTGTTGGTTACCGTGCCACAGTCACAACCCACCACAGAGCGTCCCCCTCAGGAAACACCAACACAGCACCCACCCAGAGGGCCCATGCCACTGTCCCCAAGACACGTCAATCAGCAGTGTGTCCACCACTACAGGGACCTCAGGCAACCCCACAAACCCAGGACGATCAGGGACCTGGGGTCAGTGGCAGTGGGCACACGGTTTAAAGGCCAGAGGCACAGGACAACAGGGAAGCTGGGAGGACTGCTGTGCGACAGTGGGAGGACAGGCCCAGGGAACCCACTCCACAGGAGGCACTCAGCAACATCCTGGGAGCATACCACCTTTCCCAGGAGACGATGGGCACGATACTGCCCAAGTTGCATGAGACCCAGCGGTTGCAGTAGGGACAGTACCTGGGGATCAGGGAGGATCTCAAACACATCTACACCATCCTGGTCACCATTGCAGGGATGCTGGCAGACATGGCCAACACCATGAGAGATGCAGTGGCACACCAACTGGCCCCTGACACTAACCACACCAAAGAACAGCCCTCTACCTCCGCCGGCAGTATTGGACAGGAGGCCCCACCACAGGAACAACAGGCCACCAGCACCCCACCCCCTACAGAAGGAGAACCACCACGGAAACGGTCCCTGTGATCTAGGCAGAAGCCAGAGAACATTGCCAACACCCTGCCAGGAAATAAGACTCTCCTGATTGTCACCATTCTTTCCCACTCTGTCACCCTGTCCACCTTGAACTGCCATTGCCCCCCTTCTTATGCCCCCTTGGACAATGCACCTGTGTTACCAAAAGACTGGACTCTAACTGGACATTCCTCCACCATCACCCCAGCCCATTGCACATCCCCCTCTACTTATGAGCACTTAAATAAACACCCTTGGAACAAATACAAATTTGGAGTCTGTCAAATGATTCAAATATGTATTAGTACAACATTATCAAAGCATTGCAAGTCATATGTACACTTAAATTTAAATTGGAATGACCTTTAGTGGGCAGCAGTAAACATACTAGGAGGCAGAGTGGGCACAGAGATCTGAAAATAGAGATGTCAAAGGGTACAGTAACTGGCCATAGACATAGGGAAATCAGGCTGCCATGTACAATGTCCAACAGAAAAATGAAATGTAAACTGAAGTTACAGTGTCTTACCTGTGTGTCACTGGAAGTAATCCGGTATTATATTACTTCTGTTGTCCATATCTTCTTCCTCTGCCTCCTCTTCCTCTCTGTCCACAGGCCACACCGCTGCCACATGACCGTCTCCAGGCTCATCCTCCTGCAGAAAAGGCACATGGCGTCTCAAGGCCAGGTTGTGCAACGTGCAACATGCAACGATGATCTGGCACACCTTCTTGGGTGAATAGTACAGGGATCCACCTGTCAGATGGAGGCACCGGAACCTGGCCTTCAGGAAGCCAAAGGTTCTTTCAATTATCCTCCTTGTTTGCTCATGTGCCTCATTGTAACGTTCCTCTGCCCTTGTCCTGGCATTCCTCACTGGGGTCAGTAGCCATGGGAGGTTGGGATAACCAGAGTCACCTGCAAAAATTGAGGGATACCTGTTAGACACACACTAACCCTTAGGGACAACCCCATACCCAGACACCAACTTATACTGGGTAGGGACATTGGGCTCACCAATTAGCTACACCCGGTGCCTCTGAAGTTGAGCCATCACATATGGGATGCTGCTATTCCTCCAGATAAAGGCATCATGCACAGACTCAAAAGACTTGGCATTCACATGGGAGATGTACTGGTCCACCAAACACACCATCTGCACATTCATAGAGTGATAGCTTTTTCTATTCCTGAACACTTGTTCATTTCTACAGGGGGGGACAAATGGCACATGTGTACCATCACTGGCACCAATGATGTTGGTGATATGTCTCAGGGTATGAAAGTCACCTTTCACTGTGGACAAATCCTCCACCTGGGGGAATACGATGTAGCTGTGCATGTGTTTCACCAGGGCTGACAACACTCTGGTCAACATGTTGGAGAACATTGGCTGAGACATACCTGATGCGAGGGCCACTGTTGTTTGGAAGGAACCACTTGCCAGGAAATGGAGCACTGACAGGACCTGCACTAGAGGGGGGATATCTGTGGGCTGGCGGATAGCTGACATTAGGCCTGGCTCCAATTGGGCACACAGTTCTTGGATTGTGACCCTATCAAGTCTATATGTTATGACAATGTGTCTGTCCTCCATTATTGCAAGGTCCACCAGGGGTCTGTACACCGGAGGATGTCACCATCTCATATTCATCCTCAGTGGTTGAAGCCTATAGAGGAAAACAGTGAGCAGAGGGTCATATTAACACATAAACTGAAATAATGATGCCTCTTTTCCTTTACAGGCTCCCAGGTAACAGGAGGGTAACTGCCACAGGTGCCTCCATCTGACAGGTGGAACCCTGTACTACTCACGAAGAAGGTGTTCCAGATTATCGTGGCATGCTGTATGTTGCACAACCTGACATTGAGACGCCAGGTGCCTTTTCTGCTGGAGGATGAGCCTGGTGATGATCTTGTGGCAGCAGTGGAGCCTGTGAACAGTGAAGAAGAGGAGGCAGAGGAAGAAGAAATTGACAACAGAACGAACATCATCATGCAGTACTTCCAGTGACACACAGGTAAGAGACTGTAACTCCTCTTCACATTTCAGTATACTTTAGGACATTGTACATGGCAGCCTCTTAACCTCTGTCTATAGACACTGACTGTTCCCTTTGGAGTTAATTTTTTTAGATATGTGTACCCCATTCTGCCTTCTGCTACGTGTACTGCTGCCCAACAACTGTCATACACTGGCATGAGTAAACGGACATTTACACTACAATTTGCTGCTAATGTTGTGATAATACATTTGTTAAAGATAAGACTGACTCCAGATTGATTTTTTATTAAATGGTGTTTATTTAGGTGCTAATGTGTATAGAGGTATGTGCAAGGGGCTAGGGTGATGTTGGAAGGAAGATCCATGGTAGAATCCAGTCTCTTGGTATTACAGGTGCATTGTCCAAGGGGGGCATAGGAAGGGGAGCAATGGCAGATCAAGGTGGACAGGGTAACAGAGTGGGACAGAAGGGTGATAATCAGGAGAGTCCTATTTCCTGGTGGGGGTCTTAGCAATGTTCTCTGTCCTCTGCCTGGATCACAGGGAATGTTTGCGTGGTGGTTCCTCTTCTGCAGGGGAAGGGGTGCTGGTGGCCTGTTGTTCCTGTGGCGGGGCCTCCTGTCCACTAGCACCGGCGGTGGTGGAAGGCTGTTCCTCGGTTCGGCTAGTGTCAGGGGCCCTTTGTTGAGCCACTGCCTCCCTCATGGTCTTGCCCATATCAGCCAGCACCCCTGCTATGGTGACCAGGATGGTGTATATTTTGGTCCCCAAGTAGTGCACTCCTGCAGCCGCTGGGTCTCCTGAAACTTGGCCAGTACTGTGCCCATGGTCTCCTGGGAATGGTGGTATGCTCCCATGATATTGGAGAGTACCTCGTGGAGAGTGGGTTCCCTGGGCCTGTCCTCCCTCTGTCGCACAGCAGCCCTCCCAGCTTCCCTGTTGTCCTGTGCCTCTGTCCCCTGAACCGAGTGCCCACTGCCACTGACCCCAGGTCCCTGATCGTCCTGGGTTAGTGAGGTTGCGTAGGGTGCTTGTAGTGGTGGACACACTGCTGATTGACGTGTCCTGGGGACAGTGGCATGGGGCCTCTGGGTGGGTGCTGTGCTGGTGTTTCCTGAGGGGGGAGGTTCTGTGGTATTTTGGGACTGTGGCAGGGCAACTGACTGTCCAGAGGTCCCAGATGTGCCAGGCTAGTCATCCTGATCCAGGCGTGCAGAGCTGTTGTCATCACTGTGGGCCTCTTCTGTGGAGGGCGTGGATATAACTGGCACCTCCTGTCCTGTGACGTTGGGTAGGGGTCCTGTTGGGATGCTAATGCATTGTTATTGTATCTGTGTGTTCCATCTTGTGCAATGGGTGTGTTTCCCTGTATAAATGTGCTTCACTGTTGCCTTTGCCTTGTGTGATTGGGTGGGCTCAGTGAGTCTATCTAGTGTGCATGCTGTGGTGATGGATGTCCATGCAGGTCTGTGATGGGTGTCCATGCATTGTTGTTGCATGCAGGGCTTGGTATTGGGATGGGTGGGTTGTGCTAGTGTGGTATATGTGAGGTGTTGGAGTGATGGGGCTGAGGGTAGGGGTAGGAGTTTGTGTTTGGAATGCAGGTAGGAATGGCAGTATCCCTTGGTAGGGTGTGGGGGATTAAGTAGTAAAGATTTGACTTATCAGAGTCCAGTCCTCCTGCTACTCCTGCGAGGCCCTCAGGATGCATGATCACCAAGACTTGCTCCACCCATGTTGTTTGTTGTAGGGGAGGAAGTGGGGGTCCACCGCCAGTCCTCTGTACAGCAATCTGGTGTCTTGATACCACGGAACGTACCTTCCCACGTAGGTCATTCCACCTCTTCCTGATGTCATCCCTGGTTCTTGGATGCTGTCCCACGGCGTTGACCCAGTCGACGATTCTCCGCCATATCTCCATCTTCCTTGCAATGGATGTCTGCTGCACCTGTGACCCGAATAGCTGTGGCTCTACCCAGATGATTACCTCCACCATGACCATTAGCTCCTCCTCAGAAAACCCAGGGTGTCTTTGAGGTGCCATGATGTGGTGTGGGTGATGTGTTAGTTGATGTGTGGAGTGCTGTGTTGTGATGGTATTATGTGGTGTGCGTGGATGGTGTATGTGTGATGGGGTTCTGTGCCTCTGGGTGATGGTGTGGTCTTTGCTTTTCTCTCTCTGCTTGTTCTAATTTCTTCATTGAAAGGGTTGTGGGTAATGTGAGTGTGTGTTTTATATTGGTGAAAGTGTGGTGTGTGTGTGTGTGTGTGTATTTTGAGCGCGGCGGTGTGTACCGCCACTGGATTACCGCGGTTGTAAGACCGCTTCAGTAATTCGTGGGTCATGATACTGTTGGCGTATTTCTGTTGGCGTGATGGTGTGGGTTTCACTATCGCCAGTTTATCACTGACCTTTGGTCTGGCGGACTTGTGTGGATGTCTGTATAGTGGCGGATTTCTCAGTGTGGGTCATAATACCCATATCGGAATACCGCCATGGTCACGGTATGTTGGCGGCCGTCGGCATTGCAGTAAGCGTAATTTACTGACAGCGTTGTAATGAGGACCATAAAGTACACTAGTCACCATAATGGACTAGTGTACACCTTGACAAGGTTAAAACATTCTTTATAGTAATTGTGCTGAACAAAATAATCTCCATGATTGATTAAGCAGGTTGTTCCACTGATACATAATGTGCAGGTAATTATAATATCTAATCTCAATAATTGCCTAGTCATTATATATTCAGAGCCACTCACAAAGTAGTATCAGTGTTGAAAACTATAAAAACAATCAAATATACAATGAATCACACTCCAGTGGGCCAAAATATTTGGACGATGGGCTTCTGAACACCGAGGCCGTAACTGTATCAACAGACATATTTATGTCCTTTATAAAATATCGCTAAGCACTAATTCCTGGGTGACACATTAGTATTTTACAATACATCAGTACTGCTTATTCATCACAACAAACTAATTAAGTGCTTGAAGAACACAACTACACTCGCTAATTTTACACACTATTTGGCAGTATTATTATGCAGACTATTCATAATGCTTAACTTCTCTTCCACATATGAACATGATATAATGCATATAAATCAAATACTTCAAAATACCAAATAACAAATGTGAAACTCATGTTTGTTCATATTGCAGCAGTTGTGCTTGCTTTTCCATTCACAAACAACAATAAAGAGTTTTCTTGCACCTGTGGAAAAACATTAAAATCATGATTGCAAACCCTTAATGTACCTACTCTTCCTCAACTGAACCAAACTCAGTTAAATATGTAGAAAAATGTATGCCAGATAAAGGGCTTGCACCTTAAATTCCTAAACCAGACGACCAGCTTCAACTGAGTTCAAACCCACTGGACCAATGGTGTTGCATTTAATGATGTACCACCATTCTAACCATCTTAAAAGAAGGGTCCTGTTGTCCGTCCAATGTTAGGCAGTTTCGCTTTTCATCACAATCATATGCAGTGTCATATGTAATGTCCCCAGAATGAGCTTCACTAAAATGTTTCATAACAGGGTATTAGGATCATTATGAGTTATTACTCTAATGTGGTCTAACACCAGCTTTATGGCCTTATGTTTTGTGCTGTCTATGGAATACATATTACATCTGCATCTTAGACATTAGGCACAATAGTCTGATTTACCTATGAGGTGTTTCTGAATGACAAAGTAATTTCCAATAGCAGGGAAACTTATCTGTTTTGTGTTGCTGCTGTATTTAGAATCCGTGCACTTAGTGCATCTCAAGATTATGCATTGCAAAGTACTAGCTGGTGGTTCATGTGTGGTAATGAAACTCTTGCGTAGCATGTCCCTAAGAGATTTGCATCTCCTTAAGGTCAATTGGAGATGATCACCCAAATATGATCAGTTTGCAAAATGTGCCAATTTTGTCTTGAAAATCTGTCTAATCCTGTGTGCTTGTGAGATATGTGTGGTAAGAAATCATATCTTTTTAACCTCACTCACAGGTTTTTTTTCTCTGTGACTAATGCCTCCTCTCTTTGTATATCATCCACTTTCTCAATGGCTTTTCTAATGCCTTCCTAGGTGTTGCCCTCTTCCAAAACCCTTTTAGCCATGACCTCCTTCTCTCTCTTAAATTCCTGCTTTGTGCTGAAGTTTCTCTTCCCACATAATAATTCCTCATAGGGCATACTACATGTCAAATTGTTAGGATGATGGCTCATGACATTGAGGAGGCTGTTTCCAGCTGTTTCCTTTCCAAAGAGTTTCATGGATAAATTTCCTCTTGGACCTCTGCTATTAGGTCAAAAAATGTGATGGTACCTTTGCTTATTTGACTAGTAAATAACAAGGTTAGATTATTTCATTCAGCATATCTCAAAACCCTCTGCCTGTGGCTCTGTTCCCTTCTAAAAGACGAATATGTCATCTAAGTATCTGGCCCAGTGCACTAAGTGGTCTTCAAATAGATGGATTTTCTGGACTACCTGTTCCTCCTAACAACCCAGGTATAAATCCTCATAGCTGGGGCAAAACAGGTACCCATCACAGTTCTCTGGGTCTGGCGATAGTATATGTTGTCAAAGAGAAAGAAGTTTCTATTTAGGCAGTACCATACCATGTCTAAAAGCATCTCACTATGGAAAAGAAAAGATAATGAGCAAGCTTTTAAATAATGATGGGCTGCTTGGATGCCAAGCTCATACAGAATACATGTATACAGATAATTCACATCTATGTCCTCCAAGAGAAAATCCTCCTCAAGACTGATTTCATCTACGATGCACAATAAATCCCCTGGGTCCTTGTCAAATGAGTGTAGTGTGTCTACAAAAAGGTTTTATAAAAAAAAACTGGACTTAGTGAGAGGTTTTCTCAAGTAGTCTTCCTTTGGAGGACGCTATGGGCCTACCAAGGGGCTTCAGAGGACCTTTGTGCACCTTAGGTAAAAAATAAATAATACATAAAATAAATAATAGGGACCTTGGTATTCTGGGGTCAGAGTAGCCTCTGACCCTGCTCTCAGCACTCTCCCTCACTGCCTCTGCCTTGCTCCTCCTGTCTGCTGCGCAGCTGCAGCACACAAGGCCACAAGTTTGATCCCACAGACTGCCTGGACTGACTCACCACCTTGTGTGATTGCTGTCACGGTAATTGTTTTTTGTAGAAATGTTTTTTGTAAAATGTAATCATAGTCTTGTTTTTCTTGGACTCTTATTTGCCCCGTTCTGCTTTGCCTCCATGCAGTGCTCTGTTATTTCCTGTACTTTGTCATTTTTTTCCCCACCGTGTTTTCTACAGTTTTTTCCTTCCCCTGCCTGCCACCATCCCACCTCCCTGCCAGACCCTCTCACCTTCCAGGACTACTTAAGGTAACTGCTGCGTGACCGCACAGTGGGTGAGCCTAGCAGGTGTGCCGCTGGTTGTCCAAAGACATGCCAAGGGCAAGCTCCTCTGTGCCCATCTGTGCCTGGACTGTACCCAGCTCCAATAAACCTGGCCGTACTTACCCCCACAGATACTCTTACATGGATCCCTGTGCTATCAACCCTGGATGCAACAACAACTGCTGCCTCGCATCACCCCACCAAACAGTGGGACCAATCACCTGCACCCACTGCTGATACTCCTCCACCCCAGGACTGGCTGCCACGACTGTCACCAACTCCTCACCATCCCCCCTGACTGAGATAGCCTCAAAACAACTTAGGTGCATCCTGTTCAGCACCAAATCACTCTACAACCACACAACGAAGTATGGGATACCATCTCCACCCTTGCCCCTGATGTAAACTTCATAACAGAGACATGAATCACCCTCCTCTCAGCCCCGGACAGCATCGCAGCAACAGCCCCCGGCTACAAAATGAAACACTGTGGCCACACCAACAAGGAAGGAGGTGGTATCACCAACATACACAAGGAATTAATCACCTGCACCTTCACCAATGACAGAACAACGCCTATCATGGAAAACGTGAACGTCCATCTCCACAACAATACCACCATCAAAAGCACCCTCACATACTGACCACCGGACCAAGAACCATCCTCAGTGACACCTTCACTGAATTCACCCTGCTTACCATTGAATGCGAACACTATGTGGGTCATTATGAACATGGCGGTAAATACCATCTCCCGCTGTGGAGACAGCAAACAGAATCCCGCCATTGGCGGTTAACAGAAACCCGCCATATAAAGATGCAAAAAACAGAATCCACAAAAAATATTCCTACCACTAGTCACCGCCTGGGCCTTGATGGCGAAAAAGCAGCACATCCCACCCCGCCGAGCACACAAATCCCCGCCCTCCAAATAATGATGCACAAATCACTGCAGCGGTCAGTGGATGTCAAACGACCATTGGCGGTACAGACCGCCACGGCCAGCAAGTGGACCCAGCAGTAAAAAATGCACACATTGGCAAGTTTGAAACCCACACACCTGACACACATCCACATCACCATAAAACACTCACAGACACACCCCACAATCCTTTGCATCGCCAATAGGAGAAGCCAGACGGACAACACTACAGGCAGACCGAATGCCACATCACACGACTCACACACCCAACCATACAACAGCACCCTCACCAATATTCACACAACACACTACCCACAGCACACAGCATGGCACCCCCCAAGCACCACCACTTCACAGAAAGGGAGCTATGGACCATGGTGGATGAGATACTCAAGGTTGAGCCACAAATATTCGGGGCACAGGTCCAGCACACACCCATCGCCAGGAAGATGGATTTATGGCAGACCATTGTCAACAAGGTCAACGCAGTGGGAAACCATTCACGCACAAAGGACGACATCCGCAAGAGATGGAATGACCTGCGCAGGAAGGTGAGGTCCATGGCATCCAGGCACAACATTGTGGCACAGAAGACTGGGGGAGGACCTCCACCAACACCCCCTGACTACACTGACTGGGAGGAAAATGTAGTGGCCAACTTGCACCCTGAGGGCCTCACTGGACTCACTGGAGGAATGGACTCGGGTAAGTCATCCACAATTACCCCATATCCACCACACCTTGAATGCATGCACCACCCCACCCCTCCAACTACCACCAGGACCACTACCCCACCCTGGCCACATTTACTAAATTCAGTCACCCTGCATGCCCACAAACCCACCAACAGGCCCACATCCCTCCCCCTGTGCACAGCCACCTACCCCTGCAAGGCATCAGAATGGCTCTAAATCACCCACAATGCACCTCCGCATCCCAAGAAAAATGCAATGGCAACCTCACAAAAGCACCCTGCATGGCCCACCAGTGGAAGCCCTGCACAAAATAGGCCTGCCCCGTGCACCCCATCTGATTTTGAAATTGTAACATACATGTCCCATTCTCGCCAACAGGCACCACCACCCATGCCACCGTGATGGACAGGACAAGGAGTGGCAGTGGCCCACATGGAGACAGAGGCACCACTCAGGACACTGGAGAGGGAACTCTGGACAATGAGGAATACCCTGGCCCTTCACACAGTCCTGGACTGTCACCATCCAGCAGCCCCACCCAGGACACCACTGACACCCCTACCACCCAGCCACCAACATCAGCTCCGGGAAACCGGCCTCACACCTGTGTATCCAGACCACAGATTTGTGGAACACAAGGACAGAGGCCACAGTCACAACCTACCAAGAGGCAGGAAGATGATGACCCCAGTACAAGTGGCAGCGCCACACCTGTGCAGGGGACACAGGCACAATGGGCTAGGCCCAGTGGGAGGGCAACAGTGGCCCAGGGGGAGGCCAAAGGATGGATGCTGCAGCCCAGGAGGTCATATGTGAGGTTCTGGGAGCATACTACCATACCCAGGACAGGATGGGACAGATTGTGGGCACCCTGGAACAGAATTTAAGGCTGCAGATAGCACACCACCAGGAGACCTTAGAGCAGTGGAAACAGCTCAATGCCACCATGACCACTATTGCAGGGGCGCTGCCGCACCACTTACCAACCCAGCCTCAGAACCCCACAGACCAGGAATCCCCTTCCATAGACCAAGATACAGACCAGCCATCAACAGCAGCAGCTGGACTGGAGCCACAATCAAAGGACACACAGGAGACCAGCACCTCCACCCGTACAGGCCAACCCCAGGCACCCAAACGATCCCTCAGGCCCAGATATGGAACAGGAACACCTGCCAAGACCAAGGTACCCTCAAAGAAGTAACTCTGATCCAAACTGTCCCCCAAGTGTGCCACTCAACCACCATCCCCACCGTGCAATATCAACTCAACAACATGTAAAATACAGATGGACATATTACCACTGCCAAACAATCACTGAGACCATGTAGCCAATATGGTCATCCTCCAGCAGCCCACTCCCATCAATGTAAAGAACACACTGGCATCCTTGACACCAAATAAACACACGTAAACCAGTGTCAATGTCCCCTGTCAGTATGTTGAATCAAATCGAACTGTGCATGCAATTGTCATTGTAATCATATAATCATACCTTTATTGCAGGAATGGCACCCCAAGTATAACATGGGGTGGTGTCAACAGAAATGTCTAACAAGTTGTTCATCATGTCACATGTCACTTGCAAACCTTGTTACAGTGAAAATGTCCATTGACCCAACACCCACATAGGGGATAAGTCAGACAGACAGTATGCAGCACAGGCAACAACAGCAGCAAATAGTATATCATAGTCACTGGAAGTATAGTTGGATCAGTTGGTTCCTGGAGTGCACATAATCCCCCTCTTCATCATCACCATCACTCTCATCCCCTCTAAGAGGAAGCTGGTCTGGATATACAGCACCGTCCTCCTCCAAGAGGGGAAAAGATTTCCTCACAGCCACGTTGTGCAGCATGCAGCAGGCCACCACTATTCTACAGACCTTTTCAGGGCCATAGGCCAGGGATCCCCCAGAAATGTGGAGGCAATGGAATCAAGCCTTCAGGAGACCTATAGTGGGCTATATCACCCTCCTAGTATGTCCATGGGCCTCACTGTAATTCCTCTCTGCATCTGTCCTAGGATTCCTCACTGGTGTCAGGACCAATGCATGTTGAGGTTGCTGGAATCCCCTGCAAAAAGTGGGCAAAACAGGACTGCAACTAACAACCCTCAGTTGCAGACAGGCTGGCTGTCAGCTATGTGTAGAAAATGTGTCAGACACATTTACCTATAATACATCCTCTGTCCCTTTGTAGTTGTTCCATCATGTGTGGCACACTGCTGGAATCATGGACTGATCCCGGATACATGGCATTCACATGTGAGGTGTCCTTATCAGCCGTGCACACCAATTGAATGTTCATAGAGTGAAAGTTCTTCATGTCTCTTTACACCTGTTCACTTACTCTTGGGGGGATGAGAGCTATGTGGGTGCCATCAATGGCACCAATCACATGAGGGATGTTGGAAAAGGCATAAAAGTCTGACTTGATGGCGTGGAGTTCAGCACTTTGGGGAAACCTATGACTGCAGGTGTCGGCTAAATGCATTCAGGAATCTGGACAGTATGAGGCAGAACATTGGCTGTGAGAACCCTGCACCCATGTCCACTGTCACCTGAAATGAGCCTGTGACCAGGAAATGGAGTGCAGAGGGCACTTGCACTTCGGTCGGGATGGCATGCTGATTACGATTAGCTGGTCTCAGTGCTGGATCCAGTAATGCACAAAGTTCATGAATAGTAGCACGAGTGAGCCTGTAATTGATAATGATGTGATGTTCCACTGTGGTTTCCAAATCAACAAGTGGTCTGTACACCGATGGTGTCCTCCCTCGCCACATGGGTCTGTACCTAGGAGGAGTGGAGACACATGTGAGGGACACATATTCATCTTCACAACATGTTGAATATTCCTCACTGCTGGCAAACAAGTCGATGACACATATGCATAGTAGGATGTTAAACTGGAGTGACATGTCCTCACTGATACGTCTGGACGGTTGTGGTGAGTAAATATTTGTTTGTCCATGCATTTGGGGGATGGGGTCCATAAGACCTGCATGGCGCCAATGTGAAATTGATAACTGCGTAGTATGTGCAAAATGTCTGCCCCCAGTAATCCAGATATGTAGCAATGGAAGTGATCTCATACCGCTAGCGGTTGTCGTAATGGTGTAAGGCAGCGTTCACCGTCGTGCACCCATTCATTGGTTAACATGGTTGTCAAAGGAGAATATGGGCCTATCACGATCGCCGCCAGCGGTGACAGTGCACACCGCCGAGGAGCGTACGCTATCTCGTCACCCCAACTTCACTTGACTCCCGGATTACGTGCATGCGAGTACTCTACTAAGTGTGCTGCTGTGTCCTGACCCTAGTCCTGGAAATGGCACAAGTGGCAGGGGAAAAGGCCCCAGCCTTCACCACCGAGGAACTGGAGAAGCTGGTGGACGGGGTCCTACCCCTGTACGTCAAGCTCTATGGTCGACCTGGGGTACAGGTGAGTAGGCATATTGGGGTACATGGATGTGTGAAATGGTGGTAAATGGCTGTAAACAAGTGTGCATGATTTGACACCGTACAGCCATGAAATGCATGACATACTGCGTGTGTGAGGTGCTGTTATGCTGTTTTAAGTGTTCGTCCCATAGGGGACGTATAGCCAGCTGTATCAAATGGGCATTGTCTGACCTCTGTTTCAGGACCCTTCAGAAGAGGGGACTATGGCAGGCCATCGCCAAGGAGGTGCAGACCCTGGGGGTCTAAAACCGGCAGAGCACCCACTGCAGGAAGCAGTAGGAGGACCTGCGGTGCTGGGCCAGGAAGACCTGCGAGGCCCAGCTGGGGAAGTCCTCCCAACGAGGAAGGGGTGCCCGTCCGGCACTGTCCCCACTTATGTGCCACATTCTGGTGGTGTGCAGATCCAGACTTGGATGGGCACTTGAAGACTGCACAGCAGACACAAGAGGGTGAGTACAGAGAGCATTGTATGACTCCTTGAAGGACATCTGAGGGTGCTGTGGTAGGGATGCTGTCTAGTGGCAAGGACTCTGACAGGTGTCATTAGGCATAGTGGTCCCCATGGGCAGTTAGTTAATAAGGGACAGGTCTGCAGTTCTTCAGGTCCTTCTGTGATGTTGGAGATGGATGTATACCAGGGTTGTGGCCAATAGTCAGGGGCATAGCCATGAGTATAGCTGTAGGTGCTGGATGGTGGTATATGTGCTGGGTGGGAGTATGTATGAACCAGTTATGTAAATCCATTCACATCCATGTACATCCATTCAGCTATTTCCAAATGTCTCTCCTGTTTTTATCTCCCCACCTCTGTTCTCCTGTGTTGTCTGTGTACATCAGCATCATCTGGTGAGGGAGCAGTGGCACCAGCGAGTGGGGAAACAGCAGCCCACGGTTCCAAGGAGGCAGAGTTGAGCGACGCCAAGGGGACCAGTGAGTTGGAGGGCGAGGGGAGTACCATGGGGGAGGCAACAACCACTGAAAGGAGTGATTCTGACACCTCCTCCGATGGGAGCTCCCTGGTGGTGGCGGACCCTAGTGGGCCCACCCTTTCTTTGTCAGCATCCACCACACCGCATACCATCACCGCCCTCCCAGTTGCTCCCTACCCAGTTACCCATGCCCGCTCACCCAGGAGGGTGCCTCTTCTCCTGCCCCAGTCAGCCCTGCTGCCCTCAGGGAGGAGGCTATTGACCTCCTCAGGAACATCTCTGTAGGGAAGACAACCATCGTCAATGCCATCCAGGGTCTAGGAAAACAGGTGCAGCAGACCAATGCCTACCTGGATGGCATTCACAGTGCTGTGTCTGGCCTACAGAGATCTTTTCAGGCTCTGGCCTCGTTTTTGATGGCAGCCAGTGTCCCTGGTCTTTCTGTCCCCCATCCCAGCACCTCCACCCCTTCCTGCACTCCACTCTCTTCACCCATCCCAAGCCCACATTCTGACAGCCATGCACACACCTCAACATACAAGAAGCACACAGAAAAATACAAGCACCACACTTCCCACCACAGGCATACACACAGCCAGCATACAAAGGCACACACAACAACATCCACTTAGTTTAGTTTAGAGAATTTATAGAGCGCACAGCTACCAAACGGCCTCCCAGCGCTGAAAAGGTAAGTGACAGCTTGGGGCAAAAAACCCAAGAAAAGATTATGATGCGAATAGGAAGGTCTTCAGTTTTTTTACGAAAAGGTAGTTCTCGATGTTCTTGTCAGAAGTATAAGGGAAGGGACTTCCAGAGGTGAGCAGCTTTAACTAAGAAAGAGTTACCTCCCCATATAGTTCTCTTGAATCAAGGAGTATGAACTAGCAGGGCAGCAGAGGATCTCAAAGTCCTTGCTGGGACGTAAAATGAAATGTGATGCCTAAGAAATTTGGGACCCTTGTTATGAAGGGCTTTGTTTGTCATGCATAGGGCTTTAAAATTAATGCATTGTCTTATAGGTAGCCAGTGGAGGGAGACTAAAGCGGGTTTGGCCAATATATGTCTAGGTATGTTTTTGATTAATCGTGTGGCCGCATTTTGCACTACCTGCAGTTTCCTTATCACGTAGCCAGGGGAGCAGAGAAACAGAGAATTGCTGTAATCCAGTCGTGACAATATAAGGGCCTGGATAGGAAGTCTCCTGGCAAGAGGAGGCAGGAGATTGAGAATTTTCCTCATAGTTCTTAAGAGGGAAAAGCAGGATGAGGCGATCTATTTAGATTGCTATTCCATCGGAAGACGACGGTTAGCCAGAAGCCTAGGCTCTTTATGTGGACTTTCGGGGTAGGAAGATTTTTAAAATCCTCTGGAAGTAGTGTAGGAGAATTAGAAGGGGCACAGTTACCCACAATCATTACTTCAGATTTTTCACCATTAAGTTTGAGTTTGGACTCAGTCATCCATTTTGCTACGTCAGCCAGACACAATGAGAGGTTTAAATCAATCAATCAATCAATCAATCAAAAAATGTATTAAGCGCACTACTCACCTGTTAGGGTCTCAAGGCACTGATGGGGGGGAGGGTTGCCGTTTACTGCTCAAAAGGCCATGTCTTGAGGTGCTTTCTGAAAGTTAGGAGGTCCTGGGTCTTGCGTAGGTTGGTGGGGAGGGAGTTCCAGGTCTTGGTGGCGAGGGGGGAGAAGGATCTGACACCGGAGGTGGTGTGTTGGATGAGTGGGACTGTGGCGAGGGCGAGGTCAGCGGCGCGGAGAAGTCGAGTAGGTGTGTGGAAGTTTACTCATTCGTTAAGGTAGGCTGGTCCAGTGTCGTGCAGGGATTTGTGAGTGTGGATAAGGACTTTGAAGATGATCCTTTTGCTGATGGGCAGCCAGTGTAGGAATTTGAGGTGAGTGGAGATGTGTTCGTGGTGGGGGAGGTTGAGGATGAGAAGTGCAGCTGCGTTCTGGATTCGCTGGAATTTGTTCTGAAGCTTGGCTGTGGCATAGAGGGCATTGCCGTAGTCCAGTCTGCTGCTGATGAGGGCATGGGTGACCGTTTTTCTTGTTTCTAAGGGAATCCATTTGAAAGTCTTCTGTAGCATGCGAAGGGTGTTGAAGCAGGAGGACGATATGGTGTTGATTTGCTGGGCCATGGAGAGAGATGAGTCTAAGACGAAGCCGAGGTTGCGTGCATGGGTGGTGGGTGTTGAGGGTGGTCCGAGGGCACTGGGCCACCAGGAGTCGTCCCATACTGTCTTGTTGGGGACGAAGATGATGATTTCTGTTTTGTTTGAGATAAACTTGAGGGGGCTTGCTGTCATCCATTTGGCTCTGTCGAGGAATCCAGCATGCAGGGTTGTCTTGGTGGTGGAAGGGTTCCTGGTGAGGGAGATGATGAGCTGGGTATCATCTGCGTAAGAGATGATGGTGATTCCATGGGGGCAGAGGATGTTGATGAGGGGGGCCATTTATATGCTGAAGAGGGTGGGGCTGAGGGATCTTGGTGGCTGGAGAACGGAAGGGAGGGAGGTGAACTCTTTAGGTTCTTTTGGCGAGGAAGGAGGTGAGCCAGTCTAGGGCCTTGTGTTGGATTCCTGCATCAAAAAGGCCTGCGCGGAGGGTTTGGTGGCATACAGTGTCGAACACTGTAGAGAGGTCCAAAAGGATGAGAGTGACGGTCTCGCCCTTGTCCATTCTGGTTCTGATGTCATCTGTGCAGGCTATGAGGGCGGTCTCAGTGCTGTGGTCCTTGTGGAATCCAGACTGGGAGGCGTCAAGTGTGTTGTTTTCCTCTAGGAAGTGAGACAGTTGGGCGTTCACTATCTTCTCAGCGACCTTGGCGGGCAAGGGGAAAAGGGAGATGGGACAGTATTTCGTGAGGTCTTCCGGGTATGCTTTGGGATTTTTGATGAGCGCATTGACTTTGGAGTGCTTCCAGATGTCTGGGAAGGTTGCAGTGTCGAAGGAGCTGTTGATTACGGCGCAGAGCTGGGGAGCGATGATTTGGCCGGCCTTGTTGAATATGTGGTCGGGGCAGGGGTCTGTAGGGGAGCCTGAGTGGATGGAGTTCATGTTTTCTTTCGGTTTCTTCATCGTTGGTTGGGGTCCAGGTGTGTAGTTGGTTGGTGTGGGGAGGGCGATGTGCTGTCGGTTGTGTCGGTGGTGGTGACGGTGGGTGCTGATGCTGTGAAACTGTTATGCATGTCTTTGATTTTGAGGTGAAAGAAGTTGGAGAGGGAATTGCAAAGGTTTTGGGTGTGAGGGGGTTGATGGTGCTGGATTTGGGTTTGGTGAGCTCTTTGACGATGGCAAACAGTTCCTTGCGGTTGTGTGAGTTATTGTCCATGCGTTCTTTGTAGAATTACGGTTTGGTGGTCTGAGTGAGTTGGTGGTGTTTACGTATGGTTGTTTTGAGGGCAGAGAAATTGCTCATTGAGGATTCTTGGCACCATGCTTTCTCAATTTTGTGGCATTCACATTTGGAGGCTTGGAGTTCTGTGGTGAACAAGGGGGCGGTCTTGATGGTGCGGGTGTTGTTGTTTCATTTCAATGGGGCGAAGGAGTCTGCGCAAGTTGTTAACCATTGTGTGAGGTTGTGGGAAGCAATGTTGGGGTCGTTGGTGATGGGGTGGAGCTTGTGTGAGTTTGGCACTCAGGTTTTCTTTGGAGACCTTGTCCGACTTTCGGTAGGGTGCGGTGTGTTGTCGATGGTGGGTGGGGGGTTTTATGAAAGAGAAGTGGACGCAGTGGTGGTCAGTCCAGTGGAGTTCGGTAGTGTGGGTAAAAGTGACATGGTTGCTGGAGGTGAAAATTGCATCAAGCGTGTGTCCTGCTGAGTGAGTGGGTGAGGTGACCCGTTGCTTGAGTCCAAGGTTCGTAAGGTTGTCTAGCAGGGTTGTGGAGTTTCAGTCGTGGGTGCTTTCCAGGTGAAAGTTGAGGTCACCAAGGAGTATGTCCTCTGTGGAGGTGAGGGCGTGGGAGCTGATAGTATCAGCGATGGAGTTGCAAAATGGGGGGCGGGGTCCTGGTGGTCTGTAAATGAGGGTTCCTGTAAGGGTGGTGTGGTGTTGATGTGAATTAAAAAGTGTAGGTGTTTTGCGTTGTCTAAGGTGTTGTTGGTGTTGGTGGACATTTTGATAGTGTTTTTGTGTAAATGGCAATACCTCCTCCTGGCTTGTTTACACGGTCTCTAGAAGATTTTGTAGCCTTCTGGGATGGCTATGGCTATGTCGGGTTCTGATGAGGAGTTTATCCATGTTTTGTGAGGAAGGCGATGTCAGGGGAGTATGTTGTGATTAGGTCCCAGAGCTCGATGGTGTGCTTGTGGACGGAGCGGGTGTTAAGAAGTATGCAGTTAAGGTGGTTGTTCTTGTTGTTGTGCATGTTGGTGTTGTGGTGCGTGTTGGTGTTGTTGTGGTGCGTGTTGGTGTTGTTGGAGTTTGTGTGAGTGCAGGCAAAACGGCATGAGTGGCATGTGAATGGTCCATGTGTGTGCTTGGGGTTGGTCTGGGCGCAGGCAGGGTGCTGTCCTGGGTTGAGAGCGTGGAGTTTGGTGGAGGAGTAGTGCTGCCTCGGGGGGTCGGAGCAGTGAGGGCCAGGGGGACTGGCACTAGGCGCGGTCCAGGCGTGGACAGGTGCAGACGGGCTTGCCTCTGGCACGCCAGCGGTGCACCCGCTGCACGCGGCTGCTCAGCGGCCACCATTAAGAAGGGGAGGAGAGAGGGAGAAGCAGCAGGGAGGCGGGAGGGAAGGGCCAATGGGGGCACAAGAGGGGCGGGCCACAGGGGACGCAGTGGCAGGGATCGGGAGAATTCAAAAAGGGCACAGGAGCAATTTAAAACAGTGCAGAAAACAAAAAACGATTTTCAAATAACTAAATACACGCAATACAATAAGCAGAGCACAACTTAATATGCCTACCACTAGGCACCAGGGATGAGGCGCAGGCGGGTGCCTGCGGGTAGTGGAGGGCCTCAAACTCTTCCTGGTGGCAGATGACGCAGTCAGGGGCATGGAGGCAGGCTGGTGGAGCCAAGTGGACTCCTGGCCAGAACCAGGTCAGGGGGTCGCATAGGGCTCAGCGCAGTGGGCGCCATTAAGAAAGGGAGGTGGGAGGGAGGAGCAGCTGGGAGGTGGGAGGGAAGGGCCAATGGGGGTGCAAGGGGGCGGGCCACAGGGGACGCAGTGGCAGAGATCGGGAGACCGGCAAAAGCCGGCTGGGAAACGGGCAGTGCACACAACAAGGGTAAAACGAAGAGGAATTCAAAAAGGGCACAGGAGCAATTTAAAACAGTGCAGAAAATGAAAAACGATTTTCAAATAATGAAAAACGCGCAATACAAAAAGCAGAGCACAACTTGATATGCCTACCACTAGGCACCAAGGATGAGGCGCAGGCGGGTGCCTGCGGGTGGTGGAGGGCCTCGAACTCTTCTTGGCGGCAGAAGGCGGGTTCAGGGGCACGGAGGCAGGCTGGTGGAGCCAAGTGGACTCCTGGCCAGACCCAGGTCAGGGGGTCACACAGGGCTCTGCGCAGCGGCCGACATTAAGAAGGGGAGGTGGAAAGGGAGGAGCAGCTGGGAGGCGGGAGGGAAGGGCCAATGGGGCAGGAGGGGGGTGGGGACACAGGGGACACAGCGACAGGGATCAGGAGACCGGCAGGAGCCAGCTGGGAAACGGGCAGTGCAAACAACAAGGGAAAAATGAAGAGGAATTCAAAAAGGGCACAGGAGCAATTTAAAACAGTGCAGAAAACGAAAAACCATTTTCAAATAACGAAATACACGCCATACAAAAAGCAGAGCACAACTTGATATGCCTACCACTAGGCACCAGGGATGAGGTGCAGGCGGGTGGTGGAGGGCCTCGAACTCTTCCTGGCGGCAGACAGCGGGGTCAGGGGCACGGAGGCAGGCTGGTGGAGCCAAGTGGACTCCTGGCCAGAGAATGAGAGATATCTTCATTGGAAAGTGGCACCACTTATTGTGTGTCATCAGCATTTGAGACCAAGGAGAGGCCATAAGGTTCCACGACTTTAGCTAAAGAAGAAAGATAGATATTAAAAGTTGTGGAGCTCAGCGAGGAACCCTGTGGGACCCCGCATGTGAGGGAAAGTGTGTTGGACAGAAAAGAGCAGTCAAGGACCTGAAAGGTTCTATCCTTCAAAAATGAAGAGATCCAGCTCAATACTGTGCCTTCCATTCGTATGGCAGAAAATCTTTGGAGGAGAATGTTATGTGGCACTGAGATCTAACAAAATGATAGCTGCGTGCCCACTGTGATCTAACAATTGGCAGGTGCTTTCCATGACTACTAGTAAGGCTGATTCTGTGCTGTGCTGTGGCCTGAAACCCATCTGATAAGGGTCTAGAAGTTCATGATCCTCTAGGAAACATGTTAGCAGAATATTGACATGCTTTTCCATTTTCTTAGACAGAACCGGTAGAAGAGCAATAGACCTATAGTTGCTTACCAGCGTGGGGTCGACCTTGTTTTTTTTCAGTAGGGGTTTAACAACAGCATGTTTAAGGGATTGAGGTATAAGTCCCGAGGTTAAGAACTGGAGCAGAATGTCGGTCATTATGGGAGATATTATGTTGGAAGCCAATGCTAAAATAGAACGAGAAGCAGAGTCCAGGGGAGAACCTGATTTTATACTATACACGTAATTGGTGACCAATGCCTCCATCACAGGCTGAAAGACTGCGAGTGAAACCTGTGAACTCCGGAGGCTGATATGCGAGTGATCATCTCTTCCTTGACCGGGAAGGGCTGGAATAGAGGAATATATATCAGTGATCTTTTTCTGGAAGAAATCTGCCAGATCGTTACTATGATCAATGGATGACTCTGTAGGAGGATCACCAGAGGAGATATGAATAAGTTCTTTAAAGATCTGGAAAATCTCTTTCTGGGAATTAGCAGCTTGTTCTATTCTGGCACAGTAAAATATAGATTGAGCTTATTTAATTCCCTCATATTAAATTCTAATAGCTGCCCTGTATATTTGTTTTGCGACAATGCTGTAGTCTTTCCTCCACCTTCTCTCTAGCTTCTTACACTCTTTTTTTTGTTCTGACAATTGGGATGTGAACCAGGGTTTGGCCTTATGATTGGACCTTCTAATAGTTGTCTCAACAGGAAGAAGACTATCTAGAGAGGTAAAAATCCAGTTATTGAAGTTTTCTATGAGGCCAATACTGAGCTCATTATGATTGAAGTTCCCCCAGTGTGTCCACTTCTTCCGCCTCCCTGTCTGTCACCTCTACATGCACACTCAGAGGCACCCCATTCTTGCAGTCATCACAGCACCAGACATCCAGTCATGCACCCCAGACACAACACCTGCACTCACCACAACAACACTGACTGTCACATGCTGCACACTCACCAGACCTACAGACACCCAGACAACATCCATTTACACTGGCAGCCTGTCTTGTCCCACTGTGTCTACCCTCCTCCTCCCAAGACACTCTAACATTCCCAGACACCCACCCAACACACGTCCATGACACCTCAGCATACTGTACAGTCACCTGCATTCATGTCACGCAAACCTACACCTGTTACGACCACTCCCTCTACCTCCACTTCCACACCTTCCTCCAGGTCCACCCCAATTGCCCCTAAGAATCTTGTCTTATCCCGTGTAGACCTTTTTGAACCCACCAGCCCACCCTGTCTCGACCCTAAATGTGCTGACCTCCTTGCCCTGTCCACTCCTCCCACATCCAAGTCCGTCCTTGTCTGCCCTTCACATTCATGTGCACCTTCCCCTGTGAGCAAGAGTCCCCGTGCTGGTACATCTGACGCACCCCAGTCAAAGCCCACTCCCCCACCTTCCAAAACAAAAAACAAACCCCCTCCACCTCCCAAATGTAAGCCCAAGCCCCCCTCCCAGACGTAAGTCCCCACCCCGCTTCCCCCTTCCCCTGTTCTCTGAGGTGCCTGGTTGCCTCATTGATGTCCCTTTATGGTGGAGTACCATGTGCACTGGTGGGAGTCAAGTTTGGGCCATTTGGGCCCATCAGCCTTTCAGCTATGGACTATCAATTGGCCTAATGTAGATGTTCTGTTGCTCCTGGAAAGTTTGTGTGGACAGTGTTGTTGTTGGCACACTCTGGATCCGTGGTTACTTGTTTCATTGTGGGGGAGTGTTGTGCACATGTTTGTACTTATGGCAGGTTTAATTTGACTTGTGTCGGGTATGTACCTCTGGCTCTGGGGTGTATGGCTTGTGCTGTTGTGAGGGGTTGTGGGTGCGTTGCGGGGTGGGTGGAGTGGGTGGCTATGTAACTGTACCCTTTCTTCCCTTGTTTCGAAGGTTGCAGTACTTACATTTGTCGTCTTCATCAGTGGTCTCGGTCGTGGAGGTATATGGCAAGGAGCAGGACTGGCATGATTTGCAATTCTCTCTCCATGTCTGCTTTGCCGTGTTGTGTGAGCCTCCGGTGAGTGTTTCCTTTTATTTTGTTTATTTCCACCTGGATTTGTGTGTTGGTGGTTCCTGCCCCGGAACTGTCGGCAGTCTAGTGCTTCATTATTTGTTGGGTGGGTTGGGCCTTTCTGTTGGCCTGTGGGCGGTATATTCCATCATTGTCGGCACTCCTCTGCTGGCGGTGAGTATTTTTCAGGCTGCCTGTTTTTCATGTACTTCATTATTTGGTGGGCCAGAGGGCCAGCCTGTTGGCGGTAGTTACCTCCACTGCCGGCGCGCGGTCTTTCCCGTCGTGTTCATAATTAGGGCCTATGTCTTCCTCAGAAACCTCAAATACCACCTGCACGACACTACTGACACCAAATCCATCATTCTACTAGAATGACTGGACCACAATGACCTCAAGCAGCTGGTCAGAGGTCCCACACACAAAGGAGGACACATGCTGAACCCCATCTTCACGTCCAGCAAAAGAATCAGCTACAGCCACACCATGGAGCCCATCTGGTTGGACCACTACATAATACACTTCACCCTCGCCAGATCCCCTAGCACTGCCCTCATCTGCCACAGAGCCCCCTCCTGCAGCTGGACCAGTGTTACTTAACATCAATGGACTGACACCCTTAGCACCTCACAGCCCATCCTCATCACCAACTTTGGTTAGGCAATACAGATATTTAACAACTGGATCATCAGCACCGAGAACCTGGTCACCCCGACCAAACCAGCCAAGACCCAGAGAACCACCAAAAATTCTAGCTGGTATATCCTAGAACTCAGCAAATCAATGAAAAAAGGGAAAACAACTGGAGAGAAGATGGCGCGCCAGCAAGAACCACACTGACCAAGCCTTCCCCAAAACATCCGTCAATGACTATCACCACCAAATCAAAGCCACAAAAAAAGAAGCCCTGTCCAGACGGATTATGAACCACACCAACCAACCAAGGAACTCTTCACCATTGTCACAGAGTTTGCATATCCATCAGCCATTGAAAACTTCATCTCCTCTCAGAAGAACTCTGCGATGCCCTTGTTGACCACTTCCCCAACTTCCCCAACATCTACAGTAATTGCAATCCCCAACCCTCCAACCTCCCCAGCATCCCATCAACCTCCACCACTGACCCCCTGCTCACCACATGGGGACAGCTTAGCACACCAAACTCAATCACACTCATGAGCTTTATCCCCTCTGAAGCATCCACTGACCCCTACCCCCAATAGGATCTTCAATCTCAGAAAAACAAGATCAGCTGCTAGCTCGCCACCATTCTTAACACCTCATTAACTATGGTCACTTTTCCAGAAACCTTGAAACACCCAAGCTCTCTGCTCCCATTCCCCACCAAAGTCCTGGAGAAGGCCATCAAACTCCAACTCACCGGACACCTGAAAAGAAACAGTCTGCCATTCAGGCTTCAGTGCCAATCACAGCACCAAGACAGCTCTGATCACCACAACAGATGACATCCACGCCCTGTTCGACAGAGGAGAAGCAGCTGCCCTGATCCTGCTCGACCCCACTGCTACCTTCAACACCGTCTTCCACTACACACTGATCAACCAACTACACCAGATTGGGATCACAGAGGATGAACTCAGATGAATGACATCCTTCCTCTTTGGACGCACCCAGACAGTCCTCCTCCCCTTTACCTTGCAAGTAAAGTACACCATCTACGGCATCCCCCAAGGCTCCTCCCTAAGCATAACACTCTTAAACATCTGCATGACACCCCTCGCAGACATTGTGAGATCACACAACATCAACATAATTTCCTTTGCTTATAACAAGCAGTTCGTCCTCTCGCTCTCAACAGACCCCACCAAGGCAAAGACCAACTTCCACAACTGTATGGAGAATGTTTTGCCCTAATGAAGTAGAACGGGAAACATCCTTTTTTACGACTTTTTCATTACGAAAGTCGTGGTTAACGAAAGCGTAACAACGCTTTTTTTAACCACGACTTCGTATTTTTGTGCCTTAACTACGTATGTTCTGAACAACGAGCATGCGTGGTTAAGGTACAAAGAAGGGAGTTGGCGAAGGTAAGTGGTGGGTTTAGGTTTTGGGGTGGGGGTGGGGGGTCAGGGGGTTTTAGGTTTTGGGGTGGGGTTGGGGGGGAGGGGTGTTTTTGGTTTTGCGGAGGGGGTGGGGGTTAGGGGGTTTTAGGTTTTGGGGTGGGGTGTTTTTGGTTTTGGGGAGGGGGTGGGGGGTTAGGGGGTTTTAGGTTTTGGGGTGGGGTTGGGGGGTGGGGCGTTTTTGGTTTTGGGGAGTGAGTGGGGGGTCAGGGGGTTTTAGGTTTTAGGGTGGGGTTGGGGGGGTGGGGCGTTTTTGGTTTTGGGGAGTGGGTGGGTGGTCAGGGGGTTTTAGGTTTTAGGGTGGGGTTGGGGGGTGGGGTGTATTTGGTTTTGGGGAGTGGGTGGGGGGTCAGCGGGTTTTAGGTTTTGGGGTGGGGTTGGGGGGTGGGGTGAGGGATGTAGGGTGAATGGTGCCTATTGCTAATGATTTTATCAGGAATGCCTTTACAACGAAATATCGTTGTTAAGGCATTCGTGGTAAAATCATTAGTAGTAAGGACGAGGTAGGTGTTCCGACCTCGTTGTTAAGGTTAGTAGTTGTTTTTAATTCGGTGTTCCGTCATATAATCAAGTAGAACTGCCTGGAGCCCAACATGGACACAATAGAGGTTCTGATCTTCGAGAGAACCTCAAACCTCAGGAGCGACTACTGGTGGCCAGAAGAGCTCAGATCTACAACCTCTGCATCATTCTCAACATCAAACACTGTTTCCACAGTATTCTTCCACATGCTCTGCAATATCTTTCAGTGGCTCCCCATCAGCACAAGGGAGACATTGATGCAGGTCCTCATTTTGAGCCGACTGGACTATGGCAAAACACTCTACACATGCTCCAAACGATGCAGCTGCCAGACTGATCCTCAACCTGACCAAGAGAACCCACATCATGCAGCACCTGAATGACTTCAATAGGCTCCTGACCCAGAAAAGATGCCACATCAAGCTCCTGACCCATGCCTACCAAGCCCTCCATAACCAAGGATCCACATACCTGAACCACCGCCTTCGCCTCGACCAAACTACCAGGAACCTCTGCACAGCACACATCACCCATGTAAAAATATCACGCATATGCTGCTGCCGTGCAGAAGGGTGCTCCTTCTCCCACCTCGCGGCCAAAGCCTGGAACGTCCTCCACCTCTGCACCACACACTCGCTGACTCACTTCAGAAAGGGACTGAAAACCTGGCTTTTCAAAGAAACACCTGCAGCATCACCTGGATACGCACACAGGTGACAAGCCACGCTATACAAATAACACCGGATTGGGATGAGTATACTTAAAGTTATGATACTCCTCTCACCCCAATAACCCTGTTTTTTAGCACTCCATTAACTTGTTGGAAGATCTGGTTAGATGATTTGACCCTGCCTCTGGCAGTGATTTCATACCATTTAGTATCATTAACCTGATGGTAACACTCCTTGAGATACTTTTCTTTTGACATAATCACCATGTTCCCCCCTTGTTGGACTATTTATTGACACTATTGGGATTCCTTCAGGGCAATGTGATGTTCTCTGGAGAGATTACTCATACCCCTTGATTTAATGTACCTTAACTTGTTCAGTTTCTTAAGAACATACTTTCAATAACCCATGGAGCCTATTCTTTAGTGGAGATGGGCGACTGATAGGAAAGAAAAGCCAGTCCGGTTTAATCCTAGTAAGTGACTGATGACGCCTTGACTGTGAGCGTTAGTCAGCAGGAGTATAGGTGTATTGTTTTTTTTTTTAGAGAAACTTTATGATTTAGTAGGTCCTGAAGAAGCGTCACGGGATCCTGTTGGACCAAAAGAGACGCGAAACATGTCGACCGCATACTAAGGAGTGTTGGATCATTTCCACCCTCCTCAATTTTGATTGTTTCTGCGTGAGTGTCCGAGCATTATCTCTGACTTCACTCCCTTTATTCTTTTAATCTGGACCATTTCCCAATAGCAAGCAATAAATTATTGAGTGAGGGATCTGAGCCAATTTTACTTTTCTTTCTTTGTATATTTGTCCTCTCTCAGACCCATATTAGGCTCCACGGCATCATCGAGTATAAAAAACATCTCCGGCAAAGAGCCCCCCTTCGGGGGGTGCCCGTCAGACATTGCAGCGCCGGTCTGACGAGGAGCTGTCCGATGATGAAGCATGACACCAAATATGGTGTGTGAGGACTATTGCTCCTGATTATCAGGACTCCTTTTCTTTTCTCTTTCCTCTTTACTATATTTCGGAACAGCATACTTTCAATAACATCATATGGTAATGTTGGCAAGAGGATAGATTTTGACTTAAACCGACTTGCACAGTTATAATCCAATACCACATTAAAATGATCAAGTTTCAGAAATGGGTCTGGGTTAGCCACTGAATTCTCATCTAGGGTGCTTAGGGTATGTAATAGTTCGATGTCAGTAGTAGTCAGTTTATAGGGTGTAGCCAAAATATCAGAAGGTCTGTTGTGTTTTAATTTGTATCACTTTTTCAGTTTAAGTTTCCTGGTAAATGTAAACAAATCTATATGACTTTCTGTAAATCCATATTTATGTAACCTAATTGGCATTCAGAAAGTATCACATTGACTCACAAGTATCACAATTGACTGAGCATCAAGCAAGTTTTTCACACTTCACTGAAGATGTTTTTGTTATTATTGTTTGTCAAGAATTTAAGTTTATTATTAAACCTCTATTTTCTTTTAAATTCCACTTTCTAGAGCAAGGCATTGTTTTGATCATAGATAGCACTGTTACTTATATGGTCCTGAAGGTATGCAGAAATCACTTGGTTGACACGTTTTGGGGATTTTTCTGTGGACAAAACTGAAAGGATCATTCCAAGTCTGCCTTGGACAGACAAAATAGAAAAATGTGGTGTGGCATAAGAGATGCACCAAAGTTTCTTTAATTTTGAATGATAAAACAACATGAGTACTGTGCCATGCTGAACTAATCTGGTTGGTTACATGTTGAAATAGTTTCAACCAACACAGATGTTGATGCCCTTTTATTCCCCATATGCCATGCATATAATGCCCACATTAGGGAACCCTATGATGTTGTCAACATTGTCAGATCTCATGTAATAATGATCCGAGTGCACAAAGGAATGACTAGCTATACAAATATTGTTTATGATGCTGGAACCTTTGCTCACCTTCAGAATGAGAAGTCTTAACTAGAAGGAGTGATTGGAATAGAAAAACATTGACCTCGTTAAGGCTTTTGCATTGTAATTGGATGTTGTATGAGTACAAAATGTTAGGTTACAAATAAAGGTACAGTGAGAGGTAGTTAATAGATTGCTGCTGTGCCTTGCAGGAAAAAACAGGAACTTCACCTTCTCAGCATTCAGGTTTGCACTATTCACTGCACATAGGCTTTACAGTAATTAGTTTAACCTTGTAAAGATTCATCAAAAGCTTCCAATGGTTTTCAAGTTGCAGTTTCTTAAAGAACAGACTATGGTCCTGATTTAAGAGGGCCTAGCGCCACTTTAGCGCTGCCTTAGCGTATTTTTTTACACTAAGGTGACCTTTTCCCCACGCCATATTTACAAAGTGGCGCAATGCATTGCATTACATTATGCCTGCCCCAGGCATAATGCATGCAAAGGGGGTACTCCCCCTCTGGGGGGGGGGGAGAAAATGGCAAAAAGAAATCTATGAGATTTCTTAGCGTCATTTTTTTCTGCACATTTAAAGCCTGCTCAGAGCAAGTATTAAAAGGGGGCACACCATTGTTTACAATTTGTCCCTATGTACTGTTCAGGGTTAACACCAACATTTTGGCGCAAACTCTCAACAGTAACTCAATCGCATCAGCAATTCTGATGCTATTGCCCCCTACTTTTCACCATGGTGCACCGTATTTTAAATACGGCACACGAATGGTGGTGGTTTAGGGAGCGCAAAAGACTGCAAGAAAAGTGGCACTACATGTAATGTACAGTGTACATGCTCTGATCTCATAACCATGGACACTGGTGTACAAAAGAAAGGGACTTTTTATTATTGGGTTAAGATATTTGACGTACATCGAGGTCAACCAATACCTTTTTTTGCAACACTTCAAAACACGTTTACCTGTAATTAGGTATTACAGTCTGGCCCTGTATATTCATATAAGTTGAACATTTCATAATATAGCTGAGATTAGCTGTTATACTGGATGAGGGTATATGCATGGTTGAACTTGCTTATGAAGGTTTTCATAAGACTATTTTAAAAACCTTTTACAAAATATTAGATAAACTGTACTCTAGAAACTTCTTATTTTTTTGCAGGTAAATTAATTTTTTACATTACTACATGGGATAAATGATTTATTGTTAATATTAACAATCTTTAAGTGACAGGTTAGTAAGATAACGAATGAGAAAAGGTAATGCGAGGGAAACTGAATGACCTGAGGTTCAAACTGTATAGTTGAACACTGTTAAAAGTAGTGAGAAATACAGCAGGAGATGCATCAACCATACAACTACATTTTTGTAAAAAGAAAAATCAAATAAGATTCAATATTTCAAAGTTTTAGAAGATGTCAATTAAGGTGTTATAGAACTAAATGCTGAGCAGATGTAATTTTGCAAAGATGTACTACATGCACATTAACCATGCTAAAGTAAGGTCTACACACACAGAGACAAATTCAGTAAGGGTTTTAGTGGTACAAACTCAAATTTATGCAAAGCAGTGTATAGTTTTGCAAGGGTTTTTTTTTTCCCGTTTCAAGTGCAAAATATATTTTGTGTTGGAAAGATGCCTGTCACTCTTTATAATTAGTGTGTTGGGCTACTTTGTATCCATATGTAATCGCTGTATGTAAAGGGACAATTACTTGGGTGCAACTTGGTTGGATCAGCATACCACACTCAGTTTTGATGCAAAGCCTGATCTACTGTGATAGCCAAATAGGGCTTTAATCAAAAAATTAACAGCTATTTAAAACAGATCCTTACAAGGATGAATGTTTTCATTTCGTCAATTATTCCTCAGATTTCATATGACCTGCATTGTAGAACATGAGCACAATATGCGCAGTATTTCAAAATACTGACATGTATAGTTACTTGTACTGGAAGACTATGGTTTCAGTACAAATCTTATGCAAGAGAGTATGCCACTGTGTCATGGTTGTGCATCATTCAAGACAACCATTAAAAGCACCCTTGCAGTGCATGATTCTAGTAGCAGGCTATGAGAAAACTGGGCTGAAGTCTGTGGAGCGTGAGGTAGACCTGAAATTCCTCAATCTAAGCCACATCATTTATTTGCAACACCATTTTTGCAAACAACCAAATCCTGAGTGGTTATTAATAAATATATCACTTAAAGACAGATTTGATGTGTAATTTTCTCAAAATTTGTCTAATTAAAGTAAATAAAATTATGCACATTTTGTACTTGCCCTCACCTACAGTTTCGAAATGTTTTCTAGCTTCAAAAATAGAAAGTTTGACAGAAAAATCCAGCTGGCGCCATTTGCTGTGGCTCTCTCTTATAGCCAGGAGTATACTGATCTGTACAACAAGGCAAAAAATCAATGGAATATAAATCATACATTGACAGGAATCCATGAAAACTTTCCAAGTGTGTGCAATTATTCACAAAACCCCAAAACACCAAGTAAGTGCTGTGAGGTCATTTTACCTGTACCCAGTACTGTAGTTTCAAAAAAATCTTAAAATTGAGTTTTAACACTACTGTCCTGAGTTTCATTTTTTTTTCTTTGAAAACTCCTGGCCTTAAAACACTAAGGGGGACCGCCAGGGCTAAAATGACGGAAGCACCGCCAACAGGCTGGCGGTGCTTCCCTGCCCATTCTGATCGCGGCGATAAAGCCGCGGTCAGAAAAGGGGATCCGACGGTTTCCCGCCAGATTTCCCCTGTCTGGGCTGAATCTCCATGGCGGCGCTGCAAGCAGTGCCGCCATGGAGATTCCGACCCCCTTCCCGCCACCCTGTTTCTGGCGGTTTTTACCGCCAGGAACAGGATGGCGGGAACGGGTGTCTGCCCATGCCCTAACAGGGCCCCAGCATGATTTTCACTGTCTGCTTAGCAGACAGTGAAAATCGCGACGGGTGAAACTGCACCCGTCGCACCCCTGCAACACCGCCGCCTCCATTCGGAGCCGGCTTCTGGGTTGCAGGGCCTTTCCCGCTGGGCCGGCGGGCGCTCCCTTGGCGGGCACCCGCCGGCCCAGCGGGAAAGCCAGAATGGCCTCTGCGGTCTTTTGACCACGGAGCGGCCAAGTGGCGGTTCCCGCTTGGCGGGCGGCGACCGCTGCCCGCCAATGTAGGAATGACCCCCTAAATAGTGTGTGTTTTCTTACAAACCACAACTTTGTGAATCTTTCAATGTTAACAATTTCAGATTTTGAACCGTGGCACCGGTAAAGGAAGCCCTGCTTTCCAGCAAGACTAACAGGACACTGTAGCATTCTTATTGGTGCTATGGAGAATCCAAAATGAACGGAGTCACCCGATTTGTTAACTAATCCAGAATTTTTGAAAAATAAGCCCCAATCTTTAGTGACAAGGAAGACTTCATTTTTCCTTTATTTATTCATAGAAAGTGTGAAAAAGTACATTTATATGTTGCCATCATTAAATCCCACACCGCTGCAGAAAGTCAGGAAAGGTACAGGAAGTTCAATCTTCTGCACCCAGGAGGATGATGATAGTGTGGTCATTTCCACCAAACCATGGGCTTCTCCTGCACTTTAGCCAGAAAGAAAGTTTGGTGTGTCAGTTTTACAGACATCCAGAAAGGGAAAAATATGTAAAACCCGCAAAATCATAAGGACTGTAATTGACGTATTGGGTAGATGAGAGGTGGTAATTTTAGGTCAAAGGTCTGATATGCCAGGAAACTAAATATCTATCTTGTGTATGTGCTTCTTGCTAAAAGTTCCACCCAGCACAGCAATACCAGTTGGCATCCTACATCCCAGACCATGTGTGTTTTTGGGGAAAGAAGATATTGGTGGGTAACGCTACCCCAATGAGCAAATAAACTTTCGCCCACCAACTTGACAGCTCCGCTCCGCCAACCTTGCCCTCGCTACAGTCCCCCGCATCCAACGCACCACCTCTAGCGGCAGATCCTTCTCCCACCTCGCCGCCAAGACCTGGAACTCCCTCCCCACCAACCTACACAAGACCCAGCACCTCCTAACCTTCAGAAAGCACCTTAAAACATGGCTTTTTGAGCAGTAACCGCCAACACCCCCCCACAGTGCCTTGAGACCGGGGGAGTAGTGCGTTAAAGAAATTATTTGATTGATTGATTGAACTTAAATAATTAAATGAGCCCCTGGAGGAGAGATGTGTAGGAAATCCTCTTTTTTGCCCTGGTCACGTTTTGAACCGATCCTGGTGATTACTGACTATTGGCTGTGCCCTGCATACTGCTTACTAGTTCCAGGGCCAGTGGTCTGTATAAAGTGGATATGCAAATTAGGCTAATCATAATTGCCAATATTACCCTACCTCTAAGTCCCTAGTATATGGTAGGGGATGTAGGTTCAGGGACACCAGCATAGGTGGTGCACCCATAGGTGTACTGCTGAGGTACCCAGTGTCATTTTAAAAGCAGGCCTGCCTTCCTGGCTTTAAATTAAAGTTACATGCAAATTGAACTTTGGAATTAAGAGTACTTCCAAAGTCTTAAACTACCTTATTTCTAACATATGTGCCCTATGAGCCCATAGTGTTGGGTGCCATACAAGTATAAGCAAGGACCTTATAAAAATAGTCTTATAAGCCCTGGTGAGATAAAAGAACCAAATTCATTTCCCCCTCATTGTAGTGAATGGCCTCCATAGACTGGAATGGGGAAACTTTATTTTAATTTATAAAGTCCCCTTAAGTGACAGATACCTCAAGTTTGGTATCAAATTAATTGTTATAATAAATCCTACAACTTACAATTGTTGGATTTAATACAACTTTTTCAGGTAAAGAGTTTTAAACTTTACCTAAAAAGTTTCCAACTTCAGCCCTGTAGTGCTTTGTTGCGATTGGCCAGCCTCTGGCAGCCTGGCCAGGCTGCCTTGATGAAGTGTGAAGTAGCCTGGGTTCAACACAAAGAGATGTACCTGTGGGAGGAGATCTTCCCTCAGCAGATGGAGAAGCAGGAAGGGGGGAGGGCTGCCAAATTGGTCTTCAAAGGTAGGGAAGAACATTTGGAGCACCCCAGCACCTCCCTCACATCCTGCAAACCCAGACAATTAGGTGCCCCCTTGATTAGATTAGGAGAGGCAGGAGAGGGGTGTGTGTAGGATTTCTTGCCACACCAGTGGGTGAGCTTACCCAGATGTAACCCCCAAAAATCATTTTCATCCATGATGGAATTTTGATGAATATTGCTCCCTGGGATTGATTTTTACCACACTTCCCAGGATGTGGTCATCACAGGAGGAAGGACCCTGCACCTGATTGGAGAACCAGGATCCCCCTGTTTTTCACCCAGGAACAAGGATAAAACTGGCAGACCTGCACCCACACCACATATCCCTGCAAGGAAGAACTACATGAGAAGAAGGACTTCCCTGCTGGACCCCTGGCCTGCACATGGACACTGCACTCTGGAAGACTGCACCAGCTGCATACTTGGGCTTCACCACAAAATTGACTTTGCCTGGCTTCAACTGGTTCAAGGAGGGACTCCCTGTTTGCTACAGGTGAGAAATTGCTAACCAGAGTCCCCTGCACCAAATCCTGAAGAAACTGACAAGCTGACCACTGTCCAGTGGCCAAATTGGAGTTTGCACCAGTTGCATTCTGAGAGTTGTAGTCCACACCCTCAAGGAGCATCTCAGAGCTTCTGGAATCTTGGGGTGAGCTGTGGACCTCATAAGAACCTTGAAAGAACATCTAGGAGAAGATCCAGAATTTTGGAGAACTTTCTGAAAAAAGCTCCATAAAGGGTCTGACCCGCCACGGCAACTCTAGCTGGCTTGCCTGAACCGCGACCCGGCCTGACTTGCAGGTTCATCCCGGTGAAGAAAATCTCCAGAAAAGTGACTTAGTCAGAACGTACTGGGACGTCCCTGGCAGTGTATTCGAAGAAGGCTCCAAAGACGTTGGATCAAGATTCAGGTTTGAACTGGTCAAGGAAATCGTCTAAGCTCCTGCGACGTGTATCCGAGAAAGAGTTCCAGGAGGTCAGATTGTACTGGAGACTTGGTCTCACTAAAGAAAATCTCCAGAAAAACGACTTTTGACTGAGGCCTCCCGTGGGCAGTAGCCGAGCAGGGCTCCATCACAGTCAGCCTTACACTTTGACCTTGCCCTGGTCATGGTGCGACCAGGTGAAGCTTTAATTCTTAAAAAATTCATATGTCTGGTTCCCTTTATCCGATTCTATTTGTTTTGGTGTCATTTTAAAGCTAAAAATATGTTCTATTGTTATTAATTGGATTTAGATTTTTAAACTGTTTCCTGTGTTTTATTTAATTACTGTTTTGTGATATTTTAATGCTTTACCCTGTGTCTCCTAAGTTAAGCCTAGTCGATTGTTGCCAAGCTACCAAGGGTTGAGCTAGGTTTAATTTATTGAGACCTAACTGGGCCTAAGTGGAGGTTAGTGGCCTATTGCTAAGTGTAGGTACTTACATGCCCTTACCAATAACCCATTTTCCAATAAGATGTTAGCACACATTTATCATACTGAAAGAAATAAGCAAATAATATAAAAAATAATATAATATATGGACATATGGGCACAAGGTAATAAAAATAAATCTATAATAGTAGATCACAGTCCATTACTACCTGTGTATTCTGATGTTGGGATGCCTTGTTCATTGTTTAATGTGCAACGACCCACTCATACACAACTCTGGCTTTCTCTGATTTACACATTTCGGAAGTCCAGCTCTATGTGACACCACACCCTGGCTACAGTCATTGCCGAGTCCCCTAACTTATACACAGTGAAGAGTTAAACACTGATGACTGCACATTTGTCAATCTTTGAGACCCGACAAGGCCTCCTTCTGTCACATGTCTATTCAAGTACATTTTTGTCCCATGCAGTGTTTATTCTGCCGTCCTTTCTCATAGTCTGGGTGAACTGGTTCTCAAGCCAATTTCTAAGGCAAAATAATACTTAAATTGCAAACTGTAGAGCTTCCCTGTTGAGAAGATGAACATTTATTTACAACCATTCAAGACTCTGCTGCTATGAGAACATATTTTCTATAGAATATTATGGGTTTCTGAACAAGGAGAATCATGTTGTAACTTCTTAATACAATTAACTCTTCAGTGCCTCACATACGGTGAGACACCACTCGTGTTTCAGGCATCAAAAAAAATCTCCATTATTTATCAATTCATAAGTGCTAGCCCTACATTTAGAAGCAAATCTAAACATGCCAAATTACCAATAAGGTACATGTGCTTCTTTGTCATGATAAAGCTCAGGAATGCCATGCATTCAAATGAGTACTCCCGAGCGAAGATCTAAAGGCTATGGCATTGTCGCGTGGGCTCTCATTATCCTAAATGAGACTACTGGATTTCTAGGCAGCAGGATCGATCACGGTGTGGGGGACTGAGTCGGACCCAAGTGTAAGGAACTCTGTCACCCTAAATCCGGTTTTTGCTCCGGCTAACTAGCAGTGCCTCATTTCTCCCAAGGGGAAGAGATGATTGGGCAGCCGAGCGCATAACATCTTTGGAACTTCTCAGGGAAGTCGTGGTCACTCAGATCCAAACCAACTCTCTCATTTACAGTATGATCTCATATACAAATGACAAAGGCAGTATAAGTTTTATATAATGTTTTATTAAAACAACTGCATTTTAGATAATAAGGCGTGAGCTGCAATAAGCAGAACCATACAACACAGTAGGATTGAAATAGTCACCAGAAGAGTAAAACATAAGACCAAAGCTATCATGGTGTCTAATAGTTTCTACTCTCCCTCTGCTTGGTCTATTTCGAGCACAGCATGTTAAGCTTCTAACTTGCCTTTCTGAATCCCTGGGGAGACATCAGCCCTCATAACTGAGCAAAGGCCTGTGATCTTGGTTCAGCATCTGCAACGAGGCAGTCAGCGTCTAGTTGTGGTTCCCTGGTCGGAATCTCCCTCCTGCGTGTATTGGGACAAGGAAGTGTTTTTATAACTAACATGTCAGCGTGATCACAAAATGTCCCTACGCAGGAATGCCAAAGACTAAACTCCTACCACGTCTATCGGCAATGTACCAGACTGTATCCTTGACTGAAGCACAGAGTGAACAAGAATGTGTTATGGAGAACTCCAGTGCTGAAGTAGGCTAAACAGTGTGATATGAATATAAAACAAGACCGTAGAACTGGCTATTTGAAAAATAACAGTACGAAGCCTAATAAAAAGCATGTAGAGCAAAGTGCACAGAGGCTCTAAGCTGCAAGCAAATGAATAAAAATACATCCAGGGCAAAGTGCACAAAGGCCTAAAGCCTGAAGCTAATGCGCAAAGGATACGTAAAACTAACCACACTACACCCTCCCCTTGTCAGTAGCAAGTGGTTCCAATAATATAAAAGTATGCCCCAGATATAAACAATACCTAAAAATATATATATATATATATATATTTCGACAAGGTCAGAGGACAACAAAGTCATAAATATGGGAAGCATGTAACGATAAAGCCAAATACAATATAATGTCAATTTTCGAGGGGAAAAAAAAAATCCAATTGTCAGACAGAAGCAATAGAAAGCAGGAGCTCCTCCACTTCGATATATGTCAATATCGGAAGATCCACGCCAAAAAGTACCATGGAGCAGGTGTGTTCCAAAGCCCCCAAACCATTCAGGGCGGCACGCCGTGCAGGGCCTATGAATGAGACAATACCATCTTCCTCCAGGAAGGGAATCTCAAAACTGCCTCACGAAGCAAACGCAACCGTAGTGCACAAGTCTGGGAAAGAGCCCTAATCGGGAACATCAACAGATCAGTATCGACCACTGGAGGGCGCTGCAGTGAGAGACAGAGAGCCAGTGCATGTTCAAACGAGCACCAAAGGCACCGAAACATGGGTTGCATAAAATCCAAAGCTGGTCGGAATGACAGTGACCAGTCACACTCCAAATGTCCCAGGAGTGTTGCTCAAAATACTGCATCATGCGTTCACGACACAGATGCGCTGACGGGAGCAGCAATATAGGATCTCGTTGTGGCGGGACTGCCATTGTGGAAGAACAGCAGCAATAGCAAGACTCCAGCCAATAAAGCCAAAGTAATCGGGAAACCCCCAAAAATGCTTCCGAAAATAGAGTGTATAGCCGAAGGTATTACACAGAATATGGAAGAGAAGGAGTGAGCAAAACCAACACCAACGGCTTTGAAAAAATGTGCAATTCCAGCAGTGCTGGATGCATTAAATATACGTCCCACAAGTTCACCAAAGTGACTCGGAAAGTTCGTATTTAAAAGGGACTGTATTTCCTCCGACGACCTTGCCACCTGAAGTGCGTAGGTCTCACTAGCAGATGTAAGGGCCACATGCTTTTGAAACAATAGAGCCTTTAGTCGACTCAACTTGTCAAAATTCACCTTGGAAGTAGCAATATGAGGCCAGATGTCTGCTACCTCCCCAATTTGAGTGGGGGGAAACAACACATTCCCGCAGCACGTAATGGCCTTGGTGACAACGACCACGTAAACTATTCCGGCACGCATGCCACAGCAGCGTTCGCTGTTAAGAACAATGTAACTGCCGTTAGAAAGCACCTGGAATGTGTTTTTAATAACCGGGACTGGAACTCCCTTCAGATAACAAGCTAAGTTAGCAATCGAAGCGTTACACGCCCCGTGCAAGGACAGCTGTTTACAAACTATGGAATGGCTGACAGAAGTTTTGCATTCACTACCGCTAAGGAAAACCTCCCTCAAACCATTAATACATCTGTATAGAAAGGGAAGCTCCCACACCTCGTGTATGTAACTGTCTCCCAACCGTTCATATCTACCCACCGGAATGTGCTTCAAACAAGAAGTAAATTGCAGAGTGGAGATAGGCAGATTAATTACCCCATGAATCATCCACTCAGCTGACGGAATCTCAGCAACCGTGAAAGGCAGTTTTTCCAATTTTTCAATATTCAACATGACATACGTCGCTTCCTTTTTAGCCATCAGCTGTTGTTGACGAGTTAAATTAAAGGAGACAAAGATCTCTCTGGCACGAATGTGCTGCCACGGAACGTGACCTGCCTTCAAGGTCTGAAGAGTCCAACCCAGCTGCATGATGGACCGCGTCTGACTCTGCCCATGATATAAAGAAGACATATCTGATTTAATAATGTCTATAGCAGAGGAAACAATGCTGTCAATTGTGTAAACACGGTCAGAAAGGGTATGCATGCCATTATCTACAACAGACAAAGTCTGCATCAGGTTTTCCTGATCAATTTGCCTCAATCGGGCCACTGCCTCCTGCTGTGAAAGCTTCCAAATCTCATTATATACTTCGTATAAAAAACGTTTCTTCTGTGGTACCTTAGGTCCTGACAAAAAATCTTGTAAGTCAGTATCATTAGACAGTAACGTGAGATTTGATTTAACTGCATCCAGCGTGGACGATTTCAACCATTGCTGACAAAGCTTGCCCACGCTGTATGTAATTATGACATCAGCATGTTCTGGTGAAATGTAACGAGGGTCTGCCCTACTAGTCCTGAACCCCCCTGGAGAGGTGACAAAACGTTGATGACACTTAATAGTGTCTACAGGCCATAATAACCACCCGCCCGGATGTACCAATGAAGTGTTAAGCGTACCATTCTGGACCCAGTGTGTAAACTCACTAAACGTAGCATTAACATATCGCTGCCAATTGTTCAATTTGGAAGGGACAGGTATACTAGGCAAAGTTAACTCTCTAATCGTTGCCAAGCCCAAACAGCTAGTCTGTTGAACCGTGTCATTGAGGAAAATCATCTGCACAGGGATAATACATGCTCTAAATAATGTGTCCCTGCCTTGCATTTGCCAATTTTTCGTTCCCCAGACACTTTTCAAATCAACAGTCTTAAACCAATATTCATACCCCTCAACCGAAAGTTTAGACACAAACAAATTTGAATACAGTAATTTAGTATCGGTCAATAACATTTGCTTATTAGCATACGTAGTAACTTTAAAATAGTAAGACTTAGCATTTTGTTGATTATGCCCAGAAAAGTATGCAAATTTATCATAATATGTTTTTGAACTCCCTTGTGGAGGAGTTGGGCAATGTTCCCATTGCACATAATCAAATATGGACTTAGGGCTACTTGCTTTATGAATAAAGTGGTGTCCATAATAGTTGTAGCAAAACATGTCACCATGATTATCTCTAAATAGGTAAGCATCTTCATCGTCATAGACAGTATAATATTGCAATTCTGTTAGCATAGAATCTACTGTCTTCACATCCCAATTATCAGAAACAATGCCTGGGATAACAATATCATTCATTGATAACTTGAGAACCTACGGTATTTGAATCAATTCAGTGGGACCATATATATCAAACATTACCTTATCCCACACAATCCCATCCAGAATCGGTATCGCAGAAATGTTTACATTGGACAAGTCTCTTCGAACCATATGAGACGAAAAATGTGGTTTTAACACTGTCTCCACGTGCTCAATGTCAGATCGTTCAGGAAGAAAATGACCATGTATTACTAGAAAAAAAGTAACCTCAAATCCCAACCACAAAAAAAGAGTCATAACAGCCATAAAAAGCCACAAATAGTTCCAAGGAAAAACAAAATATGTGCGTTTAAGCCAACACAGCAGCTTACGTGGACCTCGGACTGAAGACATTGAGGACGAGGAGCCGGACACTGCATCATCAGTGTCGTTGAAGCAGCCAGAGGCAGTTCTTGCAAAAGGTGCAACTGTGAAAAAAGAAGCAGATGGAGGCTCTCGCCTTGGCACACTATAAACCACTTGTTCAGAAACATCAGTAGAACGTACAGCAACTTGATCAAAAGATTCCAAATTAATCGTTGTCTGTGGAACAATCGCAATATCATCTTCTACCCTCCCCAAGCTCGGAGAGGAAACAGCGTCAGTGTAAATCACCTGCAGCGGGACTTCTTCCCCAGTAGTGAGAGGGATTCCGGAACTACTGGCTGTCCCTCTTGGTCTGCTGTGCAGAATCGGCCACATGTTGTAACTTGACATTATCAATGGAAACAAAGCGATTTCCTTTGGCCCCTTGCAGCGGCAGTAAAATCACAGTTCTCGTGCCGCTAACCCCTAACACAAGGACAGGTGCTCGATAAGAAGGACCAAATTCTTTCTTTACTGCGACCTTTTCACGCACTAGATCCCCTATCCTGGGTATCCAACCAGTAGGAGTTACTGGCTCATCCTTAATTCCTGAGGAGGCAGCACTTGCAGAAGAGTTATCTTCACGGAATTGTTGTAAATCCTGCAAAACAGTGACACGATCATTTATGTCAAAGGGCGTATCTGCCGCCTCCACACCAGGACCATCTAGATCAGGAACATACATTTGTGTTCCAAACAGGCACTCATATGAAGTACGACCCCCCAGTGACCTTCTAGGCAAGTTATTAAGTGCTCTCTGTACTCCATACAGGTGGGCTAGCCAACTACGATCCGTACCTATAACTCTGGCCGTTAAGGATTGCTTTAAATCACGATTTAAACGCTCCACAACAGAATTTCCCTCGGGATGAAATGGAGACGAGAATTGGAGTTGGACCCCCAACGAAGCCATGGTGTCCCTGAATGCCTTAGAGGCAAAAGCAGGGCCCTGGTCCGAATGAAAAGCCGCAACTGCAAATGTATCGACAAAGATGCGCAAATCTTTAATAACAGTCCGAGCGTCAGCCCAGCATTGTGGCCAGACCCACACAAATCTGGAGCACGAATCTACAGCAACCAAGATATATTTGTATGCACTGTCTGGGGTCAATGGACCACAATGATGCAAGTACACACACTGTGAAGGTTTGTTTGAAATTAGAAGGGGCGTCTGCTGCGGGCGTCTAGCCGATGAAGCTTTAATTTGTTGACAAACATCACAACAAAGGACATATTGCTTTGTCTCTTTATAGAGACCAGGCCACCAGAAATGAGCCTGTAAAATGGAAATAGTGGCAGCCACACCAGCATGTGCAGATGCCGCCCCCTCATGTGCTGCAGAAATTAATCGAGGTCTCTCAATTTTATTTGGTAAATCACGTACACCAATGCCTGGAATATTAACAACAGCATTGAACGCACTACTCAAGCAGTAACGATACTTAGAAGGAAATCCTTCAGGAAATGGCGTGCCATCAGCTGTAGCTTTTATGGCAGCCGAAATCTCTGTGTCTGGTTTGGAACTCGAACGAGTCATTGCGGCCACAGTGGCAACAGCCACTCTCCGACTTCGCGGCTTCATCAGCCAAAGCATTCCCAGCAACGTGTATCCCAACGCGCTGGTGTCCAAGTGTATGCACAACAGGGACCTTAGGAAGCGTTTCTTTCAGATCCGCAACCTTACCCCCCAACAATTTGTGTTTAATGGTGTTGCCCTTAGAATCTCTGAACCCATTCAACTTCCAATAGTGTAGATTTTCATTGAAAGACTGAACACAGTAGTAGGAGTCACAGAGCAGCAAGGTTAAAATCGCCGGATCCGTGTGCTCCAACGCTAACAATAGAGCTTTGAGCTCAGCCAGCTGTGCTGTGCAATCTCCCAAGGTTTTAGTATAAGTATGTCGGGGGCAGAACACTTCCCCCTCCAGAGTGCCGCTCACCATCGCACATGCAGCAGAATACTGTTGTTTAGTCCCAACCGCTGGTTGCGCAGAGCCATCGGTATACATGACCACCTGATATTGGTCAATAGGCAATGTGCCAGCAGGAACTGGGTACTCCATTTCATATTGAAGAAATTCTTGAGTATGCAGTTTAGGGTCAAATATGTAATCTACATCAGTGGCTGTCAAAGACGTAGCCCATTGTATCCATCGCGGGTGTAAAGCTTTCGAATTAGGGACACTCGCTTTTGTAACAGCCTCTAAGGCCGGAATCGGCGAAACGACAATACTGCGTTGGCCCTGGGCAAGAGGTCTTTCTTTAATCACAGCCATCTGTACGGCCGTGAGTATTTTCTCAGTTTGCGCAAATCGTTGTTCTGCAGCAGAATACAAGTGGGACTTGTATGCAATCGGGACTGTCTCACCCTCATTAAAGGTGACATATGTAAACCCAACAGCCCCAGGTATCACCCTGATGACTAAATGCGTTTTATTGTACCGTGTGTGTAAATGTTTAACTGCTAAGAGATCAGTTTGCAAATCTCGTAGTATATGTGTATGCTCAATCGTCCAAAATCTACTCGAAAAATTTGGGCGAATCAACTCGTATAAGGGTTTTATACGTGTAGCATAATCAGGAATGTAAGTTCTGCCAAACTTCAGAAACCCCAACAATGACTGGAGCTTCCGAACCGTATTAGGAGGCTGCAATAAAGCGCATTTCTCCAAAAAATGTGGCGCTAAGCTCTTGCCCTCACTCGACAACTCATATCCCAGGAAAATGACGCTGAGGAAGGCAATCTTCGATTTCTTAAAATTAAACTTATAGCTAATTTCAGCGAACCCCACAACAATGCGTGCTACACGCCTTAGATGTTGCAGAATCTCATCGTCTGTCAAATATATGTCATCAACATATGATAACGCTTCAGGGTCCAACTCGTGCAGAATTTCAGTCACACAAGCCGAAAACAGTCCTGGGCTATTCTTATACCCCTGAGGCAAACGACAAAACTTTTCTGAGAGCCAAACGCACTGAAACTGGTATAGTCCCGATTTTCGGGCGCTATGTTTTGGCAGGAAAATCCATTCGAGATATCTAACGCTGTTTTGTATTTTTTACGCACTATATTATTCATAAGCGCTGCGCTATGTGAATTCTGTATTGCATATGTGCGTGTATGACCATTTAAATGTCTGTAATCCACCACTATCCTATATGAATGGTCCGGTTTAGCAACCGGAAATAAGGGATTATTCATCGGCGAGACACAGGGCTCAATTACACCCTGGTACTCCAATTGTGTAAGAATATTCCTAACCGATGCCCTTGCTTCAAATTTGATAGGATACTGCGGCTGCGGCTGAGGTTCCCCCTTTATTGGAATTACATGATAAGGTGATTGTCTATCCCACTCCACATCATTTCTATATAGAGCGGGGGCCTGTGCAAGAGCCCATAATTTACTATAGGACTCCGCTAGGTCTCTCGGAACAAGTGGTGAGAAGGAAGGTGTAATAACCTCTTCCCCCACTGGACAGTCGCGAACAAAGTCAGGCGGCCAATCTTGTTCGGCCAGAAGAACATCATATGATTTTACCACATGGTCCCAAAAGATGGCGTGTACAATGCGGTCAATGTCCCCTTCTAATTGCAGAGTCACCTTATATACTCTATCAGGATCAGAGACTCGCATATCCGCCGTTTCGACTTGTATGAAGTCATCAGTTGCTTTCACCTCCAGATGCTCTAGAAGACTACGGCGAACTATTGTGACCTCTGTCGCGCTGTCTAACAGTGCCAACGCCCATGTCTTGTTCGTCAAAAGAACTCTCTTCTTGAGCGGCATGTCTATCTGAGACTGCTGCCACTTTCTTCTTTTTAAATTGCTGTTTTTGTTGCACCGGTTTCTCTTCTTGTTTAATAGAAACCTCCATTGAGCGTTGTGAATCTTGTCTTGGTTTCACGTACTCGGTTCTCCGCTCTGACCGCCCACCTCTCTCACTTCTCTTCTCTGAGGAGTCCTGAAAGGAACGAGATTGGCATGTATCAGTATATTGATATCTTTCAGGCGTCTTCAAATTATCCCTATTCCTGAGATTATACCTATTCTGCGGGGTCTCCGGTTGCGTAGACTGTCCCCCATCTTTCTTAGGTGTTTGCTGTTGTTTTTTATCCCAGCGCTTTTTAGTACCCTCAGGTTGCTGTTGTTTAGCATTGTCTTTATTATTTTTACCCTGTAATTGGGGTTTTTGTGGTCTAGCCCCTAGGCTATCACGACCAATACTAGAATATGTTTCTGCAATTATTCTCGGGAGTTCCCGCTCTTGATTAATCTGCGGAACGTCCCGAAGACGCATTCGCACTGCTAGCGCTACTGCCTCTCCCTTGAGATTACTCAAAATAATAGAAGAAACCGCAGCAAAACTGCCCATCAACTGCATGCCCAAATCTAAGGCAGAGGCAGCCCCATATTCATCTTGAATTTGTTTAAGCACTTCCAGTAAATTAGCTAACGTCGGTGTACCGTGTGCCGTAATGTAGAGCATGGCAAACACCGTGCCCCAGGTATTACAAAGGTCCACTGGAGGAACCATCCCATACGGCAAACACATCGTCAATATTCTATGTTTATCCTGAGGTCCGGTATGGGGAAATACTGCTTCCAGCGTATTAATTTTTTGCGCCAGCCAAAATGGAGTTTCCTCACGTTTAGCCGGTACCTTACCCATAACTGAGTGTACAGTGGCCGGATTGATACCCGGAAACCCCGCCTGTGGGTGTGCCGGAGCAGCACGCGCTGCATTAGTATTTAATGCCTGCATTACAAACTGAACCAGTCTTCTGTATGTAGTTGCCAAGTCTATATATAAACGACAAACGTCAGCCACTGCCAAGTTAGCAACAGCAGGATATGGTGTTTAAGTAGCCAATAAAGGCCAGGTCGGACCATCATTACTCAGTGGACCTAACCTTACCTGTGCTAATGTGTGTGGGAGGGCGTCATCAAGCCAATTATGGTGTTCTTGATAAGATAAAGGTATCTCTAAGTATGCATATGCCCTGTACTGTCCAGGGACATTCGCAACAGTGTATTCGTGAAAAGTGTTTGTACCCTCATCAACTGCTGGAAATACGACCCAAGAATAAAAAAGTTCTGTTCTATAGGCTGCATGGGTGTCCACCACAAAAGTGACCTGACCCCCCTGGACCGTCAGGCCATGTGCCACCAGATGTCCTGTGAGCGGTTGTCGCATATTGATTGCTATATTCACTACATTAGGATTCGCCATTTGTAAAAAACAGCACTAGGTCAGAGAAGGCACACCAATATCGGGTTTTCCTTTTAAAGTTCAAGCGTGAACAACCAACCACTAAGTAATAGGATGTACCTATCCCGTGGTGGCGGAAATCCTCAGCCCCACGGACGTCTCCGCTTACGGAACCGAGGAGTCAATATATATATGATACCGAGACAGTCAGCCGGACCTAAAAATTAGAGCCAGACCAATCGTTGGCGGCGCCATGTCGCGTGGGCTCTCATTATCCTAAATGAGACTACTGGATTTCTAGGCAGCAGGATCGATCACGGTGTGGGGGACTGAGTCGGACCCACATGTAAGGAACTCTGTCACCCTAAATCCGGTTTTTGCTCCGGCTAACTAGCAGTGCCTCATTTCTCCCAAGGGGAAGAGATGATTGGGCAGCCGAGCGCATGACATCTTTGGAACTTCTCAGGGAAGTCGTGGTCACTCAGATCCAAACCAACTCTCTAATTTACAGTATGATCTCATATACAAATGACAAAGGCAGTATAAGTTTTATATAATGTTTTATTAAAACAACTGCATTTTAGATAATAAGGCGTGAGCCGCAATAAGCAGAACCATACAACACAGTAGGATTGAAATAGTCACCAGGAGAGTAAAACATAAGAACAAAGCTATCATGGTGTCTAATAGTTTCTACTCTCCCTCTGCTTGGTCTATTTCGAGCACAGCATGTTAAGCTTCTAACTTGCCTTTCTGAATCCCTGGGGAGACATCAGCCCTCATAACTGAGCAAAGGCCTGTGATCTTGGTTCAGCATCTGCAACGAGGCCGTCAGCGTCTAGTTGTGGTTCCCTGGTCGGAATCTCCCTCCTGCGTGTATTGGGACAAGGAAGTGTTTTTATAACTAACATGTCAGCGTGATCACAAAATGTCCCTACGCAGGAATGCCAAAGACTAAACTCCTACCACGTCTATCGGCAATGTACCAGACTGTATCCTTGACTGAAGCACAGAGTGAACAAGAATGTGTTATGGAGAACTCCAGTGCTGAAGTAGGCTAAACAGTGTGATATGAATATAAAACAAGACCGTAGAACTCACTATTTGAAAAATAACAGTACGAAGCCTAATAAAAAGCATGTAGAGCAAAGTGCACAGAGGCTCTAAGCTGCAAGCAAATGAATAAAAATACATCCAGGGCAAAGTGCACAAAGGCCTAAAGCCTGAAGCTAATGCACAAAGGATACGTAAAACTAACCACACTACAGCATGAGAATGGAAAAGAAGAAGCCTTACCCATAGAAGTACAGAAACAAGCACAAAAAGAGGAAATCAAAAGTTGCAGTATTTCTCCGCATACTGCAATTGGTTCAAGAAAGTGTTCTGGTCAGTGTAAATGAACAAGTCATGTACCTCTTGAGCAATGGATGTGCAATGGATGTGCATCTGAAAAAATGTCATAACTATCTATCTCAATCTTTAAAATGCAAGTGGTCCTTAACTTATGAGGGAGTTCCCTGCACCACCTCTCTTCTCCCAGAAATACAAGTGGTCCTCAACTTATGGGGGAGTTCCCTGCACCGTATGGTATGGTGGAGCAGGCTAACAGAACAGATACCAGTATTGCATGGCATGGCGTTGCAACAAGTGGTCTGATTGGAGGGCTTCAGGAAATGGGAAGGCATCTCAACCTTTGGCAACATGATATGGGCATGGTACTGAAATCCTTCAAATAACTACAACAAGACTACCAATTACATCACAGTCAATTCCACTGGTACGTACAGCTTCACCATGCCATTACTCCATACATTCAACACTCCCAGAATTCAAACCCCTAGAGGGCAAACTTCTCTTAGGCAATTTGAGGGCCCATAAAAGGTCCCAAATATACCACCTCCTTGTACTGCATGCCACACACACTCTTTCAGTGCTCAAAAACACATGGCGGGGCAGGTCTTGACACGTTAGATGACAGTGACTGGCCTGCAAGAACCATGGGAGGCTGTCATTTTGGCTCGTCTCCTTTTTATCCAACTTAAATATCTTTATAGAGCGTACTACACAAGACTGCTTATGGCGCATAAAGTTCCTTTTTATGCTTGCACTGTAAGTCAGCAGACAGCACGTTAATGCACACAGTGTGGAGCTGCCCTGTGCTGGACTACTTTTGGCAAGGAGTCACCTCCTGTCGGGGTGAAGTTCTCATCTGAACCATTCCACTGGGCCCAAGACTGATTCTCTTACACATCACAGATGGGCTCAGTAGCAATAGATACAAATGGTCCCTTCTATTTTTGGGACTTATTATAGTGAAATGAGATATCTCAAAGGCATGGAAAGCGGACCAGCTAACGCAGTCTTGCATCAAAACCCAGAAATATGGGCGTAAGGGTGGGACCCTGATGGCAGCAGTACTGATTGTGCCACCCTCTAGGGCCATGCATTAAGGTGACCCCAGCACTGACATATGCAGGCTGAGTGTCCTGATACAACCCAAGTTGCAAACTCGACATGGCACACTGCCTGTGTGCCCTGTCCACCACACACTGCATGCAATATAGGTAAGTCACCCCTCTGGCAGACCTTCCAGCCATAAGGCAGGGTGCACTATAAAATATCTGAGGGCATAGCTGCATGAGCAAAATGCCACCACAGTGACCTTGTCAGACCTGGACATAGTGAGTGATCAGAGCAGCCATTTTAATTTATGTGGAGTACACTGGTCAATACGCGTCTCACAGCTACATGATGGCCACCCTGAACCCTGGGTTGTTTGCTATCAAACTACTCAGAATGATAAATCCAAATTGGTGCCAGTGTTGGACGTATTATAAAATGTACCCAGAGGTCACCTTGGAGGTGCCCCATGCAAAATCGCCACCACCAGACGCAAATCATTATCCATGGGGTGAGGGCCTCTGAGATGCAGAAGAAAACCCTTCCTGGGTGGAGCTTTTAATACGCCCTCCCTCAGGAATGTGCACTGCCCTGTTGGCGAGCTTCAAAGGGCTTACCACCTTTGAAACTTGACCTACAGGCCTGCTATTAGTAGCTGATGGCTGTCCCCATTCAAAAAACCACTTTTGGTGGGAGCAACAGCGGGAAACTCAAACAATGGAAAGGAGAAGTGGTCCTACCATGCTTGCGCCACCCCTAAGGTGTTAATTGCAAGGTGGACTCTGCATTTCATTTCCTCCATCTTGGTTGGAAGGAAAACAGCCAATCAGGTGTAGGGAAATAAGCTCTTCTGACCGGAAGTGGTCACTTAGTGGGTGTAACCACCCTAAGGTAGATGACTCATTGGTCATTACCAGGTTCCCCCTAAAGCGCCCACTAAATACAGCATTTAGTGGGCATCCCTAGACCAAGAAATCAGATTCAATGGACAGAAGAAAACAAGCGACAAAAAGATCCAAAGGCACCAAAGCCTGCCAATCGCCACTGAGGAGCTGTTGGACAACTGGAAAAACTCTAAGGAACCTCAAGGCCTCACAAATTGCCAGAGAGCTCCCGGCATTGTAGAGGTACTACTCTAAACCCACAAGGAACCAACAAGACACTGAGGTCCACTTCACTGACTGGATGCTAACTCTGGAACTGGGTGCTGCAGCCAGGCCAAACATCACCCCAACAACCGTGTAGTCAAACCCTGGCAGCATGCCTAGTTTGGTGGCACTGCTTCCTCCAGCAGAAGAATTGTATTTATAACATATGTATTGATTTTCTGACTTCAGACAGAAAACCAGCCCACCTAGAACTTTAAAAGGACAGGAGGAGGCCCCAGTCAAGGGACTTCAGAAACAACCCGGACATATCACCAGAGTGCCTCCATTGTCCTGCAATCGAACCTTGAACCAACCTACCTCCTGATTCAGAGGGCATCCTTGCGCACAGCTTCTGGCTTACCGATTCACTCTGCACTCTGCCACCCTGTGTCCTTCACCGAAGAACCAGCTGTGTCCCAAGGGCCCCCCCTTGCTACCTCTACACTTCAAGGGGGCACCCAGGTTTCACCTTTAAACTTACCTTTGCATGATTTTCCAAGTGGTCCACATAGTGGTCCTGTACCAGATCCAAAGACCTTTTTCCGCTGCTCTCACCGCAACAGGGGCCACCCAAACTTCTCCAGCTGGCACAGTGTGCCAACTGACGACCTTGACCAACCTGAAAAACAAAAACTTGTTAAACCTGCTGTGTGATTTTATATGTATTTAATAAGGGTTATCCTCTGTTGATTCCTATGGTGTGTAATTACTAACAAAAACACTATTTTTATTAAACTTCAAACATTCATATCTAACAAAGTGATGATCTTGGTCTTAAAATGTATATAAAACCTGAGGTATTTTTATAAAATGGTCTCAAGTTATTCCTTTGTGTGTGTGATTGTAAGACTAATGTTTTGAGTACAACAAATGATTTGCACTTCTCCAAGACTGGCCTAACTGCTCTACCAAACTACCATAAAACGTAGAACATTAGGTGGTCTAGTTTTTATCCCCGTAAGCTAATGTGTGGTCTCCTGGATCCCTGCACAGTGTGCCAGGTACTGCACACTACACAGAGGGCCAGTGTCTTAAATTTGGTGGCAGTGGGTGGATAAAGACTTTGGATTTCCTGATACCAATTTGTCAATTTTGTGAGCACATGGACAGCTCTCCAATTTGCCTTTGGCTTAATTGTTTTTGTTTTTCAATTGGCTAAAAAAAATTACAAAATTTTCAAATAATGGTTATGTCCCTATAGCAACAGGAAAAGTTTAAGGGCCATATTTATACTTTTTGACGCAAAACTGCGCTAACGCAGTTTTGCGTCAAAAAAATTAGCGCCGGCTAACGCCATTCTGAAGCGCCATGCAGGCGCCGTATTTATTCAATGACGTTAGCCGGCGTTAGCCGCCGGTGCTGCCTGGTGTGCGTGAAAAAAAATTACGTACACCAGGCAGCGCCGGCGTAGGGGAATATCGAGCTTGGGCGCCAAAAAATGGGGCAAGTCAGGCTGAGGCAAATTTTTCGTCTCAACCCGATTTGCGCCATTTTTTTCGACTCCCAACCCCCATTGAAATGACTCCTGTCTTAGCAAAGACAGGAGTCATGCCCCCTTGCCCAATGGCCATGCCCAGGGGACTTCTGCCCCCTGGGCATGGTCATTGGGCATAGTGGCATGTAGGGGGGCACAAATCAGGCCACCCTATGCCACAAAAAAATTAAAAATAAATACTTACCTGAACTTACCTTAATGTCCCTGGGATGGGTCCCTCCCGCCTTGGGTGTCCTCCTGGGGTGGGCAAGGGTGGCAGGGGGTGTCCCTGGGGGCATGGGAGGGCACCTCTGGGCTCCTTCCGAGCCCACAGGTCCCTTAACGCCTGCCCTGACCAGGCGCTAAAAAACGGCACAAAAGAGGCTGGACGTCATTTTTTTTGACCCGCCCACTCCCGGGCGTGAATTTTGCCCGGGAGTGTAAATACGCGCACATGCCTCGGAGTAAATTTTTTAGACAGGAACGCCTACCTTGCATATCATTAACGCAAAGTAGGTGTCCACGCTAAAAAATGACGCAAACTCCATGGACTTTGGCGCTAGACGCGTCTAACGCCAAAGTATAAATATGGAGTTAGTTTTGCATCGGAATTGCGTCAAAAAAAACGACGCAATTCCGGCGCAAACAGAGTATAAATATGCCCCTAAAAGTCTTTACTTTAGTTGAGCTAATCCAAAAAGGGGACTCTGAGGCCCATATTTATACTTTTTTTGTGCCGCGTTTGCGTCATTTTTTGACGCAAAAGCGGCACAAACTTACAAAATTCAATTGTATTTTGTAAGTTTGCGCTGCTTTTGCGTCAAAAAGCGGCGCAAATGTGGCGCTAAAAAAGTATAAATATGGGCCTGAATTTTTAAAACGGTCCCCAATTTGGTAGTGTAAAAATGACATATACAGAGAACCAAAACCAGGAGTTCGACCTGGAACCTTATGAGACATATAACTATGACCAATTAAGGAAACTATGCAGACTGTACCAAATTTGCACTGGGAAAAGCCCCAGTACAGAGAAATGTAGGTGTCCGGTGGCCCAATATGAAAGAGATAATCCCCCAGATGAGGTAAATAATGATGAATTGGTGGTGGGTGAAGAAGCTGTGGAAAATGGAGGTGAGGGTAACTCCACTCACTCCAGCACTAGTGCACCCATAGAAGCAACCCTGGACATTGCCAGGCTGACCAAGAGACTGGCCTTAGAGACTCAGCTACTTTGAAATAGAGAAACAGAGAAAGTAACTGGGCCTAGGACCCATTACTGGTGCAAGCATGCAAGTATCGAGGGAGAAATCCTTCAACATCAAACCCCCAAAAGGAGTTGTCCCTCCCTTCACTGAAGGGGATGAGACAGTCAAATGGTTTTCTGCCTTTGAAAGTGCCTGTATTGGATGGGGAGTTAAGAAAAGGCATTGGGGCATACTGTTGTTGGAGTTATTCTCAGGAAAGTGCAGGGATAGGTTCCTGATACTGGATGAGGCAGATTCTCAATCCTATGACCTCATGAATGGTACCCTGATTGAGGGCTTTAGATTTATAGTTGAAGAGTACCGTATAAAGTTCATGGAAGCTCGAAAATCCCAGAGTCAAACTTGGGTAGACTTTGAGGAGAATTCAGTAAAAATGCTGGCTGTTTGGTTAGCTGGGAACAAGGTACAAGATTATGATGGACTGTGCAACCTAATCATGAAAGGGCATCTTCTAAGTAAGTGTTTCAATGGAAGGCTGCATCAACATCTGGTAGACCTGGATCCACTTTTCCTGCAAGAACTGGGAAAGAACACATACCACTGGGTCAAAACAAGGGTAACCAAAACTATCACTGGTGGGGGAGACCAAAAGAAAGGGGCCAAAATGCCCCCCAGAGGAAAAAGGGAGCCAAAGCAAAAATAACAAAGAGTCTTCTCAAGGCCCCCACAAATCTGCACAGGAGGGTGAGCCCAGAGACTCCTCACAGTCTAGAGGTGGGTACAAAGGTAAGAACTATGATCCCAACATGGCTTGGTGCCACCACTGTAAAACTAAAGAGCACCAAACTGAAAACTCTATCCGTAAAAACAAAAAGAATGCCGCTAGTCAGCCTTCAGTAAATGAGTTGCTAATTTCCTAATGGGATCACAGATGTGGTCTGACCATGTCAATGATCCCACAGAGGCAACATTAGTCACTGAGGGTGAGGTAGAATTATCCCATGTTGCCTGGCCAAGTACTATGCAAAAATACAGGCAGCACCCTTTGATTAGTGAGGAGAAACTGGAAGTACTGAGGGACACAGGAGCTAGTGTTACCATGGTAACTCAGCAGTTGGTCCACTCAAATCTGTACGTGGTAGAGAAGTCTTATCTTGTCACCAATGCTGTCAATGAGACAAAGTTCCATCCCATGGCTATGGTAACCTTCGAAGGGGGGTGAGTAGTAGGGCAAATAAAAGTGGCTGTGTCCTCATCTATCCCAGTGGATTGCCTGTTTGGGAATCATCTGACATTTTCCCCCTGGGCTGAAGTAGAACTGAAGACCCGTGCAGCAATGCTTGGGGTCCCAGAATGGGCATGTGTCAAGGTTAAGACATAGAGCAATCATTAGATAGATGCTGAAATAGAGGACCAACCTCTCAAGAGAAAAGGCAAAAAGACTTGGGAACCAGCTTCAATACAGATCGCAGATCAGGTCCCCTCTTTGCTGGAAGAGGATACCCCTTCTTTGAGGGACCTGAGCCTGCAGTGGCTTGGGCCTTACCACCCAGAGGTCTTAGGCCTAGGGTGATAGTCCAGGGAAGATGTGTGCCAGGGGCAGAGGACCTGTCCCACTTTTGAAGGCCTGAGGCAGCAAACTGCACAGAAAGAGATAGAAAATGTCAGTGATACTGTAGGGAAGCAGCCTCTTCCTAGCTTGGCTACCCCCACTTTTGGCCTCTTTGTCAGTGTGTTTGACTGTGTTCACTGGGATCCTGCTAACCACCACTCCAGTGACTATGCTCTCTCCCCTAAATTTGGTTGCTGGAAACTTTTTATCAACACAATTGGCATACTGGTTCCCCATGTAGGTCCCTAGAATATGGGACCTACGTAACCAGGGCATTGGGGTTTCAGGGGATCCCTAAGGGCTCCAGCAGTTATTCTGCCACCCGTAGGGAGCCAATGCAAAGGGTTCTGCAGACCTGCCATTTCAGTCTGCGTGAAATGGGTGCACGCATCCGGTTTTACTACAGGTCACTGCACCAGGTCACTGTAAGTCACTCCTATGGTAAGCCCTCTCAGCCCAGATGGCAGGGTGCAGATACCTGTGTGTGAGGGTACCCCTGCACTAGCAGAGGTGACCCCACAAACTCCAGCTCCATTTTACTGAACTTCATGAGTGTGGGGATACCATTTTAAATGTGTACAGGACAAAGATGTCCAGGTACACAATGATAACTCAGAACCTGGGCATGTTTGGTATCAAACATGTCGGAATCATACCCCAATACTGTTGCAAGTATTGGAAGTATGATTCCATGCACTCCTTAGAGGATCCCCAGCATTCCTACCACTGGTCTAACAGGGTTTTCCTCGGACAGCCCAGCTCCTGCCACCCCTCAGACAGGTGTCTTCCCTCCTGCTGCTTGACCTGATTAAGCCTTGGAAGGCAAAAAAAAAGATTTCCTTTGGGAGAGTCTCCCTTGGTCCTCTCTACCAGAGCTGTCATACTTTTGTGGTGGTAAGTCCTTCCCACTACACGCAAGACAGTACCCCCGTGCATCAGGTCCTTTGCAGCTGCCAAGGCTTGTTACTTCACCTGCCAGGGGTACTTCAGGCGACATTTAGCTTCATCCTCCAGCATGTCCTCCTGCAACTTCTGGACCTCCTGGATGGTCCCCCGGCGACATAAGATCAACTTCTTTGGTGCTGCATGGGCTGCTTCTGTCGCGCCGCGAGCCAAACATTTGGTTAGGGCTGTGGCGTGCAGCATGGAGACGCGACACAACGCGCCCCCACCCTGCTGTACACTGTACAAGGCCCCAAATTGGGCATGGGGCCTCATTCCTACATAGCGCGACACGCTTACAGGCAGGTTTAACCCTCCCCACTCACCTGTTCTTGTTTTCTTCTTCTTTCTTTTCCTTTTGCATTGTGCCTCCCTTTATGTTGTAACTTTTTCCCATATTACCCCTCTCTTCCCAGCATGATAGCTTCCCTACTCTATATGGCTCCTAATCCATTATGTTCTATGTGTTTTTCCCTATCTAAGATGGTGTCCTTGCACTTCCTGTGGGTCGCTTCCTGTTTTTTTGGTATATAAGGGCTGTGCTTCTTTCTCTCCTTGCGCTGCAACACTTTCTGTTTTGATGGTGTCTTCGCTCCTGCTTCCTCGTACTCAATTCTGGTTCACGTCCATTCCAGTGTTGTTTCCTGTTCTTTTTGCTCTTGTATTTACCTTTCATTTTTGCTCCTGTTTCAGGAACTTTTCCTTTCTGGAAGTTTTTTCCCCTTTTAGAGTTTTTTCCCTCTGGCACTACTTCTGAAGGACATGGCCTGCCCTTGGCATTTCCATTGCCTGCAGCACCGTGGCTACCAGAAAGAGTCACCCCTACCTGGGCCAAGGCCGAACATCCAGGAACAAATCCTCGCCACTCGTTCTACGGACTCCAGGTTAAAGCAGCGCGTAAGTCGTGACAGATTGCAGCGGCCAATACTCCCGACATCGTCTAACACCATGGATGATACAGTGGCGGCTGCTGCATATCCTGATCAAGCCCTTCTGGCAACAATTCAGCAACAGGCTCAGGAACTGCAACAATTACACAATGAGAATGCTGCTTTACGACAGGCTTTGGCTTTCCGCAGTGCAGATGTTCCGACCGTCTCCACCTCAACACCTCATTTCTCCGGTGAACCAACAAAACTGTAAGAGTTCCTCGATGCATGAACTGTGTACTTTGCCTTCCGACCCACACCATTCTCCCACGACAAGACAAAGGTGGGGTATCTTATCAGTGCTCTATCCGGTCCTGCCTTGGCCTGGGCAACTCTGATGGTATCATCCAATGATCCAGTATTGTCTGACTATCCAGCCTTCGTGAATCGGTTGAAATAGATGTTTAGCCGTCCAGGATTGGAGGCCTCTGCTGGAGAAGCATTATGTGACATTCAACAAGGCTCTCAAGATGTCCTCCAATATATTACCCGCTTTCGACAGCTTGCGGCCGAGACAACCTAGGTAGAACGAACTCTGGTTACTCTATTCCGTAGAGGACTTAATGAGGAGATCAAAGATGAGTTAGTACATTCCGCCCGAGTTGAAGAGCTTCGTGGGCTGATGGATCTAGCTCTTTCCATCGAATACCGTCTTCAAGAACGACGCATGGAAAAAAGAAAAAGTAGAGGACCTTCCAAGCCAATTACTTCACGTGTCTTTTTGCATCATCCAGAGGAACCTCGTCCTCCCGTCAGAGATGTAGAAGGTGAACCGATGCAGGTGGATACCACTTGAGGCCCACTTTCCATCAGTGAGCGGGAAGAAAGATGTAAGAAAGGATTGTGCCTGTATTGTGGTGCTGCCGGTCACATGCTTCGTACCTGCCCTGTTTGTCCTCTAAGACCATCAGGAAACGCCACTTCCCGTCCTCTGTAAGAAGGGAGGGGACGGGATCATCTGCTATGCCTTCCATCAGTTCATTCAAGGGCAATGCCACAACTTTGTTTATGCTTCCGGTGACGTTACAGTTACCTGACGGTCGTGAAGAAAGAACAATGGCCTTAATAGATTGTGGTGCTAGTGGCAGATATATGGATAAGTCTTGGGCCACAACCCAACAAATACCAACACGATCCAAAGAAGTTCTGGAACAAGTTCACACAGTGGATGGGTCCTTAATATCTTCTGGTCCAGTCGATACTACCACCCTGACACTAAGGTTACAATTTGGGAACCACCAAGAACACATCTCACTTGACCTAATATCATCTCCCAATCATACTATCATTTTAGGAATTCCGCGGTTCATAAGACATAACCCTCATTTTAATCGGGAAACCAGGACTATGGGCCAGATGTATGAAAGAATTTTGCATTTGCAAACGGTGCGAATGGCTGTTTGCGAATGCAAAATGCCATTTCAGAATGTATGAAATACATTCTGAATGCAATTTTAAGGAATTTCTAAAATAGCGATTCGTTAAAATTGCAACCCTGTTTAGAGAGTCGCAAATTGCGACTCTCTAAATTAGAAATCGCAAATAAGGAATCCTTATTTGCGATTCCTTAGCACATGTATGAAGCAATTCCTAAATGCGATTTTGGCAATTAGGAATCGCTAATTACCACCAAGTTGAACTTGGTGGTAACCACGTGCAAAATTTAAAAATGCATTTAAAATGCATTTTTAAATTGTACATGTAAAGCACACATGCCCTTTTGGCATGTGTGCACCTTACATGCCCCCAAAAATGTTTTTGGGGTGCAGCAGAGGGGGCCTTAGGCTCCCAGCACCCTGGGGTTTTGCATTTTCAAAATTACGATTTCTGTTTCAGAAATCGCAATTATGGAAATGCAAAAAAATTGCAGATGTGGGCCAACAGGCCCATAAGTGCGAATGGGGCCGTATCGCAATTTCCGAATCGGTAATAGCATTTGCGATTTTTAAGAAATCGCTATTACCGATTCGCAAATGTGATACATGGCACTTTGCGAGTCGGAAATAGCGATTTCTTGAAAATCGCTATTTCCGAATCGCAAAGGGCCGTGATGATACATCTGGCCCTATTTCCCTGTCCTCACAGTTTTGTCATGAAAATTGCTTTGCGTCAGACACATACTGGTGACCCAAGAAGTTGATGCCTACTGAAATCACTACAGGATGTTCCATTAATACAGTTCAAGGTGTCCCTGATCACTATCTAGAATTTCAGGATGTATTCCAGAAACCATCGAGATCTGTGTTACCCCCACATCGAGATTATGACTGTGCAATTCCCTAGGAACCTGGGGCGATCGTTCCCTTTGGGAGAATGTATTCACTCATCGAACCTGAAAAGGAAGTTCTCAAAGAGTATCTGCAAGAAAACCTGCACAGCGGTCTTATTATACCTTCATCCTCTCCGGCGGGGCTCCTCTCTTTTTTGTACCCAAGAAGACAAAGGATCTTCGTCCCTGTCTGGACTTTCGTGGTCTAAATATGATCACTATAGAAGACTGTTATCCTTTGCCGCTCATCAAGGATATTCTAGCGGCAGTCAGAGGGGCTCAACGATTTACCAAACTAGATCTTCGCGGAGCTTACCACATTTTGCGCATCAAAGAAGGAGACAAGTGGAAGACTGCCTTCCGAACCCCATTTGGTCATTATGAGTACAGAGTTATGCCTTTTGGTCTCACTAATGCCCCCTCCATTTTCCAAAGATTTATGGACTCAGTGTTTTCGGATCTCTTGAATCATACGGTAGTAATCTACTTAGACAATATCCTTATTTATTCTAGATGTCCTGAACTTCATTCTACTCATGTGAAACAGGTCCTCCAAAGGTGTTATAATTTAGTAGCGATTTGATTAAGCATTAGCAGAACACAACTTGTATTTAGCAACTACTGTGAACATTTCGCGGAATCCATTTTGTATTCATGGCAGCCATTATCTCTGCCACATGCTGCCATGTGCTCGCCATGTCCTCTGTCCTACCTTCCTGTTAACTACTCTTGAAAATCTGTCTAGTGACAAGTTATATTTAGCATCTCCCACTTTCGCACATGCCCAGTAAGATCTGCAGCTGTTAGTAATTAGTAACAGACACTAATGTGTCAACTAGTCCTTGAAAACTGTTAGCCCCTCCTACCTGTTGACTGTGCATTTCCATATGACCTGAGATATATATAAGTCTTGCTTCTATAATTGTACCACTTTCTTTTAGCCCCTGCGTGGGTATAAAAGGACCATGCTCTCTTAGTTCAGTGTGCTACTTCAAACATTACCGAAGAGTGCTATTTGAACTGTAGTACCACCTCATGAGGTTTAATAAACTTCGTATTTTATTTCAGTTTCTGTGCCAACTTCTTCCTATATGGTCTGAGGACTTTGTGCATAGAAGGGCGAACCCCTTGCACTAGTAGGACTTGCTGGGGCTTACTTCGACAAATTGGCGCACAAACAGGGACTCATCGGCGACTTCGATGCCCGACGGATTGGTTGCAACGAAGAATTGGGATCTCGCTGCGGACGATCAATGCCTGAGGAGACCCGAGTCTTTGCAACCACAGCGTTTTTCCTTTCTTTCTGATTTGACCATCCAGGTGGCGCCGGTCCTCGACTGAGATCCTTTTTGTTCATTCGTCGTGCAGTGACCATTTGGTCGATTTTAGAACTTGGCAGTTGGAACCTGGACGCCCTGTGATTGGTAAGAGCCGTTTTACAGCACTTTCTGTGGGTTTTGATGCCTTTGTTTGGTAATGAAGTTTAGCACCACTTACTGTGGCTCTCGTGTTTTGGGTGACTAGTCAATTTGTGTCCTTTGAATTGATATATAAATTGCAATTTATATAGGCAGGTAATGAGGAGAATTTTCTCCAATTTAATTTTAATTTGAACGGCACTTTAAGTGCTACTTTGATTATAATACTGCATATTCTGCACTATTTTTGGCATGCCTGTTTTTAGCGCACTTCGTAGGATGTGTTGCTTTTGTAATTGTACCAACTTGAGACTGGAAGAATCGCAACCGGCACCCCCAGAGGGGACCCCCAATAGAGACATGTATGTTAAACATGGTCTTTCTTCTATAATGTACAGCACATTTTGGAATAAATACATTTGTGCGGATCCTGAGTTACGTTGGCCTATGCATGAGTCATTTGATTTGGGAAAGATTGAGTATGTGTAACAATGTATGTGTAAGCAAAGGTCTAGGCAAGATATGTTTGACTGTGTACGAATGTGGGAGAAAGAAGTGCGTGGACGAGTGAAGCGTGAGCAAGCCTTGCTTGAGAAAGAGCAGCGGAAGAATGTATATGTGAAAGCTTCGGAAATGATAAATAAATGACTTAAAGGAGATAGAAGAGAAAGAATGTAAATTTCAGGTAACTGGCCAATACACTGTTCGGCAACCTCTCTATCCCATCCTTAATAAACCGCACAATGATTTTTTGTTACTAGATCGCCCTCCACCTCCATATATCGTTCCTTCTGCCCCTCATGAGTTAGCTGAGGTCTCCGGTTCGGAGCAACAGAAGATGCGAGACAGTTTCTCTATGTTGCCTGCTGACAGTGCGTCTGAGCTTAGATCTATTGCTCGTAAAACAATTCGTAGCGTTGTCTCTGCTTCTGAACTTTTAGACAACCTGAAAGGGTGGACGGAAAAGGAACAGCTATATTTTACTGAGGCATTTGGCACAGAAGTTATTGAACTATTTCAGAAATATTCCGATGAGTTAGAGCCCGATGATGAAGTAGCTGATCATAAGCAAATGCGTGATGGTCTTTTTGTTTTCTCCCAGGTGGCTGATGCATTCAGGTGTTTGGTGAAACGGCGGGGTGCAAGCTTCCATCTTCGGAACAGATAAGACTATTATAGTTCACGCGAAACCAATGCGGGAGGGCGTGCCTTTGTATGTTTCTCCTAAAGGATCGGGTACAAGTGATGATAAAACTTCTGTTGATGCTAAGGGTTATTTTATTTATAATTGGGTGTATACTCCTTGGAATAGGGAAGAAGTAATGGCACTTAAAACATTATTACCTGACCCGCGGAAAAATCCAGCCGCCTTTTATGAGGAAGTTGAGGGAGCAATTAGTTCTTGTAATATGACTTTGGCTGACATTGATTTATTTTTTGGATTGATATTACCACCAGATATGTGGAGAACTGTTTGTAAAGTTGATGATCGTGTAGTTTTTGGGGCGTCATGGAAAGAATTATAACAGATGGACAGGGATAGGGAACCTGCGAAAAAGCCGTATCAGTTGATTCTAAATTTTCCCGCAGCCATATTAGTTAAGTCAAAAACGATTATTCCCCCTAAAAAGATAGATTGGACTGTTTTAGCGTCTTGTAAGCAAAAGGCAGATGAATCGGTCTCTGATTTCTTCACATGCTTTGAAGAAGCATTTCATGATTTTAGCGGCCAGTTATTGTCAGATGATACGGGCAGACATTTGTTCGTCGATAAATATGTCGCAAATCTGCTACCAGGAATAGCTAGTTGTCTAAAAGCGAGTGAAAGTTCATGGTCTACCTCTACTCCAGTTTCTCTTTTGACTATGGCTCAGTTTTATGAACATCAGGAATTAGAAGCAAAAGGTAGCGAGGATAAAAAGATTAAAGAATTAAAGACAAAGGTTATGTTGGCTCAAGCTTATGGTCCGCCTTTTAGAGGTAGTGATAGAGGTGGACATGGATCTTATGGTTCTTCTTACACTCATTCAAATTTGTCTGTTGATCAGTGTGCGTATTGTAAGAAATTTGGGCATTGGGCTGCCGATTGTCCAGCACTACGTGTTCAGCAGTGTTCACGTGGTCGGGACAAATGAGAAATCGCTCAGGATATTCAGGGCCTAGAAGAAGCACAAATGATCATGCTAGGGTTGACGCTAATGTACGAGGGCAGGATGGGTTTAACACTTTTGATAGACGGAACCAATACCAGATGTCTAACTATGTGCAGCCTGATTTCCAAGATTCTACTTATGCATAGGATTGCCTAGGATGGGGTAAGGAATCAGTTGAAGTTCCAGTAGATCAGAGGGGTCCCTATGTTACAGCACATGTTTTGGGTTCTACTGATCAGTTTCTGGTTGATACAGGAGTTACTCGTAGCGCCTTGTCTAAACAATTGAATCCAAGGGCTCCCTTGTCTGGCTTAACGATTACATCGATAGGTTTCGATGGAACACCTTCCCCTAGCCTATTATCACAACCACTTGCATTCCATGTTGATAAATTTACTGTTTCATGTCCATTTTTGCTTTCTCCAAAAACACCAGACAATATTGTGGGTCTTGATATGCTCAAGTATTTCAGGGCTACAATACGATGCTCTCCTGAAGGGGTGCATGTTATTTTAAATGATAATCATCCTGTGATGGAAAGAGTTTGTCTTGTTAAAGAGGATATTGCATTAGCTTCTCTCCTTTGTACTTTGTGGGCTACTTCAGATACTGATGTGGGACAAATGATTATTCCACCGGTAAATATTAGTGTCAAGCAGGGAGCTGTTTTGCCACGTTTGCCTCAACAAAAATTTCACAGAAGGGTGAAGAAGCACTCACACGAATTGTGCATGATCTTATTGCAGTTGGAGTTGTTGAGGAAGTTCAGTGTAATGTTTGTAACAGTCCGATTCTTCCTATTCTGAAAAAGGATACTGATACTAGGATTTACCGATTCATTATTGATTTAAGAGAAGTGAATAAGATTGTGGTACCACAATATCCTGTGGTATCTGACATCACAACACTTCTTACTTTGATTCCCCCGACAGCAACTACGTTCTCTGTGATAGACTTCCTGAAGGCTATGCTGAGAGTCCTAGTATTTATAATCAAGCATTAAAACAACAACTTGATTCTTTTGCTTTGCCTGAAGGTGTGGCTCTCATACAATATGTCGATGATATTTTGTTGGCAGCTGATACCCCTAAACAATGTGAAAAGTGCACTTTGTCCTTACTTTCTTTTCTTGCTTCACACCATCATAAAGTGTCACAAAAGAATTTGCAATATTGTAGGCCAAAGGTAACCTATTTAGGTCACCTTTTGTCTAATGAGGGCCGTGCACTTACATCAGATCGTATTCAGTCAATTTTAGACACACCAGTACCCTCTACTCTGAAAGATGTTCGTGCATTCCTTGGTCTTACTTCTTTTTGTAGGCAATGGATATTAGGGTTTTCACACATTGTCAAACCTTTTGCTAGCACTTTTGACTAAAGATACTCCAATGCCCCTCCCATGGACAGATGAATGTGAGACTGCTATCTGGCAGCTACGACAAGCCCTTTGTTCAGCACCAGTGTTAGGTACTCCAAATTACACGAAGCCTTTTGCACTTTACGTACATGAGAAAGATGGATGTGCATTGTCAGTTTTAGTACAGACACATGGCGATAAGCAGCGTCCCTGTACATATTTTTCAGCAGTACTTGATCATGTCGCTCGAGCGTTGCATGGGTGTTTTCATTCAGTTGCGGCAACAGCTGTGTCAATACATCAGAGTGAAGGGATAGTTTTGTCACATAAGCTGTTGGTGTTAGTACCCCATGCAGTTGATGCTCTTTTAAATCAAACAAAGACGCAACATTTAACTAGCACTCGCCTGACAGGATATGAATTGACATTGCTGGCTCCTCACATTACGCTGAAGAGATGTGCAACACTAAATCCAGCCACTTTGTTGCCATATCTGGTTACACAGTCTCAGTCACAAGAAACACATGATTGTATATTCCTTACCGAAGAACAGGCAAAGGGTCATATTGATTTGCAAGATATGCCCCTTCCAGATGTAAACGGGGAATTGTCCTCAGCTGCATATGCAATCACCACAATACACACGGTAGTGGAGACAGCTCGTATACCACAGAAGTCAGCTCAAGCAGCTGAACTAATAGCTTTGACACAAGCATGTGAGCTTAGTACTGACTTATGAGTGAACATTTATACAGACAGCCACTATGTTTTTGGAGTGGCTCATGATTTTGGTTTGCTTTGGAAGGAGAGAGGCTTTCTCACATCCCACGGGATGCAGATAATGTACTGAGAATTAGTGCATAACCTCTTGACTGCATTGACACATCCAAAGAAAATAGCTATTGTGAAATGTAGTGCACACAAGAAAGTGACCGATAAGATAGGGCAAGGTAATGCCCTTGCGGATAGCGTAGCACGTGAGACTGCGATGCAGCGAAGTACTACTTCTATGTATATAGTGAAGTCACAAGCTGAACGTTGGCATAATGCTAGACAAGACATATTAGATATACAGAAATCTGCTTCTGTGAAATAACGTGAGCAATGGTCTGAAGAAGGAGAATTGGATGATGAGGGCTATTGGCAGAATAAGCAGATGGATAAATGGAAATTGCCTATAGCTTTTGTACAACCTATGGTTCAGATGGCACATGGGCTGGCACATGTTGGAGCTTCAACAATAACAAAGTTGCTTACGCAAGTTTGGGAGCATCCAGAAATTTCCAGTACAGCTAAGACAGTAGTACAGTCTTGTCTGATCTGTTTACAATACTATCCTGTAAAAGGGACACAAACTCCTGCGAGAGGGTTTGCTACACCAACTGCACCTTTCGAAGTTCTACAAATGGATTATATTCAGCTTGAATGCTGCAACAATTTAAAGTATGTCTTGGTGGTGGTATGTGCCTTCAGTAAAAGGATAGAGGCGTACCCCACAAAGGATAATACTGCCATTACAACAGCGAAGGTGCTTTTGAAAGAATGTTTCCCTAGGTTTGGTGTTTGCAGACTTTTATGGAATGATAACGGACCTCATTTTGTTGGGGAAGTTATTAAGTATGTCCTGAAAGGATTAGGGATCAAACAGAAGTTCCATGCGATTTTCCACCAACAATCAGCAGGGTTGGTGGAAAGGTTTAATGCTACTTTGAAGCTGAAGTTAGCGAAGATACAGGCTTCCACATCTTTAACTTGGCCGGATGCATTACCGTTGGCATTATTGTCTATTAGGTCAGTGCCACACTCTCGAACAGGCCTTACCCCCTATGAACTAGTATTTGGAAGGCCAATGAACATTTGGGGAGTTCCTAAGCCAAATTCTGTATATGATGTACCTTGTGTCCTGATGAATGATTATTTGGCACAGTTAACCAACAATTTGGTTTCTATTCATCAGCAGGTTCGAGAAGCACTTCCTGACAGATCTACAGGTGAAGGCCATTAACTCCGACCTGGTGACCAGGTGATGATTAAGTACTTTGAAAGATCAAGGAGCTTGGAACCAAGGTGGCGAGGCCCAGAGCAGGTGCTCCTTGCAACAAGGACAGCAGTTTGAGTGACGAACCGAAAGAATTGGGTCCATAGTACTCACTGCAAGAGAGTTCTATGTACCTTGGTGGAACCTGATGTGCTGACCGATCATCAAGAGATTTTGACTACAAACAAAGGCCGTGCTATATCACCTGACGAATCTGCGGAGCTTTTCCCGGACCATACGATTTCTGGAGTGTCGTGAGATAATTTGAGACCGAGGAAAGACCCCGTAGTGCTGGAGAAAACTGGTTGAGCTACCGCCCTGGGTTAGTGAAACGGAGAGCCAATGTGGCAAGGGGGGGATCAGCCATGCATTAGAGTAGTGACACCCGTCTTGGCCCGTGTTGAAGAAATCAGCGGCTGCCCAGGGATAAGAGCTCCAACGATTGTTTTTAATTAATTTCTGGAAGGGTCGATTATCACTGTTGCTAAAATTTATAACAAAGTGATCATTTGTACCATGGGGTTTGTTTTTTGTTTTGGTGGTTATAGCAATAATCACGTGGTTTGTTGAAAAGATGGCTCCTACTCGTGAGTTTTTTGTTGCCACTACTTCAGTACCAGAGGATCACTATTACTTTACACTTCCCTATCAGGAGCAGAAGCACTGTCAATCGTACTTCAATAATACTTTCATTCAGATGTTGCATCATACTCATAATGCTACAAATACTACTAACTGTTGGGTATGTGGAATGATACCTGTGCATCAAAAGAAAGGTGGAACACCTTTCATTCCTCTTCCTTTTTCACACAATGATTCTTGTCAAGCTTGGTATACATTTTTGTTTGCATCTGGAAAACGTACAGAGGGAGGACTTCTTTTTTGCCTTAATAAAGTATGCTACCAAGACAAAGATGGGTATCCCCAAGCCAAAGGAACTAAATGGGAATGGGAAGAGTATCAACCAGACAATGTTTCAATACCATATGTCTTCACAAATATAAGAGACTCTGACAAGAAGATACAATTTGTGATTTCTGTTACAAAAACTAAAGCATATTTATGTATACATAGCATTGGGCGAATTCTAGTGGGGACAAGCGATTGTACCTTGATTTTAACTATTGAGGGTGTAAATAATAGTAGTTTTACAGCTTCACATAATACATATTTTGTTTGTCGTAACTATGGATATTACCAACTACCTGTTGGGTGGCCAGGTGTGTGATATGTATCTTTTCTATTGCCCCCTGTGTTTTTGGCACCTGCATCATATCACCGAGATTTTAAACTGTTCAATGACATCATTAAAAAGAGATATAAAAGGACCATAAGTACAAATGAGGTAAACCAAACGGACACTAGCCTGCAACAATATGTTGAATTTACTTAGGGTTGTTCTCCTTTGTGGGTGCTGCGTTAAACAGTAGGAAAGTGAGACGATTGACTAGGGTTTGCTACACCAACTGCACCTTTCGAAGTTCTACAAATGGATTATATTCAGCTTGAATGCTGCAACAATTTAAAGTATGTCTTGGTGGTGGTATGTGCCTTCAGTAAATGGATAGAGGCGTACCTCACAAAGGATAACACTGCCATTACCACAGCAAAGGTGCTTTTGAAAGAATTTTTCCCTAGGTTTGGTGTTTGCAGACTTTTATGGAATGATATCAGACCTCATTTTGTTGGGGAAGTTATTAAGTATGTCCTGAAAGGATTAGGGATCAAACAGAAGTTCCATGCGATTTTCCACCCACAATCAGCAGGGTTGGTGGAAAGGTTTAATGCTACTTTGAAGCTGAAGTTAGCGAAGATACAGGCTTCCACATCTTTAATTTGGCCGGATGCATTACCGTTGGCATTATTGTCTATTAGGTCAGTGCCACACTCTCGAACAGGCCTTACCCCCTATGAACTAGTATTTGGGAGGCCAATGAACATTTGGGGAGTTACTAAGCCAAATTCTGTATATGATGTACCTTGTGTCCTGATGAATGATTATTTGGCACAGTTAACCAACAATTTGGTTTCTATTCATCAGCAGGTTCGAGAAGCACTTCCTGACAGGTCTACAGGTGAAGGCTATTAACTCCGACCTGGTGACCAGGTGATGATTAAGTACTTTGAAAGATCAAGGAGCTTGGAACCAAGGTGGCGAGGCCGAGAGCAGGTTCTCCTTGCAACAAGGACAGCCGTTCGAGTGACGAACCGAAATAATTGGGTCCATAGTACTCACTGCAAGAGAGTGCTACCTACCTTGGTGGAACCTGATGTGCTGACTGATCATCGAGAGATTTTGACTACAGACAAAGGCCGTGCTATATCACCTGACGAATCTGCGGAGCTTTTCCCGGACCATACGATTTCCGGAGTGTCGTGAGATAATTTGAGACTGAGGAAAGACCCCGTAGTGCTGGAGAAAACTGGTTGAGCTACCGCCCTGGGTTAGTGAAACGGAGAGCCAATGTGGCAAGGGGGGGATCAGCCATGCATTAGAGTAGTGACACCCGTCTTGGCCTGTGTTGAAGAAATCAGCGGCTGCCCAGGGATAAGAGCTCCAACGATTGTTTTTGATTAATTTCTGGAAGGGTCGATTATCACTGTTGCTAAAATGAATAACAAAGTGATCATTAGTACCATGGGGTTTGTTTTTTGTTTTGGTGTTTATAGCAATAATTACGTGGTTTGTTGTAAAGATGGCTCCTGCTCGTGAGTTTTTTGTTGCCACTACTTCAGTACCAGAGGATCACTATTACTTTACACTTCCCTATCAGGAGGAGAAGCACCGTCAATCGTACTTCAATAATACTTTCATTCAGATGTTGCATCATACTCATAATGCTACAAATACTACTAACTGTTGGGTATGTGGAATGAAACCTGCGCATCAAAAGAAAGGTAGAACACCTTTCATTCCTCTTCCTTTTTCACACAATGATTCTTGTCAAGCTTGGTATACGCTTTTGTTTGCATCTGGTAAACGTACAGAGGGCGGACTTCTTTTTTGCCTTAATAAAGTATGCTACCAAGACAAAGATGGGTATCCCCAAGCCAAAGGAACTAAATGGGAATGGGAAGAGTATCAACCAGACAATGTTTCAATACCATATGTCTTCACAAAAATAAGAGACTCTGACAAGAAGATACAATTTGTGATTTCTGTTACAAAAACTAAAGCAGATTTATTTATACCTAGCATTGGGCAAATTCTAGTGGGGACAAGCGATTGTACCTTGATTTTAACTATTGAGGGTGTAAATAATAGTAGTTTTACAGCTTGACATAATACTTATTTTGTTTGTGGTAACTATGGATATTACCAACTACCTGTTGGGTGGTCAGGTGTGTGATATGTATCTTTTCTATTACCCCCTGAGTTTTTGGCACCTGCATCATATCACCGAGATTTTAAACTGTTCAATGACATCATTAAAAATAGATATAAAAGGACAATAAGTACAAATGAGGTAAACCAAACGGACACTAGCCTGCAACAATATCTTGAATTTAATTTAGGGTTTTTCTCCTTTGTGGGTGCTGCGTTAAACAGTAGGAAAGTGAGACGATTGACTAGGGTTGTGGAAGCTGTTACCAATCAGGCAGCTCTGGCACTTGGGAATATTACAGAGGAGCTCCAAATTGCGAGGATTGTAGCGCTCCAAAATCATATGGTACTAGATGTGATATTAGCTGATCGAGGTGGTGCATGTTGCATCATCGGTAGTAGTTGCTGCGTTTTCATTACAGATCACTCACCTTCAGTATATGATGCAATATCTAAATTGCATACAATTGCTGCAGAAATTCACACAGGGACTGGTACTTGGACTTTTTATGGATGGTTTTGGGCTCTTCTTTCCGCCTGGGGCTGGAAACTACTGACTATCCTGTGTGTAATGATTACAATATTGTTCACATGCTGTATCTGTATTCAGTGTGGTCCAATGTTCTGCTCCATGTGCATTACTGCTTGTATGCCTACCAAAAGAAATATTACAGAAATGAAAGCACAACACATGTTAGATAAGGAAATAGCTGAAATGATGAGCATAAATATACAAGATGAATATTTAGATTATCCCAGAAAGACGAATGTCTTCAGCTAATGCTGAAAGGGCTGTCTGTTGTAATTTAGTACCAATTAGATTAAGCATTAGAAGAAGACATCTTGTATTTAGCAACTATTGTGAACATTTCGCAGAATCCATTTTGTATTCATGGCAGCCATTATCTCTGCTACATCCTGCCATGTGCTCGCCATGTGCTCTGCCCTACCTTCCTGTTAAATACTCTTGAAAATCTGTCTAGAGACAAGTTATATTTAGCATCTCCCACTTTTGCACATGCCCAGTAAGATCTGCAGCTGTTAATTAGTAACAGACAGTAATGTGTCAACTAGTCCTTGAAAACTGTTAGCACCTCCTACCTGTTGACTGTGCATTTCTATATGACCTTATATGTATATAAGTCTTGCTTCTATAATTGTACCACCTTCTTTTAGACCCTGCATGGGTAGAAAAGGACCATGCTCTCTTAGTTCAGTGTGCTACTTCAAACATTACCGAAGGGTGCTGTTTGAACTGTAGTAGCACCTCGTGAAGTTTAATAAACTTTGTCTTTTATTTCAGTTTCTGTGCCAACTTCTTCCTATATGGTCTGAGGACTTTGTGCAGAGAAGGGCGAACCCCTTGCACTAGTAGGCCTTACTGAGGCTTACTTCGACAAAGGCTTAGGGTACATCAACTGTCCTGTACACCAGAGAAATGTGAGTTCGATAAGACCGAAGTCAAATATTTGGGTTATCACCTTAGTCCCACTGGAATATCTATGGATCGGGAAAAGGTACAAGCCATCCTAGACTGGCCTTCCCCTTCCTCTATTAAGGAAACGCAATGTTTTCTAGGACTGGCTAACTTTTATCAACAGTTTATTTTTGATTTTGCAGAACAAACCTGCCACATAACTCAAACATTAAAGAAGGAGAACTTAAGTAAAGGATTTGTCTGGACAAGGGCGGCTGAAACAGCTTTTCAAAGTCTAAAAGAGGCCTTCACTCAAGCATCGATATTTAGACACTCAGAAACCAACAAGCAATTTATTGTTGTTACTGATGCTTCTGAAAGAGCCATCGGAGCTGCCTTACTCCAACAACAAGACGATGACGGTCTAGAACATGTTGTGTTCTATTTGTCCCACGTACTCTCTGTGTCAGAACAACATTACTAATATTAGAGTTATTAGCCCTGAAAACAGCCTGTCTAGAGTGGAGACAGTTCCTTATGGGTTCCAAAGAGCCCTTCGAGGTCAGAACAGACCATCGTAACCTACAAAGTTCACATAATTTTCAAAGCGATAACAGTCGTCAGGCTCGTTGGGCTTTTTTCTTCAGTCAGTATGACTTTTATGTCACCTACATTCCTGGATCGCAAAACATACTGGCCGATGCTCTGTCTCGCCATTATCCAGATTGTACTCCCACTCCATCACAATATCTGCTTGAGCCAGTAAAATTATTGGTGTAGCTCAATCTTTTCTGGATGAGGTACAACAGGAATATTCCAATCTTTCTGATCAAGAGTCAGAGAACTTAAACCCCCTAATACGTACACAGAAGGGGTATTATCATTAAAAGAACCTGTTGTTCCTCCCAACTAGCAGAGTAAGAGAAAAGGCGCTACAAATGTGCCATGATTCTCCGGTTGCTGGTCATAGAGGCATCAAGGCCACACAGGAATTACTCTTGCACTCCTTCTTGTGGCCTATCTGGAAACTGGATGTCGAAAGATACGTTCAGGCCTGTCCCATAAGTGCCCAAGTAAAAATACCCCGTACAAGACCTGCAGAATTACTACTACCATTACCTGTTCCACCTGCTCCCTGGCACACCATTTCTACTGTTTTCTTGTGTTCACTACCTCCATCAGCAGGAAACTGGGTCATCATGGTCACAATAGATTCCTTTACTAAGATGGCTCACTTCACTGCCCTGAAAAAATTACCTACCTCTCAAGAACTAAGTCAGATATTTATCCATCATATTTTTCGTCTCCATGTCTCCCACACAGCATTGTATCCGTCAGGGGACATCAATACATCTCCCGGTTTTGGAAACATTTCTGTAGAATACTGAATATCAATATAGCACTATCAACTGGTTTCCATTCCCAAACCAATGGACAGACCGAACGTCTCAACCAAGGACTAGAGCAGTACCTTCGCTGCTTTTGTAATTCTACCCAGAGCAACTGGAACACTTACCTTCCTATCACTGAATTCTCTTACAATAACACTGTCCATAGTGCCTCCAAGGTCACCCCCTTTTTCGGTTCTTATGGTTATCATCCTACCTATTTTCCTACTACTCATCAGTCTACCTCTTCTCTGCCTGCTGTCACTTCATTTTCCAGACGACTTCTACAGATTCATAGATTGATTCGATCTAACTTGTGGAACACTAAGAGATACATGAAGAGAATAGCAGATAAGAAGCGAAGGGCTGCTTCAGTTTATCACCTCCAGGTTAAAGTCTGGTTTTCTTCCAAATTTCTGCCTTTGCGACTTTCTCAGAACAAGTTTGCACCTCGTTACTACGGTCCCTTCCGTATTCTTCAGCTGATTAATCCTGTCACTGTCCATCTTCACTTGCCTCATACCTGGAAGATTCATCCGGTCTTTCATGTTTCCCAGCTCAAACCTTATGTGCCTGATCCTTACTCTCAGCAGTTTCCTTGTCCTCCTCCTTTGTTAGTGAATGATGTACCAGAATATGAGGTACAGGAGATTTGTGACACTCGTATCTTTCACAACCGTCTTCAGTATTTGATTCATAGGAAGTGTTAGATGCATCTTCTGTTCACGCCCCTCTTCTGATTCATCGCTTTCACTGCTTGTTTCCGCACAAACCTGGACCTTCGGGGGGGCCTACTGTCACACCGTGGCATGCAGCGCAAGCCGAACATTCGGCTCGGGCCGCGCCACGCGGCATGGAGACGTGACGCGCCCCCAGCCTGCTGAGCACTGCACGAGGCCCCAAATTGGGCATGGGACCTCGTTTCTACATAGCGCAATGCGCTTACAGGCAGGTTTAACCCTCCCCCACTCACCTGTTCTTGTTTTCTTCTTCTTTCTTTTCCTTTTACATTGTGCCTCCCTTTATGTTTTTACTTTTTCCCATATTACCCCTCTCTTCCCAGCATGCTTAGTTTCCCTACTCTATATGGCTACTAGTCAATTATGTTCTATGGGTTTTTCCCTATCTAAGATGGTGTCCTTACACTTCCTGTGGGTCGCTTCCTGTTTTATGGTATATAAGGCCTGTGCTTCTTTCTCTCCTTGCGCTGCAACACTTTCTGTTTGGATGGTGTCTTCGCTCCTGCTTCCCCGTTCTCAATTCTGGTTCATGTCTGTTCCAGTGTTTTTTCCTGTTCTTTTTGCTCTTTTATTTACCTTTCATTTTTGCTCCTGTTTCAGGAACTTTTCCTTTCTGGAGTTTTTTTTCCCCTTTTAGGTGTTTTTTTCCCTCTGGCACTACTTCTGAAGAACACGGCCTGCCCTTGGCATTTCCATTGCCTGCAGCACCGTGGCTACCAGAAAGAGTCACCCCTACCTGGGCCAAGGCCGAAAATTCAGGAACAAGAACCTCGCCACTAGTTCTGCGGACTCCAGGTTATAGCAGCGCGTAAGTCGTGACAGCTTCTGTGATTTCTGTGTCCTTGCCCTGTGGGACACCTGTGGGTGCTGCCTCTGCTCCTGTGGGCCTTCTGTGACATGGAGAGTCCCCTGTGACTCCCCCTCCTGGTTAGAGTCCTCCTGGACCTTGCTGATCCCCGGTAGCACCTCTTTTTCTCCAACTGCTAATTTGCCTTTGCCAAGGCTTGTTGGTAGAAATCCTTCACTCACACCCATCTGCAATCCAGCTTCCAGCATGAGACACCTTTCAGATGTATCAGGAACTCTTCTCCAGCTTCTGTGCTGCAGTGTTGACCTGTCTTCTCTTCTTTGTCGACCAACTCCAAAAGGTACCTCTGAGTGGGTAGTACCTCCTACTCCCCCTGGATTCCACAGATACTTCTGGACTTTGTCCCATCTCTCCACAGGTCTTCTTATTCGGTTTTCCACTGCTGGTTCCTTGCAGGCTGTTCTGGGTGTCTTTTCTTTTCTTCTTTTCATCCTTTGGGATGGTTTGGGGTAAATCCAGTGTTTTACTCCTGCATTCCTGCTCACTGGGGGGTACTGCATTACTTACCTGTGTGGTTTCTTAATATTCCCAGCTCCCCTCTACATGATTTACTTATTTAGGTTGGGCCCTGTGTTCGCATTTCACTTTTTTAGTATATGGTTTGGGCTTCCCCAAGCCCACTATTGCATATTGCTATTTTACAGTTGTCTAATCTTTTTATGCCTCTTACTGTTTATCAAATATATTTATATATATATAGTGTATTTACTTACCTCCTATTGGAGGATTGACTCTCCAGTATTTTCTGATACAATGTTCCAAAAAGAAAGTGCCTTTATTTTTGTACAACCAAGTGTTTTCTTTCTTGTGCGTAAGTACTGTGTGACTGGTGGTATTGCATGAGCTTTTCATTTCTCCTAGATAATCCTTGGCTGCTCATCCACAGCTACCTCTATGGATACCCACCACACACCAGTCCAGCTTCCTACAGGTACTCACAGGTTTTATTGGGAGGACGGGCTCCTGTACACTGAGGCCAAAGATCTTAAGCCTGGTGAAACCAAGAGGGTGGTAGTGCCCCAGCAGTTCAGAGAATGTCTCCTCACTTTAGCCCATGATATTCCCCTAGCTTGACATCTTGAAGTAGGTGAGTTAACCACTTTTAGTGAGAAGGAATGTCCCAAAAAGTGAAGGACTATTGCTGTCCCTTCACTACCTGCCAAGGCAGTGGAAAAGCAGTGGGACACTTAAAGGCCCACTTAATGCCACTACCTGTGGTTGGGATAAGCTGTGAAAGGATAGTGGTCGACACTGGTAGCCCCCTTGTCCCTCAAAAAGCTTCACAACACAGATACTTACTAGTGATAGTGGATAACTCCACTAGATATTCTGAGGCTACACCTCTTAGAACCATTACTGCTCCTGTAGTTGTAACATTTCTCCTAGGTATTTTTACCAGGGTAGGGTTTCCTAAGGAGTTAGTATCAAACAGAGGTTCAAACTGTATATCTGCATACTTAAAACACACATTGAAAGAATGTGGGGTGACCTACATGTTTACCACTCCATACCATCCTCAAACAAATGGTCTGGTTGAAAGATTTAAGCAGACCCTAAAAGGTATGATTGGAAGACCCCTACAAAACTCAGAAGGAGATGGGATGCTCTGCTTCCTTGCCTGATGTTTGCCTACAGGGAAGAGCCACAAAAAGGAGTAGGTTCCTCTCTATTTGAGCTTTTGTTTGGGACCTTGTTAGGGGACAACTAAGTCTTGATACAGAAGGGTAGGAGGACTATCTGCTTGGCCTACATTCAATAAAGGTGATTGCATGGAAAAAGCCTGCAAAAATCTATAGACCAGCCAGGAGCTGCAAAAGCTCTGGTATGACCAGAAAGCTGCTATGGTTGAATTTCAACCAGGGCAGAAAGTTTGGGTGTTGAAGCCTGTTGCTCCAAGGGCTCTCTAGGACAAATGGTCTGTGCCCTATCTCATACTTGAAAAGAAAGGAGAGGTAATTTATTTAGTTGACAGAGGCAGTTGCAAAACCCCCAAAATAATTATTCATGTCAACTGCCTTAAACCCTTCTGTGATAGAGATGATGTGACCATGCTCATGGTTACAGATGAGGGGCAGGAGGATGAGAGTGAGCCTATCCCTGATCTCCTCTCCAGCAATTCGCAAGAAGGTCCTGTGTATGGTGTGGTCTTATCAGACACCCTCACAGAGCAACAGCAGGCTGATTGCAGGCAAGTCCTTAGCTAGTATTCTGAATTATTTTCCCTGAGTCCAGGAAAGACAAAATGATGTACCCATGATGTGAATACTGGAGACACCTTACCTGTCAAGAACAAAATGTACAGACAGTCAGACTATGTCAGGGAGAGTATCCAAGCAGAAGTCAAAAAGATGTTGGATTTGGGTGTCATTGAACCCCCTGTTAATTTAGTCACCAAACCTCACTCCGAAGGAGAAACAAAGGAACTGAGGTTCTGGGTGGATTCCAGGGGCCTCAACTCTGTTACAAAAACTGATGCACACCCAATCCCAAGAACTGATGAGTCATAGACAGGCTAGGGGCAGCCAGATATCTGAGTCCCTCTTATTTGACATCTGGGTACTGGCAGATTGGTCTGACCCCAGAAGCAAAAGAGAAGTCAGCATTTTCTACCACTAGTGGGCCTTATCAGTTCACTGTTATGCGCTTTGGACTAAAGAATGCACCTGCCACCTTCCAGGGGTGGTTGGTGAACCAAGTCCTTGCTGGACTAGAATATTTTAGTGAAGCTGGACGACATAGCCGTCTATAGTTCCACCTGGCAGGATGATCACCCGATCCAAATAGGAAAGGTCCTTGAGGCTCTGTAGAAGGCAGGCCTCATTATCAATGCCAGTAAGTGCCAGATAGGGCAGTGAAAAGTTTTTTACTTGGGCCACCTGGTTGGTGGAGACTGAGTACATCCCCTCCAGCCCAAGATGCAGAACATTCTGGCTTGGGAAGCTCCCACAAACCAGACAGGTCAGGGCAATCATTGGCAAGACTGAGTACTATAGAAGATTTGTGAAGGACTATGGCAACAAAGCTGCCCCCTCACAGAACTAACCTCCAAGAGAATTCTCAAAAAGGTTAACTGGACAGTGAGTTGTCAAAAGGCCTTTGACACCCTGAAGTAGGCTGTGTGCTCTGCTCTAGTCCTACAAGCACCAGACTACTCCAAACAGATGGTTCTGAAATAGGGACAGGAGCTGTCATTTCCCTGAAAAATGATGATGGACGTGACCAGCCAGTTGCTTTTATAAACAGGAAACTGTTCCCTATGGAACAAAATAGGAGTGCCATAATGAAGGAAGCCATGGATGTGGTTTCCAGCCCGGAAAAAGTTGAAGCCAGACCAGTTTGGTCTCACTTCATAGTTCAGACTGACCACCGGCCTCTCAGAACACTACAAAAGATGAAGGGTGAAAGCCCCAAACTGCTTAGGTTGTCTATTTCCCTATAGATAATGGACTATCAAGTGAAACACAGACCTGGGACTGCCAGTGCCAATGCATATGGCCTTTCCAGGTTCTTCCACTTAGACAATGAAGACTTACTAGGGAAAGGCTAGTCTCACCCTCTTTCATTTGGGGGGTAGTGTGAGAAAAGGCCTCTTTTTGACTTGGTTAGCCCCAACTTTGTGCATGGTATGTGATGTAGCCTAGGCGTCGTTAGTGCCCAGGGCCCCTGCTAAACAGGTTCCCAGGCCAGAGCTCTTTCCCAAAATTGTTGTGATGCATTGACACAATTGGAGACAACTTTAGATGCCATCATAAGTCCCTAGTAAATGATATGTAGGTACCCAGGGCAGGAGGTATTAAGGGAGGGACCCTGCGGGCAACAGAACTGATTGTACCACCCTTCAGAGCCATGCATGCCAGTGCACCCAGCACTGCCATTGCAGGCTGAGTGTCCTGATACTACCCTAAACTGCCGACATGGCACACTGCCTGTGTGCCCTGCCAACTACACACCGCATGCAAAATAAGTCAAAATATTCTGTTAAACAAGTCTAATACCATATCAAAGAACTCTCCTGTCGCTTTATCACACATTTCCATAATGGCCACTATCTTATCTGTAAATTACTTCGAAAACACTGGTACTTACTATATAACAATCCGTCTATTAATCAACATATTTTATCCCATCCTCAGAAAGGCTTCAAAAGAGCTCCCAATCTCAGAGATAAACTTTGTTCTTCGTTTTATTCAGACAAACCCTCTACTCAAAGTTTCATACGACCACCCAAGGGTTTCTACACCTGTACTAAGTGCTCCATTTGCAAACTTGGTCTAACCAAAACCAAATCAATCTCCATCAACTACCAACCATTCCTAATATGTGATTTCATCAACTGTGAAAGTACAAATACAGTTTACCTTATCAACTGTCCGTTCAATAAATCATATATAGGGAGTATAATCACGGCACTGAAAATCCGGATACAGGAACATTGTTGTAACATACCAAAAAATGACAATAAACTCCCTTTGGTTGAACATTTTGTAAAATGTCACCCTTATACACAATCATTCACATTTAGTGCCCTGATGGATTTGAAACCACAACCGTGGGGAGGTAACCTCGAACTCCAGCTATGACGGAATGAAAGCCGACTCATCATTTGTTAAGATACTGTACGAAAAGGTCTCAACAAGGATCCTGAGTGGCACTACCGGCTGCATTAGTTAAGTCTGATTAATACTGATGGATGACCTTTACAGTTTTGTTTATAATGAGAATTTTTCACGTGATTTAAAGTCTGTATTAGTTTTAAGCACACCATTTCTTTCTGCAGAATTGCCAATATTTCTATGGACCTGTGGGAAAACAGGGCTGATTGCAGAGGCCCCCTAACTTTTTGCCCCCATTTTCCACTTTTTTCTGGTGTTTTCCTGACTCTGATGGTGCCCTGGGTACTGCTAACCAGGGCCTGTGCTCTGTGTAAAATGGATATGCAAATTAGGCTAATTATAATTGGCTAAGTTAACCTACCTATAAGTCCCTAGTATATGGTAGGGCATGTAGGTTTAGGGACCACAGCATAGGTGGTGCACCCATAGGTGCACTGCTGAGGTGCCCAGTGTCATTTTAAAGGCAGGCCTGCCTTGCTGGCTGCTTTTAAATTCAAGTTATATGCAAATTCGACATTGGAATTAAAAGTAGTTCCAAAGTCTTAAACTACCTTATTTTTACATATAAGTCACCCCTAAGGTGTGCCCTATGTGCCCCTAGGGCTGGGTGCAATGTAACTATAAGCAGGGACTTTATAAAAATAGTTTTATAAGCCCTGGTGAGGTAAAAACAGCCAAATTCGTTTTTCCCTCATTGTAGTAAATGGCCTTCATAGGCTAGAATGGGGAGACTTTATTTTAATTTTTTAAGTCTCCTTAAATGATGCATACCAAGAATTTGGTATCAAATTAATTGTTGTAATAAATCCTACAACTTCCAGTTGTTGGATTTAATATAACTTGTTCAGGTAAAGAGTTTTAAACTTTACCTGAAAAGTTGCCATTTTCAGCCCTGCATTGTTTTTGCTGCTGTGCTCTGATTGGCCAGCCTCTAGCAGCTTGGCCAAACTGCCTTGATGAGGTGTGAAGTGGCCTGGCTTCACACAAAGGAATGTGCCTGTTGGAAGGAATCTCCTCTCAGCAGATGGTGAGGCAGGAAGGGGGAGGCTGCCAAACTGGTCTTCAAAGGCAGAGAAGGAGATTTGGAGCAACCAGCAACAACCCCACTTCCTGCAACCCCAGACAAATAGGTGCCCCCTTGATTAGATTAAGAGAGGGCAGGAGAGGGGTGTGTTTATTATTTTTAGCCACACCAGTGGGTGGGCTCAGCCAGATGTAACCTCCAAAAATCAGATTCAGGCATGATGGATTTTTAGAGAATGTTGCCTCCTGGGATTGATTTTTGCCACACTTCCCAGGAAGTGGTCATCACAGGGGGAAGGACCCTGCACCTGATTGGAGAACCAGGACCCCCCTGCTTTTCACCCAGGAGCAAGGATAAAACTGGCAGACCTGCACCCACACCTCAGTTCCCTACCACATCCAACAAGGAAGAACAACAGAAGAAGAAGGACTGCCCTGCTGGACCCCTGGCCTGCACCTGGAACCTGCACTCAGAAGGACTGCACCAGCTGCACACTCGGGCTTCACCACAAGAAGGACTTTGCCTGGCTTCAACTGGTTCAAGGAGGGACTCCCTATTTGCTACAGGTGAAAAATTGCTATCCAGAGTCCCCTGCACCAACTCCTGAAGAAAGCGACCAGCTGACCACTGTCCAGTGGCCAAAAAAGGAGTTTGCGCCAAGTGCATTCTGGGAGTTGTAGTCCGTACCCCCCAAGGACCATCTCAGAACTTTTGGACCCTTGGGGTGAGCTGTGGACCCCAAAAGAACCTTAAAAGGACATCAGGGAGAAGCCCCAGAAGTTTGGAGAAGTTTGGACAACTTTTTAAAAAAAGCTCTATAGAGGGACCGACCAGCCGCTGCAACTCTAGCCGGCTTGCCTCAACCGCGACCCGACCTCCCAGCCAGCGTATCCGAGGAGGGCTCCATGGACGTCGGATCAAGATCCAGGTTTACACCGGTCGAAGGATTTTCACCTCGAAAAAATGACTACGTCCGAAGGTAAAAATCTCCACCGAGGATTCCAGCATCGCGTATCCGGAGAAGGGCTCCAGGAGGTCGGATTGGACTGGCAGGTTCGTCCCGCTGAAGAAAATCTTCGAAAAAAAGACTAAGTGTGAAGGTAACATTTTAACCGAGGCCTCCCGCGGCCTGTAGCCGAGCAGGGCTCCATCGCGGTCGGCCTGAAACTTTGACTTTGCCCCGGTCGAGGTGCAACCAGATGACCCGATTGGCGCTTTTTGTTTCTAGGCGCTAAAAAAAAAAAAATTCTTACTTTACAGCTTTATTTCGGTAAAACAATACCATAAAAGCATACTGACAAAATTCTTACATTTCTAGAAGAAACAAAGACACTTTTTTAAAAGAAAAAAGACAAAGAAACACTAAAAACTGATCGAGACCAAAGCTCCCTCAGGGCCATACAATACAAATAGGCGAGTTATGGGTATAAATGTTATTAAAAAATCAACAATTAATCACTAAAACACTATAAAATATACAGTACACATCATCATGCAGATCGCCATATAAATATTATAAAATTTTATAAAATACCCCTAAAGTATAAGACTTAATACAAAAACAGTTAAAATTGCTATCTTGCTAGTAGTATCATTAACTATAGACTAGCTCAAAAAGTAACCATTATGAAAGTAGGATATATGCTTTTGAATGACTATTTGCCTCCAGTAGGTTCAAGTTGCCTCTACAATCTTAGCAATATAGATACAATCATCACGTGAGGGGCTATTTGACTAATTTTTAGAAAGTGATTAACAATCCCTAGGGCCCAACGATTCCTTTCTTTCTTATGTGCCTATATTGCTTAGAGGTCATATACGATCGAGTGATGCAAAAAGGCACATTGTTCTAGCAGCAGCAAATATTCACTTATCTACTAGAAACAAGTTATCTGATATTGATCTTAAAAACAGTAGGTAAAAATCGATTACAGTATTTCATTTGTAAAACCCATAAAATGTACCTCCCGTGCCATCAGGCACTTGTTTGCCTAACTAGGAGGAGATTTTTTGGGATAAAAAATAAATAAATATCAGAATCCAGGAACAAGTTTCATAGGTGACAATGACCATTCTAGGTAACTTAATCAACCTCCCAGTAGCTACGGTCCTCCCGGGCATAGACAGTGTCCCCTGAGCTAGATATATCCTTGGCCGATTATAGGTCCCAAGGCCATTGAATTGCAGAGGGTGACTCCCAGTTATCGATTTCAGGACCCATAGGTTGACTTTGGGAGTTTTGCCTGAATTAGAGCGCCTACAACCTCAGGCCCGCCTTGTCTCTGATGAATGAAATTGCTATTAAGAACCGGCTTAGACCAAAAACAACATATGGTATCGAGCTGGATCTCAAAAATCTGGCAGCTTCATTGTAGTTCCTGATTCCAACGTTCCTGCAGATGGGTCGGATCCATTTCTTCCTTAGTTTATCGTAGGCAATGCAATTTAAAAGGACATGATCCGTCGTTTCTGGAGTCTCCATATTACATAGCTCGCAGGTCGCCTCATGATTACTCCCATTCAGGAGACCCCATTTGAAGGTAAAAGCCTTGACCTGGAGAATCCCATATCAATACTTCATAAATAAAGCTTTTGCTCGTCTAGGTTGAATGGTATCAATCCATTCCTCAGCGCACGGTAGTGGTTTAAAATCCAGAAAACTTAAGGTTAGTCTACCTGAATCCTTGCTATGAAGAGGGCTATTAAAGATGAAGTCCCAAAATACTTGCTTTAGTCGGATCTTTGATTGGGTTGTGAGTATATGCAGTTCATCCCAGTAGATTTTCAGCCCTAAATTGTAAAAGCTTTGCCTGATATAATAAAGCCACGGGAGGGAAATAGTCTTGTCCAAGCCCATGATCTCAATTAAGGCTTGCCTGTATTGGATCAGTTCAGGGGTTGTACACCAGTAGAGCAGGGGCCTCAGGGCTGCCAATTTGCCTATTTGTTTCATATTAGTGTCATGGGCTAAGGGAATCAGCGGAGTCGATGGAGGGAGGTCCAATATCCCCCTCATGAAATTATTTTCCTGAGTGGCCAATGGAGTTAGTTTTGTGAATCCCCAGAGTTCTGCGCCATACAGAGCAGCGGCCTGTGCTTTGCACCTGTAGATCTCGAATACTGGTGACACAGTACTCGACCTTGAACATTTGTAATTTTTACTGATTGCCATAGAGCTATGAGTTAAGGAGATAGCAGCTTTGTTGATGTGCGGCGCCCATGACAATTTGGCATCAAGCAGTATCCCTAGGTAGTTGACATTTTTAACTCGTTCCAGTGCCTGCCCTCTAATACAAATGTTTCTCTTGAGTGCTTTGTGAGGGTTAACAGTTAAGTATTTAGTCTTGTTTGCATTTATTTCTAACCCCTTCAAGCTGCAATACTCACTGAATTTATCTAGTAGAGTTTGCAGGCCCATTGGAGTTTGAGACAATAGGATGGTGTCATCTGCAAAAAGGAGGGCGGGGACTGGATCATCATTCAATCTTGGTGAGTCGTGGTTACTTTGTTTCAGATGATGAACCAGATCATTGATGTATAAAGAGAAAAGAGTTGGGGCGAGCACACAGCCCTGTCTCACCCCCCTCTTGATAGGTATTGGGTCTGTCAACTCTCCTTTTGGCCCCCACCGGACCTTTGCAAATGTATTTTCATGTATCCTCTCCAGCTGGCCCAGGAGGTTCCCCGGCATGCCCTGTTTTCCTAATGCTGCCCATAAGGAGTCTCTCGGCACCAGATCAAAGGCTGCGCGCAGGTCCACAAACACGATATACAGGTGGCCTTTCTTTAGTCTAGTGTATTTCCACATTATTGTCAATAGCCTAAAGGCCTGGTCAACTGTACTGGTCTGTTGTCTAAAGCCTGCTTGGTATATAGACATTATGCTGTTCTCTTCTATCCAGATATTGATTCTATTCAGGATCTGTCTAGCATACATTTTTTGTGTGACGTCTATGAGGCTAATTGGTCTATAGTTCCCTGGGTCTTCCCTGGATCCTTTTTTGTGGATTGGGATTATTTCTGCCCCTGTCCATGTCTCGGGCATTGGGCCTCCCCTTGCTATAGCATTACTTAAAAGGTTTAGATAAGGTGCCCAGATTTCTATGCTATGTTTGAATAGATCCCCCGGGATCTTATCCAAACCAGGGGCTTTTCCTGGCTTGATTGCTTCAATGGCAATCACCGTCTCCTCCAGATTAAACTGTAACTCGGGTAAAATACCCCAAGCCACTGGGGTTTTGTGTCTTGAGGGATAGAGATCGAAGGTGGGAGGGTCAGAGTAAAGATATGTAAAATAGTTAACCCATGTTTCGGGGTCTATGTGATGGTCTGTAGTAAATATCCCCTCTTTGCTACCATGGGTAACTATTTTCCAAAAGGTTCTTGCATCACTGCTTTTCGCTGCTAACAGCAGGTCTTGCCATTTTTGGTCCTCCCAGTTGCGTTGGGCAATAGCCAGCGTTTTCTTATAACTGGCCCTTGCCTGCTGTATGGCTAATTGATTTTTTTGCTTTAGTGCCTCTACCAGTACTCTTTTCCTCTCTCTACATTTGATAGTATACCATGGACTGTTAGGGGTGGTTTGGGCCTTCTCCTTTATGTGCTTATTCTGTAACTGTTTAGTCAGGACAGGTCTTAACATAGTGCTCAATGACTGGTGGATGGCCGTAATAGGAATGTCACTAGGTTTATTTTCTGCATAAGGCTCCAAGAGATCAGAAAATATGTTGTAAATGTTTATCAAAGTGACCTGATTGCCAAGTATTACTGGCCATTTTACAACCCTTCTGTTGTTACTGAGGGTGGGTTGTAACTTCACTTTATCATGTTCTATATATTTCGAGTCCAAATCTAAGAAGTGTGCCTTGAATTCAATTATTAGCGGGAAGTGATCGCTATCCCTTCTTTTATCAATTTTAAAGGTCGCTAGTCTTTCCCATGTGCTTATACTATGCAGAATGTAATCTATTTTTGAAGTTGAGTTGCCTCTCTGGAAAGTAACCAGATTAAGGCCGACTTCACCCACTCTGCCATTTCATGCCCTCAGTCCATGGTTTAATGTAAGGCTCATGATTTGCAGTGCGGCCACTGTGCCTGGGACAGTTTTTTCTATTGTTAGGTAAGGAATTGTTCTCATTCGGTCTTCCTCTTCTGCTAAATGTTCGAATCCAATTATAGGTTCATAGTTACAATTAAGGTCACCCCCTATCATAATTGTCTCACCTATTGGAATTTTTTTGAGCAGCTCGTCTAGTAGAGTTATTTCAGGAGACTCCACGTTTGACTTTCTAGGTCTTATATATACATTAAACAAGTGGGTTATTATCTTATTTTTTTTCCCATTGTCAACCATAGAATGTCCTCCGACTCAGTGGCTTGCATGCGTATCTCAACATTTAATGAGATCTTCGCCCATACAACCAACCCCCCAGACGGTCTCCCTCTGGCAGCTGAAGTTGCACTGATAAAGTAGGTTTTATATCCTACTTTATACGGTGGATCTTTAAGCCACGTCTCCTGGAAGAGACAGACATGGTGTCGATCAATATAGTCCTGCCATTCGGGGTCTATAAGCTTGTTTTTTAAGCCAGCTACATTCCATGAAATCATGGTGATAGGACCCCTTCCGTTTAGGCTTGTGGCATTGAGAGTATGGCTCGGGTGAGTTGTTACATTTTTCCTACCATACAAAGGCTCCACTGCGCTCCCTGCCCCTATAGCATGGAGATCAATCCCTTCATGGGGCTCCCCTACTATTTGGTCCCCATTGGGTTCCACTTGTGCCTGATCTATCTGGATTAGTCAATCTACTCTCTCAAGGTTTGAATCATAGTTTCTCTTTTGCAGTCCCTCATTGTGGTTAAGTTTATGCCTTTGTGCTCGAAGTTTGGTAGTTAATGGATCCAAGCTAAACCTCATGGCATTGGAATTAGGGGCGGGGTTCTCTGTTCCATGTCAATCAAACCTCTGATTAATCTTCCATCCTTGAGTGTTAATGCAATAACGTCAGGTTTCCCCCTCTCTCCAGGGATTCTTTCTGCCCCCCTAATATCTGATCGAATTATGGATAAACAGTGTCTTTTAGCCCTGATCCAATGTATAAGCTTATTTTTTAAGGAGTCCTCATCTTCTCTGCTATTTAAGGGTAATTTTGGAACATTTAACAGATGAACAACATTGATCCTAGTAGGAGACCTATCCTCCTCAGAGTATGGGTTCCATATGGTGTTTTTGTTATAATCATTAGATGCTTGGGGATAGGAGTTCAAAGTAAGTTTCAAAATTCCTTTTTGGGGTCCTTTTACCAAGCGGGGATCTCTTTGTGGTTTCCCTGTTCCTTGGCATAAGTTACTATAATTTCTTCTCTGGGAATTGCGTGAACCAATATGTTCCACATTGACCCCTATCGTGCATCCCTGTGGTTGTTGTACAATCTTGGCTGTAGCTGGGGTAAGGTTAGGGTTAGTAATCGAATTTTGAGGATATGTGGATCTACCTTGTAGATGGGGTGATATGGGAGGGGGACTCCCTTTCGTATTGGCCTCTATTGGTGCCCCTACCCCCCTCCTTTTCCACAATATCTGTTAAGGTTCTGACTTCAAGTTTCAAATCCCTAACTTCCTGGATTAATCCGGTGATTAGATCATAAAGATCTGCTATAGATCTTGTTTTATTTTTTAGAGGGTTCCCTGGTTCTGAATTGAAAGGAGTGATCCTTTCACTATCTAGCTGTACAGTTGGGATATATGGGTGTAATTCATCCACGGGTTCCCCCTCTTGTGCATTCTGTATGTTACTACTATCAAGTTCTGCCAAGACTGTATATTTATTGGAGCACCTAACTTCGCACTCCTGGATATGGCTCTTCTTCCTACCATTATCAATGGTGCATAGGTGCAAGGGTCTAGTTGCAGCAACCCTAGGGCTAACAGTCCTGACATCAGATGGTGCCTCCCCCTCTTGCTGGGAAACGATCTCTATCGCTTTATCTTCCACTGGTTTGATTTTCTTCGCGTAATAGGAGGTAATCTTTTTGTCGGGGCCCTCCCGAATAGTGGTCCTACTGCATAGTAGTGACTCTACCTCCTCAATAAGATCGTCTATTTCAGCTATCGTGCAGTTCTCACCCGCATTCCTAAGTTTTTTTACAGAATTCATCTTTCCCCTTGGGGGTTCTGATGCCTTGCGTTTTCCCATGGATTAAGCTGCCACTATAGATCTAAGCAGACCTATTGCCAGTTAGAGAAAAAGAAAAAAAAAAGGCAGAGGCCCAGCCTGTCCCCACTCCAGTATTTATCGGGTAATGGAAAGAGCGTCGCAACAATAGGTGGAGAATACGGTCCAAAGGCCCTCTATAAAAGGACCTATTTAGGAGTAAGTATCAACACAGTACCTTCAGGCAGCCATACGTGTAGATTGGCATGTCCATGCAACTTTGGATGAATGTCAGGGGGGTGGCCCTGCCCTGCCTCTTCCTGGCACGGACGGGCAAGGACGGGCCCGCCCTTGGCCCGGGCTTTGCCCGGGCACGTCCCGCACAGCGGGAGCGCGATTAGAAATTTAAAGGGCTCCTGCCCTCGACACGCCTCCAGTGACCTCCTTGCGCTTCCCGCGACGGCGGGAGCGCGATTAGAAATTTAAAGGGCTCCTGCCCTCGACACGCCTCCAGTGACCTCCTTGCGCTTCCCGCGACGGTGGGAGCGCAATTAGAAATTTAAAGGGCTCCTGCCCTCGACACGCCTCCAGTGACCTCCTTGCGCTTCCCGCGACGGCGGGAGCGCAATTAGAAATTTAAAGGGCTCCTGCCCTCGACACGCCTCCAGTGACCTCCTTGCGCTTCCCCTTGCGCAATTCTTTAAAAATTCATATCTCCGGTTCCCCTTATCTGATTTTATTCGTTTTGGTGTCATTTTAAAGATAAAAATATAATCTATTTTTATAAATTGGTTTTGGATTTTTAAACAGTTTCCTGTGTTTTATTTAATTACTGTTTTGTCATATTTGAATGCTTTACACTCTGGGGGTCATTCCGACCTTGGCGGGCGGCTGCCGCCGCCCGCCAGGCGGAAACCGCCATGCAGCTGCCAATGCGGCCGCACTCAGCCGGCCCCCATTCTGACATTCCCGCTGGGCCGGTGGGCGCAAACCAAGTTTGCGCCCGCCGGCCCAGCGGGCATGAGGCCGCAACACAGGAGCCGGCTCCGAATGGAGCCGGCGGTGTTGCGGCCGTGCGACGGGTGCAACTGCAGACAGTGAAAAGCTGGCCAGGGCCCTGTTAGGGGGCCCCTGCACTGCCCATGGCATGGGCAGTGCAGGGGCCCCCAGGGGCCCCAGCACACCCCTTACCGCCAGCCTCTTCCTGGTGGGGAAAACCGCCAGAAACAGGCTGGTGGTAAGGGGGTCATAATCCCCAGGGCAGCGCTGCTTGCAGCGCTGCCCTGGCGGATTATCACTGCCGGGGCAGAAACGGCGGAAAACCGCCAGCCCCGGCGGTGCGACCGCGGCTTTACCGCCGCCGTCAGAATAGGGAAGAAAGCACCGCCAGCCTGTTGGCGTGCTTTCAGTCATTATAGCCCCCCTCTGTCTCCTAAGTTAAGCCTTGACGCTCGTTGCCAAGCTATCAAGGGTTGAGCTGGGTTTAATTTACTGAGACCTAACTGGACCTTAGTGGAGGTTAGTGGCCTATTGCTAAGTGTAGGTACCTACCTGCCCTTACCAATAACCCATTTTCCAACAGGACCTAATTGATGATCTATGTTCAAAACTGACTATCTACATATAGGTATATACCTATTTAATAATCATTTGTCTTTTTTGTACTACAAAATATTACTACTGTAACTAGGCTTGTCACATGTAAAATCTATCTGCATTAGCATTGTGGTTATCTGTCTCACCTTTTTCCTCTTCCTTTCTATTTTCACAGTTTACCTTGAATATATTCAGGCTACACCTAATTCTACATTTATTATCATAGAAAGTAGCCCTATGAACATAATTAAAACTTAGGTCCTCTTAGATGAATTTCTTGGTCTCAATTCCTTCTCTACTACTAGTATATGTACTTTGATTAATCTCAGAGGAATTTTTTGGCATCTATATAATAAGTTTATATGTAGTAAATTCATAGGAGATCTGCTTTCATTTCAGTGGCTACACAAAAAAAACATTTACATCAAAACACACAACATGGCTGACGTTTTAGCCACATCCTACATTTCATAGTAGTGTTTCTTTATCTGCTGTATATTAGTAGCCAAATATTTAACCCCTATAAATATTTGTACATAGAACCACTCTTTTTGAAATTAAGCGTAGTGAACAGTTGTTCAAGGCATAACACATGCTTTGCATGCACTAATGACAACATGCCCATTTGTGTTCCTTGCTGGTCTCAATGTGGTGCCTCTCTAATATCTCAGTATCCTTAGATCTTATATTGAAAATGTATGTAGGACATGTTCGCTCTCATTTTTTGATGCATCCAACATGATGCTCAACCAACATGCAGCTTTTCCAAGCCCGTGTTTACTGTCTTGATTTTGTTTGCTGTTTTCCGGGTAAGTCACGGGAGCCCTTGCTATTTCGTTATCCTTGCAACCTTTTCCTTCTGGATGTTTACATAACTCTATAATTCTTTCTTACGATTCCCTAAGTCACTATTAACAAACAAAGCTAATGATAAACTCTCTCGATAGTAAAGACTGGAGATTTACTTATAATGCCAGACCAACCCCCGCTATAACTTCATTCTTTAATCTTCTTACCATTGCACTTTTTGTCAATTTAAACCACATTCAATCTACCTCTATATATTGCCTGTATCTTAACACTACCTTAAAATGTACATTGGTCATCAAATCATGGAGTGCCATTAGGCTTTAACGATGTTAATAGCATTCAGCTTATACAAGTTATTTGTCTTTGTTATATTTTTGTATTTAGACCATCAATATTCCTATTATGAAAACAATTAGCAATGAATATATCCATGGCATGGTTTTTTCGCCTTTTGTCCATATAACTTCATAAAGGACTGCATGTTTTGACTTACTCTGCGGGACCATCTGGACACCCTGGCTTGTTCACCTATATACTATATCTTATGAGGTTGTGCCAGCACTGCTCTAACCGCTACGTCTCTTTACTGATTATATGGTACTCTAACTCCACCTTTGGTACAGGTTGTTCAGTCTTGATTAACAAAGATAGGATTACAGTAAATAATACTCTGCTGCCCTTCTCAATGGCTTTCTTGATTAGATAATGGGTTTTTTCATTCACAGAGATCACCTTAGGGTCTTCTTCTTTTCTTTTCTGTTCACTACTCTACTACCCTTGCCTAATCTATCGTTCACTAGCACCGATGGGTGAAAGCCCTGCAGGATCACACTAGCCTCCTATTTTATAATAATGGATAGGTTGCTTTTAATACCCGACTTGCACACTCTCTATTACTTGCAGCCTTGAGGAAGCCCTAGGTGAACACACCATAAGGGGCGAAACAGGTGTCGTCTGTTTTCTTCGTGCAACCTTCAAGACTTTCTCCAACATTGGATTTCAATGATTGCACAAGACTATTTTCTCTCAACTTTAAAAATTACTCCTATGTTGGAAATGAACTACTGCGTGTGAATTACTTTCAGAAAAAAGTTTTTTTGCACTTTCCATGTTGGAAATAAATGTACTTGAATCACACGTGGACTTGATGAATTATCTACAGCTTCCTACCTTCAATATGCAAATCGAATTCTCTAATTCTTATTAAGTGGGTTCTCAACTCTAGTTACTAAAATAGGTATGTCACCCCTCTGGCAGGCCTTCTAGCCCTAAGGCGGGATGCACTGTACTGTATGTGAGGAGATAGCTGCATGAGCAATATGCCCCCACTGTACTATACAGTGAGCAGAGCAGCCATTTTAATACATATGCTAGACACTGGTCAATACAAGTCTCAAAGCTACATGATGGCCACTCTGAACCCTGGCTTGTTTTGTATAAAACATCTCAGAATGAGAGCTCCAAACTGGTGCCCGTGTTCGATTTATTATAAAATGTGCCCAGGGGTCACCTTGGAGGTTACCCCTACAAAAGCTAGCTACACAGGCATGCCTGCTGACTGGTCCCGACCAGTCTGCCACTGCCAGATACAAATCTGCACCCTGGGTTGAGAGCCTCGGCCCTCTGGCATGTAGAACCAAGCCCTTCCTGATGGAGATGCTAACACCCCCTCCCCTCCAGAACGTGCACTGCCCTGTTGGTAAACTTCAAAGGGCTTACCGCCTTTGAAACTAGCTAGTAGGAGATGGCCAACCCATTGCAAACCCCCACTTTTGGTGGCAGCAACGGCAGGAAACTTAAACAAAGGATAGGAGGAGTTTCCCTACCTAGCATGCACTGATTGGTAATTACCAGGTTCCCCATAAAACACCCACTAAATGCGGTATTTAGTGGGTATCCCTAGACCAAGAAATTAAATTTGACGGACAGAAGAAGACCAGCAACAAGAAGATCCAAAGACACGAGAACTGTGGACCTGCTGCATAAAGAAATGGCACAAATCCTGCCTGCTGCCCCCAGGACCCAACAATTGCCGTTGAGGAGCTGCTGGACAACTGGAAAAACTATAAAGAACCCCAGAAGACCTCCAGGCTTTGCAAATTGCCAGAGAAGGCCCTCCAGAGTGGAGGTACCACTCTAAATCCACAAGGAACCAACAAGCCAGTGAGGTCCCTTTCACTGACCGGATGCTAACTCCAGAACCAGACACTGCAGCAAGACAAAACTTTACCTCTGCCACAACGATGACATACTCTGCCAGTACTGTGCCTTCCAGTGGTTGAGTCATACTAATACCCTGGGTATTGGTCAAATGAGTTCGGACACCAAGAAAGAAAGCCCACCTTGGACTGTAAAAGGACCAGGATGAAGCCCCATTTGAAGGATTTCAGAAACAACATGCACCTCCCACCAGAGTTCCCCCATTGGCTCACTGATTCGCTGTGTACCTGGCCACCCTGTGCCCTGCACCGAAGAACCAACTGTGCCCTCTGGGCCCTCCATCCCTTGTGACCTTGACACTCAAAGGGGACCCCCAATAGTCGCCTTTAAACTTACCTGTGCAGGTATTTTCCAAGTGATCTCCCACAGAGGCCCGCGTTAACTCCAGAGACACTTTCCTGCTTCTCCTGCTGGAATCAGGGGCCACCCAAACATCTCAAGCTGGCATAGTGTGCCCACCAACAACTTTGACCAATCTGCAAAAGAAAAAGTTGGTAAACTTGCTGTGTGATTTTATTTGTGTGTTTGAAAGGCTACCCTCCAATAATTCCTGTGGTTTGTAATTACACACAAAAAGCCTATTTTTATTAAACTTCAAAAATTCATATCTCAAAAAGTACCTAACCATTATTGATGATCTTGGTCTTAAAATGTATTTAAAAATCTGAAGTATTTCTATAAATTGGTTGAATTATTTCTTTGAATGTGTGAGTTGCAAGATTAATGAGGTGAGTACAACAAATGCTTGGCACTTCTCCATGATTGGCCCAACTGTTCGACCAAGTTACCGTAAACATTAGAGCATTATGTTGTGCAGTTTTTATCCCTGTAAATCAACATGTGGTTGACTGGGCCCCCTGCACAGTGCACAAGCTTTGTACACTACATAGAGGATCAGCCTCTGGCAATTTTGCATTAACAAACAGTGTGAATCACTAAATTTGACCTTTTGTGAATGCAACATTGCCTTTCCTGATGTATGAAAGGTATTTGCAGTCCATTTTTAGGAAATTGCAAAATTAGCGATTCCCTAAAATTGTGACTTCAAATTGCAAATCACAAATTGTGAGTCACAAACAGATAACCACAAAATCAATGTATGAACCATTCACAAATTGTAAATGGACGCAAAAAGGGAATTTTGCATTTGTAATTTACCACCAGTTCAAATCAGGTGGTAATCAGGTCCAACCTAAATAAACAGGCCCAGATTACATTAGCATTTTTAGCAATAACAGTTCTTGGCAGGTTTACACAGAAGGAGAAGAATACAGGAGGCATTTTCAGAATGTGCATTACATTGTTTTATGAGACTGAGAAGGAAATCGATGAGAAGTATAGATTAAATTCTGCCATGATTTTAGAATTGATAGATGAACTGCGCCCAAAACTGCAGCAACACACTCAGAGGACCAATACAATTCCAACCCATGAGAAGATTTTATGTTCCCTGCATCTCTTAGTCTCAGGAAGCTACCATTGGGATATATAGCAGCAGGAGGTATGTCCCAAAGTGCACTGTCATTCTTTTTTAATACATTTATGGATGCAATGCTGATGAAAATCAATGATCATCAGATGCCCCAACATGCCACAGGAATTGCAACTTACTAAATTAAAATTCTATCTGGGTAACGCCCCCTTGCATACATTATGCCTGGTGCAGGCATTATGTGGTGCAAGGGTTTACAAAGTGGTGCATATTGTAAAAATGGCATGGGGAAAATGCCACTTTAGTGCTGTCTTAGCCTCAAAAAAATGATGCTATGGTGGCATTAAGGTAGCACTAGGGGCTCTTAAATCTGCCCTGTGTTTTTATTTTTGTTTTGTGATAAGCTTAGTGTCAGGGGAATGACAAACCAATATGCACACGGTGCATAACACAGCTAATAACTGTTGTTATTAGAGGACTGCACTGTAACATGAAGGACCATACGTTTGAGCCTGCAAGTTAGTAAGTAATAACAAGTGTGGGAATATTGAGACTGGTTTAGTTTTTGAGCTATAACTAGCTCTGAGTGAAAAGAATCAATATCAAAATTGTATTCTAGCAATATGGAATCATCCCAGCTTATTGAACTAGAATTAGTTAACAATTGTGGACCAAGGGCTGGATGTATCAGGCATTTTTGTGATTACAAACTGCCCAATCAGGCCGTTTGTGATCTCAAAAATGCTTTTTGATGTGTATGAATTCTAATTTGCTATTCAGTAACTTGTTACCGAATCGCAACTTGGAATTGAGATTACATACTAATTCGGTATTAGGAAGGGGCGTGTCAAGGACGTCCCTTCCTAATACTGAATCGCAGCGGTATGTAGGAATGTTTTGTAACCAAAATGCGGTCACAAAACATTCGCCTTTTACCGCGACTTCAAGTAGGTGGTAACCCATTCGCAAATGGGAAGCGGTTCGCAAGGGACAGTTTTTCCACTGCCTACTCTTAAAAAATGAAAAGAAAACCTTTCATTTTTCTTTTTTTATGCATCCAGTTTTCTTCGAAGAAACCAGGGCGCATTTAAAAAAAAGATTGCTTCATTTCAAATCAATCAGCAGGCCACCATCCTTGCAATAATAGCCCTTCACAAGGGGTCGCAAATTGCGACCTAGCTCATGAATATTACTGAGGTTGGTCAATTTGTGAGCCACTGGGAATCATTAAATGAAACTCCCGGAGAGTCATTCATTCAAACAGAGATTACGTAATTATGATTTGCAGATAATCATAAATTGGTAATCACTATTTGGATAAATGATACATCTGGCCCCAAATCTATTGTAGAGGTAATGAGTGTGGAAGTCCTTCTATTTATTTTGAACTGAACATTTGAGCCTTAAGGAAGATACTATGTGGTTAGTGTAGTATGGTTATGACTTTAGAGATAAGGTTCCAGAAATCAATTGTTTTGTTCCTAAGAAATATATATACTTTTTTCAGTTCTCTGTTTCATTTTGAAGAAAAATAGGTTTGAAGACTCACATGGTCCTACTATTGATCCATGCGTGTAATTGCTGTTCCAGACGGTAAGCTGAAAACATAACAGATGAGATACATATAGATTTATAGCAAGAGTCACCATTTAAGATAATTACACTGAGTGTCATATTTCAGCTGTATATAGAATGCCTGGGAAACTGAGTTGGTCACTGAGTCCACTTATCTTATCTGGAGGGTAGAAAATATTGGGGAATTTCCTTTATAGGATTCATTACAGATTGCTCTTATTGGGTGAGTGTATCCACATCTATCTTTTAGTCATAGGGATGGTTTATGGATGGATCTTTTTATATGATAGATGTGTCAAACGGTTTGTTTTCTTTAACAAATAAGTACTTCTTCAAAAAAACACTTTTTCATTGGGTGAAGTGATTAAAATCAGTGGATATAGTTTAGAATGCAAGACTGCATTATGAATTTTTAACAACTGTTATTTATAGTTTTGAAATTACATTTTGGCTGCCCATTTTCTCTTTTTGTTTTTTGTCTACTTTTCCTATAGGTATATGCAAAATGAAGTTGTTAATTTAAGTTATCATTCCTTAGTTGTTTTTTTGCATTATATTGAAATGATCTCATGGAAATACTCAAGGCAATGATATGACTGTATAGGTGAAAAAAATTGCACTATAATATGTTAGAAATAAGATGAAAAACTGAAAGTAATTTTTTTGGCTTTATTGTTTATGTACCTACCAAATTTAGTATAAGACTTTAAATTTAGGGACATAGGATTCAGCCGTTCATAAAATGTATGTACTTGCTCCACCTTGCTTTTTCAAATATAATATACATCATTGATGTAATGTGTGTACTTACTCTGCCAAATAATTTTGATTCCAGTAGGTCTATTTATTATTATAAAGAGATATGCCAGAATTGCCATTTCACTTACAAAGATACAAAACATTGCTCCAACTTAACCCTGGAGGTAGATTTTGTTATCATACAGGAAGAAATCCTTCTTCACTGTTATTTTGACTACAAAGCCAGTTGTGATCGGAACTGTCCATTACATGTCCCTTTCTGTTCAATTGGTGTGTAGTTACCTCTAAGGCTTCATCATAGGGGATATTTATGTGGAGAATATCAGTATTGAAGATAACCACAATTTCATTACTGTGACCAAACTAAGGGGCATATTTAGGAGCCCCTAGTGCCATTCCAATGCCACATTATCATCATTTGTTTACGCTAATGTGGCATTAGAAGGCTATAAATGATGTGCCATATTTACAAAGTGGTGCAATGCATGCCTTGTGCCACTTTGTGGCCCTTTGAGCTACATTATGCCTGTGCCAGGCATAATGTATGCAAAGGGGGCATTCCCCATTAGGGGGTGTGAAAATATAGTGCAAGGTAATCTGAGAGATTCTCTTGTGCCATTTCTTTTGGCACCCTTTACCGCCTGCTCAGAGCCCCGAAGATCCTTCTTCCAGTTCATAAAGTGCATTGTTCTCTAGTGTATGACCAGGAATTGATGATGAAACGAGTTAAAAAATCTTTTTTTGCATGATCACTCCCATTTTTTGATGACTGGAATTGTTGGCATGTGAACTTTGCACTCTTGGACATTTCTGTCTAGTCTCCAGTGTATATATTCTCTGACCTCTAAAACATGGTACAATTGGCTAATCCCCAAGTGGAATATTTAAGCTTGCTACACTAGTATCACCCCAGTTCATCAGAACACATCTAGACCTGGGGAAGAACAAAAGATAGTTGAACCTGCTGCCTGTGACCATTGTGGCCTGGACCTGCTCCCACTCCTACCCAGGACTGAGGAGGTATCTAACAAATAAGAAGACATGAAATTAGAATTTTAGCTCTAGGAGTTTTTCCCATCCAAAGTGCTGGAGGGTTGCAACTTTTATGCCAGAGCTTAAGGGACATATGTATAAAGATCAGAAATTGCAATTACCAAATAGTGAATTTTACTCAATTGCTAGTTGGTAATCCCAATTTCCGATCTATCATATGAATTGGTAATGATTTAGCGATGTTTTAGGATTTGCAATCAGAATTTGTGATTACCAAATAGTGATTGCCTAAATAGGAAATTTTAATTTGCTAATCACAAAACTGCAAATGGTGCATTTTGGAACAGCTAGAAGAAGTGAAACAATTCATGCTGTTTCCAGGCCCCAGAGGAGGAGGCAGACTGTTGAAGCAGGGTACTTGAGAGCCTGATTGAAGTGGAATTTTGCACCAAAAACATCATTGCCCCTGATGACAATGACAAGGATGCTGGAGGATGCAAAAGAAAATTGAAATCCTTCGAGCAAGAACTGGAGGTGCTCATAGAGGTGTGTGTCAAAGTCATGACAAGCTGTTTGGCAAGAGCTTATGACAGGTTCCAGAGAGCAAAAAAGGAAAATCTGGAAGAAGATCAGTGTGGTGGCTGTCATGCAGTGTTCGGTTGAGCAAATTTGCAAGCGCTTTATGACCTATTGACACAAGCCAAGGATAAGATATCCAGCAGGCTTTCTGAGGCAAGGCAAACTGGTGGAGGACCATCCACCCAGCCACCATCCACCACTTTGGAGGAAATGGTAGAAGTAACTTTGCAGTCAGAAGCCCTTGTCGGAGTCATAGACATTGACACCTCAGCCACGCTCAGTACCGGCGAAGGTAAGATGTACAAGTTGCAACATATAAAGGTTTATTGTTACAAGATTACCTAATGAAGTAATAAATATGAACATTTCTAGCAAGATTATGAAATGCTTAGTCTCATCAATACTTGCATTAAAAACAATTGTGTGCTATTTCAGCACGTCTTTGTCTGACTTCTGCTGCTCTTGATCCATCTTCAGGGTGACAGGGTGGACATGCCTCAACATCATCCTCTGAATCGGAATCTGACAGGTCCAGGGGTATGCCTCTATGTTGCTGTGTTGTGCAACGGTCCTCTCTATCACGTTTCATGTGCATCTATGTACTGTATTGTAACGGTGCTCAGGTGGAGTGGATAGGTTCAATATGGTGTGAGGATGAATGAGGGCACAGCATATGCACTGTCTCCTACAATGACAAGGGCAAATAATGATTCACTGTCATCAGTTACTACATCTATACTATATTCCGCACAGTTTAATAATGATTTACCTGCATATCACTTGGATGTTCAATAAATGGCTACATTTTCTGTTTCTGAAGATGTACTCCTTTACAGATGGTGGATGGTGGACATATTGCAACATGTGTCCCATCATGTGTCCCATAAATACAGCCAATAGTCGAATTAGGAATTGGCATAACAAGTAGAGTTTCTGTTAAGAGCAGGCGTTCAAATGGGGCCTCAGTTATTCATAATGGGCTCCTAGGTACTCTGCAGAGTACATAAATAGCGTCAAAAAAATTAGGTGCAGCACCACTTTTCTTAAGCCTGCCCCATACTGTCTACAGCATGGAATAGCATTTAAAGCACAGTGCCAAAATATGCTATCTATGTTGATTCAATTCACTCAGATTTATAAATTATTCTTGATACTCCCACAAGTGCTATAATCTAACAACATGCAGGCTCAAACTAATATTCCTCATATCATCCCAGTACTCTAACACGGAGAGCTACTAGCTGTGCTGCTTCCAATAGCCATTTCAAACATTATTGGCTATGTCATTCCCCAAATATTAATCTTATCACAAAACAAAAAGAAAAACACACTGTCTACACCATGGGACATTAATGATTGAAATTAAATTATCTGAACTCCTACTGTTATAGATACAAACTATAACTGCTGTTTGCCACATGTCAAATCTCCAAATACATCCCTCTGTCACATTTAATCTATTAGGATAGAACAGGCTTAACAGACTTAAATAAGAAAAAAAACAGTACTGTCAGAGTGCTATCATTATAAGGCATCCAGTAAATCTAACAATTGCCAACAGCATTTTTTGTTTTTAATGCTGCAGGAAGATACTGCTCCAAGTCCGTACCAATCCAATGCAAACCATCTAATCAAGGCTTCCTCTTTTTATACCAAACCAAAAACCAAGGAGGCAAAACACTGAAGATTCAAACATCATTCTTAGTTAAATCACAAAATGTGAAATGGAATCGTACTTCCACACTGTCTTGAGCAAAGCGGACAGCGTGCTATCACCACCATAAATGAAAAACAAACATAAAAACACTCATCACAAAGGGCTACCAAACCATTTAGATTAACTATCAAGATTTCAAATGTAATACCAATCATCACTAGAACACCCTAAAGAAAACATACTAACATCTCTCAATAAGGCAGGAAGTGAATCTGAAATTGCTGCTTGGAGGATACTAACTTAGCCAAACAAATGGTATGAGCTACTGTTATTAAGCTTACAAATCTAAGCCACATTTTCTAATGGCAGCAAAATAATAATACAATTGGTGGAAATAAAATCCACAATGGGGTACATAGGCCTTTGCATTCCAAGGGGAAAGATGACATATGATTTGAAAAAAAAAACAGCATAGGCAAGAACAGACAAGAGCTACTACTATTATGTACACAGAACTGAATCACATATTCTAATGATAGCAAACTGATTCAATAGTAAAAATATAATCCTCAAGGGGGTGCATAGACCTTTGCATTGTAAGAGAGGAGATGACATATATAATTCAAAAATCAAACAGATTTGTCGTAATCAAGAGTATCACATCACAAAAGGTTTCAAAGCCACTTACATGAACTATCAATATTGAAAATCTACTTCCGGTAATCAATAGTACACCTAGAAAAAAAAACATAAGATTCTCGAAAAGGTAGCAAGTAGACCTGAACATGCTGTTAGCAGGATACTAGCATGGGCAACAAATAGGATAAGCTACTGATATTTGATACACAGAACTGAGTCACATATTCTGATGGTAGCAAAATGATTCAATTGGTGGAATTAAAACCCACAACAAGATATATATACCTTTATATTCCATGGAGAAATGACATATGCAGCTTCAAAACTAAACACAATGACAAGAGTTGCTGTTACTAAGTACACAGAACAGAACTACAAATTCTAATCACAGAAAAACAAATTAATCAGTTGAAAATAAAATCCCCAAGGAGGTATATAGACCGTTGTATAGCAAGGGGAAAGATGACATATATAATTAAAAAATCAAACAGATTCGCCATATACAAGAATATAGAAATCATATTTACTGTATGTATTCCTGTACCGGGTTATTACCACTAACAATGAAAGGGATCAAACTTACTTATAGTGGAAAAGTCAAGGAAAAAGCTCAAATCTATACCTATTGGAACTAATTCCACTCCACTCCTCCACTAGATGCAATAACATTGGTTAGAAAATCCTCTAATAGAACACAAATTAAATTTCCTAATAGGATAAATCTTGAGGAACAATCCTCACCCAACCTACTTTTAGCTATCAATTGAAGAGATCCATACATTCCTAAATCGTGATTAAGTGAGTACTGTCAACACCCTATTTAGAAGCAAATTATATATCAAAGCTAACCCCAGAAAAAAACAACCAAGGGCAAACTGCAGAAGCATTATATAATGAGTTTCTATATGGCCAGAATAAATAAAAACAAATCTGGATATCAGAGTACACCCAAACATCTATCATTCCGGGATCATCATTAAAAAGCATTTTTAAATATGGGTCTTACAGCTCAGCCATATAAAGTACCTGAATAGCAAAGTTGATAAAATCATGAACTAAAACAGATACAATTATAAGGTGCAAATTTATAGAGTAGTATACAGCTCACAGTTACAATAAGACCCAAGTCTACAGTGTATAAAGTGTCTATCCACCACTTCTTTCTCTGTCATAATTTGAGGACCTGATCACCTCCGAGACGATTCAATTTGACATGTTGATTTCCTATACCTCCAATCCTCGATATATCTACACTTTATGGAAATTCAACAAAGTGTTTGATAAGAGGTGATTTGCTATCCATTCTCTCCATGTGTTCTTTGATCCTTTCCTTGAGCGATCGAATGGTAGATCCTACAAATCTCTTCCCACATGAACAAGACAGAAAGTATACAAAAAAGGGGTAGTGCAATTCATAAAAGATTTAAAGAAATGTTTTACTTTACCATCATGTTCTGTGAATGTTTGACTTTATCAGAGATGTATTAGCAGATTACATAATTATTGCATTTATAGTTCTCAGCCTGTTTGTTGGTTAACTAATTGTCAGTATGTTTAGTTAATAATCTGACAGTATCACTAGGGCTGAACATAGTTTTCAAAGTTGCTGCCTTTCTAAAGTTAATTAAAGGCTTTATATTCAAAATACCATGCAAATATTTGTCTGTCAGTAAAATGCCCAATGTTTAATTGGGCAAAGTGATTAACATCAGTGTATATAGTTGAGAATGCATGACTACATTATAAATGTCTGGCAACTGTTAGTTATAGTATTGAATTTACTTTTGTCTGCCTTTTTCTCTTTTTGTTTTGAGTCCTTTTTTCTTATTGGTTTATGCAAAATGAGGTTATTAAATTAATTTAATATTCCTTTTCAGCCCTGAAGTGCTGTAATATGCCATGAAAAATGTGTTGGCTGAAAAATATCAAGCTATTAATTTAGAATACAATGGCATTTAGTTGGTTATTTGCTTTGTATCGACATGATCTCATGGAAATATTCAAGATAATCATATGACTGTATATGTGAAAATATTTGCACTATGATATGTTAAAAATAAAAGAAAAACTGGACGCAATTTTTTTTAACTTTATTATTAATGCACCTAACAGATTTAGTATAAAACTATGAAATTTTAAGCCAGATAGGGCACCTGGCTTTGTTGTCACATCTGCACAGGGTCACTTTCATCTTTTTGCCTTGGGTTTAATAACTGGATTCAAACCTCACATTTCACTATGGAAGAAATAAAGTTATTTTTTGATGCGACGGTAGTACATGAACATGATCAACTTTATATGAATCTCTATGCCCAACTAACTGATTCACACATAAGTGTACATTATTTTAGTCATCATGCAAATTTTATAAAAGAAAATCTTCCTTGTGGGCAATGTGTGTGTCCTTGCACAAATTGCACAACATTATTATTTCTTTCAAGCCTTGACCTTACAAAAGAAATGATATGAATGATGTTATCCAAAGAGACTGGTCTCCAATGCCATGGGTTTGGTACACACTGAAAGTAACTCTATTGAAACATTGGACAAAAGCAACTACCAAATCACTAATAAATGGAAAGTATCTAGTGCAATGTTTAACAAAATTAATAAGATGAAAAAATTTATCCTGGTCATAATATACAGTTATTCTTTTTATACTCAAAGACACCACCAGAGAGATCAAGTCATGGGAGTTTATAGCAATACAATCACAAATAAGCAAGCCATAATATTGGGGCTCCCCAAATTACATAGAATTATTCTCAATTACAAATTGAAGGTAAAACAAGACAGCAGAATGTATTTTTAAATTCATATTTGTGTTGCCTACTGCGAACAGTGGACTAAACTATACTTATGAAATCATCGATTTGATGACATAATATTGATGATGTGGTGTGAGCACTTACTAAGGCCCTAAATATGAGTGGACAGGCTATTTAAGAAATGCATACAACTACTGTTGGCTTCTGCTAAACAATGGAAGACCAAACCTTCTGATATTTTGAGGAGGAAAAATGCTGATATTTATCAAAATATATGGATTTTGGTTCAGTAAATAGCGGCATATTTTCATATAAAATAGATGCACAGAAACTGTCTTATACACAGCAAGAATTACTAAATTATACAGCAAGAAAAGGCAAATCATGTTACTTAAGGCAGCACATTTTGAGTTAGTATTACTTCATTGCTTTGTATTTTTTACACTATCTGTTCAAAGAGTTCACCAGGATAATACTAGTTTAACAACTAAACACAGCAATAAGCAGCAGAAAGATGACAAAGTCAAACTTTGTGAAGTGCATTTAACAGCATAGTCATTTTTATATGTTTATAGTAATTTCTGATTCATTTGAGCTAAGAACAACTTTTGTCAATTGTGAGAAAAGGCCTCTTTTTGACATGGTTAGCCCCCCCCAATTTTTGCTTGATGTATAATGTAGCCTAGAAATTGTAGTGCCCAGGACCCCTGCTAACTAGGTTCCCTGGGTCAGAGCTCTTTCCGTAAAACTGTTGTGAAGCATTGGCATAATTGGATACACCTTTAGCTACTAGTATAAGCCCCTAGTAAAAGGCACTTAGGTACCCAAAGCATGGGGGTACTAAGGGTAGGCTCCTGAGGGCAGCAGTATTGATTGTGCCACCCTCTTGGGCCTTGCATCCAGATGCACCCAGCACTACCATTGGAGTCTGGGTGTCCTGTTGCAAACCTAAAACACAAATTCGACCTCTAACGCTGCCTGTGTGCCATATCCACCATACATTGAATACACTGTGGATAAGAAACAACTCTGGCAGGCCTTCCAGCCCTAAGGCAGGGTGCACCATATTATATGTGAGGGCATAGGTGCATGAAAAATATGCCCTGCTGTGATCTTTCAAACCTGGGACATAGTGTGTGAACAGAGCTGCCATTTTAATACATGTCTCCAGACACCCAATCTACAAACCTTGGGGGATGGCTCCATCTCTCTGATTTGTAGAACAATGCCCTTCCTGTATGGAGGTGCTAACACTTCCTCCCTCAGGAATGTGCACTGCCCTGGAGGTGAGCTTCAAAGGCTTACCGCCTTTGAAACTCTACCTCCATGCCTGCTGCTAGCAGCAGATGGTCAACCCCTTTGCAGACACACACTTTTTGTTGTAGCATAGGCAGGAAACTACACAAAGAGTAGGCGGAGTGGCCCTACATGGCATGCCCCATCCATAAGGTGTTGCCTGTGAGGTGTGCACTCCATTTCATTTTCCTCCATCTTAGATGGAAAGAAAATAGCCAATCGGGGATAGGGAAGTGACCCTTCCCAGAGGAAGTGGTCACTGTAGCAGGTGTAGCCACTCGCTTCAAGGTTCCCCCTAAAACACCCACTAAATTTAGTATTTAGTGGGCATCCCTAGGCCAGGTAATAAGATTCAATGGACTAAAGAAGACCAGCACCAAGAAGATCCTTGGCACAAGAACTGTGGACCTGCTGCAACAGAGAAAAGGCACCAAACCCTGCATGCTGCACCCATAAACCAACAACTGCTACTGAGGAGCTGCTGGCCAACTGGAAAACTCTAAAGAACCCCAGAGGACCTCCAGGCTTTGAAAATCATTGAAGAACACCCTCCAGAGAGGAGGTTCCACTCTGCAACAACAAGAAATCAGCCAACCAGTGAGGGTCACTTCACTGACCAGCTGCTAACTCCTGAACTAGAAGGTGCAGCTGGACCTGACATCAAACTGACATCAGTGAGGACAAGCCCTGCAAGTATGCCAGGTTTGATGGCACTGCACCCTCCAGTGGTCAAATTGTACCAATACACTGGGTATTGGTCAGCTAACAATAGACACCATGAAAACCAGCCGGACCGGGCTGAAAACGGACCAGGAGGAAGCTCCAGTTAGGAGACTTCAGGAACACCCGGACTTCCAGCCAAAGTGCCCCTGTTTTCCTGTCAATGACCCTTAAACCAATTTACCTCCTGCTCCAGAAGGCATCCTTGTGACCAGCTCCTGGCTCACCAATTTGCTCTGCACCCAGCCACCCTGTGCCCTGCAATGAAGAACCTGCTGTGTCCTAAAGGTCCCCCTACCCCTTGCGACATTGACGCTCCAAGGGGACCCCTAGGAACCACCTTTAAATTTAGCTTTGCCATGCTTTTCCAAGTGGTCCCCTGCAGTGGCCCTGCACCAGCTCCAGAGAACTTTTATCCCTGCGCCTACTGGAACCAAGAGTTGCCCGAACTTCTCCTGGTGTGCCTACCAAGACCTCATCCAGCCTGCAAAAGAAGAACTTGCTAAACCAAATGGACGATTTTATATGTATTTTTAAAGATAATTTTCCATTGATTCCTATGGTGCATATTTATGCCCCAAAATACTATTTTTTATTAACATTTTAAAATTCATATCTCAAAAATTACTCTACCAATTTTGATAATCTTGGTCTTAAAAATTACAGAGCAATCTGCAGTATTTTTATAAATTGGTCTTGAGTTATTCCTTTGAGTGAGTGAGTTGCATGATTGATACCGTTAGTACTACAAATGTTTTGCACTTCTCCAAATATTGGCCTAACTGCTCAACCAAGTTACGTTAAAAATTAGAGCATTAGATGATCTAGTTTTTACCCCTGTAATCCAACGTGTGGTTGCCTGGACCTCCTGCACAGTGTGCCTAGCTTTGCACACTACATAGAGTGCCAGCCTCCTACATTAATGTTTGCAGATTATGCAGGAGATGATGGAATATTTGGCAAATGTGGCAAATTCATAACTGTGCAAACCATACTGCTGCCCAAGAATCTCATAATTCCATAAGCCCTGTGTATACATTATTTCTAAGCACCACTTAATAGACAAACTCTTAATGTATGTTCATTTGCAATGAACTTTTCAACAAATTTAAGTAGTTGTGCTGCTCACAAACTTCCAAGCCTATCCATGCATTTGAACACCCAGCCATGCCCACACTCTGACTCTTGGAAAGGGATTTATGGGTGTAAGAAGCTCTGCACTCATGATGAATGTGTAAATAGGGTAAATATACGTCTGCATGTATGTGGTAGCTGTAGAGGTCAAACGTAGCCAAAAGGCAGTGAAGTAAGGTATAGGATCAAAGGTATGCATACAGTCAAAATGTTATATGACACATAGATGGTTTCTGGGAGCAGAAATGTTATTGCATTGTGGCATAGTATTCTTTAAAGAAATGAGCCTTCAATTCTTTCCTAAATTGGAGCAGTACTAGGGCATTCCTGATGGACATAGGAATACTGTTCCAGAGCCTGGGTGCACAAGGTCCTGCTCACTTGGTTTAATTTTTACTTTTTGCCACTTCTTCCTCCCCAATCTGATGGTATCCTGTCTGTCGGTGTGCATGTGTCTAGAGCCATTAGAGATGGTGAGCTTGTCTGTAAGAGGAACAGAGCTGCTGACTGTAATGACTATAAATTATGCAGTTTTGAAGATGGTGCGGAACAGCAGGGCAAACCAATGGAGTTCCATCAGAATGTGATCATATTGCATCAAGCCCTGAATGAGATGTGGTGCAATGTGTAGGATGACAATAGTGGTGCAATGTAAAGTCTTGGAGACCAAGGAGCAGGGCCGTACCACCATGCACATGCAAAATTACAAGAGCATAAACAGCAATTCTATAGTTGCCTTTTGGAAGAAAAATATTTTTGGGGGAAGAGAGAGCTGGTACCAGGTTGTCTTTGCCTTTTTGGCAATGTGCTCCTTAGAAGTGGCTTGGCATTTCAAAAAAGCTGAAGTTTGAAGCTGTCAAAGTTCATGATATTAAGATATGTTTATACAGTTTCTTTCCTGGCCTATGACAAGACTTTATTATTGGGCATTTGACCTTCGGGTAGGTACTGGGGATGCAGGTCTGGGCAGTGTTTGAGGCAGTGTTTGAGGCATTGGATATCCGGAGCGGTGGTGTCTTCCAAGTAGAATTCTGAATTACCAGTGCATTGGTGAATTTTGCTGTTGTTATCGCTGAGTAAAGCTCCCAGGGGCTCCATGTATTGATAGAAGATGACAAGCGGCAAAATGGAACCCTGGAGGACTCTAAAGCTGAGAAGCACCTTATAAAATCTGAAAGTGCTCTTGTGAACCGGCTGGTGTAAGTTGGAAAGGTAGGAGAAAAAACGTCAATAGAATTTGCCGGTTAATTCTATTTGAGAACACCGAGGTGTCGTAATGAGGCTGTAGGACCACAGGAGCATCACTTTGAGGGCAGGTCATACAGCGGTGTGCATCAATAAAACTGCGTGAACGAATCCTCGAGGAATCAGGGAGATCTTTAGCGGACATCCTCACGATGGGACGCACAAAGGAAATGTCAAAGGTGCGGCCGTCTCACATGGAGGCAGCACTGCAGAGACCCATCAAAGAAGAAGCAGTAAATGTGGTGACTGCGTCTGCAACCAAAACAAAACCGCACATACCAGGACAACAACAGAGACAGTGTGGATACTGTGGTGGCCCACCACACCGACTGACGGAATGTCCGGCGAAAGGAAAGAAGTGTGCTGGGTGTGGGAAGTTGAATCACTTTCCAAGAGTGTGTCGGTCAGGTAAATCACGTACCAGCACAGCAGAAGTCAACATCACAACTGAAAAATCAGAACAAGGGAGTGACATGGATGACAATGAAACAGAAGAGCATGTCATTCATTCATTATTTACCACTGGGAATACTGCCCTTCAACGAAGAGGCTTCCCAGATGCCAGGTAATGGTAAACAATCAGGACATCACCGCTGTTGTCGACACAGGGGCGTCAATAAACATCCTCGCTGCTAGCGAACATCAGAACATAAGCCCGCTACCGACACTCACGAAAGCCAAAATTAGAGTATATACCTATGAACAGAACACCCCATTAGCCTTAAAAGGTATGTTCCATGCCACCGTAGCACATGAGCCGAGTGCAGTTAATGCTAAAGTCTATGTAGCGGAAGATGGACAAGGAATGCTTTTAGGTTGCCAGACGGCAGAGGATCTGGGAAGTTGTCATGTTTGCGTTTGGCATACACCAGGAAGCAGTGGCAGAACTGGTAGCCCAGTATTGTGAGGTTTTTTAAGGAATTGGGTGCCTTAAGGACAAGGAGGTGAAGCTGCACATTGATAAGACTGTCCAACCTGTGGAAGAATAGCATTTCACCCTAGACCCAAGTAGAAAAGGAACTGGAACAGCTAGAGAAGGCTGTCATAATCGAGAAGGTGACAGGACCGACTCCATGGGTGTCGCCCATAGTGGTCGCGCGCAAGCCAAAGCAACCCAGAGAAGTCCACATATGTGTGGACATGCGCCTTCCCAACATGGCGATAAAACGTGAGAGACATCTTACACCCACCATAGATGACATTATTTCAGAGCTCAGCGGGTCATGCTGGTTCTCCAAACTGGATCTACGTTGAGGATACCACCAATTGGTTTTGTCTAAAGAGTCGAGGTATATAACAACTTTCTCCACCCATGTGGGTCTGAGGCGATATAGATGTTTGAGTTTTGGAGTATCGAGTGCAGCGGAGGTGTTTCAAAACACCATACAGGAACTGTTGAGGGATCTACCTGGCTCGATCAATGTCAGTGATGATATTTTGATTCATGCCCCCACCATCGCTGAGCATCACTCCCGGCTCTGCCAGGTACTATGAAGGATTCAAGAATCTGGCCTCACCCTCCATCGCTAGAAGTGTGATTTTTATATGGATCACATACAATTTTTTGGCTACGTCTTCTCTGCTGCTGGGGTAGCTCCTGACCCTGCAAAGGTGAGAGATGTCAAGGACGCTCCTCTACCGACCTGCGTGACTGAGGTTCGCAGCTTTTTGGGAATGGTCAACTATTGCGGCTGGTTCATACAAGACTTGGCGTCGCTAACACAACCGCTCAGAACTTTGACAAAGTCATCGTAACCGTGGGTGTGGGGTGTAGTCCAGCAAGAAGCGTTTGAGGCCATAAAGAATGCTCTTTTAAGTGACACCACTTTGAGATACTTTGACCCAAAGAGAGAAACAAAGGTCACGGTGGATGCAGGCCCAAGGGATTGGGTGAGGTACTGTTTCAAAAACAGAGCTGGGAGGACTGGTCCCCAGTGGCATTTGCAAGCAGGTCTCTCACTGAGACGGAGCAGAGGTACTTCCAGGCAGAGAAGGAGGCCATCGCGGTACACTGGGAATGCAAACACTTTCATATGTATGTGTATGGTTGCCCGTTTGTGGGCACTACCGACCATAAGCCACTCATACCTCTGTTTAACGGTACAGCTTCTAAGCCTCCACCGAGAATCGAGAAGTGGATGCTTCAGCTGCAAGACTATCGCTGCCGGCTGGAGTATCGTCCTGGCTCAGACAATCTGGCGGACTACCTTTCCAGGCACCCCAGAGCTGCTTCAGCTCATGAGATCAATGATGCCGAGGAGACTGAGGAATACGTACAATTGATTTCTGACCGATCCAGGCCTAAACCTATTTCTGTAAGTGAAATTGTTCAAGCTTCGGCCAGCGACGAGTGTCTCCAAAAAGTATTCAGAGCCATCAGTGATAATCAATGGTTTGTGGTGAAGAAATAGATTCCTAAGTTGGTGGCCTCGTCACAAAGGATCCTGGGGAGTTTATACCAGGTGAGAGATGAACTGACAGTGGATGCTGAGGGGTGCCTCCTCCTCGGATGCCGGTTGGTAATCCCATCGTCGCTCACATCCTGAGTGGTGCAACTTGCTCACAATGGACATCAGGGCATGGTGAAAACAAAGGGGCAGTTGCGGTCCAAGGTATGGTTCCCGCTCATGGATGAGCAGGTGGAAAAGGTGGTAAAAACTTGTGAGTGGTGTCAAGTGGCGGGAGAGCCAAGGCGCCCCTGTGGAAACTGAACCTGGGCAACTTCTCCGTGGATGTCTGCCAGTTTGGATTTTGGGAGCCTTCCGGATGGGTGACACACTTTAGTTCTGATTGATGATTTTTACAACTATCCAGAGGTGGAAGTAATCTCCTCTCTTGATGCTGAAGTGGTGATTCCGAATCTGGAAAAGATAATAGTCACTCATGGCCTCATATCCGAGATCAAAACTGACAATGGACCTCCTTTCAGAACAAGGAACTGTCTGAATATTTTGAGAAGACCGGTGTTCGCCACCGACGAATCACCCCACGGTGGCCTCAGGCGAATGGTGAGGTTGAACGGTTAATGCGCACGTTGAACAAGGTGTTACGCATTGCTAATGCCAGTGGCCAGCAAAGTGAATATGCAATATATTCCTTTTTGAGAAACTAGCGTCAGACTCTCCATTCGACAACTGGTAAAGCTCCGGGGCATGTTGTGTTTGGACGACCGGTGATGGACTCCATATCCCATCACAGAACATGGGCTCCCAGTCCCATCGATCCTGTTCAAGTGCATAACCGCTGGTCCGCCACTAATGAATTTGCAAGCTGTCATCAGAGAGCCAGGCTGTCTGATCTGAAAGTAGGAGATCGGGTGTTGCTCAGGGTCTCCACTCCTGGCAGCAAATTCCGCATGCCGTTCGATCCTTCTCTCTGGATGATTGTGAATCGACGTGGCTCGTTGGTGGTGACTCGAAGAGGAAAGGAAGTGGTGACCAGGAATGTATTGTTGTTCAAAAAGTTTAACGGTCCCGAAAGATCTCCCGTGGATGCTGAGGTCCATGCATCTAATGATGATCTGTCTTTGGTTCAGAATAGTGGTGGTTGCGATGAAGACAATACTGAGAGTCAAGTTGATGTCCCGCCAGTCTTTTCATCAGGCGAAGCGTCTTCCCCTGCCTCACTTACATTAGTGAGCTCAAGGCGGGCAGAAAATACTCGGTACCATCTGCGTCAGAATCCTGCCCCCTCCATGAGACTTCATGACCATTTTGTGGATGTTTAGTGTGTGTAGTTATTGTTTTTTCATTTTTAGGAGGAACGTAGTGTGCGCTGGACACTGCCTAAGTTGTGTGGTGTAGAGGGGTGTGACCACTCCTCTACACCTCGTGGTGTTCCCCTTGTTGAGGGGCTTGCATGTTGGTTTAACCCGAGGTCATGTGACCCGGGTAATAAAGGAGCGGCCGGCCGAGGGGCGTGAGCAGAGCTCGCCGCATCAGACATGGATGAAGACCGTGTCTGAGCGTGGAAGTTGTGAACATGCGTCGGGCCAAGACCCGCGTTGAAAAAAAACGATACCTGTGTCAGCTGTCATCATTTTTCGGTAGTGCCGGCCGGCGCCGACACTACACAGGCCATCCGCCTTAAAGCGAGGCTAACTTCTTCATTACAAGTTTTTGCACCCTCTCTTCCCAGAATCTCATTAACTATTGCTATGTTATGATAGATGGAATTTAGCGAGCACGCATTCATTTTGTTTTTTGGCACTATAGGATCATAATCAGATCATGTTGTCCACAGTAGTCAATACAATTAGTAAGCACATCGACATCTGGGTCACTTATTGTAATACTACTGAAAAGCATACGGAAGCAAATGCGAGCATATTTTTCCCTGATTCCTCTGTTCAATACTTTGTGAACATGGGCGTAGGAAGTGTGGGGGACGCGGGGGATGTATCCCCCCCAGATTTTGGAGGGTGGGGGGCACGGGGGACGAAGGTGGGGGGGACAAGGTGACAAAATAATTTCCCCTTTCACATATATTATTCAGAGGGCCATTAGCGCACAAAAGTGCTACTCATAACAGCCCTGTACCGACCATCCTCCAATCTGATGGTAACCGAATGAAGGTGAGTCAGGAGGCCCCCTGCTCCCTCTGCCCTTTTGTTTGTCCTGTTTACAGCTGTGGGCATTAAGGGTGCTCATAAGAACAAAGGGCACAAGGAGGAGAAGAGTTTTGCATGATTACTGTCTGCATCACCTGTCGCCTTGAAGAGGAGCACTGCAGGAGCCTTTTAAGAGGAGCTGCAGGACAATGAGGAAGATCTAAAGAGGAAACAGAGTCCCACTCAGCCTGGTGCCAGCAGGCTAGAAAGGAGACTCTGTGAAACACAATATTTGTATTTGACTAAGATCACACCAGTTGGTGAAACAGTGAAGTCGAGATTGGGCCCAGATTTTACCTTTTCACACAACAATTTAGCTATTAGAAGGGTATATTTTTCTAAGATTTATGTTTAATGTTGTGTTATCTAGGTAATGAAGGGCATGGCTAACAGGGAGAAGCCATATTTTATTTTGGGCCGTTATGCCTAGCATTATTATTTATGTTGTTGTTATTGTTACATACTTCAGCATATTGAAGTATATTATCTTTTCTCTATCTTTTCTTCACTGTACTCTGAAACAATGTACCCTATGCCACTGCACCCTACACCACTTTTCTCCACTCTGTGCTACTCTACGCCACTGCAATCTATGCTGTACCACTCCACTCTACTCTGCAGCACTCTACACTACGCCACTGCAATCTATGCTATTCTACTCTAACCATTGTACACTACACTCCTGCACTCTCCCAGTGCACTCTTCACCACTTTACTCAAAACCAATGCACTCTATGCCACTGCACTCTATGCCAATCTACTCTGCTCCACAACACTCTATTCCACTGCTTTCAATGCCACTGTACTCTGCGCCACAGCACTCTAGGCGACTGCATTCTATGCCACTCTACAATACACCACTGTACTCTGCGACCCTCTAGTCTGCAACATTGTACTCTGCCACTGAACCCCACGCCACTCTACTCTGCACCACTGCATTCAATGCTACTGTACTCTGTCCCACTGCACTCTTTTCTGCACCACGGCACTCTAATCTACTCTACTCTACACCACTCCAATGTAGGCACTTCACTCTACTTTGAAATCATCTCCTCTATGGCACTGCAATCTACGCAACTCCACTCTATGCTATGCCAGCCTAATCTACCCTGCACCACTCCAATGTACCCTGCACCACTCCAATCTGCTCTGCACCGCTCTATGCTACTGCACTCTACATCACTATGCTCCACTCTGCAACAATCTACTCTTCACCACTATACTGTACTCTGCAGCAATCTACTCCATGCCTCGGCACTCTATGTAGCTCTATTCTACTCTGCACCACTGTACTCTAAGCCACTCTTCTCTACTCTGCATCACTCTACATCACTGCACTCTACACCAATGCATTCTATGCCACTCTACTCTACACCACTGTCCTTTATGACACTCTACTCTGCAACACTGCACTCTGCCACTGAACTATACTCCTCTCTACTCTGCACCACAGCACTCTACTCTGCACCGCTCAACTATATGCCACTCTACTGCACTCTACACCAATGTACTATATGCCACTACACTCTATGCCACTCTACTCTGCATCACTGCACTCGACCACTGCACTCTACACCAGTCTACTCTACCTTGCACCACTCCACTCTACCATGCACCGCATCACTCTATGACACATCACTCTGAACCACTGCAATCTATGCTGTGCCACTCCACTCTGCTCCCATCTACTCTTCACCACTCTACGCTACTGCACTGTACGCTAAACCAGTCTTCGTCAATGCACTCTACACCACTTTACTCAAAACCAACGCACTCTATACCACCACACTCTACACCAATCTACTTTGCACCACTGTACTCTATGCCACTTCACTCTGGACCACCCAACTCCACTCTATGACACTTCATTCTGCCATTATACTCCACGATACTAGACTCTGACACTCTATTCCATTAAACTCTAACACTTTCTCCATTCTGTAACTCCCTACACAACTCCCCATACGCCACTCCATTCCACTTTACTCCACTCTATGCCACTTCAATCTATGATACTCTACTCAACACCACTGCACAACCCTCTATGCCACTCTACTATACAGCAATGTACTATGCGCAACAACAATCTACCCAACTTTCTCTATGCTAGTTCACGTTACTTTACTTCACTCTACTCCAGTTCACTCTTATTTATGCCTTTGCACTCTACGACACTCTGCCACTCAACTCTCTGACACTCTATTACACTGTGACACTACTCCACTCTACTACTACTTTATGGCATTGGCGCTTGATTAGAGATTCAGATCTCCATTGATTGCCTTCTCACTCATATGAGACGTGAGTCAGATTTATCTTCGCCGTTTTGGTTACAAGCACTCTGTAACCCCCTTTAACTCAAGCTTAGCGAAGGCTTAGGATGATCCTGATATTTGTCTAGGGGATCGAAATATCGTCGGCCAAAAGTACCTTGACTTGAATTTGTGATATTGTACATAAGTTGGCATAAGCATAAGTACTATGAGCTAATGACTTCTTGATTCACTATTTGAGTCATTCATGTAAAAGTGGGTGTATAAAAGCTTGTAAATCATTATTGTGGATGCTAACCTTGTAGGAAAGTAGCCTCTTTCTAGCTTGGTTACCCCCACATTTGGTCTGTTTTCCAGTGTGTTTGAGTGGGTCTACTGGGATCCTGCTAATCAAGACCCCAGTAGTTATCTCTCCCTTAAATTATGGTTGTTGCATACTGGTAACCCAGTATTTCACCCAAGATTGGCATACTGGTGCCCCCTTATAAGTCCCTATTATATGGTACTTGGGTACCCAGAGCATTGGGGTTCCAGGAGATCCCTATAGGCTGCAGCATTTCTTTTGCCACCCATAGGGAGCCCATGCAAAGGCTTATGCAGGACTGCCATTGCAGCCTGCGTGAAAAGGTGCATGCACCCTTTCACTGCCAGTTAAACTGCACCAGGTCACTTATAAGTCACCCCTATAGCAGGCCCTCCAGCCCTGAGGGCAGGGTGCAGAGTACCTGTGTGTGAGGGCACCCCTGCACTAGCAGAGGTGCCCCCACAACCTTCAGGACCATTTTCCCAGACTTCAGGAGTGCGGGGATGCCATTTTACACATGTACGGGAAATAGGTCACTCCCTATTTCCAGCTACATAATGGTAACTCCGAACATAGGTATGTTTGGTATCAAACATGTTGGAATCATACCCCAAGGCTTTTGCAAGCATTGGTTGTATGATTTCATGCACTCTGGAGGCTCCTTAGAGGACCCCCAGTATTGCCGTTCCAGCCTTCTGAGGTTTTCCAGGCAGCCCCAGCTGCTGCCACCTCTCAGACAGGTTTCTGCCCTCCTGTTGCTTGAGAAGCTCGAGCCCAGGAAGGCAGAAAAAAGGATTTCCTTTGTGGGAGGGGTGTTACACCCTCTCCCTTTGGAAATAGGTTTGGAAGGGGTAGCGTCCTTCCCCAGGCCACTGGAAATGCTTTGAAGGGCACACTTGGTGCCCTCCTTACATAATCCAGTCTACACCGGTTCGGATACCCCCAGTCCCTGCTCTGGCAAGAAACTGGACAAAGGAAAGGGGAGTGACCACTCCCCTGTCCATCACCACCCCAGGTGTGGTGCTCAGAGCTCCTCCAGAGGGTCCCTGGGTTTTGCCATCTTGGATTCCAAGTTGGCAGCAAACTCTGGGAGCTTCTGAGTGGCCAGTGCCAGCAGGTGGTGTCAGAGCCGTCCCCTGATAGGTGGTTACCTGTTTAGCTGACCAATCCCCCTTTCAGGGCTATTTAGGGTCTCTCCTTTGGGAGGTTCTTCAGATTCAGATTGCAAGACTCCAGCAGGAATCCTCTGCATCCTTTACTTCACCTTCTCACCGAAGAAACTGCATCTGGACCCTCCAGGAACTCCACAAACTGCAACAACGAAGCAAAGACGACTTCTGCAATATTGTAACTTCAGGTCCTGCCAGCAACTGCAGCTGTTTCCCGGACGTGCATCCTCAGAGGACAGCCTGTCTTCAGTCTCCACCAGAAGACTGAACGAATCTCCTTTGGAGTGAAGGAGTCACTCCCCTGCTTCAGCAGGCACCTCTCTGCAACGATGACCATCTGCATGGGTCCCCTCTCCTGACGAGTTGCATGGATCCTGTATCACGGGTGGTAGACTGCAGTGGTCCCGATGGTCCTGACGTCCTGCTGTCCAACTTTGGTGGAGGTAAGAGCTTGCCTTCTCACGCAAGACAGTACCCCGTGCACCACATGTTTTTCAGTTGCCAAGGAGTGTGGCATCCTTCTATGAAATTCTTTGTGCACAATGTAGCTCCGGCCCCCAGCACTCCTTCCTGAGATGCACAGCTTCCTGAGTGGTTCTCTGGCGGCGTGGAATCCTTTGTTTTTGTGCTGCGTGGGCCTCCTTTTGCAAATCCTTTTTCCCCGTGCTGGGGGACTCCTGTGTGCGCTGGCTGGTATTCTGTGGGCTCTCTGAATTGCTGAGAGCCCCTTCTGACTCCTCCTCCTGGGTAGAGTCCACCAGGTCCCTCCTGGTCCCGGGCAGTGCCATTTTCCGCTAACCATGAGCTTTGCCTGTGCCAAGGCTTGTTGGTGGAATCCAGCGATGCAAACCACACTGCAATCATCCATCCGGTGTGGGATATAATCTGCACCAACCACGAACCCGCATCCATCTTCTTGGGTGCAGTACTGACTGTTGTTCTTCACCAGTGGTTCTTCTTTTGCACCTTGATTCGGGTTAGCAGGGGCTCCTGTCCTCCCTGGACTCTTCTGTGCTTCTTGGACTTAGCCCCATTTTTCCACAGGTCTTTAGGTCCAGGAATTCACCCTTTGTGTCTTGAAGTATCATCTGGTTCTTGCATTTTCTTCTTTCTCGTGTTCTTGTGTGTTCTAGGAAAGTTACTGTGATTTACTCCTGCTTTCCTGGGCTCTGAGGTGGGTTCTGTTTCTTACCTTTGGTGTTTTCTAATACTCCCAGCACCCCTCTACACACCACACTTGCCTAGGTGGGAAACTGACATTCGCATTCCACTTTCTTAGTACATAGTTTGTGTTTCCCCTAGGCCAATTTCTAACCATTGTGATTTTCACTAATTGCACTGTTTTCTAACTGTTTTTATTGCTATTGCTGCATACTAGTGTATATAATTGGTGTATTACTTACCTCCTAAGGGAGTATAGTCTCTATGGTATTTTTGGCATGTGTGTCACTAAAATAAAGTACCTTTATTTTTGTAACACTGAGTATTTTCTTTCACGTGTGTGAGTACTGTGTGACTACAGTGGTATTGCATGAGCTTTGCATGTCTCCTAGATAAGCCTTGGCTACAGCCACCCCTAGAGAGCCTGGCGTCTAGACACTGCCTACATTTCACTAATAAGGGATAACTGGACGTGGTATAAGGTGTAAGTACCATAGGTACCCACTACAAACCAGGCCAGCCTTCTCCAAACCACTGTACTATATAGGTTACTTTTTACATTTTTCTTGTAATTAGCGACATTGGGTCATCCAGATAACTTGTGTAATGCTTGAATACCAGTCTTTCTCTATTTCCCCTGTTGATGTTTTCCCACTACATTTGATCTTTTATATTTTGATTGAATAAATGCATAAAACATTCCATTTGCATACTACTTTAATATCATTGTTTATGGGAGTGGTGTTGCATTTTTTTCAAGGGACCCCTGTTCCTTTAAAGTTAAGTTTACTGCTCCATTCTAGGATACTCTACTTACTCCATGATACTACGCCACATCCGATGACACATCATTCTCCTTTATGCCATTAACTTTGAGCCATGCTGAATAGTAGTCTCACTAGTGTACAGCATGGCTAAAACACATTGGCAAAGGCAATAGAACTTGCATAGGCGAGACCTATTGGTTTTGCCAATGCTTGTTTATAAGGTATGAACTTTAAGGTGACTTGCAATATCCTGATGTACACAGTGGGTATTTTACCCACATAAAATACATGGTCACACCACCAACTTTCCCACAAACCACTTAAAACCTTAGTGCATAGCTTCTGTCATTCCAAGCTATTAAAGTAGAGCAGAAGAAAGAAAAAGCAACATTCCATTTTTTGCTTTAAACTGCTGTATTAATTATGCTCTGTAACCTGATCTGCCTTTTACCTTGGCTGCGAGCTCTGGCAGAAGGCATTGTAATGTCAGAACTCTACTGTAATAACCCTATCATAGTAATTTTCTGATGTCTTTTCTTTATAATCAGTGAATGTCTTTTCTTTACACGCTTTGACTTGCTGTGACTTGGTGCATCACAAACAGCCGTTTCTAAAGAAATTAGTGACTGCAGTTTATACAGAGATTAGAGAATAAATGTTTATAGCCTGTAGCTCCAAGAGCTTCTTCAGTTGAAATGCTCCTAGTTATGACTGATGTGGAGCTGAGCTTCCCAAGATCACACACAGGAGTAGAAGTGTTATTAGAACTATGGTTTCCGAGCACAGTTTACAACTATTGTACCTAATCGCTTTTGATCTCTCCAGTGCAGTTCCAATTGGCATGAGGTGAAGGGCATGATGGGTGTGGGGTGCAAAGGGTATGTTCTTCCTCTTTACCCTCCTACCTTGATTTGCTTGGTGCATGAAGATGCAAGGTTAATCAACATGTTATTTTCACATTTGAGCTAATTACTTTGTGAATGTAAATAACAATAAAAGATACTTTCAGACTGTGAAAACATGCCTTCCTTTCTCCCTATTTCACTTCCAATATACATGATTGTGTATATTTATCGGAGCCTGCAGTTCGTAAACAACAAGCGATTTGTGTAGGGTTGATTGAAAGTCCCCAAGGCTGTCCCTGTCCCCCCCAGATATTTATGGTCTCCTACGCCCCTGTTTGTGAAGCACACCTACAGACTCCTCATAGCTGCCCAAACTATCCCTTTGACCCTGAGCGGGTCTACTAATTTCATCCCATGAGAAGTTTATAGAAAGTGAGCTCGTGGAGCAACTATTTGTTTTTTTAATCAAATTCTAACCATATCTGTTCTTGACTCAAAGAATTGGGCAATGCAATTAAGAGCCTAATGATTCTTTTTCCCAGATCTACTGAGGCTTTTGGCTGTTGCAAAGTGATCTAAAGCGATGCGAGCTATCTACTATCCAGCATAACAGGTGTTTCTTGAGCAGGAAAGGTGACTTTTTCTCCGCTGAGGCGGGTCAGTGAAAATAACCGTAGCTTTTGATGCAAAGCTCAGTATCATTGCACGCATACTGAAGTGAGTAGCAAACCTTCAATCCGGGAAAAAGATCTCATTTTCTGTATATATCGGATTTTTAAACAGAAGGGTTTCCTTTCCCTACAATTCCTATCCTAAGCAGCATATAAATAATGTCTGCAAGATGGTGCACGGCTGTGCGCCATATACGGCAACGTGTTTGAGCATCAGTGAAGGGGATGACAATAACAGAAAGCCAGTTTTAGGAGATATGGCTCTGCGCGGTTTTCACGCTTATAGAATGCTGAACGGCAAATTTGAATGCAACAACACTACATTGTGTGAAAAAATTGTAAATATGTGCCTGCATTGTGTAAGCAGGTTAGTCAGTAAAAAAAGTGTTAAGTGCTTGAAGATTCATTGCATAGATCATATGACCCTAGGACGAAAAATGTCTTCACAGGTGTCATTAAAAACTATCATAAGTTGATTAAAAAGGTGTGCACATATTACTACGCAGGAAAAATTGACGGTAATCACAACTTCGCTAAATACATTTTTGAAATGTGCACCGCTTGTTAAATGTTTCGGATAAAGCACTCCTAGCAATTGCTTCGAGTGAGAAGTGTAGCTTACTAACAGACTATTTTGAATAGAAAATGACGGATATCTGTACTGATTTCAGAGAGATTGACCACTGTTGTAGCTCAGGACACTCAATTAGATCAGGTGTCTAACCTGACACCTGGTCTGGATACTTTAGCGCCTATGCGTATGGAGTGTTCACAAACACTTTTATAGTATTACATCTAGCGCGCCTTGTGACTCTGCAGAGTCAGATATGATAAAAAAAGGAGGGCGATGTTCCTTTTCCAATTGTTCTGAGACTGCTGAATGTATTTATTTCTACTGCAATGGTTCTACTTAGCTGGAAACATGCCTTTTTGATTCCTTTAATAATTGTAAGATCCCAAGTTACCTGAACATTAGTGTCTGATATGTATTTATACTCAACTAGTAATCATTTAGAGGAACATAACCTACTGCACACTTCGCAAACTGGTTTTCGGAGACGGTACTGCGGTCACGGAAGCCCTACATCAGACTGTGGACAAGTGAGGCTTAGGTGCCAGGATTCTGATGGATCTCAGCACAACTGTGTACATGGTATCCCACAGGGTTCTGTTAAAAAGATTGGATGATTGTGGGGTTGGTGGCAAGGCACTGCCGCTGTTTACATCATTTTTTGGAGGGTTGCTCATTCCAAGTGAAATCTTCCCCACTCTCATCTGGGAATCACAAACTTGAGTTTGGGTCCCTCAGGGCTTAGAACCTCAGTCACTCTCTTTAACATTTAGGATGGCCTCTTGCAGACAGTTTTGAAACTTTTGGCATTTCGCTGGTGTCAGATGTTGATGGACATGCAGCACATCTATTCACTGTCTTCCAATGAAGTTAGGGGTCCCCTTCTTTTTAGTAACTGTATGGCATCAGTGGCACATTGGATGAATTTGAATTGTTCAAAGGTAAACGCTAATAAACCAAGGTCATAACCATTGGGACACACTCTTCTAATTGGGGACCCAACTGTAGCCTAAAATTTTAGGACAGCCTCTTATTCCCATATACTTACATTTTTTTAGGACACAGTTTCTGGAATAAATTCCATGTGAACTTTCAAAGCAACACAAATTACAGCACTTTTAGGAAACAGCTTAGGATCTGACTGTTTTAGTGCTGGCCAATTATTGCTGTGCCTGATGTCTTGTATGAGCTGCTCTGGGAAGCCCAGGATTATAGCAGCCATGCAAGGTATACATATATACAACATAACAGCCAGTGTTCCAGGCACTGGTACCCAGTGCTTAATTTGTGCTTGTTATTTCCGGTGCTGAGCACCAGCACTTATTTTCGAGGGTCGGCACTTAGTTATGTGTCTCAAGCATTTACTGTGAGCAAAAGACAGGTGGGAAAGACAGAGGAAGAGAAAAAAGAAGAAGAGTCAGAAAGGGGAAAAACAGGAAGCTGCAAGAGTGAGCTGAAGGGGCGGGGAGTGTCTGTTAATGGATTAACTAGGGCCGAGGTGGCTTCAGGATTACTCTGCCTCAGTATTATGTGCTCGCACTTTTGATTGCAGCAACCGCGTGTTTAGGAGGAGAGCTTTTAGCACTGGCACCTTTTTCTTTACAAATTAAGCACTGCTGGTACCATATGAACAAGGATGGTATAAGTTCTGAACAAACAACATTGCATATGGTCAGTGCATTGGGTGCTTCAAGGTTCTGATACAGTTTGCGCAAAACACAGGCAAGCATACCCATTTATTCCTCAGATGAGCTTTATGTGTTTTGTGCCACATTTTCTATTGAAATGTATACCTAATCAATTATAACATTTTCACTTCAATATTGTCCTTGAATTATGACCCTTTGTCAGCTTTAGGTCAAATACAACTACATGAGGTTGGAAGACTGACCAAAACTTCGTTGGAAATGATTTATAGCTCCAGTGTTTTTAATATCCATAGTAGGTGAATGCTAGTTAAATCCAAAATAACTAGGTCATAACCATATTGAAGGAAAATAATTTGGAAAAGTCTTAACTTTGAATGGAACATTATAATGTTTTGAAGACTACTTAGTAAATCCAATGTGTAGAAACTAAACAGTAGGTGGGCTTGGGCACATCCCTGCTTCAACCCCTGCTTTAGGAATTTGTTCTCTTTTGCTGTGTGTCCATTCCAAGTTTTAATTCTTTTTTTTTAACCAATTTTGTTGATGGTACATCTGTTACAATTGTTTGATTTCACATTTATTCACAAACCTAGTATGCAGCTAATACTATTTCACAAGTTTATGTCATAGTTGATCTTCTTAGCATTTAAGGTACAGTAAACTATTCAAACAATCTAGTTCGCCTATAAGCGTTTGGTAAGTAGGTCGTTCTCAGAGTATTACATGTTTATATTTAGCTGTTAAAAAGTTTTGGTTTGTCATGCTGTGCCTCAACCTTCCAACTCCACTTGAATGTTAAGTTGTGAAGAGTACTATCCCAAAAAACTCAAAGTTGCTTCTATGTTTACCCACAACGACTGAAACATACCCTTAACCTTCAGCCTATGTTTTTTAAATTTGATTTTACAAATTCTTGCCATCACATTCCAAGTCTGCCATCTTTGTATGTACTTTGCAGTTAGTTGGGCAGTCTCTTGTTCTGAGCCACAACTTGTACTTTTGTGCCAGCTCTGTCGAATACCCCTGTGTGTTGGCACTCAAACCTGGTTGGGATACACTAGTAATTATTGCAGTGGTCTATCTAAATACTTGTAAACCCTCATTTGTGGTGGGCTCCTCTAAAAAGCTATCAGGTTTCTATCTGGAGGCATGTATGTCCACCAATCATCAATCATTGTTCATTAATGTGATTTCAGAGTTCAGAGACATGTAAATGTTTTAATTTTCGTGGTAGACATCAAAAAGTTATTATGTACAACATGTTAATTTACATCAAACATCGCAACCAGCTACAGGATAGAAAAAAGTTTGTGGGTAAAACTGGATTTCTAGTTTATTGGAGTGGTTTACCACAGGCAACCCAAGGACATATTTCCCTTCCTTTCTTGTGAGACAAGTACCCTTGCATTTATTTGATTTCAATGTTGTCGTATTCAAATGAATAATCAATAATGTATTTGTATATGTCCTTACCAAAAAACAGTAAACCCATCCTGAACAGAGAACTTTACCACAGCCTTTTTGTAGGGCAGACGTATGGTGACACTTTTGCACACCTCACATGCAGTACTTCTGCAACCACTCTGACATTTGAGCTTCTAGGGAGGACTCCCATGTGCGAGGGCAGTGATGGCTGGTGAATTTCAATGTGGTGGGGCATAAAGATTGGGGACGAGGTTGATTTAGCGGACAAGTTAAGTAAGCATGCTGAATGGATATAATGAGAGTCAAGGTAGTTATGCCACCAAGAAAATGTTGAAAAAAGGCGGGGCTTATGGTGCATTTTTGAGCTGTTTTTTAAAAAGAATTTGGTAAAAAAAGAAAATAAGGTATATAAGCCAATTTGGAACGACTAATCTTGAAATACTTAAATACCTGAAAAAGTTGAGACTTCGATTGAAAACATGAGAGTGCCCTATATTTTGCAGTGTTAAATAGTTTCAGCAGTTACACCCTGCTTGTGCTTTGCTGCAGGCATATTACTGCTCTTTGCTATTTCATGATTGTTAGAAATGGGGTCATTTGTTGGCAGTCAGGTTACCCCCTGTCCCAGCAATGACCTTCACTCTAGTCAGGGTAAAGGAGAATCACCCTCAGTTACCGTCCTCTCACCCCCTTGGTAGATTGGCACGAGCAGCAAGGCTTAACTTCAGAAGCAATGTGTAAAGTATTTGTACCAACACACAGTAATACATTGAAAACACTACAAAATAGAAACCATACCAGTTTAGAAAAATAGGTAATATTTATCTAAATCAAGCAAGACCAAAACAGCAAAAATGCAATATAAATGAGTTAAGATATGAATTTTAAAAACAATAAAAGTCTTAATCATTTTAAAACAGTGAGAATGCTGGTGCAACACAAAGTACTTGGTAGGTGTCTGAAAGAAAGCCGCATGGGCGAGTGTGCGTTGGAAAAGGTCAGCGATGCGTCAATTCCTTACTCGCAAAATGAGGCCGTGTGTCATTCCTTCTCTGGTCGGCGACACGTTGTTTTTCTCCCTCGCAAGGAATGATGAATCAATCTCCCAGCCGCGATGCAGGTGGAGCATCGATTTCAGCTGCGAAGCCGGAGGCGTGTCGTTTATCAGCCGCATTGTGGAAGGTGCATTGAAAGGTTCCCACAAGGTGTTCTGTATGTGGATTGTCAGCTCTTGTCTGCCAACCTCACCTTTCATGGGCCCAGGGACTAGATAGGACACAACTTGGCAGGGCAGGAGTCTCAGCAGAGAGGCCAGGTGCTGGCAGGGGAAGTCTTTGATGGCCCTGAGACCTCAACAACAGGAGGCAAGCTCAGTTCATGCCCTTGGAGATTCTTCTCAAGCAAGAATGCACAACAAAGTCCAGTCTTTTTCCCCTTTCACAGGTAGAAGCAGCAACTGCAGGATACCCCAATAAATCACAGTCACAGGCAGTGGCAGCACTTATCTTCAGCTCTTCAGCTCTTCTGCTTGGCAGAGGTTCCTCTTGCATCTAGAAGTGATCTAATTTTGAGGGGTTATTAATCCACTACTTATACCCCTTTCTGCTTTTGAAGTAGGAAAATTTCAAAGGAAATTCTCCCTTGTTTTTAATATCCTTCCTTTCCCAGGCCAGGCCCCAGACACACACCAGGGGTTTGGAAACTGCATTATGTGAGGGCAGGCACAGCCCTTTCTGATGTGAGTAACCACTCCTCCTCTCCCTCCCAGCACAGATGGATATGCAGGCCACACTCCAGCTCCCTTTGTTTCAGTGTCTGGAGGACAGCTCCAAACAGCCCAACTGTCAAACTGACCCAGATAGGGAATCCACAAACAGGCAGAGTCATGGAATGGTTTAAGCAAGAAAATGCCTACTTTCTAAAAGTAGCAATTTTCAAACACACAATCTAAAAACAAACTTTACTAAAAGATGTATTTCTAAATTGTAAGTTCAGAGACTCTAAACTCCATATTTCTCTCTGCTTCCAAAGGGAATCTGCACTTTAGCAATATTTTAAGGCAGCTCCCATGTTTACCTATGATAGAGATAGGCCTTGTACAGTGAATTTGGCAGTATTTCACTGTTAGGACATATAAAACGCGTAAGTACATGTCCCACCTTAAACATGTACTGCACCCTGCCCATGAGGCTGTCTAGGGCATAACTTAGGGTGCCTTACATGTCTAAAAAGGGAAGGTTTAGGCCTGGTAAGTGGGAACACTTGCCAAGTCGAATTGGCAGTGCAAGACAGCACACACAGACACTGCAATGGCAGGTCTGATCCATGTTTGTACAGCTACACATGTGGGTGGCACAACCAGTGCTCAGGCCCACTAGTAGCATTTGATTTACATGCCCTGGGAACCTCTAGTATACTGTACTAGGGACTTACTAGTAAATCAAATCTGCCAATCGGGAAAGCCAATTACATATATAGTTTACATAAGAGCACTTGCACTTTAGCCCTGGATAGCAGTGGTAAAATGCCCAGAGTATCAGAAACAGTAAAAACAGAGTCCAGCACACATCAACATGGGGAACAGAGCCAAAGACTTAGGGGAGACCACACCAAGGATGCCAAGTCTAACAATGATTAACCCACAAATCACTCTGCCAGTCAGTCGACCTTATCCCAGGCACTGATCAATGCACTGCTCTCAAAATAGGAGTCAAGGCACTCAAGGCTGGAATGAACCACTTCTATGGCAGTGAAAGCATCTGACCCCATCCTGCCACATCACTGGTTTCGTAGATCATCATAAATCATCCAGGATATTGCTCTTACATTGCATTATCAGTGAATCTGAGCTCACCCAATTCTAGTGACTACATACTTCTCTCATAAAGCACCTTACCTCATCCAGTGCTGAAATCACCACACTGGTCTTCCAAGGATGCTGAAACCATGCAATGTTGACATCACTTTATTGCTCTCAAAATGGATCTAAATACATTACATGTAGGGCAAAACACACAGCTTGACTAATGCACCACACTACTGCTCTGCCAAAGTATGTTTGTGCTTCCTGATCTGAAAATACTACACTGTTTAGCGAACACACTGCAAAACATTTAGAGTTGGGAGTTGAGACCTGCATTTTGCTCGCTCAGCGCACCTCACAAACTGGAAAGTTGGAACCTAATTGCTACTCTTTCACTTCAACCCATCCATCAAGGGTTAGGACAACCACACCACTCAGTCAATGCATCTGAACCCATCAAGGACCAGGTTTGTTTTCACTGCCCAGTTGTTACTAAAAACACTGCTTTAAAAAATAAACACCTTCCCATGGAGTGCTGGGGATTCTACACAGTTCTGAAAGCTTTTCCAAACCCTTCCAGGCCTGGGATAATTTTACAACTTCTTCATCCCAACCAAATGAACTTGTACAATAGTGCAAAGAAAGCAGATCTACCAAAACTGAAAGCTTTTCAGAAATTAGTAAAAACACGTTTTGCTTTCTGCAATGCCACTAAGTCACAGAACTGCAGATAGCAATCTTGTTGATGAATACTAATGTGTGATCAGGAAAAATGAGATCAAATCTCAGCTTCCCCAATGTACCCCATTGAATGTTCCTGAACAAAGGACTTTACTTCACTATGACTCATTTACATTTCGTATCGAATCTTAGACCATATTGAAGAAAATCACTTCAGGGCGTGTACCATATAAAACACCTAATCTATGGTTTAACCCTTTGCAGCCAAGGATGTAACGGTTACGTCCTTGGCTGCAGCGCTGAGGTGCCAAAGACGTAACCATTACGTCCTGGTAGTGGCTTATGGGGGGAACGGTAGCGCTCCCCCATGAGCCTCGCCTCAGCGTCTCCATGCAGGGATGGAAGGGGAATCGCTTCCCCTTCCATCCCCACCCCGTGGCGTCTGATGACATCAGCGAGCGATCGCGTGCACTGACCTCATCAGAGGCCTGCACCTCGGATCTGCCTTTCCTCTCCTTTCATGTCTCTCTCAGCATTTCTGCTGCGCGATCGGGCAGCAGACATGCCCACTAGACACCAGGGAATTTTTTTATTTTGGTAATTGTCATGAGGGGAGGGGCCCCTTGGACAAGGGCCACTCCCCAAGGGGGGCAAATTAATTTTTGGCCGTTTCTGCCCCCCCCCCCCGGGTGCAGATCAGCCTAATATAATGAGGCTGATCTGCCCCCGGGGGGCACAAAACACTAAACACCAGAGATTTTTTTTGTATATATACTTATGTATAAGGGGAGTGGCCCTTGTGCAAGGGCCGCACCCCGGGGAGCCAAATTATTTTTAGGCTATTTCTGCCCCCACGGGGGGGGGGTCACAAACCACTAGACACCAGGGAATTTTCTTTTTTTTATACTCACGCATAAGGGGAGGGGGCACATTGTATTTAGGCCATTTCTGCAACCCTTGGGGGCAGACCAGCCTACTTTTGTTAGGCCAATCTGCCCCCAAGGGGGGCAGAAACCACTAGACACCAGGGATTGATGTGTGTGAATGTGTATGTTTTGTTTGGAGGGGAAACCCCTTGGGCAAGGGTTGCTCCCCATGAGGGCACATTACTGTTGGCAGAAAGCCCACCAGAGACTAGGAAAGATTTTGTTTTCAAAATAAGAGGGCGGGGTTATGGCCATAGTTGTTCTGCCCACCAGTGGGCAAATTGGGCAATTACCCACGATCCACATCCCGGGGGGGGGGGGCAGAAAGTCTACTAGATGCCACGGAAATAAAAAAAATAAATAAATAATGGGGTGGTGGCTACCAACCAGTATAGGCCTGGTTATGCCCCCTCTACAACTGAAGGGGGTAACAGTCTTTCAGCACTCTCCTGACACGCTAAAACATCTTATCCCACAGCAAGCAAGAGGACGTTTGATTATTTTGAGTTTTGGTTTTACATTTGGGCCATGAGAACTTGGCTACCTCTCAAAATCGCCCCACTGGGAATAGTGAGGGCTGCACTTTTTGGACTTTGGGAGGCTGCCATGCAGAAAAATCCACAAGACTTAGACACATCTGAAAACTAATCATCTGGGTAACTCCAGTGTAGAGTGCTTCACATGCACCCTGCACCATTTTCTTACCCACAATGCCCTGTAAACCCCCAATTTTGCTGGAGATCACAACATTTTTCCCACATTTTTGTGATGGATCCTTCCGGAATCTGCAGGAATCCACAAAATTTCTACCACCCAGCATTGTCTCATCTATATTGATAAAAATTCTGCTGCACTTGTCAGCCTAAAAATGTTTTTTCAAACTGTCCTTTTGGACCCGCTTTGGTTCCCCCTCCATTTCAACATATGGCTCTTCCCTGTCACATGCAGTTGGCCCACCTACACAAGTGAGGTATCATTTTTACCAGGAGACTGAGTGAAACGTTGGGTGGTAGGAAATTTGTGGCTCCTCTCAGAATCCAAAACTTTCTGTCACTGAAATGAGAGGAAAAAGTGTTTTTTTGGCAAATGTTGAGGTTTGCAAAGGATTCTGGGAAACAGAACCTGATGAGAGCCCAACAAGTCACCTCATCTAAGATACCCCTTGGTGTCTAGTTTAAAAAAATGCAAAGCTTTGGTAGGTTTCCCCAGGTGCCGGCTGAGCTAGAGGCCAAAATCCACAGCTAGACACTGTTGGACTTTTTTGCTTATACAGGGTCATCCCCAATCTATTTGCCTCCTGTCTCCTATTTTATTTCTGACTTGTTGCTGTTGGTTTTTGAACTCTGAGCACTTTACCACTGCTAACCAGTGCTAAAGTGCATATGCTCTCTGTGTAAATTGTATTGTTGATTTGTTTATCCATGATTGGATATTTGATTTACTAGTAAGTCCCTAGTAAAGTGCACTGGAGGTGCCAGGGCCTGTAAATCAAATACTACTAGTGGGCCTGCAGCACTGATTCTGCCACCCATATAAGTAGCTCTGTAATCATGTCTCAGACCTGCCACTGCAGTGTCTGTGTGTGTAGTTTTATCTGTAAATTCGACTTGGCAAGTGTACCCACTTGCCAGGCCCAAACCTTCAGTTTTCTTACATGTCAGACACCCCTAAGGTAGGCCCTAGGTAGCCCCAAGGGCAAGGTGCAGAATATGGTTAAGGTAGGACATATAGTAATGTGTTTTATATGTCCTAACAGTGAAATGTTGCTAAATTCATTTTCACTGTTGCAAGGCCGGTGCCTCTCATAGGTTAACATGGGGGCTACCTTTAAATCTGATTAAAGTGTAGATTCCCTTTGTGAGCGGATGGACATGTGGAGTTTGGGGTCTCTGAGCTCACAATTTAAAAATACATCTTTTAGTAAAGTTGATTTTATAAAATGAGCAATTTCTTGCTTACACCATTTCTGTGACCCTGCCTTTTCTGGATTCCCTGTCTGGGTCAGTTTGATAGTTGGGCTGGTTGCACCTCACACTAGACAGTGACACAAAAAGAGCTGGGGTGTAGTCTGCATTTCCCATGAGCCATCTGTGCTAGGAGGGAGGGGAGGAGTGGTCACTTACACCTGAAAGGGCTGTGCCTGTCCTCACACAATGCAGCCTCCGGCCCCCTGGTGAGTGTCTGGGGCCTTGCCTGGGCAAGGCAGGATTTCACATTCAAAGAATACTTTACTTTGAAGTAGGCCTACTTCAAAGGAGAAATTGGGTATAAGAAGGGCACCCAAAACCACAGACTTTAGAACACTTCTGGAAACAAGAGGAACCTCTGCCTGGAGAAGAGCTGAAGAGCTGAGGAAGAAGAGCTGTGCTGCCTGTGACTGTGCTTTGTGGAGCTATCGTGCAGTTGCTGGTTCTGCCAGAGTAAGAGGGCAAAGACTGAACTTTGTGTGCCTTCCATCTTGTGAAGAAATCTCCAAGGGCTTGATTTAGAGCTTGCCTCCTGTTGTTTGAAGTCTCAGGGAGAGCAAATACTTCTCTCTGCCAGCACCTGGAGTCTCTGGAGAGACTCCTGCTCTGACAAGTGGTGTCCTATCCAGTCCCTGGGCCCTTGGAAGGAAAGCTGGTGGAAATTCAAGGAAATCAACTTCGGACGACTTCGGAACGACGCTGCTGCTGAATCCGGTGACGCCGCCTGCAACCGACTCCATGATCTTCGCTGGAACACGACGACCTTCGCAGTCCCCATGCCGCGGCAGCCCCACTAATGTCCACAACTCCGTGGAAGTCGCTGCACCACGTCGCGACTGACACTGCACGAAGTACATGGATTCAACGTTTCGCACAGATGCCGTGATCCCCGACTTTGCGCATCAACTTGTTTTCACTCTTCACCAAAGGTACTGTACTTGGGGGTCTACGTGACTCCGTGTCCGGCGCCGCTGGTGTCGGCTTGTTGGGAACGACTCCGTCATGACGCCGTATTAACACCTCATTAAAGCATTTTGTGTTTTTAAGCGCTATTTTTTAGTTTAATCTTTAAAAATTCAGAACTTGATTTGTGTATGTCAGATTTTTGTAGCTTTGGTCTTGTTTTGTTTAGATAAATATTCCCTATTTTCTAAACTGGTGTTGTGTCATTTTGTAGAGTTTTCATTAAGTTATTGTCTGTGTTGGTACAAATACTTTAGACCTAGCACTCTGAAGTTAAGCCTACTGCTCTGCCAAGCTACCAAGGGGGTAAGCAGGGGTTAGCTGAGGGTGATTCTCTTTTACCCTGACTAGAGTGAGGGTCCTTGCTTGAATAGGGGGTAACCTGAATGTCAACAAAAGACCCCATTTCTAACAGGTACTTGCAAAAAACAGCTTTGTGTTCTTTGGGAAAATGTGATGTGTCCACGTTGTGTTTTGGGGCATTTCCTGCCGTGGGCGCTAGGCCTACACACACAAGTGAGGTAACATTGTTATTGCGAGACTTGGGGCAACCCTGGGTGGAAGGAAAGTTGTGTCTCCTCTCAGCTTCCACAAATTTCTGTCACCGAAATGTGAGGAAAAATAGTTTTTTTGGCCAAATTTTGAGGTTTCCACAGGACTCTGGGTAACAGAACCTGATGAGAGTCCCACAAGTCACCCCATCTTGGATTCCCCTAGGTGTCTAGTTTTAAAAAATGCACAGGTTTGGCAGATTTCCCTCAGTGCTGGCTGAGCTAGAGGCCAAAATCCACAGCTAGGTACTTTGCAAAAAACAGCTTTGTGTTCTTTGGGAAAATGTGATGTCTCCACATCGTGTTTTGGGGCATCTCCTGTTGCGGGCGCTAGGCCTACCCACACAAGTGAGGTAGCATTTTTATCGGGAGACGTGGGAGAATGCTGGGTGGAAGGAAATTTTCTGCCTCTTCTCAGATTCCAGAAATTTATGTAACCGAAATATGAGGAAAAAGTGTTTTGGGCCAAATGTTGAGGTTTGCAAAGGATTCTGGGCAACGGACTCTGGTGAGAGCCTCACAAGTCCCCCCCATCTTGGATTCCTCTACACGTCAGATTTCAATGTAAAAATGTGATGTGTCCATGATGCGTTTCCTGTCACAAGCATTAGGCCTACCCACGCAAGTTAGCTACCATTTTTATCAGGAAACTTGGGGAACACAGAATAGCAAAACAAGTGTTATTGCCACTTGTCTGTCTCTACATTTTTTCCTTCCAAATGTAAGACAATGTGTAAAAAAGACGTCTATTTGAGAACTGCCCTATAATTCACATGCTAGTGTGGGCACCCCGGAATTCAGAGATGTGCAAATAACCACTGCTTCCTCAACACCTTATCTTGTGCCTATTTTGGAAATACAAAGGTTTTCTTGATACCTATTTTTCATTCTTTATATTTCAGCAAATTAATTGCTGTATACGCAGGATAGAATAAAAACCCATTGCAAGGTGCAGCTCATTTATAGGCTCTGGGTGCCTAGGGTTCTTGATGAACCTACAAGACCTATATTTCCCCACAACCAGAAGAGTCCAGCAGATGTAATGTTATATTGCTTTCAAAAATCTGACACCGCAAGGAAAAGGTTACAGAGTAAAACTTGGAAAAAAATTGATGGATTTTTCACCTCAATTTCAATTTTTTTATTTTTTTATTTCAGTTGGTATTTTCTGTAGGAAACCCTTGTAGGATCTACACAAATTACCCCTTGCTGAATTCAGACTTTTTGTCTATATTTCAGAAATGTTTAGCTTTCTAGGATGCAGCACTGGTTTCATACCCATTTCTGTCACCAACTGGAAGGAGGCTGAAAGCATAAAAAATTATAAAAATGGTAGATGTCCCAGTAAAATGCCAACATTGTGTTGAAAAATTGGGTTTTCTGATTCAAGTCTGCCTGTTCCTGAAAGCTGGGAAGATGGCGATTTTAGCACAGCAAGCGCTTTGCTGATTCCATTTTCAGGGAAAAAAACACAAGCCATCTTTTGCAGCCCTTTTTTCCCATTTGTTTTTTTAAAAACGAAATTTTTGCTGTATTTTGGCTAATTTCTTGGTCTCCTTCAGGGGAACGCACAAAGTCTGGGTACCTCTAGAATCCCGAGGATGTTTGAAAAAAAGGGACGAAATGTGGTGTGGGTAGCTTATGTGGACAAAAAGTTATGAGGGCCTAAGTGCGAACTGCCCCAGCAGCCAAAAAAGGCTTGGCACCTGAGGGGGAAAAGGCCTGGCAGCGAAGGGGTTAAAAGAGACTTAGTTAAACGTTCTGTTTTATTATGAATGTATCATCTTTGCAGGGCATTCCGTTTACCATTTACATGTCAAATGTCTTGAGGTCTGAACCATGCGCACTGACTCAAAAAAATTCAGTTTTCAAGGAAAAAAACACAAGCCTTCTTCTGCAGCCATTTTTTCCCATTTTTGTTAAAAAACAAGATTTTCGCTGTATTTTGGCAAATTTCTTGGTCTCCTTCAGGGGAACGCACAAAGTCTGGGTACTTGTTTGAAAAGTTTGAAAAACATGGACGAAATTTGGAGTGGGTAGCTTATGTGGACAAAAAGGTATGAGGGCCTAAGCGCAAACTGCCCCAAACAGCCAAAAAAGGCTTGGCACCTGAGGGGGAAAAGGCCTGGCAGCGAAGGGGTCAAACGAGACTTAGATAAACGCTCTGTTTTATTATGAATGTGTCATCTTTACAGGGCATTTCGTTTACCATTTACATGTCAAATTTCTTGAGGGCTGAAGCATGCGCACTGACTCAAAAAAACAAGGCAGACCTCTTTTTCCACTCTACCTTTCATTTTCTTTGCTTGTCCGTATGTAATAAATCGCACCTGTGTTGCAGCAGCTGCATTCCCTATGCCCACCCGACACAGGAAACAGCGAGAAAATAACAAGTAACAATATGCACCCTGCAGAAGAGCTAATCGAAGTGGCCAAACTTCAACACTTTATTTGAGTAGCTGCAACAGCACACAGGGGAAGGTACAAAGGCCACCATAGTCCGCTGAAAATAATTGTTAAAGTGTGTGATGTATTTCATCTGTCTTCTTCCTTTAACCTTCAACTTTAACTTTACCTTAAATTTTCTCCAAGGGAAAGTTAGTCACATCGCAGCCTGATATTTTCATTCCATGTTCCTGGGCTTCGGGGCTTATCGCAGGGTCCTTCTCTGCTCCTGAAAATGTCAAAAGATTGCACATGTGCTTACTGTAACTGTTCGGGTCATGGATAGATTATTCCAGATCCATTGGCTAGCCAGGCCGCCAGGAGACTGTGCACCTGTATGCTTTCAATCATAGATCTGCTTTCTCCTGCCTATGATGTGAGTAGAGAGAGTAATGTAGTGCAAAGTGCACTCAAAAAAGAGTTGTCCCGGATTATTTTCCGTAGCACTGCCTTCCAAAGTAGCGCCGAGCTGCAGAAGTGAAAACAAGCACGTGCTACTTACTCAATCAAGGGTTTACTTAATTAAGGTGATTAGATTAGCTGGACTCCAGGTCTGGCTGCCTCTCCCCTCCTGATGCTATACATTGATTGACACCCAGTCCTGCACTATTTTTACATCAGCCTGCCCCTGGCCATTTCAATTAATGGAACGCCTGAACTCTGCCCTGGGCCATAGGAATAAACACTCAGTTTCAATTGAAGAAGCGAGGTAGATCTCACTCCACCTTTCAATTGTCTATGCTTGTCCATATCTAATAAATACATAATTGTAATCTAACACACGGTCTGCTATGATGTCACTGCTGGAGCTTGTGCCTCCAGAGCAAAGAAGACCTCAGCCAGTCCAGCACATCCGGATCAAACCAAAATCAAAGTCCACTCCCCTTCCCAACTTCATCACGGTGCATCAAGTAGCTATGACTTTCCAGCTGTTTCATCTCCTCATTTTTCCTCTCCCCTCAGAATGGTAAGGTGGCACCAATCACGCCAAACTTGCGCCCCCCGTGTAAGGTAAGGACAGTAAACTGCACAAAGTGCAAAACTGCGTGCCAGCAAAACAGGTGTGTTTATTAGGGTTGTGCTGATTAGGCATTAGATTTTCCTTTTATTAGAGTGCTGGTCAATGGAAGTCTACCTATGGCTTTAAATATGCCCCTCCCCCAATCTTCAGTTCACGAATCCTGGTCTTGTGCAATTGAGGACTTCAATGTTTGAACGGAGAACACAGTGCCAAAACAAAGGACCTCGCAGCCACTGTGGTGTCGGTGGTGGTGGGGGTGTATTGGGAGGAGGGGGCCTGAGCTCCAGAGGGCCCCCTCAACACAGTACACTGTGCACAGACGGCAGGCTTGTGACTTAGTGCAGGGGGGATGTGTGCCCCCTCCAGGTACTTTTCACCTCGGAGAGCACTAAAGTGGACAAATTGCACTATCAGTTACAAGTAGAACAGATCAGTCAATCAGCGTCTAAATTTCAATGGCGCACCAAAGTTTTACAATAATCGAGATGTTTCTTAAGCTAAGAGATATAGGATCAAAAAGGCCATTTTGCCCAGTAATTTATGTTTACCTTTATTTATTACAGAAATATTTTTGTGTCCTCATAATACCATTCCTCTAGTCATTAAAAAATACGAAAACATTCTAATCAACCCGTTAGCTTTGCTTAGCTCTTAATGCAGCACATTGTACAATATAATGTATTTAAAGCCATGGTGGATTCCAATGCTGTCATAATGTAGAAGAAGTGTAAAGTTATATTTAGCAGACTGTACAATATGTGTTAATGAATAATGAAGATTCTAAAGAAGGGTATTAGTCTGTTGGTGATCTTTCTCATTTGAAATAATTTTCACCTTTATTCATATGCCACTTAGAAATTAGTTTGCACCTTTTTGCAGCACATTTCTCCTGTCCACAACTATCAGTTAAAGTAATTTCTCCGATTGTGAATTCCTTAAAACACGTTTTCCTTACAATCAAGTGTAAAACTTCAAGGAAAAAAGATATTTCAGTCAGAACTTATTTTTAGGTCATCGTTAACCATATGGTTTGGAAGACAATTATAAACAATGTAATTGCGTTTGTCAAGATATTTATGCACAACAGATAGTCCCTCAAATTACACGCATGTCAATGTTTGTCACTTTCACCGAAAGGAAGCATTCGTTGTTTTGCTTTATAATATGCCCTTGAAAATAATACACGATAATGTATTCACACGCCCATTGCATTAGGAGCAATCTGCAAAACCGGCAATCTATTAGTTGGACCAACTTAAGTACGCTAGTGGTTTTATACTGTACTACAATATGTACATGTTGAAAGTATATTGACTGTCGTTGCTGTTATAAATACGTTTCAGGGAAGGGCTAACATGGACCCAAAAACGAAGTTAAACATTTTAGTAAATAAACAAAAACGTGTATTAATGAGAGCAGAGGAACGGGGTAGATTTACCACTAGATGACTAGTATGAGGGTTTATTGTGATATGTTGGGGATTTTTGAGAATGTTCTTTCAGTTATTAGAACACTGGAGTGTTTGGGGGCTCCATTGTAGACAATGGAGTGTGCCCATTGAAAGCCCAGTGGTCAACATTCCGATGTTCTTTGTTTACAGCACAAGCTGTGAACAAAGCCCCACGCAGCCTGAGGTGATATTAATCCCCTAGGCCTTCCTGAGGAATTTGTTTTATTTGATAAAACATTCTGCCATCTAGTGGCAGAATGTTCTAATAGCCTTAGAACCTGCGGTACCGGGCTCTACCAGCCATTAAAGACCCTATCCCTTGTTAAAAGCCCTCGCCTTCAGCTTGGGCCTTTAACACAGGAGCGGGCCTTTAATGGCCGGTAGGGCCCGCTACGGCGGGTTCTAAGGCTATAACAGATCTTCAAAAATTAAATACACATCATTCTTTAAGAAGTGATAAACGAAAACAATTTAGCAACTGTTAAAATACAGGGCCGGAGGATCATTGATCTGTTAGTGTGAATGAGTTTAGCTGAATTTGTGACTGTGGACCAAACAAGTGTGTCTGAAGGCTGGATTTCACTGTCTGAAGGCCAGCTGGTTGTGTCTTGAGATGTGCTAAGAGGTTAAACTGAGGGACTCAAAGTTTGAACTAAGGGTCTTTTGATGGCCTTCTTGAGGAATGAGAAAGCACATTCAGGGTCTTTAAGGGCTGACTGGGAAAGTGTAATTCTTGCTAGGGTGACTGAAGACAAGCTGAGGGTCTTTTGAGGACATGCCTTAGGTTTCTAAAGACACACTACTGTTCATTGTTTCGGATAATTTAACATTTAGTTGAGGGTAGGGGCAGTGTATGAATCTCTGAGAGCACTCTAACAGTTACTAACGACATGAAAAAGGTGACGTAGGGCACACCAAAAATCTGAAAGAGCATCTCTACTGTATTGCAGTGTGGGTAGATATTCCTCCAAGTTAATCCTTATGGCATTACGGAAGATGATGTTTATTAAATGGAACACTGTGGAGTCCCTAATGGGGCTGTGATTTCTTATCACCAAAGTGTGAAGTCACTAAATATTTGTGCTAATTCACTTCTCTACCCCCACTGCAGAAAAGGTTGAGGAAAATGGGCAGGCGCTCCATCCTAGAAGAAGCAGTATACAGCTCTAGGGTTAGGCCCAAAAACTTCAAATGTCTTGGTGCTAAGGGTCAAAGCACTTCCAAATTGTTTCAGGATCTAAAATGAAATAGAATGTTTAAACACTTTTACATATTGTCATTTCCTAGCTATTTGTAGAAATAGTTTGTGATGGAATGCCTCAAGGCAGGTTGAGGGACAGCTACAGTTGCCTAACGACCACAGAGGGGTACCTAAGGGTCAGGATAACAGTCTGCTGAGTGTCTCTGAAGTTCACTCAGGGCTTCTGATAGAGGAGTGATAGTGTACTAAGGGAGAGTGAGGATGTCTCGTGCCTGGCAAAGATTTTCTGAAGGCATGATGGGAATATTTGAAGGTAGGCTCAGGGTCTCCAATGGACAAAATATGAGATCAATTAGGTGTCTAACGAAAGAGGGCTGTATCTCAAAAAGTCATCTCTGGAAGTGCATTTTACTGCCTCATACAGTGGTAAATACTTTTGTTCCCGGAGTGTTACAGAAAAATGCTGCTTTTTTGCTCTTGGCTCTGGTACTTTCTTTACCTCCCAAATCAATGTAAACAATGGTTTGAGGATCTTGGCTGATGTTTCAAAGTATATCTTGAACATTTCTGCATTTAGGTTGTCTTGGCTAGGGGGAATGGCAGTGACAATTTCTTCTTTCTGTTGTAGGGCATTGTTGACGTCTGTTTCTGATTCTTGGATAGCCGCTTCACTTGTTGGTACTGGTTTGCTCAATACTTATTTGAAGTACTCAGCACAGAATGGTACTTACCCTTTGTCTTTTGTGAGTAGTCTGCCTTGATTTTCTTCAATGTACAGTTGCTTGTACTTCTTCAGCAGCCTCTCAGATTCAGCCTCCGTGAGCTTCTTTTGATGCTGCCCTCCTGGCTTCAGTAGCTTCCCATGTGTTTAATCCTACCCTTTCTTTAATTTTCCTTGGCTTAGTCCCCAGGTATGTTTCATCAATTTTCACAGACCTTTGCCATTTCTGCTGATTGCACCTGCAGCTGGATCAAATGGATCTACCATATCGTCCAGTAACTGGAACCTGTTTTTCACTTGTAAGACGAATACAGAGCAACATGCAAAGTGAATTGATCTATCCCATTATTTCCTAAAACATGAAAAAGTACACATATTGCAATAAACCTCCTTTTTTTTGTTCATCACAGTTCATCTAGAAAAAACAAACAAATGATGTAAAAGCCATTGGTAAAGACATTGATAACGATTTATTTCACATCAGGACTCGTGTTAGACAAATGAATCTTTTGAACCAGTTGAGAGACACCTTAGGATGAGATAGCTAATCAATACATCAATAAGTCATCAATATTTATCACAACAATGCATTTCACTTTAGTCAGAGTCATTAATCAATTCAAAGACACTACCATGACCTTTCAGCCATGAATAACCACACCTTGTTTAGTATAATTTTACGAGTTTTATTCCCAATAATTACAGTCTAATAGCAAATGCGTTAATCTCAACACCAAGAAACATAATAGCACAGTCACAATATGGCAACTTTGATAAGCTTTCATGAAGGCGAGAATCACAAACATTAGAACATAACACGGCGTGAACATAGATCAATTTTAGCAGAGTGTCAATAACACGTCAGTTCAACAAAGCATAGTTTTGATCGTTTGTCTATTTGCGTCAGTTTGATGAACACCTGTCCTAACCACTGATTAGCATTCGCATGTTGGGCTTCATGCAAAACAATTTAGAACACCAATTTGGAAAACATCTAGCTAAGGTCTCTGTCAAAAGCAAGCAGTAGGTACCTAGAAAGGAAAAGCAAACAGACAAATTACATTTGCATTGTCATAATTACCCTCCAAGGATTAGGTCAGCGCACAGGTTCAGTTTTCGTCTTCAGGACATCAGTCAAATCGCCATCAGTCAGAACTCAGCTCTGGGGCAAAAAGGGCACTTCCCTCATAAGGAGGTAAAGTGTAAATATGGACAATCTAAGGGCGAGGATAGTTTTAAGTAACCCACCAAGTCACCAAACTGAGTGACAGAGTTTCTGGATAAAATCAATAGCATTCCCTAACGCACCTAAATGACTCCCTGTAACATGGGTTTTTATCCCTTCTTCGATGTACATTCCCCCAAAATTCTATTGGACATTTGTTATACCCCACTATCTTTAACCTATCAAAATAAGCATTAGGTAATCCTAATCTTCACCCCATATTGTTTTACAAGTTTTTGATAGGTCTTCGTAATTGACGTCTTCAGAAGTGTCACGTCTGTGTGATTTCATCCTTCTGTAATTCATTGCATATCTTTTGGTCAGCAGTTCCATTGTCTTCTCCGGTTTGAATGACCTTGTACATTACATTAATCTACATTGTTTAATTTCACTTTTAACATTTATTCTGTGGACGAGGGGAGATGGTGAGAACGGATCTAACATGGTTACATTCATCTTCCAAGTTGAAGAAAAGAATTAACAGGGTCATGGCCCCTTGTGAGTCAGCACACTGAAAAATAGAAAAATGCATTTAATATGAGAGCCAAGCAGCTAAGCTTCGGCTCATGCTAACTTAAGGCCTATGAGGTTTTCAGTACAGATTTAATAACGCAAATGTTAGTATAAACTTATTTAAACATAATATAAACACTTTGGTCATTATTATTAGTCTATTTATACATTGGTGGCCACTCATCGTGGTCACTATTCAAGAGTACGTCTAAGCAAATTACTATTATTATAGTTTCTATGCGTCATCATCACACACTGATTCATAAACATTTAATGTTAATATGGATTATATATGCTACGCTCTCGCAGTCCCTCCTCTGATGACGTTCGTCATCACTAACCTTTCCTTTAACCTTTCACTTTAATTTTTCACTTTACGCATAATGCGCATTTCAACATCTTGCCCCTTGTGTGAACTTTACCAAATTTCATTAAACATTTTCTCCCTTTCGCTTTCTTCATTTTTTCTGGTCCCCTTTGTCCAATTTCTTTTAATTTCATCATTTATTTTGCATGCTCCCCATAATCCTAATAGACAGGCCAAAACGATTAATAGACCCCCTAATATTTTTGCAAGTACCCCATTCCAAATATTGCTAAACCAACTCCCTACTCTGGCAATTCCCTTTCCAAATTTCTCCCACACTCTAGGTTCCTCCAAATCCTTCAAATCTGCACTATCTTTGGTTAGGTTAGTAAGCATACCTCTAATCTTTTTACTATTGTCAGGTTTATATGAGCAACAATGACGCTCGTTGAGCATCTTGCAGACTCCGCCACTCTTTGCTAAAAGAATGTCTAAAGCAAGCCGATTTTGAAGAGTCATGGCTCTTTCCGCAGCAAGTTCAGTATCCATCAGGAGTATAGCCCCTGTAAAATTTGTCAACATGTTATCCACAATAGTAGACAACTTTTGAATCTTTATGGAGTTTAAAATAACCCCTACAGAAGGAATTATGGCTCCAAATATGTCTCCAACGACAGCAGCCGCTGTCTCTCGTTTTTGTCTAGCATGTTGTAATTCAGACGTTTTAGGTATTTGCTTAAGTCATCAATCTGATAAATCTTTGGGAAAACTATTCCCAAATAACATGTCCCATACCATCCCTTATGGAGACGGTAGTAAGCATTAAGGGGCATATTTATACTCCGTTTGCGCCGGAATTGCGTCGTTTTTTTTTACGCAATTTCGATGCAAAACTCACTCCATATTTATACTTTGGCGTTAGATGCGTCTAGCACCAAAGTCCATGGAGTTTGCGTCATTTTTTAGCGTGGACACCTACTTTGCGTTAATGAGATGCAAGGTAGGCGTTCACGTCTAAAAAATCGACTCCGAGGCATGTGCGTCGGATTTATACTCCCGGGCAAAATTCACGCCCGGGAGTGGGAGGGTAAAAAAAAATGACATACGGCTGTTTTTGCGCCGTTTTTTAGCGCCTGCAAAAGGCAGACGTTAAGGGACCTGTGGGCTCTGAAGGAGCCCAGAGGTGCCCTCCCATGCCCCCAGGGACACCCCCTGTCACCCTTGCCCACCCCAGGAGGACACCCAAGGCTGGAGGGACCCATCCCAGGGACATTAAGGTAAGTTCAGGTAAGTGTTTTTTTTTTTTTTTTTTGTGGCATAGGGGGGCCTGATTTGTGCCCCCCTACATGCCACTATGCCCAATGACCTTGCCCAGGGGACAGAAGTCCCCTGGACATGGCCATTGGGCAAGGGGGCATGATTCCTGTCTTTGCTAAGACAGGAGTCATTCCTATGGGGGTTGGGAGTGAAAAAAAATGGCGCAAATCGGGTTGAGGCGAAAAAATTGCCTCAACCTGACTTGCCCCATTTCTTGACGCCCAAGCTCCATTTTCCCCTATGCCGGCGCTGCCTGGTGTACGTCGTTTTTTTTAACGCACACCAGATGGCGCCGGCGGCTAACGCCGGCTAACGTCATTCAATAAATACGGCGCCCGCATGGCGCTTCTGAATGCCGTTAGCCGGCGCTAATTTTTTTGACGCAAAACTGCGTTAGCGCAGTTTTGCGTCAAAAAGTATAAATATGGGCCTATGTCCACAGATATAATATATCCCAGGGATCGCTGGATCCTTTCCATTTAACATGAATGTCCATTTACTCTGAAACAAAAAACACATGTCTGCATTCACTCGTTCCCACAAATAAAGTGTCATGCTCAGATTTTGGCCTATATATACAAAGCCTTCCTACATGTAATGCATCTATAGCTAGTTTGCCTTGCGTCTTTATTGCAGTGTAAGCATAATCATTTGCATATGTGCGTTTTTGTAACCCTTTCTCTAATCTTTCTTTCAATGCTTTGCGTCTATCATCGGTGTGATCTAAGAAGCTTTTCTCTACAGGTGTCAATAAGCAGGTCAGATTGTTGCCGTGTGCATAAGCTGTCCCAAATGTGTTGGTTCAAAGAAACCTCTCACTAATTTTATACTATGCTCTTTAGCTAGCTTGTTCAGAAATTCAATCACAGGCACAAAAGAAAACACAACATCCAGATTTGAATAAAAGTATTGAAAATGCTCTTGATTATAGAATCTTGTTAATAGCAAGCTACAACTTATCCCGTATGTTAGTGGAAGGCTATGGTAGGTGACCCCTTCTTGTACTGATGAAGGAATCTTTGTGCACACATACCAGTTTTTTGCATCCATGGTTTCAACGTACTCATTCAACAGGCGATAGAAGACATTAGCGGAAAGTTCCCCCTTTGAGTTAGTTCCCTCATGCAAGTGTTTTGCATCCTGCTCAAATCTTTCCCACGGTGTTAGTGTTGTAGTCTCAGATTTTGAGGCATTGTTAGTTGCTTTCTTATCCAACCACGGCATTCCCACAATCGCACACACAATACCAACCACACACCTTACCCTTTTTGTTACTACCTCTATTATAAGCCATGTCTGTAAAGAATCAGATAGCAGAATAACAATCAACTTGAGGATGATATAAACTCTTTTTTTTTTTTTTTCTTAATGTAAAAGTCTCTTTCTCTCTGTGTATATTTACAGCGTTTCACTCACTCCAGGAACCTTTTGTCAAATCAGGTTAGCAGCTTTTCATAATCGGGTTTTCAAAGTCATTTCACGTTATCAGTGTCGCATCCGGTAATTCATAAGTCTCTTTCTTAGCTTTTCCAACGTTCAATTTCTTTTCAATTTCGGTTTTAACACAGTCTCTTTTTCTGATTGATTTCAGGTACCGTAGTATTGGCCTGGTACTTCTCGATCAAAACAGAACACTAAGAATTCTTGTTGCCATTCAGATGTTGTTTCATATGCCCATTCAGGACCTGCGTACCTTCTATTTGCGATTCTTTTTCTTTTCAGTCTGCGTTCACCTTGCAATTCTCCTTCACTCAGGTCCTCTATTCGGGATGTATCTGTTTCTTCTGTTATTGTTTCACCTGGTACACTCCTTTCTTTTGCAGCCTGCTTCTCTGGCCAGGTTATCTCCCTTATGCGTCTTCTTCTGGCTTGTCTTTTCAGGATACTGAACAGCACCCTCCTCTTGTAATATGGTGTTTTCTCTTGATGGACCTGCAACTGGCTCAGGGGATGCCGGTGTACTTTGATCTCTTTCTACTATTTTGCCTTCTTCTTTCTCTTCTTCTGGATCTGTAACGGGTTCAAGTTCTAACCTGTATCCGTCTGCTTCTGGGAGAACCTCTCCTTGATTTAGTTCTCCTGCTGCCTCTACTGAGATAGGCACACTGTCACCTCTCTCAAACTCGTTTACTGTTTGAGGGACAAGGCTGTTCTCAGTGGGTCCTCCTGCAGTCTCAGTTCTCTCTTGGCTATTTTCAGGCCCTGAGACTTCACTCTCTGGAACTGTTGAGTCGGAAACTTCAAGTTCCTCATCAGTTGGACACGTTATTTTCTTTGTGTGGCTGGCATGTATCCAGTTTGGAACGCCTGCACATTTCACAGCAGTGGTTGTTGTCAAGATTACTTGATATGGCCCCTTCCAACGCGGCTCCAAACACGACTTTCTCACGTGCTTCTTGACAACTACCCAGTCACCGGCTTGCAGGGTGTGACCTCGATCACCGATGGGTGGCAATGTGTTAGCTTCCACCTGGTGAGAAAAAGAGACGAATCACTTCAGCCAAACCTTTGCAGTAGTCCAACACCATCTCATCCGTGATATTCACAAGAGCATTTGCAGGTACTGCGGGCAGCCTCATAGCTCTACCCATAAGGATCTTGTGTGGTGATAGTCCTGTCTTCTTATCAGGGGTGTTCCTTATTGACATCAGCACTGAGGGCAATGCATCTGGCCATTTCATATAGGTAGCTGCGCACATTTTCGGTATTCTCGATTTTAAAGTACCATTCATTTGCTCTACTAGTCCTGATGCTTCGGGACGGTAGCTACAATGCAGCTTCTGTTCGATGTCTAATGCAGCACACAAGAGCTTAATCACCTCATTGTCAAAGTGTATGCCCCTATCTGATTCTATAGAGACTGGAAACGCGAACCTAGGTATTAGTTCCCTAAGCAGCAGCTTTGCAACTGTGAGACTGTCATTTCTACTTGTGGGTTAAGCTTCAATCCAGTGGCTGAAAACACACACAATCACCAACACGTACTTCAATCCTCCACAAACAGGCATTTCAATGAAATCCATTTGCATCTTGCTAAATGGACCACCAGCTCTCCCTATGTGGCTTAGAGTTACCACAGTTCCTTTTCCGGCATTCATCTGTTGACAGATGATGCACCTGTGACAGGTGACCTCTGCAGCATGTCTGAACTTTGGATAAAACTAATCAATTTTGAATGACCTAATCATTGCATCTCTTCCAAGATGCGCCTGTCCATGATAGAGCCTTGCAAATTGTGACAAAAGACTGTTTGGTAAAACTAATTTCCCCTCCTCTGAGACCCACAAGTCATCAGCTCTCTGTACACATTGCATTCTTTGCCAAGAGCGTTTTTCCTCTTTGCTAGCACGACCCTGTAGTGTCTTTAGCTCATCTAATGTATCGACCACCCTTAATGCAAGGTTCAAGCATGTGTCATTTTCAGTTTGCGGCATTAATTCCCACTGATCCTTGAATGATATATAGTTCAATGCGCAAAACCTTGCGACTTGATCTGCATAACCGTTTCCCATGGACACAAAGTCTTGCGACTTAACGTGAGCATTGCATTTCACCACGGCAATTTCAAGAGGTAACTGAATCGGATGTAACAAATCCTTGATTTGTTCACCATTTTTCACAGGAGAACCAGAAGAGGTCATGAAACCTCTCTGTGACCACAATTGGCCAAAGTCATGTACAATTCCAAATCCGTATCTGCTGTCAGTATAGAGTGACCCTCAGATTTTCAGCTGCGTGGCACGCCTTAGTAAGGGCAATTAGCTCTGCCACTTGTGCGGAATATACTCTCTCAAGCCAGGAAGCTTCGATGATACCAGCTAAGGTACATACAGCGTAACCGGCTCTCAGCATTCCTACTGAATCTCTCAAAAAGGATCCATCAACAAACATAATGCAGTCATTTTCTTTTAACTGCGTATCTGGAATATCAGGTTGGGGCTTGGTACATAGTTCTGTTACCTCAAGACAATCGTGCTCCACCTCCTCTTCATTATTAATCTTGTATTCTCAACAGGAAGTAGAGTTGCCGGGTTCAATACAGTACATCGCTTCAATTAAACATTAGGTGACCCCAATATGGCTGTCTCATATCTGGTAAGACGGGCATTTGTAATGTGCTGGGTTTTGGTTTGAGTCAACAAAATCTCAACTGAATGAGGAACCATTACTGTCAAGGGATGTCCCTTCACTATGCCTTCACACTGTGTGAGGCTTTGACCAACTGCTGCAACTGCACACAAACAACCCAGTAAGGCTGCTGCAAGGGGGTCCAAGGTAGCTGAAAAATATGCTACAGGGCGGTTTGCACCTCCATGGACCTGTGTTAAGACAGACAAAGAACAAGCATCACGTTCATGACAGAACAGTAGAAACAGCTTCATATAATCAGGCATACCCAAAGCTGGTGCTCTGCATATGCACTCTCTCAATTCCATGAATGACTTCCTTGGATAAAGCTATGGTATATGGCTCATCCTTAATCTCTTTGCCTGTCAGCTTTATTAATGGTTTTGAGATAATCACGAAGTTGGGTATCCACTGGCGACAGTAGCCAACCATTCCCAAAAACATCCTGACATCTCTCTTGGTTGTCGGAGGGTTCATTTGCAAAATAGCAGTCGATATTCTCCTGGACCGTTTCTCAATCAAGTGTCCTAAGTATTTTACCTCTTTCTGACAGTACTGCAGCTTCTTTGGAGACACTTTATGTCCGTTCTTTCCCAAATGATTCAGTAAGGCGATTGTATCATATTTACAGTCATCTTTTGTCCTGGACGCAATCAGCAAATCGTCAATGTACTGTACTAGAGTTGAATTGAAAGGCAGTACCAGGGACTCTAAGTCCTTTTTCAATATCTGATTGAACATGGACAGTGATTCAGAAAACCCTTGAGGAATTCTGCACCAATTGTACACTTTGTCTAGGAATTTGAAACTGAATAAAAACTGTCTGTCTTCATGAAGAGGTATCGAAAAGAAAGCTTGTGATAGGTCTACAACGGTGAACCATTCAGCATCACACGGGACCTGAAACATAATCAGTGCTGGATTGGGCACTATGGGACAACATTTTACAACAATCTCGTTTATTTTTCTTAGGTCCTGCACACCTTCCCACAAGGCTTTTTCAGACCCATTATCGGTGAATTACAAGGGCTGCTCAATACTTCCTTCAGGACTCCTTGCTTTACAAAGTCCGCAATTATTTGTGCCACTTGGATAAGAACATCTTGTGCCATGTGATATTGTGGCACCTGGGGAAACACTGCATCTGGCTTCACTTGTACTTTAACTGGCTCTACTCCTTTTATCAGTCCCACTTCTTTTCCTGTCAAATCCCACACTTTCTCTGTCACCGTTCCCTGTAACTCAGCAGGTAGGTCAATCACTGTAAGCATCGGGAACAATGTAATCAAGGGGTAATTTTCATTTGTAGTTCCTGTCTCTAATTCTGAAAACTGACCATCGTCCCCTTCATCATCACTGTTTGTCTGCACCTCAATTCCGTCATTGGAACATGTAATCAAACATTTTGTCTTGCACAGTAAGTCCCATCCCAGTAGGGATACCGGACTTGAGTCGCAGACTACAAACTTATGCAGTCCCTGGAAGTTGCCGATCTCAACTTGTACTGGATCTGTAATCGGATTTGTCAGGTACTGGTTTGCTACTCCGACCACCCTTATGGTACGCCCTGAAAGTGGTAATTTCGGAACCTCTGCACTTCTGTCAGAGTCACCAGATCCTCGGGGTCTGTGCACATTCCCAACACGTCCACCACTGAACAGCTCCAATACTCTGATAGATAAATCACAGAGACTGAGAGAGTTCAAGAGGGTAAGAGGGGATTAGGAAGGAAACAGCTGGGAAGGAGACCTGTAGTAAGAAAAGGTTAGAACACACAATAAGAAAATTATATCTCCTGAAATCAATACTAGACTATGATTCTAAGCCTAGTCACTCTGTAAACATGAACAATCTAAGAGTTAAGTTTAAAATGACTAAATTTCAAGATGGCCGGATACCTGTAGTTGGAATCAATATGAATTAAATGAAAACTTTTTTATTCAAGTACTTTCCTTTACATGAGACTCAGAAAAACATTCTGACTAAATTTTAAACCAGTCATATAAATCCTGTTTTGAGAATGTATACTAGGACCATACAATACTCTGGCCTTCTGTGTACTCTTTAAATGTTTCAACACAAATTGCGCATATTGCAGATATATAAATATATATATATATATATAATTATATATATATATACATATATGGTAAACACCATAAAAGGATTGTGCACCATAAATAACACAATATGGATTCAGGAAACAAATCACATAACTTTTCAACTCGAATATTACATAATAAATATCTTAGAATAGTGGCATACAATAAACAACATGAATTAAACTCGAGGAGAGAATCATGCGTCTTGCCGATTCGAGTGTCACCATGTAAAATACCAAGAAATGGTAGCACGCAATAAATATCAAAGTCAAATCATCCTTAGTCGAATCGGGCGACTTGCCGTTTCGTAAAACACGATGTTAATGTCAAGAAATAACAGCTCACAATAAATAACAAGATCAAAGTACAATGAAACGAATCGCACTTCTTTTGCCGATTCTTAAGCCACCATGTAAATGTCAAGAAATGGTAGCGCGCAATAAACAACAAAGTTAAATCCTCATGAAACTAGTTGCGCGTCTTGCCAATTCGTAAAACATCATGTAAATGTCAAGAAATAGTAGCGCGCAATGGACAACAATGTTAAAACACCATAAAACGAATCGCGCGACTTGCCGATTCTTAAGCCACCATGTAAATGTCAAGAAATGGTAGCACGCAATGAATAACAAAGTCAAACCTTTATGAAACAAATCGCGCGTCTTGGCTATTTGTAAACTACCATATAAATGTCAAGAAATGGTAACGTGCAAGTAATCTGTTACTCATTTAAGAATTAAACCAAGAATAAGAAAATTCTCAATAACGGTGTCGGGATAGTCCAACCACCGTCTTACTGCCTGGAACAATGATCACCAATGAAGGATGAAGGGTAGAAGATTCGAAGATCCAAACAGGCCGCCCGAACAGGAGCTCAGGAAGAAGCTGCTGCTCTGCACCGGGACCTCTGAATAGTGAGCACTGGGAGTTGGGCTGGCTCTCTTTTATAGAGTCTTGGCCCAGCCCAGAGCCACGCCCAGGCATTTTGCAGGGAAAGTCTCTGGAAGGCCCTGGAAAGGGACCACACCCTAACACACTCTGAAAACCTGCAGCAATACATTGCAAAGGAACAGTATTGGTAAGCATATTAAAAATAAGTTTTCAGGATTGAACTCTGCAATGCAAAAGGTTAAACCACAACATATCAGCACAATGCATAAATTACGTTGTTTTGAGAGTGCTGGGTTTTTGCATTTTTGGCGCCAATAGAGCGCGTACTGCTCTGGTGTTGACAACTTCTGACTGTAGAGCGTGTAGCTCCGGTATCAACCAAGAATGAAACCTTGTGACCCATTACTTTTCCTTCTACATAGGGTCCCCTCTGATCTACTTTTAAGGACGCTGCAGGCCTGCACTCTTCGCTGTCTGAGTTGTCATCCGACCATTCCTCATTCATTCCATCTTCACCTCACAATGGGAACTGTTGTACTGTAATATTTTGACTCATCACTTGACCTGTGACCTGCTGAGGAAGCATCACCTGCTGCTGTCCCATCTGAGCCATTGGTAATTGCATTTGCTGTCTAAGTACCATGGGAACCTGCTGTTGTACTTGCTGCATTTGCGCTGGCTGAACACGCAGCATTTGCATTGTTGCATGGGCTGTAGCCCTTGCATCTGAACCATGTTATTTTGAAAGTTTGGGTTTTGATTTCTCAACTTTGGACCTCTCATATTTTGCAATGTACCGACATTAGTGCTTTGTTGAACGATACCATCCTGCACCACATTCGGGCATTCCCGCTTTCAACAAATCTGAACACAAGATGGTTCATGTCTTTCGGCTCAATGGTCTCGGTACCACTGTAATGTTTGAATGCCTTCAACAATCTCTCATAGTAAGCATGTATTGACTCCTTAACCTTCTGTGAGGTCCGGTCAATTTTCTGCCAATCAGTCACTTTCGGCGACACTTTCTGCTTCAAAAACTCAATCACTTTATGATAGTACTTCATCACCTCCTCAGAGGGTGCTCCAGTCACCTTATCCCTTGCCGGCTCCTTCGTCGGCCAGTCTACCCCTCTCTTGCACTCGAGCAATAAGTCGGGCGGAACAATAATCTCAAACAAGGTATTCAAGTCTTCCCAGAGACACTTTGCAAGCTTCACAAACCTATCTGTTTGTTGGTACCACTCAATCGGTTTCTCCCTCAACCTGGGATAATCATTAGTAAAAGATAGGATGTCTCCTCGGGACCATGGAAAATGAATAAAGACCCCACCAGCTGTTTCTCTCATTGGTAGTATCTTTACTGATTCCGTGTCTGGTGTAGTTTTGGCTTTACTAGCTCCTGGGCTGTCATCTTTCTCCTTGTCTCTTTTCTTAGCCCATCTGCCTTCCCACTTTTCTAACGCTCCCCAGATTCGCGCACTTTGCAGTATTTCTTTTAAATGCGCTTTCATTCCGGCAGATCTCATGTGCTCTAATTCTTTTGAATCAAAGTCTAACCTGTAACTTCTTTTCAAATGTTTAGTGTTCTTAATGTCGATATCATATTTGTCTGCCAGGTTTGCTAATTTCTGATGTACTTTGCCTACTTCTTTAGTAATCTTAGGGCACAGGTATCTTAACTCTGCTTCTGTGTATGATTCTAGCCTGTTCACTCCCATTGTTCCTTCCACTAATTCAGCAGCTTCTACACCCAGTCTCACAAAGTTCAGGTAATCATCTTTCTCTGACCTTTCTGGTTCTACTGCTGTTACTGTAGTCTTTTGTGTAGTATAGGTCTTTTCTAACCACTCATTCAACTGTTGTACTGTAAAACCTTGCAGTGAAATGTTCCCCGCATGCATCATCAGCGACTGTGAAGCGTTCGTACTTATTGTCTGTGGGATTAACACCCCTAGCCCTGCCTGTCTTATTGCTTCCAATGGTGCTTCAACTGGGCTAAGGTCTATCAAGGACCTTGGTTTTTCAGCCGCTTGTTCTCCTGGGGCCATTAACTGAGGGGTTCCTATGGACCCTCCTCTTAGAACATCTTGGGTCATTACTCCCTGATCACATACACCAGGCTTACCTTGTGCATACAATGGCACCAGTGGACCAACAGTAATTGGCAATGATATTGCAGCTGGTGTCTGACCTGGTCCCAAAACTCATGGAGCAGTGACTCCAAAGGTCTGATCTAGTGAAGCTGGGGTGGGTATTAAGGGAGGTCCAGATGCTGGGTTATATCCCGGTATCAGTTGTGGCTGCGGTTGGGACAGCAATTGTGGAGTCGACTCAATCTGCACTAACCTCGATTTTGTACATATCGGGTCTGGCAGCACTATCAGATTTGTAGTAGTCTCTAGTACCGGGACGTCTGGATAGATTCTCTGAATCTGCGATGGAGGTTGCAACTGTATATGCATGTCTGGTGCAGTGGGTACACTGACACCATTTTGTATCAGAGCCGTATCACTAGTCTGTGCTGTATCAGTAACTCCCTTCTCCTGCGTCTGGTTCCCAGGACCGGTACTAGTGCTCGGGACATTATCGCTTACTGCATAAGGTGGCGGGCGATCATGTAATATTCGATCCATAAATTCTTTGTCATCTGAATCATCTTCTTCTTCCCAAGATCTCTTAGTTTCTTTAAGCTCATTAGAGTCTTTATCTGTTTTACAGGTGGCTTTTATTCCCTGTGTCTCATCTTCCTGTGTAATCACTGGGAATAATTTTAACCCATCAACTATTCCCAGTCTCCACATTTTGCTTTCATTATCCCATCTAGCTTCCGCCCGTCTTATTCTTCTTTGGAATTTCTCTTGTCTCTGTTTAAGGGCCATTAAATCCCAAATCACTAAAGCCTCATACTGAGCTGGCCTCGGAGGTGGTTGCTGTACACTTAACATCCACCTCAGATTTTCTAGCACTCTCGTATTGAACGTCCCATGTTCAGGGAACGCCAAACATCCCTCTTTTTCTGTCAATTTGCGCCACTGTTTCATCCATAAACAAGGCGCAACACCTTTTTCCTCCATAACTATGTAAGCCGGAGTTCCCTCAGGCGGTGTGGGCTCCCCTTCACTCGCCATAATGTATGCATCTCCGTTCAGAGCACTCTTAAAAGCCTTGACAAAATTCATTTTTGCGTTTTCTCTTATTTGTATTTAAACAGAAAGTGACGTTAGTTCCCAGGACACTCTTCACCCACCTTCCTCAACCTATTGCCTCTTACGGACAGCAGCCAATCTGTGCGCGACCCCTCTCGCCAACTGACCTATCTCAGCGCGGCACCACTGACGTCACACTCACAAAGTCTTGTGGCTTGTCCGGCCCTCACTGGATTCACCAAACTAATGCAAAAATTACTGCGAGCACCTTTAACAACAACACAATTTGCCGGTTTACTACAGGAAGGGTAACACATTCGCTTCAGAACTTTACAGAGATTTCACTTGAAGCCTCGGCCGCTACTCTCTCCTTCTCAATTCCTGCATATGCAAGCAGAATTCGTCCCGCAAATCGTACTCTCGACTTGTGAATGATTCGTCCTAGTGCACTTTAGAACTTGCCAAATCTCCATCAAAGGTTTCACACATACAATTTGACTCAAAGTCGACTTGTCAACCACGCCCGATTGACCTATTAAACCGCACAAATTACAACATAAACCCAAGTGTCTCCCACACTTGTCAATATACTCCGGAGTCTTAGACCACAATGGGTCCGTACATGAACAACCAACCACGTGGATAATTTTGAGCACAAAGCGCCACACTTATATGAAGTACGCAGACTTCCCTACTCTCATACTGCGGAGTACGCCCACTCCTACTAAAACAACATTACCTGGCCTAAATACACACAAACTTCACAATTCACCTGCAAAATGCATAAGCTAAGCAAGCGCAAATCCTACATCACACATGCTATGACGCCGAGAACATTCCCAACTCACTTAGGCAGGCTCCAAAATCCCGGGAAAGTCATGGTGAATTTAGAAACACATCATACCTCCAATTCACATTATCTGAGAAAAACAATTTAAACAATGATTCTCCGTCCTAGGGCTCCAAAGGGCCAAACCGTCGCTCTGCTACCAGAACTGGTAACGCGTCCCTTTATGATAATTTATTTCACATCAGGACTCGTTTTAGGCCAATTAATCTTTTGACCCAGTTGAGAGACACCTTAGGACGAGATAGCTAATCAATATATCAATCAATACATCAATAATGTCATCAATATTTATCAAGACAATGCGTTTCACTTTAGTCAGAGTCATTAATCAATTCAAAGACACTACCATGACCTTTCAGCCATGAATAACCACACCTTGTTTAGTAGAATTTTACGAGTTTTATTCCCTATTAATTACAGTCTAATGGCAAATGCGTTAATATCACCACCAAGAAACATAATAGCATAGTCACAATATGGCAACTTTGATAAGCTTTCATGAAGGTGAGAATCACAAACATCAGAACATAACACGGCGTGAACATAGATCAATTTTAGCAGAGTGTCAATAATACGTCAGTTCAACAAAGCATAGTTTCGATCATTTGTCTATTTGCGTCAGTTTGATGAACACCTTTCCTAACCACTGATTAGCATTCGCATTTTGGGATTCATGCAAAACTATTTAGAACACCAATTTGGAAAACATCTAGCTAAGGTCTCTGTCAAAAGCAAGCAGTTGGTACCTAGAAAGGAAAAGCAAACAGACAAATGACATTTGCATTCTCATTCATTCATTCATTAGCTTTATTTCGGTAAATATAAATACCATAAAAGCGCATCACACAAAAAAGGAACGGCAAGCTACATGATAAACAATTTAAGTCATAAAAGATTGAAAAGGAGAAAAAAAAAGAAAAGAGAAATATTTACACATAAGCAGTTCCCTCATGGAAAATCGCACCTTATAGTTATGTAAAAACGCATTATAGGTAAAAGAATAAGATACAAGCCTGGGAAACCATATCAGATAAAAAGGACATTTCGATTTAAAAAATATCTAAGAAAAATAAAAACAGCAGGTAGGGGATGCATCTGAAGCAATAAAAGTGATATGTGCATGCAATGATAAATCCATCAATTGTTGTTTACCACATTCATTGTTAAATTTCCCTCTGCTTTTTTAAGCGTGTTCAGTCTGATACGCCAGATTGAGTCTAAATATTTTGACAAACAACAAACCACTAAAACCGATGAATCAGATTTAAAAATTCTCAAAGCTAGCAAGCAGTTTTTAAAACCCTTACTTCTGCACAGAGGAATAATCCAACGGGCTCTTTGTTTGGAGTATGCGGGGCATTGGAAGAGAATATGAGTTACTGATTCTTCTCTAGCACAGCCCATCGGACACATCTTAGAAGAACAACTAAAATTAGACCATTTATAAGTGAGGGAACGCAAAGGAAGAGAGCCCACCCTGAATCTAATGTATAATGAACGAGCAAACGGGGAAGATACTATATCCATGTATTGTGCAAATTCATAATGACATTTAAAATATAAAAAGTTTCCCGTCATGGATGATGACGAGACAGCGGACAGTTGAGAAAGTTGAACGTGGAGCCAGAAAGCATCCTTTAGAGTCTGGGTTGCGTTCTTAGGGATAGATAATGGTTCCTTCCAATAGGACCCCAAACCAAGAAGCGAGAGGGTCCTTTCTACATATGCACACCACTTGATTTTGGAGCTAGTGTTGTTGGCCATCAAGTTAGCTAGCGCACATCTATAATGGACAAGAGAATCTGATGACCATAGGCGAATCCAGTACAACAGGGGCTTGAGTGCAACAATCTGGCTGATAGAAGGGAGATTTAGGTCCATGCGTATTGGGAGCATTGGGGTACTGGAAGGAACTCTTAGCAATGACCTTAAGAAAGAGTTCTCCACTTTTATCAAATCATCCAGGCAACAGTGGCCCCACAGTTCAGCTCCATAGATTGCTCCCCCTCTTGCTTGTAGTTTATAAATTTCTACTGCGGGCGTCATGGCAAAGCTAGGAGATCTAGCTGCAAATCTTGCAATGCCACTCGCTCGCTGTTGCAATCGTAAAGTTGCCTTCTGGATGTGGCGCTGCCACTTGTGCGAGTCTTCTAGTTTCAGGCCTAAATAATCAAAATCGCTGACTCTTTCCAGCGCGGCACCCTCTAAATAGATAGGTCGTCTCATTCTGCCTTTCCTATCGCCAAACACCATGCACTTGGTTTTTAATCGGTTGATTTCGAGCCCATAATCATTGCAATAGTCAATGAATCTTGAAAGCAGGGTTGAAAGGCCTGTGGCTGTTTGAGAAACCAGCAGGGTGTCATCGGCAAAAAGAAGGCAGGGGATCTTCTGCCCTCCTATTTTAGGCGAGTCGTTAGAGCACTCCATAAGATAAGGGATGCATGCGTTTATGAAGAGAAGGAATAAGGTAGGGGCAAGAACACAACCTTGTCTTACACCTCGGGCAGTAAGGAATTTTTCTGTTAATTCACCTTGTGGGCCCCATCTAATTCTACCATAGTTGCCAGTGTAAAGATCCCTGATAATATTTAAAATAGAACACGGGACTCCTATTTTAGACAGAACTTCCCACAGTTTGTGGCGGGGTACTAGATCAAAGGCCGATTTTAGATCTACAAATGCTACATATAGGTGGCCTAAGTCAACATCGACGACTTTCCATTTAATAGAAGTAAAACGAAATATCTGATCTAATGTGCTAGTTTTTTCTCTGAAGCCCGCTTGTAGATGATTTAAGATTTGATTTTCAACTAGCCACTTGTTCAGCCTGCTCAACAACTGATAACAGAAAATTTTTTGAAGGTTGTCGAGGAGGCTGATGGGTCTATAATTACCCGGGTTGTTCCTCTCTCCTTTCTTATGGATGGGCACTATAATCGCCTCTTTCCATGAGTCAGGATAAATTCTGCTAGTCAAGATGGCATTAGAAAGTCTGTTAATATATGGGCCCCAGGTGTTCTGGTCCACTTTAAACATATCAGAGGGGATCCCGTCCATCCCAGGGGCTTTTGCTGCTTTCTGGGCTGCAATGGCCGACACAGTTTCGTTCAGTGTAAAAGGGGGCAAGAAAGCCATAGACTCGTCAAAAGTTGTTGGCTCCTCCGAAATTATGTCAGAAGTATGACTTGCCGACAATGGTCCATACAATTCCTTAAAGTAGGAGAGCCAGATGTCAGGAGAAATATAAGACTCCAGGTGAGATGCGCGGTTCTGATCACCACAGGAAACTAGGAACCAGAACCGTTTTGAATCATGGACGGTAGCTGCCTCGAGTAAATTGCTCCATAGCCCCTCTTCGTACTCGAATTTACTTTTGTTGCAAATGGAAGCATAATGACGTCTAGCAGTGATGATGCCTGATCTGTCTTTGGTCTTTAGCGCGATGGCCAAAGTATTTTTGGCCTCCCTACACCTCTTGTTGAACCATTTAGTATGTGGTCGAATACAGGAAGTAGTCAGTGGCCTTGGACGTTTAGTAAACAGCTCTTTCAGAGTAGAAAAAAGGTCCAAATGAAGAGGCAATATTTCTAATGGAGCCAGAATAAAGTTGGTATCAAATAACTGGTGAGAAGAGGTTAGGGCACGCAATTTTCCTTGAAGCTTATTTGATTGCACAAAGGAGTCCCACCTTACTGTACGCTTATTACTGGACAGCTCCATAGCAGTAGAGGAGACAGGGGGAAGTGCGACCCCTACTAGGAGAGAACTCTTGTATGTGATCTGGAGGGGAGCATGATCACTAGTATGGGGAAGACCCACCTCTAAGTCTAGAATATGGTGCCATAGTCTTAAATCAAAGAGGATATAATCCAATTTGTTACTATATGAGCCCCTGAAGAAGGTTGGTCTGGCCGGAATGTCCGCTGGAAAGCGGCCATTACCCAAACGAAGGCCATGGGATATCATGAGGTCCACTATCTGTGAGGCCCTAACGCTTGGTTTATATGAATTTTGCTGGGTAGAATGAAGAGTCACAGGAGGAGGGATATTCCATACACTATCTTCAGACTGCATGACCTCTATGTGATCTGCATTAAGTTCAAGTAGAACGTTAAAGTCACCAGCTATTATGATATGATATTTGAGGCGAAGGTCTGGGATTAAGATATTCAGTAGCTCGACAATGGGAGATCGGTGATTTGAGGGTCCCGGTCTGCTATAAATATTTAGACAAAGGACAGGAGTGCCTGAGGCTGGGTAGATAGCAACGGCCAAAATATCATGAGAATCCACATATATCTCCTTTGTACCACTCCCCTCTATAGATTTTACCCATGTGATTAAACCCCCTGCCGCCCTGCCAGCTAAAGATGGCTTAGCAGGCTTGAAAAAGGAACTATACCCTTGTTTGTATGTACAATGCGTTGCCCATGTTTCCTGGAACATGCAGACGTTAAAATTTCCAACGAGTGCTCCCCACTCAGTGTCAACAAGTTTGCTGTTAATGCCAGCCACATTCCAGGATAAAAGTTTTGCTGTGTGCTGGACACAAGAAATGTTTGAGTTCGTGGTAGTATCAACTTGGACGTAACTGGCAACGGGATTCGCCTTGAATAAACTTGTGGTGTTATTAATGTTTCCAGGTTGTGAGTCCGATAAAAGAAGAGAGGCTGGGCAGGGTGAATTAGATGGAAAGTTCATGGCTGCTGTGGCTGTGCAAAGATTGGTGAAACATAGTCAGTCAATATCCGAGGTAGCCCCAGGATCGTGGGTTAGTTGGGCCCTTGAAGCAGGGCCAAAACAGAACTTAGGGGCCAAATCAGGGAGTGGATCTCTCTGGACCTGATGGCCTGTTGGTCTTATGTCTTGAGTAGTTGTAAAATGGTTCGGGGCCAAATTGGCTGATCTAGTGGAAGGATTCGCACGCATATAGCTAGCAATAGGACAGCTAGCTGAAAGAGTAATTGCTGAGGACTTCTTGCGTATAGACCGTGCTTCCATTTCCATAAGGCCTACTGCCAAATGTGGGCTTTTAAGACTAAGTGTTATAAAGTCACTAGGACCAGAGAGACCAGGGGAACCATTAGATCGCTTGACAGAAACAATGTCATCATGGATGATTGAGCCACAACCCCTGGTGTGTCTCACCCAGTGCAAGACCTTGTTTGTTAGTGAGGCTTTGTCCTCTCTCACGTTTGGGGGCAAAGGTGGAACATTGCACATGTATATGTAGTTGTTGCTAATTAATTTATGATTGTGGTATAAAGCTTTGGTAGTGTCCCATTTGAAGGGAACATTAGGAAGGAGCGGGGTAGTTCTTCCAAAAGAGGACGTAAGCTGTTTTGCAGGACACTGATCGTCTATGGGACCTGCAGCACAAGCTAGTGGCAGAAGGGGCCCGTTTGGAAAAACGCCTTTTGCAGGTGGATGCTTAGTAGGCAAAAGGTTTGAGTTAGGCTCGCTAATAGGGGAAGGATATTTGCTTTTAAGAAGGGTGGTGATCTCAAGCAATAATGCTCTCAACTCGCTAACTTCAGTCTTAAGGCTACACACCAATGTGAACAAATCATTTTGTAGAGGAGGACTCGCTATACATGGCAGAGCTAAGACGGCTGGTTGCTGTTTGTCCGAGTCAATGGATGCCAGCGGAGAAAAACGATTAGAGCATAAAATTGAAGGGTGAGGTGTGCAAGCTCTAAGAGCATCTACATCGGAATAGGGTGTAGGGAGGGCAATAGGGTCTTGGCAAGGCAACGACTGTTGGAGTGGTTGGTGAGATGAGGCGACAGAATGAGAGTTAACAGCAGTATGTGAACTAGATGTTAAAAATGGAATAAGCGTGCCAGATTTTGAGCCCTTTCGACTAGGCTTCTCCTTGTTGTTTAGAATCTGTTCTACCTCTTCTATTAAATCATCTATTTCCTTGGCGACATGGCTAGTGTGGGGTAACATGGTCTTATTGATTTTGAGTATTTTGGATTTGCCAGAGCCTAAAGTCGGGCTGTCTTTGGCCTTACGCTTCCCCATTGGCGAATGGTACTATGTCACAAAGTAGAGGAGAGATTGGAGTACTTCCCTATGCAGGAGGGACAATTGCCGTGCCTTAGGACCAAGAGAGGTGGCCCAGCCCGGCCTCCTTCGGCCTCAGACGGGCACGGACGGGCCCACCCTTGGCCCGGGCTTCGCCCGGGCACGCCCGCGCGCGTCCCGCGAGGCGGGAGCGCTTTGGAGTTTTTAAAGGGCTCCTGCCCGATTGCAGCTTCCTGCGGCACCACCAGCAACACAGCGCGTCCCGCGAGGCGGGAGCGCTTTGGAGTTTTTAAAGGGCTCCTGCCCGATTGCAGCTTCCTGCGGCACCACCAGCAACACAGCGCGTCCGAGATTGAATAAATCCCCTACAAGGATTAGGTTAGCACACAGGTTCAGTCTTCGTCTTCAGGACATCAGTCAAATCGCCATCAGTCAAAACTCAGCTCTGGGTCAAAAAGGGCACTTCCCTCATAAGGAGGTAAAGTGTAAATATGGACAATCTAAGGGCGAGGATGGTTTTAAGTAACCCACCAAGTCACCAAACTGAGTGACAGAGTTTCTGGATAAAATCAATAGCATTCCCTAACCCACCTAAATGACTCCCTGTGACATGGGTTTTTATCCCTTCTTCGATGTACATTCCCCCAAAATTCTATTGGACATTTGCTATACCCCACTATCTTTAACCTATCAAAATAAACATTAGGTAATCCTAATCTTCACCCCATATTGTTTTACAAGTTTTTGATTGGTCTTCGTAATTGACGTCTTCAGAAGTGGCACGTCCGGTGTGATTTCATCCTTCTGTAATTCCTTGCACATATTTTGGTCAGCAGTTCCATTGTCTTCACCGGTTTGAATGACCTTGTACATTACATTAATCTACATTGTTTCATTTCACTTTTAACATTTAGTCTGTGGACGAGGGAAGATGGTGAGAACGGATCTAACATGGTTACATTCATCTTCCAAGTCGAAGAAAAGAATAAACAGGGTTGGCCCCTTGTGAGTCAGCACACTGAAAAATAGAAAAATGCATTTAATGTGAGAGCCAAGCAGCTAAGCTTCGGCTCATGCTAATTTAAGGCCTATGAGGTTTTCAGTACAGATTTAATAACGCAAATGTGAGTATAAACTTATTTAAACCTAATATAAACACTTTGGTCATTATTATTAGTCTATGTATACATTGGTGGCCACTCATCGTGGTCACTATTCAAGCGTATGTCTAAGCAAATTACTATTATTATAGTTTCTATGCGTCATCATCACACTGATTCATAAAAATTTTGTGTTAATATGGATTATATATGCTACGCTCTCTCACCATGTTTCATGATTTGTTGTTTAAATTGCAAATTTAGTTATGCTCTGGCATAAACCAGACTTCTGGAGCATAGTAGCGGAACTCAGCTGTAATACCTTCTTAGAGTTTAGCAGCTACATCATTTCTTTAAAGATATACAGGGAATGCTGGCTCCCATGTATAATATGGCAGTCAAAGCACCATTTTTAATTCTTATCCATTGTTTGACCGCAGTCAGCATGGTTGATCAAAGCTTACGTCAAGAGCATTTACACTTCGATCATGGAGGTTCAGGCCCCTGTCTTCAGATATTTCAAGGGGTGTAATTGCAAGGCAGGAGTGTTTTCTGGCCCTGTGATTGTTTACTTTATTTATAACAAGCAGACCAAACTAGCTTACTAAAGTATATCCTTCAAAGTATAAGTAGTGTGCTATTCAGATGCATTCTTTTGCAGATAAGGTTGTCTTATTGGACCTAACTCTGACTAAGCTGCCTCACTCAATGCCTGTCCTACTAAAATATTACACAGAGGATTACCCAAAGATGCATTATTAGAAGAGAAATGGATTAAGATAGTAACATGTAAACGTTGCTGTGTCGAATTTGTCTTAGCAGTGTTTGAATTTATCGGCGATAAAAGCAATCACAAGTGGTTTAGTTTCACAGCAGTAAATTCTGCAATACGTTTACATTCATTTGTATAGCACAGTGAGCGTCTCTACGTGTACTAGTAGTGAAACAAAGAAATGTGCGACATGGGAATTGTTATCATCGCCAATACAGTAGAATTTAGGATGCATTCCAAGAATTCGACTCTTCTTTTACCCAAACATACATGTATATCAATCCTAAAAGTGTATTACCTCAATTGTTACCCTTGTGCACTGTCCACCACCCTTCTAATGGCATACCTAATCACTCTGCATAGTTCTTGGAATAAGTTGTACCTCATATGTACATTGTACTTGGGCCTCTATGCGTGACCTGTTTTCTTGTAGCGCTTTTTATGCTCTTTTGTGCTTTGTCGTTCTGCAGCGTCAGTCTGTGTCTCCAACACCTGTGTTCATTGGGTTCCAGTGTCTGGGGGAGCGGTAAGTGGCTGCAGCATTCCTGCCCTCTGGACCAGATCCTCTGTGGGTGGTTCACCTTTTCGGACAGCCTTCATCAGCCTTGATTCAGCTTTGATTCAGCTGTGATCCATTCCAACATATCTGTAATGCAGGTGCATGCTTTCGGTGATCTCGGGCATAGTCGTCGGTGAATGGCTATTACTACACAGTTTAATCTTGGGTGTAAATGGTGAGTGCCGCATAATGACCATCAATTTTTTATGAGAGATTTGAGCCTCTTGTTTAATTACATAATTACAGCATTCTAGGCATGCTTTCCCATCATTATTAGTTTCAGAAGTAGTATATTTTAGTGTATCCATTGTGGGAAACGCTTCCCCCATTTACTGTCTTCAGCCTGCCAGTGCACTGTGTGCCCTAGTTAGTATGCTACATAATATAGCTCCATGCCCTAGAACTCAAACCAACCTTTTTTGCATGACAGTTTCAAATTACTGTAACTTGAACTTAACAAATATCCCAGCCCACACTAATGACACCTACAATGGATCTAACTCCTTGAATATATTTTAGACTAGGTGATATAGACCTTCCAAAAAGTACAGACAATGAGGCAGAAACAGAATTTTTGCCTTCTGGATTCTGCCCATTACAGAAAGACTGAGTCCATTTCAGAGCTCAATATTGCGCTTCAACCTTCCTCACACTTTCTTCACATTAAAATCGGGCTGTCTTCCAATACTGTACATGATTCAAATGCCCACATATATAATCATCTATTTTCCCGTTTGACATACAAGTCCCCTCTTCTAGTACCTTACGTCCTCCCAGGGGGAATAGTTTTTATTGGCCTTCATTTAGTACACCTCCCCATATCTGGATAGCTGTCTCAAACATTTCATCAAGCACTTCACAGAGTCCTTCATATAGATGTGTGTCATCTATGTTCATTGAAAAAATTGGAAATCATATTTCTAGTTTTTATACCCTACCCCTGGCAAGTGATTGTTACAAGGCAGCTCATTGGTTCCACTATAATGGAAACCAGTAGCGCAGTAAGGAGACAGCCATGCCTCATTTAGCATTCGAGTGTACAGCTTTCCAAGACTTTACATCTCTTGCAAACCCTGGATGTAGGATTCGTGCACAATACATTTACCTGGTCGAAGTATGTACATACTATGCCCACATGCTCAAATACTTTCCAAATGTAAACCCAGAAACAGTGGCAAATGCCTTCTCAATGTCCAACACCACAAATGCTGATTGGGTGTCCATTACTTCTAGGCTGTTTATGCCACCATAAGTGATGCAGCGTACTTCACCACAGTAGAAAACAAACATTGATCGCTGTGCATCAGCTGCTGTGTCACTTGTGATAACCTGTTCACTGTTGATCATAGACAGTGGTCAATAAGCTCTCACATTTGAAGGGTCTCATTGTCCTGTTTGCAATTAGGACCACCATTGCCTCCTCAAATGTGCTAGGAGGTTTTTTTAAAAGGACTTTCAGAAACACCTTCAACGATCTGTCCACCACTATCCCAGAAAAGGGGTGACATAGGTCAAGAAGAAGCCATCACTACTTAGGGTTCTTCTGCTAAATTAGTAATGCCATTCCCCTAACAGCAGTACTATCTTCACAGTTCAAGATACAGTCTCAGTCTTTTGTTTCCAGACCCTGTGTTACTGTTCACAGTGCACACTGATACAGCAGATCCAAGAGGCACATTTGTTCATGTCAGTGGCATCCTTGGAAGTGACACATGACTACTGATGGCAAACTTCTCATTGGGATACCTTAAATTAACAGTAAGGGATTCCTGGTTGCTGGATGCTTCACCCTTGGCAGTTGTGGCCTCCTGGCCATTGACAGGTTCTCCAGTAAAGTAATGACAGGGATCTTCTCAGGATATGATGCATGTCAAGCAGCAACTGCACCAGTTACTTTGGATACAGTGCTGGTTTGGTTGTGAGTTCTTTTCAAACACTCCTCCACATGAAATGTGTAGGGAAACTGAGTGGCCTTCATTTCTTGATCAGTGCTGGTTGCAATCCCCAATGGCATTTGGCTTCTTCTGGCCACCAAATGGCAGCTCTTTGAAAAATGTCAGCAATCCCTTGCTAAAATAGTCCACACAGAATTTCTAAGGGCATTCTATTCTCCATTGTCCATCATTTCAGTGTCTTGTTCTCCAAGCTCTGGCAATAAAATACAGGTGATACATTTCTACTGTCTGTGAAAGCTTTGTTCACCCATTATTTTGTGTCATACCTTTAGCATTTAAAGTGTTTACAGCAATTATACTCACACAACACACAGTCTTCCTAACATGTGTTCCATAGATCCACTATGCGTACTTACTCTCAACACACACACACTCACCCACGCACACACATACACACACAAACACACACACGCCAACAGACACACTCACACACACACACACACACAATGTGAGCACCAGGGTTTGGGTTTCACATTTGAGCAAAACTTTACATGTATAAAGGGTATGGTCAGTGCAAGTAATCTATAAAAAAAACAGTGACTTTTCACCACCTCTTTATGTCAGAAATCAATGGCATACAGTTTAGGCTCATGCCAGTAAAAGGTGCATGCCTGATGCACTCTAAAGGGTTGCAGAACAGGTTCCAGTCATGGGCTTTACCATGGACAGGTCTAGGCCTCATTGCACGCATTGGCTGAGAGTTTTAGTGAGGATATGAGTACTCACAAAGATTTTCCAGGGGTCCAAAAATGATGATCTCTGGTATGATTGAGGACTTCATTGATGGCAGTAGAGCAGAGTGGGGGACGGGCTTGTGTATTGTGGCTGATGTGGATTGGAGTCTGTAGATTGTGTGGAATGTGGGTCACTGAGTTATTGTTTGGGGTTCACTCCATACTGCTCTCTAAAGTAAGCCCCTAGTCTGCAGAAGAAGCATAGATTTGACAATATTTGTTTTTGCTATATTTATGTTACTCTGAACTGCTATTCCTCTACTAGACCCTGGAGTAAGCCTTCTCAGCTTGCTATTGCTACCTTTGGTGTGTTAAGTAGACACAGGAAGTAGCTTGATTATTGAATTGGAATGAAATATAATTTTAGGCCTCATAATCTCATTATGCCTATAGTCCCTTACTCAGAAACATTAAGAGTGCTTAGAAGCAGTCTCACTTAAGCTAATGAGTGCCATTAAAAAATATTTGGCAAAACCCCTAAAAAGGTGTGTAATTCACTGCAGTGGGCGACACAAACACCCAACAGTAGATTTTGGACAGTGAGAACGTTTTAGCCATATCATTGGGAGACTTGATACGTAGTCTTGGCCACTTAGCCAACATATGCTGATTATTATCTGTGCAGGTTCCACAATACAGTGGCATTTCCTTGGAGCAGTGGTACTCAATGTATGGCCCATGGGCTGGTGGCGGCCTGGTAAATCTTTCCTTGGGGCCCGCAGACCTTCCTCTGAGAATCTGTAAACAGCAGCATAGAAATAAAGCTGCTCCATTTTTTTCTGTTACTGATAGCCAGGCAACATCGTTTGGTGATTCTGGGCTTTTTTCTGTAGTCAGTTCAGCTTGTTCTAAGAGCAGGGCTGTCCGGCTCATAAAGCAAGCTGAAATTACCGTAGAAACAAAGCCTGGAATAAGTAAAACAAAGAAAACAATGCTACAAGGGTACATTTGATGGTATTCTTCTGTTTGTGGGCTCATTCATTACAGCTGTTTAAGCTTGTACTCACAGCTGTCAAGTGTTCAGTATGCATATTCTAGTTTGCTGTATTCATGTGTGTGAAATTTATATGTCTCAACCATGATATTTTGAGTGACACTATATTGGAAGAAGTTGAACTAAAAAATTACTGAGATGCTCCATGATCTTTTGTCTTTGGATTATGATATTTATAATACTGTTTTTTTAATGAAAATACCAAAAAACGAAAGTGTCAGAATACAATAGAAAACAGTTACTGGATAGTAAATTGCAGTCAGACTTTATGGTGCAGATGACTACTTTTTTTACATGATAACGGGTGTTGAGGATTCTGCTAGCTATCCCCACTTCTTTCTCAGTATACAGCACTCACCCATCCCTTGGTGATTGGTAACCCCAACACGTGCACATTGTCTGCTTACAGAGACGGGGAAAGACTTCTGCAGACCCATGGTATTCCTGAATTAGGGGCATCATTCACTCCATTTCAAAGGTACTCAGTAAATAGTATGCTGTCAGCCTTGAAACGGAACAGAGCAACAAACATTCCTGGAAAGAGGAGGTCAACCACTTGGTATAGGACCTCTACGGTCAGCTCATGTGTTTGTTGATAGCGCAGGTATGTATTTCATCTTCAAAGAGAGTGGGGATGGGGGTTGTGTCCTCACAGCGAGACATTTCTTGCGCTACTGGCATTTAAACAATCTCTAGTCTGATACTTCTATCAGGTCTTTAATTATTTAAATCAGAGGCAGGCCAGAGAAGTATGGCTTTTTAAGAAAAAAGAAGGAGAGCTAGACAAAAGTGAGTGGAGGGGGTATGGCATCAAATTATGAAAGAGAAGGAAAGTATGAGAACCCGTGAACAGGAGCATGACAGGGTTGGGCTAGCTTTGTGAGCGTGAGGGGGTCCATTCCAGGTTTTTATTTGCAGTCTGGTACCTAAAATCAGTTTTATTTTATCATAAATTCAGGACTCCAGGTAAAAAAGTGCAAATAAATGTCATGTTATGGATGAGCTCCTCACAAAAGGAAATGATAAACCTGAGAGTTTTGGGGCAGTCAGTTTCATGTCAACCTTTCTGTTATAGTTTTACTGTTGGGTAGGTTACTGGTACTGCATGGAAAAATGTAATGCTTGAATGCAATTAAATATGCTACAGAAGGTAATAATTGTTGCCACTATGGCTATTTCCCAGCTTGGGGGTCAATACATTTTATGATGAAGTGACACTCAATATCACGCCTAGGCACAATGCAAACATGGAAATACCACACATAAGCAGGCTGAAAACCTTGCAGCCCTGTAATATATGGATATGCATTTGTTGGACCTGGCCCTTTTACACGTCATTCCTGGTTTTTCTGACCTTTGTTGGCTGACGTTATGACTCTGAGCACTTTTTCACTGCTAATCAGGGTTCTTCCTTGTTGGTAGCGTAGGCATGTTTGGTATGGTTGTGATTGGGTCAGAAATGCTGCTTACTGGTGTAGGTGTATGTAGGTGTATTTTTTATTACTATTACAGAATTGCTACTTCTAGGAAGTGTGCATTTCACTGTGCTTATGACTCTGGTGTTTTGCAGCTTGACCCAAATCCACGTCTGGGAAGACTGACAGTTGGGCTTTGTGCATACTTTTTAGCCTGTACACAGGGAGGGTGGGAGGTGTCACAGAGGTGCATCTACATCTTGTATGGTCTTCCTGGGCTGAGAGAAGGGAGAGAGGGGGCACACCTGCATTTGTAAAGGCTGTGCCCTGGCCTCGCACAATAGGGTAATTTACCCCCCACTGATGTTGGGAGCCTGTGCTGGAGAAGAGAAGTGGCACTCCCAGAACCAGTTGTAACTGGTTGAAAATCCCCTTGCTTCCTCATTGTAAAACACAAAGAAAATTGAGTATAAGTACAGGGGACTTTTCCCCACAATTTGGAAATTCTTGGGACTCCAGAGACTTACTTGGAACTGGGCACAGGATGCTGCTGAATGGACTCACCAGGACCCACCTTGGACTGCTGCTGTTGTGCTGGCCTTTGACCTACTTGGTCACTAGGAGGAACTGCCACCATCTGCACCCCTTGTGCTGGCCTGTTGTTGAGGCCTGGAAGCGCTGTGCTACCCTCCCTTTTGTCTCCACAGGCAGGGTGTTGTGGTCACTAACCCCTGTACTTCCCAAGCAGCACAAAGAGTGCTCCTTTTCTGCCAGAGCACGTTGCTGTGACAATTTCTGGTCCCGTGCACAGTGTGCGCACTTTGCCGCCTTCAAAGTTCACTGCCGCGACCAGAGATACGAGATGTGCCTTAAAGCGCTTTGGAGAAGCGCTCGAGTTGCTGCCCGACTTCACCGCTGCAGCTCAAGTGTTTTGTTGTGTGGAGCGCATCGCGCTCCACCTAGTGCCCCCAGGGCACCAAAAGAAGGAAGAAAGGAGCAAGTGCACTCCAACCATGCCCCCAGGGCAAAGTGCGCTTTCAGACGCACCTCCGGGGCACCAGCAGGCACCTTCCTTGGTGCATGCTCACCACAGCAGCCCAGGAAGGGCAAGAGAGCAGCTTTTTCTTCAACGTGTCAGGTGCAGCTGCTGTAGGGCAGGAGGAAAGCCTCATCGGAGGCCCCTGCTCCACTCTTCATTTTTAGGCAGTCGCATCGAGGACAAGGGCGGCTGCCTAGAATGACGCAGGGAACAGGGGTGGAAAGGGAATTCCTTTCCCCCTGGCCACTGCCTTAGGGGTGCAAACACCCCAGTAACTTGTCTTCGGCATTGTGGTGCCCCCCCCAACCTGGTGGAAGGGCCAGTGGAGGCCTGGTGGGGGACCCCAGAGATCAAGGGCCCCAGGAGGGGCCCATTAGGTACCTCAGAGAGGGTGCCATCCACCCCTCTCCCCCAGGAGCCAAACATGGCCCCCATTTAGTGCACAGGAGCGGCGGGGGCCCACCTTCCTCTTCCAGGCCCTAGGAGTGCCTTTTTCTCAGGAAACAGGTACTTTTGGGGACATGTTAGGGGGATATGCTCCATATCTATTTTGCTAAGGCTATATAGATTTGCTACATGTTCCTCTCATGGGCGTGACATGCTGATATATGTCTTTTATGACTTTCCATAGGTTCTCTAATGTTCCTTTTATGGATATTTATGACGTGTTCATGACAAGTACATATATTTCTTTAGTGGGATTCCTGACTACTGCTTATATTGCAGCATCCTGAGTACTTCCATGTTCTAATGTGACAACTGCTTATTCTTGCAGAGTATTAGTAACCTGTGTTACATTCTGACAACTGCTAAGGTAGCAGGGTATTACTGATGTGTAATGTTTGGTCTAATTATGTTTTGTGCAGTACAGTTTATCTTTACATAGCTCAGTGTTGTGTTTACTTTGTAGTGTACATATTACATCACATGTGTTGTGTGTGTAGTGCAAACGCTTTACACATTGCCTCCGGGTTAGGCCTGAATGCTCGTGCCGAGCTAACAAGGGAGTGAGCAGGGGTTATCTTGGATGTGTAACTCCCTTTCCCTGACTGGGTGAGTTCTGCCTGGCTTAGGTGCATACCCTAGGCAACCAGAAACCTCATTTCTAACAGTTTTGGTGAAAAAGCTCATTTTCATCACTCCAGACTTCAGTGATTGGAGGGTGTAGGAAAGTACCATCTTGCCTGCCATGTTACCCCCATTTTTACTTGTCTGTCAGTTTGTTTTTGCCTGTGTCACTGGGATCCTGCTAGCCAGGACCATAGTGCTCATAATTTGTGGCCTACATGTGTTCCCTGTGTGGTGCCTAACTGTGTCACTGAGGCTCTGCTAACCAGAACCTCAGTGCTTATGCTCTCTCTGCTTTTAAAATTGTCACTGCAGGCTAGTGACCATTTTTACCAATTCTGATTGGCACACTGGAACACCCTAATAATTCCCTAGTATATGGTACCTAGGTACCCAGAGCATTGGGGTTCCAGGAGATCCTTATGGGCTGCAGCATTTCTTTTGCCACCCATAGGGAGCTCACATAATTCTTACACAGGACTGCCACTGCAGCCTGAGTGAAATAACGTCCACATTATTTCACAGCCATTTTACACTGCACTTAAGTAACTTATAAGTCACCTGTATGTCTACCCCACATTTAGTGAAGGTTAGGTGCAAAGTTACTAAGTGTGAGGGCACCCTGGCACTTGCCAAGGTGCCCCCACATTGTTCAGGGCAATTTTCACAGACTTTGTGAGTGCGGGGACACCATTAGACACGTTCACTACATATAGGTAAATACCTATATGTAGCTTCACAATTGTAACTTCGTATATGGCCATGTAACATGTCTAAGATCATGGAATTGTCTACCCATGCCAAATCTGGTATTGGGGTGCCAATCCCATGCATCCCGGGGGTTCCAGCATGGACCCCGGTGTAGGAAAGTACCATCTTGTCTGGCATGTTACCCCCATTTTTACTTGTGTGTATGTTTGTTTTTGCCTGTGGCACTGGGATCCTGCTAGCCAGGACCCCAGTGCTCATAATTTGTGGCATTTATGTGTTCCCTGTGTGGTGCCTAACTGTATCACTGAGGCTCCGCTAACCAGAACCTCAGTGTTTATGCTCTTTCTGCTTTAAAAATTGTCACTGCAGGCTAGAGACTATTTTCTCCAATTCTGATTGGCACACTGGAACACCCTTATAATTCCCTAGTATATGGTACCTAGGTACTGAGGGTATTGGGGTTCCTGGAGATCCCTATGGGCTGCAGCATTTCTTTTGCCACCCATAAGGAGCTCAGACAATTCTTACACACGACTGCCACTGCAGCCTGAGTGAAATAATGTCCATGTTATTTCGCAGCCATTTTACACTGCACTTAAGTAACTTATAAGTCACCTATATGTCTAACCCTCACTTGGTGAAGGTTAGGTGCAAAGTTAATAAGTGTGGGGGCACCCTGGCACTAGCCAATGTGCTCCCACATTGTTCATGGCAATTTCTCCGCACTTTATGAGTGTGGGGACACCATTACACTTGTGAACTACATATAGGTCAATACCTATGTGTAGCTTCACAATGGTAACTCCCAACATGGCCATGTAACCTGTCTAAGATCATGGAATTGTCCCCCCCATGCCAAATCTGGTATTGGGGTGCCAATCCCATGCATCCAAGGGTCTCCAGCATGGACGCAGGGTACTGCCAAAATAGCTCTCTGGGGTTTTCTCTGAAGCTACTGCTGCTGCCAACCCTCAGACAGGTTTCTGCCCTACTGGGGTCTGGGCAGCCCAGTCCCAGGAAGGCTGAACAAAGGATTTCCTCTGAGAGAGGGTGATTTCCTCTGAGACAGGGTGTTACACCCTCTCCCTTTGGAAATAGGTGTTAAGGGCTGGGGAAGAGTAGCCTCCCCCAGCCTCTGGAAATGCTTTGAAGGTCACAGATGGTGCCCTCCTTGCATAAGCCAGTCTACACTGGTTCAGGGAGCCCCAAGCCCCTGCTCTGGCATGAAACTGGACAAAGGAAAGGGGACTGACCACTCCCCTGTCCATCAGCACCCCAGGGGTGGTGCCCAGAGCTCCTCCAGTGTATCCCAAACCTCTGCATAGGTGTAAGGGCACAATGGAGACCTGTGAGTGGCCAGTGCAAGAAGGTGAGGTCATAGACCCCTCATGTTAGGCTCTTACCTGGTTAGGCAGCCAATCCTCCTCTGAGGGCTATTTAGGGTTTCTCCTGTGGGCTTCTCTTCAGATAACGAATGCAAGAGCTCACCAGAGTTCCTCTGCACTTTTCTCTTCGACTTCTGCCAAGGATCGACTGCTGAATGCTCCAGGACGCCTGCAAAATTGCAACAAAGTAGCAAGAAGACTACCAGCAACATTGTAGCACCTAATCCTGCCGGCTTTCTCTACTGTTTCCTGGTGGTGCATGCTCTGAGGGCTGTCTGCCTTCGCCCTGCACTGGAAGCCAAGAAGAAATCTCCCATGGGTCGACTGAGTCTTCCCCCTGCTACCGCAGGCACCAAACTTCTGCATCACTGGTTCTCTGGGTCCCCTCTCATCTTGATGAGCGTGGTCCCTGGAACGCAGGAGCTGGATCCAGTGGTCCATCTGTCCAAATTTGGAGGAGGTAAGTCCTTGCCTCCACACGCTAGGCAGTAATCCTGTGCACTGTGTGATCTGTAGCTGCTAGGGCTTCTGTGCACTTTTGCAAGACTTCCTTCGTGCACAGCACAGCCCAGGTCCCCAGCACTTCGTCCTGCATTGTCCAACTCACTGAGTTGACCTCCGGCTTCGTAGTACCCTCGTAGTACCCTCTTTTGTTGTGTTGAGACAACCGCTTTGCTCAGAACGCCTGTTCAAGTGCTTCTGCAGGTGCTGCCTGCTTTGGCATGGGCTCTCTGTCTTTCTGAGTGCCCCCTTTGTCGCCTCCTCCAAGGGGCGACCTCTTGGTCCATCCTGGGCCCGGGCAGCACTCATTTTCTTCAACCGTGACTCTTGCAGCTAAGAAGGCTTGTTTACGGTCTTTCTGCGTGGAAGCAACTCTGCATCCTCCAGCATGCTGTTTGACATCTTCTGTGCAAAGAAGAAGTTCCTGGCTCCTTCCGTTGTTGCAGAATCTTCAGCTTCTTCCACCGGGAGGCAGCCCTTTCGCCCCTTCATCCGGGGTTTAGTGGGCTCCTGCCCCCCCCCAGACACTTGCGTGACTCTTGGACTTGGTCCCCTTCCTTTGCAGGGCCTCAGGTCCAGGAATCCGTCTTCAGTTGTTGTCCTTGCAAAATCCCATTTACTCCTACTTTTCACGGTCTTGTGGTGGGGTATCTTGGACACTCTTAGTGCTTTCTTACACTCCAAGTGACCCTCTTCACACTACACTAGGCCTGGGGTCCATTCGTGGTTTGCATTCCACTTTTGGAGTATATGGTTTGTGTTGCCCCAGGCCTATTGAATCCTATTGTATTCTACAATGTTTGTACTACTTTTCAAGCTGTTTACGTACCTGATTTTGGTTTGTGTGTATATTTTGTGTATTTTACTTACCTCCTAAGGGAGTATATCCTGTGAGATATTTTTGGCACATTGTCACTAAAATAAAGTACCTTTATTTTTAGTAATTCTGAGTATTGTGTTTCTTATGATATAGTGCTATATGATATAAGTGGAATAGTAGGATCTTTGCATGTCTCCTAGTTCAGCCTAGGCTGCACTGCTATAGCTACCTCTATCAGCCTGAGCTGCTAGAACACTGCTAATCTACTAATAAGGGATAACTGGACCTAGCAGAAGGTGTACGTACCATCAGGTACGCATTATGGGGGTTATTCCGACCCCGGCGGGCGGCGGGCGCCTCCCGCCGGGCGGAGACCGCCAGAAGACCGCACCACGGTCAAATGACTGCGGCGGTCATTCTGACTTTCCCGCTGGGCGGGCGACCGCCAAAAGGCCGCCCCCCCGCCCAACGGGAAAGCCCCAGCAACGATGAAGCCAGCTCCGAATGGAGCCGGCGGAGTTGCTGGTGTGCGACGGGTGCAGTGGCACCCGTCGCGATTTTCAGTGTCTGCTAGGCAGACACTGAAAATCATTATGGGGCCCCCAGGGGCCCCACAACACCCGTTCCCGCCATCCTTTTCCTGGCGGTTTTTACCGCCAGGACCAGGATGGCGGGAAGGGGGTCGGAATCCCCATAGGATTCTTTGGGGCAGGGGTAAACCGGCGGGAAACCGCTGGTTGCCCTTTTCTGACCGCGGCTTTACCCGCCGCGGTCAGAATTGCCCATGAAGCACCGCCAGCCTGTTGGCGGTGCTTCCGCGACACTCTGCCCTGGCGGTTTTCAACCGCCAGGGTCAGAATGACCGCCTATATGCCAGGCCAGCCTCCTACAGAGGGTCTCTGATTTCAGTCCTGATTGTTGCACTTTGGAAAACAATGCGTATTTATAATGGTACTAGATCTCATCTTGTGACTGCATGCACTGTGAATATGCAGTTTATAAACCTTTCATACAGTATAAAGTAAGCTACACATTTAAAAAAGGTATAGATTACATGTAAATTAGCCTGTAGGCTGCTGCAAAAAGTGAAAAAAGTTTTGAAGGAATGAATTTTTCTCATAATTGTGCTACTTTTCTGTCCCCCTAATTCCTCGCCCTGCCTGGGGGGGGGGGGTGATGGGACGTTAACAATGTGCCCTTGGGCACACCCCACACTGTACTTTTTGGCCCCCAAGAAAATGTTTACGAGTACCCATACTTTGGACAAAGTAGCACTTGTGTCTTTGTGATGTATTCTTCTAAAATAAATGGCATGCCAACATAGAGTAAGTAGGTTTTTATTTATGTACCTCAGCCACCAACTGACCACTCACCAACTGTCCTATCACAACATTCTCAACAGTCAGCATCATGTTCCTTTGATGTCAGTCAATATGTCACACATCTCCATCCCATAACATGTTCAACTAAACAATTAAAAATAATTACAAAAGAGAAATAATGAAATACATAATACACATTTTCTCTACAAATTAACTTGAATCAATGAACATACATGTCAGAATATTAGAACACAATTTAATATGAACATAAGTCTGTAAATGTGAATACAACAACTATGGCACTTAAGGGACAGCTGGCATGTTGAATATGAATGAATACAATGATAACAATGCAGTATACTACTTGAAAGTCTTCTAAGAGACCTCAAAGTCTGGTATTATTGATCTACAATATCCTGTAAGTAGCAGGGTTTCCTACATACTTTTGACTTTGCCTTCAAAGACCATCTGCTGGGAAACTTTAATTTGAGTTCACAGTATTTGTAACTTCCTCTCTCCCTTCGTTGCCATCGGCATCATGACCATCATCTTGTACTTTCCGCTCTTAAGGTAAATGTACAAAAACAATTCTATTCTTGTTCCATAGTCTAACGTCTGGATGGACCAAACCACAAAAATCCAACACATACAAGTAAAGTTATGAATTCTTAAACTAAAAAGAGTCTTACTCCATAGAAAACAATGGCTCTGTTGATGTTACAAAAAGGTACCTGGTTTGCACCAAAAATAAAGCTGCACAAGAAAGCATGCGTCGGAAGTCAGTGATACATCGATTCTTTACTCACAAGTGAGGCTGCATATCGTTTCTTCCTTGATTGGGTACAAAATGCGTTGTTTCTTTCTCTCCCGCAAGAGAGCCATGCATCGATTTCTGGACGGGCACCTCAGGTCTGGGCAGGTCCATGTCAATTTTGATGCCCGGCCACGATGCATGCGAAGTCTAGCCGCACAGTAATGAGGAACCATGCTTCATGGGGCTTGCATTGATTTCAACAGCCGCAAGCGGTTGTTGTGTCATTTCTTCAGCCGCGATGCAGGTGATGTGTCGTTTTCCCAGCTGCGATGCAGGTGGTCCATCGATTTCTCAGCCACGATGCATGTGGTGTGTCATTTTTACAGCCGTGTTGCTGGTGGTGTGTCAGATGTTTCCCTGCCCACTCCTGTGTGTGAATTTCTGCCTTGGTTCCACCAGCTTCACCTTTCAAGGGCTTAGGGACTGGAGTGGTCACCACTTGGCAGGGTAGGAGTTTCAGCAGGGAGTCCAGGTGTTGACAGAGGAAGTCTTTGATTGACCTCAGACTTCAAAACAGGAGGCAAGCTCAGGCCAAGCCCTTGGAGACACTTCACAAGTAGGAATATACCACAAAGTCCAGTCTTTGTTCTCTCTCAGGAAGAAGCAGCAACTGCAGGCCAACCAAGCAAAGCACAGTCACAGGCAAATGGGCATCACTCCTCCTCCAGCTCTTCAGCTCTTCTCCTTAGCAGAGGTTCCTCTTGGCTCCAGAAGTAATCTAAAACTCTGGGGTATTGGGTCCACTACTTATACCACTTCCTGCCGTTGAAGTATGCAAACTTCAAAGGAAAGTCTCTGTTGTTCACAAGATCTGCCTTGCCCAGGTCTGGCCCCAGACACACACCAGGGGGTTGGAGACTGCATTGTGTGAGAGCAGGCATAGCCCATTCAGGTGTAAGTGTCAGCTCCTCTTTCCACTCTAGCCCAGATGTCCCATCAGGATATGCAGACTACACCCCTTTGTGTCACTGTCCAGTGGAGATTCAAAAACAGCCCAGCTGTCAGTCTCACCCAGTCAGGGAATATATAAGGAGGCAGAGTCACAGAATGCTTTAAGCAAGAAAATGCCCTCTTATGAAAACTGGCATTTTCAAACGGAAAATCTAAAAAACAGCTTTATCAAAAGATGTATTTTTTTTAATTGTGAGTTCAGAGAACCCAAACTCAAAATCTCCATCTGCTCCCAAAGGGAAAATGCACATACAATATATTTAAAGGCAGCCCCCATGTTAACCTAAGAGACAGATAGGCTTTGCAACAGTGAAAAACTAATTTGGCAGTATTTCACTGCCAGGCCATGTAAAACACAAGAATACATGTCCTACCTTTAACATACACTGCACCCTGCCCATGCGGATACCTAGGGCCTACCTTAAGGGTGCCTAACTTGTATAAAAATGGGAGGCTTGGGCCTAGCAAGTGTGCATACTTGTCTGGTCAAATTGGCAGTTTAAAACTGCACACATAGACACTGCAATGGCAGGTCAGAGACATGTTTACAGGGCTAGTCATGTGGGTGGCAAAATCAGTGCTGCAGGCCTCCTAGCAGCATTTGCTATTTGATTTAAAGGCCCAGGGCACCTCTAGTACACTTTACTAGGGACTTACTAGTAAATTGAATATGCCAATCATGGAAAAGCCAATTACACATACAATTCACACAGGGATCACTTCCCCTTTAGCACTAGTCAGCAGTGGCAAAGTGTCCAGAGTACCAAAACCAGCAAAAACAAAGTTTAGCACACAGTCAGAGCATAGGAAGCATAGGCAAAAATACAGGGGAGACCATGCCAAGGATGCCAGGTCTAACAGATGCTAACTCTTCTTTATTAGCAGGTTCTTTCAAAGCCATGATAGTATGAATCAGTTCCTGTTTGAGAAGAATACCTTCTCGTGACAATCTGTGATAAAGATAATCAACCTCAGACAGACCACATTTTCACTTTTCAGCTCTTAAGATAAGCCCTGCTGTTTTCAACCATTCACAAATTCCCTGTCCCTTACATTATGCTCTTCAGTAGGTGATTCAAAGACTATAATGTAGCATTTGACCCCAGCAATGCCACTAAGAATATTTTGGATAGCCCGCTGAAAAACAGCTGTTGCAGAGATTAGACCAAACAACATTCTTTTAAATTTGTACACATCCACTGGAGTGACAAATGCTGTTAGTTCTCCAGGTGCCTCCTCCAGTTCAACTTGATGGTCTGCTGATGCAAAATCAAGAGTTGTGAAAACCTTTGCATCAGCAAATGTGGAAATCATGTCTTCTATATTAGGTAAAGGGAACCTGTCTACTACTATTTCTTTATTAAAAGATCTAAGGTCAATGCAAAGACAAACATCTCCTTTCTCTTTGCACACTACTACAATGGATGAAAGCTATCCAGCAGCCTCTATAGATTCAATAAAATGTGTGTAATTCTTTAGCCACTGCATCTTGCATACATAATGGTACATGTCTCACTTACACTACATCTGGTACTGCTGGCTCTCTCAATCTGATGTTATGTTAATATTCTGATTGTGTCCCCAGTCTGTTATCAAATAAGCTGCGAAATTCTTATACAAAGGCATTACTTTTTTAAGACTGAATCCCAAATCACCTTGGTTATGTAATTTAACAGATCATCTCCCTTACACAAGACATAAACTTTTCCTTTGGTCAATTTGTTTCCAATTCCAATTTTGGCTTCAAAATACCACAGCATTTTAATCTCTGATTCGCCATATCCTCTAGGTTTACTTTTCATGTGACACGTTTTTTTTCCCTATAAGTAAACACTGATCACAAATGATTTTTTCTAATGTTCCCTCAAATTTACATGTGGATGCTAACTTTTGAAGGCTTATTACAAATTCTTCTAATGTCTCGCCTTTTCCTTGACTCCTAAGGTTGAAGTGATTTCTCTTTAATATTGTGCTTACTCGTGGTTAGTAATGTGCATCCAAGTTTGTTATCACTATTTCATATTCATTCAAGTCCCTAGCCTTACTGGGCAGTAAATCTGGCAAACTTTCAAGTATCTCTTGCCCTTCTGCTCCAAGAAAATGTAACAGAAGTGCATGTCACCTTTCTGCACTCAGGTTTGTGCCACATACCCTGCAGTACTTCAAAAACATGTTTTTCACTTTACTCCATTTCAATACAGGTTTTCCAGGTGACTGTATAAAAATGGTGGAACTGTTACATCTTGTATTTTATCTGCCCTGTATGTTTTACTCCTAATATTTCAGAAAAACGATTTGGCCAAATGAGTAGTATCTGTAATTTACCATACCAATTTCTAATTTGGTAAATTATCCTCCAAGGAATTTTCAGATATAAAGACAGTACCAATACTATTCTTTTTAGTTTATTGTTTTTTGGCCAAAATCATATGGCAAACAATACTTTAAGTAGCTGTCAAAAAAACCTTCAATTGTACAGAGTATATTAAATTACAAAATGGCCCCCGGGAAAACCTTTCTTCTATCCTAAATCAATGATTAGCACTCTCTGAGACTATGAGCTGTGCCTCCTCGCCTCGCAGCTGCTAAGGTCTCAAGCTCTGACTCCCGCTGTTTGCTATCTTAAAAAACAATGGCAGGCAAGCAGATTGCTATTGCACTGTGGGGAGCCGGCGGAGAGCGAGTTGCCCTGAGGAAAGCAAGACCACTTTTCTTTACAAAAATAATAGCAGTGGAACAGAGAGTGCATCTTGCTGTGGGGAGCAGGAGAGAGAACAACAGAGAGCAAATCCCGCTGTGTCACACTCACAGCTTTACAGGCCCCATTTTGCCTTCTCATACTCAACTATTAAATGAGAGATGCAGTCGTCTGACTTATTTAAAATCCACACACTCAAGCAGGCAAGCATCTTCAAACCCAGTTACTTGCTCAGAGCGTGGTCTCTGTACAACCAGCCTGACCGCCCTCTGATTCTTCCTCACTTGAGTATTTAGAGACCACTGCAGCATTCTCTGATCTTGCCCTTGTTAGTCTCTGGAGTTGGGCAAAAAGCTATTATATTGTTAAGAAAATCTTGCCACCCACAGTAAAATGTTCTTCACTATTGATTCACCACTACCAGTCGACTTCTCCTCTTCAAGACCCAACACACAAATGTAGGTCACATGTGCTGCAGTGCTATAACCTGCCCATGTCGTCCAAATTTAGTGCTTTTTTATAAAATAGATGGCACACCAACGTAGAGAAAGCAGGTGCTTATTTAGGCACTTCACCAACCAACTGACCCCTAACCATCTGTCCGATCCCAACATTCTCAACAGCTGACAATGTGGCATTCCAGTACATGTCCCTATGATGTCAGTCAATATGCCGCAGTCTTACCATCGAAACTACTTACACCTCACTATTTCAGTAATGAGTAAGATGAAAGCTATAGAACCAGACGACATACTTTTTATTAAGCCAAATCTCTCCTTGTGCCAGTGTAGCAGGGATACAAGGAAATTGAACTAAACACTGGCAGTAAGTATGTGATAAGAAAACAGAACTTTTTAGCATACTCTTACAGGCAGGGCTCAGTCAAGTAAACAGTAGCCCAGAACTACTGTTCACCAGGGAGCCACATTTAAAGGTCAGGTGGGCCACAAGTGCCCGGGTCCCACAATGAATATCCCTGAGCTAGGCCAACAAAAAGTAAGGAATCCACTGTTTAAACAGGGAGGCAGATTGCAGCTTGTTCCTATGTGTTTCACAGTCAATACAACTTTGGCCTAAATCTCATAAGGCAAATTTTTCCAATATTGTTATGTTGCTCGAATGTGAATTGATTGTGAAAAAAAGACAAGAGGTGTTTGGCAAAACAGGAAAAATGTGTTCAATTCAACATTATGGCCGGGGGAACATTTACAGAATTGGCCTCTGAGGACTGACTCAAGGTAGAACTGAATTGCACTGTGTTTTATACATTTCTGGGTATCATAGAACAATTACAACATTCCTGTTAGGTAAAAAATACCAGCAGTTGTCTTGGAGTCATAAATAAGGTCCAAATAAAAAATGCAGGTGGGCCTTGATCTTGTGCGGACACAATGTGGGCCAGCGGGTACGTGTCCAGACTCAGGGGGAAAGAAATCATTGCCTGTTGCTGTGCGTGCTGTCTTCTCACTGGCTAAGTGTTGCTAACTTTATGTGGCATCTGACTTTATGGTGTGTTGGGAGTATGTACTCCCCTCCGGCCATGTGTGTTCTATTGGGGCCAATTTCCTCTGACCATTGTGGTGTTGCTCTGCCCATCTATGTGATTGACCTAACATTCCTGTTCACGCACTTGGCTGCCGGCTACTCACCAATCGACCTGTGACCTGTCAGTCAGTAACCTCAGGCCTAAGTCTCAGAGCCTGCCTGACCACGTACTTTGGAGTTGTTGGCATTGGAGTTGATGAAGAGTTTAATATGAGTTAATTTAATAATGGTGATGTGACTTAATTGTTATATATGAATGTATCATTGTGTGCATCAACATCGATTATTCCAATATTAACAGTTAGACTATGCAGGCATAATAAAAAAGCTGAAACACCTAATATTTTGTCTTTGCAAGTTGAACAAAACATACTTATAGACCTGCACAGGTAAAATGAAACAATCTTTTAGATAACTAGAGGCAAGAAGGCAACATTAGGTACCTGAGGACAAAATTAAATGTATTGTGTTATTAAATTAAATTAAAATGATGGTTTAAAAATGTTTGCCTGTCTTTTTTGGTGCTCCTAAAATAACAACAGCTGAACGTTTCTATAACGCAAAAATATATTTCCACACAAAACCTAAGTTATATAATGGTTAACATGTTCATTGTAGAAAGCGCTCACATACCAAACATTATCAAAGTGCTCTCTGAAAACTGGTAGAACAAGTACTACTAGAGAATACTCACTCTCCTCAACCAACAAACAACAGAGCTTTTCACTGTTTCCTGTGAGAAAACAGGGCTAATTCCAGAGCCCCCCTAACATTTTGACCCCTTTTTTCACTTATTACTGGTGTTTTTCTGACTGATGGTGCCCTGGTACTGCTAACCTGTGCTCCTTATACAATAACTATGCATATTATCCCAATTATATTTGGCTATGTCAACCTACCTATAAGTCCCTATTATAAGGTAGGGCATGTAGATTTAGGAGCCCTAACATAGGTAGTACACTGCTGAGGAGCCCAGGGTCATTTTAAAGGCAGGCCTGTCTTGCTGGCTGCTTTTAAATTAAAGTTATATGCAAGTTCAACTATGGATTTTGGTACTTCCAAAGTCTTAAACTATATTATTTTTACATATAAGTCACCCCCTAAGGTGTGCCCTACTTGCCCCTAAGGTTGAGTGCCATCTAACTATAAGCAGGGACCTTATAAAAATAGTTTTTTAAGCCCTGGTGAGGTAAAACTGCCAAAATTGTTTTTCCCTCACTGTAGTGAATGGCCTCCATTGGCTAAAAATGGAGAGACTTTATTTTAATTAACAAAGTCCTCTTATGTATCAGACACCTCAAGTATGGTATCAAATTACTTGTTATAATAAATCCCACAACCTACAATAGTTGGATTTAGTATTACTAGTTCAGGCAAAGAGTTTTAAACTCTACCTGAAAGTTGCCAACTTCTGCTCTGTAATGCCATTCTCTGGTTGGCCAGCCTCTGGCAGCCTGGCTGATCACAAGGGATGTGCCTGCGAGAGCAGAACTACCTCAGCAGATGGGGAAGTAGAAAGGTGGGGAGGGCTGCAAAACTGGTCTTTAAAGGCAGGGAAGGACATTTGGATCAACTCAGCACCTCCCTCACATCCTGAACCCCAGACAATTATGTGCCCTCTTGATTAGATTAGGAGAGGGCAGGAGAGGGGTCTGTTTAGGATTTGTAGCCACACCAGTGGGTGGGCTCAGACAGATGTAACCTTCTGAAATCAGTTTCAGCCATGATGGATTTTTGAAGAATGTTGCTCCCTGGGATTGATTTTTGACACACTTCACAGGAAGTAGTCACAGCAGGGGGAAGGACCCTGCATCTGATTGGAGAACCAGGACCCCCCTTGTTTTTCACCCAGGAGCGAGGATAAATATGGCAGAGCTGCACCTACACCTCAGATCCCTACAAGGACCAAGACAAAGAAGGACCGCCCTTATGGATCCCTGACCTGCACCTGGGCACTGCATTCTGAAGGACTGCACAGCTGCACACTTGGGCTTCACCACTGAAAGGACTTTGCCTGTCTTCTACTGCTTCAAAAAGGGACTCCCTGTTTGCTACAGGTACAAAGGCACTGCTCAGAGTCCCCTGCAGCAAGTTCTGCAAGCACAGCTCAGCTGACCAGCGTCCAGTGGCCATTTGAGGATTCTGACCAGGTGCATTCTGGGAATTGTAGTCTCAACTCACAAGGAGCAACTCAGAGCTTCAGGAACCTTGGATCAAGTTCTGGACATCTCAAGGACCCACAGAGAACCTCTGGAAGAAGATCCAGATGTTTGGAGACGTTTGGAGCAATTCCATAAGTTGAAGAGTTGCATTGTGGGAGTTGCAGTCCCAGACCCAAGCAGAAAACCAGAGCCTCTGAACCCTTGGCTGGTGCTGTGGACCACCCTCTTGAATCTAGAAACACTTCTGAAAGTAGGTGTGACAGTGTTCCCTCATGGGTGGCCTGAACTCAGGACTTTGTCCCTTTCCAGTGTGACCTTTTTTATCCCTTTGAGAGCTAGTTGTTTCTGTACGCTATAAAACAATTCTTTAAAAAATCATATCTATCGTCCCCCTTATCTGATTTTAATTGTTTTGTTGTCATTTTAGAGATACAAATATAATCTATTTTTATTAATTGGTGTTGGATTTTCAGTGTGTTTTCTGTTTTACTTATTTACTGTTTTGTGATTTTTAAATGCTTTACACACATTTCCTGAGTTATGCCTTGTCGCTCGTTGCCAAGCTAAGGGTTGAGCTGGGTTTAATTTATTGAGACGTAACTGGACCTAAGTGGAGGTTAATGACCTATTGCTACATGTAGGTACTTACCTGCCTTTACCAATAATCCACTTTCCAACATTTCCCCACCTGAAATATGATTGATTTACCTACAGTGGCGGGGGAGTAGCGAGTGTCCAAGCAGTACAGACTGGAACCTCAAAATGCTAACAGCCAAAAGGTTTTTGTTCCAATATTCTCAGATATATTAAACGATATTCATAGGGCAGACTGCTCAAACAGTTTAACTAAGACAACAGGACTCAGGATGAGCACCAGATTAAGGGCCAGATGTATGAAAAAATTTTGCACTCGCAAACAGTGCGAATCGCAAAAATCGGCCGTTTGCGAGTGCAAAAAAGTGGTCTGCGATGCATGAAAGGCATTCGCAGACCAAAAATAAGAAATCGCAAAAATTGCGATTTTTTGCATTGCGACCTGGTTTTGCGAGTCGCAATTTGCAATTCGGTATTTCCAGTAGGAAATTGCGAGGCGCAAATTGCGACTCGCAAAATCAAAGTCGCAAAGAGATGCATCAAAAAATCGCAAATTGCGATTTTTCGCAGAATGGCATTTTGCACATGCAAAATACCACTAACTCAAACCAGGTGGTAACCAGGTGCAACCTATATAAAGAGGCCCAGAATGCCTCAGACTCTTTTCAACAATGGCAGCACTCTACTTAATGGCGAGGAGGATGAGGATCTTAGCAGGTTTGAGGAGAGGGAGGAGGAGACAGGAGCGCATTTTCAGAGTGCGCATTACACTTTTTAACCTGACAGAGGAGGAAATATATGAGAGGTATAGGTTGAACTCAGCCATGATACTTGATCTGATAGCTGAGCTACAACCCATACTGCAGCGCAGAACACTAAGGACTCACAGCATACCCACCCATGTGGAGGTATTATGCTCCCTCCACCCACTCGCCTCAGGGAGCTATCAAGGGGTCATAGCAGCTGGAGGGGTCTCACAGTGTACCCTCTCCAGATTTTTTAATGCATTTATCAACGCCATGCTGATCAAACTACACCAGTACATCAGATTCCCCCACACCCCACAGGCAATACAGCAGACAAAAATTGAATTTCACCAGATAGCACAGTTCCCCCACGTCCTAGGTGCCATAGATGGGAAACATGTGGCAATCTGTCCACCATCCGCCACAGAGTATGTGTACTGCAACAGGAAATACCAACATTCAATGAATATACAGGTGATATGCAATGCCTCCTACATCATTACTGATCTCGTGGCCAGGTACCAAGGGAGCACACATGATTCGTACATCTTTCACCACAGCGGGATTCACACACGACTGCTAGCTGGGGAGTTTGGTGAAGGATATCTACTAGGTATTGTCCCTCTATACAATGGCGCATTGATGGCGTGCTGATGTCAGATGGCTCAGTTACTCATCATACCCTCTGTCCCTTCCAGGAGACAGTGCTTACGCAGTGCGCACCTATTGGTGACGCCCTACCTCAATCCTGCAACACCAGCTGAACCGAGATACAATGCAGCACACAGGGCAACCCGCAATGTGGTGGAGCACACATTTGAACTGCTGAAGAGTCGCTTCTGGTGCCTCCACAAAAGTGGAGGGGCACTACAGTACAGTCCAGAGACGACATGTAGAATAGTGGCTACTTGTGCTATCTTGCACAATATAGCTACCACCAGGGGCATACCTGTAGAAATATGTGATACTGAATCTGATGAGGATGATGATCCCATACCACCCCTACATCCAGCAGACAGGACCAGTGCAGCAGAGGGAAGGCAAAGGTGTGCCGACATCACACACTGCCATTTCAGACGTGAGTATCAATGACACAAATCCTCTGACAACTGTACCTGTAGTGAAATACATTTATTACCTTAAGCCAGGTAATGTTTGTGTGAGGAATAACAAAAAAAGGTTAAGTGAGAACTCAAAACAATGAAGGACCTGAGTAATGCACTATTACTTCATAGTGAAAACATAAGTCCACTGGCCGCTATAGTCATTTTTTGCGGCCACGCACACCACTCAGGTGCCCAGTTACATCACTGGCACCTCTATTGTCAGCCTCAGGGGCAGTGCTGTGCCTGGCACTGCGCCGTCTGGCGTCCAATGCTGGTACAGCTACACTGCTGAGGCTGGAACGGTCCTCAGTGTCCCCCAGTGCAAGCTCACTCGGAGTGGCTGACCTTGGTCCCATAATGTGTTCGATCACATTGGTGATCTGCACCAGTCCAGTCACAACATCCCTGCTGCTGTGTGCTGCCTCCACTTGTGCAGCCACTGCACGACGGGCAATCAGTGCAGTTGAATTTGCCACTCTGTTAGACGAACGACAGAAGCCGCCAAACATGTTGCTAAATCTGCGCTCCTGTCTGCGCTGGCTCACCCTCTCATGGCGCAGCTCCTGGCAGAGTTCACGGACAGCACTTGTGAGGTCTCTGGTGTCCTGTGATGCCTGCACCTGTCCCTTACGCAGCTGTACTATGTTGTTATTGAGGGAGTCAAGTTGGCAATGCAGGCCCACCATGTTGCAAGCTCTTTTCTAATCCGAGGATCCTCTTATTTTGTAGGTGCTGCTGCTACAACATAGCAGCTTCCAGCCCACCAAAGAAGGAGGGACCCTCACCTGCCTCATGCTGCTGTGCCTCGGAATCTGTCACCATCCTGCGTGGTGCTGTGGTCTGCTGACACCTGACCTCCTTCATCTGGCTGCGCCTGCCTGTTGCTGATGGGGAAATTGGCCCTTCCTGCTGCTCATCTGAGTCGTTGCTGAGCTCTGGCAGTGGCAGTGCCCTGGGCCTGCGTCGTACAGTCGCAATGTTGAGGGACCCACTGGTGTTTGAATTGGAGGCCAGATGGGTGTCAGTCTCGCCTACCCGTGCTGATGCTGTGGCTGCTGGGCCTGGCCCACCTGCAACGACAATATGCAGCATGTAAGTTATGTATGTTACATTTACGGTCAGACAATGGTAATAAAGGTACAGGTACTTCTCTACACTGTGTTGTGTGTGTTGTGTTCCTCTGGGTGTCACTCTACTTAAATACATTGTATGTGCTACTTTTAGCTCTGGGTTGTGGACTGCCACTCCCATAATGCATTGTTGTGCTGCTTCTAAGATGTGGACTGGACTACTTCTCACAATGTATTTCATTACTTGCTAATTCCTAAGTGGCTTTTGTGCATACACATATGGGGTTACAAATCAATATTGCACTTACCTTGGCTGTTACTTGGTGTGCCGGAGGTGTCGATCTCTGTGACCCCTGTCACAGCTTCAGGGAGGAGTGAGGACTCGACTAGGTCCTCCAATGGTGTGGATGGTGCCTCTGTGGGTGGACTGCCTCCTGTGCCCCTGGCCTCCTGCAGTCTCCTTGCCACCCTCTCCTTCACACGGGACTGCAGGTCATACCACCTCTTCTTGATTTCTTCAACGGAGCGCTGTGCCACTCCAATTGCACAGATTGTTGATTGTATATCCGCCCATAGTCTCCTTTTTTCACTCTCAGGAACCTGGAGTGAGCTTTTTCCAAAAAGGCGGTCATTGCTCCTGACCACCTCCTCAGTCAGCACCTCAAGCTCCTGCTAGCTGAATTTTAGCTTGCGCTTTCTTTCTCCCTTCTCCTGTGCTTGGCCTGGGGTGTCCATCCTTGCTCAGGTGTGCTGGTTCCTTCTGAGTGCTGCTCTGTGTGGCTGGGCTGCTCTCTCTCAGGATGCTGGTTTGGCACTTGAAACTGCCTGGGATGACTCATTTCCTGCTTGTGATGTCATCAGGCCTCCAGGTGTGCTTTCTCAAAATTTCTCGCAATTTGCGATTTTTTACCGAATCGCAAAAAAATAGCAATTTGCAATAAATGCAAATTGCGATTCGGTAAATGGGCCTCGAAAACCACAAATTGCGATTTTTAAGAAATCACTAGTTCTGAATCGCAATTTTGATACATGGCCAATTGCGACTCGGAAATAGCGATTTCTTAAAAATCGCTATTTGCGATTCGCAAGGCCATTTTTTCATACATATGGCCCTAAGTCTTATGAACTTCACAGAGGGCTTTTCATTTTATGTGCTGGTGTACAATTTAGGCATCTTAGAACAGGTGAAGTGTATCATTTCTGTTTAATATTTTTTCCTATTCACAAATGTATGTTACAAGTAGTACATTCATAACTGCGGAGTCTCTGCACTCGTGACAGAGACTCCACACATAAAAAGATTGGACAGTCCAATCATTTTATGCGTGTAACCTCTGCCACGTGTAAGGAGACTCCGCAGTGGGAAAGATACTATTTGCAAAATACCTTAGTAAATAGGAAAAAATCATAAGCTTACAGAAAAGTCTGTCTTTGTGAATCAGGACTGTTGTGCCATACTTTAATTTTAATAGCTGAGGATGAATGTTTTAAGGATGTAGGAGGCTGGCCTGGCTTATAGTGGGTACCTGATGGTACTTACACCTTGTTCCAGGTCCAGTTATCCCTTATTAGTAGATTAGTAATGTTCTAGCAGCTTAGGCTGATAGAGGTAGCTATAGCAGAGCAGTTTAGGCTGAACTAGGAGACATGCAAGGCTCCTAGTATACCACTTATATCATATAGCACTATATCATAAGAATCACAATACTCAGTGTTACTAAAATTAAATGTAAAGGGTGAAGGCAGACAGCCCTCAGAGCATGCACCACCAGTAAACAGTCAAGAAAGCCGGCAGGATTAGGTGCTACAATGCTGTTGGTAGTCTTCTTGCTACTTTGTTGCGGTTTTGCAGGCGTCCTGGAGCAGTCAGCGGTCGATCCTTGGCAGAAGTGGAAGAGGGAGATGCAGAGGAACTCTGGTGAGCTTTTACATTCGTTATCTGAAGAGAAACCCACAGGAGAGACCCTAAATAGCCCTCAGAGGAGGATTGGCCACCTATCCAGGAAAGCACCTATCAGGAGGGGTCTCTGATGTCACCTGCTGGCACTGGCTACTCAGAGGTCTCCATTGTGCCCTCACAACTCTGCATTCAAGATGGCAGAGGTCTGGGACACACTTGAGGAGCTCTTGGCACCACCCCTGGGGTGGTGATGGACAGGAGAGTGGTCACTCCCCTTTCCTTTGTCCAGTTTCGCACCCAAGCAGGGGCTGGCGGATCTCTGAACCGGTGTAGACTGGCTTTTGCAAGGAGGGCACCATCTTTGCCCTTCAAAGCATGTCCAGAGGCCAGGGGGGGCTACTCCTCCCCAGCCCTTAACACCTATCTCCAAAGGGAGAGGGTGTAACACCCTCTCTCAGCGGAAATCCTTTGTTCTGCCTTCCTGGGCTGCCCAGACCCCAGGAAGGCAGAAGTCTGTCTGTGGGTTGGCAGCAGCGGTAGCTGCAGTGAAAACCCCAGCGAGCTAGTTTAGCAGTACCTGGGGTCCATGCTGGAGCCCCTTGGATGCATGGGATAGGCACCCCAATACCATATTTGGCATGGGGGGACAATTCCATGATCTTAGACATGTTATATGGCCATATTCGGAGTTACCATTGTGAAGCTACACATAGGTATTGCCCTATATGTAGTTCACACGTGTAATGCTGTCCCCGCACTCACAAAGTCTGGGGAAATTGCCCTGAACAATGTGGGGGCACCTTGGCTAGTGCCAGGGTGCCCTCAAACTTATTAACTTTGCACCTAACTTTCAGTAAGTGAGGGTTAGACATATAGGTGACTTATAAGTTACTTAAGTGCGGTGTAAAATGGCTGTGAAATAACATGGACGTTATTTCATGCAGGCTGCAGTGGCAGTCCTGTGTAAGAATTGTCTGAGCTCCCTATGGGTGGCAAAAGAAATGCTGCAGCCCATAGGGATCTCCTGGAACCCCAATACCCTGGGTACCTAAGTATCATATACTAGGGAATTATAAGGGTGTTCCAGTGTGCCAATAAGGATTGGTGAAAATGGTCACTAGCCTGCAGTGACAATTTTAAAGACAGAGAGAGCATAAGCACTCTTTGGTTAGCAGAGCCTCAGTGACACAGTTAGGCACCACACAGGGAACACATTCATGCCACACACTATGACCACTGTTGCCCTGGCTAGCAGGGTCCCAGTGAGACATATAAAACACACTGACAAATAGGGTTTTCACTAGGAGCTCTGGGGTCCTGGTTATAAGGATGCCAGTGAGAAGGTAAAAACACCCTGACATACACTCACAAACAGGCCAAAAGTGGGGGTAAGAAAACTAGAAAGAGGCTACTTTCCTACAAAGGCGATCCCAAAAAAGGATCAATGAAGTCGCCCAAATGGGAAAATGCCATAGCCCTTGCACAAACACAACACTGTGGACCAGGTATTAAGGAAAAATCATGCCTGAAAATACAGAACTACTTACAGTGGCACTGATTTCGGAGCAAAGGATAGGCCTTCACTGAACACAACTAAATATCGCTCTTCCTGTGATGAAGCAGAATACTGCCCCTTGCATTTCTGGCAAGACAACTGGAAAGTAAAGATTTTGTCACCACTCCTAATTATTAATATCTTACTGTCATTCAGCTTTAGACAGTTTATTGTCTCTAAAGAGAGATGTGTTGATTTGTACATTGTTAAGGTAGGAGGGGAAGCACATCTCGAATAATTATATTTCAGAAAACAATATGGGCATCAGTTATGTAAATCAATAATAGCCGTTGCAGAAAGTGAGTTATTCATTGTCTTACATATATGTTGTACAATGAAGGGCCAAAACAGGACGCTAGGAATTCAGAAGATTATTAGCCGACTATTAGCGATAAAGCATAGACCTTATCCAGTCTATGGCAACTGAATGATCCTTGTAGCCAACAAGTCTAACAGGTGATGGTAATGACTGTAGTGCTGTCCTCACCCTCTGCAGATCATCAGTTATTAGAAGCTGGAGAGTCTCAGTCTCAAATCAAGACCTAGGGCCAGGTGTACTGTTCCTATTCTCAAACCAGGGATTTGCAGTTTGTACACTGACTGATTTCCAAATGGGAATGCACTTTGTGATGCAATCTATGAACAAATGGGAGCATCATAAATTGTACATTCACAGGGGCTAAGTAGCGAACTGCCTAATGAATATTATTTAGACAGGTCCCAATTTCGAACACAAATGAAGCAATTGATAGCAGCAAATAATTGCATACCTCCGTCCCAGCATTTACATATCCAAATAGAAAACATTTTTCTTAAAATCAACCTGTGATCGTAAAAAATAGACTAGTACAACTTTTAAACAAAATGAAGTCTCATTTGAGAATACAGCAGGGAGAGCCGCAGTGGTCTTCTGGACCATTGTCTTGGTCCCCCGAGGCCTCTGTAACACGTTGTAAAGGGGAAGCCTCCGACAGAAACAGCTCCCCATTTATGAATCACACACCATCCCCTTTAAGGTGTCTGTATTTGATCAATGATTTGCAACTACTATTATGGTCACAAAGAATTTATACATTCCACTCTGAATCAAAATCATCAGGGACATGTCCCTTTCACGTCCCTGCTATGTTTTAATTAAAAAAATCCATTTTACGAGTCAGATGGCCTTTCCAATTAACTTGTAAAAGGGATTTTAAAAATAGTAAAATCATGTTCTATGGTCACAAAACACCTTTTGACTGCAAGTCCTGTGACCCTTGAATGAATAAAGAATGTGATTTTTCCAGAAAATTGTGCAGTAGATATGACACCTCCCAATAACAGCTGTACACGAAAAGTTGAAAATGCACCTGAAGTTACTTATTCATTAGAACTTACAAATAGCCTCAGAAGCAAAGATTGTGCTTTGGTCCTCTAAAATCAGGAGTGGAACTTTGCCTAAACACTTGGACTTGTTAATGAGTTGAATGACACTGGTATATTGATCTCCCCCAGCTGTACATCATGCAAATCTACTTGGGTAGATTCTGAGACATTTTAGAAATTGTTGGAGAAATATGTGTATAATTCATGAGAGAGCTCATGACATTTCTGGAGAGAAGAGGCCACCGTTCTATGAAAGTGTTTACCTCACTAGAGATGTTTGCACCATCATCTAATGATGGTTGAATAGATCAACATTGCCATTGTGAGACAAGATTTACCCATGTGCTTATGTCGAACTGCTTATCTTTTATAAGAATAGAGGCTACTTTCAACTAGTTGTTAAAAACAAGAGAAATGGTATCAACATTCATCAATTACTCGATCAAATGAAAAACCGAATCATTTGAAAGGAGGAGAATACATCCAGGTTGAGCCTTTTCAAATATGACCTGAAATTATTAACACACCTAAAACCTTGTTACTCCTTGAGTGGAGACTGAGAGAATGTGTTTGCCCCTTGGACAGTCAGACAGAGGAGGTAGTTTTTTTATTGATAAAAATGGTTCTAAGTTATAACAATGTACAGCTTGTGTTTGAAAATAATTTGCACACATTATATCTGGTTTTGTTGACAAATACTACAATGTTTTTCTGGTCTTAGGTGTTGCTCCAGAAGTTTGGAAGAAGGGTATTAGTTCCCTTTACTACAGAAATGTATTTGGCCCCAGGTGATATTTCCAGTTGAATCCTGATTACCTGCTATCTGCTCTGGACATTCCGGGGGAACAAGAGGTCCTAAATGAACACCTATTTGATTTCCAACCAAGCATGGAAGCTGAACTGGCACTCATTCTTTCTAACGAGGCACTACTGTAGCAACTGGGTGAAGTCCCTATGACACCAATGTTTTTTTTGGACTCCTTGGAAGTTTTTAACTTGCTGAGTCACTATAATTTGATCAAACATTTGGGAGGAGTTTATATCAACGGTGCCATCTTAAACGTGTTCAAATCCTTTGTGGATGATAGATTTCAAGCAATTAGGTTAGACATTTTGTTCTCTGGAAACTGACTGTGAAGTAGGGTGTCACATGGATCATCTCTCTGTCCTTTGCTCTTCAATGTGTATGTTAAACTGCTAATCAAGTCAATACTCTCCATAGCTGTAATCCAGTCTCAAAAGAAAATGACACACAGACCTAGGAATTGAACCTGGGTCACTGGGGTCCTCATGTAGTAATAGTTCAAAGAGGACATTGAAGTAGAAGTGTAGATGTGGTTTGCAATTTGCACAGACTTCTACTCAATGCATTGGTATTTTGCCAACCAATGTATGTATTAATAGGTGGACATAAAATAATTAAAGATGATGAGCTGCAATTTGATCTACTGCATTAACATGCATGAGGAAGGTCCAAATGAGGGACACTATGATTGGCAGACCATCAGGACTGTGATTCTTTTTAAATAAAGAAATGTGTGTGTTTTTATTTTTAAATGCACCCTTTTAGGAATCTGTTAGGCATTTAAAAAAAAAAAAAAACATTTTACAAACAGTTTTTAGAAATAGGCCTTGATTCCAATGACATTAATGCATAACTCAAGGAATCAGTATTTCAAATGGGTTGTTCTTTAAATCCCCTTCCAAATTCTGATTTGGTATTTACTCACAAACCCACATTGTGATAATGTGTTTCTGAATCTCCATTTGGGTTTTGTACATTTAGGATACCATTTTACAGTTGCAAAGTCTCTGCTTTGACCTTTGCGATCTAAAAATTGCTTTGTACCTCAGGCCCATGGTGCTATTCATCTCTGACATGATGAGATCATGTCTCATGACCAGGCTGTTTGTCTCTTATATGAGTGCATGTTAGAGGTGCAAGATAAATTACATCTGCATTCCTTAAAATCAATGCAAATTAGGCCAAGTCTGTGATATTTGGGAAACATAGGCCTCATTACAACCCTGGCGGTCGGTGATAAAATGGTGGTAATACCGCCAACAGGCCGGCGGTAAAAAAATGGAATTATGACCACGGCGGAAACAGCTCACACAGACAGCCACTTTAACACACCAACCGACACATCGGTAGCAACAAGCACCACAGCGGTAACTGCCAACAGACAGCTGGAAGACAATGTACCGCCCACTGTATTAAGACACATCTATCAGCCACCTTTTCTGGGGCGGTACCAACTACATCAAAAGCACAGCGGAAACAGAACACAGAAGTCAAAGGACTCACCTTTGGAGACTCAAGGAACAACCACGACGCCATGGAGCCTGAGTTGCACATTTTTCCCATGCTTGTATACCTCTTCCTGCATTAAGAACATCAACACCGCCGAAGACAACCACAGTGAGTACTGCCGCCTCGCACACAAGGAGGGGGGAGAGAGTGACACACACACACAACACGCAACACCCCCACCCCCAACACCATACACACAACCAGATACACTAACATTACATATCCACCCCCTACCCCTCATGAATAATGCAAGGATAAAAAGGAATTGATTAAAGTGAGTGTAATACGACAAAACAGTATAAATGCATGCTTCAAATAAAAAAAAATATATACATATTTACAAATGGAGGGCAACTGCTCAGTTCTCAATGTCCGTGGGCCACAGGGCCACTACACATAGGCCAAGGCCCCCTCCTCACTCCTGCAACAACACAGAGAGAACACTGCAGGGGCATCAGGTCGAAAATACACAGGCACCTCAGGGGGACGTGGAAGGGGGGCACCTCAGGCGGAAGTTGATACAATGCCACTGGTCCTGGAGGGGGCAACATGCCCATCACTCTGTCCTGGGGAGTGCAAGGCCACAGTATCTCAATTGGGTGGTTTTCCCACTGCTTGGTCCTGGGGAGTGCAAGGCCACAGTCTCTCTAGTGGGTGGATTCTCCACTGGTTCTGGAGGGGGCCTTGTGCCCAGTGTGCTTAATCCTGGCAAGGATGGGGTGAGTGGATGGTTTCTTCCACTGGTTCTGGAGGGGGCCTTGTGCCCAGTGTGCTTCATCCTGGCAAGGATGGGGTGCGTGGATGACTTCTTCCACTGGTTCTGGAGGGGGCATTGTGCCCAGTGTGCTTGATCCTGACTTGGATGGAGTGAGTGGATGGTTTCTTCCTGTCAACACCAGGACAGTGCGCGCTCAACGGGCATCTAGAATGCAAAAGCCCAACACTTGCAAGATAAAGTAATTTATGCATTGTGATGATATGTTATTGTTTAACCTTTTGCATTGCAGAATTCCATCCAAAAGATTAATTTTTAAGGTGCTTATAAATACTGTACATTTACAATGTATTGCTGCAGACATTCAGAGTGTGTTAGGGTGTGGTCCCTTTCCAGGGCCTTCTGGAGACTTTCCCTGCAACATGCCTGGGTGTGGTTCTAGGCTGGGCCAAGACTCTATAAAAGAGAGCCAGCCCAACTCCCAGTGCTCACTATTCAGAGGTCCCGGTGCAGAGCAGCAGCTTCTTCCTGAACTCCTGTCCCGGCGGCCTATTTGGATTTTCCAGTCTTCTGCACTCATCTCTCATTGATGATCACTGTTTCCAGGCGGTAAGACGGTGTTTGGACATTTCCCAACACCGTAATTGAGAATCTTCATATTCTTGCTTTTAATTCTTAAATGAATAACAGATTATTTGTGTACTGCCATTTTTTGACATTTGTATAGTGTTTTGCAAATAGGGAGGACGCGCAATTTATTCCATAAAGATTTGACTTCGTTATTACATTATTGTTCATTGCGCGCTTATATTTCTTGACATTTACATGATGTTTTACGAGTTGGCAAGACCTGCAACTCGTTTCATGAGCATTTAACTTTGTTGTTCATTGCGCGCTATCTTTTCTTGACATTTACATGGTGGCATTCGAATCGGCGAAACGCGCGATTCACTTCTCGTGTGTAATTCATGCTGTTCATTGTGCGCTACCATTTTCTGGCATTTACATGGTGGCATTCGAATCGGCAACATACGCGATTCTTTCCTTGAGTGTTTTTTCATGTTATTCATTGTGCGCTACCATTTTCTGGCATTTACATGGTGGCATTCGAATCGGCAACACGCGCGATTCTTTCCTTGAGTGTTTTTTTTTAAATGTTATTCATTATGCGCTACCATTTCTTGGCATTTGTATGGTGGCATTTGAATCTACAAGACGCGCGATTCTTTCCTTGAGTGCTTTTCATGTTGTTCATTGTGTGCTACTATTTCTTGGCATTTGTATGGTGGCATTTGAATCGACAAGACGCGCAATTCTTTCCTCGTGTATAAATAATGTAAGTTACTGTGCGCTTCCATTCTAAGACATTTTCTTGGTAGCATTTCAAGTTGACACGTCGCGTGATTTATTCCTTGAATCTACTTTGTGTGATTTCATGGTGCACAGACCTTTATGGTGTTTAATACTCATATAAAAATCTGCAATGTGCGCATTTTACTTCCAAATGTTTTTTCTGAAATGAACACAACAATACCAAAATTCTAGATGTAATGCTGTGCGTTCCTGATATGTATTCATAAAAGGAGATTCATATGGTTGTTTAGAAATTGCTCAGAGTGTTTCCTGATTCTCATGCTAAAGAAAGTACTTGAATCTGAAAGTCCTATTTAACTTTTCCTGTTTCCTCCTCAGGTATTCGGTCATCTAAAACCTAGTCAGTTTTAGGATTATTCCAGGGTTGTTCATGTTTTAGCATGGTACTGATTTCATGAGATGTAATCTTGATGTTGTGTTTTAACCTTTTGCTTCCTACAGGTCTCCTTCCCAGCTGTTCCCGTCCTAATCCCCTTTTCCCCACTTGGACTCTTTTAGACTCTGTGATAAATCTAATCAGAGTATTGGAGCTGTCTTGTGGTGGAAGTGTTGGGAACGTGCACGGACCCCGAGGATCTGGTGACTCTGACACTTCCACTGGTTCTGGATGGGGCCTTGTTCCCAGTGTGCTTCATACTGGCAAGGATGGAGTGAGTGGATGGCTTCTCCCACTGGTTCTCGAGTGGGGCTTGTTCCCTGTGATGCAGCACTTGGGGAGTGCAAGGTCACAGTTTCTCACCTGGGTGTCACACCTGCAGGATTTGCAGGGTCCAGGACGCACTACAGCCCATGCAGGTAGGACTACACACTGCCCATCGGCGGTGAAGGCTGCTAAGTGGTGGCAGTGGCGGGGCTGGTGTTGGGGCTGGCCGTGGTGTGGGGGCAGGCTCCAACCCATCCCCTTCAGCCTTGGACGGCTGCCCACTGGAGCTGCTGCTACTGGTGGCGGTTCTGATGGTGGTTCTGGCAGTGGTGGGGGAGGCTCCAGCCCATCCCCTACAGACTCGGATAGCTACCCTACAGGGGCTGCCGCTGCTGGTGGCAGTGCTGGTGGTGGTGCTGGCAGTGGTGGGGGGAGGCTCCAGCCTATGCCTGCAGCCTCAGACGGCTGCCCACTGGGGCTGCTGGTGGCGGTACTGGTGGTGGTGTTAGCAGTGGTGGGGGGAGGCTCCAACCCACCCCCTGCAGCCTCGGACGGCTACCCACTGGGGCTTCTGGTGGCGGTGCTGGTGGCGGTGCTGGTGGCAGTGCTGATGGCGGTGCTGGCAGTGGTGGCGGGAGGCTCCAGCCCATCCTCTGCAGCCTCAGATGGCTGTCCACTGGGGCTGCTTCTGCTGGTGGTGGTGCTGGTGGCAGTGCAGGAACTGGTGGGGGGAGGTTCCAGCCCTTCCCCTGCAGCCTCGGACGGCTGAACCTCCATGGTTGGTGGTGGGAACTCAGAATTAGTCCCAGCACCAGACCTCCTGTCCTTCCTGCCTGCTGGTGCAAGCCCCCTGCCCTTCCATTTGGCAGCTGGTGGTGCCTCCTTGCCCTTCCCTTTGGCAGCTGGTGGTGCCTCCTTGCCCTTCCGTTTGGCAGTTGGTGGTACCTCCTTAGGCTTCCCTTTGGCAGCTGGTGGTGCCTCCTTGCCCTTCCCTTTGGCAGCTGGTGGTGCCTCCTTGCCCTTCCTTGACGTACCTGGTGTAGGCACACTTTCAGCGCTGATGTCTGGTTCCCTGGAGCCTCTCCCACCTGCATTAGCTGTCAACACTGCTGTGGCCCTGGACTGGGTGGCTGAGGTGCTCACCTGGGTTCTGACCACCCTGACCCAATGTGAAGGACGGGGAGGGGTAGGGAAGAGGTCAACGGTGGAGAGGAAAAGCTTCTTAGGGACATTGGGGCGGGAAGAGGGTGAAGGTTTGGGAGTGGAGGAAGAGGAAGTGGTTGTAGGAGGTATCTGTCTGCTGATTTTGGGTGCAGGTGCATGGGCTGGATGCTGTTGTGAGGTGGATAGCTGTTGGGTGTCTGAGTGCTTGCGTTTGTGTACTTTGGGAGGAGGGGGCACAGACACAGAGGGAGAGGACACAGGAGACGTGTGCATGGATCTGGGGGTGGTGACTGCCATTGAGTGGTGCGTAGTGATAGACGTGATGGTGGTAGAGGTAGTGGATGAGGATGTAGTGCATGCAGGTGTGAGTGTAGACACAACTGGGAGGGATTTGGAGGACAAGGAGGAGGGGGCCACAGTGGAGGCAGTGGATGTTGGTATGTCTGCATCTGGATGGTGTTTGTGTGAGTGCCTGTGGGATGATGTGTGGTGCTTGTGTTTGCCTGAGCCACTCCTGTGTGTTGTATTGTGTGCATGCCGGTCTGCCTGTGTGCTTGGGATAGGTTGGGGTTGAGTGGGACTGGGTAGAGGAAGCTGGGGGGGAGGCTAGAAACAGGGACAATGGCTGTAATCAGAGAGGAGGCCAGAGACTGGATTGATCTCTGTTGGGCTACCATGCCAGAGTGAATGTCCTCCAGGAATGAATTTGATTTTCTGAAAATGGGCTGCCAGCCCCTGGATGGTATTCACTATGGCTGACTGACCAACAGAGATGGATCGCAGGAGGTCAATAGCCTCCTCACTCAGGGCAGCAGGGCTAACTGGGGCAGGGCCTGAGGTGCTTGAGGCGAACCCTCCTGGGTGAGCAGGCACGGGAAGCACGCTGAGGGGCTGCTGGGAGGGCAGTGCTGGTACGGAGGTGGCGGCTGTACCTATACTTGGGGTGGGCACAGAGGCATCCGCCACCAGCAGGGAGCTTCCATCGGAGGAGGTATCATTGTCAGAGCTGTCCCCTCCTGTCTCTGCTGTGGTGCTCCCCTCACCCTCCGTCCCACTGGTGCCCTCACCGTCGGTGGATTTGGCCTTCTGGTCCCTGTGGAATGCAGCTCCCTCTGTCATCGGTGCCTCTGCTCCTCCACCAGATGATGCTAATGCACCTAAGGACAGAGTGACAAAACAAAAAGGGGGGAAGAGACAAAGGATACACTTGATCAAAAGCTGCTCCAACACCACCATTGGCGTACACGACACACACACACACACACAGGGAACAGCCCTATGCACTAGGTAATGCACAACCAGTTACAATACTAGTCACCAGGCCCTGGACAGGAATACCTAACGCTAATAGCAGCATAGCTGAGACCCACAGACCCCTGCCCAGTAGTGGATGCCTTCTAGCTTGGTAAGAGGTGGTGTTCATCAGACCCTGCCCTGCAATGTCCGGCCTGGCCTAGGGGCACCCACAAGCCCACATCCCCCACCCGGAGACCACCCCACCACGTGCAAGTAGTATGTTGGGAAACTGTACTCACCCCCTTGTGGCTGTCGTGATGCCCCCAAATGCCCATCCAGCTCCAGATAGGCCACCGCCAGTATGCGGTCCATCACGGGTCTCAGGGTTCGATGGGCACCACTTCCTCGTTGGAAGGCCATACCAAGCTGGGCCTCCGCTGTCTTCCTTGCCCAGCATCTCAGGTCCTCCGACCATTTGTGACAGTGGGTGCTCCGCCTGCCGTAGAATCCCAGGGTCTGCACGTCCTTGGCGATGGCACGCCATATACCCTTTTTCTGATGGGCGCTGACCTGCAGAAAAATACACATAGTAAGGTATCAGTTAGACCGTCTGGCCTGTTACACACATGTCCCACCATAGCCATCACATCCCCTTTCAAACAGACATTGCCAACCATACATGAATCATGCTGCCCAGGACCCTTCCACCAACCCACCCCCCTACACGAGGCCCTCCCACACAGCATCCATGCATTCATGCCCCATGCATCGTGCTCACTGTGTGCTCACCTGTTGGTATGGAGCCCCATACAGCATTCTTTACTGGGATAGGACCCCATCCACCAGTCGATCCAACTCCCTAGCTGTGAAGACAGGGGCCCTTTCTCTAGTGACACGAGCCATGGTCGGTTCCAGACACAGGTCACAGCAGCACTTGCAGTGTAAGTCCTCTCCTGTTGAAGGTCAGGTTGCAAGTGAGTGAACAGATGGAAAATGGCGGTCATGTCCGCGGCGGTGTGTACTGTCACCGCCAGCGCACATCACCATTGGCCACTGTAACCCATAGGGCCCAATGACAACCAATGAGGAGTTGCACGGCAGTTCTCGACCGCCTCCCGCAACGGCACACAACATCAGCGGCATTACCTAATTTCCACATGTCCACCCACACAGGACAGGTGGACGCCACTTCGGGGGGGGAGGCAGCCCATGTCACCTAACTGCGTCACAGTACACATAGGCACCATTTGGGCCTATCCAACAATATACTGTTACAGTCACAACATGCAATGCTGTGTAGTCTTTGGAAATGTGGAATACTCACCAGCTGCTCCCTGTTTTGCACCCTAGATTACAACCGCTGCGGATGAATAGGAGATGGAGACATCCCCCCCTGTAGAGACCCCTGGAGGACTTGTCAACAATGGAGGACAGGCACATTAGCCTCACCTATAGACTGGACAGGGCCACAATCACAGAGCTGTGTGCCCAACTGGAGCCTGACCTGATATCTGTTATCTGTCAGCCCACTGGGATCCCCCTTCTTGTGAAAGTCCTGTCTGTGCTCCATTTCTTGGCAACTGTGTCCTTCTAAGTGACAGTGGGCTTGGCAGCAGGAATGTCACAGCCAATGTTCTCAATAGTGCTCACCAGAGTGTTGTCTGCCCTGATTAAACACATGCAGAGCTACATCTTTTTCCTCCAGGTGGAGGATTTGGGAATAGTGAAAGCTGACTCTATGCAATGGGACATATACCCAACATCATCGGGGCAATCAATGGAACACATATTGCATTTATTCCCCCCCCCCGAGAAATGAACAGGTGTTCAGAAACCGAAAGAGCTTTCACTTTATGAATGTGCAGATAGTGTGCCTGGCAGACCAGTACATCTCCCACGTCAATGCTAAGTATCCTGGGTCTGTGCATGATGCCTTTATCCTGAGGAATAGCAGCATCCCATATGTGATGGCTCAACTCCAGAGGCACCGGGTGTGGCTAAAGGTGAGCCCTGGTTCCCACCCAGTGGATGTTGGTGTATGGGTATGGTGTTGGCCATAAGGGTTTGTGCGTGTCTAACAGGTATCCCTTGATATTTGCAGGTGACTCTGGTTACACCAACCTCTCATGGCTACTGACCCCTGTGAGGAATCACAGGACAAGGGCAGAGAAACGTTACAATGAGGCACATGTGCGAACAAGAACAACAATAGAAAGGACATTCGGACTCCTGAAGGCCACGTTTCGTTGCCTTCATCTAACTGGTGGATCCCAGTACTGCTCACCCAAGAAGGTCTGCCATATCATTGTGGCATGCTGCATGTTGCATAACCTTGCATTGAGACGCCAGGTGCCTTTTCTGCAGGAGGATGAGGTTATAGATGGGTGTGTGGCAGCAGTGGACTTTGTGTACAGTGAAGATGAGGAGGCAGAGGATGAGGACAACAGAACAGCAATAATATGACAGTACTTCCAGTGACACACAGGTAAGACACTTTAACTTCACTTTACATTGACAGTTTTGTGTTTGACATTGTACATGGCAGGCAGATTCTCAGAATTCTATGGCCACTTACTGTACCCTTTGGCATCTCTATTTTCAGATAGCTGTGCCCCACTCTGGCACCTGGTGTGTGACTGCAGCCTACAACAGGTCATTCCAATGTATTAATTTATGTACAGTTGATTTTCAATGTTTAAAGCTTGTTAAACTAATACATACTTTAATCATTTGACACACTCCATACTTGTATTTTTTCAAAGGATGTTTATTTAAGTGCTAAGAGGTAGAAGGGGTTGTGCAATGGGCTGGGGGAATGATGGAAGAAAGTCCAGGTTGGAGTCCAGTCTATTTGTATCACAGGTGCATTGTCCAAGGGGGCATAGGAAGGGGAGCAATGGCAGTTCAAGGTGGACAGTGTGACAGAGTGGGACACAAGAGTGGGACAAGGACTCCTGCAACTTGTCCAGTATCTGGCCCATCGTCTCCTGGTAATGGTGGTATGCCCCAGGATGTTGGTGAGTGCTCCTGGAGAGTCGGTTCCCTTGGCCTGTCCTCCCCCTGTCACACAGCAGTCCTCCCCGCTTCCCTGTTTTCCTGTGCCTCTGTCCCCTGAACTGTGTGCCCACTGCCACTGACCACAGGTCCCTGATTGTCTTGTGTTTGTAGGGTGTCCTCGGGTCCCTGTAGTGGTGGACACACTGCTGATTAATGTGTCCTGGGGACAGAGGTATGGGCCAACTGGGTGGGTGCTGTGCTGGTGTTTCCCGAGGGGGGAGGCCCTGTGGTAGTATGGGACTGTGCCTGGGTAACCGACTGTCCAGAGATCCCTGATGGGCCAGGTTGGTCATCCAGATCCAGGTGTCCAGAGCTGCTGTCATCATTGTGGGCCTCTTCTGTGGGGGGACTGGATGTTGCTGGCACCTCTTCTCTGGTGACGTTGTGTGGGGGACCTGTGGGGATGTAAATACAGTGTGTATCTTGTGCATGGGTGTGTTGCCTTCTATGGCTGTGAATTCCCTGTCAACTGTGCCTTGTGTGAGTAGTGATTTTGTGGGCTAGGTGACTCCCTCTAATGTGCATGCTTTAGTGATGTGTGTCCATGCAGGTCTGTGATGGGGGTCCATGCGTTGGTGTTACGTGCAGGGCTTGGTATTGGGATGGGAGGGTTGTGATGGTGGGGTGTGTGAGGTGGTGGAGTGATGAGGTGAAGGTAGGGGTGGGGGTAGGTGATGGCTTGCAGGTAGAGGGGGTGAAAGTAGAAAAGAGTTGACTTACCAGAGTCCAGTCCTCCTGCTACTCCTTCCAGGCCCTCAGGATGCACGATTGCCAAGACTTGCTCCTTCATGTTGTTAGTTGTGGGGGAAGAGGTGAGGGTCCACTGCCAGTCTTCTGTACTGCTATCTGGTGTCTTGCTACCATGGAACACACCTTGCCCCGTAGGTGGTTCTACCTCTTCCTGATGTCATCCCTTGTTCTGGGGTACTGTCCCACGATTCTCCGCCATAGCTCCATTTTCCTAGCAATGGATGTCTGCTGCACCTGTGTTCCAAACAGCTGTGGCTCTATCTGGATTATTTCCTCCACCATGACCCTTAGCTCCTCCTCTGAGAACCTGGGGTGTCTTTGTGGTACTATGGGTGTAGTGTGTTTGGTGTGTGTGAGGGTGTGTGGGGTGATGTGTTGGAGTGTGTGCTGTAAGGTGTGTGGATGGTGTATGGGTGATGGTGTCATGTGGATCTGGTTCTGTGTGTGCTCTTGGTGTCTTTCTCTCTCAGTTGTCAATTTTTTAGTCGTAACGGGTTGTGGGTAGTGAAAAGAGAAAATACCAGGGCACTCCAAATAACAAGTCCACAGTAAGCAGTATTCCAGAAATTTTAATTCCTTATGTTGAGAAACATAGAAACATCAATGTTCAGAGACAGCCAACACGTGTTTTGTCCGGCAGGACTTTTTCAAGGCTGAAACAAGGGAAAGATGGTATCTCTTACAAACAACAAAATAACGCATACATGGTAAATAACATACACAAACACACAAAAGTGTGCAAACAATGGTAAGAAAAACATTCCAAGCATTCAAAACCGTAGAGAGCTCAAAGAACTTTTAGATACTCTTATGCTGAGTGTGAAATAAAAGTCTCCTGAGAGTTACCCAAAGTAGTGTGAGTAAAAAGTCAGAAAAAGTGAAATTATTAGTAAGAACCTAGAATATAAACCAGATGTGTAACAGTTTGTGGAGAGGAAAATAGAGTCGACCTTTCTGTGCTGACACAGAAGATATAATAAGTTTTCAAAGTACTTATAGTAGTATGTATAAAGACATGCGGCGGCCCGACCATAATAGCAGGGAAGCACAAACTCACCCATAAAAGTGAGTACATGGACAGGATGCTTATACAGGACTAAAGAGACTGTCCCCCAATATTTGAATGAACAAAAACCCTAGTGTTCAAAACGGGTATATCATGCAAACATACCAAAATTTTGTGCAAAAGTAGGAAACTGTCCAAAGCATACCATATACATGGATAGAGATCTGAGTCCAAATGATTTCTCTTAGTCACAGGAGACGTGGGTCCTGTATGATGAGTAGGCTGTATATGCCTACTATCCGAAGTCTTATAAATAGTACGTGGCGGGGCCCTGATAAGCCCAATCACCTATAGGACAAGAATTTATTGAAACAAAACCACCATGAGAGGAACCCACCACTGACCGAACACAGCAATCAATGAACTAAAGGGAAGAACATCAAGCACAAAAGAAAAATATATAATATATATATAAGTGCAACTAAGGGAGTAGGATTTTATTTCCAATCCACTCAAAGGTTACACAATAGTGGTGCAGTCCCAAAAACCGATATCTATATGTCAGGAAGATCTCCTATTTAGTAGATATAATTTAAAAAACTTTTGTTCTCAAAAGATGGGCCCCTAGGAAGGTACACACACGCTATGTAGCAGGAGGGCTATACAAATAATGGTCATGGTAATCACGAAGGAAATATAATCAACAGGTATCCATAAGCTGTATCTATGCCAGTTTCGGTGACATGGGAAGTAAATGGCATAGTAATGTTCCTGTGTCGAAGAACGTTGAGCAACACAAACAAGAATTGCTCATGTATGTTTGGAAAAGTATATGAATATAATACCCCCAACCCGTAAATTGCGGGCAAATAAAAATGGGCCATCAGGAAAACTGCATTGTAAAAAGAGCCCCTTACCTGTCCTCTCCCGGTCCCTAGAGTTAGGAAAAGCCGGTTAGCGGCGTGCGTGCGGTGTGGAGGCAAAATAACACAGCACCACGCTGAGTTGCTACATATATGAGAAAAGCCAAAAATAAAAAACGGACTAAGATAGAAAAAGGATAGAAAGTGATTGGAGCCACAGGAAACTGTGGGGGCCATCTTAAGCGATATATATGTTACTACTTGATCAATGCAGTACATAAATGGTATAACGCAAAGTACAAATTAGGGCAATAACGTTCGGAGAGGATTGAAGATGAACAACTAGAGAACGAATTAGGATATCAGCAGGTGCAAAACAAAGTGTTACCGTATATAACGTGATGTGGAAATGTAATAGTATTAGAACTATGGGGGAGGTCATATATTGGCATTAATATAAGGACATGAAGAAGTGGGCACCAAATTATAGATGAAACCACGTGCAATGTAGATATAAACCAAATGAGAAGAATAAGGATATACAGTAAGACAAAAACAGAAAGAGATGAAAATAAACATAGACACACAGTTAAAGTAAATAGCTTATGAGATCAGGATGCATCCATATGTATGCAGAAGCAGCCCACATTTTCTTCATCGTTGTACCATATGGTGTATAGTGGCTAGCCCTAATGGGAGCAAGCCTTATTTATACATTATTTATGACAGAGATGTATACAAAAGCAAGCCACAAGGCCCCTAATCAGTCCTATATGTTATGTCATATAGATATTAGGTATATATACTCCAATGTTTGTAAATACAAATTCACCAATTGCCCGCATAGCCACTAAGATCAAATAAATGTACGGGTAACCAAGGCCAAAGGTGTAGGGAGACAGAATACAACACTATAGGAACATATGTAAGTCCTTATGAATATTCAGGCCCTTTTCCACAGCCCTTAGTTTAATGATCCACCTGCTCTGTGGGTTGTGGGTAGTGTGTGTGTGTTTTATGTTGTGTGGGTGTGTTGTGTGTATGTGTGTAGGTGTGTGTAGTTTGAATTATCCAATGTGGTGTTGTTTTGTATGTGTTTGTGTATTTTGAGCGAGGTGGTATGTACCGCCAATGGTTTACTGCGGTTGAATGTCCGCCGTGGTGATTTGTGGGATTACAGTTTACAGTTTATAATTCTGTGGCCGTAGTTCTGTTGGCATAATGGTGTGGGTTTTGCTACCGCCAGTTTATCACTGACCTTTGGGCTGGCAGACTTGTGTATGTGGCTGTATAGTGAAGGATTGCTATGTGTGTGTCATGATATGGGTAGCGGTAAACCACCAGGGCCGGCAGTATGTAAGCAGGACTTACCGCCAATGTCATAATGAGGCCCATAATGTGTTATGACACAACTCAATATGACCTAATGATATCAGTATTCTCACTGTGCAATGAGAAACAGCAACATCCCTTGGAGTGAATAGGGATATGGGGGGGTCTCTTTCCATGATCTGATTAATAACAGTTCCCAGTCATTAAGATTGTCATTAATCCTACATGGAATATGTGTGCTTTGGAGACTTCTATTGGTAAAGTTACAAAGGGTGCAAAAAAGGTAGTGTGCTTGCAGAAGTCTGCACCTGCTCCCATTAGTGTGGAGAATCCAGTTTAAAATCATGTACTTACTCCCAAGGCTTTTTTCCCAACCAAACCACAACTGTTTCTCTGTCTCAGTCTCACAGTATATGCCAGCCTGGCCATTTCACTATAAAGGACATCTCTCACTGCACATGTATTATAAAGAGCAGTAGGATGGGTAAATGTTATTTCAGATTATTAGAGTAAAACGTGTGATGCCTGATACCTATTCATTTTACACAGATGTCTGACTTCATCCTATCCTTTTAGTAAGGCTGTGAAGGTACATTTAATCTAACAGTTGACACTGCTGGAATTTGGTATTCTGGTTCTTAGCTCCAGGAAACCTTAGGTGTCAGTCCACTATCTAACTAAGACAACAAATGAAATTGAAACACATTTTATAGTAACCACTCCATGACAGTGGGGGTGGGTGAGATAAAAGATGATTAGACCTGACGTCCTTAGGATGGTCATCTCCCAACATTTTGCCTGCCTCCCTCCACTTTTTGACACTGTTTTTGCTGGTTTTAGGACTGTACCACCAAGTGCATACGCTTTCTCCCTTAAAATATTGTAACATTAGTTCATACCCAATTGGCGTATTTGATCTACTGGTCAGTCCCTAGTAAAGTGCACTGCATGTGCCCAGGGACATTAAATTGAATGCTACTAGTGGGACTGCAGCACTGGTTGTGCCACCCACATAGGTAGCCCCTTAACCATGTCTCAGGCCTGTCATTACAAGGTCTGTGTGTAGAGTTTTACTGCCACTTCGATTTGGCATTTAAAAGTACTTTCCAAGCATAAATACCCCTTTTTCTGCATATAATTCACCCCTAAGGTAGGCCCTAGGTAACCCTTAGGGCATGGTGCTATATAGATAAAAGCCAGGATATGTACAGGTGTTTTTTGTGTCCTGGTAGTGGAAAACTCCTAAATTCGTTTTTCACTACTGTGAGGCATGCTCCTTTCGTAGGTTAGCATTAGGTTTGCCCTCACATAATGTTTGAGTGGTAGATCCTGGTCAGAAAGGGGTAAACAAGTCATGCTTAGTATGGCCAGAAGAAAATAGAAAATCCTGCTTATTGGTGTGGTTGGATTTTATATTATTATTTTAGAAATGCCACTTTTAGAAAGTGAGCATTTCTCTGCACTTCAATCCATCTGTGCCTTACAACCTGTCTCCAATCAATGTCTTGGCTGGGCTGGTTGACAGCTCCCCTGTACATTCCACCCAGACAACCACAAACACATGTCACTCAGACACATCTGCATACTGAATGGGTCTTCCTGGGCTGATAAGGAGGAGGGCCTGACACTCACATTTCAAAGGATAGTGGCCTGCCCTCACACAATGGACTGCCAAACACCCTACTGGGACCCTGGCAACAAAGCTGTGCTGAGAGACCATTTGCACTTCAAAACCACTCTTTGAAGTCTCCCCCACTTCAAAGGCATTTGGGGTATATAAACTGGGTTCTGGCCCCACCAAATCAGACACTTCTGGATCTAAACCTAGAACCTGTCAAGAGGAACCACTTGGCTGCCCAAAGGACTCATCTGGACTGCTTTGGTGTGAAGGACTGCTGCCCAGCTGTTGCCTTGCTGCCCTCTGCCTTTGCTGAGAAGTGCTCTCCAAGGGCTTGGATTGAGCTTACCTCCTGTTTTCTGAAGTGTCAGAGACAAAAAGACTTAGGCCCTCATTACAACCCTGGCGGTCGTTGTTAAAGCGGCGGTAATACCGCAAACAGGCAGGCGAAAAAAAAAATGGAATCATGACCATGGCGGAAACTGCCAACATAGACAGCCACTGTAACACTCCGACCGCCACAGCGGTAGAAACAAACAGCACGGCGGTCACTGCCAACAGACAGACGGAAGACAATGTACAGCCCACCCTATCACAAGATGCCTATCCGACACCTTTTCCAGGGCGGAACAAACGCAAACAAAAACATGGCTCGAACAGTACACAGAAGGGAAAACACTCACCTCTCCACACCTCACGAGGAACCAGGACACCATGGAGCCCGAATTGCAGATACTGCCGATGCTGATCTTCCTTCTCTTCTATCAGGAGCACCAAAGACGGCGGCGACGACCACGGTGAGTACTGCACCTACAACACAGGGGAGAGTGGAGGGAAAAGAGAGTGACACACACACGCAGCACCCCCACCCCCACCCTTACCCACAACACCATACACACAAATACATGCAGCAACAGTACAGATACACCCCCCCTCCCCCTGGAAGAACGCAAGAACAGAAGAAAATGATTTGAATGATTGTAATCATGAGAAATCTCATTATCAAAGTTCATAATCCAGTAAATACAATTATGTACACCAACTACACAAGTTCGGATAGTGCCCCAATCATTGTCCGTGGACCACTGGGCCCAAAATGCAAGGGCGAAGCCCACACATGATACCTGACTGAAACGGAGAGAAAACTGCTGGGGCATCAGATCGAAAATAAACAGGCACCTCAGGGGAGGTGGAGGGAGGGCACCTCAGCCAGATGAACGCACGATGCCACTGTTGCAAGAGGGGGCTCGATGCCTATTGCTGCATCCTGGGGAGTGCAAAGCCACACTCTCTCAAGTCTCTCAAGTAGGTGGTTTGCCCACTGATTAGTCCTGGGGAGTGCAAAGCCACAGTCTAACAAGTCTCTCCAGTGGGTGGTTTGCCCACTGCTTTATCCTGGGGAGTGCAAAGCCACAGTCTCTCAAGTCTCTCAAGTGGGTGGCTTACCCACTGCTTTATCCTGGGGAGTGCAAAGCCACAATCTCTCAAGTGGATGTCATTTTCCACTGGTTCTGGAGGGGCCCTGGTGCCCGGAGTGCTTCATCCTGCCAAGGACTGAGGTAGTGGATGTATCTCTCCACTGGTTCTGGAGGGGGCCTGGTGCCCGGAGTGCTTCATCCTGCCAAGGACTGTGGTAGTGAATGTATCTCTCCACTGGTTCTGGAGGGGGCCTGGTGCCCAGAGTGCTTCATCCTGCCAAGGACTGAGGTAGTGGATGTATCTCTCCACTGGTTCTGGAGGGGGCCTGGTGCCCAGAGTGCTTCATCCTGCCAAGGACTGAGGTAGTGGATGTATCTCTCCACTGGTTCTGGAGGGGGCCTGGTGCCCGGAGTGCTTCATCCTGCCTAGGACTGAGGTAGTGGATGTCAGTCTCCACTGGTTCTGGAGGGGGCCTGGTGCCCAGAGTGCTTCATCCTGCCAAGGACTGCGTTAGTGGATGTATCTCTCCACTGGTTCTGGAGGGGGCCTGGTGCGCAGAGAGCTTCATCCTGCCAAGGACTGAGGTAGTGGATGTCAAGCTCCACTGGTTCAAGAGTGTTCCATGTGCAGTGTGGTCGGTACAATTCCCTCACCTGGGTGTGTGTGCCACAAGATTGCCGAGGTAGAGGTAGCATGATATGCCATGGAGGCAGCGAAATACCCCACACTGCTGCGGCTTCGCATTCCACCTGCAGGTGCCAACAGTGATGACAGTAATGCTTCATGGAAGCTGCCCAGGGTCCTGGAACTCACCACCAGCCTCGGACGACTGACCACTGGGGATGGTAGGCATGTCAGCGGTGGTGCCACTGTCTGAGGATGTTGCGGAGCCGCTGGCGGTGCTTGCGGCTGTGTCTGTCATGGCGGTGCTGGCGGCGGGGTCTGTGACAGTGGTGCTGGAAGCAGGGTCTGTGGCAGCGGTGCTGGTGGCGGGGTCTGTGGTGGCGGGCATGTGTCAGCACCTGCTGAGGGAGAAAGCAGGATGTCTCCTGCAGCCTCGGATGGCTGCCCACCGGGGAAGAGGCTGGGGACTGTCGCAGCGGCTGTAGACGGGCTGAGGTGGTGCAGGTGGCAGTGCAGGTGGCGATGTAGGTGACAGTGCAGGTGGCGGTGTTCACCACCGTACATGTTGGCATGGACGTGGACAGAAGGTGTGACACTGGTCTCTAAGTCTGTGCCACCATGCCCTCTCCTGACCTGCCCTTCTGTTTTTGGCCCTTCCCCACCTTTGATGGTGGTGCAGTTGTCTTGCCACTTTCCCCTTTCGTTTTCTCTGACCCCTTGGTGGCAGGTGGTTTCAGCTTCTCCCTCCAGGATGTGGGCACCTTTTTCACCTTGGCAGGTGGCGGAATGTCCTTTCCCTCGCTACGTGGCACACTGGCAGCCCTGACGGTTGTGCACTCCATGACCCCGCAGTTGCTGGCACCACTGTGGCTGTGGATGTTGTGGCTGAGGTGCTGGGCTGGGACCTGGAAAGCCTGGCCCTAGGGGAAGGAAGGGAGGGGAGGTGTAGGGAAAATGTAAATGTTAGCCAGGAAAAGTTTTTTAGACACACTGGGACGGGTAGATGGAGGGGTTTTGGGAGTGGAGGAAGAGGTAGTGGTTGTAGGAGGTGTACGTCTGCTGAATTTGGGTGAAGGTGCATGGGCTGGAGGCTGTTGTGAGGTGGATGGCTGTTGGGTGGGTGTGTGCCTGTGTTTGTGTACTTTGGGAGGAGAGCTCACAGACACACTGGGAGAGGACACAGGGGATGTGTGAATGGTAGTGGGGGTGGTGATTGCATGTGAGCGGTGTGTGTTGATGGGTGTGCTGGTGATGGAGGTAGTGGCTGAGGATGTAGTGCATGCAGGTGTGAGTGGAGATGAGACTGGGAGGGAGGAGGGAGACGTGGAGGAGGGGGACACAGTGGAGGAAGTGGATGTTGGTATGTGTGCATGGGTATGTTGCTTATGTGAGTGCCTGTGGGATGTGTGGTGCTTATGTTTGCCTGAGCCACTCTTGTGTGTTGATTTGTGTGCATGCTGGTCTGATGGTGTGCTTGGGATAGGCTGAGGTACAGGGGATTGGGTCTGGGTGGAGGAGGTTGGAGGGGGAGGCTGGACACAGGGACAATGGCTGCCATCAATACTGAGGCCAGCGCCTGAAAGGCTCTCTGTTGGGCTGCCTGGCCAAAATGAATGCCCTCCAGGTATGCATTTTTTTGTTGCAAATGCCTCTCAACACCCTGGATTGCATTAAGAATGGTAGACTGCCCAACAGTGAGGGATCTCAGGAGGTCAATAGCCTCCTCACTGAGGGCAGCAGGGCTGACTTGGGCAGGTCCTGAGGTGCCTGGGGCAACGGAGATGCCCACTCTCCTGGTTGAGCGGGCACGGGACAGAAGCTGAGGGGCTGCTGGGAGGGCGGTGCTGGTAGGGGGGTGGCGGCTGTACCTGTTGATGCGGTGGGCACAGAGGTGCCCATCACCGCAAGGGAGATCCCATCAGAGGAGGAGTCGCTGTCGCTGGTCTCTGCTCCTTACCCTGTCGTGGAGCTCCCCTCGACCTCCGTCCCACTGGTGGCTTCAGACTTCGTAGCTTCACCCTCCAGGGCCAAGTGGGTGCATCTCCCTCCTGCTCTGGTGCCAATGTTCCTCCGCTGATGATGCTATTGTACCCAAGAACAGGGAGTCCACAAAAAAGGGGGGGAGACAGAAGAAAGACATGTTCAGTGCACACAACACCACTACCATTGGCGGACACAACAGACAGTGAGCAGCCCTCTGCAATATGCCATGCACTTATAGTTCCTAGATTTTTCACATGCCCATGGCCTAAGCCCAATTGCTGAACACCTGGAAGTCACAGGAGCCTGACTAGGTGTAGATGTCTCTAACCACTAGTGGGGTCGGGGTGCCACATAGCCTGCCTCACAAGGGACCTTGCCTACCAAGATCGCCCTGGCCTAGGGGAATCCACTGCCCACCTCCCCTGCCCAGACAGCTTGTAATGCACGCAGGGTCAGCTGAATGAGAGTGTACTCACCCCCTTGTGGCTGCTGTGCTGCCCTCAAGTGCCCATCCAACTCCCGATATGCTACCGCCAGGATCCGGAACATCAGGGGGGTCATGGTGCGACAAGCACACCTCCCACGTTGGGAAGCCATCCCCAGCTGGGCCTCCGCCGTCTTCTCGCTCCAGAGGCGCATGTCCTCCCATCTTTTATGGCAGTGGGTGCTCCGTCTGTGGTAGACTCCCAGGCTCCGGACGTCCTTGGTGATGGCATGCCAAATAGCCTTCTTCTGGTGGGCGCTGACCTAGAGGAATGGTACGGGTGAAAGGATATTACTCACCCGACCGGACCATCGTACCCATTGTCCACCAGTTCCCACACATGCCAGGACTCACAGAAACTCACCATCCGCACATGTTGTCCTCAGCCACCTCCCCCATGTATCTTCCAGCCACACCACTCAAAGCAGGCATTGCCCATTCAGCATGCTTATAGTGTACTCACCTGTTTGTCTGGAGGACCATACAGTTGCGTGTACTGGGGGAGGACCCCATACACTAGTTTCTCCAACTCCTCCGAAGTGAAGACAGGGGCCCTTTTCCCAGACACTGTAGCCATTGTCGCTTCCAGACACAAGTCACAGCAGAACTTGCAGTGTGGGTCCTCTCCTGTTGAAGGTCAGGTATCAAGTGAATGAACAGACAGAAAATGGCGGTCACGTCTGCGGCAGTGCGTACTGTCACTGCCGGCGTACATCGTCATTGGCTCCTCGGACCCATAGGGCCCAATGTTAACCAATGCTGAATTGCGCCGCGGTCTTCGACTGCACACCGCAATGGTGTACAACGCCAGCGCAGTTACCTCATATCCCCTTGTACCACCTTACAGGTCAGGCAGCCACCAGTTTAGGGGGCCACATGACATTGATAATAACTGCGTCACACCTATCTAGGCCTGGAATACACACAGTTACAGGCACATTGCGGATTACTAAATTTCTGAAAATGACATTTTGTAATACCTCAATGTTGGCTGACTCTCTGCTCGCTGTTCTCCTCCATAGGGCATGTCTGCTGGGGCAGGTGATGAGATGGTGGCATTCTCTGGTGTACAGACCCCTGGTGGACCTGTCGACAATGGAAGAGAGACACATAATAGTCACCTACAGACTTGATGGTGCAACAATCCAGGAACTGTGTGCCCAGTTGGAGCCAGACCTGATGTCAGCTATCCGCCATCCCACAGGGATACCCCCTCCAGTGCAGGTCCTGTCAGTACTCCATTTCCTGGCAAGTGGTTCCTTTCAAACAACAGTGTCCCTGCCAATGTTCTCTAACTTGTTGTTCAGAGTGTTGTCTGCCCTGCTGAAACACATGCGCAGCTACATCGTGTTCCCTCAGGTGGAGGATTTGCCCACATTGAAAGGTGACTTCTATGCCGTGGTACAGATCCCCAACATCATTGGTGCCATTGATGGGACACATGTGGCATTAATACCCCCATGCAGGAGTGAACAGATGTACAGACACCGGAAGAGCTACCATTCGATGAATGTGCAGATGGTGTGTTTGGCAGACCAGTATATCTCCCATGTGAATGGCAGGTTTCCGGGCTCAGTGCATGACACTTACATTTTGAGAATAGCAGCATCCTTTATGTGATGGGGCAACTTCAGAGAAACCTTGTGTGGCTAATAGGTGAGAAAAAGGACTCAATACAGTGTGAATAGGTGTCTGCGTATGGGGTTGTCCCTAAGGGTTAGTGTGTGTCTAACAATTGTCCCTCGATATTTGCAGGTGACTCTGGTTACCCCAACCTGTCAGGGCTACTGACCCCAGTGAGGAATCCCAGGACAAGGGCAGAGGAACGCTACAATGAGGCAAAGAGACGAACTAGGAGGGAGATCAAAAGCATCTTCGGCCTCCTGAAGGCCAGATTTCGGTGCCTCCATCTGACAGGTGGTTCTCTCCACTACTCACCAAAGAAGGTGTGCCAGATCATTCTGGCCTGCTGTATGCTGCACCACCTGGCTTTGCGACGGCAGGTGCCTTTTCTGCAGGAGGATGGGCCAGATGGTGGTCTTGTGGCAGCTGTGGAGCCTGTGGACAGTGAAGAAGAGGAGGCAGAAGAAGAGGATATCGACAACCGAAACAACATAATCATGCAATACTTCCAGTGAGACATAGGTAAGAAGATGTCACTGCCTCCCACATCTCATACAATTGTTGGAGCTAGCATAAGTCCGTCATTTTCACTCAGTGTATGGACCCTGACTTGTCACTTTGCCTTTCCATTTCACAGATGTAGGTCCCACTTTGTCCCCTCTGCTATATTTCCTCCTGGCCTACAGCTGTGTTACATCGGTATGTGCCCAGGTAAATTGACATTGCAATATTCCTTGGTTATTGCAATTACACATTTGTGAAAGCACAGACTGACTCCTGATTGTTTTGTGATTGAAGTGTGTTTATTTCTGTGCTAATAGGTGGAGGGGGTTGTAAGATGGGCTGGGGGGATGATGGAGGAATGTCCATGGCAGAGTCCAGTCTATTGGTTTCACAGGTGCATTGTCCAAAGGGGCATAGGAAGTGGAGCAATGGCAGTTGAAGGATGGACAGGGTGACAAAGTGGGACAGAAGGGTGACATTCAGGGGGGTCTCATTTCCTGGCAGGGGTCTTGCTAAATTTTCTCTGTCTTGTTCCTGGATCTCAGGGACCGTTTGCGGGGTGGTTCTCCATCTGCAGGGGGTGGGGTGCTAGTGTCGTGTTCTTGTGACGGTGCCTCCTGTCCTCTAGCGTTGGCAGAGGTGGAGGGCTGTTCATCATCCAGGCTAGGGTCAGAGGCCCCTTGTTGTGCCACTGTGTCCCTCCTGGTGTTAACAAGGTCTTGCAGCACCCCTGCAATGGTGACCAGGGTTTTGTTAATGGACTTCAAGTCCTCCCTGATTCGAAGGTAGTGTTACTCCTGCAGCCGCTGGGTCTCCTGAAACTTGGCCAGTATCATTGCCATTGTCTCCTAGGAATTAAGGTAAGCTCCCATGATGCTGGAGAGTGCCTTGTGGAGAGTGGGTTCCCTGGGCCTGTCCTCCTCGAGTTGCACAGCACTCCTCCCAGCTTCCCTGTTGTCCTGTGCCTCTGTCCCCTGAACCGTGTGCCCACTGCCACTGCCCCCAGGTCCCTGATTGTCCTGTGTAAGTGGGGTTGCCTGGGTTCCCTGTAGTGGTGGACACACTGCTGATTGATGTGTCCTGGGTCAGAGGGGTGGGCACGCTGGGTGGGTGCTGTGCTGGTGTTTCCTGAGGGGGGAGGCTCTGCGGTGGCTTGTGACTGTGGCAGGGGAAGCAACTGTCCCGTTGTCCCTGATGTGCCAAGCTGGTCATCTTCATCCAGTTGTGCAGAGCTGCTGTCATCACTGTTGGTCTCTTATGTGGGGGGACTGGATATATCTGCACCTCCTGTCCGGTGACGTTGGGTAGGGATCCTGTAGGGGTGTAACGGCATGATTATTGCATCTGTGTGTGCCATTGTGTGAAATGAGTGAGTGACATTGTACTCCAGTGCTTGCATTCTTGGCTTGGTCCTTGTGTGATAGTTGGTTTGGGGTCTGTGTGGGTATCTGTACTGGACATGCTTTGGTGATGGGTGTCCATGCATTGGTGTTACATGCAGGACTTGTTTTTGGGATGTGTGGGTTGTGTTGGTTGGGGATCTGTGGGCTGTTGAAGTGATAGGAATGACGGAAAGGGTGGGGGATGTGATGGCGTGCAGGTAGGGTGGGGGATAAAGTAGTAAAGATTTGCCTTACCAGAGTCCAGTCCTCCTGCTACTCCTGCGAGGCCCTCAAGATGCAGTTTTGCCAAGATTTGCCCCTCCCATGTTGTTAGTTGTGGGGGAGGAGGTTGGGGTCCACTGCCAGTCCTCTGGACAGCAATCTGGTGTCTGGAGACCACAGAACACACCATACCCCGTAGGTCGTTCCACCTCTTCCTGATGTCATCCCTAGTTTTTGGATGCTGTCCCACTGCTTTGACCCTGTCTACAATTCTGCGCCATAGCTCCATCTTCCTTGCAATGGATGTCTGCTGCACCTGTGATCCGAATAGCTGTGGCTCTATCCGGACGATTTCCTCCACCATGCCCCTGAGCTCCTCCTCAGAGAACCTGGGGTGTCGTTGAGGTGTCATGATGTGGTGTGGGTGATGTGTGAGATGGTGTGCGTTGTAATGTGTGATGCTGTGGACGCAGTTGTATGTTGGTGGTCTTCTGCACAGCGGTAAGCGGGATTTACCACCAGGGTTGTAATGAGGGCCTTAATCTTTCAATGATCTCCATGTGCACTGAAAATTGATGCGCAGCCTGCTAAAAACGACACACAGCCTGCCTTCCAATGAGAAAATCGCCACACAGTCGAACCGGAACAATGCAGCCTGACTTCCCGTGTGAAGGACTGACGCAGCACCTGCTGTGTGGCAGAAACTTTGACGCATCGCCTACCGGATCAACACAACGCCTGTAACTTTGCCCCACACGCCCAGGATTTCCACACATCGTCCCTGGGCGTCACAAAGATCCCTGCATCACAGTGAGGAGCCAAGACTGCATGACGGACATTGACACAAAGCCCCTTGCAGCGTGGAAAGAAACCACACATTGTCTGTGCCGGGCCAGAAATTCTAATGTACGCCCTATTTTTCCCCTCATCTCCTTCCCTGCTGTCTCCGTGCGTGTTATTTTTTAAGCAAACCAGGTACTTTGTGCACACAAGAGCCAGTTGTTGATGTCTAAGATTTAAGTCTCTTTTTAATCTTGCAAAAGTGACATCTCAACTTGTGCTTATTGAATCTTTATCATTTTTTCCTTAATTTAACTACATAAATATCCTATATTTGTTTAAACCTGTGTAGTGTTTTCACTGTGTTACTGTATGATTTGTTGCACAAATACTTTACACATTGCCTTCTAAGTTAAGCCTGACTTCTCAGTGCCAACTACCAGAGAGTAGGCACAGGACCATTCGAATTGTGTGTGACTTACCCTGACTATGATTTTGGTCCCTATTTGGACAAAAGTGAATACCTCTGCCAACTAAAGATCCCATTTCTAACACATTAATTAATGGAAATGTCATATCCACCTTTAGACTAAACTTTAATATGATTCGAATAAACCTGTGGTTCTAAAAATTCTGGACCCATGTAATTTACTTTGCCACAGCAGTACGATTTTAGTATCAAAAGACCGATAATGACTAGTACACTAAGCATGAGCATTTTCGCTCAATTCCAGCAGCGTTTTCACCTCGAAATCGCCATTTTCGTCCTGCACTCGTGGCTCCCATTTTATACACAGCAGCCATTTTTAAAAGTTGCCCTCACATAGGCTTATAATACAGTCAGATTTGATTCCAAGGACACGTACACCTTGATTGACTTTTCTCTGACCTGGGCAAGCTGGAACCATTGCCTCAGGCCAAACCTGTTTGGTCAGTCCCTCTCCCAGTGGCCGAATCAGATAGCATCAAGGCACACCAGGCCATAAAACCCTTATTATCGCTCACACACCCTGCCTAACTTGCTCACACCTGCACCTGCTCTTTTCTTCTTCTTACTTTACGAGGGGGAGGTGCCCGTTTTTATTAGGGGTCCACACTTATCTGATGTAAAATACTAGGCCTTGCCGGGTAATTTATTATGGGTTGGATGACATGAAATATGAGGTTTCATCATGACACTGTTTTTTCCTTTGTAGTGAAAACATGTGAATGACCAACCAAAATGTCAAGAATGTTTGCCTGAAGCTTAAAAAACTGTATATAAGGAAACCTGACTTTGCATTGAAACACAGTCTCCTGAGAACATACAAATCGTGCTGTTGTACTTCTAGGACACTTGTCAATTGGTTGCAGCCAATAAATTCGATCTTTGACTTCACCTAGAAGACTCTGAGTTTCTGTAGTCTGAATCAGGAAAGTACCCGAGGTCTTTGGGTGTACCCTGGCACCGCTGGGTTACCGGATCAGTACAGGTTCTGAAAAACCCAATACCTCAAACCCATCTTTCATTCCACAATCCATAAGGGTCTCCATATTGCATAATTCTAATTTCACCCAGATGTTTCATTCTTCCAATACTAAGAAACATGATTCCTTAAACTTCAGAAGCAAAATATGTTCTATGAAGGCATCACCAATATCACCCTAGAAACCAGGAGGTGCTTAGATGACTATGAGGGTAACAACATCAACAAACAGGAGAATGCAACACTATGGCAGCTTTGCTGAGACCAGGAGATTCTAGTGTTTATCTGCAGAATCTCTGCCAACAACACTCAAAATTAATTTGCAGATGTTAAAGCAAGATGATATTATGCCACATGGCTTAGGCTTTCTTTGAATGCCCATATTTTACAGTGATTCTGCCTCGAGTTTCCATCTCCTAACTATTACTTAAGATGGAACTACAACACTGAATATGAAGTTCAAAACAATGGACATTAGGCTAGATCATATTCGGAGATGATTCTTCAAGCGTCTTCCCATGAGCTATATGTAATTCAGTCTTCTACAGGGTTTTCAATTACTCTTTCAAGGTGAGGTGCAACTATAAAGGTGTAAACAAATAATACTTTTTCTCTTGTGTACAAAGCTTTTAATAGGTATGTTTATTCTTAAAAAATATGTATTTACTCACTTCATGACTGCTCAGCTACAGTCCATTTATCAAGCTGCATATCATGTCTGCTTCCAACCACTCCAAATGTTTCTGAACTTTCTTGATATGGCACTGTTTTAGTCTTCCCATTGACACAGCACAGCAACTTTTGGTTTCTGTGCTACATTGTGCCTAAAATTAGTAAATTTGCCACTAAGCTGAAATTTACTAAAATGTGATGTAATGTAGCACACTGTATCAAAGAGAGCGTGAAAAACACCACCAAGCACTGTTTTTCTCTCCTCCACAACAGGTGCACTTAAGACGGCCTTGCGCCAGATCACACATACTTGACTCATAGTGCGAGGGTGTGTGTGTGTATGCTTTTGAGCACAGATTTTGTACTGAAAGGGAAGACTCCTAAAATAAAATTTGCATTTTAATACTTTGCCCAATTGGTATGTGTGCTGTACAATGAAGCACACATGTAAATTTGAATTGTATAGAGAAATTAAAAGATTTCTCCTCTGTTACTACTGTCTCGAGAATGCATAATGTTGCAGCACAAATCCCGGTCTACCACAGTTAGAAGGTAGTGACGTGTCTCAAACTCACGGGTAGTTGCATGGGAATTCCCATGTACTATAAAAGGGAAATGCCCCATTGCGACGAAGTAAAGTAGTGCATAGTGCTACTTTGGCCTATTTGTCAACAAAAACCTGATATGCATTGGTCAGTAAATATCATCACAAAGCATTTCTCAGGGTTTGCATTACACAAATAAGGGAAGCACCATTGAAAATATTAGTAAGTTTCGCCGAAATAATGAGAGCAATGGGCTGGCAGTGCAGCTGATGCTAAATTAGAGTGTTCTTGAAATTTTCTCATAAATTGCATGTTCCATGGTCGGGTGTTGCAGAGAGGAAGTAAAGCTGTAAAAAAATCACGAAGCCTGTTGCACTCAGCTGTAAGAGAAGTATGATCATGTTTCTGTGCTGTGCCGAGGAGAACATTGCATTTATGACCTTAGTGTATGTGTTGTACAGAGTTTCCATCCAGATAGATGAATTTGCCATTGAGCAAAGTGTGGTAATTCAGATGAACATACAAAGACAGTAGAAATAATTTCTGCAGTTCAAGCCCTTTTCAAGTCATTTAGACGTGAGCCGCAATGTCAAAGGGATACATATGATATCTGCGCTTATATTAGCAATGGTGTAAAAGACTTAGGCGTCTTAACGTCTTGGAACACTGTTTTAAGGTTTACGTTTACCTAAGAAATAGTATTGAGATTATTGGCGTCATTTTAGGAGCATCCCTGACTACTTGTGTACCTTCTCACTATCGTTCATATGTTTCTTGAAGCACACAAAACAAACGTTTCTTGGAACACATGATAGAAATAGTGTTTTTTCGTTGTAAAGCTACTTTCTTTTAGCCATTTAAATACTTAAAATACTAATTTTCGAATAGCATACATCGACTTCAATCGAGTGAGCCACTCTTTGTTCTGAATTACATGAAACCTGAATAGAGTGTTGTTCATTGTTCCTGTTCCAAGGTCTGTAAGAAGACATGATTGGTGGTTATTGAAACGGGTTTCATTCTTCTTGATTGTTATATTAAATCACTTACATGTTCATGTGGTCCTTGACCTGAATTACAGAGTCTGTGTGTGATACTTCAGTCCTAATTTAATTTCTGTTTTCCATTTTTTAAGATTTAGATGGAGGATGATAAGAGACAAAATCTGTATGTGATCATCAGCCTTATTCTGCAATTTATATTCAATATCCCCTTCACATTCTCTTGATGATTTTCTATCCAGCAGTACTTGACCCACATACAATTTGATGGTTGTGATGTGCTCTACCAGAGCACCAAGGTTCCCAAAGATGTAACTGGTCTTTGGGGCCTATTCACAAAAACCTTCATGAATACGAAAAATAGTACACCAGAAGTACTCCTTTACATACCCTTTAATGCCTTGCAATCAACCCAGAAACATCCTATTCCCTAAAAGTAAAATTGCGAAGAGGGCACAGTCTTTTCTATTTCCCTAATTGCATATAACCAGTCTGTGAGGATTCCAGTTTTATTCCCATTTCATATGTTTTGGGGCCAATTCATAAATGCACCTAGAAGTATCTTAAAGAGAACAACATGAGTACTATTTTACCTATTCCAAAATGCCTTTGTGAATAGGTCCCATGTTCCTCAGGCCAGCTTTCGTTTCTATTTGTCTTTGTCCTTTGATCATTGGCTGATTGGGGCAGCCTCTGGATACTTTGTAGACACTCTTTCTTGAGTGTGCATTTGGGGTGATTACACGACCTCTCCAGTTGTATGTCCAGTGCTCTCTTATTAGGGGACCTTATCTGACTGCTAAAATGTGTGTGATGAATTTCAAGATATCAGAAGTAATCCAATACTTGCAATAGCTTGGACATCTCAGGCAACTGAAACATGGACACAGGAAGTTTTCTCTCACTTCTCCGAACAATACTTAAAAAAAATGCATAGAGTGAAAACTAGGACCCAGGCTGGATCGTGCCCTTGACTAATTTGAAATTATTGAACAAGCAACATCAATGATCACTAAGTAATTACATGGCACGTCTATAGCGTGAAACTAGGCAAAAGGCAACAGAGCTTTGCACATTGATAGTCCAAGCCCTCTAACCTAATGAATTGTTTGCAGTACGCACCATATTTTGACCTACTAATTATGTGCATAGAAAAGATGATAAATAAAGCACACTATGGCCCTCATTCTGACCCTGGCGGTCGGCGGAGAGACGGCGGTCGGACCGCGAACAGACCGGCGGTATTAAAAATGGCATTCTGACCGCGGCGGTCCCCGCCGCGACCGACCGCCACTTCTCCACTCCGACCGCCGCGGCGGTCATGACCGCGGGGCTGGAGTTTGCGCACTCCGGCCCGGCGGTCGTCCCAAGACCGCCAAGGGTATTATGACCCTGCCTACCGCCGCGGTTTCTTGCGGGCGGGAACCGCCGTGCGAACCATGGCGGTAAGCACTATCGGGGCCAGGGAATTCCTTCCCTGGCACTGATAGGGGTCTCCCCCACCCCCCACTACCCACCCGAGTCCTCCCCCCACACCCTCCACCCCCCTGCCACGCCCCAGAGGTGGTACGAACCCCCTCCCCACCCCCACCCCGACATGCACATACATGCACCCCGACATGCACACACCCCCAACATGCACATATACACACCCCCTACACACACATACACAACGGGGACACATACCCGCACACATACATGCAGACATGCGCACCTGCCGAACAGCACACATTACCCATAGACACAGCAGCACCCCCCGCCCGCATACACGCACTCACACACCCCCTCTACACACTCACACGCACACCCCCATGCACGCCCACATCACACAACACCCCCCCACCCCCTCCCCTCACGGACGGTCAACTTACATTGTGCGTTGGTCCTCCGGGAGGCGACGGGAGCCATGGGGAGGTGACCGCCAACAGAAGACCGCCAACAGAAGACCGCCACACAGAAATGTGGGTCGTAATTCTGTGGGCGGTGTTCTGCTGGCGTGGCGGTGGAGGTTGACCAGTCTCCACTTTCCCGCCGACCGCCAGTGTGGCTGCTGGCGGTTTTCCGGCGGAACGCTCCCAGCGGTCAGAATGCGCACAGCGGCATACCGCCGCGGTCGGCGGTCTTCACCGCGGCGGTAACTCGGCGGTCTTGCGAAAAGACCGCCAAGGTCAGAATGAGGGCCTATGGGCCTGATTCTAACTTTGGAGGACGGTGTTAAACCGTCCCAAAAGTGGCGGATATACCACCTACCGTATTACGAGTCCATTATATCCTATGGAACTCGTAATACGGTAGGTGGTATATCCGCCACTTTTGGGACGGTTTAACACCGTCCTCCAAAGTTAGAATCAGGCCCTATATCCGAGGGGAGTAGGGTCGCCACAGAGCCCAACAAAGATGGTGGTATGCTAAACACACTTTGGCAGCCGTTTCAGCAAATTAAGTAGAGAGGTGCAGTCTCTGACTATTGAAGATTGTTGACACCCACAGATCCCTGCTCTCACCTCAAATACCTGTGTATGTTCAGGGATGGCTGGGGGAAGTGAGGCTTGCTGTGGCAGGGTGCCACCAATGGAACAATGCTGGGAGGAGCAGTCAAGAACAGCTGCAACTGGTCTCTTTGGAGAAAGAGAGTAGTGAAGGGACAACAACCAAGAAGCAGGGACAGCCAGCAGAGCACTTATGTGACTGAAAAAGGTAGCAGAGACTGCCAAAATGAATTGAAATGAAGAAAATGGATGGGGAAGTGAGAAGCTGGGTGTAGAGAAGAAGAGGCACCCGTTGGACTCTGTTGGTGGATGTTGGTCTTTGCCACCCACAGTGTGTAAGTCGTGTCTTGGGGTACAACAATATATTGAATCAGATACACATGGACAAATATATCTAACATAAGAAATTGAACTGTGTATACTCAGTGCATACTGTATAGAGATCCTAAATGTGTCTAGCTAATTAAGGGGGGGGGGGTAGGCTAATTAAGACACTGTTAGAAATGGGGTCTCTTGTTGGCAGTCTGATGGCACCCTATCCAAGTAGGGACCCTCACTCTAGTCAGGGTAAGGCAGTCACACACCCAAGATAACCCCTGCTTACCCCCTCAGTAGCTTGGCACCAGCAGCCAGGCTCATCTCAGAGGCAATGTATAAAGTATTTGTCAACACACACAGTAACACAGTGAAAACACCACAAAAGTGCTCAACACCAGTTTAGAACAATAGTGAATATTTCTCTGAATGAAGCAAGACCAAAACAACAAAAATTCAACATACACAAATGAAGTTATCACTTTTTAAAAGTTTAAAAGATACTTAATCCTAAAAAATCAGTTGTTGGATCCTTATAATACACAGTACCTTAGTTGCATTAAAAAAAATGATGTGGGCTGCAAAGGTGGTGGGTGGGAAAAGCAAGTGATGTATTGATTCTTTCCCACCCGGCTGTCAATGTGTTGATTCTTCCCCCACCTAGCTGGCAATGTGTGGATTCTTTTCCCACAGGACTAGCGATGATTCAGTTCCTGGTTGCGGAGCAATGTCGATTAAGAAATATAATACCCAGGGATGATGCGTGGAAAATTCAGATGCACGGCAATGATGGATCCGCACTAAAGCAGGCGATGCATCGAATTTGCAGCCGCGAGACAGGCACTGCGTCAGTTTTTCATCTGGGTGAAAGTGCTACATCGATTCTTCTGCTGCAACAGACTCAATGTGGATTTTCACTTAGCTAACTACCTTCCAGTTCTAATGGCCCAGGGACTGAGTTGGCATCACTTAGCAAGTAAGGACTGTCAGCAGAAGAGCCTAGGCAGTGACAGATGATGTCTTTGATGTCCCTGAGACTTCACAAAAGGAGGCAAGCTAAGTTCAAGCCCTTTGAAAACCTTGGAAAGTAGGATGTAGCAAGCAAAGTCCAGTTATTTCACTCCCAGGACAGAGGCAGCAAGCAGCAGGCCAACACAGCAAAGCAACATGCAGAGTAGCAGTTCCTCGTACAGCATTCAGCTCTTCTTCCTGGCAGAATGCTCTTAGTCCAGAAGTGCTATGAAGTTGTGGGGTCAGCAGTCCAATACTTATACTCATTTCTTTTGAAGTAAGCATACTTCAAAGGAAAGTCTTCATAGTGCACAAGACCCTGCCTCTTCTTCTCCTGACTCCAGACACACTCTAGGGGGTTAGAGACTGCTCTGTGCCAGGACAGGCACAGCCCTATTCAGGTGCAAGTGTCAGCTCCTCCCTCCAGTCTAGCCCAGGAAGACTCATCAGGATATGCAGGACATACCTCAGCTGACATTGTTTGACTGTCTAGAGTGAATTCACACACAAATTTCAGTCTGACCCAGACGTGTATTCCACAACCAGAAAAAGGCACAGAATGGTTAAAAAAGAAAATGCACACTTTCTAAAAGAAACATTGTCAAACTTACAATCGAAAACATAGCTCTATTAAAAGATGTATTTTTAAATTGTGAGTTCAGAGACCCCAAACTCCACATCTCCACGTGCTCCCAAAGGTAAACTGCACTTGAAAATACTTCCAGGCAATCCCCTTGTTAGCCTATGGGAGAGATAGACCTTGTAATAGTGAAAACCTAATTTAGCAGTATTTCACTATTAGGAAATGTAATAGACAGTAGCACATGGCCTACCTTCTAAATTCTCTGCACCCTGCTCATGGGGCTGCCTTGGGACTACCTTAGGGGTGACTTACGTATTGTAAAATGGAAGATTTGGGCCTGGCAAGTGGGTACGCTTACCAGGTCGAACTAGCAGTCGAAAAACTGCCCACACAGACAATGCAATGGCAGGTGTACGGCATGTTTTTAGACCTACTCATGTGGGTGGCACAATCTGTGCTGCAGGCCCACCAGTAGCATTTGATTTACAGGTCCTGGACCACATATTACAATTTACTAGGCACTTACTAGTAAATCAAATGTGCCAATCATGAATAAACCAATCAAAAATACAATTTACACAGGGAGCACTTGTACTTTAGCACTGGTCAGCAGTGGTAAAGTGCCTTGAGCATTAAATCCATCAAAAATTAAATTCAGCACAGGATCGGAAACAGGAGGTCAGAAGCAAAACATACAGGGGAAACCACACCAAGAGCTGACAGGTCTAACAGACACTGTGATAACACAGCCTGAGCCACTTGGTGGTGAATACCACAGCACAATTGAATACATTCAAATGATGGCACAGTGAAACCAACTGCCCTTAGTGTGGTCCCATGAAGTGAAGTAAAGCTACAAGGCTCCATAAAGGCAACCACCACACAACAGACAGTGGTCGGTCAACCTTAGACTGTGTACACAGGTGTAGATAAATATTGTGATAAAGTCATCCTTTTTGCCATGATCAGCCCCAAACGTTTTGACTTATATTGGTGGTTACTGACCCTGACTGTGCACTGGGCACTGCTAACAAGCCCTAAGGCCAGTGCTCTGTGTAAGATGGTATATGCAAATAGGGCATAATTATATTTATCTCTGACAACCTACCAATAAGTCCCTAGTATTTGGTAGGGCATGTAGATCTAGGGACCCCAGAGTAGATAGTGCACCACTGAGTGCACTGCTGTGGTCCCTGGTGTCATTAAAAAGGCAGACCTGCTCTGTTGCCTGCTTTTAAGTTAAAATTAACTCCACATTTGACTTTGGAATCAAAAGTACTTCCAAAGTTTCCAACTACCTTATTTCTACATGTAAGTCACCCATAAGGTCTGCCCCTAGGTCTCCCCAGGGTTAGGTGCAGCATAAATATAAGCAAGGACTTTATAAAATATGTTTTATAAGTCTTGGTGAGGGAAAACAGCCCACATTTGTTTTTTTTCCCATTGTAGTCAATTTTAAAGTAATAAAGTCTTATTTCTAATAGAGATGAGCTAAATATGTCAAGTTTGGTACCAAATGAAATGTTACAATAAATTCAACAACTTGTCAATGTTGACTTTAATATAACTAGGGCAGGGCAAGAGTTTTAGAACTCTTTCTAAAAGTTACCAAATTTAGCCCTGTAGGGCTCTTTCCTGATTAGTCAGCCTCTGACAGCCTGAGGCAAATTGCCTTAATGAGGTGTGAAGTAGTCTGGGCTGAGACAAAGGAAGCATCTGGTGGGAGGAAAACTGCTGCAGTAGATGGCAGAGCTGGATGGGAGAAGAGTAGCCAAACTGGTCTTCAAAGGAGGGAAATACAATTGGGACAGACATTGGACCTCCCCTATATTTTGTTCCCCCAGACAGATGGGAGCCCCACTGATTATATTAGGAGAGGGCCTGGAAGGGGTGTATTAAGAGACACTTAGCCACACCAGTGGATGGACTCAGTGAGATCTAACCTTCAAGCATACATTTTCGTCATGTTGGATTTTTAGAGAATATTCCTTTCTGGGATTGAGTTTTGCCACACTTCACAGGAAGTGGTCACCCCAGAGAGTATTGGCATGCATCCATAGGGACAGGAGCACCCCCTTGCTTTGCAGCCCACGAGCAAGGATAAATATTGCAGAGCTGCCCCACAATTCAGATCCCTGCTGGAAGAAGATATTGGAGAAGAAGGATAGCCCTGTTGGACCCCGGTCCTGGAACTGAAGAACTGCACTCACAAGGTCTAAACCAGCTGCACACTTTGGGCTTCATTGAGAAAAGGACTTTGCCTTGCATCTGCAAATCCAGGAGTGGACTCCCTGTCCAGAGTACCCTGTGGTGCCCTGCATCAAGTCCCGCAAGAAGAGCCAAGCTGACATCCAGTGGGCATTTGAGGATTCTGACCAGGTGCTTTCTGGGAACTGTAGTCCCAACTTCCAAGGAGCAACTCAGGGCTTCTGGAACCTTGGATCAAGGTTGTGGACACTTCAAGGACCCAAAAGGACTTCTGGAAGAAGATCCAGAAGTTTGGAAAGGATTGCAGCAACTTTGAAAAATAGCTTCATAAGTGGACCAACCTGACATCAAGAGTGAAGCTAGCTACCTTCAACCGCGACCCGACCTGAATTTCAGGTTCATCCTGCTGAAAGCTCCAGAGCTCCAGACTTCCAGGAAGGGAGGAAAAAGGGTCATTGACCAAGGACCTGCTTAGAGCTAGTTGGTGGAGAGATGTCACCTCCGAAGGAGCAAACCTGTCCCTCAGGGAAAAAGAGACGGAGGCCCAGCTGACCTATATAGCTCTAGAGGCATAGAAGTTAGCCCTAGAACAGAAGTGGGCAAGGGAAGAACAGCCAGATGGTTGCTGCAAAATACAATTTGAGGTGTCCAAGGGTGGTGGGTTTTGCCCCAGACTACCCAAGAGAATTGTTACTAACTGTCAAGAAAGGGATGACTTTGACAAATGGCTCACAGCCTTTGAGAGGGCTCTCAGAATGAGGAAAGTTAGGCCTCAGACTGGGGTTCATTGCTATGAGAACTGATCCCAGTGTCTGAGAGGGATTGGTTCATGACCCTACGGGAGGATGAGACAAAGTCCTAGCCCAATATGAGGAGTTGCCTCATCCAGAAGTTTGATCTTACCCCAGAGCAATACAGGCTAAGGTTTAGGGACAACCAGAAGATCAATAGTTGACTTTGTGGACACCTCAGTTATGTATTGGAGGGCTGGATATAGAGTAACAAGGTAAATACTTATGAGGGGCAATACAATTTGATCATGAAGGAGCACATTCTGACTATTGTATCTCAGAGAAGTTATTCCAGTATCAGGTAGACTCTAAGTTGTCCAAACCCAGGGACCTGGGTGAGGCAGCCCATGGGTGGTTAAGAACTAGAGTTTCTAACAAACCCCCAGGATCAGAAGAAAGGAGGACAGGGTCCCTCCCAGGGAAAGTCCAGGAGAAGGAAATGAAAAAATCCAAAGAGTCCTCACAAGAGTCCCCAAAACCTGTACAGGGACAGGTAGCCCCGAGCCATGCCACTTCTGGGGGGGCATCGGGAAGAATTTGACCATGTTAAGGCCGGGAAGTTCTTGGTACTTGGAAAGGTATGGAAGTGTTTCCACTGTAACCAGCCAGGACACAAAAGAGGATATGCTGTCTGCTCTAAGCAGCCCCCCAATCGTGGATTGTCCCAGGGGATAATCAGTGTAGGTATGGGGGTGGGGGTTAGCCCTGGGATGGGGTCAGGATATATAGAGGTCACCTTAGTGTCTGTGGGAAGGTTGGATGTTGCAGCCCTGACCGCCTTACCTTCAAGCAAGGAGATGTACAGGCAGAGGCCTAGAGTCAACAGGACTGAGGTGGAGGCTCTAAGAGATACAACAGCCAGTTTTACTACTGTCATAGAGAAACTGGTTTCTCCAGGACAAGTCCTACCTGGTGAATTTCACAAGGTAAGTTATGCAGACAGCAGAACCAAGATCTATCCAATGGCTATTGTGAGCTTGGAATGAAGTGTTATGACTAGCCCTAAGAAGGTAGTTGTTGCTTCTGCCCTCCCAGTAGAGTGTCTACTGGGAAATGACCTTGAAGCATCTTAGGAGTCAAAGGTAGAGAAAAGAGTCCATGCGCAGATGCTGAACCCCCTTTAATGGGTGTGTGCTGTGACCAGGTCACGGGCTGCACAATAGGGAAATGCTGGACTCTTGGACCCTGGAACAATAGGCCAAGCTTCCAGAGGCAGGAGGAAGGGAACAGGGTCTGTCTTGCAAGACCAAGGGACTACAGAGGTAGAGGAGGAAAACAATCCTGAGGGGGAGGTTCTCACATTTGAGGTAGGGGCTATACCCCTAAAAGCTCTGCCTGACTTGGCAAAATTGCAAGAGGCAGGTGGACCCACCAGAGAAGAGTTGTGCCAGGGGCAAAGAGGGTGTCCCACTCTTGAGGACCTGAAGCAGGCTGCCTCCAGGCAAGAGAAGGGTGATGTCAGTGGGTCCCACAGGGTTTACTGGGAGATTGGAGTCCTCTATACTGAGTCAAGGTACCCCAAACCAGGGCTAACCAGGAGAGTGGTAGTCCCTCAGAAGTACAAGGAATTCCTCCTCACCATAAGCCATGACATCAACATAGCAGTACATTTGGGGCAGACCAGGACCTGGAAGAGACTGGTCAACCGTTTCTATTGGCCCAACATGTCAGCAAAAGGAGTAATGTTGCTCTTGTGTCACCTGTTAGGCCGGTGCTAAGAAAGGGGGCAAGCCAAAGGCTCCCTTAGTACCACTGCCAGTGGTTGGGACTCCCTTTGAGAGGGTGATGGTTGATATTGTTGGTCCCCTAGACACATCAACTACCTAAGGTAATAGATACATGTTGGTGGTAGTGGACCATGCCACCAGGTATCCAGAGAGAATACCCCTAAGAACAGTCACTGCTTCCACACTGGCTAGGGCTCTACTTGGTGTGTTCACCAGAGTGGGTTTCCCCAAGAAGGTTGTCTCAGATAGGGGCACAAACCTTATGTGTGCCTATCTGAAGGCAATGTGAGACGAATGCGCTCTTATAAGTTCATCACCCTATATCATCCCCAGACTAAGGGTCTGGTGGAAAGATTTAACAAGGCCCTGAAAAGCATGACTATGGGTTTGTCTGACAATGTTCTCCTCCCTTGCCTGCTGTATGCTTACAGATATGTACTCCAAAAGTGGGTTGGCTGCAGCCCCTTTGAGTTACTGTTTGGGCACCCTGTAAGAGGTCAGTGTGCTTGATGGTAGAGACTTGGGTGAAGCCTCAGAAGGAGTCTGAGCAGAATGTGCTTGGCTATGTGCCAGGCCTACGGTCTCACGTGGCAGAATACATGAAGAAGACAAGTAGCAAACTAGAGGCCAGCCAAGAGCTCATGAAGCTCCGGCATGACCAGGCTACTATGCCTGACTACCATCCAGGTCAGTTGGTGTGGGTTTTGAAGCATCTGGCTCCCAGGGCCCTTCAAGCCAAGTGGACTGGACGCTATCCCATTCTACAGAAAAAGCATGAGGTCACCTACCTGGTAGACCTTGTCCCCCCAGGAATCCCCACCGGGTTCTGCATGTCAACAGACTTAAACCCCACTAAGACAGGGCAGACATGACCATGCTTATGGTCACATATGAGGGAAAGGAGGCAAAGAGTGAAGCTCTGCCAAACCTCCTCTCTACCAATTTGCAAGATGAGTCACGGGAGGGGGTGGTACTCTACCTCAGGCTGACAGCACAGCAGCAAAAAGACAGCAAACAAGTGTTGGAGAAGTTTCCTGGGCTGTTCTCCCTGACTCCTGGACTCACACTTGGTGTGTCCATGACATTGCTACTGGTGACAGCTTACCTGTCAAAAACATTTGTAGAGGTTGTCAGACCAAGTCAGAGCCAAAATCAAGTCTGAGGTAACTAAAATGTTAGAGCCAAGGGTAATTGAGCAATCTGAGAGTCAATGGGCAAGTCCATTGGTGCTAGTACCCAAACCTAACCCACCAGGTGGGGAGGAGGTGTTGCAATTCTGTGTAGACTACAGAAGTTTAAGTACAGTCACTAAGACTCATGCTCACCCCATACCTGAAGTTGATAAGCTCATTGATAGGTTGAGGGCTCCTAAGAGTCCAGGAGCTAAGGATAGGTCTGAAAGTTCCACCCCAGAGTGCCACTTTCAATTCAAAGTGATGCCCTTTGGTTTGAAAAATGCTCCTGCCTCTTTCCAAAGGTTGGTGAGCAGAGTCTTGTCTGGGTTGGAATCCTTTAGTGCAGCTTATCTTGATGATATAGCTGTAGGCCCTACTACAGGTAGGCCTGACTGTCAAGGCAAGCAAACGCTAGATAGGGCAGAGCTCAGTAGTGTACCTGGGCCACCTTGTTGGTGGAGGCCATGTCCAGCCTCTCCAGCCTAAAATCCAAACCATCCTGAATTGGGAGGCCCCTAAAAACCCAGCTCAGGGCCATTCTGGGCCTTACTGGGTATTACAGGAGATATGTCTAGAATTATGGGACCATTGTGGCACCTCTGACCGAACACACATCAAGCAGGCTACCTTCAACTGCGACCTGGCCTGAATTTCAGGTTCGCCCCACTGAAAGCTCTGGAGCTCCAGATTTCCAGGATTTGACCAAGGGTTTGCAAAAAGGCAATCCAATGATGTTGCATCACAGTTAGGCCTGGGTGAAAAACTCCACTCTACTAGTGGAGTTTGCGCAATTCAGCATCTCCGTGTTCCGCTGAGAACAGGGTGTTACCAATAGACTCTGCACTCTGCAACTGAGCTGAGTTTTTCCCCCACTGGTGTGTGCTTGTTGTCATTTCGCACACATTGGAACTGAGACAAGAGACTTCCAGCCACTCGCAAGCACAAACAAGATTTTGTACACGCCCATGAGATTTAGCAACTTCCAGCATGTCTTTTGTGATGTAGCCGAGTGTGACGGAGCATGATCGACTGGGGCTGCAACCTGGCAAAGCTCTAGCAGCTAAAATCTCCTCAACAACTTTGAGTTAAAAATCTTTCTAATGGACCGTTTGCATTTAATTTTTTACAGAAGTATTACTTTTCTAATTACTTTTTATTTCAACAATAGGAACTGATCCAGGGACTCCAACTTCCTGTTCCTGTTCAGTAGGCTCCTCCCAGTGCTTTGTCCATCTCCTGGTCACTTCTCAGTTGGATTTCGAGCTGGAAAGATCACTTTTTTGTCTCCTGGATGTATCATTGGATTTAAGGACTTTGATGAATTTGACATTTAACAAGTAGGTTCAAAAACACTTGTATAAGGGCATTGTACAACTTGTTTGTTTGACAGAGGGCATGCGCCAGGATTTATCTGTACTTGTACTTTGATTTTTCTTAAATTTATTATGGTGGGTGGCCTGCATTTGGGGCCTAGCTATAGTTTTACTTTTATTTTTTCTTCTATAAAGAAAAAATGTTTTACATTTCACTACATTTTCGCCATGTTTTGTTTTGCAAATTTGTAATATTCATTTAATTCACTATGCTAAAGTTAAGTAGCCAAGTCTTCTCATGGAATAGACCTTTCAGTTCTAGGTCCAGTAGTAGTCATGGGTGCACAACTGTTTGTGCTGTCTGTTAAACTGAAGCACCATGGATGGCATTGGATCAAATATAACAAAATGTTGTTTGGCGGTATTTCACTTTTTTTCTGCAAACAGTGTATGGTGGTGTAATATTATATATTTAATGCCTTTGTATGATGTGTGTTGTTGTAAAATATGTATGCCCTCAATACAACCCTGGCGGTCTGTGTTCAAGTGGCATTAATACCAGCAACAGGCCGGCAGTTAAAAAAAATGGAAATATGACTCTGGCGGTAACTGCCAGCCCAGACCGCCACTTTAACACACTGACCGCCAGGGTGGTAATGTCCGCTGGGCTGGAGACTTCGGTCTCCAGCCCAGCGGCCACCACAATCCCACTCTCGGGATCACGACCCGGCCAACCGCCATGGTTTTTGTGCCCAACTTACCGCCACAAAAACCATGGCGGTAGTCACTGTCCGTGCCAGGGAATTCCTTCCCTGGCACTGATAGGGGTCTCCCCGGCCCCCCTCCCCTGCCCCAAAGTCCTTCCCCCTCCCCCTCCATCTCCTGCCTCCCACACATATACACACCCACACATGCACCTATATACACACATGCACACAAGCATACCCACCACCCACGCATGCACACATACATCCCCACATACCGCAACACACACCAACATACCTTGCCACTCACATGCATTCACAACACCCAACACTCACAATCACTCATTCATGCATGCATCCAACGCGACTCACACCCGCATACACACATACCAAAACATACACATACACCCCCACATACACATAACACCCCCACTCCCCCCTCTCCGGTCAGAGAACCCGAGTTACCTGCTTGCAGGGGGTCTTCCTGCTAGAGACGGTCCGTGGCGCTGCTGCCAGCAGCAGCGTCCACCAGCAAAACACCACCAGGCCGTATCATTGCTCAGGCGTGAAACTGGACAAAGGAAAAGTGAGTGACCACTCCCCTATCTATCACCACCCTAGGAGTGGTGCCCAGAGCTCCTCCAGTGTGTCCTAGACTCCAGCCATCTTGCTTTGCAAGGTGTGGGGGCACTCTGGAGGGATCTAAGTGGCCAGTGCCAGCAGGTGACCTCAGAGACCCCTCCTGATATGTCCATACCTGATAATGTAGCCAATCCCCCTCTCAGGGCTATTTAGGGTCTCTCCTGAGGGCTCTCTTCAGATTCTACTTGCAAGTTTCCAGCAGGAATCCTCTGCAACTACTACTTCATCCGCTGACATCGGATAATCCGCAGCCCGCTCCAGGAACCGCTGTAACAGCAACAAAGTATCCACAAGGGATACTTTTCTTCTGCAATATCAGCTCCAGCCAGCAACTGCAACAGTTTCCATGGTGTGCATGCTCTGAGGACTCCTTATCTTCACCCTGCACCAGAAGCATTAACGAAATCTCCCGTGGGGTGACGGAGTCACTCCCCTGCTCACGCAGGCACCTTCTAAGTCGAGGACTGGTTCTCTTCGACTCCTTTCACAGCGGCGAGCGTGCTCCTTGGAACACAGAGGGTAGACCCCATTGACACAGACTGTCCTGAGGTCCTGCTGATGCAATTTGGAGGAGGTAAGACCTTGCCTTCACTGAGCTCTTATTGTCTAGGGGGGAATTTGTGATTCGCATTCCACTTTCTTAGTATATGATTTGTGTTGCCCCTAGACCTATGTTCTCCCATTGCATTCTATAGCATTTCCTATTGTTTGCACTATCCTAAGTCTAATTACTTGCCTTATTTTGGTGTCTAGTGTATATATTGTGTATAATACTTACCCGAGAAGGAGTATTGCCTCTATGATATTTTTGGTACTGTGTCACCCAAATAAACTACCTTTATTTTTGGTAACACTGAGTATTGTCTTTACTTGTGTATAAGTACTTTGTAATTATAAGTGGTATTACATGAGCTTAGCATGTCTCCTAGTTCAGCCTAAGCTGTCCTGCTATATCTACCTCTATCATCCTAAGCTGCTAGAACACTACCATAGTTCACTAATAAGGGATAACTGGACTTGGTATAAGGTGTAAGTACCTAAGGTACCCACTTCAAACCAGGCCAGCCTCCAACACCATGTGGCAGGCAATCATTTTGAGTGGACAGCCAGTGTGCTTATAGGCCTGGATGTGCTCTTCTTTGTTGTGGTGCCAAGCCTCCTTCCTGGTTGTTTGACCATGTTGCTGGTAGCCATTTTGTGTGTTATGCTTCAGGCTTAATAGGTCAGTGCTCATTACTAAATGTACTGTATGAAAAGTGTCATATTTTATTCAATAATATTTTTTTTTAATTTTCCCCTGCACAACTCCTTGCCTCCAAATCCCTGTGGTTTTTCATGTTAGTCCCTTTCCCCTGGTACGTCAGCAATTATATTTATTTTAATGTTTATTCTTTTTTTATTGGCTTGTTTCACAAACTTTATTTTATTTAATTTAATAATAATTATATTAATGAATAATTATTTTTTAATGTTTTTATTTTTTCTTGATTTTAGAATAAAAAATATTTTTTATATCATATTTTAATAATGTTATTTATTTATTTGAATTTTTTCCATGTTCACCATTAGCCCCATGCAGCACACTTCATTAGTAAAGGATTATTTCATTTGTCACCATTACTTCCCTTTGTTCCACATGCCAACTTGATACCCATAAAGGGAACAGTTACATTCTGTATGTTGTAGTTGTTACTCTTTCTTATCCTTCTTGAGTGTACATGATGATGAAAGTTAATGTTGGTGTGGTTTTAAAAATGGATGCAATGTATTATTTAATGATTATTCATAATTCAAGTAATCACTAAATTATATTGTATCTACTACTAATGCAACTGTAACAATGACACGTTTCACTGAGATCCTTCTTGCATGTTTGCTTTTAGGCACACAAAGAGAAAGATAAATCACCCAGAGTGCTGACAGAAAGAAGGCCTGTTCACGGCTTGAAGCATGACCACACTCACGACCACACGGACATCTCTTCAGCTTGTGAAGCTAAGTGCTACTGCCAACTGACTGACAGCTTCAAGATAACCTCAAAGAAAGGTGCTAGCAAGAAAGCGACCAGTGATAAGAAGGAGCTTCCCACCATTGGTATGTCACCCCAGACTTTTTTCATGCAAAAATGCGTGCCTGCCGCACGGGCCTCTGGGGAGAAAGCTGGGAGCACCACTCCCACATCAGCGGACCCACTCCAAACTAGGCCCAAGTCCATGTCTGGCACAGAGGCAGCCTCTCAAATTATGGCAAGGCTGATGAGCAATGACATTGAATTGGACTTATCTCTTTCTCAAAGTAGTACCGAATTATTGCCAGAAACTCAGCCCAGTGGACAACAACAGTCACAGCCAGTAATAGTAGTTCCTTCCTAAGTCAGAGCACATCAGGATATTGAGCTTAATGTTGAGGAATTCGATGAAGACTCTCTTTCACAAGATCCACTGTCTTCCAGATCATCTTCTTCAAGCTCCCCTTCTGATGCTCAAGACTCCACTTGGATGCCACCTCAGTCTGAAAAATGCCAGAAGAGGCAAGGAGTGACTAGGAAGGTTCCTGAAAGCTTTAGAGTTATGGATGAGAAAGAGGAGGGTGGTGAGTCTGACAACAAGACAGTAATCATGGATGTTAACCCAGACCCAGTGGAGTCTAAAATTACCCCATCTTCTCAACCTGCTTTGAGAGATGTGTCACAGATACCACCACCTCCAAAAGATTACATATTTGCAAGGCCCTATCTGCAACCTACATTCACAGCCACCTTAGTAGAAGTCATCACTGCAAAGAGGCAAACGTCATCAAAACAACACCCACCTACCGCCACTTCTTCCAATGTTGGCAGTGGCACAAGTGTTAGAAAGTTGACCTCCCCAGTTTGGGACTTCTACATGGTTAGTGAAAAGGAGCTGAACATTGCCATATGCTCCATTTGCCAGGTGAGTGTTAGTTGGGGTAACTTTGGTACAAACTATGGTGCCGGAGGCCAAACAACCCATTTAAGAAAACACCACGCAATCCACTGGGAGGTGCACCTTAGCAGCCAAAAACCTGCAAGTGGTGTTGTTGAAGTTGGTGAAAGCAGGGAATCTGATCCGATCATGGTGGAAGGTGAAGAAGAGGGTGACATTCTCATTACACAAATCAACCCTGTCCGAGCAGTGCAGTAGTATCATTACCCACATCAGCAACATCGCAATAGCACAAGAAAACTAAGAGTTAGGTTGAGACACCAAGGAAAGAACATACAGTGGGTGCCCCACTTAGACGCACATTGAGCCTACCACCACTTTCTGCTGTCAAGAAGTTGCCTGCATCAGTGGCACCAGTAAAGAAAAAAAATCAGGATACTATTACTGGCATATTTAGGCAAGAGGGGAACTATGAATGCAACTACTCAACAGCACGATATACAATGGGAAGCTGGCTTAAATGTTAGCGCTGTACCTCCTCCCTTTTTATTTTGTGGAAGAAGTGGGTTTTCTAAAATTTGTGGTGGGCATCTGCCATAAATGGAAGGTTCCCAGCTGGACCTATTTCACCAGAGTTGCTGTTCAGGCGCCGCATCACGATGTTCTGAAATTGGATGGACAAGCTCTGCAGCAGAGAGCTATCTACACAATCCACCTGACGACAGACATGTGGACCAGTTGCCAAGCTACTGATTACATGTGCATCACTGCATCCTGGATCTCTTTTGTGGGTGTTGGAGAAATGATATCTGTAGATGTTGACAGTGCTGACATTTTTCATGGTGCTCGGAAGCATGCAACCGTAGCTATGTTCACCATGGAGAAATCCCATACAGCTGCAAACATCTCCAATGACTTTAACAACAAGGTCTTTGAATGGCTGCACCACAGAGGGCTTAACATTGGATGTATTGCCACGGACAATGGCAGTGATATAGTTAAAGCCATGTCAGATGGTGGCTATTTCAGGGTCCTGTGTTTGGCGCACATTGTACAGGACTTTTTCAAAAAATATCCCTGAGTCAGAAACATACTGACCAGATGTAGAAGAATCTGGACTCATTTTAGCCATTCTTTAAAAGCCTGCAACCTGTTGAGGATTATCCAGTGTGATAACAGAATGCCAGCCAAAGCCTGCATACAGGAGGTGTCAACAGGTTCCTATTCAACTTATTACATGTTACAACGTCTATTTGAGCAGCACAGACCGATCAATGAATATGTCATGCAAGGAGGGGTTGCAACTGTGAAAGGCATGAACATTTAGATGGACCAATGGGGCCTGAACAAATGCCTGACAGAATTGCTGCTTCCTTTTGAAATTTGCACACAGGAAGTCAGCAAGGAGGATTGTTCCATGGGCCAAGGTATCCTATTGGTGCATATGCTGCAGAAACAGCTAAAGGAAGTGTCTGAAATGTACGCAGGTGTGGATGAAAAAACAGATGCGCAGGAGTTGGCAGAGAGCTTAATCCTTTACTTGTCTGTTAGTACAAGGTTGCAAAGAGACATTGGCCCATATTTATACTTTGTGACGCAAACCAGCGCCAGTGCTGGTTTGCGTCAAAAATTTCACCGCCGGCTAACGCCATTCCTACGTGCCATGCGGGAGCTGTATTTAAGGAATGACGTTAGCCGGCGCTGCGGACTTGTCTGAGTAAAAAAAAATTACTCAAACCAGGCAGCGCAGGCGTAGGGGAAAATGGGGGTTGTGCGTCAAAAAATGGTGCAAGTCAGGTTTGAGGCAAAAATCATGCCTCAAACCAGACTTGCGCCATTTTTTGACGCACAACCCCCATTGAAATAACTCCTGTCTTAGCAAAGACAGGAGTCATGCCCCCTTGCCCAATGGCCATGCCCAGGTGGCTTCTGTCCCCTGGGCATGGTCATTGGGCACAGTGGCATGTGAGGGGGCCCAAATTAGGCCCCCCTATGCCACTTAAAAAAAAATAATAAAAATACTTACCTCAACTTACCTGTACTTACCTGGGATGGGTCCCCCCATCCATGGGTGTCCTCCAGGGGTGGGCAAGGGTGGCAGGGGGTGTCCCTGGGGGCAGGGAAGGGCACCTCTGGACTCTTTCCATTGTCAGAGACCATGGGAGTGAGCCCACAGATCCCTTAACGCCTGCCCTGACCCAGGCGTTAAAGAACGGCACATATCAGGCTGTGCGCTGTTTTTTAAGGCCCGCCCTCTCCTGTGCGTCAAAATGATGCAGGAGTATAAATAAGACACACAGGCCTTAAAGTCATTTTTTGGGCGGGAACGCCTACCTTGCATGTCATTAACGCAAGGCAGTTTCCTGCATCCAAAAAATGACTCACACGTAGGAATTTGGACGTCCGCAAGCTCAGACGTCAACGTTCAAATATGGGGCAAGGTTTGCGCCGAATGTGCGTCAAATATTTGGATGCACATTCGGTGCAAACAGAGTATAAATATGCCCCATTGTGTCATTGTGTCATCCAAACATTACATCTGTGTGACAATTCTTGACCCATGGTACAAACAATTACTGGCCACTTTCATTCCTTTCTCAGATGGGGATATTTCAACCTCCAAGATATGGATTGCTGAGCAAACCAGTGACCTAGAAAAAGAACAGCTGGGAATTAGAGGCCCACTCACAGGCAGAAGGCCTGGGGAGGAGCCTTCAACTTCCATAGAGCCTGCCGGTGTTGAGGTTGGTTCACAGCAGCCAAAACCAACACCATCAACAACAACAGGAACAGGAGCATCAGCCCAAAAATCTGCATTTGAATGGTTTGTAGAGGCAGGGCTTAAGTCCACTTGACAGGTGAAGGCAAAAGAGGATTGGTGTATTGGTATGGGATGAGGCACCAATAGCCAGTGCTCAGCAGGCAGGCAATGAAGTATCTGGATTGCTATGTAGCCAGCATGTCTGCTGAGCGTGTATTCAGTACAGCTGGTGTGGTTGTCACAGTGAGAAGGACCAGTCTCTCACCCCAAAATGTCAAGAGATTGACCATGATCAAAATGAATCAGCACTTTATACCCCGAATTACAGCATACCTGAAGTACAGCAGGAGGTGGGTGAGGGTGATTGGTCAGACTAAGATCAAGGTAGTGTGTTTGCTGACCAACGTCTGGACGAACCACCTGAGTTTGAGAATGAACTCTACTCCCCTGACTACCAATAATACCTAGGCCACCATATAACCTTCTTCTTTTGACTAACTGCTTAGTGAAAAAAAGGATACAGCTAGCTTGGGAAACATTCTTATTTGATGATATTTATTTCTGTCTCAATGACTAATCAACCCCAACCATTTTATGCACATGTATGGTCAGATTGGAGTTAGACAAGTATGCAATGAAAAAGCCCTCCCCAACCCCAAAATCACTTCAAGGAGATTTGAGAGACAATGCTTGCCTCCATCGTGTACCTATCCTTCCTTTTACCCCCTAGCAGGACTGCCCAAGATATTTGATTTACAGCTTAATGGCCAATGTGTGTTTCGTTTCGTTAATCAAAGAGGACCAGGAATGTACCACCATGCTTGATTGGAACAGTGAGTAATGCTATATGCCATAACGAGTGATATGAGTTTTTTTTTTTCAATGTTGAGATGGTTCATGTGATGTCTACTGGTGACAGATAGCGAGAGTGGGTGTTTAACTATAATAATTAGGCTTGATTGTGTTTGTGTTGTGATTGATTTACTATGTTGGGAGCCTAATAATTGGTGATCATGTTTTTCCTGAAGGTGATTTTTTTCCTTCCCCTTTGACACTTAATGAGATTTGTTTGCCGGCAGTCTCACACTACTTTATTTTCTGGCACTTTGTTTTCTGGTTCACATTTCTCAAAGACCTGATAACTCCACAAATCTAGTCCACAAAAAAAAAAGTATGCAATGTTTCTCTTGTTGTTAGACACAGCTATGCGCTACAAGTCACTCTATTGGGTTGGGAGATTGTGACTCACAGAAGCAGTTGGTATGGAGTTGGACACAATCTTTAATCAGAGTCAGGAGGATGATGGAAGGAGGAGCGTGAATTGACAACTTAAACAACTGCCAGAAGAAGAAAGCTATCAAATTCCTGGAAATCAACATGGATGATGATGAGTCTTAGAACCCTATTCCGATATGTGGACTGGTGGTGAAAGAAGCTTTGATTACTTGATTTGGGAAATGCAATGCTGCTGTTTGTGTGTGTGCTGGCTGGCTCAACTTTAAAACTATGTGGTTGGGAGGGGGGGCCTGCTGTTGTAGGTAACTGGAGGAGACAGACATGATGGATGATGTTACATTATGCATGTGCTCCACATACAAGCACACACATGCATATATATATATATATATATATATATATATATATATATATATATATATATATATATATATACGTTTATACTTAACTGTGAGTAAATATACATTTGTTCAATAAGCCTAAAGAGTATGTGTATAATTTATTATTCTGAAATAGTAACTATACACATTTCATAAAGATTTATATATATCTAGAAAATGCACATAATCCGATTATAAATATTTATCAACACAGGCATATGCAGTCCATTGCTGTTTGAATACAGTGGTTTTGAAGGAAAGAGACAACTCTTCAGTAGTCTTCTGAAGACAAGATAGTTATTAGTGGATCTTATATTTGGGGGTAATGAATAGCATAGTTTGGCTGCTTGAACAGAGACGGATGTACCACCTATTGTCTTTTTCTTGTATGGTGGTGTTTTAAGGCGAGGTGCCAATCTTGAGAGAGGTTGCTTCATTGAATGTATTTGGTTATTTTGTTTCTGATGAAAAGTGGTCCTGTTCCATGTATAGCTTAGTGGGTGATACAAAGCAGCTTGAAGGTGGATCTTCTGGCAACCGGTAAACAGTGTAGTGCTGTCAAGGCAGGGGAGATGTGGGCTTACGGCTTTACATGTAATAGTAAATACTCGCCTGGCAGCTAAGTTTGAAGTACATTGTAGTTTTTTCATAATAGATAGAGATGATCGATGGTAGAGGCCATTGGCATAATCCAGTTTAGATAGTACAAGAGAAATAGTAGCCTGCACCTCGTGTGGAAATCCGAGGTGGGGGAAGTAAACATGGCAGCAAAGGAACAGATGAAACTCCATGCTGATGAGGTGGTATGCACTCTGCGTCTAGAAATTCTGGTTACTGTTACTAAACATAATTACAAGATAGACTACTTGACATGAAGACTGGATGCAATGAAGGAGAAATTGGATGGGCACCATGCATGAATAACAACAGAAGAGCATTGAATCTAGTAAGCAGAAAACAAGCTGAATGTCAGAAGTAAAACCGAGAAATGTAATGTAGAATAACTCAACAGGCTTAACAGAAAGAGTGGAGACTTGGAGGCAAGGTCACGCAGGAATTATTTGCGAATCACCAAAGTCTAAAAATCAAAAGCCCTGGTGAGAGCTGTGGAGCAAGTCAAGATCTTGGCAATATGGAGTGACACACAAGAGCTTATATTCCATATTTATAACAGATATCGGGCCACATGTACAAAGCTTACTTTTCCATCTCAAAAGGCCCGATTTGCAGAATCGGGCCGTTTAAGATGACAAAAAAGCTTTTTCCAATGCACAAACCAAATTTTGTGATTCGGTAATCACATTACTGAATTGCATAAAGAGTTTGCGAGTCGCATTTAGGACCCCTTGAGTGTGTCTGGGGCCAAGCAGGGAAAGGCAGGATTTAGTGCACTAGAGGGACTTCTCTTTGAAGTTTGCCTACATCAAAGACATACATTGTTATAAATACATGACCTCTGACACCACATAGCTAGAACACTTCTGGACTGAGGGCATTCTGCCAGTAAGGAGAGCTGGATAAAGTAGGAGGGACTGACACTCTGCCTGTTGCTTTGTTGTGCTGGTCTGCTGCTTGCTGCTTCCATCCCGGGATGTGAAAGGGCTGTACATTGCTTTCTACATCCTGCTTTCCAATGTTCTACAAGGGCTTGATCTGAGCTTGCCTCCTGTTAAGAAGTCTCAGGGCCATCAAATACTTCATCTGGCAGCAACTGCGCTCTCTGGCTAAAAGTTCTGACTTACCAAGTGGTTCTAAATTCAGTTCTTGGGCTCTTAGGCGTGAGTTCTGGTGCAGATATGAAGAAATTAGTACATCGACTTCCAGAGTGACTTTGGAACCAGCGCCACTCCCTGAACCAGCGCCGCTGCCTGCACCAGAGCTGTGGTCACCATTCAGTGCAATGACCGTGACTTACAATGCTGGTCTGCCGCCGTGCCTCCGAAGTTCTGCCACAGTATGGGTCCAGAGTCCTGTATCACCAATGCCCATGACACCCAACTCCACCACAGCACCTGTGGCCTGTGGTGTAATCCTGACACCACAAAGTCGACACCTTGCGTCTTGACCTGCTGAATTATTTGACCCTGTCTTATCATAAGGGAGCTCCGCCAACACCGCATCACCTCCCTTGCAACTGTAAGAAACCAATGCCTCACCTGCCCTGCCTAGCATTAATGAACTAACGTCTCCCCTCCTAGGTAGTAGTAAGGAACCAATGCTGCAATGGCTCTAGCAACAACTCACTCTCTGATACAGTGCAACGTCTTTGTTTCCTCATCGTTTTCCAAGGTACTGAAACAGTGGTCTATGTGACTTTATAGCCGGACCGCGCTCCCTTGTAGTTGGTGCTGGATTGTTGGAGGCAACTCCATCGAGTCATTTTTGTAGCCCCAGTTGCAACTACGGTGTCATTAAATGCCATACTACATTTAGGGGGTCATTACAACATTGGCGGTATAAGGCGCTTACCGCCGTGCAGAAGACCGCCAACACACCGCCGCAGCCGCGGAATTCCGCCACAGCTATTATGACACACATCACGGAATCCGCCGAAATTCAGACACCCACATGATACCGCCACACCAAAGGTCAGCGATAAACATGCGGAAACAAATCCTCCACCTCCACGCGAACAGAAACACGCCCATGCCATTACAGCCCACGAATCCACGCAGCGGTCTTTCAACCGCGGTATTCCATTGGCGGTACACACCGCTGCGCTCAAAAATCACACACTTCTACAAAACACTGCCACATTGGACAATTACAAATACACACACCTGATACACATACAAACAACACTCCCACACACCAAACACAATATAAAACACACACCCACATCACACACAAACCCCTAGGGCCAGAATTTCTGAGAGAAGGCCAGAGAGAGACAGCACAGAATAGAGAACCCCATCACACAGAGGCACACTACACCATCACCCACACAACACCCACGCACAACCACACCACATACCACTACACTCACCACACTCATCAACACATACACCACCCAACACCTCACAAACACCACCCCATGTCACGCCAAAGACACCCCCGATTCTCCGAGGAGGAGCTCAGGGTCATGGTGGAGGAAGTCATCCGGGTAGAGCCACAGCTATTTGGCTCACAGGTACAACACACATCCATAGCCAGGAAGATGGAGTTATGGCAAAGAATAGTCGACAGGGTCAACGCTGTGGGACAGCACCCAAGAAATAGTGAGGACATCGGTAAGAGGTGGAACGACCTACGGGGGAAGGTGCGTTCCACGGTATCCAGGCACCACATCGCGGTACAGCGGACTGGCGGTGGACCCCCACCTCCTCCCCCACAACTAACAACATGGGAGGAGCAAGTCTTGTCCATCTTGCATCCTGAGGGCCTCGCAGGAGTCGTTGGAGGAATAGACACTGGTAAGTCAAATCTTAACTATCATATCCCCCACCCTACCTGCATGCTATCACACACCCTCACACCCTCCCATATCACCCCAAATCCTCACTAATCTACCCATGCACCTGCACTCACCACCTCCACTGCCATTTACACGTCCCCTGTGTCCTCTCCCAGTGTGCTGTGACGCCCCCTCCCAAAGTACCCAAATGCCGGCAATCACTCACCCAACATCCATCCACCTCACGACAGCCTCCAGTACCCAAAACAGCTAAAGTGACACCTCCTACAACCACCTCCTCTACCTCCACTCCCAGACCCCCTCCAGCTACCCATCCCAGTGTCCGTCAGAAACTGTCCCTCTGTCAAATTGACCTGTTTGCCCCCCCTCCAGTTTATCAGTCCTGTCGTAGCGCCTCAGCCAAAAAGCCTCCAGTGCCAGTGGTGCGTGTTCCAGGTTTTTGGAGTGCACCGTCCACCAGGGCAGGCAGTAGGACCCGGAGCCAAGGCACTGGCAGCCCACCCCCTGTAAAGGCTCCGAAATTGGAGAGTGGACGACGGGACCGTGTCAAGACTCCTGGTGGGACAACAACTGAAATGGGATCGAAGGCGATTGGTGAGTCAGCTGTAACTCCAAAGAAGGTGGCGAAGGTCCTGAGGAAGTCTGCCCAGCCTGTTGTGAGTGTCACGTGGAGAAGTGCGCCATCATTTCCGGCGGTCCAGACACAACCGCCAGCACCGTCGTTACTGGTCAGGAGACCACCGCCAGAGTCAGTGCCCAGGAGGGCCCAAGTATCGTTACTGGTCAGGAGACCACCGCCAGAGTCAGTGCCCAGGAGGACCCAAGTATCGTTACTGGTCAGGAGACCACCACCTGAGTCAGTGCCCAGGAGGGCCCAAGTATCGTTACTGGTCAGGAGACCACCGCCAGAGTCAGTGCCCAGGAGGGCCCAAGTATCGTCACTGGTCAGGAGACCACCGGCAGAGTCAGTGCCCAGGAGGCCCCAAGTATCGTTACTGGTCAGGAGACCACCGCCGGAGTCAGTGCCCAGGAGGGACCAGGATCCCACAGCCCCGCTGGGCGATGATGGAACGTCAAGCAACACACCAATGTCCAGTGTGGAGTTCGTCATGCCACACACCAATGTCCAGTGGTGAGTTCGCCATGCCACACACCAATGTCCAGTGTGGAGTTCGTCATGCCACACACCAATGTCCAGTGTGGAGTTCGTCATGCCACACACCAATGTCAGTATCCGAACCGCCATGTCAGAGCCACGCTAAACAGTCCATAGACCGCCATGGCAAAGCACCGCTGAACAAGGCAAAGACCGCCATGGTGAAGACCGCTGAACAGTCCATAGACCGCCATGGCAAAGCACCGCTGAACAGGGCAAAGACTGCCATGTCAGAGCACCGCTGAACAGGGCAAAGACTGCCATGTCAAAGCACCGCTGAACAGGGCAAAGACCGTGTGGGTATGAATAGGCATTGAATGAATGTCTGTGACATCAGGCATCCTTATCCCATGTGCAGCTGGGACAGTGACAGTGACAGGACAGGAACTTTCACGGGGAGACTCATCCAGTCTGGGCACCAGTCCCACCCAGTACCAGTTGAGACCTGCATCTACTTGCGATAATGTGGCTTTGCACTCCCCAGGATGGTACAGTGGGCAAACCACCCACTGTAAAGACTTGTGAGACTGTGGCTTTGCACTCCCCAGGATGGTACAGTGGGCAAAACACCCACTGTAAAGACTTGTGAGACTGTGGTTTTGCACTCCCCAGGATGGTACAGTGGGCAAAACACCCACTGTAAAGACTTGTGAGACTGTGGCTTTGCACTCCCCAGGATGGTACAGTGGGCAAAACACCCACTGTAAAGACTTGTGAGACTGTGGCTTTGCACACCCCAGGATGGTACAGTGGGCAACCCACCCACTTTATAGACTTGTGAGACTGTGGCTTTGCACTCCCCAGGATACATCAATGGGCATGGAGCCCCGTCGTGGATCTGGCTTTGCATTCATCCGGCTGAGGTGCCCCCCCTTCCCTTCCCCCTGAGGTGCCTGTAGTGTTTCTATCTGATGCCCCGGCAGTGTTCTCTTGGATTTTGGTCAGGTATCTATTGTGGGCCTCGCCCATGCATTTTTGGACTGTTGGTGCACGGACATTGTTGTGTACATATCTGCACTACTTCTTGTATTGTATATATAATTATGACAGATTTCAAGATGAATTCAGTATATTTTTATATGACATGTATATTGGCACATTACAATGTTTGCCCGCAATTCGCTTTGTCTTTGCATTCTTCTGGGGGAATTGTGGGTTGTTTATGTGATATTTTTTACTGCATTGGTGTGTATGTTGTGATATGCGAGGGTGGGGGTGGGGGTGTTTAGTGGGTGTCCCCCTAACTTTTGCCTCCCCCCTCCCCCGTGTCGTAGATGCAGTACTCACCGGTATGTTCTGCCCCTACGTCGCTGTTGTTCGTAGAGGAGCAGAAAGACAAGGGCAGGTAGGATTTGGAGTTCCGGCTCTATGGAGTTGTCGTTCATCGTGGAGTGTGTTCAGGTGAGCGTTTTCCCATAGCAAAAGCTGTTTCCGCCGTGTTTTTATCCACGGAGAATCCGCCCCGGAAAAGGTGGCGGATAGGCCTGTTGTGATAGGGTGGGCGGTACATTGTCTTCCGCCTGTCTGTTGGCGGTGACCGCCACGCTGTTTGTCTGTACCGCCGTGGCGGGCGGTGTGTTAAAGTGGCTGTCTTTGTTGGCGGTTACCGCCAGGGTCATTATTCCCTTTTTTTGTCCGTCGGCCTGTTTGCGGTCTTACCGCAGGTTTAACACCGTCTGCCAGGGTTGTAATGACCCCCTTAGGCCCTTAAAATTACTCTGGCGGTAAATTCTGCTTACTGCCACACTGATGGCCGCGAACTTACCATTGCGGCGGTGGATATCTGTTCACCATATTATCACACATACACACACCAATCCTACAGAATACAGCCACATACACAAATCCACCAGGCCAAAGGTCTGTGATAAAGTGGCGGTATCAAAACTCACACCATTACGCCAACAGAACAACACCCATCACATTATAACCCATGAATCACCACGGCGGACATTCAGTGGCGGTAAACCATTGGCGGTACATACCGCTGTGCTCACAATGGGCACCCACATACAAAACAACACCACATTGGACAATTCAAACAACACACACCTGACATCCAAACACACACCACACCCACACACCTACACCACTATAAAACACCCAACCACAGTACCCACAACCCTTTACAAATACCAATAAGCGCCACCAGACTGACACCAAGACCACTGCGACAACTAGACACACACACCATATACACCCATACATCCCTCATGCACCCCACTTCACACATCCCAACACATTACCCAACACACCCTCACCAACACACATCACATAACACCCATGGCACCACAATGGCACTCCCGTTTCACTGAGGAGGAGTTAAGGGTCATGGTGGAGGAAATCATGAGGATAGAGCCACAGCTATTTGGAGCACAGGTGCAGCAAATATCAATAGCCAGGAAGATGGAGCTATGGCAGAGAATCGTGGACAGGATTAACTCGGGGAGACAGCACCCAAGAAGAAGGGAGAGATGGAATGACCTACGGGGGAAGGTACGTTCCATAGCTGCAAGGCACCAGCTCGCTATCCAGAGGACTGGCGGTAGACTCCCACCTCCTCCCCCACAACTCATAGCATGGGAGGAGCAAGTCTTGGCAATACTGCATCCTGAGGACCTGGCCTTAGTCGGAGGAGAACTGGACTCTTGTAAGTGAACTTCCATCAATTATCACCCCCATAACTGCATGCCATGACATACACTCACCCTCACTCCCATCACTGTACTCCATCCCACACACTCCACCATCACATCTCACTAATCCCAATGCCAAACCCTACATGCTGTACCAATGCATGGACACCTCTCACAGCCCTGCATGGACACTCATCACTGAAGCATACACAGCATAGGGAAACTAACAATCCCACCATACACCAACATATATAAGTAAAAGCTGGCAGGGCAACACCAGCCATAGAGGGGAAGCCATGGATGTACAATCTGTCATACACATGAACCATAATACATAATGTATATCCCCAACCCCTGCCAATGTCACTGGAGAAGAGGTGCTAGCACTATCCAGTCCCCAACAGAAGATGCCCACGAAGATGCCCACAGTGATGACAGTAACTCTGGTCTTCAGGATCTGGATGATCTACCCGGCCCATCAGGGACCACTAGACAGCCGGTTACTCAAGCCCAGTCACAGACCACCACAGAGCCTCCCCCATCAGGAAACAACATCACAGCATCCACCCAGCGTTCCCTAACCTCTGTCCACAGGACACGTCAATCAGTAGTGTGCCTACCTGTACAGGGGCTCCAGGCTACACCTCGCCCCTTAGACAATCAGGAACGTGGGGTCAGTGGCAGTGGGCACATGGTTCAGGGGACAGAGGCACAGGCCAACAGAGAAGCTAGGAGGATTGCTATGCACCAAGGGTAGGACAAGACCAGGGAACAGACTCTCCAGGAGGCACTCTCTGAGATCCTGGGAGCCTCTCGACATTCCCAGGACACAGTGGGCCAGATCGTAGACAACGTGCAGGAGAGCAGGGGGCTGCAGGATGGACAGTATCAGGGGATCAGGGAGGAATTGCAGGCCATCAACAACACCCTGATCTCCATAGCAGGGGTGCTGGCAGACATGGCCAACATTATGAGGGAGGCAGTGTCACAGCAGCGGGCCCCTGCCACTAGCCAGTCATCTGAACAGCCTTCCACTTCCGCTGCCGCTAGTGGCCAGGAGGCCCCGCCACAGGACCCACAGGCCATCAGCACCCCACCCCCTGCAGAAGGTGAACCACCCTGCAAACGTTCCCTACGAACCAGACAGAAGCCAGAGACACTTGCCAAGACCCCCACCAGGAAATATGACTCTCCTGATTTTCCCCCTTGTGCCCCACTCAGTCACCCTGTCCACCTTGAACTGCCATTGCTCCCCTTCCCATGTTCCCTTGGACAACGCACCTGTGCTACGAACAGACTGGAAAAATACCCTGGACTTTCTTCTATCATCACCCCATCCCATTGCACTTCCTTCTCTATATATTAGTAGGACAATAAACACCCTTTGATATAAATCGATCTTGAGTATGTCATGTATTTCAAATATGTATTGATTGAAACAGGTACAACCATTGCAAATGAACTGTACATAGAATGAGCATAGAATCAATAATGTTTGGCTGTTGTGATCACACCAGGAGTATTTGTCAAATCACCAACAACTGCAAAATAAATAGCCAGATGTAACAGTAAGTGGGCATAGAAGTAGGAAATACCAGCATGCCAATGCCACAAAGAATACAACCAAAGTCATTTAAATGTAAAATTGCGCTGTTTAATCTGTGTGTCATTGGAAGTACTGACGGATGACAGATGTTCTGTTGTCCACATCCTCATCCTCTGCCTCCTCATCCTCTCTGTCCACAAGGTCCACTGCTGCCACAGGGGCATCTCCAGTCTCCTCCTCCTGCAGAAAAGGTACATGGGCCCGTATTTATACTTTTTTAGCGCTGCATTAGTGTCCTTTTTTTGACGCAAAATCAGCGCAAACTCACAAAATACAATTACGTTTGCGCTGATTTTGCGTCAAAAAACGACGCAAATGCGGCGCTAAAAAAGTATAAATATGGGCCAGGGTGTCTGAGGGCCAGGTTGTGTAACGTGCAGCATGCCATGACCATCTGGCACCCCTTCTTGAGTGAGTAGCACATGGTCAGATGGAGGCACCTGAACCTGGCCTTCAGGAGGTCAAAGGCATTTTAAATGATCCTTCTGGTTCACCCATGTGCTTCATTATAATGTTCTTTTGCCCTTGTCCTGGCATTTCTCACAGGGGTCAGCAGCCATGATAGGTTTGGGTAACCAGAGTCACCTGCAAATATTGAGGGACAATGTTTAGCCACACACTATCCTATTTAGCCAACTCCATAGGCATACACCAACATATACTGGATGGGAACCAAGGTTCACCTATTAGCCATACCCTGTGCCTCTGTAGTTGGGACATCACATTTGGGATGCTGCTATTCCTCAAAACAAAGGCATCAGGGCCTGACCCTTTATACTTAGCATTGACGTTGGAGATGTACTGGTCCACCAAGCACACCATCTGCACATTCATGGAGTGGAAACTCATGATTCCTGTACACCTGTTCATTCTTGGGGGGGTGTCAAATGCAATATGTGTTCCGTCAATCGCACTTATTTTATTGGGGAAATGTCCCATTGCATAAAACCCGGCCTTCACAGTAGCCAAATCCTCAACCTGGGGGAATGCAATGTAGCTACACTTGTGTTTTATCAGGGCAGATAACAAACTTGTCAGCACTATTGAGAACATTGGCTGTGACATTCCTGCTGCCAAGCCCACTGTCACTTGGAAAGAACCAGTTGCCAGGAAATGGAGAACTGATAGCACTTGCACAAGAGGGGGGATCTCAGTGGGCTGCCGGATAGCAGATATCAGGTCGGGCTCCAATTGGCCACACAGCTCTGTGATTGTGGCCATGTCCAGCCTATAGGTGAGGATAATGTGTCTATCCTCCAGTGTAGCCAAGTCCACGAGGGGTCCGTACACAGGGGTTTGTCTCCATCTCCTATTCCTCTGCAGCGGTAGGTATCTAAAGGACAGAAGAGTGAGGAGGCTGTCACAAATCGAACAGTAGTCCGCAATCTGTAAACATGTAATGTGACAGTGCAATTTGTCAAGTATGTGCCTATTTATCCTGTGATGCAGCATTATTCCATAGACCTGCCCCCCCCCATGAAATGGCGTCTGCCTGTCCAGTGTGGAAGGACAGGTAGAAGTGAGGTTATGCTGCTGACATTGTGCATTGTGGCAGTAGGTGGTCGGGAACCGTTGTGCAACTCCTCATTGGGTATAATTGTGCCCTATGGGATACAATGGCAAATGGTGATCTACGCCTGCGGTGACGGTATGCACAGCCATGGACGTGACCGCCATTTTCTATCATATTCCTCACTTGTTTCCTGACCTTCCATAAGAGAGGAGCTACACTGCATGTGCTGCTGTGTCTGAAACATATCATGGCCTGTGTGACTGGGAAAAGGGTCCCAGCCTTCACTTCTGAGGAGTTGGAGAGACTGGTAGATGGGATCCTACCCCAGTACGGACTGCTGTATATGCCTCCAGACCAACAGGTGAGTACACTGTGGGCCCGATTCATGTGGCATGAATGAATGGAGTGGTGTGTGCAAGCATCGGTTAAGGGGGGTGGATGTCATCTTGGCAATGTACATGTTGTGTGCTGAGCTATGTGTGTGCCAATGGTGATGTAAACAGGTATAGCGGGCCATTCGTGTTACTGGCTGGACTAATGGTGTTCTCCTGTCTGTATTGCCTCTGTAGGTCAGTGCCCATCAAAAGAAGGGCACATGGCATGCCATTACCAACGAGGTGCAGACCCTGGAGGTCTATGGCAGGCGGAGCACCCACTGTTGGAAATGGTGGGAGGACCTGAGACACTGGGCACGGAAGACCGCAGAGGCCCAGCTGGGGATGGCCTTCCAACAAGGAAGGGATGCCCGTCGGACCTTGACCCCCCTGATGGCCCTCATACTGGTGGTGGCCTATCCAGAGCTGGATGGGCGCTTGAGGGCATCACAGCAGCCTCAAGGGGGTGAGTACAGTGGCTATCATTACAGTTTACAGCTGGTGGGGTGATATCCGGGTGGTGGTTGTGTGTCAATGGGTGTCCCTAGGCCAGGCCAGACATAGCAGTGTAGGTCTTCTGGTGGGTATGGGTCTGATGGGGAAATACTGCCTACCTAGCTTGTTAGCATCCACTACTGGTCAGGGCTGTGTGGGTCCCAGGTGTGCTGCAGTTGGCGGTGTGTGCTTCTCCTCATGCCATGGGGTTTAGCAATATCACTGGTAGTGCAATGCATAGTGCGCAGGCCTGTACCCTGTGTGTGATGGTGCTGTGTACGCCACCAGTGGTGTTGGTGCAGTCATTGACCAAGTGTATTCTTTGTCTCTCTCCCCCCCCTTTCTTGCTTTGTCATCCTGTCCATATGTGCGTTAACGTCATCTGGCGGAGGAGTAGAGACACCAACGACAGAGGGTGCTGCATCCCACAGGACCCTGGAGGCAGAGTCCACTGACTCTGAGGGCACCAGTGGGACAGAGGATGAGGGGAGCAACATGATGGAGACTAGAGGGGACAACACAGACTCAGATAGCTCCTCCGATGGGAGCTCCCTGGTGGTGACGGACACCTCTGTGACCAGCCCAGCTACAGGGACAGGTGCCACCCCGTACCAGCACCACCCTCCCAGCAGCCCCTCAGCGAGTTGCCTGTGCCTGCTCACCCAGGAGGGTGGGAGTCTCCTTTGCCCCAGGCACCTCAGGACCCTCCCCAGTGAGCCCTGCTGCCCTGAGTGAGGAGGCTATTGACCTCCTGAGATCCATCTCTGTAGGGCAGTCAACAATTGTGAATTCCATCCAGGGACTGGCAGCCCAGATGCAGCAACCTAATGCATTCCTGGAAGGCATTCAAGGTGGATTGGTGGCCCAACAGAGATAAATCCAGGCTGTGGCCTCCTCTCTGATGGCAGCCAATGTTCGTGTTTCAACTTTTCCACCTCCAACTTCCACTTCCCAGTCTCCTCAATCCCAAACTATGCTAAGCACAGAGCCAGTCGAGCATGCACACAAGACAACACCCAATTGTGTCACAGGCAAACACAAGCACCACACTTCATCCCACAGGCACTCACACGAACACCATCCATTTGCAGACACAACGATAATCCACTATTTCCACTGTCTCCCCCTCCTCTTGCTCCTCTTTCTCCTCCACCTCCCACCTAGTTATGTCCACACTCACACCTGCATGAACTACATAATCATCCACTACCTGCATCATCACCACACCAAGCAGAAATCACAAATCACTGGCAGACGCCTCCACAACATTCATGCTAACGTCTTCTGTGTCCTTGCCCACCATGTCTGTCCCCTCTCCTAAAGTACACAAACGCAAGCACTCAGACACCCATCACCCCCATCCACCTCACAACAGCATACAACCCATGCATCTGCACCCATATCCAGTAGACAAACACCTTCAAGAACCACTCCCTCATCCTCCACTCCCATTACTCCTGTCTCTTCCCGCCCCAATGTCCCTAAAAAGCCTTTCCTTTCCCAGATTGACCTCTTCCCTACCCCTTCCCCCCCAACCTGCACGTATGGCCAGGGTATCAAGGACAAAGCCAAGCACCTCAGCCAAAAAATCCACGGCCCCGTTTTAGCAGAACCTACTCGATGTGGAAAGGATTCCAGGCCACAAGTACTGAAGGGGAAGGAGCCAGCACCAGCCACAAAGAAAGGGAAGGAGCCTGCACCAGCCATAAAGAAGGGGAAGGAGCCTGCACCAGCCACAAAGAAGGGGAAGGAGCCTGCACCAGACACAAAGAAGGGGAAGGAGCATGCACCAGCCAAAAAGAATGGGAAGGGGCCTGCACCAGCCACAAAGAAGGGGAAGGAGCCTGCACCAGTCACATAGAAGGGGAAGGAGCCTGCACCAGCAGCTGCCACAGAGCCCCCACTGCCAGCTGTAGTTGTGCAGCCATCAGCAGGGGCTGAGCAGGAGCCTCCCCCAACCACCACCACAGTGCAGCCGTTGGAGGGTGCAGGGGCTGAGCAGGAGATTTCCACAACCACCACCACCACAGTGCAGCTATCATAGGGTGCAGGGGCTGAACTGGAGCCTCCCACAACCACCACCACAGTGCAGCCATCAGAGGATCCATGGGCTGAGCAGGAGCCAACCACAACCACCACCACAGTGCAGACATCAGAGGGTCCATGGGCTGAGCAGGAGCCAACCACAACCACCACCACAGTGCAGACATCAGAGGGTGCAGGGGCTCAATAAGAGCCTCCCAGAACCACCACCACAGTGCAGCCATCAGAGGGTACAGGGGCTGAGCAGGAGCCTCCCACAACCACCACCACAGAGCAGCAATCAGAGGGTGCAGGGGCTGAGCAGGAGCCTCCCACAACCGTCACCACAGTGCAGCCGTCACTGCCGGCGGATGCCATATAGTCCAGCCTACAAGAGCTGCTGTGCGGCCTGCCCCACCAGAACCAGTGCGTATTCACCCACTCGAGTGACTGTGGCCTTTCACTCCCCAGGACCAAGTACAGGGCGTGTTGCCCCCTCCAGAATCACTGGGCAAGTCACCCACTTCAGAGACTGTGGAATTGCACTCCCCAGGGTAAAGCAAGGGGCATGTTGCCCCCTCCAGAACCAGTGGGCAAGTCACCCACTTGAGAGACTGTGGCCTTGAACTCCGCAGGACCAAACATAGGGCATGTTGCCCCCTCCAGAACCTGTGGGCAAGTCACCCACTTCAGAGACTGTGGCCTTGCACTCCCCAGAACAAAGCAATGGGCATGTTGCCCCCTCCAGAACCAGTGGTCTTGTTTTCCCCTCCCCCTAAGCGTCTACCTATTTGCCAACTGATGCCCCTGCAGTGTTCTCTCCGCATTGGTACAGGAATTGAGTGGGGCCTTGGACTTTGCCTTGTGGCCATGTGGCCCCTGTGAACTATAGACTGGGCAGTGTCTGTTTTTGTACATTTGTACATCTCTGTTGCATTGCCACATCGAGGTATTATTTTTGATGTTGATCTTATTACAATCACTGTAGTTAATTCATATTGTCCTTGCATTATTTTGCCGATTATGGTGGACAAATTGATTATCTTGTGCAGCTGGTTATGTGTATGGTTTTGAGATATCAAAGGAAAAAGAAATGTAGATATCTAGGGACGTCGCTCCACGAAGATCTGACAGTCTTCGGGTTGATATCTGATTTGTTACCAACACTTCAAACAGGAAGTGTTTTGAGCCATTTTGGTACTCAGGAGGTTTCCAAAAAGGAAATCATGGGGCAGAGTAGGAATACCCAAACCCCATAGGCCTGGGGGACCCCACCAGTGCCAAAACGCATTTTGTTTTAAATTTCTACAAAGCTGTTGTTGATCCACTGATCCATGTAAGCAATTTTTTAAAAAGCAAGTATGGTTTCCCATGCTTGTTTTATTTTCAGGCTTTGGGTGGCCCGGGCCCAGGGACATACTTAAATATTATAAAAGTGGAGGGGCACATGTGGCCCCTCTACCCAAGCCAAGTGGAGTTCTGGGGACCACCACCGCCCCGTGGCTTTACCTGATGACAGAAAGGGAGAAGAAGCCACACTGCCTCCCTCTGTAGACCTTTAACGGCACAAGGGACCATCACCTCCCCAGGGCTTGTGCGGGAAATAAGAGGGGGGCAGGCAGAGACACTTTTCTGTCTCAAACTGCCCGGGGGACAGCTTCTAAAAATGGGGGGATATTTAGCCCCGGGGACTACCACCTCCTCGTCCTTGTCCTTCACAAATCGTTATCCCACATATTACATCATTCATGACACCTTCTATGATAGCATTAAACTGACACTACAATCTTCGTAATAAAATTATTGAAACTGTGTATGGTGGTATTGTGGGAGCACAAGTTATAGTAACCATAGGGAAACAGTTACAGGTACTTGACCTAACTCTATAACAGATGAATTTCTGTGTTTTTGTGTGTGTAAATTCAGAACTTAAATAATAACTATGTACATAACTATGTTTAAGTATTTGTATGTTTAACCCCTTCCCTGCCAGGCCTTTTCCCCCTCCTGTGCCGGGCCTTTTTTTGGCTATTTGGGGCAGTTCGCGCTTAGGACCTCATAACTTTTTGTTCACATAAGCTCCCCACGCCAAATTTGCGTCCTTTTTGCCAACATCCTAGGGATTCTAGAGGTACCCAGACTTTGTGGGTTCCCCTGAAGGAGACCAAGAAATTAGCCAAAATACAGTGAAAATGTTGTTTTTTTCCCAAAAATTTGAATTAAGGGCTGCAGAAGGCAGCTCGTGTTTTTTTCCCTGAAAATGGAATCAACAAAGGGTTTCCAGTGGCAAGATCACCATCTTCCCAGCTTTCAGGAACAGGCAGACTTGAATTGAAAAAACACCCAATTTTTCAATACAATTTTGACATTTTACTGGGACATACCCCATTTTTACTATTTTTTGTGCTTTTAGCCTCCTTCCAGTTAGTGACCAAAATGGGTGAGAAACCAATGCTGGATCCCAGAAAATTAAACATTTCTGAAAAGTAGACAGAATTCTGAATTCAGCAAGGGGTCATTTTTGTACATCCTACAAGTGTTTCCTACAGATATTAACAGCTAAAATAACAAAATATTGAAATTGAGGTAAAAAAACCAGCAATTTTTCTCCTTGTTTTACTCTGTAACTTTTTCCTGCGATGTCAGATTTTTGAAAGCAATATACCGTTACGTCATCTGGATTCCTCTGGTTGCTGGGATATATAGGGCTTGTAGGTTCATCAAGAACTCTAGGTACCCAGAGCCAATAAATGAGCTGCACCTTGCAATGGGTTTTTATTCTATACCGGGTATACAGCAATTCATTTGCTGAAATATAAAAAGTGAAAAATAGGTATCAAGAAAACCTTTGCATTTCCACAATTGATACAAGATAAGGTGTTGAGAAGCAGTGGTTATTTGCACATCTCTGAATTCCGGGGTGCCCATACTTGTCACGATTCACCCTGGGCTTACCGTTGATACTGGAGAGGGATGGTGAGCGGCCCCGGTTCCTGCAAGTCCTGCTCTGGCCGAGGTAGGGGCGACCCCTTCCGATACCCACGGTGCTGTTTGACAATAGTAAGCCACTACAGTCCGTGCCCTCCAGAAGGAGTCCCAGAGGAAAAACCCCAAGGGGGAAAAAACCTCCAACAGGAACTCCCTGAAACAGATGGAGGACACAAGGATTAGAACTCAAGATCCTGGAAGTCTGGAAGACTGAAGACAGAACAAGAACGACTGGTGTCTCAAAAGAAAACCAGCCGGAGCGTTACCACCACCGCTGAAGTGTTGCAACGCAATGAGAAGAAAGAAAGATTCCCCCTATATACCCCTAGACAGGAAGTGATAAACAGGAAGAAGTAACACCACCATCTTGGTTTGAGAAGAAGCCATAACTAAAAATAGAAAACATGCTCCTGTGTAAGAGAAACAATGCATGCAGGGAAGACAGGAAGTGCACAGCATGCTGGAAAGGAGAAAGGCATGCTTTATAAACTAGGCATGTATTTTCAGGAAGATCTCGAGCGTGTGACAGGTGAGTGGTACTATGGAGGGGGGCCCGTGTACCCTAGAACAGAATTAACCTCGCGCGCTGAGCGCGACGAGGACCGCAACCCGATTCTGGGTCTCCGGCCCTGCCGCGCTCTAAAGACAGCGTGCGGCTGGAGAAAAGGGCCGCGACCCTTGACCCGGGCCGCAGCTTCCCCCGTGGCCCACTCGCGGGCCGCCGCAGTTTCACTGGGTTGCGCAGCAGCGGCTCGCGGCGCAACAATACTAGCATGTGAATTACAGGGCATTTCTCAAATAGACGTATTTTTTACACACTGTCTTACATTTGGAAGGAAAAATTTTTGAGAAAGACAAGGGGCACTAACACTTGTTTTGCTATTCTGTGTTCCCCCAAGTCTCCCGATAAAAATGGTACCTCACAACGTGGACACATCACATTTTTTCACAGAAAACAGAGGTGTTTTTTACAAAGTGCCTACCTGTGGATTTTGGCCTCTAGCTCAGCTGCCACCTGGGGAAACCTAGCAATCCAGCGCATTTCTGAAAACTAGACACCTAGAGGAATCCAAGATGGGGTGACTTGTGGGGCTCTGACCAGGTTCTGTTACCCAGAATCCTTTGCAAACCTCAAAATTTGACCAAAAAAACACTTCTTCCTCTCATTTTGGTGACAGAAAGTTCTGGAATCTAAGAGGAGCCACAAATTTCCTTCCACCCAGCGTTCCCCTAAGTATCCCGATAAAAATGGTACCTCACTTGTGTGGGTAGACCTAGTGCCCACGAAAGGAAATGGCCCAAAACACAACATGGACACATCACATTTTTTCACAGAAAACAGAGGTGTTTTTTACAAAGTGCCTACTTGTGGATTTTGGCCTCTAGCTCAGCCGGCACATGGGGAAACTTAGCAAACCAGCACATTTTTGAAAACTAGACACCTAGGGGAATCCAAGATGGGGTGACTTGTGGGGCTCTGACCAGGTTCTGTTACCCAGAATCCTTTGCAAACCTCAACATTTGACCAAAAAAGCACCTTTTCCTCTCATTTCAGTGACAGAAAGTTCTGCAATCTGAGAGGAGGCACAAATTTCCTTCTACCCAGCGTTCCCCCAAGTGTTCCTATAAAAATAGTACCTCACTTGAGTGGGTAGGCCTAGCGCCCACAAAAGGAAATGGCCCAAAACACAACGTGGACACATCAAATTTTTTCACAGAAAACAGAGGTGTTTTTTACAAAGTGCCTACCTGCGGATTTTGGCCTCTAGCTCAGACCGCACCTGGGGAAACCTAGCAAACCAGCACATTTCTGAAAACTAGACACCTTGGGGAATCCATGATGGGGTGACTTGTGGGGCTCTGACCAGGTTCTGTTACCCAGAATCTTTTGCAAACCTCAAAATGTGACCAAAAAAACACTTTTTCCTCTCATTTTGGTGACAGAAAGTTCTGGAATCTGAGAGAGCCACAAATTTCCTTCCACCCAGCGTTCCCCAAGTCTCCCGATAAAAATGGTACCTCACTTGTGTGGGTAGGACTAGCGCCCTCGAAAGAAATGCCCCAAAACACTATCTGGACACATCAAAATTATCAAATACAAAACTACCTGTTTTTGGAGGGGGGCACCTGCGTTTTTGGTCCTGGGCTCAGCAGCCTTCTAGGGAAACCTACCAATCCTAGACATTTCTGAAAACTAGACACCCGAGGGAGTCCAGTGAGGTGTGACTTGCGTGGGTCCCCCAACGTTTTCTTACCCAGAATCCTCAGCAAACCTCAAATTTAGCTACAAAATCAAATTTTTCCCACATTTCTGGGTGGGATCACTGCACTGGGACACATTTCATACCACCCAATGTTCCCCTCCGTCTCCCGGTAAAAATGATACCTCATTTGTGTAGGTGGGCCAAGTGCTTGTGAAAGGGAAGAGCCAAAAACAGTTTGCAAAAAAACATTTTTAGGCTGACAAGTGCAGCAGAATTTTTATCGGTATAGATGAGACAATGCTGGGTGGTAGGAATTTTGTGGATTCCTGCAGATTCCGGAAGGTTCCATCACAAAAACTTGGGAAAATGTGTGATTTCCAAAGTTGGAGGTTTGCAGGGGATTGTGGGTACAAAAATGGTGCCGATGCATGTGAAACACAACACCCTGGAATCACCCAGATGTTTAGTTTTCAGATGTGTCTAGGTCTTCTGGATTTTTCTACATGGCAGCGTCCCAAAATCCATAAAGTGCAGCCCTCACTATTCCAAGTGGGACGATTTTGAGAGTAAGCCAAGTTCTCATGGCCCAAATGTAAAACTAATACCCCAAATAATCAAATGTCTTCTTGCTTGTTGTGGGATAAGATGTTTTAGAGTGCAGGATGAGCTAAAAGACTGTTACCCCCTTCAGTTGAGGTGGTGGCATAACCAGGCTCATACTGGTTGGTAGCCACCACCCCAATATATATATATTTTTTTTAATTCCCTGGCATCTAGTAGACTTTCTGCCCCCTCGGAGTGTGGATCAGGGGTAATTGCCCCATCTGCCCACTGGTGGGCAGAACAACTTTGGCCCCATTTATTTGGGGTGGGGGTATGGCCATACCCCCACCCTCTTATTTTAGAAAAAAAACTTCCCTAACCATTGGTGGGCTTTCTGCCCTCCCTTGGGGGCAGATGGGCCTTCCAAAAATAGGCCCATCTGCCCCTAATGGGGGGCAGATATGGGCAACAGTAATGTGTCCCCCTGGGGAGCGACCGTTACCCAAGGGGCTGCCCCCCTAAAGAAAACACACGCATACAAACACACCAATCCCTGGTGCCTAAGTGGTTTCTGGGTAAGATTGGGGGCAGATTGGCCTAACAAAAATTGTTCTAAATACAATTCCCCCCCAGGGGAGCGACCCTTGGCTAATGGGTCGCTCCCCATCTCTAAAAAAACAAACAAAAACAAAACACACAAAAACATTTGCCCTGGCGCCTAGAGGATTCTGCCCCCCCTGGGGGCAGATCGGCCTAATACCAATAGGCCGATCTTCCCCCACGGGGGGCAGAAATGACCTAAAATAAATTTGCCCCCGCACACCCCCAGGGGAGCGACCCTTGCCCAAGGGGTTGCTCCCCTGGGGTGACACTGGTGCAAAAAAAAAAGATCCCCGGTGCCTAGTGGTTTGCCGATCTTCCCCCAAGGGGGGAAGAAAGGGTCTAAATACAATGTGCCCCCCCCCAGGGGAGTGACCCTTGCCCAATGGGTCGCTCCCCATCTCTATAAAAACAAACAAAAAATTGCCCTGGCGCCTAGAGGTTTCTGCCCCCCTGGAGGCAGATCGGCCTAATAACAATAGGCCGATCTGCCCCCCGGGGGGGGCAGAATTGGCATAAAATAAATTTGCCCCCCCAACCACCTCCTGGGAGAGACCCTTGCCTACGGGGTCGCTTCCCTTGTGTGACATTGGCGCAAAAAAAAAATCCCCGGTGCCTAGTTGTTTTTACCCCCCTTGGGGACAGATTGACTTAAAATCGGCCGATCTGAAATGGTCTAAATACAATTTGCCCCCCAGGGGAGCGACCCTTGCCTAATGGGTCGCTCCCCGTCTCTAAAAAAACAAAAAAAAACACACAAAAAATCAGCCCTGGCGCCTAGAGGTTTCTGCCCCCCCCCCGGGGGCAGATCGGCCTAATAACAATAGGCCAATCTGCCCCTAGGGGGGCAGAAATGGCCTAAGATAAATTTGTCCCCCAAGCCCCCACCCCATGGGGAGCCTAAGGGGTCGCTCCCCATCTGTAAAGCAACAACAACAAAAAAATCCCCGGTGCCTAGTGGTTTGCCTAATTAAAATAGGCTGATCTGCCCCCCAGGAGGGCAGAAATGGCCTAAAATAAATTTGCCCCCCAGGGGAATGACCCTTGCCTAAGGGGTCGCTCCCATTGCATGAAATTCACTGAAAAAAAAAAATCCCTGGTGTCTAGTGGTTTCTGTCCCCCTTGGGGGCAGATTGGCCTCACAGAAATGGCCTAAATATAATTTGCCCCATAGGGGAGCGACTCTTGCCTAAGGGGTCGTGCCCCACCTCTAGAAAAAAAAAAAAATCAAAACCAATTTTTTTTTTTTTTATCCCTGGTGCCTATAGGTTTCTGCTATAATGCCTAATAATAGGCTGATCTGCCCCCATGGGGGGGCAGAAAAGGCCTTAAAAAAAAATGCCCCCCCCCGGAGCGACCTTGCCCAAGGGGTCGCTCCCTCATGCCAATTTCCTGTACAAAAGTAAATCCCTGGTGTCTAGTGAGCATTTTAGCAGCTGGATCGGTTGCAATCCGGCTGCTAAAACGCTGAGAGAGACTTCAAAGGGAAGGAAATTAATTTCCTTCCCTTTGAAGCCTCTCCAGCCTCCTCCACGTGATCGGAAGACAAATGCTTTGCATTTCTCTTCTGAGAGCTTCCAGCGCGATGGGAGGAGGCCTCTGTGATTGTCAGAGCTGACGTCTCGGGGGGGTGGGGGAGACGGGGTGGAAGGGGAAGGGCTTCCCCTTCCATCCCTGCCTTGGGGGGGTGGGGGGAACCCCACAGAGGGAGCACTGTGCCTCAGGACGTAACCATCACGTCCTGGGCACAGAAGGGGTTAAATATATATATAGGAAAGTGCCGCAGGCACCGGAGAACGCGTTTTAATCTCAAAGAGTTGTGGAGCCTTTGTAGTTATAGCTCAATACACATAATTTTAGCGAACTAGGCCTGCCGCTGTGCACTTTACCCTAGATGTATTTTATTTAGCTTTGTTTATTATTTTAACAATAGCCACATTTGAGGTCTTATTTTATTTCTCTCTATCTAGGTCTTCTTTGCCTAGGTCAACATTGTGCCCATAAACAAGACATTTATTTCACTCTGTGCTTTTCGCAAGGCTTCAGGAGATAGGTTGCTGGTAAATATGGTAACACTTTCTCTCTAGTGTTCATAGGAAAATATACATCCTTACATAGGGGCATTTTCTCAGAACGCCAGCTGTTTTTTTATAAAATGACTTCTCTGTCCCTAAGTAGGGAGTACCTAACTAACGCTGTAGGTTCAAGCTTGAACTCTAAAAAGATCATCCCCATTTGGTGTGCTTATCTCTGAACAAAATGTACCATTTGTTATGGCAAACCCACAACAGGTAGGAATTTGCATTCACTATGCTACCACCCCTTCCTGCACATTTATTGGCACACGGCCCAGGGGGATGCAGTTACATTTGTTATTGAGGCTCACCCAGCCTATACAACAGAAATGGTTTATTCTTGGGTCACATTTATAGCAGCTGATGGGAACACGAATTCATTTAATCACTATACACCTGCAAAATACTTGTACAATACAGAGCATATGCATTTCTAGAAATACCTCTATCTGATCAACAACATAATAATTGGCTTGATGGCACCCTACCCCATACAATATTACATATTAGGTTAGGTTCTCTAAGTAATGACGGTCCTACCTGGTCTTTCTTGGATACATATACACCCCACCCTGATGCAGCAACCTTGATGGTTGCTGTAGTCTGCCACTTATATGCTGAGCTGACGGAAATACATAGACGGTTAGTACAGTTTGTAATGCAAACATTAAATACAAACCCAGCACATGCTGCTCCACTGCAACCACATACAGCAACGCAAGGCATTAATCCAGTGACTTTACATTTGATCATGGGTGAAGTACACGCAACCAGGAAGAAATTCCATTTTGGTTAGCTCAAAAAATAAATTCACTGGAAGCATTATTTCCACATACCGGACCTCAGGATAAGCATAGAATATTAACTATGTGCTTGCCATTTGGAATTGTTCCCACAATAGATAACTGCAACACATGGGGCATAGTATTTGCCACGCTCTCTGCTACCACACATCATACAACGACACTTGCCAATTTACCGGAAGTGTTGAAACAAATTCAAGATGAATACGGGGCTAGAGTTGGAGATGCAACTAATGAGCAATTTTGCCACAGTATCCTCAATTATATTAAGTAACCTTAAAGGGGAAGCGGTCGCATGTGCTTCCTGGATATTCCTCCACAGGATCAAGAATGTGAGCTGCCAAAGATTAGCGAGATTACTCTAGCATTGGTCGAGATAGTCTGGGGGTCAGACCAACAAAAGCACAATTGCAGGGTAAATCTAATAAAGATTCTACCAAGCAAGCTACTGAGGGTACCAAAAAACACTGGGATAAAAACAACAAACACCCAAAAAAAGAAAGGGGAGAATCTCTGCATATGGAGACCCCACAGGATAAATATAACCTCAGAAATAGAGGTAATATAAAAACGCCTGACAGACATCAGTATACTGATACACGCCAATCTTGTTCCTTTCAGGACTTACCGGAAAAATGCAGTGAGAGAGGTGGGCGGTCAGATCGAAGAACTGAGTACGTGAAACCGAGACAGGAATCACAACGCTCAACAGAAATCTGTTCAAAAAGAAGAGAAACATCCCAAAAAAAAAAGAATTCAAAAGAAAAAAGTGGCAGCAGTTACAGTTCGACATTCTACTCAAGAAGAGGGCTCTATTGAAGTACAAGAAGTGGGCATTAGTGCTACTAGACAACGCGGCAGAGGTCACAATAGTTCACAGGAATCTTCTAGAACATCTGGAGGTGAAAGCAACTGACGACTTCTCACAAGTTGAAATTGCAGACATGCATGTCTCCACACCTGATAGGGTGTACAAAGTAGCGTTACAGTTAGAAGGAGACATTGAGCGCACAATCAACGCAATCTTTTGGGACTGCTTCATAAACATATGTGATATTCTATTGGCCACCTGACTTTGTCCGTACCTGCCCCTACGGGGAAGATGTTATCAAACCTTCTTTCTCGCCCCTTGTTCCTGAGGAGCTTGCAGAATCCGATGGCATCGATTGGGCATTGGTGCAGGCACCTGCGTTATATCACAACCACGTAGGGTGGGATAAAGACTCCCCCTATCAGGTAATCACTATTAAAAATCAACCACAAACCCAAATTCCAATAAAATATGATGCAAAAGCACCGTGAGGGAAATCCTCACATAAGTGGAGTACCAGGGCATAATCGAAGCCTGTGTCTCACCAATGAATAATTCCTTATTCCGAGTAGCTAAACTGGACCATTCATACAGAATAGTCTTAGACTACAGACACTTAAACAGTCATTCATGCACATACGCCATACAAAACTCACATAGCACGGCACTCATAAACAACATAGTGCGCAAAACACACAAAATAACACTGGACATTTCCAAAGGTTTCTTCTGCCAAAATATAGGCGGTCATTACAACATTGGCGGTAAAAGCCGCTTACCGCCATGCAGAACACCGCCAACACACCGCCGCGCCCGCGGAAACCCGCCACAGCTATTATGACCCACAGCACGGAATCTGCCAAAATGCAGACACCCACACAAGTCCGCCATACCAAAGGTCAATGATAAACTGGCGAAAACAAAACCTCCACCGCCACGCCAACAGAAATACGCCCACACTATCACAACCCACGAATCCACTCGGCAGTCTTTCAACCGCGGTATTCCATTGGCGGTACACACCGCCGCACTCAAAATACACACACATTTACAAAACACAGCAACATTGGAAAAATCAAAATACACACACCAGATACACATACACACACCACTTCCACACACCCACATCACCAACAAACCCCTACGACCAGAACCACCGAGAGAAGGCCAGAGAGAGACACCACCATCAACAAGCATCCACAGGCGCACAACACCATCACCCACATAACTTCCATGCTCCTCACACTACACACCACTACATATCAGCATACTTATCACCACACACACCACCCCACACATCACCCACACCACCCCATGGCACGGCAAAGACACCCCAGGTTCTCGGAGGATGAGCTCAGGGTCATGGTGGAGGAAATCGTCCGGGTAGAGCCACAGCTATTCGGATCACAGGTGCAGCACACCTCCATTGCTAGGAAGATGGAGCTATGGAGAAGAATAGTGGACAGGGTCAACGCAGTGGGACAGCACCCAAGAAATAGGGATGACATCAGCAAGAGGTGGAACGACCTACGGGGAAGGTGCGTTCCGTGGTCTCAAGACACCACCTTGCCGTTCAGCGGATTGGCGGCGGACACCCACCTCCTCCCCCACAACTAACAACATGGGAGGAGCAGGTCTTGGCAATTCTGCATCCTGATGGCCTCGCAGGAGCAGCAGGAGGAATGGACTCTGGTAAGTCAAATCTCTCACTATTTCATCCCTTACCCAACCTGCATGCCATCACATACCCCCACCCTCACCCACACCCCCATCACTCCAACTCCTCACAAATGTCCGAATATCACAAACCACACATCCCAACACCAAGCCCTGCATGCAACAACAAAGCATGGACAACCAACACCAAAGCATGCCCACTGCACAAACCCATACACCCCCCTAAACCATCCTCACACAAGGTCCCACACAGGAATGCAAGCACTGGGGTACACGGTCAACCACCCATTGCACATCATGGCACACACAGATGCAATAATCATGTTTTTACACCGTTGCAAGACCCCTACCCAACGTCACCGCACAGGAGGGTCCAGACATGTCCACACCACCAACAGAAGAGGCCCACAGTGATGACAGCAGCTCTGTCCAACTGGATCTAGATGACCAGCCCGGCCCATCGGGGACCTCGGGACAGTCGGTTCCCATCACACAGTCACAGGCCTCTACAGAGCTTCCCCCCTCTGGAAACACCAGCACAGCACCCGCCCAGCGGGCCCATACCTCTGTCCCCAGGACACGTCAATCAGCAGTGTGTCCACCACTACGGGGAACCCAGGCTAACCCACCACCCCAACAACAGGGCCCTGGGGGCAGTGGGCACCCCGTTCAGGGGACAGAGGCACAGGGACACAGGGGAACTGGGAGGGCTGCTGTGCGACAGGGGGAGAACAGGCCAAGGGAACCCACTCTCCACGAGGCTCTCTCCAACATCATGGGAGCCTACCACCACTCCCAGGAGACAAGTTTCAGGAGACCCAGCGGCTGCAGGAGGAACAATAGCTGGGCTTCAGGGAGGAACTCAGAGCCATCAATTCCACCCTGGGCACCATCGTAGGGGTGCTGAAGGAAGTACTCAACACCAGTAGGGACACTGTGGAACACCAAGGGGCCCCTGACACTAGCCTGGACGATGAACTGCCCACCACCTCCGCCGGCACTAGTGGAAAGAAGGCACCGCCACAGTACCACCACACCAGCACCCCACCCCCTGCAGATGGAGAACCACCCCGGAAACGGTCCCTGAGATCCAGGACAAAGACAGAGAACGATGCCAAGACCCCTGCCAAGAAATGAGACCACCTTGAATGTCATCTTTCTGTCCCACTTTGTCACCCTGTCCATCCTCAAACTGCCCCAGCTCCACTTCCTATGCCCATTTGGGCAATGCACCTGTGAGACCAATAGACTGGACTCTGCCATGGACATACCTCCACCATCACCCCTCCCCATTTTGCAACCCCCTCCAATATTGAGCACTTAAATAAACACCCTTGAAGCACAAAACAATCTGGAGTCAGTCTGTGATTTCGAATTAGTGTATTATCAATTACTGTGGCAAAAAGCTCTTACAATTGTAAAGTAAACATACCTATGTCACACAGCTCTACTCCATGAGGAATCAAAGCAGATGTCACACAGTGGGACCCACATATGTGAAATCGTATGGGAAAGTGACAACTCAGTGACCATACACTGGGTGAAAACGACAGACAGTAGAGAGGTAGTAATGTTAAAGTACATGTAGTAGGCAGGTTTGGATTCTTACCTGTGTCTCACTGGAAATATTGCAGGATCACCGAGTCCCTGTTGTCGATGTCCTCTTCTTCTGCTTCCTCGTCTTCACCCTCCACAGGCTCCACAGCTGCAACAGCACCGCCATCTGGACCATCCTCCTGCAGAAAAGGCACCTGTCGTCGCAAAGCTAAGTTGTGAAGCATACAGCAGGCCACGATGATCTGGCACACCTTCTTTGGTGAGTAGAATAGGGATCCACCTGTCATATCGAGGCACCGGAACCTGGCCTTCAGGAGGCCGAAGGTCGGCTCGATTATCAGCCGTGTTTGCCCATGGGCCTCCTTGTAGCGTTCCTCTGCCCTTGTCCTGGGATTCCTCACTGGGGTCAGTAGCCATGACAGGTTGGGGTAACCATTGTCACCTGCAAATGGCGAGGGACAACTGTTAGACACACACTAACCTGTAGGGATATTCCCAGACCCAGACAACCATACCCACTGACTTGCTTCCAGGTGCTCACCTAATAGCCACACACGGTGCCTCTGGAGTTGACCAATCACATAAGGGATGCTGCTATTCCGCAGGATGTAGGCGTCATTCACTGAGCCAGGGAACTTGGCATTAACATGGGAGATGTACTGGTCGGCCAAACATACCATCTGCACATTCATGGAATGATAACTCTTCCGTTTCTGTCCACCTGTTCACTCCTGCGGGGTGGGCAAAGCCACATGTGTCCCATCAATGGCACCTATGATGTGTGGGATATGTCCCAGAGCATAGAAATAACCTTTTACTGTAGACAAATCCTCCACCTGAGGGAAAACGATGTAGCTCTGCATGTGTTTCAGCAGGGCAGACAACACTCTGGACAACATGTTGGAAAACTTAGGCTGGGACATCACTGATGCTATGGGAACTGTAGTTTGAAATGACCCACTTGCATGGAAATGGAGTACTGACAGCCCCTTCACTTGAGGGGGGATTCCTGTGGGATGGCGGATAGATGACATCAGGCCTGGCTCCAGCTGGGTACACAGTTCATGGATTGTGGCATGGTCAAGCCTGTATGTGATGATCACATGTCTTTCCTCCATTGTCGATAGGTCCACCAGCGGTCTGTTCACCAGAGGATGCCGCCATATCCTCACATGTCCCAGCGGACGGTGCCTATGAAGGACAACAGCGAGCACAGAGTCAACCAACTCAGAGGTACGTACCCACAGCTTTCAGAGAACACGAATCATAATCAGAAAAGTGTCCTGTATGTGTGTTGAGTCTAGGCCTAGGTATGTGTGACGCAGTTAAAAATTAAGCCATGTGGGCCCCTGAAATGGCGGCTATCTGACCTCTAAAGTGGGACAATGGGATGTGAGGTAACTGCGCTGGCGTTGTACACCAGTGCGGTAGGCGGTCGAAGACTGCGACACAATGCTGCATTGGTTAACATTGGACCCTATGGGTCCCAGGAGCCAATGACGATGTACGCCGGCGGTGACGGTACACACCGCAGCGGACGTGACCGCAATTTTCTATCTGTTCAATCACTCGATACCTGATCTTCGACAGGAGAGGACCTACACTGCAAGTGCTGCTGTGACCTTGGTCTGGAAGAGACAATGGCTCGAGTGTCGGGGGAAAGGGCCCCTGCCTTCACATCGGAGGAGTTGGAGAAACTCATGCATGGGGTCCTCCCCCAGTACACGCTACTCTACAGTCCTCCAGACAAACATGTAAGTACACTGGGAGCATGCTGTATGGGCTATGCCTGTGTGGAGAGGGGTGGATGTAAGAAGGAAGGGGGGAGAGTGCATGAAACGACGGCGAGTGCATGTGCCACATGCCAAGAGTAGGGATGGGGGCCAATGACTGTGACGGTGCAGTTGGTAATAAGTTTGTCTTCCCCCTGTACAAATCATGTAGGTCAGCGCCCACCAGAAAAAAGATATTTGGCGTGCCATCACCAAGGACATCCGGACCCTGGGGGTCTACCACAGACGGAGCACCCACTGCCGGAAAAGATGGGAGTACATTCGCCGCTGGAGCAAGAAGACGGCGGAGGCTCAGCTGGGGATGGCCTCCTAACGTGGGAGGGGTGCCCGTCGCACTATGACCCCCCTGTTGTTCAGGATCCTGGTGGTGGCATACCCGAAGTTGGATGGGCGCTTGAGGGCATCACAGCAGCCACAAGGGGGTGAGTACACTCTCATCCTGCTGATTTAGCGCTCAGTGGAGGTGTCTGGGTGGGGGAGGTGGGCTGTGGGTTTCCCTAGGCTAGGGCGAGTTTAGTAGGCAAGGTCCCTCCGTAAGGCAGGCCATGTGGCACCCCACTCCACCTCTGTAGAGTGCCAAGTACACCTAGTCATGTCCCTGTGTCATCCATGTGTGCAGATGTCATCCATAGCCTAGTAGGCCATGTCCCAGGGATTGAACAGTGGAGCCCAAGAGCGCGGCGTAGTGCAGGGGGCTTCTGTGTCTGTCGTGTCCGACAGCGGTAGCGGCAATGCATGCACTCAACATGTCTTTCTTCTGTCGTCCTCCCCCTTATTGTGGTCTATCTGTTCTTGTGTGCATTAGCATCATCAGGCGGAGGAGCAATGGCACCCCACAGAGAGCTGCATCCCACATGTCCATGGAAGGCGAAACTACAGACTCGGAGTTCACCAGTGGGACGGAGGGCGAGGGGAGCTCCACTGCGGGGACTGGAGCTGACACCAGCAAAACTGACTCATCCTCTGATGGGAGCTCCCTTGTGGTGGCAGCAACATCTGTGCCCCCCGCATCTACAGGTACAGTCGCCACCCCCCCTACCAGCACCACCCTCCCAGCAGCCCCTCAGCCTTTGCCCCGTGCCCGCTCACCCAGGAGGGTGGGCATCACCTTCGCCCCAGGCACCTAAGGCCCTGCCCCAGTCGCCCCTGCTGCCCTCAGTGAGGAGGCCATTGACCTCCTCAGGTCCCTCACTGTTGGGCAGTCTACCATTTTGAATGCCATCCAGGGAGTAGAAAGGCAGTTGCAACAAACAAATGCATTACTGGAGGGCATTCAATCTGGTCAGGCGGCCCTTCAGCGAGCTTTTCAGATGCTGGCCTCAGCACTGATGGCAGCCATTGTCCCTGTGTCTAGCCTCCCCCCTCCAACTTCCTCCACCCAGACCCAATCCCCTGTACCCCAGCCTATCCCAAGCACACCTTTAGACCAGCATGCACACACCTCAACACACAAGGGTAGCTCTGGCAAACATAAGCACCACACATCCCACAGGCAGTCACACAAGCATCACACACATGCAGACACACCAACATCCACTGCCTATCACTGTGTCCCCCTCCTCCTCATCTCCCTCCTCCTTTCCAGTATCATCTACACTCACACCTGCATGCACTATATCTACAGCCACTACTGCCATCACCAGCACACACACCACCACACCCCGCTCATGTGCAGTCACCAACCCCACTACCATCCACACGTCCCCTGTGTCCTCTCCCAGTGTGTCTGTGACGCCACCTCTCAAGATACACAAACGCAGGCACACACCCACCCAACAGCCATCCACCTCACGACAGCCTCCAGCGCATGCACCTTCACCCAAAGTCACCAAACGAACACCTTCTACAACCACAACCTTTTCCTCCACTCCCAAACCCCCTCCAGCTACCCGTCCCAGTGTCTCCAAAATCTTTTCCTGTCCAACCTTGACCTCTTTCCCACACCTCCCCCACCCCGTCCGTCTCTTAGGTCCCGACTCTCCAGGTCCCAACCTAGCACCTCACCCTGTGGTCACCGGCATATGGAGTGCACCGGCCACTAGGGCAGCCAGCCAGTGTGGCACGGAGCCACAGCACGGACAGTCCCCCGCCTTTCAAGCATCAGAAGTTGCCAGTGCCCAGCGGGAGAGGGGGAAGACTCCAGCCACCGTCCCGGTGGAAGTGTGGAGTCAGCTGCGACACCTTCAAAGGTGGGGAAGGGCCACAAGAAACCCGACAAGTCTGGTAAGAGCAGCACGGCGGAGGAGCCGCCATCATCCCGGCTGCCCAGGAGGCCACTGCCATCATCCCCGCTGCCCAGGAGGCCACCGCCATCATCCCCGCTGCCCAGGAGGTCATCGCCATCATCCCCACTGGAACAGAGAGGACCGCCAGCACAAGCCCCGCTGGGACCGAGAGGACCGCCAGCACAAGCCCAGCTGGGCTAGAGAGGAACGCCAGCACAAGCCCCCCCTGGGACAGAGAGGACCACCAGCACAAGCCCAGCTGGGACAGAGAGGACCACTAGCACAAGACCCGCTGGGACAGATAGGACCGCCAGCAGCTGAGTCGCTGCAAAGGAGCCCGCCGCCTCATGCACCGCTGAACAGGGCACTGCCACTCCAAGCACCGCTGAACAGGGCACCGCCGCTCCAAGCACCGCCGCCTCAAGCACCGCTGAACAGGGCACCGCCGCCCCAAGCACTGCTGAACAGGGCACCGCCGCTCCAAGCACCGCTGAACAGGGCACCACCGCTCCAAGCACCGCTGGCCCATGAGCGCCAAGGGCACTGATGCTATTGAGTCAGTCACGAGCAGGATGAAGCACTCTGGGCACCAGGCCCCCTCCAGAACCAGTGGAGTATCACATCCACTACCTCTGTCCTAAGCAGGATGAAGCATTCTGGGCACCAGGCCCCCTCCAGAACCAGTGGAGACTGTCATCCACTACCTCTGTCCTTAGCAAGATGAAGCACTTAGGGCACCAGACCCCCCCCCAGTAGAGACTGTGGCTTTGCACTCCCCAGGATGGAACAGTGGGCAACCCCCCCACTGTAGAGGCTTGAGAGACTGTGGCTTTGCACTCCCCAGAATGGAACAGTGGGCAAACTACCCACTGTAGAGACTTGAGAGACTGTGGCTTTGCACTCCCCAGGATGGAACAGTGGGCAACCCACCCACTGTATAGAATTGAGAGACTGTGGCTTTGCACTCCCCAGGATTGAACAGTGGGCAACCCACCCACTGTAGAGACTTGAGAGACTGTGGCTTTGCACTCCCCAGGATGGAACAGTGGGCAACCCACCCACTGTAGAGACTTGAGAGACTGTGGCTTTGCACTCCCCAGGATGGAACAGTGGGCAAGCCACCCACTGTAGAGACTTGAGAGACTGTGTCTTTGCACTCCCCAGGATTGAACAGTGGGCATGTGGCCCCCTCGTGGATTTGGCGTCGTGCACTCAACCGGCTGAGGTGCCCACCTTTCCCTCCCCCTGAGGTGCTTCTTGCTCTCTGATGCCCCTGCAGTGTTCTCTGCGTCATGGTCATGGATCTTGTGTGGGCCTCGCCCATACCGTGTGGGCCCAGTGTTCCACGGACTTCATTGGAACATTACCTGGACTACTAAGATTGGTGTATAGTTTGTTTATGGTGTATATATATATTTTTGCGTACTTGATTTTAATATATTACAATGGTTATACTCATTTCCTTTTGTCTTTGCATTCTTCCAGGGGGGGTGGGAGGTGTAACTATAATGTATAAATATGTATTTGTGTGTGTGTTGTAGTGGGTGAGGGTGGGGGTGTTGCGTGTGGTTGTCCCTGTTTTTTCCCTTCCCCCTCCTCTGTGTCATAGGTGCTGTACTCACTGTTGTCTTCGCCGCCAGCATTCGTGCTCCTGGCAGAGGAGCAAGAAGATGAGGGCTGGAAAAATGTGCAGCTCTGGTTCCATGGTGTCCGGATTCCTCGTGGGGTGTGTAGAGGTGAGCGTTTTCCCTTCGAAGTCCTGTTTGTGCCATGTTTTTGTTAGCGGTAAATCCGCCCCGGAAAAGGTTGCGGATTGGCAGGTTGTGATACTGTGGGTGGTACATTGATTCCGCCTGCCTGTTGGCGGTGACCGCCATGTTGTTTGTCTGTACCGCCGTGGCGGTCGGAGTGTTAAAGTGGCTGTCTTTGTTGGCGGTTTCCGCCACAGTCGTAATTCAATTTTTTTTACCACCGACCTGTTGGCGGTCTTACCGCCGCTTTAACACGGGCCGCCAGGGTTGTAATGACCACCATAGTGCCTGAGTGTAGAGACTTAACAAGTTTCAGTGCGCTAGGCTCCTAAAAAAATTCTGTCTTTTTCCCAAGGAGTATTCGTGGCTCGTGTGACTTTCACCGTGAAGCACTGTCCTATGTATATGATATCTATCTCACAGATGATGAATTACTGCGACATCTAAGACGGGTAACCCGCATTTTTGTAGGACTTGCCGAATTTGGCTATAAATTCAACTTCAAGAAAAGAAAAATAACCGTCCTTATTGTCCTGTTTTTGGGATTCGAGCTATCAAGTGAAGGAAAGGGCCTAGCACCACATTTCATAGAAAAATGTGCACAATTACAACTTCCAAATACAATTAAAAAACTCCAGTCCCTATTGTGTTTTCTACATTTTGGCAGAACTTACATTCCTGATTACACATCACACTTTATATGACTCAATACGTCCTGACTTTTCCAGTAGAATTTGGACAGTCAAACACACACACATTCTCAGGACTTTGCAAACAGACATGCAGCGCAACACTTACACACAAGGGACAATAAAAAAACATCTGGTCATCAGTGTAATTGCTTGTGCCATTGGTTCCGCCTATGTAACTTTCAATGAGGTTGAGACAGCCCCGATTGCTCACAAATCACATTTGTATTCCCACTGAGAAAATCCTCACTGCTGTTCAGATGGCCATCATTAAAGAAAGGACACTAGCCCATGGGAAACGCATTATTGTTGTCTCTCCAATTCCAGCCCTTGAGGCTGTTACCAAAGACAGTGTTCCAAATGCTAAAGCATTACATCCACGTTGGATACAATGGGCAACATCTTTGACAGCCACTGATGTTGACTAAATTTTCGACCTAAAATTACAAACTCAAGAATTTTTGTAATATGAACTAGACTACATTGCCTATTGATCAATATCAAAGAGTCATGTACACCGATGGCTCAGCACAACCTGCAATAGGCACCAAGCTTCAATAAGCCACTGCTTGGGCAGTCGTAAGTCGCTATATGGAGGATAATAAATTTTGTCCCCAGCATACATACATGCAAACCCTAGGGGATTGCACAGCACAGTTAGCAGAGCTAAAGGCTCTGGTGATGGCACTGGAACACAGGGATCCTACATAGTTACCACTGATTGTTTGTGATTCGTACAATTGTGTCCAGTCCTTCTATGAATACCTGCATTACCAGAGTGGGTTCAGAGATTCTAAAGTCAACACCATTAAACACAGACTTCTGTGGGTGAAAGTAGCAGATCTGAAGGAAACTCTACTAAACGTCCATGTTGTACATACACTTAGACACCAGCGCATTGGAATACACATTGCTGGGAATACACTGGCTGATGAAGCAGCCAAATCAGCAGTAGCTACAGCTGCTGTTGCTGCAGTAACCCATTCTGGAACAAAACCAGATGATGATTTATGGGCTGCTGTGAAAGCCAGAGCTGAAGGCACACCTGTGATGCCGCGAAGACTGGCGGCACCTCACTTATGGGCTGAGGTCAGATCGGCGGTCCGCATTTCCGACAGCCGTTTGTGCTGCGGTCCGCTTTTCGCCTAAACTTTCTCTTTGGGCACTGTTTACGCTGCCCTCGCTCTTGCCTTCTTCAGTTGCTTACCTGTTGTTGCTGTTTTCCTCTTTTCTTCTTTTTTTTTCCTTTTTTCTTTTCCTTGCCTTAGCCATGTTTCTTCTTCCCATGAGTCTGTGTTCCTTTCCCTGCATGCGTTTCTCACTACCTTTCTATACTATGGCTATTTTTCCATTCACCTGAATGTGGTCTTTCCCAATCCAAGATGGTGTCTTCAATTTTTCCAGTATGTCACTTCCTGTTTTTCAGTATATAAGCACAAGTTTATTTTCTGTTCCTTGTGTTGCAAACACTTCCTTCGTGGTTGTTCTCCTCGTTCCTGTATCCTGTGATTTTGTATTTCTCCTAGTCCTTTTCCGCATGCAGTTTGTTCCAGTTCTTTTTGTGCTTTTGTTCTTTTTCCAGGATTCCTTGATTCTGAGGGTTTTCCCACTTTTGTTATTTTCCTCTGGGACTCCTTCTGGAAGTTAGGGCCTGCTTGGTGTTTTCTTATCAGCAGAACCATGGCAACTGGAAAGGGTCGCCCCTACCTTGGTCAATCCAGAACAAGCAAGAAACCAAGTGGTGTCCAGAGACTGGCTGATTATAGCAGTAAGAAGCACTCAGGTCATGACAACTCCCTATTAAAAGCATTTCCTGCTAAATATTCCTACCAAATGGGGAGCTTCCTTGATGCTGAAGTAAAACTACCAGGTGTTGGTGTTTGAGTAATTCCCAACAAAGACATGAAATCAGAGTTGATTAAAGCAGCGCATGAGGAGGTTCCATCTGTCCATGCTGGTGTGGCGGCTACGATATCATTAATGTAAGCACACTGTTGGTGGCCAGGTCTATATAAACAGACCAAGCAGTATGTCCTTTTTTGTGACATCTGCCAACAAATTAAGGGTTCCACCGCCAAACGCCCACCGCAGACACCCATCCTAATTTCCAACAAACCTTTACAATGTGTGTACTTTGACTATTGCGGTCGCCTAACACAACACAGTGCATACAAATACATCTTAGTCACTGTTGACTCTTGCTCCAGATTTCTGTGCATATGCAGTTGCGGCTTTCCTCTCGGACCAGTGCCCTGCATTTGCCTCAATGGCATTCAGGGACGCCATAGCTTCGTTAGACGTCCAACTCCATTACTCGTCTCCATTTCATCCCAAGGGAAATAGTGACAAAACCGTGATTTAAAGCAGTCCTTAACAGCCTGAGTATTAGGTACAGGTCATGACTGGCTTAATCACCTGTATGTAATCCAGAGAACACTTCACAATCTGCCTAGTAGGTCCCTGGGAGGTCGTACTTCACACAAGTGTCTGTTTGGAACGAAAATGTATGTTCCAGATCTTGATGGTCCTGGAGTGGAGGCGGCAGAAACACCTTTTGACATAAATGAACATGTCACTGTCTTGCAGGATTTACAACAGTTCAGTGACAACAACGCTTCTGCCAGTGCTGCCTCGGCAGGAATTAAGGGTGTACCAATAACACCTACGGACTGGATTCAAAAAGTTGGGGATCTAGTACGTGAAAACGTTGCTATGAAAAAGGAACTTGGTCCTTCTTATCATGAACCAGTCTTGGGAATACACTGTACCAGAACTGTCATTCTACCACCATTGGCTGGTGCTGAAGAAAACCCCTTTGTATCTATCGCCAATGTCAAGTTGCACCATGTGGCTGATCCTACATAACAGACAAAAAGGAGCAGCCAGTACTTCCTGAATCCCTCTCACTACTGATCAAGACGTCCTCTACAAGTTTTAAGCAGCAACACTGACACCTCTCCGTGCTTGGGGAGGGTGGATAATGATCTTGCATTAGTTCCACTACCATCTGTTACAACAAATGACACAGAAATTGCTGATTGATTTGACACAATGTCAACACAGACGTTTGGTGTCATTTACTATGAACCACTGCGGGTGACCCCAACCAGTTCTCCTCCTACAAATATGGCTCCAGTTTCTGCACGGATTGCTTCTGGATACTTTGCCGACATCAACAACACTTTTTAGGACTCATTTGCCTCTTCTACATCAGAACTTTCAGAAACATGTAAGATGATAAGCTGGCTTAAAACAAATTACTTTATTTTCCCATGGAACTATCTGTGGCTTTCCGTGTATGTGTTAGCTTCCTTTCTTTGGATTGGCTTTGTCATAACATTCTTTCTATTAATACAAGGTAATTTTCTTCCTGAAAGATCAACTGTTGAAGTGGTAGATGAGGTCCTAAAAACCCATTTTTCTTCACACAAGGTCAGCAGAAACTTGTCCTTCTTGAACATTTCTGCTATACCAATTCATGATGGGATTGTTTGGAATGAAGTCACATTTGATATATACAGCCCCACTGAGGTCATTCAAATGCCATATGTGTTTAAACTTTCAATGAATGATGTAATAATACCCAGCTTTGTTTCTGATGACTGGGATGTGAAAGCGATTGACTCTATGATGACTGAATTGCAGTATTTTACTGTATTTGAAAGTGAGGATGTTTATCAATGTAAAGAGAATTATGGTGATATGTTTTACTATAATTATTATGGGCACCATTCCGTTCACGCAGCAAGTACTCCAAAGGCAATTTTTATTTATACACAATGGGAAAATTTTCCATCTCCACCACAAGGGAGTTCTAGAACATATTCTGAAAAATGTGCATATTTTTCTGGGCACAATGTTAAAAATGCTGAGTCATATTATGTCAAATTGGCATTGATGGAAAATGTACATATATTATTGACAGATACAAAATTAATTTATTCGGATTCCTTTGTTTTCCAGTTGGCTATAGAAGGCTATGAATATTGGCTGAAGTCAATTGACTTAAAAAGTTTGTGGGGAGCACGAAACTGGCAAATAAGGAGGAAGCAAGCTTTGCTTAGAGCATGCCTGATACCTGTTCAAATGATAATTTTAAATGGAACTGTACAACAGACAAGTTGTTTAACCTCTTGGGTGCCTTGGACGAGATGATCTCGTCCAAGGCTACAGTTCCCCTGTGCCTTGGACGAGATCATCTCGTCCTAGGCACAGGGGAACTTGGGGGCGCGCTAGCGCGCCCCCCGTGCACCCCCCCTCCCCCCCCCAGGCGGGGATGGAAGGGGAAGACCTTCCCCTTCCACCCCCGCCCCCCCCCACGGCAATCCGATGACATCAGCGCGCGCACAGCGCGCTGACGTCATCTAGTGTTGCCGGGCGCGCTGGAAGCCATTTGCTTCCAGCGCGTCTACCGAGGAGGACGCAAAAAGTAAGTCCTCTTCGTTTTTGGGGGTCGGGGGTGGTGGAAACAGACACGGGGGGAAAGGAAAGGGTTTTTCCTTTCCCCCGGTGCCTGTTTTCATTAGATTCCTGCTCCACGATCGCGGGCAGAGCCCGCGATCGTGGAGCAGGAATCTCCACTAGCCAACAGGGATTTACTGTGTTAAATATTTTGGGGGCGACCCCTTGGGCAAGGGTCGCCCCCCCCGGGGGCAATTATTTTTAGTATTTCGCCCCCCCGGGGGCAGATCCGCCGTTTTTTCGGCGGATCTGCCCCCAGGGGGGGCGAAAACCACTAGACACCAGGGATAGTGTTATTTTGCCATTATTTTGGGGGCGACCCCTTGGGCAAGGGTCGCCCCCCCCGGGGGCAATTATTTTTTGTATTTCGCCCCCCCCTGGGGGCAGATCCGCCGAAAAAACGGCGGATCTGCCCCCAGGGGGGGGCGAAAACCACTAGACACCAGGGAAAATTTATTATATTGATTATTTTGGGGGCGACCCCTTGGGCAAGGGTCGCCCTCCCCCGGGGGCATTTTTTTATTGTATTTCGCCCCCCCCTGGGGGCAGATCTGCCGATTTTTCGGCGGATCTGCCCCCAGGGGGGGGGCGAAAACCACTTGACACCAGGGATATAGTATTTTATGTTTATTTTGGGGACGACCCCCTTGGGCAAGGGTCCCCCCACCCCGGGGGCAATTTTTTTTTGTATTTCGCCCCCCCCCTGGGGCAGATCCGCCGAATTTTCGGCGGATCTGCCCCCGGGGGGGGGGCGAAAACCACTAGACACCAGGGATTTTATATTTTGTGTATATTTTGGGGGCGACCCCTTGGGCCAGGGTGGCCCCCCTGGGGAATTTTTATTTGTATTTAGCCCCCCCCCCCGGGGGCAGATCCGCTGATTTTTTGGCGGATCTGCCCCCGAGGGGGGTTGAAAACCACTAGACACCAGGGATTTATTTTTATTGTAAAGTTTTTTTTGGGGGGTGACCCTTTGGGCAAGGGGCGTCCCACTGGGGGACACATTTTTTAGTATTTGCCCCCCCCTCCCCCCCCGGGGGCAGATTGCCAATTTTTGGGCTGATCTGCCGCCGGGGGGGCAAAATCCACTAGACACCAGGGATTTTGTTTTTGTTGTTTATTTTGGGGGCAACCCCTTGGGCAAGGGTCTCTCCCCTGGGGAGTTTTTTTTTTCTGTTTCAGCCCCCCCGATGGCAGACCAGTCATTTTTTGGACGATCTGGCCCCGGGGGGGTGGAAGCACACTAGGCGCCAGGGATTGTGTGGTGTGTGTGTAATTTTGTAGGGCCATCTGTCCCCAAGGAGGGCAGAAACCACCAATACGGCAGGGATTTTTTTGTTTTGTGCTGGGGGTGCCCCCTTTGGGAAGGGTTGCCCCCTAAAAGGGGGCACAGAGGTGTTGCCCATTTCGGCTAATTTTTTTACGCCCATCTACCCCCGAGGGGGGGCAGGATCCACTTAGGTACCAGGGACAACTTCTAAGTTCTTGGTGGTGGGGTGTTTGTCAACTGGCAAAGTATTTGTATTTGTGATTATAACAATTTATTTCTTCTTTTTCTTCTAGTTCAACGCTTTTGCTTCCTTTGCTGTGGATCTTAGCGGTTTTGGCAGTAGTTGTCCAGTGGTTTGCATAGCTGCATGTTTTAGGTAAGTGAAAGCAATTTACTCCAAAGGAGTATTGTTGACATGCATGAATGACATGTTTGTAGGTGGTGTACTAAATGCAGTATTGTGTGTTTGACATTGTCCTTAGATTTGAGCACAGTGATGTTTGAGTTGTCATATGTCTAATTTGCTTTTTTCTTTTTTCTTTTTAGTGGGATATCATTGGTGATTGCTGTGTCTGTGCAGAGTAGTTGCTTGGTGAGTAGCTATTTCAGGCAACTGAGAGGTATAGTTTTTTGTAGTACATAACTCTTTGTGATAAAGCTACACTTTGTTTATTACTTATTTTAGTGCTAGTTGTTGTTGGCAATCCATTTGTTGTTAGGATCATGGCTTGCCGCAAAGTGACCGCTCAGCAGGTTGTTCGCATGCTCTTTGAGTCGTCTTCAGACCATGATTACGACACTGACTCTGCATCTGAGGCAGAGGAGGAAGCAGGAGATTCTGGAAGTGAGTTTTCTGTCCAAGAGTATTCTTCTGATGAGGAAGCTACTCTCAGTGCAGATGAAGGGCCTGAGTTAGAGGAGGACATTGATGTGCCAAGAGTGCAGCAGCCTGGGGCTGAAGGGTTTCCCATTAGAAGACCTGACACCTGGATTGCCCCAAACATGGAGCAGCCACAGTTACCTGCATTTACTAGTCTCCCAGGGTGTAGAGTTAATACGGAAAACTTTCTGCCTGTCCATTTCTTTCACTTGTTTATGGACGATGTATTTTTGGAAGAGATTGTGGAGCAGACAAATGTGTATGCAGAGCAATATTTGCGGGACAACGCTGCCAGACTTAAGCCTCAGTCTAGAGCTACTCATTGGGTTCCCACATATCTGGAAGAGATGAAAAGGTTTTTAGGTTTGTCTTTTTTGATGGGGTTGATCAGGAAGCCGTCACTGGCTTCTTATTGGTCTACTAGTCCCTTGATGGCAACTGCTATATTTCCTGCAACTATGACACGTAATCGGTATTTGCTTCTTCTTCGTATGCTGCATTTTGTAGACAATGCTTTAGCCTTGCCACGAGATCACCCTGATTGTGACCGCCTTTTTAAGATTAGGCCTGTCCTTGATCATTTTGTGGATCGGTTTTCAGAGGTCTATGTTCCAGGCAAAGAGATAAGTGTGGACGAGTCTTTGGTCCTTTTCAAGGGGCGTTTAGTTTTTAAGCAGTACATCCCTAGTAAGAGGGCACGGTATGGGATTAAATTGTATCTGCTGTCAGAAAGCAGTACAGGATATGTTTATAATTTCCGGGTCTACACTGGTAGGGATTCCAGTATTGACCCTCCTGGTTGTCCGGCCACTTTTGGAGTTAGCGAAAAAATTGTGTGGGAACTTGCTAGACGGCTGTTTAACAAAGGTCACCATTTGTACGTAGATAATTTCTACACTGGAGTGCAGTTGTTCAAGGAGTTGTTTAGGGTGGACACTGTTGCTTGTGGCACAATCCGTTCTAACCGCAAAGGCTATCCAAGGGAGCTTGTCTGTAAAAAACTAGAGAGGGGACAGTGCAGTGCCTTGCGGAATAATGAGCTGTTAGCTATGAAATTTTCAGACAGGAGGGATGTGTACATGCTATCGACCATCCATGATGAGAGTACTTCCCCTGTGGCTGTTTGGGGTCAGGTTGCGGCAGTGCGCAAACCTGCGTGCATTTTGGACTACAATAGGCACATGGGTGGTGTTGATAGAGTAGATCAGAGGTTGGAAGCTTACACTGCTCTTCGTAAGTCGTATGTGTGGTATAAAAAGTTGGCCCTACATTTATTTCATTTGGCAACTTTTAATGCCTTTATTGTATACAAGGATTGTTCACCTGAGTCAAGGATGACTTTTGTTAAATTTCAGGAGTCGGTGATAGAAAGCCTTATTGAGGTGGAACCGGCAAGAGTTCCTAGAGTAGAAGTGGTGGAGGATGTGGCTAGATTGAAAGATCGGCACTTTCCAGATCACATTCCTCCCACTCCCAAAAAAGACATGCCCACAAAGAAATGTAGAGTATGTGCCCGGAGATCAATCCGGAGGGAGAGCCGGATGTACTGCCCCGAATGCCCTTCAAAGCCTGGGCTGTGTGTGCCCAGCTGTTTTAGAAGTTACCACACAAGGAAAAACTTTTGGGAAATACCGTGAGCGTAAGCTGTCTGTTTTATATTTTCATATGTTTCACGGTTGGCATCTGTCGTGTATTTAGTTTGAGGTTTTGTGTTTGTAGTTTTGTGCCTATTTTATAATTAGTAGTTTATTTGTTGTTTATAAATAAAAAAAAGTGATTGCGGTGTGCGTGGGGTGGCGCTTGGCTGGCGGTGTGCGTGGGGTGGCGCTTGGCTGGCGGTGTGCGTGGGGTGGCGCTTGGCTGGCGGTGTGCATGGGGTGGCGCTTGGCTGGCGGTGTGCGTGGGGTGGCGCTTGGCTGGCGGTGTGCGTGGGGTGGCGCTTGGCTGGCGGTGTGCGTGGGGTGGCGCTTGGCTGGCGGTGTGCGTGGGGTGGCGCTTGGCTGGCGGTGTGCGTGGGGTGGTGCTTGGCTGGCGGTGTGCATGGGGTGGCGCTTGGCTGGCGGTGTGCGTGGGGTGGTGCTTGGCTGGCGGTGCCAGCCAAACGGCAGTCCACACTCCCATCAGCTGGTGTGATTCTTGTATCAGGCATGTGGCGTATGTAAGTGATGGGCCCTTGAGTGGCGCGGTCTGTCGATGTGAGTGTTGTAATGTGCTGGGCCCGTGGCTGGCGGTGTGAATGGTCTTGTGCGTGTCATGTATGAAAGGTGTGTGAATGGACTGTAAAGCGGTTGGTGCCTTGTCACGGCTTTACAGCTCACGAGCTGTGAGTCATTGGTTCACTTTTTGCCTTTCTGTTATTAGCAGTGCATTTCATTTTTGTGAAATCTCTTGTTCATAAAATTTGATCCACTGAACCATCACTCACCCTCGTGCCAAATCCAACCAGTATGTGTTGTAAAAAATGACAAAACCTGCTCCGCTGTAATCAGGCGTCGCAGCACACCTGTGACACGCTAGGTGCCTCGGGTGGGACCCCGATGATGAAGCATGCCACCAACTTGGTTGGTGGGTGAGGGGTCGTCTTCACATAACCTAAGTGTGTTTCTTTTCACTATTTTAGTGTTTGGCACATCACGGACGTATGTGCACACATCAAAATGATATATTGCAAAAATACCTATCCCTTATATCTCTTCAGGTTTTGGGCCTTATTCTGTTGCAGCACCTGGCCCACCCACACAAGTGAGGTATCATTTTTATCGGGAGACTTGGGGGAATGCTGGGTGGAAGGAAATTTGTGGCTCCTCTCAGATTCCAGAACTTTCTGCCACAGAAATGAGAGGAAAAAATGTTTTTTGGGCCAAATTTTGAGGTTTGCAAAGGATTCTGGGTAACAGAACCTGGTCCGAGCCCCGCAAGTCACCCCTCCTTGGATTCCCCTAGGTCTCTAGTTTTCAGAAATGCACAGGTTTGGTAGGTTTCCCTAGGTGCAGGCTGAGCTACAGGCCAAAATCCACAGGTAGGCACTGTTTTCTTCCAAAATTTTGGTTGTGTCCACGTTGCGCTTTGGGGCGTTTCCTGTCGCGGGCGCTAGGCCTACCCACGCAAGTGAGGTATCATTTTTATTGGGAGACGTGGGGGAATTCTGGGTGGAAGGAAATTTGTGGCTCCTCTCAGATTCCAGAACTTTCTGCCACAGAAATGTGAGGAACATGTGTTTTTTTAGCCAAATTTTGAGGTTTGCAAAGGATTCTGGGTAACAGAACTTGGTCCGAGCCACACAAGTCACCCCTCCTTGGATTCCCCTAGGTCTCTAGTTTTCAGAAATGCACAGGTTTGGTAGGTTTCCCTAGGTGGCGGCTGAGCTAGAGGCCAAAATCTACAGGTAGTCACTTTGCTAAAAACAGCTCTGTTTTCTGTGATATGTCCACGTTGTGTTTTGGGGCATATCCTGTCGCGGGCGCTAGGCCTACCCACACAAGTGAGGTATCATTTTTATCGGGAGACGTGGGGGAACGCTGGGTGGAAGGAAATTTGTGGCTCCTCTCAGATTCCAGAACTTTCTTCCACAGAAATGTGAGGAACATGTGTTTTTTTTAGCCAAATTTTGAGGTTTGCAAAGGATTCTGGGTAACAGAACCTGGTCCGAGCCACACATGTCACCCCTCCTTGGATTCCCCTAGGTCTCTAGTTTTCAGAAATGCACAGGTTTGGTAGGTTTCCCTAGGTGGCGGCTGAGCTAGAGGCCAAAATCTACAGGTAGTCACTTTGCTAAAAACAGCTCTGTTTTCTGTGATATGTCCACGTTGTGTTTTGGGGCATATTCTGTCGCGGGCGCTAGGACTACCCACACAAGTGAGGTATCATTTTTATCGGGAGACGTGGGGGAACGCTGGGTGGAAGGAAATTTGTGGCTCCTCTCAGATTCCAGAACTTTCTGCCACAGAAATGTGAGGAACATGTGTTTTTTTAGCCAAATTTTGAGGTTTGCAAAGGATTCTGGGTAACAGAACCTGGTCCGAGCCACACAAGTCACCCCTCCTTGGATTCCCCTAGGTCTCTAGTTTTCAGAAATGCACAGGTTTGGTACGTTTCCCTAGGTGGCGGCTGAGCTAGAGGCCAAAATCTACAGGTAGTCACTTTGCTAAAAACAGCTCTGTTTTCTGTGATATGTCCACGTTGTGTTTTGGGGCATATCCTGTCGCGGGCGCTAGGCCTACCCACACAAGTGAGGTATCATTTTTATCGGGAGACGTGGGGGAACGCTGGGTGGAAGGAAATTTGTGGCTCCTCTCAGATTCCAGAACTTTCTGCCACAGAAATGTGAGGAACATGTGTTTTTTTAGCCAAATTTTGAGGTTTGCAAAGGATTCTGGGTAACAGAACCTGGTCCGAGCCACACAAGTCACCCCTCCTTGGATTCCCCTAGGTCTCTAGTTTTCAGAAATGCACAGGTTTGGTAGGTTTCCCTAGGTGGCGGCTGAGCTAGAGGCCAAAATCTACAGGTAGTCACTTTGCTAAAAACAGCTCTGTTTTCTGTGATATGTCCACGTTGTGATTTTGGGGCATATCCTGTCGCGGGCGCTAGGCCTACCCACACAAGTGAGGTATAATTTTTATCGGGAGACGTGGGGGAACACTGGGTGGAAGGAAATTTGTGGCTCCTCTCAGATTCCAGAACTTTCTGCCACAGAAATGTGAGGAACATGTGTTTTTTTAGCCAAATTTTGAGGTTTGCAAAGGATTCTGGGTAACAGAACCTGGTCCGAGCCACACAAGTCACCCCTCCTTGGATTCCCCTAGGTCTCTAGTTTTCAGAAATGCACAGGTTTGGTAGGTTTCCCTAGGTGGCGGCTGAGCTAGAGGCCAAAATCTACAGGTAGTCACTTTGCTAAAAACAGCTCTGTTTTCTGTGATATGTCCACGTTGTGATTTTGGGGCATATCCTGTCGCGGGCGCTAGGCCTACCCACACAAGTGTGGTATCATTTTTATCGGGAGACGTGGGGGAACACTGGGTGGAAGGAAATTTGTGGCTCCTCTCAGATTCCAGAACTTTCTGCCACAGAAATGTGAGGAACATGTGTTTTTTTAGCCAAATTTTGAGGTTTGCAAAGGATTCTGGGTAACAGAACCTGGTCCGAGCCACACAAGTCACCCCTCCTTGGATTCCCCTAGGTCTCTAGTTTTCAGAAATGCACAGGTTTGGTAGGTTTCCCTAGGTGGCGGCTGAGCTAGAGGCCAAAATCTACAGGTAGTCACTTTGCTAAAAACAGCTCTGTTTTCTGTGATATGTCCACGTTGTGTTTTGGGGCATATCCTGTCGCGGGCGCTAGGCCTACCCACACAAGTGAGGTATCATTTTTATCGGGAGACGTGGGGGAACGCTGGGTGGAAGGAAATTTGTGGCTCCTCTCAGATTCCAGAACTTTCTGCCACAGAAATGTGAGGAACATGTGATTTTTTAGCCAAATTTTGAGGTTTGCAAAGGATTCTGGGTAACAGAACCTGGTCCGAGCCACACAAGTCACCCCTCCTTGGATTCCCCATGGTCTCTAGTTTTCAGAAATGCACAGGTTTGGTACGTTTCCCTAGGTGGCGGCTGAGCTAGAGGCCAAAATCTACAGGTAGTCACTTTGCTAAAAACAGCTCTGTTTTCTGTGATATGTCCACGTTGTGTTTTGGGGCATATCCTGTCGCGGGCGCTAGGCCTACCCACACAAGTGAGGTATCATTTTTATCGGGAGACGTGGGGGAACGCTGGGTGGAAGGAAATTTGTGGCTCCTCTCAGATTCCAGAACTTTCTGCCACAGAAATGTGAGGAACATGTGTTTTTTTAGCCAAATTTTGAGGTTTGCAAAGGATTCTGGGTAACAGAACCTGGTCCGAGCCACACAAGTCACCCCTCCTTGGATTCCCCTAGGTCTCTAGTTTTCAGAAATGCACAGGTTTGGTAGGTTTCCCTAGGTGGCGGCTGAGCTAGAGGCCAAAATCTACAGGTAGTCACTTTGCTAAAAACAGCTCTGTTTTCTGTGATATGTCCACGTTGTGATTTTGGGGCATATCCTGTCGCGGGCGCTAGGCCTACCCACACAAGTGAGGTATAATTTTTATCGGGAGACGTGGGGGAACACTGGGTGGAAGGAAATTTGTGGCTCCTCTCAGATTCCAGAACTTTCTGCCACAGAAATGTGAGGAACATGTGTTTTTTTAGCCAAATTTTGAGGTTTGCAAAGGATTCTGGGTAACAGAACCTGGTCCGAGCCACACAAGTCACCCCTCCTTGGATTCCCCTAGGTCTCTAGTTTTCAGAAATGCACAGGTTTGGTAGGTTTCCCTAGGTGGCGGCTGAGCTAGAGGCCAAAATCTACAGGTAGTCACTTTGCTAAAAACAGCTCTGTTTTCTGTGATATGTCCACGTTGTGATTTTGGGGCATATCCTGTCGCGGGCGCTAGGCCTACCCACACAAGTGTGGTATCATTTTTATCGGGAGACGTGGGGGAACACTGGGTGGAAGGAAATTTGTGGCTCCTCTCAGATTCCAGAACTTTCTGCCACAGAAATGTGAGGAACATGTGTTTTTTTAGCCAAATTTTGAGGTTTGCAAAGGATTCTGGGTAACAGAACCTGGTCCGAGCCACACAAGTCACCCCTCCTTGGATTCCCCTAGGTCTCTAGTTTTCAGAAATGCACAGGTTTGGTAGGTTTCCCTAGGTGGCGGCTGAGCTAGAGGCCAAAATCTACAGGTAGTCACTTTGCTAAAAACAGCTCTGTTTTCTGTGATATGTCCACGTTGTGTTTTGGGGCATATCCTGTCGCGGGCGCTAGGCCTACCCACACAAGTGAGGTATCATTTTTATCGGGAGACGTGGGGGAACGCTGGGTGGAAGGTAATTTGTGGCTCCTCTCAGATTCCAGAACTTTCTGCCACAGAAATGTGAGGAACATGTGTTTTTTTAGCCAAATTTTGAGGTTTGCAAAGGATTCTGGGTAACAGAACCTGGTCCGAGCCACACAAGTCACCCCTCCTTGGATTCCCCTAGGTCTCTAGTTTTCAGAAATGCACAGGTTTGGTAGGTTTCCCTAGGTGGCGGCTGAGCTAGAGGCCAAAATCTACAGGTAGTCACTTTGCTAAAAACAGCTCTGTTTTCTGTGATATGTCCACGTTGTGTTTTGGGGCATATCCTGTCGCGGGCGCTAGGCCTACCCACACAAGTGAGGTATCATTTTTATCGGGAGACGTGGGGGAACGCTGGGTGGAAGGAAATTTGTGGCTCCTCTCAGATTCCAGAACTTTCTGCCACAGAAATGTGAGGAACATGTGATTTTTTAGCCAAATTTTGAGGTTTGCAAAGGATTCTGGGTAACAGAACCTGGTCCGAGCCACACAAGTCACCCCTCCTTGGATTCCCCATGGTCTCTAGTTTTCAGAAATGCACAGGTTTGGTAGGTTTCCCTAGGTGGCGGCTGAGCTAGAGGCCAAAATCTACAGGTAGTCACTTTGCTAAAAAGAGCTCTGTTTTCTGTGATGTGTCCACGTTGTGTTTTGGGGCATATCCTGTCACGGGCGCTAGGCCTACCCACACAAGTGAGGTATCATTTTTATCGGGAGACATGGGGGAATGCTGGGTGGAAGGAAATTTGTAGCTCCTCTCAGATTCCAGAACTTTCTGCCACAGAAATGTGAGGAACATGTGTTTTTTTAGCCAAATTTTGAGGTTTGCAAAGGATTCTGGGTAACAGAACCTGGTCCGAGCCACACAAGTCACCCCTCCTTGGATTCCCCTAGGTCTCTAGTTTTCAGAAATGCACAGGTCTGGTAGGTTTCCCTAGGTGGCGGCTGAGCTAGAGGCCAAAATCTACAGGTAGTCACTTTGCTAAAAACAGCTCTGTTTTCTGTGATGTGTCCACGTTGTGTTTTGGGGCATATCCTGTCGCGGGCGCTAGGCCTACCCACACAAGTGAGGTAGCATTTTTATCGGGAGACTTGGGGGAACATAGAATAGCAAAACAAGTGTTATTGCCCCTTGTCTTTCTCTACATTTATTCCTTCCAAATATAGGGGTGTGTGTAAAAAAGACGTCTATTTGAGAAATTCCCTGTAATTCACGTGCTACTATGGTCACCCCGGAATTCAGAGATGTGCAAATAACCACTGCTCCTCAACACCTTATCTTGTGCCCTTTTTGGAAATGCAAAGGTTTTCTTGATAGCTATTTTTTACTCCTTATATTTCAGCAAATGAATTACTGTATACCCGGTATAGAATGAAAACGCACTGCAGGGTGCAGCTCATTTATTGGCTCTGGGTTCCTCGGGTTCTTGATGAACCTACAAACCCTATATATCCCCGCAACCAGAGGAGTCCAGCAGACGTAACGGTATATTGCTTTCGATAATCTGACATTGCAGGGAAAAGTTACAGAGTAAAAAGTATAGAAAAATTGATGTTTTTTTCACCTCAATTTCAATATTTTTCTTTTTCAGCTGTTATTTTCTGTAGGAAACCCTTGTAGGATCTACACAAATGACCCCTTGCTGAATTCAGAATTTTGTCTACTTTTCAGAAATGTTTAGGTTTCTGGGATCCAGCATTGGTTTCATGACCATTCCTGTCACTGACTGGAAGGAGGCTGAAAGCACAAAAAATTGCACAAATGGGGTATGCCCCAGTAAAATGCCAAAATTGTGTTGAAAAATTGGGTTTTCTGATTCAAGTCTGCCTGTTCCTGAAAGCTGGGAAGCTGCTGAGTTTAGCACCGCAAACCCTTTGTTGATGCCATTTTCAGGGGAAAAACCACAAGCCTTCTTCTGCAGCCCCTTTTTCCAATTTTTTTGAAAAAAACGAAATTTTCACTGTATTTTGGCCAATTTCTTGGCCTCCTTCAGGGGAACCCACAAAGTCTGGGTACCTTTAGAATCCCTAGGATGTTGGAAAAAAAGGACGCAAATTTGGCTTGGTTAGCTTATGTGGACAAAAAGTTATGAGGGCCTAAGCGCGAACTGCCCCAAATAGGCAAAAAAAGGCCTGGCACAGGAGGGGGAAAAGGCCTGGCAGCGAAGGGGTTAAGCTGAGCAAAAATTAAGGATGTGAATACGACCAGTATTCCTGCGGCTGCAAAATTTTACAAATGGCAAAAGTATCTAAATGCAACTGAAGATCAGCTCGATAAATGGGTCCAGAATGGCACGTGTAATGCTTCACTGTCACATCCTGGCAGGTGGTTATTATGGCTAATAGATACCAAGGGATGTCATAAACATTTTATCTACTCCACGGGGGGTATTAGAACAAGTAGGCTGGACCCTCGCTAAGTATTATCCGAACATGAGGTTATAGTAATGACATACAGTGTAGGGAAACGATTCCAGCAATGGTTGAAGAGTACCTCACTAGATGCTATTAGAGAACACCTCAGTCTCCTTTCTAATAACACTGACTTACAAGATTTCCTGTTAGGCCCCAGAAAACAACACAGAAAGTGCTTCTTATACACAGTCTATAATGAAATTTGTAAGCTTTCCCAACAAAAAGCTGCTGCCCAGTTAAGGCAAATAGATTAGGAAAACTTACAGAAGGCATTAGCGGTTGTAGATAATGGGATTAATACCCTGTCCGACCGGATATACACCTTAAACAACATTGTTTCTTCTGCAATAGACATAATACAAAGTGATATGTCTTCTTCACACCATAGACAGAGTCAACTAAGGTCCATTATGCAGTTGGGTTGGACACTTCAAACATTAAAGGCAGGTTGCGTTCCCTGGCAACACGCAAGGGATATATTTTCCACATTTAGGCCCATATTTATACTTTTTGACGCTAAACTGCGCTAACGCAGTTTAGCGTCAAAAAGTTTTGCGCCGTCTAACGCCATTCTGAAGCGCCATGCGGGCGCCGTATTTATGGAATGGCGTTAGACGGCGCAATCAGACCGGCGCTGCCTGGTTTGCGTGGGAAGAAACCACGTAGACCAGACAGCGCCGGCGTAGGGGGAAAATGGCGCATGGGCGTCTTAAAATGGGGCAAGTCAGGTTACGTCGAAAAAATCGTCTTAACCCGACTTGCGCCATTTTTTAACGACGCCCATCCCCCATCAACATGACTCCTATCATTGTAAAGATAGGAGTCATGCCCCCTTGCCCAATGGCCATGCCCAGGGGACTTCTGTCCCCTGGGCATGGTCATTGGGCATAGTGGCATGTAGGGGGGCACAAATAAGGCCCCCCTATGCCACCAAAATAAAATATAAAAAATAAAAAATAAACTTACCTGAACTTACCTGAATGTCCCTGGGTGGGTCCCTCCATCCTTGGGGGTCCTCCTGGGGTGGGCAAGGGTGGCAGGGGGGGTCCCTGGGGGCATGGGAGGGCACCTGTGGGCTCATTTTGAGCCCACAGGCCCCTTAACGCCTGCCCTGAGCAGGCGTTAAAAAGTGGCGCAAATGCGCCGTTTTTTGCCACGCCAACTCCCGGGCGTCTCTTTTGCCCGGGAGTATAAATACCACGTAAAGGCCTGGGAGTCATTTTTTAGACGGGAACGCCTCCCTTGCATATCATTAACGCAAGGAAGGGGTTCACGCTAAAAAATGACGCACATTCCGGGAACTCTGGCGCTATTCGCCTCTAACGCCATAGTATAAATATGGCGTTAGTTGGCGTTAGTTTTGCGTCGAAATTGCGTCAAAAAAAACGACGCAATTTCGGCGCAAACGGAGTATAAATATGGCCCTTAATTTAATGCAACAACAACAACTAATGGCTAAGAAAGAAGCGACTTAGGTCATGTTAAATATTGAAAAGGTAGAAAAGTTGCCTTTGACTATGGATGAAATACCATCTGCAGAGTGGTTAATACACAGGTCATTAATCTGGCTATTTCAACACTTCAGTTCACATCCTGCTTAAAACTCATTCCAGTAGGCAGATATGAAAGGCTAGGAGATAGTTGCATCCAGGAGGTGTGGGAGCTACCCTTCTCGTACAAATGTCTAAGTGGCATGAAAGAGGTTTTTCTTAGCGGTAGTGAATGCAAGACTTCTGTCAGCCATTTGATGGTTTGTAAACAGCTGTCCTTGCACGGGCGTGTAACGCTTTGGCAGCGAACTTGGCTTGTTTTCAGAAGGCAGTTCCAGTCCCCTTGATTAGACTTGTGTTCCAGGCGCTCTCAAATGGCAGCTATGTACTCCTCAATAGTGAAATCTGTTGTGGGATGGGAGCCAGAATAGTTTATGTTGTTTCAGTCTCTAAGGGCCAGAGTTATATTTTTTGACTCAAAACTGCACTAATGCAATTCTGCGTCAAAAAGTTTAGCGCTGGCTAGTGCCATTTCTTAATGCCACCCATGTGTCGAATGTATACCTTGACGCTGGGTGACGCTAAGAATAGGTTACAATCATTTTTCCTGATGCTAGCCATTGCACCTTGTCGTAAGACAAAATGACGTTAACACAGGAAAAATGACTCTAATCTGGTTTATGACATGGAAACATGTTGCAAAACGGATATAAGCTATTTTTCCCCTCAATAGCGTCAGAAAGCTATGCAAATGGATCAACCATTGCTAAGGAGCCCCAAAATGGATCCCAGAAGCCAGGAGAGACCCCAGGGAGACCCCAGATAACCTGGAACCATCCAGGAGGACACAGACAAGACCCAGGGGAGAGACAAGAAGAAGAGGAAGTGTTGCTTCAGCGCAGAGGAGCATGAAATACTGGTGAGAGAGGTGTCGGAGCACAAGCATCAACTCTTCATCACCTCTAAATTGCCAATTGGGAGGAGAGAGGCTATTTGGCAACAGATTGTGGAAAAGATTAACAGTGTGGCAGAGGTCGGGAGAACTGTCACTGAGTGTAAGAACTGCTAGCATGACTGCAAGGAGAGGACAAAGGAAAAAATGCCAAGGAACAGGAAGGCTGCACTGCAGACCAGAGGTGGGAGTCCAGCACCACAAAAAACTTGGACAAGATGGAGAAGATGGTTGAAGCTGTCATCCCGGAGGAAATCGTCACTGGTATCGCAGGACAGGACAGTGCAGACTACCAGAAAACAACACATATGCAGGGTAAGTTGAATGGGGGACCAAAATGCCTAAATGTCAAGTGCAAGAAGGGGGAGGCACATACCTACTACACAATGCATGTCATTCCTGCAAATCAGGCAGTGAACAGGGCAAAGGGGTACTGAAAGGGACTCCCTGCACTGCCCATGCCAGGTGTATGGGCTGTGCAGAGGCATCCAGGGGCACAGCACAACACGACACCAACAACCTTTACATGGGGATACGCCACCATGCCAAGGCTGCTGGAAATGCTGAAGCAGACCAGGAGGGTAGAGTAGAACGTAAAACTGGTCTGGTGTCACAGGACAGCTGGTATTGTCAGAATGTAAACCAGAGGACAATGCCCAGTCTCAGGCCATTGGTTCAAATGGCATCCCCCATTGACAACATTTGCTACAACTACCTGTGCTGTGTGCGCTGGTCAATTAGGAAATGGCAGTTAGGTGCCCATGGAACAAACACACTCAAAATGAGGTTTCAGTATGACTATGTGATCAATCCCCACCAATCCCTGTCCAAGTGCAACTCCTGTTAACTGCTCAGGTCCATAGTTTCAATAACCATCAGGCACTGTCACATACATAGTGATGTACACAGCAGTAATCTCATACCCATGCTGCCCATCCTTGGGTTTAACCCTGTGCCTGTGTCACAGTAGCTGCAATGTCACCATACAACATCTCAGGTATCATAGTGCTAAGACAACTGCATTGAGGGGGAGGACATATGTGTGTAGGAAGGCAAACACACCTGCACAGTCACAAGTGGAAATGGAACTCTGACAGGTCTATCAGTGCTACACAATGAAGCACACATATGCAAACATCAACATGAGAAACTACCAATGGTAACACCTGCATTGTCTCATGGAAATGCCATGCATGGTGTGGTGCTAGGTCTCAGCACCGCATAGGTGTATGTGAAAAATGATAGATTGGAAATGGGCCATATTGTTATGTGTGGTGCTGTGGCATCAGCACACCAACAATCATTGTACTGCCTCACCATGCAAATGGAAGCAGAGGGAGGGTTGATGAGGACAAGAAGGTGGTAAGCCACAATTTGGACAGAACCCACACCTAGAAGATGTGATGCACACAATTGCCCAAACTGCCACACTACATGTCACATGCAGGTGGGGCATAGGGCTGAGAGACATTAATGACAGGAACAATGCATGGGAACAAGATGACAATGTACATCACATTACAACTGGCACAACACAGACACACTAATTTTACAATATCTCATTGCAGAGGAGCTCAAACACAGCTGAGGACTCTGAAGACACAGGGACCACCTTTGAGAGGACAGTAGTGGGAGTACAGCAGGAGCTGGCCAAGGAGGTATGGGTGGGGATGCAAATTAGGGCAGCCAGCCTTGACGGGGTGCGCATATGCATGATGACGACTGCAGAACAGACAGCAGCCAAACAAGTCACACAATCCCTACTGCATGGAGTCCCACACTGTGTTAGGGACCTAACCACTGCTGTGAGAGAGTTGCCACAAAACCTGCCCTCCCAATCTAGCTGCTGTATGCATGACAACAAGCTGGACTCTATGCACCGGGAACTGGCCTCCCTCATAGCATACATGGCTGCCTACCACAGGGATGTTGCTGCCATACTCAATAATCAGCAGTTCCTCCTTGCTGCAGTAATGGCATATGTAGTTCCACAGATGGCAGCTGCCGGGAATTTAATGTCCACTTCTCCAACCACTGAAGTGTTTGTTGCCCCCTCAAACCCACCAGCATTCACCATCAAGGGCAGAGGAGATGACACACACATCAGAAGATGAAGATGTGGAAGAGATCATCTTCACCTGTAGGAGAAGCTGGTAGCACCAGCCCATGACACATGGGCACTTATTTTCCTTTGGCCTGTGCTTGACAACATACCCTTGTTGCCATAGTTGGTGACATGCACTCTTCACCGGCACACTGTTAACCTTTCCACTATGGACTGCAATTGGCTCTGACTACTCAATAGGCAATTCATGTTCCTCTGCACTGAACAACACTTCATCTCAGCATGTCCAATGACATGTCCCTCAACCTTGCACGTGTGTTACTTCACAAAAGAATGCTTTACACTAAATGGGTCACAAACCTGAACTATCTAAATATTGCACTACACCACTTTAAAATAAACAGCACCAACACACAAACTTTGTCTCTGTGTAATGTGACACATCTACTTTGCTGGAGATTTGTGATGTGTGTAATATGTCTATGGTCATAAAGTGTCAATACCAGAGTGCAGAAATAATGTGGGCCGATAGCTACGCACAGGTATCTACAAGATGAACGTCAATGCTGGCCACATCCCCTACTAGCAAGTCACTGTGTATGTGACATTTGCTTTAAAACATACATGCCTCACCCACAACATATAGCAGGAATGTAAGTGTAAGTGTGTTCTGCCATTAACGTCAGCTGGGAGTACAAGTAAAACACATTGGCGTGAAATTTGTATACTTGGTCTCATCTTAAATTGGCACTACTCATTTTAGCAGTGTTCACATGAACTTCAGGCTGCAGGCAGACGTCCCTACCCTATGCTAAGCTTACTTACCACATTGAACAACACACTCTAAATATTTGCCCCCCACCCCCCTTATATGACGAGACACATGCAGGACAACATATACTAACCTAAACATATAGGGACATATTTATACTTTTTGACGCAAAACTGCGCTAACGCAGTTTTGCGTCAAAAAAATTAGCGCCGGCTAACGCCATTCTGAAGCACCATGCGGGCGCCGTATTTATTCAATGACGTTAGCCGGCTTTAGCCGCCGGCGCTGCCTGGTGTGCGTGAAAAAAAACGACGTACACCAGGCAGCGCCGGCGTAGGGGGATATGGAGCTTGGGCGCCAAAAAATGGGGCAAGTCAGGCTGGGGCAAATTTTTCACCTCAACCCGATTTGCGCTATTTTTTTCGACTCCCAACCCCCATAGAAATGACTCCTGTCTTTGCAAAGACAGGAGTCATGCCCCCTTGCCCAATGGCCATGCCCAGGGGACTTCTGTCCCCTGGGCATGGTCATTGGGCATAGTGGCATGTAGGGGGGCACAAATCAGGCCCCCCTATGCCACAAAAAAAAAAAAAAACTCTTACCTGAACTTACCTTAATGTCCCTGGGATGGGTCCCTCCATCCTTAGGCATCCTCCTGGGGTGGGCAAGGGTGACAGGGGGGGTCCCTGGGGGCATGGGAGGGCACCTCTGGGCTCCTTCCGAGCCCACAGGTCCCTTAACGCCTGCCCTGACCAGGCACTAAAAAACGGCGCAAAAGCGGCGTACGTCATTTTTTTTGATCCGCCCACTCCCGGGCGTGAATTTTGCCCGGGAGTGTAAATACGGCGCACATGCCTCGGAGTCAATTTTTTAGACGGCAACGCCTACCTTGCATATCATTAACGCAAAGTAGGTGTCCACGCTAAAAAATGACACAAACTCCATGGACTTTGGCGCTAGACGCGCCTAACGCCAAAGTATAAATATGGCGTTAGTTTTGCTCAGCAATAGTGGCCATGTCCATTGCAGCAGGTGTGGTGGTCTGTGTTGCAGAGATTGATTGCCCAGCAGATGTGGTGGTCTGTGGTGGAGAGGATGATGGCGCAGCAGGTAGGACAGATATGACGGTGGTGCTGTGGTACTCTGTGCAGTTGTCGTGGTGGCCAATGCCGGTCCCCCTTGGCTGAAAGCCCACCATTCTCACTCTCTCTGATAACATCTTGCCATCCTTCGGTACCCAGACTCCACATCCAAGGTGTCTCGGCATCTCACTGCCCGCTTGTGGAAAGCCCTGATTTCTGCTTGATCCATGTTGGCAGCTGTAAAAATGAGACAGGAAACCATCAGTGTCATCATTGTGTGATGCATGTACAGATGATAATTTAACACTGTGCCTCAATTTGCAAATGCAGTCCAAATCACTGTCCAGATGATAAAATGTCCATGATGAATGCAATGGCAACGCTGCCTACCCATCATGTCTTTTACAGCATAGCAAAGCACAGCAATAGTTGTACCAAATAAAGTGATCTGTGCATTGATGTAGTGCAATGTGTCACAATGCAAAGGCAGCAACTACTTTACATGGGCCAGCCCGACTAATGTTTATCATCTGAGTCAACTTCAAAGCACACAAAACCAGTGACTTGCAGATGTAATTGGCAGGATAGTATGCAGTTGCTAATCATAAGGGGTCAGTGTTGTTTGGAACACATGCATGCTTGAATGAGATGACTGTCATCTACACTGCCCTACCCCTGTGCCTCAGGGGGCTTGGGCATGCAATCCATCATCACAACTGTCGAGAACACCACAAAGGCATGTCTACTTGTACATGGATTTAGTAAGTGGAACACATGAGAGGAGGGCTGGCACCTAGGAATAAGGTTTCTATAGGTCATTCACATCTATATTCATGTGTCCAGTTGTGGACAACCAGCAACACCTGATCTGCCGACACAATTCACAAAACACCCACGTTGATGCCAGCACACATCTGGCCTTGACTTGCATGCACACCTATTGCATACCACACATGTGTCTCATAAATGAAGTACAACCTATGGGGCTAGACGCTGGGGGACAGTTACCCATACAGTCCTACGTGTACATTATAATACAGGGATGTACAATTTTGTGTGGAAAAATTATGCATCACTGTGTTGTGAGAATGAGGGTATGACCCAGTGACAATATATGACACTGGAGCACTTCCAAGTCACTTGTGGGCCTACAAGTGGCTAGTAATCACCTTGTTCACACTCTGCTGCCTATTGCGCAACACAAGACTCACAAAATATGAATCTCTGTCTGTGAATGTATAACCCTTGCATTGAACACTATTTCAACAACTAGTCAAGTAATATATCAGATCATGTGTAAGCTCATCATATTTTGCAATGAGTGCAACACATATGAGTCACTCACACAACAGCTGCAAACACTACACAGGACAGACATTATCACACTTACTGGATACGTCTGGGTCCTGAAACCGAGCTACTTCCCCAATGGTATAGGGGGCAGGTCCACCTGTAAGACATGGAAAGGGAATATCTGCTCAATGTCAGATCATTGTACAAACGTGTGGACAACATATCACAGTGTGTAACATTTTACATGAGTGAGCTAGTGATCCTGCATGTAGACAGTCCAACAGACATACCACTGCAAACTCACATTGACACTGACACTCCAGTGAGTGATAGCCACACATCGGCACACATGCACTGGGCCTAACAATCATGTGGTGCTAAACCCGACTACAACCATTTGTGGCTAACCATTTCAGATGGTTCTCCATGCCATGATTTGTATTTGGGTGACAATTTCAATGGCACTTCCCTGGTGCACTGCAATACAAGTGGCTCAGGTATTGTGGCTTGTGCATCAAGGGACACTGAGTTACTGTGTGATGGACATGTGGCTTAATTTTAAGTCTGCAATTATCATGCATTCAGTGGTCCACGACAGATGTGGCACAGTTGAATGTAGGTAACAACTGCCCCATTGATAGTTTCTTCTAAGCCGTGTAGCCCCCACTTTGCCAACATCATTGCAGGGATCATTTGTGTGTAATGACAATGTAGCGCTAAACATTGATTGGACACTTTGCTGTCCTGATACAGTGAAATGTGGTATGCTGCCAGTATCTTACCTGATCATCATTGACAGAATGCATGGGCACAGTTGTTGTCATTGCACCTGAAATGTGTGACTAAGGGCCACTTGTACGAAGATCAGGTTTTGTGAGTCACACATTGCAAGACTTAGCAACTCGCAATTTGCGAGAAGGATAATCTGATGTACAACACTGTCAATTACACTGTTACACATTTATCACAAATGGGGTAGCAAATGTCATAACTCATGAATTTTAAGGAGGTAGGTCTCATTTTGCAAACCCCTTTGGAATGGCGGCACTCACAGGGATGCTGGCCTGCTGGGCTCAGCTGCCCACCATGTCTGTGACTGCTTTCAAATAGAGATGTATTTTAATTTTTAAAATGCAGTCTTATTCCATTAAGGGTAAACAGAAAGCATGTCAAAAATTTGCAGTCAACAAATAATCAATCAGCGGACTGCGACTCGCAAATAGGAAGGGAACACCCCTTCATTAATGCCACTAGCAAACCCAGTTTTGTGGTTCGGCAATGTGATCGCAGAATGGCAAAATTTGGTATGTGCATTGGAATAAACATGTTTTCTTGATGTAAACACACAAATTCTGAAAAACTAGGCCATTTGTGACAATTAAAAATAGTTTGGTACATGTGGCCCTAAGGTATAGACATACATGACTCAACAAACCTCAGGACTGCATTGTTAACATGTATAGACATGTGGACTCCATCTCAGTGCTGGGACACTAACACTTTGCTCTGCTTGCATTCAACATGGCCACAAACATTGCATGCAGCACGACAAGACATCTGCTACAGTTACTCAGGAGCATTCTACTGTACACATTTGTCAATGTGATACTCACCAACAGGGCCACTGATCACCACACCCAGGTGGTTCAGCAGATCCTGCTCTCTGGCCACCAGGTCAGCCCAGCGATGCTTCAGCTGGTGCTCATTCCTGTTCGTATGGTATACTCGTTTGAGGTGGTAGAGTAGAGAATCTTGCCCCACCGCAGCCGCCTTGCCTCTCTGTGATACCCCTGTATCACATGCCCATTCATCTCCAGCATCAAGGGAAAGAAGTGGTACACCAGCCACACAAAGCCCCCAAGCTCCTCCTCCCCTATGCTGGTCAACCTCGTCCTTCCTGATATTTCCTTGCACAACAAATCAAAACTGAAAAAGTGTAAAAAAGAAGGAAAATAAATGTAAAAAAAGGAAACTTACAGCCCAAACCTAGGAACCCCAACTAACCCAACTAATATAACCCCCAGACAGACACCAGACAGTACAAATACAATCTGAAAGACACTAAACTACACCAAAGCACATACACAGGTACAATAAAAAAACTGAATTCACAAAATACACAAGAGAGACACCACAAGGTACAAGAAACGCATTCCAGACACAAGCAACACCGAGACACAGCCACACAGTCAAGAAAAAGCACAGACTGTAAAATGAAAGTGAAAGCAAACCCACTGTACCATGGTTGTAAACATGATTTTCTATTACATCGCTTCCTGTCTCCTTTACAGCCCGTTTTCCATCATGCGTGTATTTTTTTGAAATGTACGATGTTTGCGTCAATATTTTCAACACATAGGGGGTTATTCTAACTTTGGAGGAGGTGTTAATCCGTCCCAAAAGTGACGGAAAAGTGACGGATTTACCACCAGCCGTATTAGGAGTCCATTATATCCTATGGAACTCGTAATACGGCTGGTGGTATATCCGTCACTTTACCGTCACTTTTGGGACGGATTAACACTCCTCCAAAGTTAGAATAACCCCCATAATCTACATGTGCAGGAAAATACCACGCATTACCTGTAGACTTCAATTTCAATGGATATCTGCATGCGGGTGGTGCGCAGGTGGAATTCACGCTAAGGGCCCATGTATGGTTAGCTAGCGTTTGCGTTAATTTTTACTCAAACTGTGTTTGCATGATTTTCAAATATTTCACATGCATGCACCCTGTATCAACATGAAGATAGGATGGTATGGCATGCAGTGTGTGGTATAGTGGTTGGCCACATGTGGTAGAGCATGCCACTGTGTGTTTTGGGTGTGAATGATCTGTTACAACAATATGTGTGTTTCTGAAGGAACAGCATATGATACATTGGATGTAATGCTCATGTATGAATGTGTTCCAAATAGGTATCTATATCTGATGGCAGAGACCTACAACAGTCATGCTATGTGTTTGTAATATGTGTTGACTCATTTGATGTGTGTAGTTGTTTGACTTTGGGGACATTACATTTCACACTACAAACATAACTCAGGAATGATTGAGGATGGCTGATGAGTGCTATGTCAGATATGGAACCCCTCATATGTATTTAATTGTTGGTTATGACTTCATGGTGACTTGTGTGTGAACTTCACATATGTGGGACAAGTGTACATGTTTGGTACGTACTATGTTTGAGACACTGTGCCTTAATTCCACCTATAAAATGTTTGGTGCATGTCAGTTTGACTCATAGCCATTACCTATGTTACGTATGTTGCTGTAGTGGACCTGCTTCCCTGGCTCCATGTGTTCACATATTTTCAGATGTGCATTCCACAGAAGGGTGCAGTTCAAGTGTGTGGTCATGTGTACCCTGTATCAGAATTGGGCTCCATGGTGTTACGGTTTAAGGGGTGTCTAGTCAGGACTCTGTTAGGGGCACCCCTTGAGTTCACAGAGTTTCTGGCAAGGAGGTAGTGTACCAAAGCAGAAGAGCAGCTAAAGGCTTCCAAGGTAAAATGCCAGCTATGAGAAGGCAGAGAAAACAGAAATGTGAAGGCAGAGCAACCTTAGTGTGAACAAATATGGAATGGATCAGTAATGGACAAACACGCAGGGCTTATCACTCAGATTGTACACAGGGTAGGGCTCAGAACTTTCCACAGCAACAGGGAACGTCAGTGCCTCTGTGCAGATTAATCTTACAGATAGTCACAATGCAAGCCCCATAGAAAGGAGGCAGCCGACGTGATTCTGTGTCTGGATCCTTAGAGCACAAACAAGGATTGTACTTACATACACAAGACTAACCCTTTTGGGTCCTGCTGGAGACACAGTGGCAATTTCTGGAATACAGCCATAGCACACTGTCACTGATGGACACTAAAGACTACATGCAACACTAGACAAAGGATGGGGGCTGGATTTGCCTCCTGAAAACCATGTGCCAACTAAAGTACAAAGGAAGACACCTCTACACAGGTGAGGACTGATAGGACACTTGCCAGACACGATAACCCAAGAGGAAACAGAAAGCGAGGGAACCAACTAGGAGGAAAAGCCAGGCACAGGGAACAGGCTGAGGCTGACGCAAAGGCTGGAACATGTCTGGGAAACAGAAAGCAGGCTCTGGCAGAAACAAACATGAACGACGTTGAGAAAAAGGGAGCAGACTCTGATCTGAACAAGCAGGAACAGCACTGGGTAAACAGAGAGCCGGTTCAGGCTGAATTAGGACTGTAACACAATCCAACATGTGGTCTGGAACACAAAGGAATCGTACTCCAATGCACAATGAGGAGCTTCAGGGAATGGCAGCTTATAAGCAGTTCCAGGCAGCAGCAAGGCCAGGGCAGAGTCACATGGCTGGGCTGCACAAGAGAGGTCACCGGTGTGTGCAGCTTCAGTCTTTCACAAGCCCTGGAGGAGAGAATCCAGTTTAAAGGGACAACCAGACTTTTCCCATAGGAAGCACAGGACAGAAAATTACAGGCCTTACCAACTACCAGGCAGTGCATTATGGGACCTGAAGTCCATGCAAACTAATGTAGTTCTTCTATAGCATGCCATATGAAAAAGGGAAGCGAACAGGAGTGAGAAAGGGACTCTGGGTGAGTGTTAATGATGATTCCCAGGGTACTGATAGTCCATTTACAGCGCCTCCTAGAGATGGGAGGGCAGAGGCCTAACACATGGCAGTGACAGGACTTATTCCAGGGATGGACTGCGCAGGGCATGTGTTGTAAACATTGTTTGTCATACCTGGGACACTCATGCTATCCATTTTCACAAATGATGCCCCCCTTGTCACACAAGCTCCTTGGAGAGATTGCAAATGTCACACTTACTAATGTCAGGGGTTTGTTCATACATTCCTGTTTCCACTGATATTTCACATCCACTGCCTCATGTATGGGACACCTATTTACCTTATGATTAGGGATGTCATAGTTGTGTGTCATGTGCTACAGTAGACCATGTAGGCAACGTGGATGTGTGTCACATGCTGTGGTCCATTGATTTTGTCCTTCATATGTGAAATTCAAAAGATGAGTATTTTTTATATGTGTGTGATGTTTGCTGTACAATCATATGCATTACATGTGATGTTGCATCAGTAGTAGTCAGATTTGTCTTTGTAACATGCTCCCTGAGGTAATACTCACATTCCTAAGGAGCATGTGATGGAGAAAGAGGAAACCAGAGCAGGATTATATGATCAAATAAGGTGTTTATTTACATATCTTAACAAGGTGTGTAGAATGACTATTGGTTGAAAAATGTTTGTGCAATTACCTGTCTGTGGCGCATTCCTGCAGCTGTCTTTTGCTGTTCCCCCTCATTTTCCCTGGCACCATCCTCCTCCTCCTCTTCCTCAGGCAGTTCTTGCTGTGGCTCATTTAGAGGTATGTTCCTCCTCATACAAATGTTGTGCTGGATAGCACAGGTAAGTATGATTTTGCACACAATGTGTGAAGCATATAGGAGGCTGCATCCTGTGATGTCCAGGCACCTGAATCTGGACTTCAGGATGCCAACGGTCCCTTCAACAGTGGTTGTGTCCTCTGATGTGCCTCATTATAGGCACGCACTGCTGTTGTGCTTGGGTTGGGGAATGGGGTCATGATCCATGGATGGATCCCGTAATGCTGATCTGCTGCAAAAGGTAATAGGACTGAGCATTTTGTTAGTGCTTGCAACAGAAATGTCATGTAGCATGGCAGTTGATATCATGTATCGTCTGTGACTCATATGTGCCTGTGGTATTGTGTGAGATCCTGGGCTTCTGTAAGGTTTTTTCTGCAGTGGGTTGTTTGACTTGACAACTTGTGTTTGGCTCATTGACCTGGGATCTATGAATTTGTTTCCAAACTGCTGGTCAGTATATATGTACCATGTGGTGTGTAGTGTCCAACATGTTTTAGTGTGCATTCACTGGAGGGGACATAATACTTACACACACACAATAGATTCCGATGTTGTGTTAACATGGTTGCATCACATGGCCTGGAAATCTCATCGAATTAGACAAATGTCATTGCAGCTGAAATGTAACATTGAGGCCCTTTGATTTGGCTAGGTGACAATGCACAACTAATCTCCATAAGGTGGCAGCACTGATGTTTTCAGTATTGGCAATGCACAATGTGTCCTATGTGTGAACCTTTGTTGTTCTCTATCCCAGTGGCTCATGTGAACCGTGCACCTACACTACCAAACTTGCTCCAGGTAACCTGGTTAACTGCCTTGTGGAGGTGGATGTATCTGTGAAGGAAGGGCCATCTCCCTGTACATATGTTATTTTGATGGACAATTGGCTCTTTCAGTGTGTGCAGCAGTGTGCAGTTTGCATTAGTGGCACATCAATATGTGTTCATAGCAGAGTCCACTTCCTTATTGCGACCTGCCAGCGGCACCCCAGGAGTGATGTATGATGTTGGGTCTGCCTCAGTATTTCTGTGTCACCTACATGTGAGTCAGCATCATAATGCTATGTGTCTCACGTTGTTAGACATGCAGCAACACACATTGCACCCCCCTTCCACGCAACATACTCCTTCGTAGGGTGTCAGATTGACTGTGTGGCCTAATGTAATTGTAAATGGTTCATCTTCCAAGTTGTACTTCCAGTGCAGGCCATTTCATTGTCACTGTGTGCTTTGACATTTGTCCCTTGTTGCTCTAGAGTGGCAGCTAATGCTTGTGGCAGCCGCAATTTGTCCATAGGTGTGTATCCCATTGTGTCAGGGTGTACAACATAACTACCTGTATCACACTTCAGTGTCGTCCTGCCCACGTGTCAATGTAGTGGTATATGTTTTGTGTGTCCTACACGGTTGTTGTGCTGTGTGTATATTGCTAATTTTATGGACTTAATGACAAAAAGGCTATTGCCATATTGTCCGTCCTGGAAGTGCTGATTGATCGTGCTGTGGGGGAATATGAAGGAATCATGGACACTCCCAGTATACTTGGCCAAGATGTTGGTGAACAATCCCTGGTGGTCAACTATGGCCTGCACATTGATTAAATGTGTGTGCTTTTTGTTCCAGAATAGGTGCTCTGTTGCTGCAGATGGTACGATCCTTCTGCTGGGTGTTGGGGAAGCTGATGTGGTGGGGTGTGAGGGAGATAATGGCATCTAAGACCTTGGGCAGGAAGGCGAAGAATGAGGGCTGTGATACCCCTGCGACCAGGGTACCTGTTTTCTGGAAGGAGCCACTTGCCAACATATGCATCACAGCTAGCAGCTTGGTCACCGTTGGTATATTGTGTGGTGTCTGCAGGCTATGTGTTATTTGTGGCTCAATTTGATGCAGCAGCTGCTGTATGGCTTCCCAGTTCAGTCGACACCTCCGGATGATGTCCTGTTCCCTGAGGCCATGGAGGGTTGTCCTGTTCCTGTAGGCCCTCTCCTGCCTTCTGCATTGCCCTTTTTGGGCCACGTTGGGGGGGTGGTGGCTGCTGCTGTTGGTCCTGTGATCAGCGGCGTCTTGCTAGCTGTATCAGTAGCACCTCCATGTTGTCCTGTTGGTCTGTGATGTTGCTTGTGTGTGTTTTACTTAAGTAGTGGCGTGTTGCCTAATTTTAACGCCTAACCTGACCAAGGCATTAAATTTTGACGCAAATCGAGTTTAGCGTAATTTGTCGGGTCCGCCTCCAACCCGTGCGACATTTTTGCCCTGTTGGATAAATATGGCCCTAAGGTGTCTGACACATTTTTTCAACGGGAACGCCTACCTTGCATCTCATTGATGCAAAGCAGTTTCACACATCCTTAAGTTGAAGCTAACTCCATATTTGTTACGCTAGATGGGTCTAGCGTCAAAATATAAATATGGAGTTAAGTGTGTGCTGGATTCGCGTAAAAAAAATGATGCAAATACGGCGCAAACGGAGTATAAATATGGGCCTAAGATTGTTACCTGCTGCGGGAGGGAAGTAGCTCAGATTTGGCCCCATATCGCTACTACAAATGTGAATTTTGACAAGTTGAGCAGACTCAAAGATTTATTGTTTCAAAAACACTTGGCGCTCTCATCTGCATGCAAGACCTATGCGCTTCAGGTGGCAAGGTCGTCAGCAGAGATACAGTCCCTTTTAAGTACTAATGTTCCAAGCCATTTTGGTGAGCTCGTGGGATGAATATTTAATGCCTTTAGTACTATTGGAATCTTAAGGCTGTTGGTTCTGGCTTCGATCACACTTTCTCCTCTATATTCAGTTTAATACCATCAGCCATCCACTCAATATTCTCCAGCACATTCGGGGGATTTCCGATAACCTTGGCTGCAAGAGGTGGCATCTTGCTATTGCTACTTTTTCTGCGCAATGGCTGTCCCGCCGCAATGGGGAGGACTGAATGCGCTCCCACCAGTGCAGCTGTGTTGTCAATGCATGGAGCAATTGGAGTGTGACAGGTCTCTATCATTCAGACCGGTTTTGCATTGTGTGCAGTTCGTGTTTCGGTGCCTCTGGTGCTTGTTCGAACATGCAATGAAAGTTTGTCTTTCTACGTAGCACTTGCATTCATTCACTGCTGATCTGTTAATGTTCTCGCTGAGGGCTCATTACCAGACATGGGCGTTGAGGGTGCGTTTGCTACAGGAAGCTGCTTATGAGTTGCCCTTCATGGAGGATGCAGTTCTAAACTCATTGTTGGGCACACCACGGAATGCTGCTGCCTTGGCTGGAGCTCAGGCTTTGGAACACAAATGCTCCTTGGTTTTCCTTGGTGATGAACTTCCTACTTTACCACCTTACCGAAGTGAAAGATTTCCTGTCTTCAATTATCCAGCATTCGCTGGCAACTTCCAAAATGACTCTGACTCTTGAAATTTGGTCTTTTTATGCCACAGTTACCATTTTAAATTGTCCTTTTTCTACATGCTCAAGTGTCTTTTAATTTGTCATCATTGACATTTTTATGCATAAGTATAAGGTTGAGTTTGGGTAGATTTTATATAATTAGTCTTTGAACCACCTTTGAACCGGCAAGGTGAGAGTGTTGTGTACCCATTTTAGTTTTAGCTCCATACATGTTATTTTAGCGAACTAGGCCGGCCGCTGTGTACTTTAACCTAGATATATTTTATTTAGCTTTGGTAATTATTTTAACAATAGCCTCATTTGCGGTCTTGTTTTATTTCTCTTTATCTAGCTGTTCTTTGCCTGGGTCAGCACTGTGTTCTTAAACAAGACATTTCACTCTGTGCTTTTCTCAAGGCTGCATTAAGATAGGTTGCTGGTAAAGGTGGTAAAGCTTTGCCTCTAGTGTTCATAGAAAAATACACATTCTTACGTAGGGACATTTCCTCAGAACAGCAGCTGTTTTATTATAAAAACACTTCTCTGTCCCATACACGTTAGAGGGAGTTTCCAGCCCGATGACCACGACTGTATGCTGATTGCTGATTGCTTTGCTGAAGCTGTTTATGTAGACTACAGGCCTCTTGCTCAGGAATGAGGGATGATGTCTTTCCAGGGGAAGCTGAGGGGCAGAACTAGAGCTTCAATCAATCAATCAGTGCATTTATAGAGCGCGCTACTCACCCGAGAGGATCTCAAGGCGCTGGGGGGGGAGTTACTGCTGCTCGAAAAGCCATGTCTTGAGGAGTTTCCTGAAGGCGAGATGGTCCTGGGTCGTTCTTAGGTGTGCGGGGAGGGAGTTCCATGCTTTGGCTGCCAGGTAGGTGAATGATCTTCCTCCGGCTGTAGTTCTGCGGATCCGTGGGACGGTGGCGAGAGCGAGGTTGGCTGAGCGGAGCTGACGGGTGGGCGTGTAGAACGAGAGGCAGCTGTTGAGGTATTCGGGGCCCATGTTGTGGAGTGCTTTGTGTGCGTGGCGTGGAGCCTGAAGTTGATACTCTTGTTGACGGGGAGCCAGTGCAGGTGTTTCAGGTTGGCAGATATGTGGCTGTGGTGAGGAATGTCGAGGATGAGGCGTGCAGAAGTGTTCTGTATGCATTGTAGACGTTTCTGAAGCTTTGCGGTGGTGCCTGCGTATAGGGTGTTTCCGTAGTCTAGTCGGCTTGTGACGAGGGCATGGGTAACTGTCTTTCTGGTTTCGGCGGGGATCCATCGGAAGATTTTTCGGAGCATGCGTAGGGTGTTGAAGCATGATGACGAGACGGCGTTGACTTGCTTGGCCATTGTGAGGAGGGGGTCCAGGATGAATCCGAGGTTGCGAGCGTGATCCGAGGGGGTTGGTGCTGTGCCCAGCGCCGTGGGCCACCAGGAGTCATCCCAGGCGGATGGGGATTGTCTGAGGATGAGGACCTCTGTCTTGTCTGAGTTCAGTTTTAGGCGGCTGAGCTTCATCCATTCCGCGACGTCTTTCATTCCTTCCTGTAGGTTGGTTTTGGTGGTGGTTGGGTCTTTGGTGAGGGAGAGTATCAGCTGGGTGTCGTCGGCATAGGAGATGATGTTGATGTTGTGTTTGCGTGCAATGGCGGTGAGGGGGCTCATGTAGATATTGAAGAGGGTTGGGCTGAGCGAGGATCCTTGGGGTACGCCGCAGATGATCTCGGTGGGTTCTGAGAGGAAGGGAGGGAGGTGGACTCTCTGGGTTCTGTTGGAGAGGAACGAGATGATCCAGTTTAGGGCCTGTCCTAGGAGTCCAGTGGTGCGGAGGCGGGTTATTAGTGTGCAATGGCACACAGTGTCGAAGGTAACTGAGTGGTCCAGGAGGATAAGGGCGGTTGTTTCTCCGTTGTCCATCCGAGTCCTGATGTCGTCGGTGACTGCGATGAGGGCGGTTTCTGTGCTGTGGTTCGCTCGAAATCCAGATTGGGATGGGTCGAGTGAGTTGTTAACCTCGAGAAAAGAGGTCAGCTGCTTATTGACGGTCTTCTCGATGACCTTGGTCGGGAAGGGTAGAAGAGAGATGTGGCGGAAGTTCTTCAGGTCATTGGGGTCTGCCGTGGGTTTTTTCAGGAGGGCGTTGATTTCTGCGTGTTTCCAGCTCTCGGGGAAGATGGCTGATGCGAACGAGCTGTTGATGATGTTCCGGAGATGGGGGGTGATGATGGAGTCGGCTTTTTTGAAGATGTGATTAGGGCAAGGGTACGAGGGGGAGCCAGAGTGGATGGTGTTCATGATGCTTCTGGTCTCTTCTGAGCTGATAGGGGTCCAGGAGCTGAGTGTAGTGGAGGGGGCTGCTGGTTCGGTGTAGGGGGCGGGTTCTGGGGTCCAAAGCTGCCGTGTACATCTGCGATCTTTTGGTGAAAGAACGTAGCGAGGGAGTTGCAGAGATCTTGTGAGGGTGTGATGTCGTCGGAGCTGGCGCTGGGGTTGGAGAGCACTTTGACGATGTTGAAGAGTTCCTTGCTGTTGTGGGTGTTGTTGTCTAGTCGCTCTTTGAATGATGTCCTTTTGGTGGAGCGGATCAGCTGGTGGTGTTCACGGGTGGTGATCTTGAGGGATGTCATGTTTTCTGTTGTTCGTTCCCTGCACCAGGTTTTTTCGAGGGTTCTGCAGGATTTTTTAGATTCTTTGAGGGCGTCCCTGAATCATGGGGGTTTCCGGATGCTGGTCCTGCCTGGGTTTTTTTTTAAGTGGTGCAAGGTTGTCGGCACAGTTGGTGATCCACTGTGTGAGACTGTGGGCTGCGTTGTTGACGTCAGTGATGTTGGCTGGAGGGTTATGGTTCAGTGATGAGAGGAGCAGCTCTGTGGAGATTTTGCTCCAGCATCTGCGGGGGATTTGTTGTGTGCGATGGTGGTGAGTCTCCCGTTTGAAGGTAAAGTGGATGCATTTGTGGTCGGCCAGTGTAGTCCGGAGGAGTGGCTGAAGGAGACGTGGTTGCTGGCGGAGAAGATGTGGTCGAGTGTGTGGCCAGCGGTGTGGCTGGGGGTGCTCACCAGTTGCTTGAGTCTGAGGTTGGCGAGGTTGGCGAGTAGGGTGGCGGTGTTGTTGTCGTTGTTTTTCTCCAGGTGGAAGTTCAGGTCCCCGAGGAGGATGTATTCTGGTGAGGCTAGGGCGTGCGGGCTGATGAAGTCTGCGATGGTTTCGCTGAACTGGGCGCGTGGGCCCGGGGGTCTGTAGATGAGAGTTCCTCTGAGGGTGGTTTTGGGGTCGGTGTGGAACTGGAAGTGTATGTGTTTGGCGGCGAGGGGTGTGTCTTCGGTGGTGGTCGTGACGTTGAGGGTGGTCCTATAGATGATAGTGATTCCTCCTCCGGTTTGGTTGATGCGGTCCTTCTGGGCGATCTTGTAGCCGTTGGGGATGGCTATGGCGATGTCTGGGACCGAGGAGGCGTTCATCCAGGTTTCTGTGATGAAGGCGACGTCTGGTGCTGTTGTGTCCAGGAGGTTCCATAGTTCGATGGCGTGCTTGTGGACGGAGCGCGTGTTGAGGAGGATGCACTTGAGGTGGTTGTTGTTGCGATGGCCGGTGTGTGGTATACAGGATCGGAGGAATGTGTATTTGTAGGCTTGACAGGTGAAGGGTCAATGGGTTCGTTTAGGGCTGGCTTGGTAGCAGGTGGCTGTTCGTCCGGGGTTGAGGGCGTTGAGGGCGTTGAGGGAGACGGCGTCGTATCTTAGTCGGGTGTTTTGAGTGCGGTGGGGGCCAGGGGTTCTGGCGCTGGGCACCGTCCAGGCGTGGACGTGCGCAGACAGGCTTGCATTTGCCACACCTTTGGTGCGCCAGCGGCCACCATAAGAGGGAAGGGGGGGAGGAGGGGTCAGTAAGGATGGCGGGAGGCGGGAGGGAGGTCAGCAAATGGGCGCAGGGGGGGCGGGGCCGCAAGGGTGGCAGAGGCGGGAAAAGCACAAAAAGAAAAGAAAAAGTAAAATCAGTGGAAGACGCCAAAAGAAAAACCTAACCTAGAGCTTAACATGCTGTGCTCTAACATAGCCTAGGTAGGAATTATTTGAATGATTCTAGAGACAATATGGTAGCGTTATTTTTATGCTTTACTCTCCTCGTCATTATTTTAATCTTGTCATGCTTCATCGTCCTAGTTATTGCAGTACATACTTTATTATCTAAGACGCAGTTGCTTCATTAAAACCTTACTGAAACATACACTGCCTCTGATTGTCATTGTATATGTGGGGCTAATGTAAATGAGAGAAACGGATGTGATATGATTGACCACGATTTCCCTGAGGAATCAATTATGTCATGCGCTTGGCTGCCCAATCATTCCTGCTCCTGGGTAGAGATGAGGCACTGCTAGTTACCCAGAGCAAACCCCGGATTAGGCCACAGGTGTCACTTGTAGTGGGTTCAGACTCAGTCGCCCACAGTGCAAGTGATTCTGCCGCCCAAATTCAGTAGTCTCATTAGAATAATGAGAGCCTACACAATAAAAGAGATCTTTTTCACAGCTGATACAAAACCAGAGTGCCCCAACATCCTTTAAAACAAATCTAACTCATCACACAAAAAATAGTGGAAAGACTATACCACAATCACAGTTTCGTAGAGGAAAGACTTCTAATAATTGCAAATTACATGTCAAACCAATTGCAGTGTTTTTTCATACAACAGTTGCTAATACATTTTTTGGAATTTATATCAAACTGAGTATACAAACATTTATACATTCTCTAATGATCTTAAGCCTTGATGAAATCTTAAAGATACAATATTATGACATGATTGAGTCGCATTTGTCGCTTTGATTTTTGTGAATTCTTTGGACTTATGGATAGATTTACTATAGGAGTTTGATAAAATGTATATATTTTTCTTCACATATTTTTTCAGATTTTTTGCTGTATGAAAATACACTGCGATTTGTTTGAAATGTAATTTGAAATGATTAGAAGTCTTTATGAAAGTATCTAGTTTTTTTTTAACATGTTTTTATTGAGTTTTCAAGAGAGCCATACATTGCATTGCATACAAATGTCAACAATAGCAGGATGTTGTTGATTACAGTAACTCGCTAGGCTCTCACAGATTAAAGTTAACAAACAACTAAGAACTTTCATTCACTTCCAGGTCTGCACAATCTGATCAATATTTTCGGGTTTTGCCGACGCAGATGTTTAGGGCGTTCTATTGTGGAAAGGCTCCAATACCGCTTGAGGAGGGGCCCGACTGCCGCGTGGGGAGGGGGAGGAGGGGGGGAGGGAAGAGGAGGAGGGGAAGGGGGAGGGGTGACGCGGTACACCATGGCGCTAGTGTCTATTAATTGGACGTGGTGGCCTGATTGTGCTGCTTGACATGTGTGCGCTTGGGGGTTTGGTGTGTTGTCAATAGGGACGAGGCGTTGTTGACAGCTGTGTATGCATCCCCTGATATAGTGCTGCGTTACAGCTGGATCCAAGCCCGCGGCCGTCTAGGTAATCGCGGCTGTCTACGGTTCAAGGGGGTCTTTCATCGTTTTTTGCCTCTAGTCTGGGGACTAAAGTGCCCCAAGTTTCGCAGCCCGCTTGTCGCAGTCCCCTTCGTGCTAGGTTCATTAGTACCTGATGCTCAGCACGGGCCCACCGAAGCTTGAGGATGAGCCAGGCTTTCAGGTCGGGTGCATTTGGGGCCTTCCAGTTCATAGCTATCAGTCTTTTGTACATTGCATAAGCTAGATCTACGAACCTGTGCAAATGTTTGTTTCTTTTCGTCCTTGTCCTGAGGCCTAGTAGGCAGGACTTGGGATTCGCGTCCAGGTTGAGACCCGTCAGTTCTGATAATGTTATAACCAGCCCAGCCCATTCCCCTTGTATCCGCGGGCACTCCCAGACCATGTGGTAAAACTGTGCTGCTGGTGTTTTGCATCTGGGGCAAGCTGGGTCCGTCCCGGGGAACATACGTTTAATCTTGGCTGGCGCCAAATATGTCTGATGTAAGTAATTAAACTGTGTGTATCAGAATCTGGGGTTTCTTGAGACCTCACATGTGTGACTCAGGGCTTTTGGCCATTCTGCCCCTAAGATCGGGGTAAGCAATACGGCGTTCCACCTCTCCCACGCTTTTTGCAGGTGGATTCCGGGGGTTTGTTCAGAAGTTTATATGAATTTGAGACTGCTTTTTCTTAGGTGTCACAGCTCAGCATATGATGCAGGGTAGCTGAGGTATTTGGCTCTAGATCTCCAGACGCCCATGTTTTTCTAATTGTGTGGCATATAGCGTGGTATGCCAGGAATTGCACCGGGCTGATCTCTGTGAGGGCCTGTATGGCTTCAAGGGACATTAATTTTCCTTCCTCAAAGCAATCTCCCTCTGTATTTATGCCCGCATCTATCCAGATTGTGGGCGAATGTGATCCGGCTTCCACCCACCCGGGGAGCCGTTCTAGTGGGAGAAGCGGTGAGTAGGGAAGTTTTTTGGCGTCTTTTTGAATATACTTCTCCCAGCATGCGTGTGCCGCTGCCATCAGTGGGTTTTCGCGTGTGCTTTTGGTTTGCTTATCCATAAGCCATACAAGCAGGGGGATTCCCTGAAGTCGGGATTTCAGCCAAGTAGTTTCCGCTGAGCTGGGTCTATGGATCCAATTTAAGATCCACTGCAGCTGTGCGGCCGCGGAGTAGAGCTCAAAGTTTGGGGCGCCCAGCCCGCCCGCAGCCACCGGATGGTGTAGCGTGGTGAGTGCGACCCGCCTTCTGCCCTCTCCCTACACCAGTTGTAGTAAGGCAGAATTCAAACTGTTGAAAAAGCTTTTGGGAATAATGATTGTCAGGGCCGCGAAGTAGTACAACAGTCTAGGTAATACCAGCATGTTTGCTATGGCGACCTTGCCCAATGGTGAGAGTGGTAGTTTATTCCAGAAACGCATTGAGCCCTTTACAGAGGTCACAGCTCTTCCCAGATTACCATCCCTAAGGTCTTCTGCTCTGTGGTAGACGTTGACCCCTAGGTATTTAAATGTGTCAAAGCACCATTTTAGGTGGCCTGACGGGGCATTCTCTTGTTTCGCTGGGGGCCAGCTGACTAGTGGGAATATGCAGGATTTCCCCAAGTTAACGATTAAGCTCCTAATGTGATGGGGGCCTCTAATGTCTCTCTGTCAGTGTTTGTAAGTTGGGGCAGGGAGGAGTCCGCTAAAAAGGACCTGAGCTGTTGGGGAGTGCATGATGTACGTTTAGCGTATAGTTGTGTATAATATTCCCTGAACGCATCGTTTATTTTTTCCCGCGTGGTTGCTAGTGCGCCTGCGCCCATCCCTATTGCCCCGATTGGAGGGCGCTGCCGGTCCTCCCGCAGGAGCCATGCAAGTAGCCTACCCGATCTGTCACCTTCCGCTTGTAGTCTAGTCAGGTGGTATTTGTAATCATGAAGGCGTAATGTGGCATTGGCGGTTGCGTATTCTGCACGCGCATCTTTTAATGACGTGTATGGCATTTCATTGCGGGCTACTGCATTTTCTAGTGCTCTTAGTTTCTTCTCCAGCTTGCTGACCTCTGCATGGAGTGTACGTCTCACCCCCCATGTAGTAGAGATACAGTGCCCACGAATCACTACTTTGTGTGCGTCCCACTCCACTGCTCTTAAATTTGTGGTGCCGGTATTTAATTCCCAATACTGTTTTAGCGCTGTTCTCAGTGTTTCTGTGAATGCTGGGTCATGTAAGGCTTCCACTTGTAGCCTCCATGTTGGGATCACTTGACGCTTCCTGCCCCAGTCCAGAGTTATTTTAAGCGGTGAGTGGTCCGATAGTGTCTTGGCTAGGTATTCAATCCCGCTGGTTGTTGTGCAGACTTCCTGAGAACCCCACAATAAATATATCCTGGTGTGCACCTTATGTGGTATTGAGTAGAATGAGTATTCCCTGTGTTGCGGGTGCTTCATGCGCCATATATCATGGAGGCCCATGTCACTGGCCCATGTTGGCAATGGGCGTCTGGGATATCTGTTGGCTGTTGGGTGTGTGGGGGAGTTAGACCTGTCCAGTGCCGGGTCCGGCGTACAGTTGAAGTCTCCAGCCCATATGGCGGGTGTTTCGGGGTTCACTAATAATGCTGGGGTGAGCGTGCTCAGAAACTCGGGCAGCGTGTTATTGGGGGCATATACCCCTAAAAGTGATAGTTGTTTGCCGTCTAATTTACCCTCCACTACCACATACCTGCCTTCCTGGTCTATCCTATATGATGTTTGGAGAAAGGGGACATTCCCTGCTATCCATATAAGGACCACCCTCGCAAAAGTTGAGTAAGATGTGCCTACAATCTGTCCTCCCCATTTACTCGGCAGTTCTTGCAAATCTGGGTCCCGCAGGTGGGTTTCTTGTAGGATTGCTATATGTGTGCCCTGGAGTTTTAGTCGTGCATGCACCCTGGACCTTTTGCTTGGGGTCCCAAGTCCCCTGACATTCCAGGTGACTATGTCGTATTTGTGTGTACTATAGGCTGTAGGTTGGGCCATGTTCATTTTGTAAGGGTGTGTCTGGCACTCTGCCCCCCGGTAGGACCCGGTCGGTTTCCCCCGCCCTCGTCGCTTCAGTGGCCGGGCCCCCCACTCCCGGCCGTTTATCCTGTGTTGTAGGCATACCTGTAGTGTACAAACTAGTAGTTACCCACTTTCCCTCCCCAACTGGATCCCGTCCCCAACTGTGAGCTTGCAACAAGCTACACACCCCATTGGGGTGCGAACTGGACTGTGTCCATGTGGATATCTGCGGGGGAGCAATAATACTATCCGGGTGCGGCTCATTGTGGGGGCTCGCATCCTTCTGCAGACACGGTCTGCGGGTGGTTTGGGGTGCTGCCAGGGTGCGGTGATCCATCCCCCTCCCCGCCGCGCACCGCCGCCAATTACGCGCAGTATGAATAAAAGAGTTATCTCCAAGAGTAGAGAAATAAGGATACATAAGTTCAGGTGATAGAACCACCCACTTCCAGTGGGGCATGCAAAGTTCAGTTCTACTCTCCAACTGTGGCGGCCGGTCCCGCTGGGGGGGTGGGTCGGTGACACTCGTTCAAAGTGTATCTGCGGTCCTGGGGGTGAGCTCCGGGCCCCTCAGTGCCTCCGTTAATGTGGAATCCGAGCTGATCGAGTCCGATTCCGAGCCTCCCTCCGGGTGGCTCCTGAGAGTCTTGAAGGAGTTCTGTGTCAGCAGGGGAGTTTCTTTCGGGGCCCTAGCTCTCTCTTCTGCAGCCTGTTTCTCCGTGGGTTGACCCCTGGGGCGCCACTTGGAGCGTTTCCGTGACGATGTCATTGACCAGTTCTCGTCAGTACCGGTTGCTTCATGGGGGTGGGCGATCCCCTTAGCATGCATCCACGTCAAAGCGTCCTCCGGTGAGGTGAACACGTGGGTGCGGTCATCTGTTAATACTCTTAATTTGGCAGGGAATAATAGTGCGTACTTTATATCATGTTCACGGAGGCCTTGCTTTATTTGGGCAAAGGAGTTGCGTTGTCTTTGCACTTCTTGAGTGAAGTCTGGATAAGCGTGAACAGTTGAGTCCTTGTACTTGAATGGGCCTTTGTTGCGAAACTGTTGCAGTATCGCATCACGGTCTCTAAAATTCAGGAACCTGGCTAGCAACAGTCTTGGGGGTTGGCCCGGCACTGGGGGATGTCCGGGAATCCTGTGTGCTCTTTCCACTGAAACGAATTACGATGGGGCTCCATTCAGGACCTCTTTAATTAACCAGTGTTCCAGCAGAAGCTCTGAGTTTTGATCCAGTGATTTTTCAGGGAATCCGAGAAACCGTATGTTGTTACGGCGGGACCTTCCCTCCTCCTCCTCTGCTCTTCTCAGCAGTGTCTTTACTTCGGTATCCAGGCGGAGAATTTGTTTTTGGTTATCCGCTACTGTGGGAGCCAGTTCGCTTAGCGCCTCTTCGGTTGACTTCACTTTTTCGGATAATTTGCGGTGGTCTACCCTAAGAATGTTCAGATCTTGCGACACCGTGTCTATCCTGCTCTCCAGTGAGGTTTTAGTGTCCATGATTGCCTGTAGTACTTTCTCGAATTGTGAGGAGTGGGCCAGGAGTGTGGATTCCAGCGACTGCAGGGTGGGCATAAGTTGTTGATCGCCAGGTGCCGGTCCATGCGTGTTCCGGTCCTGGCTTTTCGCTGATTTGGACCTCCCGGCCATTTTGTCTTGTCTGGTGTGTCCTTGTTCCTCCTACACCCACGCGATCACCCACATTCCCTGGGCTGTTCGAGCAGGGGGGGCTGTATGTCCTCACGGGTCAGCGCCGGTGTGTGCTTAAATTTTGGGGATTTCGGCCCTCCTGGCGATCTTCAAGATGGATTCTTGCTCAGGCGGGCAGGGACTTCCCATCGCTAGGCCCCTCAACCAGCGTGGGCGGGAGGGAGGCGGAGGGCGGGGGCAAGGCCCACGCGCCCCCACTAGTTCTCCGGCTGGCGACAAATTCCAAGCCCTGGATCCTCTGTCGATATGGGAGGGAAGAGTGTCTTTCCCGTGTGTGCGTGCCAAGTGAGTTCCGGGCACGCTCACATTCTTTAGAGCAGTCCAGCGCTTATACGGCAGGTCGGCGCCACTTGTCGTGAGACATGTCTTGGCCTGATCCAGTCCGGCCGTGCACGTGCCCCGTATGTTGTGGCATCGACATCTTCCTGCTATCCCAGGGTCTTCTCCGGGGGGGGGGCACGCCACTCCGCCGAGCATGAGGGAGAGGGGCACCTTCAGAGGTCCCTGGCAGCTAATCATCCACTGTCCTCCGCGCCCCTACATGGGCGGGGGGAATCCTTGATGAGAGAGGGGGGGGGCAAGGGCAGCCCAGGGCCCAGGTGAGGGCTCCCCGCCCTCCCTTTATCAACCCCCCCAGCCGCCGTACACCCGCCTCGCCGGGCAGAGTTCAGATCCCCGTGTCAGGGGAAGATGACGGCTGTGGCTTCCTGAAGAGGGCGCATCTACCGTGGCCGGACCCTCAGCCGCCCGGTAGTTTCTGGGGCTGCCAGCGGCAGGTGGGAGGCACCGGGAGCGGATCCCTCCTCCGCCCCCGAGTTGTTGGCGCCCCGGGAGCGCCCCGCGGGTTTCCTCTTGTGGCCCCTCTGGACCTCTCCGAGGGGGACACATCTTTCCGCTGGTCCGTAAATAAGGGGGGGGGGCACTCTCAGGGGTCCCTGGCCGCCAGTCATTTGCTGCCCACTCAGCCCCCACGCAGGCGGGGGGGTAATCTCCGGCGAGAGAGGGGGGGGAGCCCAGGGTAGTGCAGGGCCCGGATGTGGGCTTACTGCCCTCCCAGAGTGGGCCCCTCCCACCGCCGCACACCCACCTCACCGTCCGGGCCCCAGGACAGAGTCCCAATCCTCGCGGCGGGGAAGATGGCGGCCGCAGCTCCCCGTGCAGAGTAATTCTTCAACGGCCTCACTTCTCGGCCACCCGACCACCTCTGGAGCCGCCAGCGAGGGGAGAGAGGCTCCCGGAGCAGATCCCTCCTCCGCATCAAGATGTCAGCGCCCCAGGGGCACCCCACAGTTATTTTGTGGCGAGCCCGAGAAGGAGCGCTTGGTTAAGCGTCCTTCTCGGTCGCCATCTTGGCTCCTCCCCCGAAAGTATCTATTTGACTCTAAGTTGAGCAACCCCAGAGAGCTGGGGGAGGCAGCAGATGACTTGTTAAGAACTAGGGTTAACCAGAAACCCCTAGGGGGTGACCAGGAAAAGAGAGGGCATGGTTCTTTTCAGGGGAAGAACCAAAGGAAGGATGAAAAAAGTCTAAAGAGTCCTCAAAAGAGTCCCCAAAACATCCTCAGGGGGGCCCCAAGTCATGCCACTTCCAAGGGAAAGGGGTATCTAGTGAAGCATTAATGTTTCAGGAGCTTGCAAAGGCCGGCAAGAGTTTTGAGTGTCACCAACCTGGACACAAAAGAGTGGATGCTATCTGCTCCAAGAAGTCCCCAATGGTGGGCAGTCCCTTGGGTGTAGGTGTGGGGGTAGAGTGTTGGCCCAGGGCTGGGATCAGGGTACACAGAGGTCACCTTAGTGCCTGTGAGTGGGGTGGACATTGCAACTCTGGCCGTCTTACCTCCTACCATGGAGAGGTATAGGCGGAGTCCTAAAGCCAGTGGGACTGAGGTGGAAGCTCTCAGAAATACAGGAGACAAAGATCACAGAAAAGCTGGTTTCTCCAGAGCAAGTTTTACCTGGAGTCTTCCACCAAGTAACATATGCAGGTAGCAGAACCAAACTCATTGCCATGGTAAACCTGGAATGGGGAGGTGTGACTGGCCCTAAGAAGGTAGCAGTAGCTCCATCCCTCCAAGTAGAATGCCTACTGTGAAATGATCTGGAAGCATCTGAATGGTCAGAGGTGGAATTAAGGCCAAATGCACAGATTCCTGGACCTCCCTGAATGGGTGTGTGCTGTGACCAGGTCACAGGGAGCACAACAGGGAAGGGCTGGACACTTGGACCCTGGAACAATAGGCCAAGCCTCCAAGTAGAAGGAAAAGGTCACTGGATCTGGTTTGCCAGCCCCACCAAGAACAGAGAGTCAGGAGGAATCCAAACCTGGGTGGAGGATCTGACCTCTGAGGAAGGGCCTCTTCCCTGCAATCTCTGCCTGACTTGGCAGAATTGCAAGGGGCTGGTAGGACCATCCAAGAGGAAGTCTGCCAGGGACAAAGAGAGTGTCCCACTCTTGAGGGCCTGAGGCAGATTACTGCCAGGCAAGAACAAGGGGATACCAGTGGGACCCACAAGGTCTATTGGGAGGATGGAGTTCTCTAAACGGAGGCAAGGGACCTCAAACCGGGGCAACCAGGAGAGTTGTGGTCCCCCAGAAGTATGGGAAGTTCCTCCTGACATTAAGCCATGATATTCCCTTAGCTGGATATTTGGGACAGACCAAGACCTGGAACAGGCTGGTCAACCATTTCTATTGGTCCCACGTGACATAGAAAGGCAAGGGATTTTGCAGATTCTGTGTCTCCTGCCAGGCCAGTGGCAAGGCAGGAGGCAAGCCAAAGGCTCCATTGATACCACTGCCAGTGTTAGGGACTCCCTTTGAGATGGTGTGGATTGACATTGTTGGTCCCCTAGACCCAGCAACTGCCTCAGGCAACAGGTTCATTTTAGTGGTCGTAGACCATGCCACCAGGTACCCTCAGAACAGTCAATGCTCCCACATTGGGTAGGGCTCTACTTGGTGTGTTCACCTGAGTGGGATTCACAAAGGAGGTGGTCTCAGATAGGGGCACAAATGTTATGTCAGCCTATCTGAAAGCAATGTGGCATGAGTGTGGCATTACCAAAACTTTCACCACCCCTTATCATCCTCAAAACAATGATCTGGTGGAAAGATTGTAAAAACAATGAAGGACATGACCATGGGCTTGTTTGACAAACTCAGGAGGAGATGGGATGATCTTCTCCCATGCAGCTGTTTGTATACAGGGAGGTTCCACAAAAAGGGGTTAGATTCAGCCCCTTTGAGTTACTGTTTGGGCACCTAGTAAGAGGCCCACTGTGCTTTGTGAGAGAGTCTAGGAGAAGCATCTCAAAGAATCCAAGGAGAATGTGCTAGACTATGTTCTGGGTCTGCGGTCATGCATGGCTGAGTACATGAAGAAGGCAAGCAGTAACGGAGAGGCCAGCCAAGAGCTCATGAAACTCTGGCATGACCAGAAGGCTATCATGCCCGAGTATCACCCAGGTCAGCTGGTGTGGGTTTTGGAGCCATTGGCTCGAAGGGTACTTCAGGCCACAAAGACTGGGCCCTATCCAATTTTGGAGAAGAAGGGTGGCACCCCCAGGACTCCTCAGAGGATCCTGCATGTATACAGACTGAAACCCTACCAGGACAGGGAAGACATGATCATGCATATGATCACTGAAGAAGGGAAGGAGGAGGAGAGTGAACTTCTGCCAGACCTACTTTCTAAAATGCACAAGATGAGTCAGTGTAGGGAGTGGTACTCTCTCCCAAGTTGACAGTCCAGCAGCAAAAAGACTGCAGCCACGTTCTGGAGCAGTTTGCTGGTCTGTTTTCTTTGACCCTTAGACTCCCCAATTGGTGTGTTCATGTTATTGACACTGGTGACAGCTCACTTGTCAAAAACAAGGTGCACAGATTGTCTGGCCAGGTCAAGGCCAACATCAAAACTGAGGTGGCTAGGATGTTGGATCTCAAGCTGATTGAGCACTCTGATAGTCCTTGGGCCAGTCCAGTGGTACTGGTACCCAATCCTCAAAGTGGGAATAAAGAATTAAGGTCCTGTGTAGACTACAGAGGTCTAAATGCACTCACCAAGACTGATGATCACCCCATACCTAGAGCTGATAAGCTCATTGATAGGTTGGGGGTTGACAAATTCCTGAGTACGTTTGACCTAACTTCAGGATACTGGCATGTTGCCTTAAGTGCAGGAGCTAAGGATAGGTCAGCATTTTTCACACCAGTGGGCCACTTTCAGTTCAAAGTGATGCCCTTTGGCCTGCATGCTCTGCCACCTTCCAACGGTTGGTGAACAGAGTCTTCTCTGGGTTAGAATCTGTCAGTACAGCGTATCTGGATGATATAGCTGTATTCAGTTCCACCTGGGAGGACCACCTGGTCCATCTGAAGGAAGTGCTTCAGGCCCTGCTTCAAGCAGGCCTGACTATCAAGGCAAGCAAGTGCCATATAGGGCAGAGTTCACTTGTGTTCCTGGGTCACCTTATTGGTGGAGGCCATGTACAGCCTCTCCAGCCCAAGATCCAGACTATCCTGGATTGAGAGGCTCCTAAAACCCAGACTCAGGCCAGGTCTTTCTTGGCCTGACTGGGTACTACAGGAGGTTTGTTCAAAACTATGGGACAATAGTGGCCCCACTGACAGAACCCACCTTGGAGAAACAGCCCAAGAAAGTCATTTGGACCCCAGAATGTCAAAAAGCCTTTGACACTCTGACACAGGCTATGTGTTCAGCACCACTGTTACTGGCCCATGACTATAGCAAAGAGTTTATAGTGCAAACAGATGCTTCAGAAGACAGTATTGGGGTAGTGTTAGCACAAGTTAATGAAGAGGGCTAGGATCAGCCAGTTGCCTTCATCAGCAGGCGACTATTCCTCAAAGAGAAAAGATGGAGTGTCAATGAGAGGGAGGCCTTTGCTGTGGTCTGGTCCCTGAAACAGATGAGACCATACATGTTTGACACTCACTTCTGTGTTCAAACTGAAAACAGACCTCTCAGATGGTTGATGCAAATGAGGGAGGAGAACCCAAACTGTTAAAGTGGTCCATTTCCCTACAGGGGATGGACTTCACAGTGGAACATAGACCTGGGAGTGCCCATGCCAACACAGGTGGTTTTACCAGATTTTTCCACTTAACTGATGTGGACTACCAGAGTGTTAGTTAGTACCCATCACCTTTCATCTGGGGGGGCAGTGTAGGAAAGTCCTCCTTTTTGCCCTGGTCCCCCTCAAACATTTGGACAGATACTAGTGGTTACTGACTCCTGGGCAGGTGCTCTGTGTAAAGTGGATATGCAAATTAGGCTAATTATAATTGCCAGTATTAACCTAACTGTCAGTCCTTAACATATGGCAAGGCATGTAGGTGCAGGGACCCACGCATAGGAAATGTACCCATATGTGCACTGCTGAGGTACTCAGTGTCATTTTTAAAGGCAGGCCTGCCTTGCTGGCTGCTTTTAAACTAAAGTTATATGCAAGTTACCCTTTGGAATTCATGGAACTTCCAAAGTCTTAAACTACCTTCCTTTTACATATCAGGCACCCCTAAGGTGTGCCCTATATTCCCCTAGGGTTGGGTGCAATGTAACTATAACCAGGGACCGTATAAACACTGTTTTGTAATTTCTGGTGAGGTAAAATAGCCAAATTAATTTTTCACTCGCTGTAGTGAATGGCCTACTTAGGCTAAAATGGGGAGACTTTATTTTAATTAACAAATTCCCCTTTGTCAGATTGCCCAAGTTTGGTATCAAATTAATTGTTATTATAAATCCCACAAGTTACAATTGTTGGATTTAATATCACTAGATCAGGTAAAGACTCTACCTGAAAAGTTGCCAACTTCAGCTTTGTAGTGCCCATATCTGATTGGCCAGCCTCTAGCAGCCTGGCCAGGCTGCCTTGATGGGATGTGAAGAGGCCTGGGCTGAACACAAAGGATGTGCTTGGGGGAGGAGATCTGCCTCAGCAGATAGAGAACCAGGAAGGAGGGAGGGCTGCCAAACTGGTCTTTAAAGGCTGTGAAGGACATTTGGAGCAACCCAGCACCTCCCTCCATCCTGCAACCCCAGATAATTAGGAGCCCTCTCAATTAGATTAGGGGAGGGCAGGAGAGGGGTGTGTTTAAGATTTTTAGCCATACCAGTGGGTGGGCTCAGCCAGATGTAACCTCCAAAAATCATTTTCAGCCATGTTGGATTTTTGAGGAATGTTGCTCCATGGGATTGAATTTTGCCACACTTTCCAGTAAGTGGTCATCAAAGGAGGAAGGAGCCTGCCTGTGATTGGAACCCAGAACCCCCTGTTTTTCACCCAGGAGCAAGGATAAATATGGCAGAGCTGCACCCAGCCCTCAGAACCCTCCAAGGAAGAACAGCAGAGAAGAAGGACCTGCACCTGGACACTACAGTCTGAAGGACTGCAAACGCTGCACAACGCTGCACTTTGCCTGCCTTCAACTGGTTCAAGAAGGGACTCCCTGTTTGCCACAGGTGACAAAATGGCTAACCAGAGACCCCTGCCTCAGATCCTGAAGAAACTGGCCATTTTGGAGTTTGAGCCAGGTGCATTCTGAGAGTTGTAGTGTGCACCCTCTAGGAGCAACTCATAGCTTCTTGGACCTTAAAAGACATTCTGGAAGAAGATCCAGGAGTTTGTAAAAGATTGGAGAACTTTTTGGAAAAAGCAGGTTCGTCCAGCTGAAGAAAAGCTCAGGAAAAGTGACTAAGGGCCACATGTAGCAAAGGCCGATATTGCGACTGGGAAATTGCGAGTCTGTCCGACTCGCAATTTCCTAGTCGCAATATCGGATGCAGAACGGTGTCTCAGACACCGTCTGCGACTCGCTATGGGGTTGCAAAGACCCACCTCATCAATATTAATGAGGTTGGTCGCATTTTTCGACCCCATAGCGAGTCCCTGCACTCACAGGGATGGTGGCCTGCTGAAGTCAGCAGACCTCCATGTCTGTGACTGCTTTTTAAATAAAGCAGTTTTTTTTTCATGTTGCAGCCCATTTTCATTAAAGGAAAACGAGTTGCAAAATTAAAAATCTTCAAAACCATTTGGTTTCGTTTTTTCAGAGTAGGCAGTGGTCCATAGGACCACTGCCTGCTCAGCAAAAATATTTTTGTCGACATTCACAAAGGGGAAGGGGTCCCATAGGGACTCATTCCCTTTTGTGAATGAGTTACCACCAGTGTGACCAGTGGTAATATTCGCGGTCACAAAGCAATTCTGAATTGCAATGCGAGTCACAAATATGAAAGGGAACACCCCTTCCTATTTTCGAGTCGCATTCACAAATGAGCATCGTTAGGCTGTTTGCATGGCACAAACTGCGATTTTCGCAGTTTGCACCATGCAACCGGCTTCCTACATCTGGCCCTAAGTCCGAATGTGGAAAGTTGATCGGGACCTACTGCGCAGTGCATTCGAAGAGTGCTCCGGGGAAGTCGGATCAGGATTCATGTTTGGCCACTCAAAGGAATTACATCTCAAAAAATCATCTAAGTCCGGACGTAGAAATCTTCACTGAAGTCTCCTGTGACGTGTATCTGAGGAAGGGCTCCAGGGAGGTCAGATCGAACTGGCAACTTCGACCCGCTGAAGAAAATCTTCAAGAAAATGACTACGTCCAAAAGTAAACTTTTAACCAAGGCCTCCTGCTTGCTTTAGCTGAGCAGGGCTCCATTGTGGGCGGGCTTAAATTTTGACTTTGCCCGCCGGTCGAGGTGCAACCAGATTGGTGCTATTCATTTCAAAGCGCTAAAAAAACATTTTTTTTTTTTAATTCATGTCTCCGATTCCCCTTCTCTGATTGTATTTGTTTTGATGTCAAATTAAAGCTAAAGATAGTTCCTATTTTTATAAATTGGTTTTAGATTTTTAAACTATTTCCTGTGTTTTATTAAATTACTGTTTTGTGATTCTTGAATGCTTTACACACTTTCGTTTCATTATGACATTGGCAGTGACTTGTAAAGTGGCAGTGATACCGCCAATAGGCTGGCAGTAATTACCTCCAGATCATGACCATGGCGGTGATACATCCCATAGACAGCCAATGTACCACACCAACCACCAGGTCGTCAACACCACTGGCCGTGGTAGCCATCAACAGCCAGGCGGAAGACAAGGTACCACCCACCATTTATGACATAGCAAACTGTCTCGATTTCCGGGGCGGCACCAATGACATCAAAAGCGTGGTGGAAACACTGCACAGACAATGAAAGACTCACCATCAGAGACACAGAGAAGACCTCCGCCGCCATGGAACCTGAGCTTCAAGTCTTCCCAATGCTCTTTCTCGCCATGGTCTACCAGGAACACCAACGCCGACGAAGATGACGATGGTTAGTACAGCTGCCTAGCAAACAAGGGAGGGAGGGAAAGGAGAGTGACAGACACATGCACAACACACACCATTCACACACACACACACACACACACACACACCATACACACAACCAGCTGCAGAAGAAAACCAATGTCACAGGACCCATGTCTAATTAAGCGAAGGACCACATTGAGCTGTAACTGATACTGTAATACGATGCCAACAGCCACCACAGTGTCCGTGCGATAACATAAACAGGCATCAATTTCTAGAAATGGCCAAAGGCCTGTCCAAAATACAAAGGCCCACATGGCCACAGGGCACAGTCCAAGCCCCAACTTGATTCATGACAGTATCTGGACTCTAATGTGCAGGGGCAACATCAGGGAAATGGGCAGGCACCTCAGGGGGAAGGGGAGTGGGGGTGGGGGGCACCTCAGCTGAAGTGGGTAAGATGCCCACTGGTTCTGAAGGGGGCTCTTTGCCCAATTGTCCCTGGTGGGGAGTGTAAGGCCACAGTCTCTGAAGTGGGGAACATGCCCACTGGTTCTGGAGGAGGCTCCTTGCCCAGTTGTCTCTGGTGGGTTGCTACATGCCATCTGCTGGGGGTGAGGGCTCCTTGCCCAATAATGGTGGAAGAGTGACCCTGGCTGCCTCTTCTGGAGGTGAGGGCTCCTTGCCCACTTCTGGTGGAGTTGTGATACTGAATGCCACCGCTGGAGGTGAGGGCTCCTTTCCCACTGATGCTGGAGGGGGCCTTTTGCCTCTCTTTGAGTGGGATCCTTACCTTTCCTGGGTGGTGGAGTAGGATCCTTCCCTCTCTTGGGTAGTAGACTGGGATGCTTTCCTTTCTTAAGTGGTGGAGTGGGATCCTTCCCTTTCTTGCCTCCACTGTCCCTGTCCCATGCCCCTTGGTTTTCACCACACAGTCCTCCTTTTCTGAGGAAGAAGTGTGCTCACAGTAGGAGTGGCAGCCTTCACACCCTGGGCCCCTTTGTGCCAGTAGCTGAGGATTTGAAGGGAGCAGTGGCAGACTGTTTGGCTGAGGTGTTATGCTGGGTCATTGGGACCCTGCTTTTATGGGCAGGACAGGGGGATGGAGTGGGAGGGAAGAGGTCAAGGTGGGCAAGGAAAAGCTTCTTAGGGATGTTGGGGCAGGATGTGGGAGGAGGAATGGGAGTGGAGGTTGGCGGAGTGCTTGTTGGAGGTGTACGTCTGCTGGACTTGGGTGCAGGTGCATGGGCAGTATGCGTGTGTGAGGTGGATGGCTGTTTGGGAGTCTGAGTGCATACATTTGTGTCTCATAGGAGGAGGGGCGGACAGGGTGGGAGAGGACAAAGGGGACACGTGGATGGATGTTGTGGAGCTGTCTGCAAGTGAGGTGTGTGCTGCTTGATATGGTGGTGGTGGTGATGGCTGTTGATACAGTGCATACAGGTGATAATGAGGATGTGACTGTGATAGAGGAGGAGGAGGGGAAACAGTGGAGGCAGTAGATGTTATTGTGTGTGCAACTGTGTGTTGTTTGTGTGAGTGCTCGTGGCCTGAAACCTGATGCTTGTGTTTGACTGTGCTACTCTTGTCTGATGTTTTGTGTGCATGCTTGTCTGTATGTGTGCATGGGATGGATCAGGGTTGAGGAGACTGGGACTGGGAAGTGGTAGTTGGAGGGGGGACGGTAGAAACAGGGACACTGGCTGCCATCAGAGAGGAGGCCAAAGCCTGAAGCGATCTCTGTAGGGCCGCCAACCCACTGTGGATGCCCTCCAGGTATGCACTGCATTGCTGCATCTGGGATGCCACCCCATGGATGGCATTCACTATGGTCGACTGCCCTACAGAGGTGGATCTCAGAAAGTCAGTAGCCTCCTCACTGAGGGGCAGCAGGGCTCACTGGGGTAGGGCCTGAGGTGCCTGGGGCAAAGGAGATGCCCACCCTCCTGGGTGAGCGGCCACAGCCAACTCTACTGTATTGGCTATTGGGAGGGCGGTGCTGGTACGGGGATGGCAGCTGTACCTGTAGCTGGGGTGGTCCCTGAGGTGTCTGCCGCTACCAGGGAGCTACCATCGGAGCAGGAATCAGAGGCAGTGTTGTCACCTCCTGTCTCCAGTGTGATGCTCCCCTCGCCCTCCGTCCCACTGGTCCCCTCGGCATTGGTGGACTCTGCCTCCTGGGTCCTGTGGGATGCAGCTCCCTCAGTCGCTGGTGCCCCTGGTCCATCGCCAGATGATGCTAATGCACACATGGACCTGATGACAGAAGAAAATAGGGGGGAGAGAGAAAAGGAGCACTGGGTCAACTACAGCACCAACACCACAGATGGCATACACATTAAGATCACACACAAGGATCAGGATTGAGTACTATGCATCGCACTGGCATTCCATTGGCTAAGTACCACAGCAAGATGAGAGCTAACCACCGCCAATGGCAGGCCTTTTAAGCCCTGTCTGACATGAAATGCCACCTAGCTAGATCACAAATTTTTGTTGTACACCAATTTACCTTGAGCTGGACCATGCAGCAATATCTGAGCTGACATTAAGGGTAACCCACTAACTGAAACCCACCACCAGGATCCCATGGCAGCCAACAACCATGGTTGTCATGCTCACTGTACTCACCCCCTGGTGGCTGCTGTGCTGCTGTCAGGCGCCCATCCAGCTCTGGGTAGGCTACCATCAGTATGCAGATCATTGGGGGGTCAGGTTCCGACGGGCACCCCACCCTAATTAGGAGGCCATCCCCAGCTGGGCCTCTGTAGTCTCCCGGCTCCAGCGTCTCAGGTCCTCCCACCTTCTCCCACGGTGGGTGCTTCGCCTGCTGTAGACCCCCCAGGGTCCACACATCCTTGGCGATGGCACAGCACAATCCCTTCTTCAGATGGGCACTGGCCTGCAGAGGTAATACAGACACGAGGACACCATTAAACATACAGTCCAGCCTAACAGGACAACAGGGGAGCTGGGAGGACTGCTGTGCGACAGGGGGAAGACCGGCCCAGGGAACCCACTCTCCACGAGGCACTCTCCAACATCCTGGGAGCATAGCACCATTCCCAGGAGACGATGGGCCAGTTACGGTCCAAGTTGCAGGAGACCCAGCAGCTGGAGGAGGGACAGTACCAGGGGATCAAGGAAGACCTAATAAAAATATAAACCATCCTGGTCACCATTGCAGGGGGGATAGTAGACATGGGCAAGACCATAAGGAGGTAGTGGTACAACAACTGGTGCATAACACTAGCCAAACTGAGGAACAGCCTTCCACCTCCACCGGCGCTAGTGGACAGGAGGCCCCACCACAGGACCAACAGGCCACCAGTACCCCACCCCCTTTAGAAGGAGAACCACTCCGCAAACGGTCCCTGCAATCCAGGCAGAAGACAGAGAACATTGTCAAGACCCCAGCCAGGAAAAAAGACACTCCTGATTGTCACCCTTGTGTCCCACTGTCAGAGTCACCAGATTCTCGGGGTCTGCGCACGTTCCCAACACGTCCACCACTGAACAGCTCCAAGACTCTGATAGATAAATCACAGAGGCTAAGAGAGTTCAAGAGGGGATTAGGAAGGGAACAGCTGGGAAGGAGACCTGTTGTAATAAAAAAGGTTAGAACACACAATATGACCTGATATCAATACTAGACTATGGTTTTAAGCAAACCCCTATAATCGATGCAAGTTCGAAGTTCTCAATTAGCTTTTGTAACAAAAAACAAAGGTGAAGCTGCAGGAGACTTAGAGGGACGAATGAAGCCATTCTCCAAAAATTGATCTAAGTATTTTCGTAAGTGTTGATTTTCATGTTCTGACAGGGCATATACACAACAGTTGGGAAGTATCGCACCTGGGGCTAGATCATTTTGACAGTCATAAGATCTATGAGGAGGCAGAGTCTCTGCTCCTTTCTCATCAAATACATCTTTGTAAGTTGAATACTGTTTGGGCAGTTGAATTTCTTTCTCTGCGGCAGTAGCTGTGGAATATTTGCAAACTTTTGGTACTTGAATCTTTTGGAGACATTGTTCGTTACATAGCGCAGATGAGAACATGATTTTTCGTTCTGCCCAATTGATCTTTGGATTGTGATGAGTTAACCATGGCAAGCCGAGGATAATCCCATATTAGGGAGCATGAATCACGTCAAGGATGATTTTTTCATTATGTTTCTTTCTTTGATTCTCATCTTCAGAACTCATTGACAAGGGGATAGTCTGAAGAGTTACTGGACCTCCATCGACTGCCTGGATGATTTCTGGGGGCTTCTTTTCAATACATGGGATCCCCCATGAACAAACCAATTGGACATCAACAAAGTTCCCGGTAGCCCCAGAATCAACTAGAGCCTTTTTGAAATAAATCTTTTTCTTGACCTGAACTCTTATTTCCAGTTTAAGATGTCTAGATTGTGAAGGAACCACGGTGACACCCAAGAGCAACCCTTTTCTGCATCTCGGGTGTTTTAGTTTTCCAACTCGACTGGTGCATTGGCTGCGGCCTTCTGAACCAGACCTTGCTTGTTCTTTGGTTTGAATGGACAGTCTTTGGCAAAATGACCCTTCCACCCACAATAAAGACATTGTCCATATTTTCTGCATAAATCCTTTTCCTCTTTCGTTAAAGGTCTTGTGGTGGTTACAATTTCTATCGGTTCCGGCGTTCTATCTTTCAGAGTTCTTGAGTCTCTGTTATCATGAACACGCCATGAATATTTTTCAATCTTGTTGCGCGTTCCTTTACATTCTGCTAAATGATGATCAAGCCTCAAAACAAGGTTTATTAATTCTTGACAGTCTGTCGGTTGTGGATCAATTTGCGCTAAGATATCTTTTAGTTCCTCTTTGAGTCCCTTGTAAAACAAGACCGCTTGTTTTACTTCAGGCCAGGATGTCTCGGCAACCAACCGATTAAAATTGGCTAAATACGATACTAGATCTGGATTCCCTTGGCATAAATCTAACAATTCACAATCTGCTGACTGTGTTACAGTTCTACGATCAAAAACTCTCTCAAACTCACGAACAAAATTTCTCCAGTTGTACAACAAGGGACTATCTTTACGCATGAGAGAAATTGCCCAAGCAGCTGCATCCCCAGCCAAATATGATAACAAGAAAGCTACTTTGGACTGGGCATCGGGAAAAGTATGTGGTCTGCAGGTGAAGTGTAGTCCCACCTGAACCAGAAAAGATTGCGCTTTCAAAGGGTCACCTGAGAAACGTTCTGGGGGAGCTAAAGGAATTGCAGAAGGAACATTTAGGGAAATGTTTGTCGGATTACTTCCAGAAGCCGGAGAAGAAGTACCTGGCTAAGACACACCTGTGGGACTTTGTTCCTTCTTCTCTACCTTATCTTGCAACTGACTCACTTTCGCAGCAAAGCTAGTTGTTAATTCTTTGGATGATAACACCTTTGCTTGGAGCTGGGTGATAGTCTTGACTAACTCGTCCAGTGTGGCCATGTTGAGAACATACACAAACCAGGAGGATAATAATTTGTGGGCTCACTATTCTGTCAGAGTCACCAGATCCTCGGGGTCTGCGCACGTTCCCAACACGTCCACCACTGAACAGCTTCAAGACTCTGATAGATAAATCATAGAGGCTAAGAGAGTTCAAGAGGGGAAGAGGGGATTAGGAAGGGAACAGCTGGGAAGGAGACCTGTAGTAATAAAAAAGGTTAGAACACACAATATGACCTGATATCAATACTAGACTATGGTTTTAAGCATAGTCATTCTGAAAACATGAACAATCTAAGAATGAAGTTTAAAATGACTAGGTTTCAAGATGATGGGATACCTGTAATGGAATCAAGGTGAATTAAATGAAAACGTTCTTATTCAAGCTTTTTTCCTTTACATGAGAATCAGAAAAAAGAACATTGTGACTAAAATTTAAATTAGTGGTATGAATCCTTTTTTTTAAGAATGCATAATAGAAGCATACAATATTACATTTAGAAACTCTGGCCTTTTGTGTTTTCTTGAAATGTTTTCAATACAGATTACACTCTTTGCAGATATATATATATATATATATATATATATATATATATATATATATATATATATATATATATATATTTATATATAGTAAACACTATGGAAGAATTGTGTTTCAATGACTAACACTATATGAGTTCAAGAAATAAATTACACACTTGCCAACTCGAATACTACCAAACACATGTCCTAGAATGGTAGTATACAATGAACAACATGAAATAAACTCGAGGAGAAAATCGCACGTCTTCCTGATTCGAATGCCACCATGCAAAATGTCAAGAAATGGTAGTGCGTAATAAATAACAAGGTTTAAATCATCATGAAACAAATCGTGTGTTTTTCCGATTCGTAAACCTTCATGTAAATGTCAAGAAATGGTTGTGCACAATAAACAACAAGCTTTAAATCATCTTGAATCGAATTGCGCATCTTGCCGATTCACAAGCCTCCGTGTAAATAAATGGTACCGCGTAATGAAACACGAGTTTTAAATTTTCAATAAATGAATTGCGCGTCTTGCCGATTCGCAAACATCCATGTACATGTTAAAAATGGCAGCGTGCAATGAAACACAAGTTCCAAACTTCCACAAAACGAATCACGCGTCTTGCTGATTCACAAACTCCCATGTAAACACTACAAAACACTCAAGTGCACTTTTCCTGAGCTCAAAGCAATCCGCTAATCAAATAAACAATTAGATTCAAGAATATGAGGGTTCTCAAAATAAACGGTGTCTGGAGGAAACCCAACTACTGTCTTACCGCCCAGAACAAGGATCACCAATGAAGCATGAAAAGCAGAGGTCTGGAAGATCAAATAGGCCACCGGGACAGGAACTCTGGAAATAGCTGCTGTTCTGCACCGGGACCTCTGAATAGTGAGCATTGGGAGTTGGGCTGGCTCTTCTTTTATAGAGTCTTGGCCCAGCCCACAACCACGCCCAGGCATGCTGCGGGGAATGTCTCTGGAAGACCCAGGAAAGGGGCCACACCCTAACACACTTTGAAAACCTGCAACAATACATTGCAAAGGAACAGGATTTGTAAGCATATTCAAAATCAGTCTTCAGGATTGAACTCTGCAATGCAAAAAGTTAAACCACAACATATCAGCAAAATGCATAAATTACGGTGTTTTGAGAGTGCTGGGTTTTTGCATTCTAGTCGCCAATAGAGCGCGTAATGCTCTGGTGTTGACACCCACACTGTCACCCTGTCCACCTTGAACTGCCATTAATTCCCTTCCTATGACCCACTGGACAATGCACCGGTGATACCAAGAGACTGGACTCTACCCTGAACTTCCTTCCACCATCAGCCCAGCCCCTTGTACCACCCCCTCTACTTATGGGCACCTAAATAAACACCCTTTGAACAAATACCAATCTGGAGTCTGTCAAATGATTCAAATATGTATTAGTACAACATGATCAAAGCATTGCAACTCAAAAGTACAGTGAAATATACTTTAAGATGACCTCTGGTGGGCAGCAGTACACATAGCAGGACCCAGAGTGGGGCACAGAGATCTGAAAATGGACATGGCAAAGGGTACAGTCAGTGGCCATAGACATAGGGAAACAGGCTGCCTTGTACAATGTCCAACAGACAACTGAAAAGTTAAGAGAAGTTACAGTGTCTTACCTGTGTGTCACTGGAATTACTGCTGAATAATATTGGTTCTGGTGTCAACATCTTCTTCCTCTGCCTCCTCTTCCTCACTGTCCATAGGCTCCACTGCTGCCACAAGACCATCTCCAGGCACATCCTCCTGCAGAAAAGGCACCTGGTGTCTCAAGGCCAGGTTGTGCAATATGCAACATACAATGATGATCTGGCACACCTTCTTGGGTGAGTAGTACAGGGATCCACCTGTCAAATGGAGACACCGGAACCTGGCCTTCAGGAGGCCAAAGGTTCTTTCTATAATCCTCCTTGTACACCCATGCGCCTCATTGTAATGTTCCTCTGCCCTTGTCCTGGCATTCCTCACTGGGGTCAGTAGCCATGAGCGATTGGGGTAACCAGAGTCACCTGCAACTATCGAGGGACAACTGTTAGACACACAGTAACCCTTAGAGACAACCCGACACCTACTCATACTGTGTTGCGACCTTTGGCTCACCTATTAGCCACACCCGGTGCCTCTGGACTTGGCCCATCACATATGGGATGCTGCTATTCCTCGAGACATAGGCATCATACAGAGAGCCAGGAAATGTGGCATTCACATGGGAGATGTACTGGTCCACCAAACACACCATCTCGACATTCATTGAGTGATAGCTTTTTCTATTCCTGTAAACTGGTTCATTTCTCCAGGGGGGAGGACAAATGCTACATGTGTAACATCAATGGCACCAATGATGTTGGGGATATATCCCAGGGCATAAAAGTCAGCTTTCACTGTGGCCAAATCCTCCACCTGGGGTAACACAATGCAGCTGCGCATGTGTTTAAGCAGGGCAGACAATACTCTGGTCAACACGTTGGAGAACATAGGCTGAGACATCCCTGATGCCATGGCCATTATTGTTTGAAAGGAACCACTTGCCAGGAAATCGAGCACTGACATGACCTGAACTAGAGGGGGATACTTGTGGGTTGGCGGATAGCAGGCATCAGGACTGGCTCCAATTGGGCACACAGGTCTTGGATTGTGGCACGATCAGGTCTGTAGGTAATTATAATGTGTCTCTCCTCCATTGTCACTAGGTCCATCAGGGGTCTGTACACCGGAGGATGCCTCCATCTCATATTCTGCCTCAGCGGTTGAAGCCTATGGAAGAGAACGGTGAGCAGAGGGTCATAGTCACACTTATATTGCACTAATGATGAATTGTTGACTTTACAGGAACAGTATGTGAAGTATAGAGTCCGATGATGTGCTAATGTATGCTGTGACGCAGTTAGGTGCCATGCCCTGTGCCCCCCTGAAATAGCGGCTGCCTGACCTGGGAGGAGGGACAAGTTGAAATGAGGTAATTGCGCTGGTGTTGTGTTCCGTGGCAGTAGGCGGTCGATGACTGTTGCGCAAAATTGCATTGGTTATCATTGGGCCTAATGGGTTCAGGAGCCAAGGAGATGTACGCCGGTGGTGACGGTATACACCGGCGCGGACACCACCGCCATTTTCTATCTCTTCTCTCACTTGCTACCTGACCTTCAATAGGAGAGGATCTACACTGCAAGTGCTGCTTTGACCTGTGTCTGGAAGCGACAATGGATCATGTGTCTGGGGAAAGGGCCACTGCCTTAACTGCGGAGGAGTTGGAGAAACTGGTGGATGGGGTCCTACCCCAGTACATGTTACTCTACAGTCCTCCAGACAAAGAGGTGAGTCACTGTGAGCATGATGCATGGGCCATGAATGTATGGACTGCTGTGTGTGTAAGTCACATGTAGGGGGGGCAGAGAGGTCCTGGACAGAGTGCAGCATGTAAGGTGGTCAACATATGTGCGTCAGGGGGTGTGTGGGATCTGGTGGGCAATGAGTATGATGACCCGGACGACAGGTCAGCGTCCACCAGAAAAAGGGTATTTGGCATGCCATTCAAGGAGGTGCGGACCCCGTGGGTCTTTCACAGGCGGAGCACCCACTGCCTCAAGAGGCGGGAGGACCTGCATTACTGGGCAAAGAATACAGCGGAGGCCCAGCTGGGGCTGGCCTCCCAATGAGGAAGGGGTGCCTGTCGCACCATGAACCCCTGATGTTGCGCATCCTGGCGGTGGCCTATCTGTAGTTGGATGGGCGCTTGAAGGCATCACAGCAGCCGCAAGGGGGTGAGTACAGAATCTGAAACCTGACTTTGCGCACGTTATGAGGTACCTGGGTGGGGGATGTGGGCTGTGGGTGCCCCTAGGCTAGGGCAAACATGACAGGGTAGGTCCCTTGTTGGGCAGGCTCAGAATCACTCCTACCAGAATGGTGTTGGCGGCCATCTACTCCAGGGCAGAGTCCTATGGGTTTCAGGTGTGCAGCTAATGGTGTTTGCCATTGAACCCCATGGGCTGGTGACTGTCTTAGAAAATGGTTTTAAATGGCCTACTGCATAGGGCTGCTACCTGTGTGTTGTGCACGCCAATGGTAGTGTTGTTGCTGGCATTGACCAAGTGTATCCTCTGTCTTCACCCCCTTTTCTTGTTGTCACCATGTCCTTGTGTGCATTAGCATCATCTGGCAGGGGAGCAGAGGCACTGGCGATGGAGGGAGCTTCATCCTACAAGGCCTGGAGGCCGATTCCACAGAGTGTGAGGACATCAGTGGGATGGAGGGCGAGGGGAGCACCATAACGGGGAAAGGAGGGGAGACCACAGACAGCGACTCCTCATCCGATGGAAGCTCCCTGGTTGTGGCAGACACCTCTGTGCCCGTCCCAACAACAGGTACAGCCACCACCCCCCTACCAGCACCACCCTCCCAATAGCCCCTCAGCATGTTTCCTGTGCTCGCTCACCCAGGAGGGTGGGCATCTCCATTGCCCAAGGCACCTCAAACTCTGCCTCAGTCAGCCCTGCTGCCCTCAGTGAGGAGGCTATTGACCTCCTGAGATCCCTCACTGTTGGGCAGTCAACCATTCTGAATGCCATCCAGGGTGTCGAGAGGCATTTGCAACAAACAAATGCACACTTGGAGGGCATTCACTTTGGCGGAGCTGCCCAACAGAGAGCATTTCAGGCTCTGGCCTCAGCACTGATGGCAGCCCTTGTTCCTGTGTCTAGCCTCCCCCCCAACTTCCTCTACCCAGACCCAATCCCCTCAAACCCAGCCTATCCCAAGCACACATTCAGACCAGCATTCACCCAAATCAACACACAAAGGTGGCTCAGGCAAACATAGGCACCACACTTCATCTCACAGGCACTCACATAAGCACCATCCCCATGCAGACACACCAACATCCACTGCCTCCACTGTGTCCTCCTCTTCATCCACCTCCCTCTCAGTTTCATCTCCACTCACATCTGCATGCACTACATCCTCATCCACTACCTCCATCAAAAGCACGCCGATCACAACACGCCCCTCACTGGTAGTCACCACCCCCACAACCATGCACACGTCCCCTGTGTCCTCTCCCAGTGTGTCTGTGACCCCTCCTTCCAAAGTACACAAAAACAAGCACCCACCCACCCACCCAACAGCCATCCACCTCACAACAGCATCCAGCCCATGCACCTTCACCCAAACTCAGCAGACAGACAGCTCCTACAACCAATCCCTCTTCCTCCACTCCAAAACCCTCTGTATGTTCCTGCCCCAGTGCATCTAAAAAACTTTTCCTGGCAAACTTTACCTGTTCCCTACCCCCCTCGTCCTTCCCTTCGGGCCACGGTGTCCAGAACCCAGGCCAGCACCTCAGCCACCAAGTCACTGTCCAATGTGGAACCTGCAACTCCCAGAGGCTCAAAAGGGGCACCCGTCAGGAAAGCCAGTGTACCAACAACCACTGCAAAGGATAAAACCATTCCGCCACCTGCCAAGGTGAAGAAGGGGCCAGCATGCAGCAAGGGCAAGGAGCATGACCCACCCAGCAAGGCCTCCTCCAAACAACCAACTGAAAGAGCCAAGGGCACAACAGCATCTGCCAAGGTGAGGAAGTGGAAGAAAATCGAAGGCAAGACACTTCAGCCGATGAAGGATGCAGGTGAAGTCATGGTGCCCACCAGCAGAACCGCCAGCCCCGCCACCTGCACAGCGTGCAGCACCGCCTGCAGCCCCTCCGCAAGCACCGCCACCTGCACTGCCACCTGCACCACCGCTGCCACCACTGCTGTCAGCATCAGCGTCCCCAGTGGGCAGCCGTCAGAGGCTGCAGGAGAAGGGCTGGAGCCTCCCTCCACCACTGGCAGCACCGGCACCTGCACCACGGCCAGTACCGCCAGCATCCATGACGCAAGCACCGCCACAGGTACCACCACCTGCACCAGTGACAGTAGGACCACTACCAGCACCAGCAGCCCCAGAGGGCGGCCGTCCGCAGCTGCGGTAGACGAGCTGGAGCCTACCACCACCACTGGCAGCACCCTCACCAGCACTGGGACTACCACTACTTAGCAGCCTAAGCTGCTGCAGGATGGAGTCTAGCCCTGCATCCATGAACTATCATGCTACCTGTGCCTAGCAAATCTCGTGCCTCAGACATCCAGGTGAGGGAATCTTTACTGGCACACCCCAAGTACTGCATCACTGAGTACCAAGCCCCCTCTAGAACCAGTTGAGATATGCATCCACTCACCCCCTCCTTGGCAGGATGAAGCACACTGGGCTACAAAGCCCCCTCCAGAACCAGTGGAGATATCCATCCACTCACCCTCTTCTTGGCAGGATGAAGCACACTGGGTACAAAGCCCCCTCCACAAGCAGTGGAGATGTGCATCCACTCACCCTATCCTTGTCAAGATGAAGTACACTGGGCACAAAGCCCCCTCCAGAACCACTTGAGAGACTGTAGTCTTACACTCCCCAGGACCAAGCAGTGGGCAAACCACCCACTTGAGAGACTTGAAAGACTGTGGCTTTGCACTCCTCAGGACCAAGCAGTGGGCAAACCACCCACTTGAGAGACTGTGGCTTTGCATTCCCCAGGACCAAGCAGTGGGCAAACCATCCACTTGAGAGACTGTGGCTTGCACTCCCCAGGACATCGCCGTGGGCATGGAGACCCCTTGTGGAGCAAGTGGTGTTCTTCCATCTTACGGCTGAGGTGCCGCCCTTCCCCATCCCCCTCAGGTGCATGTGTGTTATCGACCTGATGCCCCTGCAGTGTTCTCTCAATATTGAGGCAGGAGTCAAGTGTGGGCTTGGCCCATGATTTATGGTCCAGTGGCCCACGAACATTTGAGAAGGACAATATACGGACTTCTGTACATGTTGTATATTTGTGTAAATACTATATTTCAAATTCTATAGTATCTGCCTATTTCTAAAATTTCACTGGTTTGACTCAATTCCTGTTGTGCTTGCATTCTTTCAGGGGATTATGAGGTGTATCTGTAATGTTGTTGGATCTGTTTGTGTGTATGGTGTTGTGGGTGAAGGTGGGGGTGGGGATGTTGTGTGTTGCATGTGTGTGTCACTCTCTTTTTCCTTCCCCCTCCACTGTCTACTAGGTGCAGTACTCACCATCGTTGTCGCCGCCGTCTTTGGTGTTCCTGGTAGATGAGGAAGTAGACCAGCATCGGCAGGACCTGCAGCACAGGCTCCATGGCGTCCTGGTTCTTCGTTGAGTGTTGAGCGGCAAGTGGTTTCCCTTCCAAGCACTGTTTCCGCTGTGCTTTTGATTGCTTTGGTACCGCCCCTGAAAAGCTGGTAGATAGGCAGGTTGTAATGTGGTGGGAGGTTCAATGTCTTCCGCCTGTCTGTTGGCGGTGACCGCCACGGTGTTGATTGCTACAGCCCTGGCGGTCAGAGTGTTAAAGTGGCTGTTTGTGTTGGCGGTTTTCGTTGTGATCCCATTTTTTTACAGCTGTCCTGTTGGCAGTATTACCGCTGCTTTATCACCAACCACCAGGGTTGTAATGAGTGCCATATTGCATTTGTCCACCCCCCTGGGTCAGTGAACAGGTGTTCAGGAATCGGAAGAGTCTCCACTCACTCAATGTGCAAATGGTGTGCCTGGCTGACCAGTAAATCTCTCACACCTATGCCAAGTATCTTGGGTCGGTGCATGACGCCTTTGTTCTGAGGAATAGCAACATCCCAAATGTGATGGCACAACTACAGAGGCACAGGGTGTGGCTAATAGGTGAGCCAGAGTCCCCACCCACTGTATGTCAGTGTATGCCTTCCAGAGTCATCCCCATACTATTGTGTAAGGCTAATGTTTGTACCTCAATACTTACAGGTGTCTCTGGCTACCCAAGCCTATTGTGGCTCCTGACCCCTGTGAGGACAGGGGCTGAGATGCGGTATAATGATCCACACAGGCTAACCAGGTGAATTATAGAACACACCTTCAGCCTCCTAAAAGCCAGGTTCAGGTGCCTCCATCTGACAGGTGGATCCCTGTGCTACTCCCTTGAGAAGGTATTCCAGATAGTAGTAGCATGCTGCATGTTGCACAAGCTGGCCCTGAGACAACATGTGCCTTATCTGCAGGAGGAGGAGATTGGAAATGCCCAATGGCAGAAGGGGACCCCGAGGACAGTGAGGATTAGGAGGCGGAGGATGATGATGTGGACAGCAGAACACCAGTTATACGTCAATACTTCCAATGCCACACAGGTGAGACAGTGGAACTGCCATTCCTCTGATTATTTATGTTTTCAGTGTGGCTGTAGAAGGATGGCATTCACTTCCTTTGCATCTCAACTGACTGTCACCTATGGCTTTTCATTTTGCAGATGTTGGTGTTGGAACAACTTTGTACTGATGTGATGACTACAGATAACTACAGGTCATTATTTGTATGCTATCACAGTGTTCAGGTCATTTGCACAAGGTGTGACTGTTTCCATATTTGCACATTTTTATCACATAAAACAGTATCACTCAAGTTGTGTTCAAGGGTGTTTATTGTAGTGGAATTTATAGACGGAAAAGTGCAATGGAATTGGGTGATGATAGAGGTAAATCCAGGGTAGTGGTCCAGTCGGTTTGTAGCACAGGTCCGGTGTCCAAGGGTCCATAGGAAGGGGAGCAAAGGCAGTTCCAAGTGGAGAAGGTAAAAGGGTGGGACACAAGGGGCACATTCAGGAGGGTCCATTTCCTGGCAGCGGTCTTGGTCTTGGCTAGTGTCTCTGGCTTCTGTCTGGGTCGCAGGGAATGTTTGCTGGGTAGTTCACCTTCTGCAGGGGGAGGCGTGCTGGTGGCCTGTGGGTCCTGTGGCAGGGCCTCCTGTCCACTAGCTGCAGTAGATATGGTCGGCTGTTTAGTTGACTGGCTAGTGGATGGGGCCTGCTGGTGTGCTGTCCATTCCTTCATGATGGTGGCCATATTTGCCAGCAACCCTGCTATGGAGAGCATGGTGGTGTTGAGGGCCTGAAATTCTTCCCTGATCTCCTGATGGTATACCTCCTGCATTCACTTGTTCTGCATGTTGTTAACGATCTGGCCCATCTTGTCCTGGGATTGTTGGTAAGCTCCCAGGGCATTAGTGAGTGCGTACTGGAGAATTAGTTCCCTGGGCCTGTCCTCCCCCTGGAGCACAGCTGTCCTCCGTGTGTCATGCATCCCTGTGCCTGTGTCCCCTGAACGGTGTGCCCACCGCTACTGACCCCAGGACCCTGATTGTCTTGTCTGGAAGGTGGGGACTGGGGTCCCTGTACAGGTCAGCGCACTGCTGATTGACATGTCCATGTCCTGGGGACAGAGGTGTGGAGACATTGGGTGGGTGCTGTGGTGTTGGATACTGATTGGGAGGCACTGTGGTGGACTCGAAGTGGGCAGGGGTGGCTGACTGACCAGTGGTCCCTGATGGGCCAGGTAGGTCATCCAGATACAGAAGTCTAGAGTTACTGTCATCACTGGGGGCATCTTCTGGTGGGGGACTGGATAGTCGTGTCACCTCCTCGCTGCTGGGATTGGCTGGGGAACCTGCTGGGATGTGAGTGATATATTATGCTTCATGTCTGAAATTTTGTACATCCCTAGCTTCCTCATTATCAATGCTGTTACCCTGCCACCTTTGTTTCTGTTTTTGATGTATTATAGGATTGTTAGTTCTCCATGCTGTGCATGCTTTGGTGTTGGGTGTACATGCAGGGCTGGGAGGTCTGTACATACATTGTTATGGCATGCAGGGCGTGGCATTGGGGTTAGTCACATGTGTAGGTGCACTGTGTGGGATGGAGTGGAGTGATGGGAGTCAGGGTGAGGGGATGAGATGGCATGAAGGTATGAGGGATGATGAGTAGCAAACATTAACACACCAGTGTCCAGTTGTCCGGCTACTTCTGAGAGCCCCTCAGGGGGATGCAGTATTGCAAGACTTGTTCCTCCCATGCTGTCAGCTGTGGGGGAAGAGGTGGGGGTCCACCGCCTGTTTTCTGGATGGCGAGTTGGTGCCTTGCTGCCACAGAATGTACGTTTCCCCATAGGTTGTTCCACCTCTTCCTGATGCCGTCCCTTATTCTTGGATGCTGTCCACGATTCTCAGCCATAGCTCCATCTTCCTAGCAATGGATATTTTTTGTACCTGTGCTCCAAACAGCTGTGGCTCTACCCTGACTGTTTCCTCTACCATGACCCGCAACTCCTAATCTGTGAAACAGGAGTGCATTAGTGGGGGGTTGTGTGGTGTGTGTTGTGCAGATGGTGTTGGGTAATGTGGTGGGGTGTGGGATGGGGAGTGCGTAACCGATGAATGGGTGTTTTTTTGCAGTGTGTGTGTAGTTGTCTCTGTGATTTGCATGGCTATCTCTTGGCTATTTTTTGTATTCGTAAAGGTTTGTGTGTGATGTGGGTGTGTGTTTTATAGTGCTGGGGGTTAGTGGGTGTGGAGTGTGTATGATTGTCAGGTGTGTGATTTTTGTTTTCTACAATTTTGTGTTGTTTTATATTTAGGTGGCCATTCAGACCGCGCCGGTGTGTACCACCAATGGTTTACCACCGTTGAATGTCTGCTGTGGTGATTTGTGGGTCATAATGTGATGGACATTGTTTTGTTGGTGTAGTGGTATGGGTGTTCGTACTGACACTTTACTACTTACCTTTGGTCTGGCGGATTTGTGTTTGGGGCAGTTTTCTGTCAGTTTAGTGTGTGTGTATGTCATAACATGGTGAACGGATGTTCGTCTCCACGTCGGTATCTTGGCGGTCGTCACTGCAGCGGTAAGTGGGATTTATTGCCAATGTCATAATGAGGGCCTTTGTCTCCTAAGTTAAGCCTTGTCACTCGTTACCAAGATACCATGGGTTGAGCTGGGGTTAATTTATTGCGACCTACTGAACCTATTGGGGCTTAGTGGCCTATCGCTAAGGGTAGGTACTTACCTTCCCTTCCCTTACCAATAATCCACTTTCCAACAACACTAACGTATGTGTCTGTGTTAATGTAATGGTCTTATGTGAGTGGGTTTGTGATAGGATATGAGTGTCTCTCTGGGTGTCACAGTTGGTGTGAGAGTGTCTGTCTCTGTGTGTGACTGGGTGGGAGAGTCTGTCAGGGTATGTGAGTAGTGTGCATGTGAGAGTATTTGTCTGGGTCTGTGAGTGGGTGTCTGAGTGTGTATGAGAGTGTCTGTTTCAGTGTGTGAGTGGATGTGATAGTGTTTCTCTGGGTGTGTGAGCAGGTGTGAGTGTGTCTGTCTGGGTGTCACAGTGGCTGTGAGAGTGTCTGTCTGGGTGTGTGAGTGGGTGTGAGACTGTGTGTCTGAGTGTGTCAGTGGGTGTGAGATTGCCAGTCTGGGTGTGTTAATAGGTGTGAAAGTCTCTCTCTAGGTGTCAGAGTGGGTATGAGAGTATCTGTCTGGGTGTGTGAGTGAGTTTGAGAGTGTCTGGGTGTGAAGGTGGGTGTGAGAGTGTCTGTGTCACAGTTGGTGTGAGAGTGTCGGTATGGGTGTCAGAGTGAGTATATATATATATACATATATATATATGGATTTTTTTTTCCATTTTTTTTCATGAGGAGTTCCACTGATCCGTTGCCGATTTACACATGGGGCCTCACTGAGCCCCCTGAGAGGATCCGTGGATCTCACATGTGTTATTTTCTTGCCCATTGTACATACTTTTACCACATCTATAGCAGACACATGGGATCAGGAAAGCTCTAACCTGACCCTTTCATTTGATTGGTAAGCGGCCTTTCAGCCCTGTGGACCATTAGCCAATATAGGAAATGGCTGCAGCAACTTTTCTGCTTTGGCTCATTAATGGATCCGAAGAGGGTCCTTGTCCCTAGATATACAAATATATTTTCCTTTATTTTCTCTAAAACTACTGAACAAATTTACAACAAGTCACAACAAATATGATCTGTGCAAAAAATGCTACCTTTCTGTCAAATTTGGTGTAATTCTGCCGAGCGGTTCAGGCTGTAGTCATGTCTAAAGACCTTTTGGGACCCGTTTTCTCAGCCCTCACTTGACAGATCACCCCAAAATATTCAAAACAGAAGCTGAAGTGAGTTGGGTACTAATTTCAAAAAATTCATGAAGCTTCGCCAAGCACAAAAAATGATTTTCCTATGGAAACTAGGTCCTTGCTAGGGTACAGGGACGTTATATTTAGACTCACATATTAAATGTACAAAACCATAGAAATTCACCTATTATTATAGAGTTATCTCAAGAAATGTAACTCTTGCACTAGGTTAACTATAACTTGCCCCCTTTCCATGCACAGTTTTTTGTCAACAATTTGACTGTAAATATTACATTTATATAAACAATGATTTTATCAAATATATCATGAGTACTTTAATTTGTGGGATAATTAACAGTGCATGGTGAGGGTGCATGTTTTAATTGAAGCCCCGGGGAGCTGGTTGTCCATGGGGCTGGGGGAGGCCACATGACCCATTCACATTATATTTGATTGAAGCCCTGGGCAGATGGTAGTTCCCAGGGCTGCAGGGGGGACACACAGCCCCCTGCATCATATTTGATTGAAGCCCCGGAGTGGTGGTGGTCACTGGGGCTGCAAGAGGACCACACAGCTTCCTGCAATATATTTGTTTGTAGCCCCAGGGCTGCACGGAGCCCACGCGGCCCTCCCGCATCCATTATAAAAAAGGAGCCCTGTGTACCCCCTCCTTTATTTCAAAATGGCCCCGGGGGCTACATAAAAATTAATGCAGAGTATGTGCTTCTTTTCTAAAAAAAACATTTTGCTGTGAAGTTATGACATATATTTGCTGCAAAATGTTTTTTAAAGTGTTTTTTTCCCAGGCGAGCTCCCTCTGGGATCCCGGCACTGGAGCTAAGGGCTATACCTACCCTGGCCTCTTTTCTTTTTTCTCACTTTTTTCCTGGGACTCAATGGAAACTGAGTCCCAAGATGGCTGCTAATACTTCCTAGTCTGAAGAGATAACCAAAAGAACAATCTGCGGAAGAAAATCTAGCTTTCCGCCAAAATTTGGTGTAATTCCATCCAGCAGTTTGGGCTGTAGTTCATAACTCCTATGGAAATACCCTTCTTTTTTCTCAGTCCCCACTTGCCGGATCACCCCGGAAACTTCCCACGAGCAATAAGAATCACTGGCACAATTTTTTTGTGAAAATGCGTCAAATGATTTTAAAGATACACTATTCACACTATTTCTATGGAAACATGGTCCTAACTATAACTACCGAGTGGTGACTGCCACTAGGATATACATATATATATTTAATTATATATATATATATATATATATATATATATATATATATTACTAGCACTTGGGGCTGGTTATGACACTTGAATAAAACCAGTTGAATTGTCCCTGTGTGCGAGTTCCTCGTAGAGTGGCAATTGGAAAATGCCATCACCATCAGGTGGTGCTGGTTTCTTGCAGCACTTCTCTGTTGGCAACTTGAACTTGGCAATTGAGGTGGAACATATATATATATATATATAAATATAAATAATATGTATAGAGAGAGAGAGGGAGAGAGCTAGCGCTCTCTCTCTCTCTCTCTCTCTCTCCCTCTCTCTCTCTCTCTCTCTATATATATATATATATATATATATATATATATATATATATATATATATACATATATATATCTATGGAAGATTTATCAAAGGGTGCCAAATTTATTATCAAAACAAAAAGTACTTTTTCTATAGAAACTAGGTCCTAACTATAACTATAACTTCCTAGTATATACACACTACACACACACATATATATATCTATATCACATTTAAAGTACAGAAACATTAGAAATGCAATATTGATAGTTATTTTTACAGTCTTTAATTAAAACATTATTTGTCTCACATAAGCTACAGCCCACAATGTAACAGCAAATGTCAGTGGCACTCAAACACTCAAGCAACTATGACTCACCCATTGAATATCTTTTGTTTACAGTATTAAATGATGTGTTTTGATACATTCATACATTTGGCATACATACAGACAATATGATATGCAGGTGAAAACTTTTTCTTTTACATGTACATAGGATATGAGCAGGTGAGTTTCAACTGCTTGAGTGTATGAGTGACATTGAAATTTGATGTTATATTGTGGAAAATTGTATCAGTTCGACAAGTAGGTTTTTAATTAAAAACTTTAAAAATGCTACAACTATTGTATTTCGAATGTTTGTGTAGTTTAAATGTGTTTAAATGTGTCATAGTTTAGTTTTATTGTAACCCCTAAGTTTGAAAATTGTTTCAAATTTTGCTGGTACCACTGTACTATTTTGGGAGTTCTGTAGTACTTCATGATAGTAAGAAAGATTTATTTTCACTCGTTACTGTTCTGTTTTAGACCTGTTCAAAAGTGTATCAACTGTCGCTGCTTGTGCTCTTTTAGGGTTGAAATTTAAGACATGGCTGCAGGAGTACAACCCAGTGCAGTTGCTTGTGGTGCATTGGAAGAGGAAAAGGAGGCCATTTCCATCAATGTGAATGAACTGACGGGTTGAAAGCTACTTAAGAAGTAAGTGGTGTGGCAGTACTTCCAAATTCCAGCAGGGGAGAAGAAAGTTAATGTCCAGTAGTGACATATTCATTATGTCAGAAAGTTATATCCTGTGGAACAGGACATCAGCACTCCTTGGAGCCCCAAGAAGGCAGAAACACCTTCTCACAATGCTTCCTATCCCATTTGGTTTGTGCAGAAAAGAGGAGAGAGTTGGATTTGGCTGAACTCGAGGAAGGAACATCTGCTGGACCTGGGATGTTGCATCTGCCTGACGTACCACTTCAGCTGTGGCCATTCAAGTACTATGATCATTCAATACTTCTGCACCACCCATGATTCTACCACCTGGCTCTCAAGTAGCAGTGAACCTTCTGGACCCCTCTGAATCTAGAGTCCGCAATAACCACAGCACCTAAATCACCCTGATTGCTACCACTGACAACATCAGAACTCTCCTTGACAGGGTATAAATGGCAGCCCTGATCCTCCTTGACCACTCAGCAGCGTTAGACATGGTATCCCACCACACCGTTATCAAGATGCGTCATCACATAGGAATGCAAGGAATGGGCTCCAGTAGATAACCTCCTTCCTCACTGGTAGAACCCAGAGAATCTAACTCCTATATTTCACCTCAGAACCCAAGGACATCATCTGTGGCATCCCTCAAGGCCCATCGCTCAGCCCCACACTATTCAACATCTACATGACCCCCTTGATCAATGTTGTCAGATCCCCCGAAATGAACATCATAGCTTACACAGACGACACCCAGCTGATTCTCCAATTATGAGAAGCCTCATCCACCATGAAGGTCAACTTCCACAGGTGCAAGATGGGCATCACTGACTGGATGAAAGGCAAATGCCTAGAACTCAATACAGATAAAACAGAAGTGCTGATCTTCAGGAACAACACCTCCCTGCGGAACAACTCCTGGTGGCCTTTAAAACTTGGACCAGCACCCACCACGAAAGACCACGGACGCAACTTTGGCAAGCGCATTATGAAAAAACAGTTCAACGCAGTCTCTTCCACCATCTTCCTAACTCTTTGCAAGCTCTGTAAGACCTTTGAATGGCTCCCTGTCAATACCAAACAAGCCCTCACTCAAGCCATAGTCACCATGAGACTGGACTACGGCAATGCACTCTATGTAGGAATCACTATGCACTTCCTAAAGAGACTGCAGATAATACAGATCTCAGTGGCCAACCTCAGCCTCCACCTCCCCAAAGGGACCCACATCACCCCCACCTTAAAAAGCTCCACTGGCTCCTCGGAAGGGATGTCAATTCAAGATGATGATCCACACCATCAAAACCCTTCACAATCAAGGACCTGCATACATCAACCACCGCTTGAACTTCCACCAACCCTCAAGACTCCTGCGGTCCACCTCCCCCTCTGTTGGGCACATCCACTGAAGCAACAATAGAGGTTGCTCCTTCTCCTACTTCACTATGAAATCCTGTAAAGACCTCCTCCTTCAACTACAGAAGTCATCCTCTGTTCTGGGATTCAGGAAAGGACTCAAGACTTGGCTGCTCAAGCTAAGTGAACAGTAAGTGACATTATGTAGGTACGTACAGTAAAGGTATAGTATTTTTAGATTCTCATTTAGAAATGTAAATTGTTTTGTGGAGGCTCGAGCCAATGGTGGGGAATGTGCTGAACTACTACCCGGGGGCTCAGACTGCAGCTCCCAGGACTGCCTTTGGCTCCCACATCATACAAGCACCCACAGGTGCTACTAAAGTGCTGGGAGGAGCCCGCAGCATTGGACGTGCTGAACTACTGGCTGGGGGCCCTGACCGCAACTCCCTGTATTGCCCTTGGCTGCCATTTCATTCAAATGCCTGGAGGCTCTACTAAAGTGCAGGCAAGAGCCTGCAGGTTTGGACGCGCCTGGGCAGGGCCTAGGCCAAGACCAGGCCAAGGCCTGACCTGTCTGCGCATGCCCGTGACTGGACAAGGCTGAGCTGGGCCGACTCTCTTTGGCCCGGGTGGGCCTTTCTTGCCCAGGCAAGTGATTAAGTTACCTTACAGGAGATGACTTTGACTGAGAGGAGATTATCTATGGAATGCTGCCCCAACGGGGAATCCATCTTTGAGAATATAATATCCAATGGTCCCTCTCTAGGCTCAGATTTTACAGACCTCCCAGCCCACATGCGGACTCCGGCATCTGCTGTGGAACTGGTTAGTGACGGCACAGGAGTGGTTGCCATTTCTTAAAGTCCCATTGCAGGCCTTTAGAATTGGGCCAGGCAGTAAAGAAGAAAAAATCCAATGAAAAGGTGCAAGTAGGGGCCAGTGAATCGTCTACTAAATGCCAGGATGGCTTTCGTCCTGGCATCTTAAGTAGTGTAGTAATCAGTCGACACAGACTGAGTCCTCAGCCTTTGTGGTAATAACTCACCTATTTCAGATGTTTTCGGGTGTACCTCAGTGACATTCTCGAGGGAATCAAGGAACAGCTCATCTGGGTGGGAAGCAGCTTTAGCAACATCCTCACAAAGATGTCTAACTTAGAGAAACATGTATTTGAGCCACCAGCGCTTAATAAAACTGACACCCGTAAAGGTCAACATGGTCCTTCAACTAACATCCCAAGTTCTCTCTTGCCACTAGTAGTCGAACCAATGTCGGGCACTTCTACAGAGACTTTTACAGAGGCTGCGTTGTCCGCTGGGAAAACGGAGGATGGCACTACTGAGCAGTTCAATTTGGGTACCCTTGTAATTCGAGTAAACATCACCTGGATCTACCCCGACCTCATACCTGTGTATCATAGTACTTGCCAGGGTTCTTCCTCTCAAGGCCTCTCGGTCTGAATTGTGGTTTAACCTATGCAATAAGTGTGTGGATTGGTTTATCAAGCACAAACAGTTTAACATAGTGTTGGTAGCTGGGTCATTAGTTGTGTGGCCTGCACAAGTAATGGGTCCACACCTGAGCACCACTGGGAACCAAGCACCCCACTGTAGAGCTTGACTCTCATATGGTATTGTTGCAAAGCAGTCCTAGGCTTGCTCAAAGTAATCCCTATTCACGAGCACTCAATAAATCGATGTCCAGTCTGTATTTTTTCTTTTGATAAAGTAAAATTTCATTTATTACACACACTACTCAATTCTATGCAATAATTTACAAATGTGCGCAAGTTGTTGGAATTACTATTTTATGACATTGTGTAATCATTCTTGTCTCCATTGAGTGGAAATATAACCCAACAACCCACATGGCAAAACATTTCCTTGTATTCAATACAATATCTGACTGAAGGTTGGAGAGAGAGCACCTAAATCTTGCAATAAAGTATATCTACTTTGAGGTAGATGTCAGTCTCAATACTCAAATAAGCATAAAAAAGAACCTGTATATGCATGTTGGAGTACTGTGTGTGGTTAGGATTACTTTCAGATTACTTCCTGATTACTCTCAGATTACTTTTGATAACATTTTGTATCCCATCCTGCACCCCTGAAGAGTGCTCTGTCATATGAACCTTCTCTGGCCATACTAGGTGTTTCCCTACTGCAACCATACATTCTCAGATTTTCTTCAGCCTAACTTGCTATTGGGTTCACTAAGGTAGTAAAATACTTTCCCTTACAGCTTTTGCCCCTGGAAGACATAGGCTTACAAACAAAGAACAACAACTCTACACAGTACTTTGTAACCCTTGGGGGGGGTTATGGTTCTTTTGTCCCACCCACCCTATGGACACAAACTCTGCTTTCGGGGAGGCTGTGCTGTTCCTGTTGCTCCCCCAGTCCATGCCCATATTGTTGGTAGTGGTCCCGTCTCCCTGGGGCCACCACAAGCTGATAACGAAGCTCAGGAAGACGTTGTTCCTCACAAGGCATTATGGGAAATATGCATATGAAATGAGCAGCTCTCCCGCTGCACCAGGGAGAGCCGCAATGCTGCCAGAGTTGGAACTCTGTACTAGAGGGTGCCTGGTCCCACCCGGACACCCCCACACCAGGTATGACTTTCCTCATTGGGGAGCGGTGCAGGCAGCCACCCCTGGCCACTACCGCCGGCTCCCTGCATGGCCATCACCTCCAGGTGCTGCTGCGGGAGCCAGCCTCTCATTTGGTGTCAGCCCGGTCATGTGGCAAGTAGTGAGCTGCTGTTGAGGCTGGGTGGCAGCATGGTAGGCTGCGGCAGCACTCTCCCTCTTCTCTTGCACCACTGGGGCCCTGGGATGGGGTCCGGTGCTCCCCCTTGGCATCCCAGACAGCGCAACAGCAGTCCTCGCTCTCCTCTTCACGGGGCCCTGGGATGGGGTCCAGAGCCCCTCTGGGCAGCTTCACAGGGGCACAATGGCACCCCTGACTTCACCTTCCATGTGGTGCCCCGGGTTCAGGTCTGGGGCCCCGTGGAGGATTTTCACAGGGAGCACAACCAATGGCACTCCCCGGCTTTGCCTTTGCCCACCAGCCCCTTCATCAGCCGGCGGCCATCCCCCCCGGAATGGGGCCCCTTTTGGATTTTTCACGGGGATCACGACGGTCACTCCACAACTTAACCTTCTCTCTGGGGCCCCGGGATGGGGTCCAGCACCCCTTCCAGCACCTTCAGGCAGGGACGTGACAGCACAAACTCACAGGAAGAGTGATGGTGCTCCCTGATTTTACTTCTCTTTGTGGCCTCCGAAATGGGGTCTGGAGCCCCTCCTCTAGGCTTCACAGGGGGTTTGACTGTCCCACCCTGCTTTACTTCTTTTGGGGGGCAGCCCCTGGGCTCTGGCCAACCCTAGGGACACAGTCTGTAGCAGCGGCAGGGCCCCATGTGCTTCACCACTCGCTCAGGAAAGGTCAAAGTTCACAGATCTTCTCCTCCTCATATATCAGGCCACTGTGAGCAGTTTATGATGATCTTGGTGTCATTTCACCCCTGGTGGTGATCCCTGGCCACCAAGAGCACATTTGTTAGGCCTCCTGGTCTCGAAGGTTCCCAGATTGTAAGGAGCCCCTCTCACAGACTCCCTGTGCCATCCTTTCCTCTGAGTGCCTTCCTTTTCTTCTGAGCAGTGCACTCCCCTTGTGCTAGCTTAGTCTTTCCACCAACTAGTCCTCAGCTTACCTGGCCCTGGAATGTGCCTCGCTGGATCTGAATTCCTGCAGGGGCAACGTCCCTGCCCTAGGATGCAGCCAGGACGTTCTTTCTTCCAGTTGCCCATGAAGCCCGTCTTAAGTCCCAGTGTCCAGCAGTGAAGCACAGCCAAGAGAAGGAGCTCTCCCCTGTGCAAGACCTTTTAAGTGGGGGTGGAAGTGTTCAGCAGGCCTACACCTCTGACCAATCCAGATGTGCTACATCACTTCCAAGCCCCTGTCCCCTCTTTCCTGCACAGTCTTCTGGGATAACTCAAAATGGTGTCAACCAGGAGCTAGTGCCAAATCTGCTCTGAAACTCTCATCCCCTCCTCACTGACATTCCTCCGAGGGCCTCTCCCCCCATTTCCTGGTATGGGTTGACAGCTGGCTGATTGATGCAAGGCCCTGCTCAGGCAGCTGGACAGACTAGTGTTGGCTGAGTCAAGGAAAGCTGACATTCCTGGATGACCCATAAGTTGTTCAACTATGTTTTTGTAACCTACTGCATTATTCTTTTCATACATGTTACCATGTACATTGGTGTGGCTCTGGTCCCCGAGGACCCTAGGGGAGCTGAGTTGCACCCTAGGCCATCCTTCCCCATTGACATTCATTGATGTGTCCCCACAGTGAAAAGACAGTAAGCACACTGACTATCCCTCACACCTGTATACCCATCTCATGAAGCCCACTCCAGGTCACTACCCTCTCTAATAAGTTCCTTCTGCACCAGGCTACCTAAGTGCAGTTCCTGGGCTTCACACTCCAGGAATCCTCCTGATAGAGCCCTCACACGTGTGCACATGTGAATGCACACATGATCGTGTGTAACCAACCTGGGGCCTCCTATTTTGCTGTACCATAACAGCCTTTCCTTAACAAGGCTGCACCAATGGTTAACACACGTAGTCCATTTTACTATGAATTTACTGTGGATGAGTCCCCAACTATGAGACTCCTCACAGTAAAAGGTCAAAAACCAGGTGAATAAAAAGCGAAAAATCAGGGCGGACCAGATAGTCAGAGCCATCCTCTTACATATAGGCAGTTTGAATTAAATCATAATTCCATATAGAGTGGGGGTCAGACGTTCAAAAAAATATATTGAGGGGATTGTGTAGTTGTGAACTTTTGAAGACCTTCTAAGGTGAAATCTCTGTCTCATTTGCAGGAGGTGCAGGGGAGTAAAGAAACTAATATCTGTGCTCTTCCCCATTGTACTTTTATAAACCTACTTTGCTGACTGAACAGCCACAGGTGGTTGTTCCAAAGGTATTGAAACCCGAAGCCAGTGTTTTCAGGTGGTGACCTATAAAAGGGGTGTCACTTTGTATTTAAATAACTTTTACAATACCAAATTCAGTAACAGCTTGAATATCATTTTTTCTAGCTTCTTTGATTTTACTACTTGTTCACAAAGCAGAGTTACCCAGGAAGGGAAATGGGTAGGCTATTACTTACCTGCAGATTTTAGTGATAAGCTCTACATTAAAAATAACTGGTAGGCAGCCTCACAGCTTCAGACTTTGACCACCCTAATGTCCCCTCCGAGGGAGATACCAGGGCGGTAGAATTGCAGGGTTCCTAACTTCATACGATTTTGATAGCATTATGCACGTTGACCGGGGTGTCAAGCCCATGTTACCAATCTTTAAACAAATTTAAAGGATTTATTACTCTGTGGGAGCGTAGTCTCTTCTGCTTTTGGGGATGATAACCCAGTTAAAGCCACTTTTTCATTACCCCCTCAGGCCTAAATTCAAACTGGAATGTGGCATTGGGAATACTTACGCATTGATTGATGGACTGTGAGTTGTCTGGAGGGTGGTGGACTCTGGTCGACTCTTTTACGACACCTTATTGGAAAATCCTAAGTTGGTAGAGATCTGCCTGACCAAGAGCAGCACTGGTTTGGAGGTTGTAACAGCCTTTGGGCTAAACTACTGCATTTTCCTCGTTTGTCAGCTACTACTTCTAGATGGTTTGATCATGAGCGCACAGTGGACAACTGTTTACTGTGTAGAGCACTAACGGCCAACCCAAGAGACCCCACAGTGATGGCCTATCACAGTATGGTTTATGAACAGGTGACTAAAAGCAGGAAGACAGCAGTGCTTCAGTCTCAGTGGGATTCCTTGGCTTTAGCAGCAGCTAGAAAGAATAGTAAGCAATTCTGATTGTAGTGAGGGAATTGAAGTGTTTGAATCAGATAGAGCCCCAGATTAGCTGCCACATTTCTAGTGAAACATGGGAGGCACATTTTGCCGAAACATATGCCCTCCCTCAAGCCTCTGGTGATTTTAGCTTTAGATACAATCTTAAGGGACTCTAGGTATCTTTGGGTGAGGTGGAAGAGACTATTGCTGAGAGTGTCGATGGGAAGGTCGCTGGGCCAGACAGTGTTCCTATTGGTATAATTAAGTCCTTCCCTGAGTTTTGGGAAACTCAATTGGTGAATGTTTTAAGGGATTGACTCCCGTGTTCATGAACCACATCTGTTATAGTCTGGATTTTTTAAAAGGGAGACCGATACCACCCTAGTTGCTATCAGCCAATCTCCCTATTCAACACGACAATTAATATCCTGGGTAAAGTGTTATTTAACAGGATATGGACATGGGTAAAAGAGAAGTCAATCCTTTACCCCTGCCAGTATGGTTTTAAAAGCTATGGGCCTGATTCTTACCTTGGCGGGCGGCGGAGGCCGCCCGCCAAAGTACCCCTGCCAGAACACCGCACCGCGGTCGTCAGACCGCTGCGGTGATTCTGGGATTTCCACTGGGCTGGCGGGCGACCGCCAAAAGGCCGCCCGCCAGCCCAGTGGAAATCAACCTTCCCACGAGGACGCCGGCTCTGAATGGAGCCGGCGGAGTGGGAAGGTGTGACGGGTGCTGTTGCACCCTTCGCGTATTTCAGTGTCTGCAAAGCAGACACTGAAATACAAAGTGGGGCCCTCTTACGGGGGCCCCACGACACCCCATACCGCCATCCTGTTCCTGGCGGCAGAGCCGCCAGGAACAGGATGGCGGTATGGGGTGTCAGAATCCCCATGGCGGCGCAGCGAGTTGCGCCGCCATGGAGGATTCTTATGGGCAGCGGAAAACCGGCGGGAGACTGCCGGTTTTCCTCTTCTGACCGCGGCCAAAGCGCCGCGGTCAGAATGCCCTGCGGGGCACCGCCAGCCTGTTGGCGGTGCTCCCGCAAACCCTGGCCCCGGCGGTCCATGACCGCAGGGGTCAGAATGACCCCCTATGTGGGGACCATGGAGCAATGCCTCAACTTGTCACTGGTAAATGGAAATACACCATTGCTAAATGCTCTCCCTTGTACTTGGTCTTCATGGACCTGCTGTCAGCGTTTGACTGCGTAAATCAGTCAAAGCTGTGGGCAATTCTCCTAATTTATGGGATGGATGAAGCACTGGTATATTTCCTAGCCTACCTCCACAAGGATATAAAGGCCAGGATCAGATTAAACACTAATTGTGAGGTCTTGAAAGGTACTGGGATTTTCTGAGAAATCTACCAGTACCTTCCCCTATTTAGGAGTATTTTTTGCTGATACTGGTTCTTCGGCACTGCACATTGCCCATTGCAGGGCTCAATTAACTAAGACTACTAGTATCTTGTTTAGTTTGCCGGAGCTGAGGGACGGTGGTGCACTCATTCTCTTATTAGAAATGTATAAATCACAGTGCCTATCTTCAGTATCCAATGGAGCAAGGAGGTGGGGTATCGAGAACCATGCCATGATTCAGAATAAACAGAATAGGTTCTGCAGGAAGGTTTCAGCCAACCCCATTTCCACTCCCCATTTGATTTGTCACAAGGAATTGAGCATCCCTTACATTGAAGATTGTATTAGAAGTCGCCCTCCATTGTTGTGGCTGTCTGTATTGAAAAACATGGGAGCTCTTTCAAGAGAAATTATTTGCCATTGCCTTAATCGTGATAAAGGAATTTCGATTCCCTGACTTCCCAGCGTAAAACTAAGTTTGTGTAAGGCAGGCTTTTCTCATGTATTTTCAGACCCTTAAGGCAATCACAACATTAATAAAAAAAAACTGCTGCAGCTGGCTCTGTTAAAATTGGCGGAGTCTGATAGTCTGATCAATGAGAGGAAGCCCAGTGTGGAAGGTTACATGAATTTTATAACAGTCACCAGACCTGTGGAGTACATGAGTAAAACCATGGGCCTATGGGACCGGAGTCTGTTGTTTCTCTATAGGACAGGTACAATTAAATATCTGTTGTGCTTACCACTGGGGTAAAATGCTGGCCTAGACCCCAAACCTTGCCCCTGTGATGAAAGACCAGGACAAACAATAACGCACTTTATATATTTTCTTTATTACTACTCCATGTACTCGAGGGCTTTTTTGATTCCCTTACTAAAGAGACATGGTGTCAGAATTGTTTAGGGCAGCTTGGCATATTCTTTTACAGCCTGATGATGAAAAGGTGATTGCTCACATTAGAGCATTTTTATGTGCTGCTGTGCATACACACGGCTTAATGATCGTTGATTAACTTGAAAGGACTTAGGGCCAGATGTATGAAAACTGGGGTCTGCGAATCGCAAAATGCGAATTTTAAGAAATCACAATTTCCGAGTTGCAGTTGGCCATGTAACAAAATTGCGATTCGGAATTAGCGATTTCTTAAAAATCACTATTTGTGGTTTGCGAGGCCCATTTTTCGATTCGCAATTTGCATTCTCGCAATTTGCAATTTTTTTGCGATTCGGTAAAAAATCGCAAAATGCGAGAAAGTTTGAGAATGCACACCTGGAGGTGCTTGATGACTCATCAGCAGGAAATGAGTCATCCTAGGCAGGTACAAGAGCCACACCCAAGCCAGCATCCAGAGTGAGAGCAACCCAGCCACTGTGAGAAGCACTGTGAAGGAGCAGCATCATCTGAGCCACAATGGAGCCCCAAGGTCCAGGATCTGAGAAGCAGGAGAGGAAGCGCAAGCTCAAGTTCAGTGAGCAGGAGCTGGAGATCCTAACAGAGGAGGTGGTGAGGAGCCAAGACCACCTCTTTGGCAAATCATCCCTCCAGGTGCCAGAGAGTGAGAAGAGGAGACTCTGGCTGGATATCCAAACCAAGATTTGCGCCATTGGAGTGGCCCAGCGCTCCATAGATGAAATCAAGAAGCGCTGGTATGACTTGCGGTCCCGGGCAAAGGAGAGGGTGGCAAGGCGACTTGCAGAGGCCAGGAGCACAGGAGGTGGACCACCAACTGAGCCACCTGCCACACCACTGGAGGACCTGGTGGAATCAACCCTCCTACCAGAAGCAGTGACAGGGGTCACTGATATAGACACCTCGGCCCAACCAAGTACCAGCCAAGGTAAGTGCAAATTCTGTTGTGTGAACACTGTATGTGCATGCATAAAAGCTCCTTAGGAATTAGCATGTAATGTGAAGTAGTGCGTGAAGTAGTCCACTCCACATCTCAGTAGCAGCAAAAAAATGCATTATGGGAGTCGTGGTCCACAAACTAGTACAGACAGTGGCATGATAATGTTAGCAAGCATAGTGACACCCAAGGTAACACAACACACACTACACCATGTACAGCAGTATATATAGTATTATTGCCATTTCTGGACAGATAATGTAACATACAGAACTGACATGCTGCATATTGTTGTTGCAGGTGGGCCTGGCACAGCAGCCACAGCAATGACGGGTGTAGCGGACACGGACACACAGCTGCCCTCTGACAACAACACCAGTGGGTCAAGCAATCTCTCAACTGTGCGCCGCAGGCCTAGGCCATTACCACTACCAGACCTCAGTGGTGACTCTGGAGAGTTCAGGCACACCATCTGCACCCGGGATGTGCAGCCAGGTACCGGAGGACAGGGGTCCTGCAGCGCGTCGTCCAAGTGCCCCAGTGTCAATACAGCAATAGCAAGAGGCAGCTGAGGGTACATCCCTGTTTCTTGGACTTGAAGCTGCTATGTTGCAGCAACAGCGGCTGCAAAATAGAAGGATCCAAAGTTTGGACAGGAGCCTCGGAGTCCACAATAGGAATACGGTTGGACTGCATCGGAGACTGGACACCCTGAATGATAACATCAACCTGCTGCGTGAGGGACAGGTACAGGCCTCCCAGGACACTAGGGAGCTGACCACTGCTGTGCGTGACCTGTGCGAGGAGCTGCGACAAGAAAGACTGAGTAGACGCAGACATGAGCACCGTTTTCGCACCATGTTTGCGACATACTGCCGGTCCTCCAATCGCATGGCCAACTCCACTGCCCTCATCGCCCGTCGTGCTGTGGCGGCCCAGGTAGAAGCTGCACACACCAGTAGGGATGTGGTCCAGGCCCTTGTCCAGATCACCACTGTGATCGAACAAGTAATGGGACAGAGGTCGGCCACTCCCAGTGAGGTTGCCTTGGGGGACACGGAGGACACCTCAAGACTCAGTAGTGTGCACGTACCAGCTCCAGACCACAGACGGCGAGGGGCCAGGCGCAGCACTGCCACAGAGCCTGAAATTCAGGGTGCCAGTGATTCAACTGGGCACCCCAGTGGTGTGCGAGGGAGGAGGAAGTGACTTCTGCCTCATTGACTCTGGTGTCCCCACTATGGAGTAATAGTGTGGGACTCAATTAATTTGTTTATTTTCATTTTAACAATCCCCCTTTTACTTTACTCATCACAATTCATAACCTGCCGTAAAGGAATAAATATTTTTTTCTCACTATAGCTACAGTAGTCAGTAGAGTTTGATTGTACATACTCACTTCTGAAATGGTTGTGTGTGATGTCAGCACGCCTTTGCTGTCACTCTGCTTCACTGGTCCTGTCTGCTGGCTATAGAGGTGGTGTGGGATCGTCATCCTCATCTGATTCAGTGTCACTGATTTCTATAGGTATGCCCCTGGTTGTAGCTATATTGTGCAAGATTGCACAAGTAGCCACAATTCTACATGTGGTTTCTGGACTGTACTGTAGTGCCCCTCCACTCTTGTGGAGGCAATTGAAGCGACTTTTCAGGAGGCCACATGTGCGCTCCACCACGTTGCGGGTTGTCCTGTGTGCTGCATTGTATCTCCGTTCAACCAGAGTGGTCGGGTTGAGGTAGGGTGTCATCATGTAGGTGCGCACTGCATAGGCACTGTCTCCTGAAAGGAACAGAAGGTTTGTTGGGTACCTCAGCCCTCTGACATGGGTTTGTTACCTATGCGCCAGTGTAAAGAGTGACATTACCTAGTAGATATCCTTCACCAAACTCCCCAGCTAGCAGTCTTGTGTGAATGCCGCTGTGACGAAAGATGTATGAATCATGTGTACTCCCTGGGTACCTGGCCACGAGATCAGTTATGATGTAGTTGGCATTGCATATCTCCTGTATATTCATGGAATGTTGGTGTTTACGGTTTCGGTCCACATACTCTGTGACCAATGGTGGACATATTGCCACATGTGTGCCATCTATGGCACCTAGGACGTGGGGGAACTGTGCTTTCTGAAAAAAGTCAATTTTTGTCTGCTGTATTACCTGTGGGGTGTGGGGGAATCTGATGTACTGTTGGAGTTTGATTGGCATGGCGTTGATAAATGCATTGACAAATCTGGAGAGGGAGCTCTGTGTGACCCCCCCCAGCCGCTGCTATAACCCCTTGATAGCTCCCTGTGGCAAGTAGGTGGAGGGTGCATAATACCTGCACATGGGTGGGTATGCTATGTGTCCTTAGTGTTCTGCGCTGCAGTATGGGTTGTAGCTCGGCTATCAGATCAAGAATCATGGCTGAGTTCAACCTATACCTCTCATATATTTCCTCCTCTGTCAGGTCAAAAAGTGTAATGCGCACTCTGAAAATGCGCTCCTGTCTCCTCCTCCCTCTCATCAAACCTGCCAGGATCCTCATCCTCCTCGCCATGACGTAGAGTGCAGCCATTGTGGTGGGGAGTATGAGGCATTCTGGGCCTCTTCATATAGGTTGCACCTGGTTACCACCTGCTTTCACTTAGAGGTATTTTGCATGTGCAAAATCCCATTCTGCAAAAAATCGCTAATTGCGATTTTTTGATGCATCTCTTTGCAAATCGGATTTTGAGATTCGCATTTTGCTCCTCGCAATTTCCTACTGGAAATACCGAATCGCAAAATGCGACTCACAAAACCAGGTCGCAACGCAAAAAATCGCAAAAATCGCGATTTCTTGTTTTTGGTCTGCGAATGCTTTTCATGCATCGCAGACCACGTTTTTGCACTCGCAAACCGCCGATTTTTGCGATTCGCACTGTTTGCGAGTGCAAAAGCTTTTCATACATCTGGCCCTTAATTTATATTGACTTGATTGGAATGTGCAGGGCACTTTTTGACTTGGGTTTCTGTTTCAATAATTTATACTATTTCATTTTAATCACTTTTTAATGTTTAAATTATGTGTTTGTATGTACTTTTGTGGATATTTTTGATGTCCAAATAAAGTTATAAAGAAAGAAATTGATTTGTTGATCTAAAACACTACATTGAAATAGATTTCATTTTCTTTTTAAATACACATGAATTATAAAAGCTAATGTTTTTCTTTAGTGTTGTTCAAATGGTAGTACCAATACAGTTACTAATATATGCAAACATGTATTGCCCAGCAGGGTGCAGGTAAGCATTATATTTTGTTAATTATCAATGCTAGGGAAAGCACAAATCAAATGGATTATGAAAAAAAGCCCATTTCAATGCTGTGCTTGCTCAACTCTGAGTTGTACTTTAAATTCCTAAAGACATTTCTAATAATTAACTACATTTCTGGCATAAAGCAGTAGATTTCTTTAAAAGTCATCAACTATGCTAGGCCACATATAGCATATGTACTGTTGGTACTATGTAGTATATATAGTCCATGTTTCACAAGAGCAGACATTTAGGGCCAGATGTATCAAAATATTTTGCACTCGCAAACTGCGAAATCGGCCGTTTGCGAGTGCAAAATCGTGGTCTGCAATGCATCAAAGGCATTCGTAGACCACAAAATGAAAATCGCAAAAATTGCGATTTTCTGCATTGCGAGCTAGAATTTGCGAATCCCAATTTGCGATTCGCAAAATCCAGGTCGCAAGTCAATTCTGCAAAAAATCGCAAATTGCGATTTTTCGCAGAATGGTATTTTGCACATGCAAAATACCATTGTCTGCAACCAGGTGGTAACCTGGTGCAAAATTAAAAAATGCAGTAAAACTGCATTTTTAAATTTACTATGGAAAGCACACATGCCCTTTTGGCATGTGTGTACTTTGCATGGTAAAAAAATCATATTTGGGCTGCAGGAGAGGGGTCCTTAGGCCCCCAGCACCCTGGCCTTTTGCATTTCCCAAATTGCGATTTCTGGTTCAGAAATCGCAATTTAGGAAATGCAAAAAATGGGGCCAGTATTGCAATTTGCGATTCGGTAATTGCATTTGTGATTTTTAAGAAATCGCAATTACCAAATTGCAAATGTGATACATGGCCCTTTGCGAGTCAGTAATTGTGATTTCTTAAAAATCGCAATTACCGAATCGCAATGGGCCAGATTCATACATCTGGCGCTTAGACCAGTAATTAAAAAGTATAAGTTAGAACCAGAAGGTAAAAGTTGTTTACATTTTTGAAAATCTGTGTTCAAAGGTTAACTTAGTGGCATCACATTTAGTCCATCCTGTATTGTCCCTTAAATATATAGGGTGTGATTCTGACCTTGGCGGTAAAAGGCCCTTACCGCCGGTCAGAAGACCGCCATCATACCGCCGCGGTAAACCGCCACGGTCATTCTGACCCCATACTGCCAAACCGCCGAAAACCCGACATCCACGGAATGCCGCCTCATCAGCGGGCAGCGATAAACTGGAGATGACCAAACCTCCACCGCCACGCCAACACAAACACGCCCATGCCATTACGACCCACGAATCCACGCAGCGGTCTTCCAACCACGGTATCCCATTGGCGGTACACACCGCCGCGGTCAAAATACACACACATATACACAACACAGCCACATTGGACAATTTGAAATACACACACCTAATACACATACAAACACCACTCCCACACATCCAAGCAACTATAAAACACACACCCACATCACCCACAAACCCCACAACTCGAAAATCGGAGAGAAGGCGAGAGAGAGAGAGAGAGAGCACAGCTACCGAATAGGCCAACACACACAGGAACCCAACATCATCAACCACACCACATCTACGCACACATCACCACACACCACCACTCACATCACCACAAACACCACCCCACACCTCATCCACACCACCCCATGGCACCCCAAAAACACCCCAGGTTTACGGACCAAGAACTCAGGGTCATGGTGGAGGAAATAATAAGGGTAGAGCCCCAGCTCTTCGGCACACAGGTGCAACACACCACAATAGCCAGGAAGGCGGAGCTATGGCAAAGGATTGTCGACAGGGTCAACGCTGTGGGACAGCATCCCAGAAACCGGGAAGACATCTGAAAGCGCTGGAATGACCTACGGGGGAAGGTACGGTCGATGGTCTCTAGACACAACATCGCTGTGCAGAAGACTGGTGGCGGACCACCACCCACTCCTCCAGAATTCACTACATGGGAGCAAGAGGTCTTGAACATCCTGCATCCTGCAGGCCTCGCTGGAGTAGGCGGAGGAATGGACTCTGGTAAGTCTCATCTCAACCACTCCCCCCCCAACCACCAGCATGCCAACCCACACCCTCACCCCCACCCCCCAGCACACATCCTCCCTGCCAATGTCTCACCAGCACAACCCACCCAACCCAAAACCAAACCCTGAATGCCAACACAAACCATGGACACCCATCACCTATGCATGACCACTGCACATACCCATCCCCCACCACAAACCACCCTCACAACTCCTCCCACAAGGGAATGCCAGCACTGGGGGACAAGGGCACCCACAAATGGCACGCCATGGAAAACACAGAAGCAATAACCATACTCTTTTACCCCTGCAGGGCCCGAACGCCAACACACCGGCCAGGAGGGTCCCGAATTGTCCATCCCACCCCCAGAACAGGCCCCCAGTGAGGACAGCAGCTCTGTCGACCTAGAACCTGATGACCAGCCCGGACCATCGGGGACCTCTGGACAGTCGGTTCCCCACACACAGGCCACAGCAGACCTAACCCCCTCTGGGAATCTCAGCACAGCTCCCACCCAGCGGGCCCATGCCTCTGTCTCCAGGACAGGTCAATCAGTGGTGTGTCCGCCACTACAGGGCACCCAGGCTGACCCAACACCCCAACAACAACAGGGACCTGGGGGCAGTGGTAGTGGGCACACCGTCCAGGGGACAGAGGCCCGGGGAAACAGGGCAACTGGGAGGGCTGCAGTGCGACAGGGGGGGAGGACAGGCCCAGGGAACCAACTCTCCAAGAGGCCCTCACCACCATCATGGGAGCATACCACCACTCCCAGGAGACGATGGCGACGGTACTGGCCAGGTTCCAGGAGATCCAGGCACAGCAGGAGGAACAGTACATGGGGTTCAGAGACGAACTCAGGAACATCGGTTCCGCAATGGGGACCATCGTCCTGGCCCTCAACCAGATAGTCACCACATTGCGGGACCATGTGGCACCCCAAAGGGCCCCTGTCACTAGCCCGGACCACGAACAGCCTACCACCTCCGCCGGCGCTAGTGGACAGGAGGCCCCCACACAACGACGGGCCTCCAGAACCCCACCTCCTGCTGAAGATCAACCACCCGCAAGAGGAACCTGAGATCACAAAGGAAGACAGAGTAGGATGCCAAGACCCCCGCCAGCACAACATCCCCCCTGATGTCATCCCACTGTCCCACATTGTCACCCTGTCCAACCTTGAACTGCCCCTGCTCCATCCTTCCACAGGCATATGGACAATGCACCTGTGCGACTGAGAACTGGACTCTGCCATGGACATTACTCCACCCCCACCATCACCATTTTACCATCATGTCCCTATTTGTAGCCCTTTAAATAAATCACTAGTTGCACTTAAAACACTCAGGAGTCTGCTTGTATTCTTAATAAATGTATTACACATAACGGTTCAAAAATGTTCAGTTACATTGTGATGTCAACATACCAATGTCAATGTGCTTCACTCCATGGGCAAACAAAGCAGAAATCACGCAGTGGGTCATACAGCTCTGAAAAGGGAAGGGAAAGTCACAATTCAGTTGAAAGGAACTGGGGGGAAACACAGAAAGTAGAGATGCAGGAGGCCTGAACTAAATGTAAAATGGCGTGGGGGATTCTTACCTGTGTGCTACTGAAAATACTGCTGTATAACTGTGTCCCTGTTGTCTGTGTCGTCGCCGTCCTCTTCCTCCTCTTCACTCTCCCCAGGCTCCACAGCTGCTACAACACCACCATCTGGACCATCCTCCTGCAGGAAAGGCACCTGGCGTCGCAAAGCCAGGTTGTGAAGCATGCAGCAGGCCACGATGATCTGGCACACCTTCTTTGGTGAGTACATTAGGGATCCCCCTGTCATATGAAGGCACCGAAACCTGGCCTTCAGGACCCCGAAGGTCCTTTCTATGATCCTCCTAGATCGCCCATGGGCCTCATTGTACCGTTCCTCTGCCCTGGTCTGGGGATTCCTCACTGGGGTCAATAGCCAAGGCAGGTTGGGGTAACCAGAGTCACCTATTAGCCACACACGCTGTCTCTGTAGCTGTTCCATCACATAGGGGATGCTGCTATTTCGCATAACGTACGCGTCATGTACTGACCCAGGGAACTTGGCATTTACATGGGAGATGTACTGGTCAGCCAAACAGACCACCTGCACATTCATAGAATGATAACTTTTCCTGTTTCTGTACACCTGCTCATCGTCTTTTGGGGGTACTAAGGCCACATGGGTCCCATCAATGGCACCAATGATGTTGGGGATATGTCCTAGGGCATAGAAGTCACCCTTCACAGTGGCCAAATCACCCTCCTCAGGGAACACAATGTAGCTCCGCATGTATTTTGTCAGGGCAGACAACACTCTGGACAAAATCTTAGAAAACATAGGCTAAGACATCCTTGATGACATGGCCACTGTTGTCTGAAAAGACCCACTTGCCAAGAAATGGAGGACTGACAGAACCTGCACCAGAGGGGGAATTCCTGTGGGTTGGCGGATGGGGGACATCAGTGCTGGCTCCAGCTGGGCACACAGTTCATGTATAGTGGCTCGGTCAAGTCGGTATCGAAGTATAATATGACGTTCCTCCATTGTTGACAGGTCCACCAGCGGTCAGTACATGGGAGGATTCCTCCTTCTCCTCGCAAGTCCCAGCGGACGGTGCCTAGGAAGGACAACATGGAGTACAGAGTCAAGCAACCCACAGGTACGTAAACACAGCTTGCACAGTACACGAATCGCTATGCATTGAATGGCTTGTATGAGTGGCAATGCAAGGCCTAGGCCTGTGTGACGCAGTAGAAATTAAGCCATGTGGGCCCTTGAAATGGCGTCTGCCTGACCTGAGAAGTGTGACAGTGGGATGTGAGGTCAATGCGCTGGTGTGGCACACCGTGGCTGTAGGCGGTCGAAGACCGCGGCGCAAAGCAGCATTGGTTAACATTGAACCCTATGGGTCTCAGGAGCCAATGACGAGTTGCGCCGGCGGTCGCGGTACGCACCGCAGCGGTACGCACCGCCGCGGCCGTGACCGCCATTTTCTATCTGCTTAATCACTCGAGACCTGATCATCCACAGGAGAGGACCTATACTGCAAGTGCTGCTGTGAACTCGGTCTGGAAGAGACAATGGCTGCTGCGACTGGGGAAAGGGCCCCTGCCTTCAGTTCCGAAGAGTTGGAGAAACTTGTGGATGGGGTCCTGCCCCAGTATGCGCTACTCTACGGTCCTCCAGACCAACAGGGAAGTACACTGGGTGCACGTTGAATGGGCTATGCCTGTGTTGAGTGGGGTGGATATAAGATGGTGGGGTGGGGAGAGAATGAGGAGTGCAAGGCACGACAGATGAGAGCATGCGCCACATGGCAAGGTTGGGGAGGGGGGGCCAATCACATCTAACATGCGGAAAAATGATGATATTTCCAATTCCTCCCTGTACATGTCAAATAGGTCAGCGCCCATCAGAAGATCGACATTTGGCGTGCCATCGCCAAGGAAGTCCGGACCCTGGGGGTCCACAACAGACGGGGCACCCACTGCCGCAAGAGGTGGGTGGACACCCCTAGGAGGGGTGCCAGTCGTACCCTGACCCCCCTGATGTCCTGGATCCTGGCGGTGGCCTACCCCGATTTGGATGGGCGCGTGAGGACATCACAGCAGACACAAGGGGGTGAGTACCAGCACATTCAGCTATCTTTACGCGCAGTGGAGGTGCCTGGGTGGGGGAGGAGGGCTGTGGGTGACATTAGGCCAGGGCGCTTTCTGTATTGTATTCCTCTCCTTTAGCCATGTCCCTGTGCCTCCGCCCCCCACCTCTGTACAGTGACAGGTACAGCTTTCCATGGTCCTGCATCACCCATGTGCGCGTTTGTTGTCCCTAGACCTGTTGGCCCAGTCACAAGTACTCAGTAGTGTACCCCGATTCCGCGACTTAGTGCATGAGGCTCCTGTGTCTGTCCTCTCCGCCAACGGTGTTGACAATGCATGTACTCAACCTTCTTTTATGTCTCCCCCCACCCTTTTTTTTTATCTTCTTGTGCATGTGTGCATCAGCATCATCAGGCGGAGGAGAATTGGCACCGGAGCACAAGGGAGCTGCGACTCACAAGTCCCGGTGGGCCATGGCACAGACACCGAGGCCACCAGTGATACGGAGGGCGAGGGGAGCTTCACAACGGGGACCCGTGGTGAAACCAGCGACACCGACACGTCCTCGGATGGGAGCTCCCTAGCAGTGGCGGCAACATCCGTGCCCCCCGCCTCTACAGGTACAGCCGCCACCCAGCGCACCAGCTCCGCCGTCCCAGTAGCCCCTCAGCCTACGCTCCGTGCCCGCTCGCCCAAGAAGGCGGGCATCTCCTTCGCCCCAGGCACCTCAGCCCCTGCCCCTGTTACCCCTGCTGCCCTCAGTGAGGAGGTCATTGACCTCCTGAGGACCATCATTGTTGGGCAGACTACCCTTTTGAATGCCATCCAGGGGGTAGAGAGGGAGGTGCATTGTAGCAATGCATACCTGGAGGGCATTCATTCGGGTCAGTCTGCCCATCAACGATCGTTCAATTCTCTGGCCTCAGCACTGACGGCAGCCATTGTCCCTGTTTCCAGCCTCCCTCTTCTAACTGCCTCCACCCTGTCTCTGTCTCCTGTTCCTCTGCCTATCCCATCCACACCATCAGACCAGCCTGCACACACCTCAACACCCAAGGGCAGTTCATCCAGACATAAGCACCACAGATCACACAAACATTCACCCAAGCAACACCCAGATGCAGACATGCCAACAGCCACTACCACCTCTGTGTCCCCCACCTCCTCGTCTGCCTCCTCCCTCCCTGTGACGTCTACACTCACACCTTCATGCACACCACCAACAGCCAGTACTTCCATCACCAGCACACCCTCCAGTACAGTCCGCACACGTGCAGTCACCACCCCCACTGCCATTTACACGTCCCCTGTGTCCTCTCCCACTGTGTCTGTCACCCCCTCTTCCAAGACACACAAACGCAGGCAGCCACCCACCCAACAGCCAACAACCTCACGACAGCCTGCAGCCCATGCACCTTCACCCAAGGACAGCACACCTGACTCTCCTACAACCACCTCCTCTTCCTCCACTCCCATAACCACTGCACCTACCGTTTACCTTGGTCCTAAATTTTTTTACCTCTCCAATCTTGACCTCTTTCCCTCACCTGACCCACCCCCTCCATCTGCTAAGAGTCCCAAGAGCACCTCAGCCACCACCAGCCCGGGTTCACGTGTCAGCGTAGTCCATGGATTTTGGAGTCCCCCCTTTGCCAGCAGTGAGACATCGGTCAGCAGCAAGGGGACAGCCAGCCCCCCCCCTGGAAAGAGGACCCGGAAAGTGAGGGGCCGCCGCGAGAGGAGTGCCACGGCTGCCCCCAAGGACCAAAGTTCGGCTACTTCACCTGCCACAACATCCAGGGGAGGCAAGGCCCAGAGAGCCACAGCGAAGGAGGGCAAGGGCAGCAGGGCGGAGAAGTCAGGCATCAGGAGCGTGGACCAGGAGGGCCCCACAAGCCCCATCCCGGGTGTGAGGGAGGACACCCAAGGGCCCAGGACACCGTCACCGAAGGGTCCATCAACTGCACGGTCGGGTGGCGACTGAGCAGGGAGTCCTGCCCAGGTCTGACTCCCTGGAATTACAGGACAAGCAACGCTGAAGAGGGCCCCGCCGTGCAGGAAGGCACCGCTGAAGAGGGCCCGCCGTGCAGGAAGGCACCGCTGAAGAGGGCCCCGCCGTCCAGAAAGGCACTGCTGAAGAGGGCCCCGCCGTCCAGAAAGGCACCGCTGAAGAGGGCCCGCCGTCCAGAAAGGCACCGCTGAAGAGGGCCCCGCCGTCCAGAAAGGCACCGCTGAAGAGGGCCCCGCCGTGCAGGAAGGCACCGCTGAAGAGGGCCCCACCGTCCAGAAAGGCACAGCTGAAGAGGGCCCCGCCGTCCAGAAAGGCACCGCTGAAGAGGGCCCCGCCGTGCAGGAAGGCACCGCTGAAGAGGGCCCCGCCGTCCAGAAAGGCACCGCTGAAGAGGGCCCCGCCGTCCAGAAAGGCACCGCTGAAGAGGGCCCTGCCGTGCAGGAAGGCACCGCTGAAGAGGGCCCCGCCGTGCAGGAAGGCACCGCTGAAGAGGGCCCCGCTGTGCAGGAAGGCACCGCTGAAGAGGGCCCCGCCGTCCAGAAAGGCACCGCTGAAGAGGGCCCCGCCGTCCAGAAAGGCACCGCTGAAGAGGGCCCCGCCGTGCAGGAAGGCACCGCTGAAGAGGGCCCCGCCGTGCAGAAAGGCACCGCTGAAGAGGGCCCCGCCGTGCAGGAGGGCACCGCTGAAGAGGGCCCCGCCGTGCAGGAAGGCACCGCTGAAGAGGGCCCCGCCGTCCAGAAAGGCACCGCTGAAGAGGGCCCCGCCGTGCAGGAAGGCACCGCTGAAGAGGGCCCCGCCGTGCAGGAAGGCACCGCTGAAGAGGGCCCCGCCGTGCAGGAAGGCACCGCTGAAGAGGGCCCGCCGTGCAGGAAGGCACTGCTGAAGAGGGCCCCGCCGTCCAGAAAGGCACCGCTGAAGAGGGCCCCGCCAAGACAGGCCCGCTCCGCTGGGCCCTTCCTGTCAAGCACCGCTCCGCCGGGCCCTTCCTGTCAAGCACCGCTCCGCCGGGCCCTTCCTGTCAAGCACCGCTCCGCTGGGCCCTTCCTGTCAAGCACCGCTCCGCCGGGCCCTTCCTGTCAAGCACCGCTCCGCCGGGCCCTTCCTGTCAAGCACCGCTCCGCCGGGCCCTTCCTGTCAAGCACCGCTCCGCCGGGCCCTTCCTGTCAAGCACCGCTCCACCGGGCCCTTCCTATCAAGCACTGCTCCGCCGGGCCCTTCCTGTCAAGCACCGCTCCGCTGGGCCCTTACTGTCAAGCACCACTCCGCCGGGCACCGCCGTCTCAAGCACCGCTCCTCTGGGCCCCGCCGTCTCAAGCACCGCTGGCCCATTGACAGTGCCGGTTCTGTGTCGAGCTACTGTTCACGCTGCACTCGGCCCACCCTGCCTCCTCCATTGCCTGTGGAGACTGTTATCCACTTGAGAGACTGTGGCTTTGCACTCCCCAGGATGGCACAGTGGGCAGCCCACCCACTGTAGAGACTTGAGAGACTGTGGCTTTGCACTCCCCAGGATGGCACAGTGGGCAGCCCACCCACTGTAGAGACTTGAGAGACTGTGGCTTTGCACTACCCAGGATGGCACAGTGGGCATGGTGGACCCTTCGTGGATCTGGCGTTGTGGACTCATGTGGCTGAGGTGACCCCCTTTCCCTTCCCCCTGAGGTGCCTGTAGTTTTGTCATCTGATGCCCCAGCAGTGTTCTCTCCAACGGACTCAGGTCTCCTGTGTGGGCTTTGCCCGTGTGATGGTACACTTTGGCCCACGGACACTTGCTATTTCAGTGACTGTGCAGGACTTATTGCCTCTATTTATCGTTGACGCAATGTTTTAACTTGGTTTATATTATTCAATTTCCGATTTTAGCATGACTTGAATGAACCTATTTTATTAATATATTTGGTTTCTCACTTTAATTGATTCTTTTCATTATTCCGGGGGGTTTGGGTGGTGTCAGTTTGACTTGGTGCTCTGCATTGTTGTGTAGATAGTTGGGGGGTGGGTGTATTGCGTATGTGTGTGCCCGTAACCCTTCCTCCTCCCCCCTCCCCTGTGTCGTAGGTGCGGTACTCACCGTTGTCGTCTGCGCCGGAGTTCGTACTCGTGGTAGATGAGCAGGTAGACGAGAGCAGGTAGGATGTTCAATTCGGGCTCCATACTGTCCTCCGTCCTCGTAGAGTGTATAGAGGTGAGCGTTTTCCCGTTCGTAGTCTGTTTCCGCAGTGTTTTTATCGGCGGGGCTCCCGCCCCGGAAAAGGTGGCGGATTGGTGAGTTGTGATAGGGTGGGCGGTACGTTGTCTGCCGCCTGCCTGTTGGCGGTGACCGCCGCGCTGTTTGTTTGTCCCGCCGTAGCGGTCGGAGTGTTAAGGTGGCGGTCTGTGTTGGCGGTTCCCACCAGGGTCAGAATTAATTTTTTTTTACCGCCAGCCTGTTGGCGGGTTGGCCGCCGCTTTATCACTGACCGCCAGGGTCAGAATGACCCCCATAGTGTAATGTCCTGGAATAGTATTTTTTCCCATGATGAAAAATAATTGTAGGACAAAAAAAAGTATATCCAGAAATGGAAATTTGGCTAACACTGACTACCGTAATTAAGGTATTAATGTTTATATTATCTGGAGAACTTCTTTGTATCATTACACATAAATATTTCTTCACCATAGTTATAGAAAGTGATGGGACAACCTTAGATACACAGTTTGAACAAAAGTTTGAGTGCACATTTTTATATAATATGCCATTTTGAATTACAATCAGGAATGGGGAGGTATACAAATCTTTCAAATTCCGTGACTGTTGAGAAAGCATTCAAGCACTGGAACCATTCATGTTCCTAATGGTAGCTTAGAGAAAAACATTCCTGTATGTGGGAAACTCTCATTAGCTACAATTTCCAGAATAGTCATACAAACTTCCTGGGCATCCTGTTGTTCATTTATAGAGAAGCGAACAGATCCTGTGCAAATTTCCACAGAATCACTCATACCACTTGTAGATTGGCCCAATTGTTTATCCAACTAAAGTAGGGAATACAAATTAACTGCAGTCTTACAAAAAGGCCAATATTAAGGCACACACACACACTAAACTGACAGAATACTGCCACAAGCATATATCCACCAGACCAAAGGTCAGTGGTAAAGAGTTGCTATGAACACCCATACCGTTACGCCAATAAAACTACACCCACCACTTTATGACCCACGAATCACCATGGTGGACATTCAACAGCGGTAAACCATTGGCGGTATACACCGACGTGGTCAGAATGGCCACCAAAATTCAAAACAATACAACATTGGACAAAATAAAAATCACACACCTGACACTCATACACACACCACACACACCCACAGCACTATAATACACACACACACACATTACACACAACCCTTTACGAACATGAAAAGACTGCAATAGCTAGCCATGCAAATCATAGAGACAACTACACACACACACACCACAAACACCCATTCATCTGTCACGCACCCCACATCACACACTCCACCACATCACTCAACACCCTCTGCACAACACACACTACACAACACCCATGTTCCCACTAGGGCACCCCCGTTTCACAGATGAGGAGTTGCAGGTCATGGTGGAGGAAATAGTCAGGGTAGAGAAACAGCTGTTTGGAACACAGGTACAGCAAATATCCATTGCCAGGAAGATGGAGTTATGGTAAAGAATTGTGGACAGGGTGATCACCATGAGACAGCATCCAAGAACAAGGGACGGCATCAGGAAGAGGTGGAATGACCTATGGGGGAAGGTACGTTCCGTGGCAACAAGGCACCAGCTTGCCATCCAGAGGACTGGTGGTGGACCCTCACTTTCCCCACTACAGCTCACAGCATGGGAGGAGCAAGTCTTAGCAATACTGCATCCTGACTGATTCACTGGAGAAGCCAGAGGACTGGACACTGGTGAGTTGATATTTGTTACTTATCACCTCCCATACCTGCATGCCATCTCACCCTCTCACCCTGACTCCCATCACTCCACTCCATCCCACACAGTGCACCTATACATGTGACTAACCCCAATGCCAATCCCTGCATACCATACCAATTCATGTACAGCTCTCCCAGCCCTGCATGTAAACCCATCACCAAAGCATGCACAGCATGGAGAACTAACAATCCCACAATACATCACCCAACACAAACAAAAGTGTCAGGGCAATAGCAACGATAAAGGGGAAGCTAGGGATGTGCAATATGTCACAGACATGAAGCATAATACATCACTTACACCTCCACAGGTTCCCAGCCAATTCCAGCGGCGAGGAGGTGCCATGGCTATCCAGTCCCCCAAAAGAAGATACCCCAGTGATGACAGTAACTCTGGACTTCTGGAGCTGGATGAACTACCTGGCTCATCATGGATCTCTGGTCAGTCGACAAACCCAGCCCACTCCCAGTCCACCACAGTGCCTCCCCCTCAGGATCCAACACCACTGCACCTACCCAATGTCCGAACACCTCTGTCCGCAGACATGTCAATCAGCAGTGTGCCCACCTGTACATGGACCCCAGTCAACACCTCAATGACAAGACAATTAAGGTCCTGGGGTCAGTGGCAGTGGGCACACCATTCAGGGGACACCGGTACAGACAGGACCAATACCCTGGACTTACTTCTACCATCATGCCATTCCATTGCACTTTTCCATCTATAAATTCCACTAATATAAACACCCTTGAACACAACTTGAGTGATAGCGTTTTATGTGATGAAAATATGCAAATATGGAAACAGTCACATCTTGAGCAAATTGCATGAACACTGTGGTAGCATACACATAATGAACTGTAGCTGTCTGTGGACATCACATCAGTACACAGTTGTTATAACACCAACATCTGCAACATGAGAAGGCATATGTGACAGTCAGTTAAGATACAAAGGAAGTGAATGCCAACCTGCTACAGCCACACTGGAAACAAAATAATCCAAGGAATGGTCAGTTCCACTGTCTCACCTGCGTGTCAATGGAAGTATTGATGTATAACTGGTGTTCTGTTGTCCACATCCTCATCCTCTGCCTCCTCATCCTCACTGTCCTCAAGGTCCACTGCTGCCACAGGGGCATCTCCAATCTCCTCCTCCTGCAGATAAGGCACATGTCGTCTGAGGGCCAGGTTGTGCAACATGCAGTATCCTACTACTATCTGGCATACCTTCTCAGGGGAGTAGCACAGAGATCGACTTGTCAGATGGCGGCATCTGAACCTGGCTTTCAGGAGGCCGAAGGTACGTTCTATGATACGCCTGGTTTGCCCATGTGCATCATTATACCGATTCTCAGCCCCGGTTCCTGGCATTCCTCACAGGGGACAGGAGCCACAGTAAGTTTGGGTAGCCAGAGTCACCTGCAAGTATTGAGGGATAAATATTAGCCTTGCACAATGGTAGAGGACTAACTTCTGAAGGCATTTACTGACATACATTGGGTGGGGACTTTGGCTCACCTATTAGCCACACCCTGTGCCTCTGTTGTTGTGCTATCACATTTGGGATGCTGCTATTCCTCAGGACGAAGGTGTCATGCACCGACCTAGGATACTTGGCAGTGACCTGGGAGATGAACTGGTCCACCAGGCACACCATTTGCACATTGAGTGAGTGGAAACTCTTCCGATTCCTGAACACCTGTTCATTGTTCCGGGGGGTAGAACAAATGCAATATGTGTTCCGTCAATCACCCCAATGATATTTGGTATATCTCCCATTGCATAGAATCCTATCTTCACTGTGGAAAAATCTTCCACTTGGGGGAAAGTGATGTAGCTGCACATGTGTTTGACTAAAGCAGACAAAAACTTTGCCAGCACGATTGAGAACATTGGCTGTGACATTCCTGCTGCCAAGCCCACTGTCACTTGGAATGAACCAGTTGCAAAGAAATGGAGCACTGGTCAGGCTCCAATTGTGCACACAGCTCTGCAATTGTGGTCCTGTCCAGTCTCTAGGTCATTATTATGTGCCTGTCCTCAAGTGTGGCCAAGTTCACAAGGGGTCTTTACACGAGGTCTTGTCTCCTCCTCCCATCCCTCTGCAGTGGTAGATACCAAGTGACACAAGAGTGAGTAGGGTGTCACAAATTGAACAATGGAACCACCACCTCAGTGTACATAGAGCATGTATGTGGTGGGGCAATGTGAATGGCAATGTATGTGCAATTTACAGCAATGACACAGTTCTTAACTTTTAAATGTTGTCCACCACAATAAAATGGCGATTGACTGTCCTGTATGTAGGGAGAGGTGGAAGTGAGGTAACTCCGCCGGTGTTGGGTGTCATGGCTGAAGGGGGTATTGCACCTCTGTGCTATTCCTCATTGGCTACTGTAGGGCTCTATGGAGTTGAGTGGCCAATGGGGCTCACCAGCGGTGCTGACGGTTCACACCGCAATGAACGTCACTGCCATTTTCTGTCTAAAACCTCACTTGATTCCTGACTTTCCACAGGGCGACACCTCCACTGCATGTGCTGCTGTGAACTGTGTCTGGAAACTGCCATGGCCCGTGTGACCAGGGAAAGGGCCCCTGCCTTCACTTCAGAGTATTTGAAGCCCTTGGCGGATGTGGTCCTACCCCTATATGGACAGCTGTATGGTCCTCCAGACCAACAGGTGAATACACCATGGGCACAATTCATGTGACAAGGTTGAATGGAGATGTGCGTGCTAGCAGCATGTCATTTGGTGGGGGGATTTCTGGTGGTAGTGTACATGGTGGGCACCGGGTGATGTGTGTGCCAATGGTATTTGTGGGCCATATGTGTGACAGGCTGGATTGTATGTTTAATGGTGTTGTCCTGTCTGTATTACCTCTCCAGGTCAGCACCCATCAAAAGAAGGGATTGTGGCGTTCCATCGCCAAGGACGTTCGGACCCTGGTGGTCTACAGCAGGCAGAGAACCCACTGTAGTAAAGGTGGGAGGACTTGAAACGCTGGGCTCGGAAGACTGCAGATGCCCAGCTGGGGATGGCCTCCCAATAAGTGCGGGTACCCATCGGAACCTGACACCTCTGATGGCCTGCATACTGGCGGTGGCCTACCCAGAGATGTATGGGTGCTTGAGGATAGCACAGCAGCTGCAAGGGGGTGAGTACAGTGAGTGTGACAAACCTGCTTGTTGGCTGGTATGAGATCATTGTGGTGGGTTTCAGTTAGTGGGTACCCCTTAATGACAGCTCAGACATTGCTGGGTGGTCTAGCTCAAGGTAAATGGGTGTATAACATAATCTTGTAATCTAGCTAGGTGGCATTACAGGTCAGACAGGGCATAGTGGGTCCAGGAGGGGTGCATATGGCAGTGGTTGGCTCTCATCTTGCTGTGTTACCTAGCCAATGGAATGCCAGTGCTTTGCACAGTGCTCAATCTTGATCTCTGTGTGCAATGGTAATGTGTATGCCATATGTCATGTTGCTTCTGTAATTGACCCAGAACTCCCTTCCTCTCTCTCCCCCTTATTTACTTCTGTCATCCTGTCCATGTGTGCATTAGCATCATCTGCGGATCCAGGGCACCGGCAACAGATGGAGCTGGATCCCCCAGGACGCAGAGTCCACTGATGCCGAGGGGACCAGTAGGACGGAGGGTGAGGGAAGCTCCATGGCGGAGACAGAAGGTGACAACACTGACTCTGATTTGTCCTCTGATGTTAGCCCCCTGTGGTGATGGAACCATCCCAGCTACTGGTACATCAGCACCCCCATACCAGCACTGCCCTCCCAGTAGCCCCCCACTGAGTTGGCTGTGCCTAGTCACCCACGAGGGTGGGCATCTCCTTCACCCCAGGCACCTCAGCCCTGCCCCAGTGAGCCCTGCTGTCCTCAGTGAGGAGGCTATTTATCTCCTGAGATCCATCTCTGTAGGGGCTGGCATCCCAGATGCAGCAGTGCAATACATACCTGGAGGGCATCTACGGTGGGTTGGCGGCCCTACAGAGATCGTAAAGGCTTTGGCCTCCTCACTGATGGCAGCCAGTGTCCCTGGTCCTACTGCCCCCCCCAACTACCACTTCGCAGTCCCAGTCTTCTCAACCCCAACCCATCCCATGCACACATATAGACAAGTATGTACACAAAATATCAGACAAGAGTAGCACAGTCAAACACAGGCAGCACACTTCAGGCCACAAGCACTCACACAAACAACAGACGTCGCACACACAACATCCACTGCCTCCACTGTATGCCCCTGCTCCTCCCCCTCCTACCTCACAGTCACATCCACACTCACACCTTCATGCACTGCATCAACAGCCACCACCACCATCACTCATCAAGCAGCACACGCACCTCACTTGCAGACATCTCCACAATATCTATCCTCGCGTCCCCTTTGTCCTCTCCCACCCTGTCTGCCCCCCTCCTAAGAGACACAAAAGCATGCACTCAGACTCCCAGCAGCCATCATACTTACACATGCTACACTGCCCATGAATCAGCACCCAAGTCCAGCAGATGTATACCCGCAACCTCCACTCCCATCCCTCCTCCCAAATCCTGCCCCAGCGTCCCTAAGAAGCTTTTCCTTGCCATCTTGACCTCTTCCCTCCTCCCCCACCCCCCATCCTGCCTGTAAGGGCAGGGTCCGAATGACTCAGCACAGCACCTCAGCCAAAAAGTCTGCCACTGCTCCCATCAGATCCTCAGCTGCTTGCACAAAGGGGCCCAAGAGTGTGATGGCTGCCACTCCTAATGTGATCACACCTCCACCTCAGAAAGGGAGAACTATGGTGGTGAAAACCAAGGGACAAGAGATGGGGACAGTGGTGGCACCTCCTAGTCGTGGATGCAAGAAAGGGAAGGTTCTCACTCCACCACCCAAGAAAGGGAAGGATCCCACTATACTACAGAAGAAAGGGAAGGATCCCACTCTACCACCAAAGAGAGGCAAGAGGTCCCCTCCACCAGCAGTGGGCAAGGAGACCTCACCTCCAGCAGAGGCAGCCAGGGTGACACCTCCACCAGCAGTGGGCAAGGAGCCCTTACCTCCAGCAGAGGCAGCCAGGGTAACACCTCCACCAGCAGTGGACAAGGAGACCTCACCTCCAGCAGAGGCAGCCAGGGTAACACCTCCACCAGCAGTGGGCAAGGAACCGTCACCCCCAGCAGAGGCAGCCAGGATGAAACCTTCACCAGCAGTGGGCAAGGAGCCTTCACCTCCAGCAGAGGGTGTGTAGGCCACCCACCAGAGACAATTGGGCAAGGAGCCCCCTCCAGAACCATTGGGCATGATATCCACTCCAGAGACTGCGGCCTAAGACACCCCACCAGAGACAATTGGGCAAGGAGACCCCTCCAGAACCAGTAGGCATGATACCCACGCCAGAGACTGTGGCCTAAGACTCCCCCCCATGGACAGAGGGCAAGGAGCCCCCTCCAGAACCAGTGGGCATAATACCTACTCCAGAGACTGTGACCAAAAACTTCCCTCCAGGGACAGTGGACAAGGGCCCCCCTCCAGAACCAGTGGGCATGTTACCCACTTCAGCTGGGGTGCCCCATCCCCACCCTTCTTCCCCCTGAGATGCCTGCCCATCTCCAACATGAAGCCCATGCACAGTGTAGTCCGGATGATGTCAGAAATCCAGTTGGAGCTTGGACTGTGCCCTGTGGCCATGTGAGCCTTTTGTCCTTTGACTGGCCATTGACCCTGTCTAGACATTGATGCCTGTTTTTGGTATCGCATGGACAATATGGTGGCTGTTGGCATCATATTACAGTATAAGTTATACCTCAATGTCGTTCTTGTTTTAATTAGACATGGATCCTGTGGCATTGGTTTGACTCTGCAGCTGGTTGTGTGTATGGTGTGTGTGTGAATGGTGTGTTGTGTGAGTGGGTGTGTCACTCTCCTTTTCCTCACTCCCTTGTGTGCTAAGTGGCTGTACTCACTGTCGTCATCTTCATCAACATTGGTGTTCTTGGCGAACCATGGCATAGAAGAGCATGGGGAAGGCTTGAAGTTCCAGGTCCATGGCGGCAGAGGTCTTCTCTGTGTCTCTGATGGTGAGTCTTCGTTTTCTCTGTAATGTTTTTGCCAGTCTTTTGATGGCATTGGTACCACGCCGGAAATCATGGTGGTTTGCTATGTCATAAAATGGTAGGCGGTACCTTGTCTTCCTCCCGGCTGTTGATGGCTACCGCCGTGGTCAGTGGTGTTAACGCGCTGGCGGTTGGTGTGGTACATTGGCTGTCTATGAGAGGTATCACCGCCATGTTCATAATTTGGCGATATTCACGGCCAGCCTGTTGGTGGTATTACCGCCACTTCAACAGTCATCGCCAATGTCATAATAACCACCTATATGTGCCTACACAGAAGGTGTCTGCATTAATTTTAGTGTAATCTAGATATATCATATATAGACCTGGTAATGTTTTCACACTGGATAAAGCAACACATCCCATACCCTCTTTAAAAACAGTTGAGACATTGCTAATTATTGCATAATCCAAGCTTATATCTTGAAATGTATGTATTGTTACAGCAGAAGCTAAATGAAAAGGAAATTGTTCTCTTATACATCTGAACCGTATGTACCAAATCTCCACTTACAGGTCTATGTTCTACATTCAAATTGCATCATGAATTGTCACAGCATTTTTTGCAAAGAGATGGGTATTTTTCAAAACCGGCAGTATGTGACACAGATTTCTCTACATTTAATAATTTTATAGATAAAGATTTCAATATAGAAAATATTTGCTCTATGAGTTTCAAAACAAACTTTACATGGTAAATTTATAATTGATTTATTTTCTGTTGATAGTACTCCTATGTTTAAATCACTGCATTCTTTTAGGGTTGACACTAAACAAACAATGGGTAGTACTTTGAAAAGAAGAGAATGCATAACTTCTTCTGAAGTTTTGAAATGTGGGAATAAAATAGGCATACTTCTTGTAGAAGCATTCTTTTGCATTTTCTGTAAAAATTCCTAACCTAATATTTTTTAATATTTTCACATATTATTCATAATAATATAATATAATATCAACATTACCTATACTTCCTATACTTTCTTTGGGTGTCACTGTTTGGGTCCCCTTTAACTGCAGTAAGTTAAAGTAGATTGCCAAAAACAATCACGTTTCCCACCAAATAGATTATCATTTGGGCGGTCATTGCAACATTGGCGGTAAAAGCCGCTTACCGCCGTGCAGAAGAGCGCCAACACACCGCAGCGGTCGTGGAAATCCGCCACAGCTATTATGACCCACAGCTTGGAATCCACCAAAATTCAGACACCCACACAAGTCCGCAACACCAAAGGTCAGTGATAAACTGGCGAAAACAAAACCTCCACTGTCACGCCAACAGAAATATGCCCACACTATCACGACACACAAATCCACGCAGCGGTCTTTCAACTGCAGTATTCAATTGGCGGTACACACTGCTGCGCTCAAAATACACACACATTAACAAAACACAACCACATTGGACAATTCCAAATACACACACCTGATACACATACACACACTACTCCCACACACCCACAAACCCCTACAACCAGAATCACCAAAAGAAGGCCAGAGAGAGACACCACAAACAACTACCAAGCATCCACAAGCACACAATACCATCACCCACAGAACTTCCACGCACCTCACACAACACACCACTAAATATCACCATACTTATCACTACACACACCACCCCACACATCACCCACACCACCCCATGGCCCAGCAAAGACACCCCAGGTTCTCTGAGGAGGAGCTCAGGGTCATGGTGGAGGAAATCGTCCGGGTAGCGCCACAGCTATTCGGAGCACAGGTGCAGCACACCTCCATACGGATGACATCAGGAAGAGGTGGAACGACCTACGGGGAAGGTGTGTTCCGTGGTCTCAAGACACCACCTTGCTGTTCAGCGGACTGGCGGCAGACCCCCACCTCCTCCCCCACAACTAACAACATGGGAGGAGCAAGTCTTGGTGATTCTGCATCCTGAGTGCCTCGCAGGAGTAGATGGAGGAATGGACTCTGGTAAGTCAAATCTTAACTATTACATCCCCCACCCTACCTGCATGTTATCACATACCCCCACCCTCACCCTCACCCCCATCACTCCAACTCCTCACAAATGTCCCAATATCACAAACCACACATCCCAACACCAAGCCCTGCATGCAATAACAAAGCATGGACACCCATCACCAATGCATGGCCACTGCACATACCCATACACCCCCCTAACCAACCTCTCACAAGGTCCCACACAGGAATGCAAGCACTGGGGTACACGGTCACCCACCTATTGCACACCATAGCACTCACAGATGTAATAAACATCCCTTTATAGCCCTGCAGGACCCCTACCCAACGTCACCAGACAGGATGGTCCACACATGTCCCCACCACCAACAGAAGAGGCCCACAGTGATTAAAGCAGTTCTGTCCAACTGGATCTAGATGACCAGCCCGGCCCATCGGGGACCTCTGGACAGTCGGTTCCCCTCACACAGTCACAGGCCACCACAGAGCTTCACCCCACTGGAAACACCAGCACAGCACCCACCCAGCGGGTTCATACCTCTGTCCCCAGGACAAATCAATCAGCAGTGTGTCCACCACTACAGGGAACCAAGGCTAACCCACCACCCCAACAACAACAGGGACCTGGGGGCAGTGGTAGTGGGCACACCGTTCAGGGGACAGAGGCCCAGGAACACAGGGGAACTGGAAGGGCTGCTGTGCGACAGGGGGAGGACAGGCCAAGGGAACCCACTCTCCACGAGGCCCTCTCCAGCATCATGGGAGCCTACCACCACTCCCAGGAGACGATGGCAGCGTTACTGGCCAAGTTTCAGGAGACCCAGCGCCTGCAGGAGGAACAGTATTTGGGCTTCAGGGAGGAACTCAGGTCCATCAATTCTACCCTGGGCACCATCGTAGGGGTGCTGAAGGAAGTACTCAACACCAGGAAGGACACTGTGGTACAACACGGGGTCCCTGACACGAGCCTGAACGATGAACTGCCCACCACCTCCGCTGGCGCTAGTGGACAGGACGCCCTGCAACAGGACCACCATACCAGCACCCCACCCCCTGCAGAGGGAGAACCACCCCGCAAATGGTCCCTGAGATCCAGGACAAAGACAGAGAACGATGCCAAGACCCCCGCCAAGAAATTAGACCACCCTGAATGTCATCCTTCTGTCCCACTTTGTCACCCTGTCCATCCTCAAACTGCCCCAGCTCCACTTCCTATGCCCATGTGGGCAGTGCACCTGTGAGACTAATAGACTGGACTCTACCATGGACATTCCTCCACCATCACCCCTCACCATTTTACAACACCCTCCAATATTGAGCACTTAAATAAACACCCTTGAAGCACAAAACAATCTGGAGTCAGTCTGTGATTTCAAATTTGTGTATTAGCAATTACAGTGACAAAATGCTCTTTCAATTGTAATGTCAACATACCTATGTCACACAGCTCTAGTCCATGAGGAAACACAGCAGATGTCACACAGTGGGACCCACATCTGTGAAATCGTAAGGGAAATTAACAACTCAGTGACGATACACTGGGTGAAAACGACAGACAGTAGGGAGGTAGTAGTGTTAAAGTACATGTAGTAGGCAGGTGTTAATTCCTACCTGTGTCTCACTGGAAGTATTGCAGGGTCACAGAGGTCCTGTTATCGATGTCTTCTTCTGCTTCCTCATCCTCACTGTCCACAGCCTCCACAGCTGCAACAATAACACCATCTGGGCCATCCTCCTGCAGAAAAGGCACCTGTCGTCGCAAAGCTAAGTTGTGAAGCATACAGCAGGCCACGATGATCTGGCACACCTTCTTTGATGAGTAAAATAGGGATCCACCTGTCATATGGAGGCACCTGAACCTGGCCTTCAGGAGGCCGAAGGTCCGCTCTATTATCCGCCCAGTTCGCCCATGGGCCTCATTGTATCATTCCTCTGCCGTTGTCCTGGGATTCCTCACTGAGGCCAGTAGACATGACAGGTTGGGGTAACCAGAGTCACCTGCAAATGGCGAGGGACAACTGTTAGACATACACTAACCTGGAGGGATATCCCCAGACCCAGACAACCATTCCCACTGACTTGCTTCCAGGTGCTCACCTAATAGCCACACACGGTGCCTCTCGAGTTGACCCATCACATAAGGGATGCTGCTATTCAACAGCATGTAAGCGTCATGCACTGAGCCAGGGGATTTGGCATTCACATGGGAGATGTACTGGTCCAAACACACCATCTGCACATTCATGGAATGATAACTCTTCCGGTTTCTGTACACCTGTTCACTCCTGCGGGGGGTACCAAAGCCACATGTATCCCATCAATGGCACCTATGATGTTGGGGATATGTCCAAGGGCACAGAAGTCACCTTTCACTGTAGGCAAATCCTCCACCTGAGGGAAAACGATGTAGCTCCGCATGTGTTTCCACAGGGCAGACAACACTCTGGACAAAACTTTGGAAAACATAGGCTGGGACATCCCTGATGCTCTGGCCACTGTTGTTTGAAATGACCCACTTGCAAGGAAATGGAGTACTGACAGCACCTGCACTTGATGGGGGATTCCTGTGGGATGGCGGATAGCTGACATCAGGTATGGCTCCAGCTGGGCAGCCAGTTCCAGGATTGTGGCACGATCAAGCCTGTAGGTGATGATCACATGTCTTTCCTCCATTGTCGACAAGTCCACCAGCGGTCTGTACACCGGAGGATGGCGCCATCTCCTCACATGTCCCAGCGGACGGTGCCAATGAAGGACAACAGCGAGTACAGAGTCAACCAACTCAGAGGTACGTTCCCACAGCTTACACAGAACACGAATCATAATCAGAAATTTGGCCTGTATGAGTGTTGAAGCAAGGCCTAGGTATGTGTGACGCAGTTAAAAATTAAGCCATGTGGGCCCATGAAATGGCAGATGCCTGACCTGTAAAGTGGGACAATGGGACGTGAGGTAACAGCGCTGGCGTTGTACACCGTCGCAGTAGTCGGTCGAAGACCGCGGCGCAATTCTGCATTGGTGAACATTGGACCCTATAGGTCCCAGGAGCCAATGATGATGTACGCTGGCGGTGACGGTACACACCGTCGCGGACGTGACCACCATTTTCTATCTATTCAATCACTCAATACCTGAACTTCAACAGGAGAGGACCTACACTGCAAGTGCTGCTGTGACCTCAGTCTGGAAGAGACAATGGCTTGTGCGTCTGGGGAAAGGGCCCCTGCCTTCACACCGGAGGAGTTGGAGAAACTCGTGGATGGGGTCCTCCCCCAGTACATGCTACCCTACGGTCCTCCAGACAAACATGTAAGTACACTGGGAGCATGCCATATGGGCTATGCCTGTGTGGAGTGGGGTGGATGAAAGATGGGGGGGGGATTGAGGCGTGCATAAAACGATGGTGAGCGCATGTGCCACATGGCAAGGGTAGGGATGGGGGCCAATGACTGTGACGGTGCAGTTGGTAATAACTTTTCTTTTCCCCCTGTACAATTTGTGTAGGTCAGCGCCCACAAGAAAAAGGATATTTGGCCTGCCATAGCCAAGGAAGTCTGTACCCTGGGGGTCCACCACAGGCAGAGCACCCACTGCCGTAAGAGATGGGAGGACATTCGCTGCTGGAGCAAGAAGACGGTGGAGGCCCAGCTGGGGATGGCCTCCCAACGTGGGAGGGGTTCCCGTCACACCATGACCCCCCTGATGTTCAGGATCCTGGCGGTGGCGTACACCGAGTTGGATGGGCGCTTGAGGGCATCAGAGCAGCCACAAGGAGGTGAGTACACTCTCATTCTGCTGATTTTGCATGCAGTGGAAGTGTAGGAAGTTGGCTCTGTATGCACTATTTCAAAGTAAGGAATAGTATGCACAGAGTCCAAGGGTTCCCCTTAGAGGTAAGATAGTGGCAAAAAGAGATAATACTAATGCTCTATTTTGTGGTAGTGTGGTCGAGCAGTAGGCTTATCAAAGGAGTAGTGTTAAGCATTTGTTGTACATACACACAGGCAATAAATGAGGAACACACACTCAGAGACAATTCCAGGCCAATAGGTTTTTGTATAGAAAAATATCTTTTCTTAGTTTATTTTAGGAACCACAGGTTCAAATTCTACATGTAATACTTTGCATGAAAGGTATTGCAGGTAAGTACTTTAGGAACTTTGAATAATCACAATAGCATATATACTTTTCAAATAAAACACATATAGCTATTTTAAAACTAGACACAGTGCAATTTTCACAGTTCCTAGGGGAGGTAAGTAATTGTTAGTAATTGTTAGTTCTTGCAGGTAAGTAAACCACCTACGGGGTTCAGGTTTGGGTCCAAGGTAGCCCACCGTTGGGGGTTCAGAGCATCCCCAAAGTTACCACACCAGCAGCTCAGGGCCGGTCAGGTGCAGAGTTCAAAGTGGTGCCCAAAACGCATAGGCTTCAATGGAGAAGGGGGTGCCCCGGTTCCAGTCTGCCAGCAGGTAAGTACCTGCCTCTTCGGAGGGCAGACCAGGGGGGTTTTGTAGGGCACTGGGGGGGACACAAGTTAGCACAGAAAGTACACCCTCAGCGGCACGGGGGCGGCCGGGTGCAGTGTGCAAACACACATCGGGTTTTCAATTGGAATCAATGGGAGACCAAGGGGTCTCTTCAGCGATGCAGGCAGGCAAGGGGGGGGGCTCCTCAGGGTAGCCACCACCTGGGCAAGGGAGAGGGCCTCCTGGGGGTCACTCCTGCACTGGAGTTCCGATCCTTCAGGTCCTGGGGGCTGCAGGTGTAGGGTCTTTTCCAGGCATCGGGATCTGGGAGTCAGGCAGTCGCGGTCAGGGGGAGCCTCGGGATTCCCTCTGCAGGCGTCGCTGTGGGGGCTCAGGGGGGACAACTTTGGCTACTCACAGTCTCGGAGACACCGGAGGGTCCTCCCTGAAGTTGTTTCTCCACCAGTCGAGTCGGGGTCGCCGGGTGCAGGGTTGCAAGTCTCACGCTTCTGGCGGGAAACTCTGTTGTCTTTAAGTTGCTCCTTTGGAAACACAGTTGCAGTCTTGGGTGAACAGGGCCGCTGTTCTCGGGAATTTCTTGGTCCTATTAGAGCAGGGCAGTCCTCTGAGGATTCAGAGGTCGCTGGTCCTGGGGAAAGTGTCGCTGGAGCAGTTTTCTTCCGAAGGGGGGAGACAGGCCGGTAGAGCTGGGGCCAAGGCAGTTGGTGTCTCCGTCTTCTCTGCAGGGTTTTTCAGCTCAGCAGTCCTCTTCTTCTTAGGTTGCAGGAATCTGCGTTCCTAGGTTCAGGGGAGCCCTTAAATACTAAATTTAAGGGCGTGTTTAGGTCTGGGGGGTTAGTAGCCAATGGCTACAAGCCCTGAGGGTGGGTACACCCTCTTTGTGCATCCTCCCAAGGGGAGGGGGTCACATTCCTATCCCTATTGGGGGAATCCTCCATCTGCAAGATGGAGGATTTCTAAAAGTTAGAGTCACCTCAGCTCAGGACACCTTAGGGGCTGTCCTGCCTGGCCAGTGACTCCTCCTTGTTATTCTCATTATTTCCTCCGGCCTTGCCCCCAAAAGTGGGGCCGTGGCCGGAGGGGGAGGGCAACTCCACTAGCTGGAGTGCCCTGTGGTGCTGGAACAAAGGGGGTGAGCCTTTGAGGCTCACGGCCAGGTGTTACAGCTCCTGCCTGGGGGAGGTGATAGCATCTCCACCCAGTGCAGGCTTTGTTACTAGCCACAGAGTGACAAAGGCACTCTCCCCATGTGGCCAGCAACATGTCTCGAGTGTGGCAGGCTGCTAAAACCAGTCAGCCTACAAGGGTAGTTGGTTAAGGTTTCAGGGGGCACCTCTAAGGTGCCCTCTGGGGTGTATTTTACAATAAAATGTACACTGGCATCAGTGTGCATTTATTGTGGTGAGAAGTTTGATACCAAAATTCCCAGTTTTCAGTGTAGCCATTATGGTGCTGTGGAGTTCGTGTTTGACAGACTCCCAGACCATATACTCTTATGGCTACCCTGCACTTACAATGTCTAAGGTTTTGCTTAGACACTGTAGGGACACAGTGCTCATGCACTGGTGCCCTCACCTATGGTATAGTGCACCCTGCCTTAGGGCTGTAAGGCCTGCTAGAGGGGTGACTTATCTATACTGCATAGGCAGTGTGAGGTTGGCATGGCACCCTGAGGGGAGTGCCATGTCGACTTACTAGTTTTGTCCTCACCAGTACACACAAGCTGCAAGCAGTGTGTCTGTGCTGAGTGAGGGGTCCCCAGGGTGGCATAAGATATGCTGCAGCCCTTAGAGACCTTCCCTGGCATCAGGGCCCTTGGTACCAGGGGTACCAGTTACAAGGGACTTACCTGGATGCCAGGGTGTGCCAATTGTGTAAAAAAAAGTACAGGTTAGGGAAAGAACACTGGTGCTGGTGCCTGGTTAGCAGGCCTCAGCACACTTTCAAATCAAAACATAGCATCAGCAAAGGCAAAAAGTCAGGGGGTAATCATGCCAAGGAGGCATTTCCTTACACAACCCTCCCCCCAAACAAAAGAGAATGAGACTAACCTTTCCCAAGAGAGTCTTCATTTTCTAAGTGGAAGAACCTGGAAAGGCCATCTGCATTGGCATGGCCAGTCCCAGGTCTGTGTTCCACTATAAAGTCCATTCCCTGTAGGGAGATGGACCACCTCAACAGTTTTGGATGTTCACCTTTCATTTGCATCAGCCATCTGAGAGGTCTGTGGTCAGTTTGAACTACAAAGTGAGTACCAAAGAGGTATGGTCTCAGCTTCTTCAGGGACCAAACCACAGCAAAGGCCTCCCTCTCAGTGTCACTCCAACGCTGCTCCCTGGGGAGTAACCTCCTGCTAATGAAAGCAACAGGCTGGTCAAGGCCATCATCATTTGTTTGGGACAAAACTACCCCTATCCCATGTTCAGAGGCATCTGTCTGCACAATGAACTGCTTGGAGTAATCTGGAGCTTTTAGAACTGGTGCTGTGCACATTGCTTGTTTCAAGGTGTCAAAGGCCTGTTGGCATTCTACAGTCCAGTTTACCTTCTTGGGCATTTTCTTGGAGGTAAGTTCTGTGAGGGCTGTCACTATGGATCCATATCCCTTCACAAACCTCCTGTAATACCCAGTCAAGCCAAGGAATGCCCTGACTTGAGTCTGGGTTTTTGGAGCTGACCAGTCCAGAATAGTCTGGATCTTGGGCTGGAGTGGCTGAACTTGGCCTCCACCTACAAGGTGTCCCAAGTAAACCACAGTTCCCTGCCCTATCTGGCATTTGGATGCCTTGATAGAGAGGCCTGCTGATTGCAGAGCCTTCAAAACCTTCTTCAGGTGGACCAGGTGATCCTGCCAGCTGGAGCTAAAGACAGCAATATTGTCAAGATAAGCTGCACTAAAGGACTCCAAACCAGCAAGGACTTGATTCACCAACCTTTGGAAGGTGGCAGGGGCATTCTTTAAACCAAAGGGCATAACAGTAAACTGATAATGCCCATCAGGTTTGGAGAATGCTGTCTTTTCTTTAGCTCCAGGTGCCATTTTGATTTGCCAGTACCCTGCTGTTAAGTCAAAGGTACTTAAGAATTTGGCAGCACCTAATTTATCAATCAGTTCATCAGCCCTTGGAATGGGATGGGCATCTGTCTTGGTGACAGAATTAAGTCCTCTGTAGTCCACACAAAACCTCATCTCTCTCTTTCCATCTTTGGTGTGAGGTCTGGGGACTAAGACCACTGGGCTAGCCCAGGGGCTGTCAGAGTGCACAATGACTCCCAATTCCAGCATCTTGAGGACTTCTACCTTGATGCTTTCCTTAACTTGGTCAGACTGTCTGAATATTTTGTTTTTGACAGGCATGCTGTCTCCTGTGTCCACATCATGGGTACACAGGTGTGTCTGACCAGGAGTTAGGGAAAAGAGCTCAGCAAACTGTTGCAGGACCTTCCTGCAGTCAGATTGCTGTTGGCCAGAGAGGGTGTCTGAATAGATCACTCCATCTACTGAACCATCCTTAGGGTTTGATGAGAGGAGATCAGGGAGAGGTTCACTCTCAGCTTCCTGGTCCTCATCTGTCACCATCAACAGATTCACATCAGCCCTATCATGGAAGAGCTTTAGGCGGTTCACATGGATCACCCTCTTGGGGCTCCTGCTAGTGCCTAGGTCCACCAGGTAGGTGACCTGACTCTTCTTCTCTAGCACTGGGTAAGGGCCACTCCATCTGTCCTGAAGTGCCCTGGGAGCCACAGGCTCCAAAACCCAGACTTTCTGCCCTGGTTGAAATTCAACCATTGCAGCCATTTGGTCATACCAAAACTTCTGGAGCTGTTGGCTGGCCTCAAGGTTTTTACTTGCCTTTTCCATGTACTCTGCCATCCTTGAACGAAGGCCAAGTACATAGTCCACTATGTCTTGTTTAGGCTCACGAAGAGGTCTCTCCCAGCCTTTTTTCACAAGAGCTAGTGGTCCCCTCACAGGGTGGCCAAACAGAAGTTCAAAGGGTGAGAACCCTACTCCCTTCTGAGGCACCTCTCTGTAAGCGAAAAGCAGACATGGCAAGAGGACATCCCATCTCCTTTTGAGTTTTTCAGGGAGCCCCATGATCATGCCTTTTAATGTCTTGTTGAATCTCTCAACAAGGCCATTAGTTTGTGGATGATAGGGTGTAGTGAATTTATAAGTCACTCCACACTCATTCCACATGTGTTTCAGGTATGGACATGAAGTTGGAACCTCTGTCAGACACCACCTCCTTAGGGAAGCCCACTCTGGTAAAGATACCAATGAGGGCCTTGGCTGCTGCAGGGGCAGTAGTCGACCTAAGGAGAATAGCTTCAGAGTATCTAGTAGCATGATCCACTACTACTAGTATGTACATATTCCCTGAGGCTGTGGGAGGTTCAAGTGGACCCACTATGTACACACCCACTCTTTCAAAGGGGACCCCCACCACTGGAAGTGGAATGAGGGGGGCCTTTAGATGTCCACCTGTCTTACCACTGGCTTGACAGGTGGTACAGGAGACACAAAACTCCTTGACATTCTGGGACATGTTGGGCCAGTAGAAGTGGTTGACTAGTCTCTCCCACGTCTTGGTTTGTCCCAAATGCCCAGCAAGAGGAATATTATGGGCTAAGGTCAGTATGAACTCCCTAAACTCTTGAGGCACTACCACTCTCCTAGTGGCACCAGGTTTGGGATCTCTTGCCTCAGTGTAAAGGAGTCCATCTTCCCAATAGACCCTATGTGTTCCAGTTTTCTTGCCATTGGACTCTTCAGCAGCTTGCTGCCTAAGGCCTTCAAGAGAGGGACAGGTTTCCTGCCCCTTACACAACTGTTCCCTTGAGGGTCCCCCGGGGCCTAAGAGCTCAACCTGATAAGGTTCTAACTCTAGAGGCTCAGTTTCCTCAGAGGGCAGAACTTCTTCCTGAGAAGAGAGGTTCTCTTTTTGTTGCTGTGTTGCAGCTGGTTTCCCAGCTGTCTTTCCTTTTCTCTTGGTAGGCTGGGCCCTTTTTCCAGGCTCCAACTCTACTTTTTCACCCTGAGCCTTGCACTGTGCCCTTGTCTTGACACACACCAGTTCAGGGATACCCAGCATGGCTGCATGGGTTTTCAGTTCTACCTCAGCCCATGCTGAGGACTCCAGGTCATTTCCAAGCAAACAGTCTACTGGGATATTTGAGGAGATCACCACCTGTTTCAGGCCATTGACCCCTCCCCACTCTAAAGTTACCATAGCCATGGGATGTACTTTAGTTTGATTGTCAGCATTGGTGACTGGATAAGTTTGTCCAGCCAGGTATTGACCAGGGGAAACCAGTTTGTCTGTCACCATGGTGACACTGGCACCTGTATCCCTCAGGCCTTCTACACTTGTCCCATTAATTAAGAGCTGCTGCCTGTATTTTTTCATATTAGGAGGCAAGGCAGCCAGTGTGGCTAAATCCACCCCACCCTCAGAGACTAATGTAGCTTCAGTGTGACACCTGATTTGCTCTGGGCACACTCTTGATCCCACTTGGAGACTAGCCATTCCAGCGTTAGCTGGAGTGGAGTTGGAAGTGGTACTTTTCTTGGGACAGGCCTTGTCTCCAGTTTGGTGTCCAGGCTGATTACAGCTACGACACCAGGCCTTTTTGGGATCAAAGTTTTTACCCTTGTACCCAAAATTGTTTTGTGAAGAGGCTCTGGGCCCACCCTCCTGTGCAGGTTTTTGGGGACCTGAAGAAGACTCTTTACTATTTTTGTTTTTGGATGTCTCAACACTCTTCCCCTGGGGAGGCTTTGTGACCCCTTTCTTTTGGTCACCCCCTGTGGAAGTCTTGGTCACCCTAGTCTTGACCCAATGGTCCGCCTTCTTTCCCAATTCTTGGGGAGAAATTGGTCCTAGGTCCACCAGATGCTGATACAGTTTATCATTTGAACAATTACTCAATAGGTGTTCTTTCACAAATAAATTGTACAGCCCATCATAATCATTAACACCACTGCCTTGAATCTAACCATCCAGTGTTTTCACTGAGTAGTCCACAAAATCAACCCAGGTCTGGCTCGAGGATTTTTGAGCCCCCCTGAATCTAATTCTATACTCCTCAGTGGAGAATCCAAAGCCCTCAATCAGGGTTCCCTTCATGAGGTCATAAGATTCTGCATCTTTTCCAGAGAGTGTGAGGAGTCTATCCCTACACTTTACAGTGAACATTTCCCAAAGGAGAGCACCCCAGTGAGATCTGCTTACTTTTCTGGTTACACAAGCCCTCTCAAAAGCTGTGAACCATTTGATGATGTCATCACCATCTTCATATTTAGATACAATCCCTTTAGGGATTTTCAACATGTCAGGAGAATCTCTGACCCTATTTATGTTGCTGCCACCATTGATGGGACCTAGGCCCATCTCTTGTCTTTCCCTTTCTATGGCTATGATCTGTCTTTCCAAAGCCAATCTTTTGGCCATCCTGGCTAGCAGGAGGTCCTCTTCACTGAGGCTATCCTCAGTGATTCCTGAGGTGCTGGTCCCTCCTGTGAGGGAAGCAGCATCTCTGACTATCACAGTTGGAATTAGGGATTGAGGGTCCCTGGGTTCCCTAGTTAGGACTGGAAGTGGGGAATTCTCCTCCAGGTCACTAACATCATCCTCTGGGTTGTCATCCTCAGAGGGGTTGGCTTTTTCAAACTCTGCCAAAAGCTCCTGGAGCTGTAGTTTGGAGGGTCTTGAGCCAATTTTCTTTAGGTTGCAGAGTGACCCTAGCTCCCTCATCTTAAGATGGAGGTAAGGTGTGAGGTCGAGTTCCTCCACATTCATCTCTGCACTAGACATTATGGGGGTCATTCTGACCCTGACGGTCTAAAACCGCCAGGGCCACGAATGACGGAAGCACCGCCAACAGGCTGGTGGTGCTTCCTAGCCCATTCTGACCGCGGCGGTAAAGCCGCGGTCAGAAAACCGGAGCCGGCGGTTTCCCGACGATTTTGCCCCGTCTGGGCTAATCCGCCATGGCAGCGCTGCAAGCAGCGCTTCCATGGGGATTCTGACCCCCTTCCCGCCAGCCTGTTTCTGGCGGTTGTCACCGCCAGGAAGAGGCTGGCGGGAACGGGTGTCTTGGGGCCCCTGGGGGCCCCTGCACTGCCCATGCCACTGGCATGGACAGTGCAGGGGCCCCCTAACATGGCCCCGGCCGGCTTTTCACTGTCTGCCTAGCAGACAGTGAAAAGCGCGACGGGTGCAACTGCACCCGTTGCACGGCCGCAACACCGCCGGCTCCATTCGGAGCCGGCTTCTGTGTTGCAGCCCTCCTTCCCGCTGGGCCGGCGGGCGCTAACATAGTTAGCGCCCGCCGGCCCAGCGGGAAGGTCAGAATGCCGGCAGCGGTCTTCTGACCGTGGAGCGGCCAAATGGCGGTTCCCGCCTGGCGGGCGGCAACCGCCACCCGCCAGAGTCGGAATGACCACCTATGTTTCTAAAAGTTGGAATACTTTTTAAGAATCTAAAACTAGTTCTAGAATCTAATTCAAACTTTGACAAAACTTTTAAACTCTAAAAGAAATGCTAACAGGGACTAACACAAGGCCCTAGCAGGACTTTTAAGAATTTAGAAAAATAATTCAAATTGCAAAAATCAATTTCTAATGACAATTTTTGGAATTTGTCGTGTGATCAGGTATTGGCTGAGTAGTCCAGCAAATGCAAAGTCTTGTACCCCACCGCTGATCCACCAATGTAGGAAGTTGGCTCTGTATGCACTATTTCAAAGTAAGGAATAGTATGCACAGAGTCCAAGGGTTCCCCTTAGAGGTAAGATAGTGGCAAAAAGAGATAATACTAATGCTCTATTTTGTTGTAGTGTGGTCGAGCACTGGGCTTATCAAAGGAGTAGTGTTAAGCATTTGTTGTACATACACACAGGCAATAAATGAGGAACACACACTCAGAGACAATTCCAGGCCAATAGGTTTTTGTATAGAAAAATATCTTTTCTTAGTTTATTTTAGGAACCACAGGTTCAAATTCTACATGTAATACTTTGCATGAAAGGTATTGCAGGTAAGTACTTTAGGAACTTTGAATAATCACAATAGCATATATACTTTTCAAATAAAACACATATAGCTATTTTAAAACTAGACACAGTGCAATTTTCACAGTTCCTAGGGGAGGTAAGTAATTGTTAGTAATTGTTAGTTCTTGCAGGTAAGTAAACCACCTACGGGGTTCAGGTTTGGGTCCAAGGTAGCCCACCGTTGGGGGTTCAGAGCATCCCCAAAGTTACCACACCAGCAGCTCAGGGCCGGTCAGGTGCAGAGTTCAAAGTGGTGCCCAAAACGCATAGGCTTCAATGGAGAAGGGGGTGCCCCGGTTCCAGTCTGCCAGCAGGTAAGTACCTGCCTCTTCGGAGCGCAGACCAGGGGGGTTTTGTAGGGCACTGGGGGGGACACAAGTTAGCACAGAAAGTACACCCTCAGCGGCACGGGGGCGGCCGGGAGCAGTGTGCAAACACACATCGGGTTTTCAATTGGAATCAATGGGAGACCAAGGGGTCTCTTCAGCGATGCAGGCAGGCAAGGGGGGGGGCTCCTCAGGGTAGCCACCACCTGGGCAAGGGAGAGGGCCTCCTGGGGGTCACTCCTGCACTGGAGTTCCGATCATTCAGGTCCTGGGGGCTGCAGGTGTAGGGTCTTTTCCAGGCATCGGGATCTGGGAGTCAGGCAGTCGCGGTCAGGGGGAGCCTCGGGATTCCCTCTGCAGGCGTCGCTGTGGGGGCTCAGGGGGGACAACTTTGGTTACTCACAGTCTCGGAGACACCGGAGGGTCCTCCCTGAAGTTGTTTCTCCACCAGTCGAGTCGGGGTCGCCGGGTGCAGGGTTGCAAGTCTCACGCTTCTGGCGGGAAACTCTGTTGTCTTTAAGTTGCTCCTTTGGAAACACAGTTGCAGTCTTGGGTGAACAGGGCCGCTGTTCTCGGGAATTTCTTGGTCCTATTAGAGCAGGGCAGTCCTCTGAGGATTCAAAGGTCGCTGGTCCTTGGGAAAGTGTCGCTGGAGCAGTTTTCTTCCGAAGGGGGGAGACAGGCCGGTAGAGCTGGGGCCAAGGCAGTTGGTGTCTCCGTCTTCTCTGCAGGGTTTTTCAGCTCAGCAGTCCTCTTCTTCTTAGGTTGCAGGAATCTGCGTTCCTAGGTTCAGGGGAGCCCTTAAATACTAAATTTAAGGGCGTGTTTAGGTCTGGGGGGTTAGTAGCCAATGGCTACAAGCCCTGAGGGTGGGTACACCCTCTTTGTGCATCCTCCCAAGGGGAGGGGGTCACATTCCTATCCCTATTGGGGGAATCCTCCATCTGCAAGATGGAGGATTTCTAAAAGTTAGAGTCACCTCAGCTCAGGACACCTTAGGGGCTGTCCTGCCTGGCCAGTGACTCCTCCTTGTTATTCTCATTATTTCCTCCGGCCTTGCCCCCAAAAGTGGGGCCGTGGCCGGAGGGGGAGGGCAACTCCACTAGCTGGAGTGCCCTGTGGTGCTGGAACAAAGGGGGTGAGCCTTTGAGGCTCACCGCCAGGTGTTACAGCTCCTGCCTGGGGGAGGTGATAGCATCTCCACCCAGTGCAGGCTTTGTTACTAGCCACAGAGTGACAAAGGCACTCTCCCCATGTGGCCAGCAACATGTCTCGAGTGTGGCAGGCTGCTAAAACCAGTCAGCCTACAAGGGTAGTTGGTTAAGGTTTCAGGGGGCACCTCTAAGGTGCCCTCTGGGGTGTATTTTACAATAAAATGTACACTGGCATCAGTGTGCATTTATTGTGGTGAGAAGTTTGATACCAAAATTCCCAGTTTTCAGTGTAGCCATTATGGTGCTGTGGAGTTCGTGTTTGACAGACTCCCAGACCATATACTCTTATGGCTACCCTGCACTTACAATGTCTAAGGTTTTGCTTAGACACTGTAGGGACACAGTGCTCATGCACTGGTGCCCTCACCTATGGTATAGTGCACCCTGCCTTAGGGCTGTAAGGCCTGCTAGAGGGGTGACTTATCTATACTGCATAGGCAGTGTGAGGTTGGCATGGCACCCTGAGGGGAGTGCCATGTCGACTTACTAGTTTTGTCCTCACCAGCACACACAAGCTGCAAGCAGTGTGTCTGTGCTGAGTGAGGGGTCCCCAGGGTGGCATAAGATATGCTGCAGCCCTTAGAGACCTTCCCTGGCATCAGGGCCCTTGGTACCAGGGGTACCAGTTACAAGGGACTTACCTGGATGCCAGGGTGTGCCAATTGTGTAAAAAAAAGTACAGGTTAGGGAAAGAACACTGGTGCTGGTGCCTGGTTAGCAGGCCTCAGCACACTTTCAAATCAAAACATAGCATCAGCAAAGGCAAAAAGTCAGGGGGTAATCATGCCAAGGAGGCATTTCCTTACACAACCCTCCCCCCAAACAAAAGAGAATGAGACTAACCTTTCCCAAGAGAGTCTTCATTTTCTAAGTGGAAGAACCTGGAAAGGCCATCTGCATTGGCATGGCCAGTCCCAGGTCTGTGTTCCACTATAAAGTCCATTCCCTGTAGGGAGATGGACCACCTCAACAGTTTTGGATTTTCACCTTTCATTTGCATCAGCCATCTGAGAGGTCTGTGGTCAGTTTGAACTACAAAGTGAGTACCAAAGAGGTATGGTCTCAGCTTCTTCAGGGACCAAACCACAGCAAAGGCCTCCCTCTCAGTGTCACTCCAACGCTGCTCCCTGGGGAGTAACCTCCTGCTAATGAAAGCAACAGGCTGGTCAAGGCCATCATCATTTGTTTGGGACAAAACTACCCCTATCCCATGTTCAGAGGCATCTGTCTGCACAATGAACTGCTTGGAGTAATCTGGAGCTTTTAGAACTGGTGCTGTGCACATTGCTTGTTTCAAGGTGTCAAAGGCCTGTTGGCATTCTACAGTCCAGTTTACCTTCTTGGGCATTTTCTTGGAGGTAAGTTCTGTGAGGGCTGTCACTATGGATCCATATCCCTTCACAAACCTCCTGTAATACCCAGTCAAGCCAAGGAATGCCCTGACTTGAGTCTGGGTTTTTGGAGCTGACCAGTCCAGAATAGTCTGGATCTTGGGCTGGAGTGGCTGAACTTGGCCTCCACCTACAAGGTGTCCCAAGTAAACCACAGTTCCCTGCCCTATCTGGCATTTGGATGCCTTGATAGAGAGGCCTGCTGATTGCAGAGCCTTCAAAACCTTCTTCAGGTGGACCAGGTGATCCTGCCAGCTGGAGCTAAAGACAGCAATATTGTCAAGATAAGCTGCACTAAAGGACTCCAAACCAGCAAGGACTTGATTCACCAACCTTTGGAAGGTGGCAGGGGCATTCTTTAAACCAAAGGGCATAACAGTAAACTGATAATGCCCATCAGGTTTGGAGAATGCTGTCTTTTCTTTAGCTCCAGGTGCCATTTTGATTTGCCAGTACCCTGCTGTTAAGTCAAAGGTACTTAAGAATTTGGCAGCACCTAATTTATCAATCAGTTCATCAGCCCTTGGAATGGGATGGGCATCTGTCTTGGTGACAGAATTAAGTCCTCTGTAGTCCACACAAAACCTCATCTCTCTCTTTCCATCTTTGGTGTGAGGTCTGGGGACTAAGACCACTGGGCTAGCCCAGGGGCTGTCAGAGTGCACAATGACTCCCAATTCCAGCATCTTGAGGACTTCTACCTTGATGCTTTCCTTAACTTGGTCAGACTGTCTGAATATTTTGTTTTTGACAGGCATGCTGTCTCCTGTGTCCACATCATGGGTACACAGGTGTGTCTGACCAGGAGTTAGGGAAAAGAGCTCAGCAAACTGTTGCAGGACCTTCCTGCAGTCAGATTGCTGTTGGCCAGAGAGGGTGTCTGAATAGATCACTCCATCTACTGAACCATCCTTAGGGTTTGATGAGAGGAGATCAGGGAGAGGTTCACTCTCAGCTTCCTGGTCCTCATCTGTCACCATCAACAGATTCACATCAGCCCTATCATGGAAGAGCTTTAGGCGGTTCACATGGATCACCCTCTTGGGGCTCCTGCTAGTGCCTAGGTCCACCAGGTAGGTGACCTGACTCTTCTTCTCTAGCACTGGGTAAGGGCCACTCCATCTGTCCTGAAGTGCCCTTGGAGCCACAGGCTCCAAAACCCAGACTTTCTGCCCTCGTTGAAATTCAACCATTGCAGCCTTTTGGTCATACCAAAACTTCTGGAGCTGTTGGCTGGCCTCAAGGTTTTTACTTGCCTTTTCCATGTACTCTGCCATCCTTGAACGAAGGCCAAGTACATAGTCCACTATGTCTTGTTTAGGCTCACGAAGAGGTCTCTCCCAGCCTTTTTTCACAAGAGCTAGTGGTCCCCTCACAGGGTGGCCAAACAGAAGTTCAAAGGGTGAGAACCCTACTCCCTTCTGAGGCACCTCTCTGTAAGCGAAAAGCAGACATGGCAAGAGGACATCCCATCTCCTTTTGAGTTTTTCAGGGAGCCCCATGATCATGCCTTTTAATGTCTTGTTGAATCTCTCAACAAGGCCATTAGTTTGTGGATGATAGGGTGTAGTGAATTTATAAGTCACTCCACACTCATTCCACATGTGTTTCAGGTATGGACATGAAGTTGGAACCTCTGTCAGACAGCACCTCCTTAGGGAAGCCCACTCTGGTAAAGATACCAATGAGGGCCTTGGCTGCTGCAGGGGCAGTAGTCGACCTAAGGAGAATAGCTTCAGGGTATCTAGTAGCATGATCCACTACTACTAGTATGTACATATTCCCTGAGGCTGTGGGAGGTTCAAGTGGACCCACTATGTCCACACCCACTCTTTCAAAGGGGACCCCCACCACTGGAAGTGGAATGAGGGGGGCCTTTGGATGTCCACCTGTCTTACCACTGGCTTGACAGGTGGTACAGGAGACACAAAACTCCTTGACATTCTGGGACATGTTGGGCCAGTAGAAGTGGTTGACTAGTCTCTCCCACGTCTTGGTTTGTCCCAAATGCCCAGCAAGAGGAATATTATGGGCTAAGGTCAGTATGAACTCCCTAAACTCTTGAGGCACTACCACTCTCCTAGTGGCACCAGGTTTGGGATCTCTTGCCTCAGTGTAAAGGAGTCCATCTTCCCAATAGACCCTATGTGTTCCAGTTTTCTTGCCATTGGACTCTTCAGCAGCTTGCTGCCTAAGGCCTTCAAGAGAGGGACAGGTTTCCTGCCCCTTACACAACTGTTCCCTTGAGGGTCCCCCGGGGCCTAAGATCTCAACCTGATAAGGTTCTAACTCTAGAGGCTCAGTTTCCTCAGAGGGCAGAACTTCTTCCTGAGAAGAGAGGTTCTCTTTTTGTTGCTGTGTTGCAGCTGGTTTCCCAGCTGTCTTTCCTTTTTTCTTGGTAGGCTGGGCCCTTTTTCCAGGCTCCAACTCTACTTTTTCACCCTGAGCCTTGCACTGTGCCCTTGTCTTGACACACACCAGTTCAGGGATACCCAGCATGGCTGCATGGGTTTTCAGTTCTACCTCAGCCCATGCTGAGGACTCCAGGTCATTTCCAAGCAAACAGTCTACTGGGATATTTGTGGAGATCACCACCTGTTTCAGGCCATTGACCCCTCCCCACTCTAAAGTTACCATAGCCATGGGATGTACTTTAGTTTGATTGTCAGCATTGGTGACTGGATAAGTTTGTCCAGCCAGGTATTGACCAGGGGAAACCAGTTTGTCTGTCACCATGGTGACACTGGCACCTGTATCCCTCAGGCCTTCTACACTTGTCCCATTAATTAAGAGCTGCTGCCTGTATTTTTTCATATTAGGAGGCAAGGCAGCCAGTGTGGCTAAATCCACCCCACCCTCAGAGACTAATGTAGCTTCAGTGTGACACCTGATTTGCTCTGGGCACACTCTTGATCCCACTTGGAGACTAGCCATTCCAGCGTTAGCTGGAGTGGAGTTGGAAGTGGTACTTTTCTTGGGACAGGCCTTGTCTCCAGTTTGGTGTCCACGACACCAGGCCTTTTTGGGATCAAAGTTTTTACCCTTGTACCCAAAATTGTTTTGTGAAGAGGCTCTGGGCCCACCCTCCTGTGCAGGTTTTTGGGGACCTGAAGAAGACTCTTTACTATTTTTGTTTTTGGATGTCTCAACACTCTTCCCCTGGGGAGGCTTTGTGACCCCTTTCTTTTGGTCACCCCCTGTGGAAGTCTTGGTCACCCTAGTCTTGACCCAATGGTCCGCCTTCTTTCCCAATTCTTGGGGAGAAATTGGTCCTAGGTCCACCAGATGCTGATACAGTTTATCATTTGAACAATTACTCAATAGGTGTTCTTTCACAAATAAATTGTACAGCCCATCATAATCATTAACACCACTGCCTTGAATCCAACCATCCAGTGTTTTCACTGAGTAGTCCACAAAATCAACCCAGGTCTGGCTCGAGGATTTTTGAGCCCCCCTGAATCTAATTCTATACTCCTCAGTGGAGAATCCAAAGCCCTCAATCAGGGTTCCCTTCATGAGGTCATAAGATTCTGCATCTTTTCCAGAGAGTGTGAGGAGTCTATCCCTACACTTTCCAGTGAACATTTCCCAAAGGAGAGCACCCCAGTGAGATCTGCTTACTTTTCTGGTTACACAAGCCCTCTCAAAAGCTGTGAACCATTTGATGATGTCATCACCATCTTCATATTTAGATACAATCCCTTTAGGGATTTTCAACATGTCAGGAGAATCTCTGACCCTATTTATGTTGCTGCCACCATTGATGGGACCTAGGCCCATCTCTTGTCTTTCCCTTTCTATGGCTATGATCTGTCTTTCCAAAGCCAATCTTTTGGCCATCCTGGCTAGCAGGAGGTCCTCTTCACTGAGGCTATCCTCAGTGATTCCTGAGGTGCTGGTCCCTCCTGTGAGGGAAGCAGCATCTCTGACTATCACAGTTGGAATTAGGGATTGAGGGTCCCTGGGTTCCCTAGTTAGGACTGGAAGTGGGGAATTCTCCTCCAGGTCACTAACATCATCCTCTGGGTTGTCATCCTCAGAGGGGTTGGCTTTTTCAAACTCTGCCAAAAGCTCCTGGAGCTGTAGTTTGGAGGGTCTTGAGCCAATTTTCTTTAGGTTGCAGAGTGACCCTAGCTCCCTCATCTTAAGATGGAGGTAAGGTGTGAGGTCGAGTTCCTCCACATTCATCTCTGCACTAGACATTATGGGGGTCATTCTGACCCTGACAGTCTAAGACCGCCAGGCCCACGAATGACGGAAGCACCGCCAACAGGCTGGTGGTGCTTCCTAGCCCATTCTGACCGCGGCGGTAAAGCCGCGGTCAGAAAACCGGAGCCGGCGGTTTCCCGACGATTTTGCCCCGTCTGGGCTAATCCGCCATGGCAGCGCTGCAAGCAGCGCTTCCATGGGGATTCTGACCCCCTTCCCGCCAGCCTGTTTCTGGCGGTTGTCACCGCCAGGAAGAGGCTGGCGGGAACGGGTGTCTTGGGGCCCCTGGGGGCCCCTGCACTGCCCATGCCACTGGCATGGGCAGTGCAGGGGCCCCCTAACATGGCCCCGGCCGGCTTTTCACTGTCTGCCTAGCAGACAGTGAAAAGCGCGACGGGTGCAACTGCACCCGTTGCACGGCCGCAACACCGCCGGCTCCATTCGGAGCCGGCTTCTGTGTTGCAGCCCTCCTTCCCGCTGGGCCGGCGGGCGCTAACATAGTTAGCGCCCGCCGGCCCAGCGGGAAGGTCAGAATGCCGCCAGCGGTCTTCTGACCGTGGAGCGGCCAAATGGCGGTTCCCGCCTGGCGGGCGGCAACCGCCACCCGCCAGAGTCGGAATGACCACCTATGTTTCTAAAAGTTGGAATACTTTTTAAGAATCTAAAACTAGTTCTAGAATCTAATTCAAACTTTGACAAAACTTTTAAACTCTAAAAGAAATGCTAACAGGGACTAACACAAGGCCCTAGCAGGACTTTTAAGAATTTAGAAAAATAATTCAAATTGCAAAAATCAATTTCTAATGACAATTTTTGGAATTTGTCGTGTGATCAGGTATTGGCTGAGTAGTCCAGCAAATGCAAAGTCTTGTACCCCACCGCTGATCCACCAATGTAGGAAGTTGGCTCTGTATGCACTATTTCAAAGTAAGGAATAGTATGCACAGAGTCCAAGGGTTCCCCTTAGAGGTAAGATAGTGGCAAAAAGAGATAATACTAATGCTCTATTTTGTTGTAGTGTGGTCGAGCAGTAGGCTTATCAAAGGAGTAGTGTTAAGCATTTGTTGTACATACACACAGGCAATAAATGAGGAACACACACTCAGAGACAATTCCAGGCCAATAGGTTTTTGTATAGAAAAATATCTTTTCTTAGTTTATTTTAGGAACCACAGGTTCAAATTCTACATGTAATACTTTGCATGAAAGGTATTGCAGGTAAGTACTTTAGGAACTTTGAATAATCACAATAGCATATATACTTTTCAAATAAAACACATATAGCTATTATAAAACTAGACACAGTGCAATTTTCACAGTTCCTAGGGGAGGTAAGTAATTGTTAGTTCTTGCAGGTAAGTAAACCACCTACGGGGTTCAAGTTTGGGTCCAAGGTAGCCCACCGTTGGGGGTTCAGAGCAACCCCAAAGTTACCACACCAGCAGCTCAGGGCCGGTCAGGTGCAGAGTTCATAGTGGTGCCCAAAACGCTTAGGCTTCAATGGAGAAGGGGGTGCCCCGGTTCCAGTCTGCCAGCAGGTAAGTGCCCGCCTCTTCGGAAGGGCAGACCAGGGGGGTTTTGTAGGGCACCGGGGGGGACACAAGTTAGCACAGAAAGTACACCCTCAGCAGCACGGGGGCGGCCGGGTGCAGTGTGCAAACACACGTCGGGTTTTCAATTGGAATCAATGGGAGACCAAGGGGTCTCTTCAGCGATGCAGGCAGGCAAGGGGGGGGCTCCTCGGGGTAGCCACCACCTGGGCAAGGGAGAGGGCCTCCTGGGGGTCACTCCTGCACTGGAGTTCCGATCCTTCAGGTCCTGGGGGGCTGCGGGTGCAGGGTCTTTTCCAGGCGTCGGGATCTGAGAGTCAGGCAGTCGCGGTCAGGGGGAGCCTCGGGATTCCCTCTGCAGGCGTCGCTGTGGGGACTCAGGGGGGACAACTTTGGTTACTTACAGTCTTGGAGTCGCCGGAGGGTCCTCCCTGAAGTGTTGTTTCTCCACCAGTCGAGTCGGGGTCACCGGGTGCAGGGTTGCAAGTCACACGCTTCTGGCGGGAAACGCTGTTGTCTTTAAGTTGCTCCTTTGGAAACACAGTTGCAGTCTTGGGTGAACAGGGCCGCTGTTCTCGGGAGTTTCTTGGTCCTTTTAGAGCAGGGCAGTCCTCTGAGGATTCAGAGGTCGCTGGTCCTGGCGAAAGCGTCGCTGGAGCAGTTTTCTTCCGAAGGGGGGAGACAGGCCGGTAGAGCTGGGGCCAAGGCAGTTGGTGTCTCCGTCTTGTCTGCAGGGTTTTTCAGCTCAGAAGTCCTCTTCTTCTTAGGTTGCAGGAATCTGCGTTCCTAGGTTCAGGGGAGCCCTTAAATACTAAATTTAAGGGCGTGTTTAGGTCTGGGGGGTTAGTAGCCAATGTCTACTAGCCCTGAGGGTGGGTACACCCTCTTTGTGCCTCCTCCCAAGGGGAGGGGGTCACATTCCTATCCCTATTGGGGGAATCCTCCATCTGCAAGATGGAGGATTTCTAAAAGTTAGAGTCACCTCAGCTCAGGACACCTTAGGGGCTGTCCTGCCTGGCCAGTGACTCCTCCTTGTTTTTTCTCATTATTTCCTCCGGCCTTGCCGCCAAAAGTGGGGCCGTGGCAGGAGGGGGCGGGCAACTCCACTAGCTGGAGTGCCCTGTGGTGCTGGAACAAAGGGGGTGAGCCTTTGAGGCTCACCGCCAGGTGTTACAGCTCCTGCCTGGGGGAGGTGATAGCATCTCCACCCAGTGCAGGCTTTGTTACTAGCCACAGAGTGACAAAGGCACTCTCCCCATGTGGCCAGCAACATGTCTCGAGTGTAGCAGGCTGCTAAAACCAGTCAGCCTACACGGGTAGTTGGTTAAGGTTTCAGGGGGCACCTCTAAGGTGCCCTCTGGGGTGTATTTTACAATAAAATGTACACTGGCATCAGTGTGCATTTATTGTGGTGAGAAGTTTGATTCCAAACTTCCCAGTTTTCAGTGTAGCCATTATGGTGCTGTGGAGTTCGTGTTTGACAGACTCCCAGACCATATACTCTTATGGCTACCGTGCACTTACAATGTCTAAGGTTTTGCTTAGACACTGTAGGGACACAGTGCTCATGCACTGGTGCCCTCACCTATGGTATAGTGCACCCTGCCTTAGGGCTGTAAGGCCTGCTAGAGGGGTGACTTATCTATACTGCATAGGCAGTGTGAGGTTGGCATGGCACCCTGAGGGGAGTGCCATGTCGACTTACTAGTTTTGTCCTCACCAGCACACACAAGCTGGCAAGCAGTGTGTCTGTGCTGAGTGAGGGGTCCCCAGGGTGGCATAAGATATGCTGCAGCCCTTAGAGACCTTCCCTGGCATCAGGGCCCTTGGTACCAGGGGTACCAGTTACAAGGGACTTACCTGGATGCCAGGGTGTGCCAATTGTGTAAACAAAAGTACAGGTTAGGGAAAGAACACTGGTGCTGGGGCCTGGTTAGCAGACCTCAGCACACTTTCAAATCAAAACATAGCATCAGCAAAGGCAAAACGTCAGGGGTAACCATGCCAAGGAGGCATTTCCTTACAGGAAGTGTCTGGGTGGGGGTGGTGGGCTGTGGGTTTCCCTAGGCCAGGGCGAGTGTGCTAGTTCGGTCCCCTTGTTCTGGCAGACTCTGTGGCACCCCACCCGGCCTGTGTACAGTGCCAAGTTCACCTAGTCAGGCTCCTGTGTCATCCATGTGTGCAGATGTTGGCCATAGCCTTGTAGGCCATGTCCCAGGGATTGAACAGTGGAGCCCAAGTGGGCGGCGTAGTGCAGGGGGCTTCTGTGTCTGTCGTGTCCACCAACGATAGCGGTAATGCATGCACTCTACATGTCTTTCTTCTGTTGTCCCCCCCTTTTTGTGGTCTCCCTGTTCTTGTGTGCATTAGCATCATCAGGCGGAGGAGCAGTGGCACTGGAACAGGAGGAAGCTGCATCCCACATGGCCCTGGAGGGTGACACTACGGACTTGGAGTTCACCAGTCGGACGGAGGGCGAGGGGAGATCCACGGCGGGGACAGGAGCTGACACCAGTGACACAGACTCGTCCTCTGATGGGAGCTCCCTTGTGGTGGCGGCAACATCTGTGCCTCCCCATCTACAGGTACAGCCGCCCCCCCCCCCTACCAGCACTGCCCTCCCAGCAGCCCCTCAGCCTTTGTCCCGTGCCCGCTCACCCAGGAGGGTGGGCATCACCTTCGCCCCAGACACCACAGGCCCTGCCACACTCACCCCTGCTGCCCTCAGTGAGGAGGCCATTGACCTCCTCAGGTCCCTCACTGTTGGCATTTTGAATGCCATCCAGGGTGTAGAAAGGCAGTTGCAACAAACAAATGCATTCCTGGAGGGCATTCATTCTGGTTAGGCGGCCCTTCAGCAAGCTTTTCAGACTCTGACGTCAGCACTGATGGCAGCCATTGTCCCTGTGTCTAGCCTCCCCCTTCCAACTTCCTCCACCCAAACCCAATCCCCTGTACCTCTGCCTATCCCAAGCACACCATCAGACCAGCATGCACACACCTCAACACACAAGGGAAGCTCTGGCAAACATAAGCACCACACATCCCACAGGCACTCACACAAGCATCACACACATGCAGACACACCAACATCCACTGCCTCCACTGTGTCCCTCTCCTCCTCGTCTCCCTCCTCCCTCCCTGTCTCGTCTCCACTCACACCTGCATGCACTACATCTACAGCCACTACTTCCATCACCAGCACACACACCACCACACCCCGCTCACGTGCAGTCACCACCCCACTACCATTCACACGTCCCCTGTGTCCTCTCCCAGTGTGTCTGTGACGCCCCCTCCCAAGATACACAAACGCAGACACACATCCACCCAACAGCCATCTACCTCACGACAGCCTCCAGCGCATGCACCTTCACCCAAAGTCACCAAACGAACACCTCCTACAACCACAACCTCTTCCTCCAATCCCAAACCCCCTCCAGCTACCCGTCCCAGTGTTCCCAAGAAACTTTTCCTGGCCAACCTTGACCTCTTTCCCTCACCTCCCCCACCCCGTCCGTCTCCTAGGGCCCAACTCTCCAGGTCACAACCTAGCACCTCAGCCACAACATCTCCAGGACCAGTGGTGCCTGTCACCGGAATCTGGAGTGCACCGGCCACCAGGGCAGCCAGTATGGCACGGAGCCACAGCACGGACAGTCCCCCACCTGTCAAGCATCAAAAGTTGGCCAGTGCCCAGCGGGATAGGGGGAAGACTCCAGCCACCAAAGCCGCTCCCAGGGGTACAGGTGGGAGTGTGGAGTCAGCTGCGACACCTTCCAAGAAGGGGAAGGCCCACAAGAAAGTCAGCAAGTCTGGGAAGAGCAGCACGGCGGAGAAGACTGCCATCATCCCTGCTGCCCAGGAGGCAACTGCCATCATCCCCGCTGCCCAGGAGGCCACCTCCATCATCCCTGCTGCCCTGGAGGCCACCGCCAGCACCAGCCCTGCTGCCTAGGAGGCCAGCACCAGCCCTGCTGCCCAGGAGGCCACCGCCATCATCCCCACTGCCCAGGAGGCTACCACCAGCCCTGCTGCCCAGGACAGGACCGCCAGCACCAGCCCTGCTGCCCAGGAGGCCACCGCCAGCACCAGCCCTGCTGCCCAGGACAGGGCCGCCGGCACCAGCCCTTCTGCCCAGGACAGGACCACCAACACCAGCCCTGCTGCCCAGGACAGGACCGCCAGCACCAGCCCCGCGGGCCATGAAGGACCGCCAGCACCAGCCCCGCTGGGCCAGACATGACTGCCAGAAGCTGAGTCACTGCAAAGGACCCCACAAGCACGCTGAACAGGGCACCGCCGCCACAAGCACCACTGAACAGGGCACCACCGCCACAAGCACCGCTGAACAGGGCACCGCCGCCACAAGCACCGCTGAACAGGGCACCGCCGCAACAAGCACCGCTGAACAGGGCACCGCCACAACAAGCACCGCTGCCAATGACACCGCCGCAACAAGCACCGCTGGCCCATGAGCGCCAAGGGCACTGACGGTACTCAGTCCATCACGAGCAGGAGGAAGCACTCTGGGCACAAAGCCCCCTCCAGAACCAGTTGAGAATCATATCCGCTACCTCTGTCCTTGGCAGGATGAAGCACTCTGGGCACAAAGCCCCCTCCAGAACCAGTGGAGACAAACATCCACTACCTCTGTCCTTGGCAGGATGGAGCACTCTGGGCACAAAGCCCCCTCCAGAACCAGTGGAGACTGTTATCCACTTGAGAGACTGTGGCTTTGCACTCCCCAGGATGGAACAGTGGGCAACCCACCCACTGTAGAGACTTGAGAGACTGTGGCTTTGCACTCCCCAGGAGGGAACAGTGGGCAAACCACCCACTTGTGAGACTTGAGAGACTGTGGCTTTGCACTCCCCAGGATGGAACAGTGGGCAACCCACCCACTGTAGAGACTTGAGAGACTGTGGCTTTGCACTCCCCAGGATGTAACAGTGGGCATGTGGCCTGCTCGTGGATTGGCGTTGTGCACTCAACCGGCTGAGGTGCCCCCCCTTTCCCTTCCCCCTGAGGTGCCTGTTTTATTGCTATCTGATGCCCCTGCAGTGTTCTCTCCGTCATTTCGGGGATTGGGTGTGGGCCTCGCCCATACCGTGTGGGCCCAGTGTTCCACGGACTTCAATGGAGCACTAGCTGGACTACTATTCTTGGAGTATATTTTGTTTATAGTGTATATATATATTTTTGCGTACTCTATTTTAAAATATTACAATGGTTACACTCATTTCCTTTTGTCCTTGCATTCTTCCCAGGGGGGTTGGGAGGTGTAACTGTAATGTATCATGCTGTATTAGTGTGTGTGTTGTAGTGGGTGAGGGTGGGGGTGGGGGTGTTGCGGTATGCGTGTGTGTGTCACTGTTTTTTCCCTCCCCCCTCCCCTGTGTCATAGGTACAGTACTCACTGTTGTCTTTGCCGCCGGCTTTCGTGCTCCTGGTAGAGGAGCAAGAAGATAAGGGCTGGCAGGATATGCTGCTCTGGTTCCATGGTGTCATGATTCCTCATGGGGTGTGTAGAGGTAAGCGTTTTCCCTTTGAAGTCCTGTTTCCGCCTTGTTTTTGTCTGCAGTGAATCCACCCCAGAAAAGGTGGCGGATTGGTAGGTTGTGATACTGTGGGCGGTACATTGTCCTCCGCCTGTCTGTTGGCGGTGACCGCCAAGCTGTTTGTTTTTACCGCCGTGGCGGTCGGAGTGTTAAAGTGGCTGTCTTTGTTGGTGGTTTCCGCCACAGTCGTGATCCCATTTTTTTTCCGCCGCCTGTTGGTGGTATTACCGCCGCTTTAACACCGACCGCCAGGGTTGTAATGAGCACCTTGATGTCTTCCATATTTCTATCATACATAAGTGAACAAAAGCCATTATTAAGTTGGAAACCACAATAAACTGATCTGAAATCAAAAAGTCTGATAATCTGAGAACTCTGCAAAGTTCTTGAAAGGCATCACAATTAAAATTTAAGTATCCCAGTTTATTGTTATGTTGCACTGACAGTAAAAATAGTCTGTATGTTGTAATCTCCTTAATATTATGTGCTGCTAATCCAGTTGGAGCTGTAACAGCAAAAGATAAAGGTTGAATTCTTTACTTTTTGAAGGTAAGCAGCTGTACCTTTTACAAGGAAACTTTTCCTGGTACCAGCCTGGCCTAATATAAATGTTAATATAGGCTGAAAATGCGAACATGAACTATGTTCAGGTTGAAGTCCATGATCTCCAGTTGTTTTAACTTTCTCAAATATTTCATGTTGATCATCATTTAATTGTGATAACAGGTAGTCAACATTTTCACCATCCTTACCCATTTCCCCCCCCAGCAAGTCCTACCTCACCCATAGTAATAGTCCCTTCATTAGCAATATTGAATTCCTCGAGTGGGTCTGCAGGTGCTATATTGGAAAGGTTATTGTTACTTTCAGTATTGCATATTATTTATGTTATAAACTGGGTATCTAGGTGGCAGATGTATGTACCCTCTCTTAATAAGGACCAAAATCCTAGTCAGGGTAAGTAAGTAAGATTAACCTGTGTCACCCTCTGGTAGCTTGGCACAGAACAGTTAGGCTTAACTTAAGAGGCAATGTGCAAAGTATTTGTGCAACACACATAAAATATAGAAGCTCAATGAAGACACCATGAAAAGACTCCACACCAGTTTAAAAAGATCTATGCTGCATCAGAGGAGATAAGCAGCAAAATTGTACATGCACTTATATTGGTTTTTGCAGGAAAAAGCTTCAGAACTCACTTCTGAGGCCGAGGGTGTGTCTTGGGTGGGGCTCCTAAATCATGGATAGGACACAAAGATAGCAAAGTCCAGCATTGACAGGAGAGTTGCAAGCAGTTCTTGATGTCCCTGAGTCTGCAGAAGAACTGCAGGAAGACCCATCACTCTGCTGATGAATGCGGAAGCAGTAGAATGTCATGTGTTGTGGATGTCTGGAGGTAATGCACAAATGTAGCTGTCATGTAGCTGAGACCAGACCCGTATTGGAGACAAGATTGCAGCCACATAGAGCATTGAAAGCAGAGAAATGTCCACTTTCTAAAGGTGGCAGTTCTAAAATAGTAATAGTAAATCTGACTTTATCAGTAAAGAGTAGTTATCATTGCCATTCCAATGATATGAAACAGATGCATCTACTCCTTTCCAATCAGAAATTGCAGCTTACAAGTACAACAAGGAATTCCCAATGCTGGCCCATGAGAGGAACAGATCTCATAATAAAGAAAAACAACTTTGGAAAATTGTCATTACCAGGACATGTAAAATGTTATAGTACATGTTCTGTCCTTTACTTACGTAACACCCTGCCCTATGGCCTACCTAGAGCCTACCTTGGGTTGACCCATATGTAATAAAAAGGGAGTTTATGTCTTGGCAAGTAGTTTGAATGCCAAGTTGAAGTGGCAGTAAACTTCACACACAGGCACTGTAGTTGAAATGATACATGTGTGGGTTGCACAATCCGTGGTGCAGGCCCACTAGTAGCATTTAATTTACAGGCCCTGGGTATATGGTATACCAATTTACAAAGGAGGTACAAGTAAATTAAATTCACCAAACAGGTATTCACCACTGTTACCATGCTTAAAGGAGAAAACACATGCACTTTAACATTGGTTAGCAGTGGCAAAGAGCTCAGAGTCATAAAAGCCAGCTAAAGAAGGTCAGAAAAAGAGGAGGAGGAAGGCGAAAAGTTTCAGGCAACCCTGTAAAAAGAGCTAGGTCCAACAATTCCCAATTCAATTCTTTTCCTCCAAATATTTCAGGTCCAACGTTTTAACATAAATCTAAAACTCTGTTATTGTAATATGGTTTGTAATAATAAAAAGCTTCCTCATATGATGTAGGTGTTCCAATCGATACCTCCTCTCTTTGCCATGATTTAAAAAGCTGTAACAGTGTCAAGGAATACAATTCTTTATTAGCAGGATTATCATATGTACGTTTGCAGTGACTAATCAGTGTAAATTTTTAATGATTTTGTAAGTAACTGATTGATCTATTCTAATATAATTTTTCCGTAAGAACATCCTCAAAGACATTTTTTTGTAAATATAAAATTTAACTACTCCATATATTGATAACTGTTGCAATAAAGGGCTTCTGTTAGGGTAGAAAGTGTCTATCAAATTTGGTTTTACATTGTTCTTGTTTTCAGGAGCGAAGTGAGCCAGATATTCAGTTTCTGGTAAACTTTTAATACCCTTAAATGTGAGGAGGCTAATGTTAAACTAAGCTATGTTATAGCTCGAAATTTAGTATAAAAACATGTAGTTCTTTTCCACATTTATGACTTTGAAAATTAATAACTTGTTCAAACATTTTTTTGTTTGTTTCTTTATTTGGGATGTAACAAGTAACATATCATGCAACAACTGAAGAACAGATTCATCTGAGTCATATGCAATTGTTAGTACATTTTTAATCCATAAAAGCATTTGAATATGAGGTACACTTCTTACTTGGCACTCTTTTCTCAAAAATAAGTCATCACGTAACCTAGTTTTTTTTTTTATTTACTATATACTTAAGCATTGTTTGGAATATGTGATTACAATATCTACAAACATTTGCTGTATCTAAAGAACATAATTCCCCTTGTGCAACGTCTGTCAAATTATTTTTAGATTTAAGCACAAAACTGTAAAAATCATCCCATAGGTATTTGATGTAACTCAAAGGTTGAAACCAAGTGGGTGGTCTCAAATTCCTCAAAATAGATCTTAGTTCTCCATGTCTTTGCAACCAATATACCTTTGTACCTCACTGACCTGCAAAAATATTTATCAATTTCAATTTCAAGTTTTAATCATTGCTTTTTTAGGAAATGTTTAGCTGTTAAGTTATTAAATCCTGTTCCAGTTTGTATCACATATGCAAAAGTAAAGAGGTAATGGATAATTAACTTTCCCACAGTAAAGAGAAAATATAATGTATGTTTTGCCTGAAACATTGGTCCTCTCCATATAATCTTGTAAAAAGATATTCCAATGCAGAAGTTGAAATAAGACAATCATCTTCTCGCCCTCCTTTTCCAGTTAAAAATAAAGTTAGATTAAATTGAGCTTTTAAAGTCTTTTCCCATATACTAAGTGGATCTCCTGCAGCCTGACTTATTTAATAGAGTTCTAAGGCATGACCCATTAATTCTTTAGAATGCAGTAGGTGTATACTAAAGCCCTCATATATTTCTTCTGAGTGTTCTTTACTTATTTTCTCAAACTGCTCACATTACTTTGATCTGTAAATAGTAGGTCAGCGGTATCTATAAAGTCATTCATTTTTTAAAAATAATTCTTTATTGGCATTATAACAACAAAGGCCATGCTATTTGTGTTTTTCAGCACATGAATCAATGACAGTGGTGATACATTAATGTATGAATACAGACCAATGAGGAGTGGCAAAATTATGTATGTTGGCCTACCAGCATAGTCCTCAAATAAGGAAGAAAAGCTAATGTAGCATACTCCTGAGGGTGTTGCCATCTGTAAAGAAACAATCAAAAACATCACATTTATTGAACCACTTAAAGGAAATGAAAAATGATTTGAGATTCCAGGGTCAGCAGCAAAAGTTGGACAGTTAACCCAAGTAGAAGCCAGTGGCAAAGGGGAAAAGGTGGTTAATGCGAGGAATCTCTATGTGTGGTTGTGAGGAAATCTACTTTTCACCTAGTCTGTCTCCCGAATGCCTTAGGATGGACCTACTAAGACTAGTAGGGGAGGGTCTGGGTAAGCTCCAGGTGGCGGCCTCCCCAGTCTCATTTCCCAGTGGCCTGCCCCAGGGTCAGGTGACACCCATGCAGCTATCATTCGGAATTTCAATCTTTGAAGGTTATCTACTTTGTCCTGCAATTTGAGCACATGAATGTCTCAGATGGTAAGAGGACCTCTAGTCCCTTGCACCTGGGAATCATTGGTCAGAGCATCGGCCTCCACAGTAGCCCACTTATACACAACCCTAAACCAGCAACTGATCAAGGGGAGCTGCGCTGCTTTCCAAGAAATGGCAATACGTTGCTTACAGAGGGCAATGGCTAGATCCACAGGCCTCTCATAACACTCAGGGCCAATCTAGGTGGCAACCACCAATGTGGCGGGGTGAGGCTGCTGTCAAGCAGGCGGCTTCACCCCCATCATATTACGATGTTTCCACCAGGTTGACAGGCAGAAATGGTGTATTACGATGTTTCCACCAGTCAGCTCGGTGGAAATATTGCAGCAGCATTGACCTTGGCTTCCCTATGGAGCTGAGGCCAATGCCTTTGCATACAAGCACCCTCAGAAAGCATACTATCTGCAATAGCTGTCAGTAAACATTTTGAGGGTGGTGGTAGGGGGACCCCTGCACTTCCCACAACATGGTACCCAGCACTGGGTTTGTGCCAGGCTTGTGGAAAGTGAAATTGTGGCTGACCACAACTTTGACCATCGCCAACCCTTCGGAATCCATGATCCCAGTAGAGGCGGTAGTCTCCAGGCAGTCCAACTGCCAGGATCATAATCTGCTGGTTGGACCTCAAGGAGTGTGGCAGTCCGACCACCACCACGAGTCTGGTGGTCAGTGAACTGCGAAACTCAGATTGGAGCCCTTAGTGTCTTTTGTACATCTGGTAGTTCCCAGCATGCAGAACAGGGAGTGAGGAGGGAGGGGAAGTCTATCACTTTTGAAATATGAGTCATTACCTGGTCCATTAGCTGCATTAAGTGGGGCATTCCCACACCATATGAAAGAAGGTTGACTCTTGGTGCACACATTGGGGTCAGACCAGTGTCACTCACGGGAACATCCAGTGTTGCCTATGCTGTAAGAAATTAAACAGGGTGAACTTGAGACAGGCATTGTTGGACACATGCTTTACCTGTCCCAGCGTCATCGCCCACTGCTTGGTCGTCAGGAAAATCACCAGGCACAAGGTCCAGTGGGGTTTACTTAGCAGTATCAAGTCTGTTTCTAAGGCCTTGAGAGCTGTGAATAGCACAGTATTAGACCTACAACCAAGACTGTGTGTCAATATACATGGTAGAGCATGATGTAGTCTCAAGGCCCTCCAGGCCCACAGCCCAAGTGCTCCAGAGCACAATGATTAGCCAGTTGCAGACCACAAACTGGCCAGCTCCCAGGTCCCATTTTTCTGTCAGTTCATAGAAGGAGTGTAAGCCCTTGTCATCATACATTTCAGCTAGGTAGGTCACCCTGGATTCCCACCAGGGTGTTGGGTTGGGCTCCCAATAGATTCTTTAACCCAGACATACTCCAAAGCAGGTCACCAGGGGAGAGCAGCCAATCCAGAATGTCCAGGCCCCCCAATTCCTCCCTGATCAGCCTGTGATTGCCAATCGCATCCCATGGCAGTCATCCCATGGGCCACTAAAGCTTCACCGCTATGAAGCAGAGCTCGAGATTCTGCTCTCCCAATCCACCTTCCATCAGTAATTAAGTCAGAGAGTAACCTCTGTAGCTCCACAAAGAATACTCTAGTGGGGATCACCGGCACTGCAGTGAAGAAACATAGAAGCGGCAGGAGGATTATCATTTTAACAATGGATGCCCAGCCCTAAGGCGACAGGGACAGGCACTTCCAGATGCCCAAGGACATCTTTAGAGTCATGAGGGCCCTCTCATGAGTCCTGTCTTGTAGGTCCTTATCAACATAATATATGTTGACTCCAAGGTAACTGAATGTCTTGAATCGCCAGGGCAAGCAAGCTGGTTACAGCTCCTCAAGCACTGGGGGTTCCACCTTCCTCAATGGAAAGACAGAAGACTTTCTCCCAATTTACCTGGAGGCCTGTCATGTAGCCCAATAGGTCTAAAAAATCAAATGGAGCTGGCAGGTCATACTCATGCTCCTGCATGTAGTCCAGGACATCAACCGCATATGGTAAAATTGCATGCCAGCTCGGCCCAGTTTTCTACTCCCCAGGTCGATTCCTGTATGCACAGCAATGTAGCTAGGGGCTCTATAGCCAGTGTAAAAATAATAGGGGAAAGAGAACAGCCCTGCCAGGTGCCCCTGTCAATATCAAACTGTCACACAATTTGGCAGCCTCTGTGCACTCTGGCCTGTGGTCCTGTGTAGAGTAATTTCAACCAGATCAGGAACTCAGGTCCCACTCCCAGGGCTTCCAGGATGAACAGTAAGTAGGACCACACAAGGGTGTTAAAAGCTTTCTCAAAGTCTAAGAAGATCACCTCTGGGAGCTCCACAGACCCCTCAACTGTGTCCATAATGTGGCACACCTTATGGGTACTGTAGGAGGTGGCTCTATGCAGAATGAACCACATGGACCAACATTGGAAACATGGGAAGCAAATGATTGACCAGCACTTTACTCAAGATTTTATAGTCAATGTTCAACGTTGACAATGGTTGATAGGAGCTCACCTCCAGGGGGTCTCTGCCTGACTTGGGCAGCATCATGATGAGAGCCTTAAATAGCAAGCTGGGTAAACTGCCCTGCTGTTGCACCTCCTGATACATCCAAAGTAGCCGGGAGGCATGGGTAGCCCATAACATGGCGTATTACTCTACTGGTAACCAGTCTGTTTCCAGGACCTTATTGCGAGCTACCTGGCGTATTGCTGCCTGAATTTCTTCAAGCTGAAGAGGGAGCTCAAGCTCCTGGAGCTGCAGGGAATTCAGGCGGGGAAGGGTGGCATCTGCGATATAAGTCCAGGTGATGAGCAAAACGGTTTAGTTGTCCTGGACACAGACCTCACATATAGCTGCATGAAAAATTGCAACATACTCAGTGGGAGTATGAATTTCCCCAATAATGGTCTGTGGGACTGCCGAATGCAGCAGTCATGCCAGCATACGACCTGGTTTGTGTTCATCCGTGTACTGCCAAGCCAGCAAAACCTTATAGCCAATATTACTGAGACAGGGCATTAATTCCTTGCACTGAAACCTTAGGTCTCGAAGTTGAGTGTAAGCCACTGGGACCGTCACTGTTTTCACCTCAGTGGTGCCCAATCATGCTTCTAGGGCCAATGTACTGTGAAGCACGGATGCTCGTTCATTCCAAGTTGTCTTTATGCATTGGCCCCACATGACCACTTTCATGGCGTCCCACTCTACCAGTCTAGACCCCACTATACTCCTATTATTCTCAAAGTTTTGAAGCACATGGGTGCTGATAGTGTCCCTCTAAGTCCCGTCTAGGAAAACCTCAGTCTGCAGTCGCCAGATCAGAATTGGTGCCCTGACTTTACCTCATTGGAAGGAAACATTAAGGGGCATATGGTCTGAGAATGTGTGGCCCAAATACTCTGAGTCCAGTACTTGCATCCAGAAGACTGCATTACAGAAAACATAATCTAATCTGATGTGTATCTGGTGTCCCAGCACACAGTAAGAGTATTCAACAACCTCAGTGTAACATAGCTGGCAAACGTAATGTAATTGTGTTGTGGATGTCCAGTTTTGGACATTTGTAATCACTTGTAAACCTTTCGTCCCTGGTAGGGAGGGCACTGATTGAACTGTATCAGTGCAATGTATACAATTGAAATCCCCACCCCATATACTAGGAGCCTTTGAGCTAAGGAGTGAGGCGAGTGATAATGTGGGTAAAAAGTCACCCTGGGATAAGTTAGAAGCATGAATACCCATTCAGGGTGCCCTCCAGGAGCACATTGCAGCCATTCGGGCCGCCACTGTCCTCCTATGTGTCAAGGGGACCCCGGAGCAATCCAAATCATAGCCTCTCTAGCAAATGGAGAGTACCTGGTGCCAAACATCTGTCCACTCCACTGCCCCTCCAACTTGTCTAATTCAGTTGTGGTTATTTTCATCTCCTGTAGGCAGGCTATGTGTATGTGTCTACGCTGAAGGTATGCGTGTATTATGTGATGGGGTGTAGGGGTAGCCATGCCCCTTATGTTCCAATTTAGTATATTGTCTGTGAGAGCCATAGTGTGAACGAAGAACTCCCAGGCCGGGCGACCGCCATATGATCACCCACCTCACAATTCACACCACCCATGATTCTCTAACAACCTCCGTGTACAAACCTGATCAATAGGATTGAAGAAAATATTACAAGAACACCCACACCCTTGGCTTGGCCTATAACAGGCATCATGCCACAATGTCCCCTATGTAAGTTTGTTCCTCGGATGGACAGGATTGGGACTTACACAGGTGGTGACATTTATACCCATATTTATACTTTATAGCGCCGCATTTGCATCATTTTTCGACGCAAAAGTGGCACAAACTTACAAAATACAATTTGTATTTTGTAAGTTTGCGCCGTTTTTGCGACAAAAAGCGGCGCAAATGCGGCGCTAAAAAAGTATAAATATGGGCCTTAGGCCTCTTCTTGGATGACACTCACGGGTCACCCCCTCCACTGCGGCTGGTCCTGAACTCTCTTGGTGCAGGAATTGCTGCATGGAAATAAGGGAGTATTCTGCATCATCCACCCGATCTTTGAGCTTGGCGTGGTCTGCTCACAATAGCCCAGTCTCTATCTGAATCATTCCGAGCTGGGCTCCATCACCATTTGAGAGTCCTGGATAGCTTGCAGAAGTCTCCTGAACATCCCAGTGTGCTTTTCAAGGGTACTTTCAAGTTGGCGGATTGGATCCACGAGTGTAGGGGACACTGCCAGCAGGTCCATGAATGTTTTTTGGGGCGGCGGAGGTTTAGTAGCTTTCGGTCTGACCATGCCGCAATGGCTGCCATCCATGGTGACTGGGGATTCAAGAGGGGTAGAGGCGGTCAAGCATCCAGTCTGAGTATAGGGAGCTCCTAAAAGGTAGATAAGAAGGGAGATGGGACATTCCTGTTTCGTGCAGCCTCTTGGGACTGCAAGCATTCGGGCACTCTCAAGACAGTGTGTGGCACCAGCAGAACAACTTGCTTCAAGGGACCTTAGGCAAGGCCAAAAGAGGCTGCATGTATTGTACTTTTAAAGGTTTGTGATGTTTCAGTGCACAAATGTGTTCAGAAGGGCCTCCCTAAAGCGACGCCTCAAGAAGGACCCCAAAACAAGTTGAGTAGCACCACCCAGATGGTTCAAGGAAGGGATGAAGAGGACCCACTTCTATATGCTCCTCATTGTATACGCTAGGTCCGGGTCCTGCCGGAAAAGCTGACACTGTCCCTCCTGGTGCTACATTGACATGCTCTCCTAGTGGGGGATAAGGTGGTAGCAGTAGCACATGTGGCTGAGGATGGACTGTAGTGTCCCTACTTAACCATTCTCCCCTTCTGCAATCAGCATTGGTACACCTGCTCACCTGGACAGTAAGGCACTGACATTGTGGCAGTATGCCTCATTTTACCCCTCTGCATAGCTCAATCCACCAGAACATCACCTCACAGGTAAGTGCAGTGGCCAGTTCCCCAACAAGGCCCATGTACCCAGAGTCCATTGGTAGTCTTTACAGAAGCCCCACTCCCTTCACTTAAGGGGGAAGCCCCAAGGCTGCAACCTGGGCCCTCCCATGCCTAACAATACACATCTGCAGTCAGTGGCCTTGCCCTTTTATTTGTAATTCAGCCAACCCGCCTCATCTGGTCATCAGCAGCCCGTCGGACCACCACATGCAGCAGAGTCAACTCAGCTTCCTAGTCTATAGATGGCCTTTCACTGCAAGTAAATCACCAGGGCTGTCGTCCCTACAGCAGGAGGTGGCCCACTCACACCTCAGGCCTTTGCAGGAGCTCCGCGACTTCTGGACGGCCAATCTCAGCATGGCCGTGCATGCCTCAGCACAGCAGGCAAGTCCACAAAAGCACCAACCTCATGTGGAGCGGTGGGAGCCCTCTGCCCCTCAGGGCACTCTTCAGGGGTTCTCAGTGACCAAAGAGCGCTGCCAGCTTCCAGTACTACTTCAGCGCAAGCCTCGTGGTCGAGTGGGGCAGGCCTCACCGCTGGCGCTCAATTCACATCCCTTGCTAATAGCAAACTCTGTGCCGGAATGCCTTGGTGCCCCACAGCAGGCTGGTGTTGCAAAAAAGGGGTCTCACCCCTTTATCTATAGGTTCATAAGGTACAGGAGAGCAGGATATATACTGATGAGCCTGGATTGGAGCAGAGCCTCACAAGACTGCCAAATCATCTGACGCCACGCCCCATCCCATGAACTAATTCATTGTAAAATTCTGTCAGTGTATGTTATTTTCTAACAAGTATAAAATAGCATCTTATATTTTGAAATTTCTTGCCAAATTATTATATCATTTGTTGGCACTCCATTGACTTCTATTTCCCCTGTACTCCCACAGTTTCAATGTTTGTTCCTAAATCTAATGGTAAACAAACAACCTTTTCTTTTAGTGCACACATCAATTCTTGTACATGATTGTACAGGTTGCATTGCAATAATTGTTTGAAAATGATTTAAAGTTTGAATTAAGATACTTTCATATAAATTTAAATTATGTAATACAGCATGTAAATAGTACATTTCTAAATTATTAGACATTGCATGTGAAGGCATAAAGTTATGTTCAAGTTTCCCAAAGCAATAATAACAAACAGTGTGATCAGAACAAACATACCTGTTTCCTACAATAGGATAAATAACACATTTTCTCCACTCTGTCTTCTTTTTCTATTTTCTGTAATAAATCTATATATTTAGTTTAATAAAAATAGGCCGATCTGCCCCAAGCTGGGCAGAAAAGGTCTAAAAAGAATTTGCCCCCCAGGGGAGTGACCCTTGTCCAAGGGGACTGTGACGGGCTGGACTCTGCTTGCCCACACTCCGCTCCTGCTTGTGCTGACTCTGCCCCTGGTGCTCTGAGGCTCCCTGATCGTAATTGGTGGAAGAACCGGCAGTGGCGATGCGCTGACACTTCAAAACTACAACGGCAGACTTTCATGGGGTTCAAAGCCTTGGAGGAACTCCCAGGAGAGGAGGAGAGCGCTGTGAACCCTTTCGTGGAAGAAGAAACACCCAGCAACCGAGACGTGAAGGTGAAGGACCAGGATCGGAAGTCGCCAAAGAGTAGGAGACGGCGGTCTCCTACAAGCCCTGAAGCTGCAAACGAAAGACGAGCGTCCGGAGAACCTGATCCAGGCAACTGGGGAGACGAGTGGCTGCATCCCGCCATGCTTCAGGAGAAGCGTGGCCGTTCAGGTGCGTGGGACTACGTCCCTGAACGAGTGTGTGAGTGAGAGACAGAGGGTATGAGGAGGGAGGTCGGAAAGTGTGGAACAGCTGGAGGGGAAGGAAAACAAAACGAGGACTCATAACCAATACGAAAACGGAGGAAAGGAGGGGGGGCTGGAACAGTGTAAACGGACAAATATAAGAGGAAAGGTGAGGAAGGAAACGATTATAATACATTCCCTAGTCCTTGTAGAAAATCCAAAACGAAGGCCAGCAAATCTATGTGTAGGTCCACATACTAGGAAAATAGAAAGGATAGAAGTAAAAACACTGAAGAAAGACAACACCTGTTAGTTATTACTAAACGATTGTAATAAGACGAACAGAGAGTCAGGGGGAAAAGAAAAGGATAAAGACTAAACCAAGTTGGGTGGCATGTACACTTACCGCTGTCTCCTCTTCTCTCCACATGCACTTCCCGGGAATGACCTGTGAACCAAGGATACAGAAACGAAGAGTGAAGATAGAATCTCAAGACAATCCCCACCCTCAAGTCATACAACCAAATACTCACCTGGTTTCTCCTACATCTTCAACTTTCAATAAACATAAACCTTTCTTCAGCTTATTGCGGTCTAGAGTGCTTTATATCCGACTACCCGCTCACAGGGACACTCGCCACCTCTAACACATTTTTTTAAAAAATAATCCCTAGTACCTAGTGGCTTCTGCCCCCCTGGTGGCAGAGCAGCCTAATTAAAATAGGCCAATCTGCGCCGGGGGGGGGCAGAAAAGGCCTCATAAATAATTACACCCCTTGCTCCCCTTCGGTGTTTATGTAAAAAAAAGAAGAAAAAAAATGTAATGGTGTCTAGTGGCTTCTGCCGCCCGCAGGGGCAGATGGGCCTAATTGAAATAGGCCGATATACCCCCAGTGGGGGCAGAAATGGCCTGATAAACAATTGCTCTGCAGAGGAGCGGCCCTTGCTCAAGGTGTCGCTCCCCTTCATTGTTTACATACACCAAAACAAACTCCCTGGTATCTTGTGGGCATTTCTCCAGCCCGATCACTTCATGATCGGGTTGTAGAAATGCTCAGACAGACAGAAAAGGAAAGGAAACAACTTTCCTTTCCTTTCATGTCCTCTGCCTGCTCCAACCCCGTAATTGGAAGAGAAATGCTTTGCATTTCTCTTCTGATAGCTCTGGAGGCTGAGCTTCCAGACCAATGTGGGCGGCCTCTGATGAGGTCAGCACGCAATCATGTGCTGATGTCATCAGATAACACTGGGATGCGGCGGGGGTCGAGGGTGGAAGGGGAAACAGGGAGGGGCATTGGAGGCCCACAGGGACCGAGTGCAAGATGAGGTGGTTACATCCCTGGCACCTGACTGCCACAGCCAAGGACATCTCCACCTCGTCCCAGGCACTGGAGGGGTTAAAAACTGTCATTAACATTTGCAGTTTTTTTATTGAATGTCTCAAATTCTCGTGTGCAAGTGCAATTCCATTGGTAAGCAGGATGTTTAGAATCTTTCTCTTCAAAGTCCTGTTTTGAGTAATCTGTAATGCTTTTTATATTTTTTCTAACCCTACCACAAAGTACATATAACTTCATAGCAAAGCCCTTCAATTTTTACAGGTATGACCCAATTAGAGTATGTATGGTAAACGTCATCCTAAAAGTATTGTTCACTACAGGACATGTGTCTTCAGCAGCCACCACATATAATAGAAAACTTTAACCAATTCAAGGTTTTTTTCCCTGAATTATATAATTTATATTTTAAATTAAACACACCCAAGGTATATTGTTTATGTTTCAGATTTGAAGTGTGTTTCTTATACATGGAATAAGTTTGTAATACAATGCCAGGTACTCTGTTGTTAAGCTGGTTATTAAAGTACTACACAGCTTTATTTTTATTTACATTTCATTAAAGTAAATGTTATTATTTTCCTTAGAATTGAACACTATGCCACCTATAGATATATCTCAAGGCTTTTCTTGAACTTCAGTTCGAGTACAGCACTTCACCTAATGTAAATATTGTAGGAAAGTACCATCTTGCCTGACATGTTACCTCCATTTTTACATGTATGTAAGTCTGTTTTTGCCAGTCTCAGTAGGATCCTGCTAGCCAGGACCCCAGTGCTCATAGTTTGTGGTCTGAATGAGTGTATCTGTGTAATGACTAACTATGTCACTGAGGCTCTGCTAACCAGAACCTCAGTGCTTATGCTCTCTCTGCCTTTACAATTGTCACTATAGGCTAGTGACTATTTTCACCAATTCTAATTGGCACACTGGAACAACCTTATAATTCCCTAGTATATGGTACCTAGGTACCCAGGGTATTGGTGTTCCAGGAGATCCCTATGGGCTGCAGCATTTCTTTTGCCACCCATAGGGAGCTCAGACAAATCTTACACAGGACTGCCACTGCACCCTGAGTGAAATAACGCACCTGTTATTTCACAGCCATTTTACACTGCACTTAAGTAACTTATAAGTCACCTATATGTCTAACCCTTACTTAGTGAAGGTTAGGTGCAAAGTTACTAAGTGTGAGGGCACCCTTTCACAAGCAAAGGCACCCCCACATAGTTCAGGGCAATTGCCCCAGACTTTGTGACTGCGGGGACACCATTACACGTGTGCATTACATATAGGTCAATACCTATATGTAGCTTCACTATGGTAACCCCGAATATGGCCATGTAACATGTCTGAGATCATGCCAATCCCATGAATCCCTGGGGCTCCACTATGGACCCCGGGTACTGCCAAACCAGCTCTCTGGGCTTTTCTCTGCAGCTACCGCTGCTGCCACCCAACAGTCCCAGGAAGGCAGAACAAAGGATTTTCTCAGAGAGAGGGTGTTACACCCTCTCCCTTTGGAAATAGGTGTTAAAGGATGGGAGGGGTAGCCTCTCCCAGCCTCTGGAAATGCTTTGAAGGGCACAGATGGTGCCCTCCTTGCATAAGCCAGTCTACACCGGTTTAGGGAACCCACAATCCCTGGTCTGGTGCGAAACTGGTCAAAGGAAAGGGGAGTGACCACTCCCTTGTCTATCACCACCCCAGGGGTGGTGCCCAGAGCTCCTCCAGTGTGTCCCGGACCTCTGACATCTTGAATCCAGATGTGTGAGGGCACTCTGGAGGCCTCTGAATGGCCAGTGCCAGCAGGTGATGTCAGAGACCCCTCATGATAGGTGCTTACCTGACTAGGTGGCCAATCCTCCTCTGAGGGCTATTTAGGGTATCACCTGTGGGTTTTTCCTCAGATAACGAGTTGCAAGAATTCACCAGAGTTCCTCTGCACCTCTCTCTTCGACTTCTGCCAAGGATTGACTGCTGACTGCTCCAGGACGCCGGCAAAACTGCAACAAAGTAGCAAGAAGACTACCAGCGACATTGTAGCGCCTAATCCTGCTGGCTTTCTCGACTGTTTCCTGGTGGTGCATGCTTTGGGGGTTGCCTGCCTTCATCATGCACTAGAAGCCACAAAGAAATCTCCCGTGGGTTGACGGAATCTTCCCCCTGCTCCAGCAGGCACCAAACTTCAGTGTCACCAGTACTCTGGGACCCATTTCCTCCTGACGAGCGTGGCCCCTGGAATGCAGGTGGTGGACCCAAGTGACTGCAACAGTCCAGTAGTTCAACTGTCCAAATTTTGAGGCGGTAAGTCCTTGCCTCCCCTATCCAGACAGTAATCCTGTGCACCACATGAAATGCAGCTGCTAGGGCTTCTGTGCACATTTCCAAGAAATCCTTCCTCCACAGCCAAGCCCGGGTCCCCAGCACTCCGTTCTGCATTGCTCAACTCCCGGGGTTGACCTACGGCTTCCTGGGACCCTCTTTTTTAGTGTTGAGAGGACAACCATGCTCAGTCATCTTGAACTCATGGTCAAGGACGTCTGCAGATGCTGCCTTCTTGTGCATGGGCTCTCTATGTTGCAGAGAGTCTCCTCTGTCTCTTCTCCCAAGTGGTGACATCCTAGTCCTTCCTGGGCATGGGCAGCACCCTTTTTCTTCAACCGTGACCTTTGCAGCTAGAAAGGCTTGTTTGTGGTCTTTTGCCAAAGAAACAACTCTGCATGCTCCAGGACTCTGTGGAACATCTTCTGCACAAAGGAGAAGTTCCTAGCACATTTCGTTGTAGCAGAATCTTCAGATTCTTCCATCCAGAGGCAGCCATTTTGCACCTTCCCCCGGGGTTTAGTGGGCTCCTGCCACCCCGGACACTTTCACAACTCTTGGACTTGGTCCCCTTCCTTTACAGATCCTCAGTTCCAGGAATCCATCTTCAGTGCTTTGCAGTTTGTTGTGGTCTTTGAAAAATCCTCTATCGTGAGTTTAGAGTGTTTCTGGGGAAATAGTAGTACTTTACTCCTACTTTCCAGGGTCTTGGGGTGGGGTATCTTGGACACCCTTAGTGTTTTCTTACACTCCCAGTAACCCACTACACACTACACTAGCCCACGGGTCCATTTGTGGTTCGCATTCCACTGTCTTAGTATAGGGATTGTGTTGCCCCCACGCCTATTGCATCCTTTTGTATTCTACAGTGTTTGCACTACTTTCTGACTGTTTTACTTACCTGATTCTGGTTTGTGTGTATATGTTGTGTATTTTACTTACTTCCTAAGGAAGTATATCCTATGAGATATTTTTGGCACATTGTCACTAAAATATAGTACCTTTATTTTTGGTAACTCTGAGTATTGTGTTTCTTATGATATAGTATCTATACGATATAAGTGGTATAGTAGAAGCTTTGCATCTCTCCTAGTTCAGCCTAAGCTGCTCTGCTATAGCTACCTCTATCGGCCTAAGCTGCTAGAACACTACTAATCTACTAATATGTGGTAACTGGACCTGGCACCCTCAGGTACCCACTATAAGCCCGGCCAGCCTCCCACATTGGTGGTGCAGGGGTGGGATAAGTACTTGTAACTGCTTTACCACTTTGTCATTGGTGCTTTTCAGAAGAAAAACATATTCCAAATACTTAAAAATATACACAGTAAACCTAAAGAGTCTACGGGGGTCATTCTGACCCCGGCGGTCATGGACCGCCGGGGCCAGGGTTGGCGGGAGCACTGCCAACAGGCTGGCGGTGCCCCGCAGGGCATTCTGACCGCGGCGGTTTGGCCGCGGTCAGAAGAGGAAAACCGGCGGTCTCCCGCCGGTTTTCTGCTGCCCAAAAGAATCCTCCATGACGGCGCAGCTCGCTGCGCCGCCATGGGGATTCTGACACCCCATACCGCCATCCTGTTCCTGGCGGCTCTGCCGCCAGGAACAGGATGGCGGTATGGGGTGTCGTGGGGCCCCTGGGGGCCCCTGCAGTGCCCATGCCAATGGCATGGGCCCCCGTAAGAGGGCCCCACTTTGAATTTCACTGTCTGCATTGCAGACAATGAAATTCGCGACGGGTGCAACTGCACCCGTCGCACCTTCCCACTCCGCCTGCTCCATTCAGAGCCGGCGTCCTCGTGGGAAGGTTGTTTTCCACTGGGCTGGCGGGTGGCCTTTTGGCGGTCGCCCGCCAGCCCAGTGGAAAACCCAGAATCACCGCAGCGGTCTTACGACCTCGGTGCGGTATTCTGGAGGGGGGAACTCTGGCGGGCGGCCTCCGCCGCCCGCCAGAGTTAGAATCACCCCCTAACTCTCTTTCTAAAAAGTTTTGAAAAGTTTAAAAAAGTTTTTCTCTTTTCTTTAAAAGTTTCTAACCTTTTATCTCTTTCCTAAACTCTTTCTTGCAACTATGTCTGTAGTAGAGGCCACTGCCAAAGTTGTCCAGACAACTTAAGGCAATTTAAACTTTATAAGTTTGAGGGGTCACTGCATAGAAAGAAGTTTAAGTATTGGTAAGAACTCTACCAAATATCTTCTCCTTAGCCTTGTCCTAGACAGTGACCAGAACCAGCCTGGCCCACCCCAGGATCAGGAGGTAGAGGAGGAGGGTACACAGGTAGAATCAGGGGAGGGCCCTGAGGATTCTGGGGAAGGTTCCTCCAAAGACCTGTCAGCTAACATGCCATCTACTGAAGCTGGTAGTGGGAGGGGGTAACACATCAGTAGGGCACCTTTCACTCCAAAAGGCCAGGTAACTAGAGTTCAGGCAGTTAGAGACAGGTCCACTTCTGCCAATTCCCACATTATCTCTGTGTCAGAGAATTCCAAGCCTCCCACCCTGAGGATAACACCCTAGACAGGGAACTCAGAAAGCTGAGGTTGGAAGAGGCCAGACTGAAGCTGAGACAGCAGCAGTTGGCCTTAGACAGAAAGTCTCTAGATGTAGAGAGGGAGAGACAGAAGTTGCGGTTAGTTTCCCATGGTGGCAGCAGCAGTGTTCTTGAAAGTCACCCTGTAAGAGAAATAGATTTTAGAAACCTGCACAAAATTGTCCCCCCTTACAAGGAGGGGGATGACATAAACAAGTGGTTTGCTGCACTTGAGAAGGCCTGTATGGTACAGTTGTTCCCTCAGAGGCAGTGGGCTGCTATCTTGTGGCTATCTTTCACTGGCAAGGGTAGGGATAGGCTCCTTACTGTCAGAGAGAGTGATGCCAAATACTACAAAGTTTTGAAAGATGCACTCTTAGATGGATTTTGCTTAATCACTGAACAATACAGGAAAAAGGTCATAAATACCAGAAAAGAGTCCTCTCAAGACTGGACAGACTTTGTAGACTGTTCAGTGAAGGCCTTGGAGGGATGGTTACATGGCAGTTAGGTGACTGACTATGAAAGACTATATAATCTTATTTTGAGAGAGCATATTTTGAATAATTGTGTGTCTGACTTGTTACATCAGTACTTGGTAGACTTAGATCTGAGCTCTCCCCAGGAATTGGGAAAGAAGGCAGACAAATGGGTCAGAACAAGAGTGAGCAAAAAAGCTCATACAGGTGGTGACAAGGATGGCAAGAAGAAGGATGGAAAGTCTTCTGACAAAGGTGGGGACAAAGATAAAAAACATTCTGAGTCTTCATCAGGCCCACAAAAATCCTCTGGGGGAGGTGGGTTCAAATCCTCTTCTAACAATCAAAAGAAGCCATGGTGTTATTTATGTAAAAGTAAAGGCCATTGGGCAAGTGATTCCACTTTTCCAAAGAAAAACACCAATTCTCCCACCACCCTAACCCCAACTGCTTCCTCTAGTGCCCCTAGTAATAGCAGTGGTGGTGGGAAGAATACTACAGATAGCCAATCAAAGGGTGTAGCTGGGCTCACCATTGGTAATGTAGTTGGGGTTGGTCTTGTTAGGGAGACCAGAGGCTGTTTTAGTCTCTGATGGTGGTATTGACATTGCCACCTTGGTTGATTGTACCCTTAATATGGGTAAGTACAAGCAACCTCCACTAATACATGGTGTTGAGATTGAGGCCTACAGGGACACAGGAGCCAGTGTCACTAGGGTGATTGAGGAACTGTTTCACCCTGAACAACACCTACTTGGTCAGCAGTACCAAGTGACTGATGCTCATAAGGACACTCTTAGCCACCCCATGTCTGTTGTGAATCTCAACTGGTGGGGGGGGGGGGGTTACTGGTCTAAAGAAAGTTGTGGTAGCCACTGATTTACCTGTAGACTGCTTACTAGGCAATGATTTGGAGACATCAGCTTGGGCTGAAGTGGAGTCGGAGGCTCATGCAGCAATGATGGGCATTCCAGGGCATATCTCTGCTCTCACAAGGGCTCAGGCCCAGAAGCAAAGAGGACAGGGAAACTTGGATCCTGGAAAAATGTGCCAAGTGTTCCCAAATACTAGGGGTAGAAAGGGTAAATCCTTGCCCACTATCCCTCCATCTCCAGCCGATTCCCCTTTAGAGGAAGAGGAATCATCTCCCTGTGCAGAACCTACACCAGATGAGTTGGCAGCAGACACTGCTGAGCTGTTGGGTGCAGGGGGGCCTGCTAGGGAAGATCTGAGTGTGGCACAGCAAACCTGTCCCATACTAGAGGGTTTAAGACAGCAAGCTGTCAAACAGCAGAGTGGGGATATTACTGATAGTCATAAGGTTTATTGGGAAGATGACCTCTTCTACACTGAGTCAAGGGACCCTAAACCTGGAGCTGGTCATCCCTTTCCAGTATAGGGAGTTTCTTCTGACTTTGGCACATGGTCTTCCTTTGGCTGGGCATTTGGGCCAGAGTAAAACTTAGGACAGACTTTTTCCATTGTTTCACTGGCCTCACCTGTCAGTGGACACGAAGGAGTTTTGTCACTGCTGTGTGACCTGACAAGCCAGTGGCAAGACTGGTGGCACACCCAAGGCCCCCTTAATTCCACTCCCAGTGGTTGGGGTGCCCCCTGAAAGGGTAGGGGTTGACATAGTTGGCCCCCGTGACCTTCCTACAGCTTCAGGCAATAGGTTTATCCTTGTGGTAGTGAACCATGCCAGCAGGTATCCTGAAGCTATACCCTTAAGGACCACTACAGCTCCTGTAGTGGCAAAAGCCCTCCTGGGAATCTTTTCCAGAGTGGGTTTCCCTAAGGAATTGGTGACAGACAGAGGTAGTAACTTCATGTCTGCGCACCTCAAAGCTATGTGGAAGGAGTGTGGTGTAACTTAAAAGTTCACTACTCCTTATCATCCACAGACAAATGGTCTGGTTAAGAGGTTTAATAAAACTATCAAAGTTATGATCACGGGACTCCCTGAAAAACTCAGGAGGAGATGGGATGTCCTGTTGCCTAGCCTCCTTTTTGCATATAGGGAGGTACCACAGAAAGTAGTGGGCTTCATCCCCTTTGAACTCCTCTTTGGGCACCCTGTAAAAGGTCCCTTTGCTCTTGTGAAGGAGGGATGGGAACAACCTTTAAAAGCTCCCAAGCAAGACATTGTGGGCTATGTACTTGGCCTAAGATCCAGAATGGCTGAGTACATGAAAAAGGCCAGTAAAAACCTTCAGGCCAGCCAAGAGATCCAAAAACAAAGGCATGACCAGAAGGCTGTCCTGCCTCAGTACCACTCAGGACAGAAGGTGTGGGTATTAGAGTGTGTGGCCCCAAGAGCACTCCAGGACAAATGGAGTGGACCCCATCTCATAGTAGAAAAGAAATGTGAGGTCACCTATTTGGTAGACCTGGGCACTGCCATGAGTCCCCTTAGGGTGCTCCATGTCAATTGCCTAAAACCTTACTATGACAGGGCTGACTTAACCCTGCTCATGGCAACTGATATGGGGCAGGAAGAAGAGAGTGACCCTCTCCTTGACCTCTTCTCCACCACTGAAGCTGATGGCTTAGTGGAAGGAGTGGTGCTTGCAGACTGCCTCACTGCTGAGCAGAAGGACAATTGCATAAATCTCCTAGACCAGTTCTCTGACCTCTTCTCACTAATCCCATGTACAAGTACCTGGTGTGAGCACACTATCAACACTGGAGACAGTTTACCTGTCAAAAGTAAGATTTATAGGCAGCCTGACAATGTCAGAGATTGCATAAAACAAGAGGTGCAGAAAATGTTAGATCTGGGAGTGATTGAACCTTCTGAAAGTCCATGGGATAGCCCAGTGTTTCTTGTCCCCAAGCCTCATAGTAAAGATGGTAAAAAAGAAATTAGGTTGTGTGTTGACTACAGAGGTCTCAATCAAGTAACCAAAACTGATGCTCACCCTATACCCAGGGCAGATGAGCTCATAGATACACTGACTTCTGTCAAGTATCTAAGCACTTTTGACTTAACTGCAGGGTATTGGCAGATTAAATTGTCAGAAGATGCTAAATCTAAAATAGTATTTTTAACCATTGGAGGGCACTATCAGTTCACTGTGATGCCCTTTGGATTGAAAAATGCACCTGACACTTTTCAGAGGTTGGTAAATACAGTCCTGCAGGGATTGGAAGCCTTTAGTGCAGCACATCTAGATGATATAGCTGTCTTTAGCTCCACCTGGGATGATCACCTGGTACACCTATGGAAAGTTTTGGAGGCCCTGCAAAAGGTTTTGTGTTGACTATAGAGGTCTCAATCAAGTAACCAAAACTGATGCTCACCCTATACCCAGGGCAGATGAGCTCATAGATACACTAGCTTCTGCCAAGTATCTAAGCACTTCTGACTTAACTGCAGGGTATTAACAGATTAAATTGTCAGAAGATGGCACATCTAAAACAGCATTTTCAACCATTGGAGGGCACTATCAGTTCACTGTGATGCCCTTTGGATTGAAAAATGCACCTGCCACTTTTCAGAGGTTGGTAAATACAGTCCTGCAGGGATTGGAAGCCTTTAGTGCAGCATATCTAGATGATATAGCTGTCTTTAGCTCCACCTGGGATGATCACCTGGTACACCTATGGAAAGTTTTGGAGGCCCTGCAAAAGGTTTTGTGTTGACTATAGAGGTCTCAATGAAGTAACCAAAACTGATGCTCATCCTATACCCAGGGCAGATGAGCTCATAGATACACTAGCTTCTGCCAAGTATCTAAGCACTTCTGACTTAACTGCAGGGTATTAACAGATTAAATTGTAAGAAGATGGTACATCTAAAACAGCATTTTCAACCATTGGAGGGCACTATCAGTTCACTGTGATGCCCTTTGGATTGAAAAATGCACCTGCCACTTTTCAGAGGTTGGTAAACACAGTCCTGCAGGGATTGGAAGCCTTTAGTGCAGCATTTCTAGATGATATAGCCATCTTTAGCTCCACCTGGGATGATCACCTGGTCCACCTATGGAAAGGTTTGGAGGCCCTGCAAAAGGCAGGCCTCACCATCAAGGCTTCAAAGTGCCAGGTAGGGTAGGGGAAAGTGGTTTATCTGGGCTACCTAGTAGGTGGGGAACAAATTGCACCACTGCAGGGGAAGATCCAGACCATTATGGAATGGGCTCCCCCTACAATTCAAAACCAGGTGAGAGCATTCCTAGGCCTCACAGGGTACTATAGGAGGTTCATTAGGAACTATGGCTCCATTGCAGCCCCTCCTAATGACCTCACCAGCAAAAAGATGCCTAAAAAGGTAGTGTGGACAGCTAGCTGTCAATAGGTTATTGATGAGCTCTGCACCTGTCCTAAAAAGCCCTTGTTACTAGAAGAAATTCATAGTCCAGATTGATGCTTCTGAATAAGTGATAGGGGCAGTTCCATCACAGCTTAACTCTGAGGACCAGGATCAACCTGTTGCTTTTATCAGCATGAGGTTGACTCCTAGAGAAAAGTGTTTGTCTGCCAAAGAGAGGGAGGCCTTTGTGGTCTGGGCACTGAAAAAGTTGAGACCATACCTGTCTGGTACTCACTTTATTGTTCAGACAGTCGACAAACCTCTATTATGGCTTAAACAAATGAAAGCAGAAAACCCTAAATTGTTGAGGTGGTCCATCTCCCTACAGGGAATGGACTATACAGTGGAACATAGACCTGGGAGTACCCACTCCAATGGAGATGGACTCTCCAGATATTTCCACTTAGACAATGAACACTTATCTGGGCAAGATTAGCCTTATTGTCCCTCGTTTTGGGGGGAGGGGTTGTGTCGGAAAGTACCATCTTGCCTGGCATGTTACCCCCATTTTTACATGTATGTAAGTTTGTTTTTGCCTGTATCACTGGGATCCTGCTAGCCAGGACCCCAGTGCTCATAGTTTGTGGCCTGAATTTGTGTACATCTGTAATGACTAACTGTGTCACTGAGGATCTGCTAACCAGAACCTCAGTGCTTATGCTCTCTCTGCCTTTACAATTGTCACTATAGGCTAGTGACCATTTTCACCAATTCTAATTGGCACACTGGAACACCCTTATAATTCCCTAGTATATGGTACCTAGGTACCTAGGGTAATGGTGTTCCAGGAGATGCCTATGGGCTGCAGCAATTCTTTTGCCACCCATAGGGAGCTCAGACAAGTCTTACACAGGACTGCCACTACATCCTGAGTGAAATAACGCACGTTATTTCACAGCCATTTTACACTGCACCTAAGTAACTTACAAGTCACCTATATGACTAACCCTCACTTAGTGAAGGTTAGTTGCAAAGTTACTAAGTGTGAGGGCACCCTTGCACTAGCAAAGGTGCCCCCACATAGTTCATGGCAATTTCCTCGGACTTTGTGAGTGCTGGGACACCATTACACGCGTGCACCATACATAGGTCAATACCTATATGTAGCTTCACTATGGTAACTCTGGATATGGCCATGTAATGTGTCTAAGATCATGGAATTGTCCCCCCATGCCAAATCTGGTATTGGGGTGCCAATCCCATGCTCCCCGGGGCTCCACTATGGACCCCGGGGACTGCCAAACTAGCTCTCTGGGGTTTTCTCTGCAGCTACCACTGCTGCTACCCCACAGACAGGGTTCTGCCCTCCTGGGATCTGGGCAGCCCAGTCCCAGGAAGGCAGAACAAAGGATTTCCTCTGAGAGAGGGTGTTACACCCTCTCCCTTTGGAATTAGGTGTTAAAGGCTGAGGAGGGGTAACCTCTCCCAGCCTCTGGAAATGCTTTGAAGGACACAGATGGTGCCCTCCTTGCAAAAGCCAGTCTACACCGGTTCAGGGAACCCCCAGTCCCTTCTCCAGTGCGAAACTGGACAAGGGAAAGGAGAGTGACCACTCCCCTGTCCATCACCACCCCAGGGGTGATGTCCAGAGCTCCTCCAGTGTGTCCCAGACCTCTGCCATCTTGAATCCAGAGATGTAAGGTCACTCTGGAGGCCTCTGAGTGGCCAGTGCCAGCAGGTGACGTCAGAAACCCCTCATGATAGGTGCTTACCTCACTAGGTGGCCAATCCTCCAAGGAGGCTATTTAGGGTCTCTCCTGTGGGCTTTTCCTCAGATAACAACTTGCAAGAATTCACCAGAGTTCGTCTGCACCTCCCTCTTTGACTTCTGCCAAGGATCGACCGCTGATTGCTCCATGACGCCTGCAAAAGTGCAACAAAGTAGCAAGAAGACTACCAGGGACATTGTAGCCCTTAATCCTGCCGGCTTTCTCGACCGTTTCCTGGTGGTGCATACTTTGGGGGCAGCCTGCCTTCATCCAGCACTGGAAGCCACAAAGAAATCTCTCGTGGGTCGACAGAATCTTCCCCCTGCTCCAGCAGGCACAAAACTTCAGCGTCACCGATACTCTGGGACCCCTCTCCTCCTGACGAGCATGGCCCCTGGAACACAGGTGGTGGACCAAAGTGACCCAGACTGTCCAGTGCTCCAACTGTCCAAATTTGGAGGAGGTAAGTCCTGCCTTCCCTCTCCAGAGAGTGCATCACATGAACTGCAGCTGCTAGGGCTTCTGTGCACATTTCCAAGGAATCCTTCCTGCACAGCCAAGCCCAGGCCCCCAGCACTTAGTCCTGCATTGCTCAACTCCCTGAGTTGACCTCCGGCTTCATGGGACCCTCTTTTGTAGTGTTGAGATGACCACCATGCTTAGTCTTCTTGAACATGTGTTCAAGGACTTCTGCGGGTGCTGCCTTCTTGTGCATGGACTCTTTACGTTGCTAAGGTCCCCTTCTGTCTCCTCTTCCAAGTGGCGACATCCTAGTCTTTCCTGGGCATGGGCAACACCCTTTTTCTTCAACCGTGACCTTAGCAGATAGCAGGCTTATTTGTGGTCTTTTGCAAAAGAAACAACTCTGCATGCTCCAGCACTCCGTGGGACATCTTCTGCACAAAGGAGAGGTTCCTAGCACCTTTCGTTGTTGCAGAATCTTCAGCTCCTTCCATCCAGAGGCAGCCATTTTGCTCCTTCATCTGGGGTTTAGTGGGCTCCTGCCTCCCCCCGGAAACTTTCACGACTCTTGGACTTGGTCCCCTTCCTTTACAGGTCCTCAGGTCCAGGAATCCATCTTCAGTGCTTTGCAGTCTGTTGTGGTCTTTCCAAGGGTCTTGGGGTGGGGTATCTTGGATACCCTTAGTGTTTTCTTACACTACCAGTGACCCTATACACACTACACTAGACTAGGGGTCCATTCGTGGTTCGCATTCCACTTTCTTAGTATATGGTTTGTGTTGCCCCTAAGCCTATTGCATCCTATTGTATTCTACAGTGTTTGCACTACGTTCTGGCTGTTTTACGTACCTGATTTTGGTTTGTGTGTATATTTTGTGTATTTTACTTACCGCCTAAGGGAGTATATCCTCTGAGATATTTTTGGCACATTGTCACCAACATAAAGTAACTTTATTTTTGGTAACTCTGAGTATTGTGTTTCTTATGATATAGTACCTATATGATATAAGTGGTATAGTTGGAGCTTTGCATGTCCCCTGTTTCATCCTAAGCTGCACTGCTATAGCTACCTCTATCAGCCTAAGCTGCTAGAACACTACTAATCTACTAATAAGGGATAAATGGACCTGGCACAAGGTGTAAGTACCCTCATGTACCCACTATAAGCCAGGCCAGCCTCCTTCAAATAGTATTTGCATAATTCTGGAAGTATTGGGCTAACCACATTATAATCCAACTGCAATGTGTGTTACAGCTAAATTGTATTTTTTCCAAAGTATACCAGTAGTTGAATCTGTCATGTTGTTAAAGTTATTGTATCTTTTACATGTGTTTTCAACAAGACAGCAAGTACATAACAGATACATGGCGGCTTACCCTTCAAATACTGTACTGTATTAGTTTACATGGTCAAATTATCTTAAACATGAATAGGTGCACCATAGTATTCTTATAGTATACAGTCTAGTATTTCTGTTATTGAATGTGCTTTTTAGTACTGTTTGGGCTATATTAGTAGCCTAAACTTACATATAACCAATGCCTGTTTCTGGTCCAAGGAGGACCTGGTCTGGCAGTTCGGGCTGGATTGTTCCCATCAAGACTGATTTGCATATGGCTGAGTCCAAACTGGGGTGGCATGGTGAACAAAAAAAATACCCAACTGAGGTACGCAGAAGGGAGCCACCTGTGAAAAAGGGTGGAATCAGTATTACCATGGTACTCAAAAAAATATTTAAAACATTTTAATTGATATAATTGTGAATCAGTGTGGCTCTGACAGGACTCATTGTGTTAATAGTGTGTTGTGGACAAATACAGGTAGAATTGGATACATTTGTTTATGTTGTTTAGGAAGATTGTGTTCCCTTCTGCTGTGATGTACTCCATTCCATTGGAAGATACTAGGCATTAACAAGTGGATATTTTTGTGGTAGATGGAGACCATACCGTGGTCTCAGAGAAATTCTGAAATTACTTTGTTGATATGTTTACATGATTTTTCAGTCGTTGGACAAATGTGGTTGGACCACTGCCATTTTTGTCATTCCCATTTGTTGTACTAGAGAAATGCAGTGGTGGAGGAAATGGTTTACTATTGGTTGAATGTGAAGCTTTCTGTGGAGTTCAACAGTGGCTTTGTATCTAAGTTTAATTGCTGAGTATTAGTTATGTTAACTACATATTAATAAATGAAGTTGGAAATAAATTGAATGTTGTACAAAGAATGAAAAATGGGTAACATCACTGAGGAAACAGCAAATGAAGAGGGAAATGAATTAAGTGAAATAAAAAGAGAATTGTATCCACATATTTGAACTGTTTGAGAAGTATACATCACCTAGTAGAGGAGCATGGGAGCACCACATGGTCAATGAGTTATTATATTGTGCAATCTTAGTAGGACACAACAAATGCAACATGCATTTTTTTAGCATTGTACTGGGGTAGACAGTAAGCCGGGTGGAGGTGAGTGGCAAACATTTACTTTTGGTTCAATGCTCTCTAAAAAATACCAAGTAATGCTGTCTGTGGCTGTTGTGAAGCTCTGTTAAATTCTCAAGCAAGTTTCGCCCTATGTGAAACAGAAAAATAAAATGATTATTCTGCCTGTCAACCAAGCACTATTCAGCTCCTCCAAGAATTAAGAACTAAGGGCCAGATGTAGGTAAGTTGCGAGTCGCAAAACCCTATGCACAACAGTGTCACTGACACTGTTTGCGACTCGCAAGGGGGTCGCAAATGCCCACCTCATGAATATTTATGAGGTGGGTCGCAATTTGCGACCCCCTTGAGACTCGCGGAACTCACAGGGATGGTGGCCTGCTGGAGACACCAGACCAACATGTCTGTGACTGCTTTTAAATAAAGCAGTTTTTTCTTTTTTGTAATGCAGCTCGTTTGTCTTAAAGGAAAACGAAATGCATTACAAAACAAAAAAATGAAACGTTTTTGTTTCATTTTTTCAGAGCAGGCAGTGGTCCACAGGACCACTTCCTTCTCTGGAAAAATGTTTTTAAAGCCATTCACAAAAGGGAAGGGGTCCCCTAGGGACCCCTTCCCTTTTGTGAATGGGTGCTAACTGTGTTTGGTTTGCGATCGCGTTCGCGCTCACAAAGCAATCCTGTATTGCACTGCGACTCGCAATTAGGAAGGGGACACCCCTTCCTAATTGCGACTCGCAAACCCGTTTTGTGATTCGGTAACCAGGTTACCGAATCGCAAAAGGGGTTTTGTGCATTGCAAAGTGCAGTTTGCACGTCGCAAACAGCGAAATTCGCTGTTTGCGACATGCAAACTGTTTCCTACATCTGGCCCTAAGCATTAATTGATTATGTCAAAAATATTGCTAATTAGTGGCTAAGTTGCACAGTGTGTAAAAGGAAAATTCCCTGCTTGACCAAATTTTGTGATCCGTCAGAACACTTTATATCACTGAGCCTTCTTTTTTCTCATTAGCATATATGCGAGCACCTTCAAATTTGTGAACTCGAGATGTGTGCTATAGGAAAACCTATTGTGTTTGATTTCATAGCTTAAAATGCTGTTACATCTATAATAATAATTCAAACCACATATGTGATACACATGAGCCCTTGGAGACACCCTTAAGAATGCAACATTGGCTACTGAATTAATGAAATTTGAATTTACAAAGTGATATGAGCAGTTATTTCCCACATTACGTCTCCACTTAATGTGACTAAAGTACATAATTATTAAATCTAAAGAACTGCGCACATTAGGTTTAGTCTCAAAAGTAGGTGAGATACTCTGTTACTACAATGCAAACGGAAGTCTGAACGTAGGCATGAAAAGTAGAGACATTTTTGTAATGTGTACACAGCTATTATGGTTTAACCTCTTAAGGGTTGTGTGATGGTGAGTGAAAATAATTCCTTCTAAAAGTGAAGTTGCTAGCACCTGCATTAAAAACAGAGATATCTGAAATCTCATAATTATACAGATGAGACGACCACATAGTTGAAGCTGGGAAAGTGTGCACTGTAGGACTTTAGCATGGTTTGATTTGGGTGGTAGGCAGCTGTAAAATATTTCATTTAAATCTATCAATAGTTTCATCCCTTACTTCCTGAAAAATAGATTTCTGTTGAACTATGTTCATTCTGAGACCAGGCTCTGTGCCAAACACTGGTGGACAGAAACCCCCTCCTGTGAACAAACGGCTATATGTAGCATGCTGTTGGCTGAAGAACCTGACCTGAGCCCAACCCTGCAAAAGCGGCAGATCCCTCTGCCACATAGTGCCTTTGGTCCTGTGTGGAGAAAGGTTGGCTGCAGAACCTGGCCTGTGGCCCAACCCCCCCTAAGGTCCCTTCAGTCACACTCACAGATTTATATTTTTCCACAGCCATAGGATCGAGGGACCCTTGTCCACTACTATTTTCAAGGACAGCAGTTGACATCAAGAGGCCTTTCCATGAAAGAAACACCATTGGAAGTTGCAGATAAAAAAGTATTTTATTTAATTTGTTTTGAGAAGGAAAAAACAATGTTGGAACTGACTTGTGTGTGGCATACCCCAGATGTTTGCCTTTACTGTTTTTGATGTCCTTAGAAATCTGTGCACTTTGTCTCTGCTCCCCCTTTCAACCTGATACGTTTGGCATACCCCTAATTCATATATTTAACTTACTTCTAAGACTAGTATATAGTATCTAAAGTGAACCAGTGCCTATAAGTTAAATGTAACCAGTGGGCTGCGCACAGAGGCTCAGATTGATACTTTTTGGTGCAAAAATGCACTAACGCAAATTCACACTAAAACGTTTAGCACCGGCTTGCACCATTTCTGTGTACCAGCCGGGCATCATATTTATGGAATGGTGCAAGCCGGTGCAAAGGGTAGGCTAGCGTAAAAAAAAAAAATACTTTAGTCAGGTGGAGCTGGCGGTATGGAAGAAGGGGGTTTTGCACCAAAAAATGATGTTAGGCATGTTAGGGTGTAAAAGAAAAATGAGTCTAACCTGCCTAGAGTCATTTTCTGATGCAAAACCATCCATACCATATGACTCCTCTCTCAGAAAAGACTGGATTCATGCCCACCACCCCAATGGTCAGGACAGGGGACCAGGGTCCACTTGGCATGGCCATTGCACCCAGTGCCATGCAGGGGGACCCCTTTCAGGACCCCCAGTGGCACTTTAAAATAAATACTTACCTATACTTACCAATACTTACCTCGGATGGGATCCCCCATCCTCCCCTGTCCCTCTGGAGTGGGTGTCCCTAGGGCCTGGGGAGGGCACCTGTGGGCTTTTTCCATGGTGTTCCATCATGGAAATAGGCCCACAGGTCCCCTAACGCCTGCCATGACCCAGGCATTAAAGAATTGTGCAAAGCAAGCTTTGCATAATTTTTTGACCCCCTCCTCCCTCCTGTGTGTAATTTTAACAAAGGGGGATGAATATGGCACTAAGGCCATAGGATCATTTTTTGCACAGAAATGCATACTTTGCATCTCATTGACGCAAAGTAAGTCTCCACGCCCCAAAAATGACTTTAACTACATAAATTTGGCGCTAGACGGGTCTAGCGCCAAAGTATAAATATGGAGTTAGTTTTGCACCAAATTTGCTTACAAAAAAATGATGCAAATTTGGTGCAAAACAAGTATAAATATGCCTCAGATTGTTCCACCATGGCAGTGATATGGCGAACATGACTGCAGGCCTAATGTGTAGCACAGTCTTTCAGGTTTTAAGTGCAAATTTGACCTGTAAAAATAAACCATTTTTGACAATCCTTAACCCTCCTCTTGAATATTTTGAAGTCACCGCCACAGTGGCCATTAGGGCAGGGTGCATACTATTTAAGAGTAGGACATGTAAATGTTTAATGTCAAATACACCCTAACAGTGAGCAAGTATAAAATGCTATTTACAATGTTGCAGGATTAGCTGTGCCTTACGAAAGCATTGGTATATAATATATTCAATTTAATATTGCTAACTCTGCTTAGGAAGCAGCCACATAATTCTTGAGCTTTTTAAAATATGTATTCCAAACTTTATTCACTGGAACATCTGGGTTTGTAATAAATACTTTAGAACATGTAATGTAATAAATTGTCTGTTACCTGCCTCAAGCCTCTGGAGGACCATTTCCATGTGCTTTGAAATGTCACACAAGAACTGAGGAACTGTGGTATTGTTTGTAGTACAACACATAGGAAGTGCTACACAAGTGAGTAGTGCAAAAAGAACAGATGATCGACGGAATGTTGAACAATGCAAACATTCACCACCAGTCACAAAGATCTGGGTTTAATCCATTGTTTTATTGCTCACCACCCCACCCAAGTTTGGACCCAGCCAAATGCAAATCAGTCTTTTACCCTGTTCCCCATGGGAACAACCCAGCCCGAACTGCCAGGCAAGGTCCTCCCTGGACCGGAAAAAAGCACACTAGGACTGGTTTCAGGGTATCACCCTTCATCGGCTAGGCTAACTTGAATCCACTGGCTCAGTGACCATGAGACCCATGTCTGGGTATACCCTTCCCACTTGGGGTGACAAATGCAAAAAGAACAGCTGATGGACAGAATGCTGAACAATGCAAACATTCACCCCCAGTCACAAAGATCTGGATTTAATCCATTGGTTTTTTGCTGACTATGCCACCATCGTGCCTGGATGTCTGTGTTGTGGGGTGTGATTGTTTATGTGCGGGAAGGTGTTCCTTCCTGCACATATATATTCACTAATAGCACTGTGGCACTTCTGTGTGTGCTGCACAATGCAGCACACACAGAAGTGCCAAAGCGTCATTTTCAAATGATTGTTTATGTGCATGAAGGGACACCGTCCTGCACATAAACAATAATTTCTGGCATTTTGCTTTTTCTACACGTGCGGCAGAATACAACACAGATAGTAAAACAAAAAAAATGAGGAGGAATAAAAGTATTCCTTCTCATTGTGCCCTGCTAATGCACCCCTGGGCGTGGTGTAAGATTTTGGCACTGCCTCAGGGTCATGGGATTTCATAAATCTGAGGCAGGATCAAAATGCAATGGGTTTTGCTGTGGCATGCTCACAGCAACACCAATTGCACGCCACTTCCACCCACACTGCTTTGTGGGAAGGGGATGTATTTACAAGGTGGTGTTAGCCACAAAAAGTGGCCTAACACCACCTTGTAAATACGGCGCTGTGCTTAGCGCCACAGGAGCATCACTAAAAGTGAAGCTCCTGTGGCACTAGGAGCCTATAAATACGGCCCTAGGTGTGCCTGGATGGGCCTTCTGCTGGAAGAAAAAGGGAGGAGCTGAGCATAGTTCTACTTGCAATTGAGCAGGCTGTGTTCTGTCTTCACACAAATGACATATCACCTTTACGTTGTCACTGCAGCCAGCTTGGAGCCAGTGCAGAGAAGTCAGGAAATACCATGCAATTTAAAGAACCTTTCTGGAAGCTTCTCACATCTTCTAGAAGGAAGGTCACCAGGTATAAAATTAAGACCCTCATATCCACTGTTTAGTTGACTCCTGGACCCACAAGAGGACACTCAGTGGACTGCCTTCCACTTTGACCTGCTGTTTATGCTGCAAAAATTGATTAGCTGTACCTGGAAGGACTGCTTTGCCACTTGGAGCCTGCTTTGGACTTTCAGAGGCCACCACTGCTGTTGCCCCCTGCATCTCCACCTAACCCAGAAATGCCAGAGCAGCCTCAAGGGCTAGTTTCTGCCCCCCTAGCCACAGGGAGACAAACGGGTCCCACCATCCTGTACCTGGAGCCAGCCTGAGTGAGTCCTGGACCCCTAAGTCTGGTCCCACCCGTCCTGGACCTTTTTGTGTGGTGATAAAGGAGCCCAGATGGCCAAAACCCAGAACCTAGAACTTTTGGCCAAAACCTACTCTGAGAAACAATAGGAGATAGGGATCAACCTGCCTGCCTATTTACCTCAGGTGCATCGCTGGTTGGATTGACTTCACAGCTTCTCCCGCTATATTCTCCTCCGTTGCAGCAAATCTTATTCACTGGTCCTTTGCTAAAGGGGTATCCAAGCCCCTGGAATTTTCTTCAACTGCAGCCTTCTGCCTCATCCCAATGGAGATTTTCGACTTCCAAAAAATAGACTAGATCCAAACGTACAAATCTTTACCACAGCTTCGACTCAAGTCCCACTAATGTTGACACTCTCTCCTCAGACACTACCTGCAGCCTTGCCCTGCCAAACGTTACTGTTTTCTCAAAAGTCCCAAGGTAAGCATTGGCCTGGCACAATTGGCTTCTTGTATCTAAACCATTCTCTATCGCGGTCTGCCATATTTTCTGATTTAGACCCGCTCAACTAGGTGTCCTCTGTTGGCACTTTTACCTTTTAGGCACTCGTTTTTACAAGAAACATTATTACTCACAACTCCAGTTCTAATAATTGGATTTTTTTTCATTTTGGTATCAAATAATTTACTTAAATGTACTCTAAATTGATGTGGGATTTTTCTTGTATTGTGTTTTACAATTTGCCTCTAAATTAAGCCTGGCTACTTTTTGTGCAAATATACCCAGGGTTGAGCATAGGTCGATTAAATGACTTTTTGTGTTTAGCCTGAAAACGATTGCCGCTGTTGCTTGACCAGGGCCTACAGTGTAGTCACCCAACAACCCAAATTCTCCTGCTTTAGATACAGAGATACATTGATACAACAAGATATTGAACCATAGCTGGGTGCCAGATTGTTGCTCTGAGAACCCATGAGGGGCTGGGACCAAACTGTGAAGCCGATCTGTCGAAGTTGAGTTGCCGCCTGGACAAAATTTCAGGTTGGCCCATGTACGTTCTCTGCAGCAGGAAATCTAGCACAACATGACCTTGTGGAGAAAATATCCACCATTGTCTGGTCCTATATCTGAGCTCCAAAAATGTTGTGATTTCCAAAGGTAGAAATCTTCAGCATACAAAGGCATGAAAAGTATCTGGCCAGCTAAAGACCTTCTGCAGGCACAATATACACTTTTTTACCACTCAGAGATTTCTCACCAAACGTCAGTGGCTTCACAAATACCTTGTACAGCAGCTATTTGATGCCCTAAAACCCTCTTTGACCATAGATTGCTGCTTTGTCCCACCGAGGATTTTTGAATTTCATTTGAGAGGCTAAGGCCCATATTTATATCCTGTTTGCGCTAAATTAGCTATATTTGGATGCTAATTCAGGGCAAACTTAATTCCATATTTATATTCTGAGGCTAGACGCATCTAGCATCAAAATAGTGGAATTTATGTAATTTTTTGGATGTGTGAATCCTCCTTGCATCAATGAGATGCAAGGTAGGTGGTCCCGTCCAAAAAATGACTCTAAGCGCCTAGCGCCATATTTATCCACCCGGACAAAAAAGACACACAGTGGGAGGCGGAGCCAAAAAACGCAGTTAGGTCAGACCCGGCATTAAAATGAGGCAAACACATCACTACTTAAGGAAAACACACAGAAGCAACATCACAAACCCACAGGACAAGATGGAAGTGCTACTGCTCCAGCTTGTGAGACGACGCAGAGGACAGCAACAACCACAGCAACAACTATAATGCGGCCCACAAAGGCAACGCAGAAGGCAGGAGAGGGTATTCAGAAACAGGACAACCCTCCGTGGCCTCAGGGAACAAGACATCATAGGAACATACAGACTCAACTGGCAGCCATACTTTACCTGCTGCTCCACATTGAGCCACAAATCACAGGCAGCCTGCAGACCCCACACAACATATCACCTGTGACAAAGCTGCTAGCTGTCCTGCACATGCAGGCAAGTGGCTCATTTCAATCAACGGGTGCCCTGGTTGTTGGTGTGTCACAGCCGGCATTCTCTGTGTTCCTGTCAAAGGTGTTAGATGCCACAATCTCCCTGACACCCCGCCACAACAGCTTCCCCGAACACTTTGCAAAAGCAGCAGGAGATAAAACAGGGGTTCTACCAATTTCATGGCTTCCCGCATGTGTTTGGGGCAATTGAGTGCACCCATGTCTGACTTGTGCCACCTATAGCAACTGAGCACACATACCAGAATCGCAAGCACCCGCATTCCGTCAATGTGCAGGCCATATTGGACCACCGGGGATTATTCACAAACATTTTGGCCAAGTATCCTGGGAGTGTGCATGATGCCTAAATATTTAGACACAGCAGGCTCAATGAACACTTACAGGATGGGCAATATGGAAATGGCCTACTTGTAGGTAAGTCAATGAACCTAGCAATATACACACAACATACCAACCCTATAGGACACACAAGACACACATCACTACAAAAAACACATGGCCAGGGTAACACAGATGTGAAGCTAACATCACATGCAGTACAGCACAGTCAGTACACACCACAAACACATACATGTTCACATGTACGTAACACACCCACAACTTGTCAGGCACACCACGTGAAGGACAGGAGCAGAGATGTACCCTTTGCAAACAGTTGAAATACACAAACCACTACAAGTGCCCACATGTTGCCTACGATGTACTCTTCACACATGGTACACCAAACAAAGACTGGCACAGCAATGTCAATGGCATTTACCATGCTCATGTTACATAAGTCTCACATAGGCACAGATCCTTCAAATCATGGCATGCAAGTCACTGTCAGAACAAACATGAAATGCCAGACAACTGCTCCCAATACCAAATACATCTCATCAACACATACCTGACTTACCTGTAGTGTACACATACATCTGCTTGACGCATTGGCTCACACACATAGGAATACACAATTAATGCCCATCACATACCATGTGCCAGATTTGGGAGAAGTGGCACCATACCTCACATGCTCCACTTACTGACCCATAACACCATCATGTTTGCACCATAAACAATAAATGGCCCACCCTGGGGCAGGGTCACTGTTGGACAGTGCAGATCATGGATGCTGTAGTGGCACCCTCTAGGAGTATAGAGGATATCACTGACCTTACATGCACTGGGCCAAGGGACGCATTTGCTAAGTATCTTAGGATCATCCCATAGCTTGCACTGTGCATGTGTTGACAGTATAATTTCTGAATTATGTTTTGGAAGATAGGAGAGACACTGGTAATAATGGTGATCATCCTGAAACAATAGGATACACACCCTTGGACACCTGATGGCTGGCACAAACATCAGCTGCCACTCAGGATCACTAAGGGACGTATGTAAAAGCCCCCAGTACTTTTGTCATGGCCTGCACTGTATGCACAAGTTTGCGTATGACCAATCTTAAGTGACTTGAAGTCACATTGGAAAGTGGCCACTCTCCCATGCAGCACTTTGCATGGAATGGTGTGCAATGTGAGTTGCTGCAGGTCTGTCACCACAAGATACGTAGCATGATGATGCTGACTCAGATGTAGGTGTCACCTAAAACCTCAGGCAGTGCCAACATCAAACACCACCTCAGGGGTGCCATTTGCAAGTTGCAAAAAGGAAATAAACTGTGATTGGAACTCATATGAATGTACCAAACAATACATACTGCTGCACACACAGAAAGAACCAATAGTCCATCAAAACAACATATGTATAAGGAGGTGTCCCTTCCTGCACGGACACATCCACCTCCACAGGGCAGCTAGCCAAGCACCCTGGTTCAAGGTTGGTAGTGTCAGGGCATGGCTTCTTATACGCCACTGGCACAGGGGACTACAAAGGGTTGCCTAGTAACATGTCACAGATGGTGATTCCTGCATAGTCAAAATATTGCAGCACAGTGCTGCCAATGTTGGAGCTGTGCTATGGATTGTCACTTACTCATTGAAATAGGCCTAAGTGTTGCACTTCAGCTGTTATGACATTTCAAAATGGCTAGGATGTCCAGGCTATGTAGTGCTACCATGTTGCCACCACATCTGACCACATTGTGTTGAGAGGATGAGTCATGTCCCCTCTAATGATAGCACACTGATACAAAGGTGCACATCACAATGCATGGTAGATACATACTGACCATCAGTTAGCATACCAAATCATATGTCCCAGGTCCTTGAGCCAGTACTCAAGATGGTCATGTCCAACAACACAGTGCTAAGAAAAGATTGCCTTAGGCCAGGAACTCGCACCATACCACAAACACATATGAGTCACAACCACCTCAAAATTGCAACTGCCATGCTACATGACAAACCTGTTGCAAGCCTTCACAACAACTTCCTCCTATTACCTTTTGCAGGGGATCAGGGTTATGGCATACAGCCATGGATTATGCCCCCATTTGCAAACCCAAGCACAGCAGCAGAGTGTGCATACAAGGAGGGACATTGTAAGACACAGAGTATCATGGTGAGGACATTTGGCAAACTGAAGTCAAGATTCAGGTGCCTGGACATCACAAGAGGCAGCCTTCTATATGACCCATACATTGTCTTCAAAATCATCATGACATGTACTATCCTCCACAACATATGTGTGCAGGTTAACATCCCCATGTGTGACCAGGTTGATGATCTGCCTGAGGAGCAGGAGGAGGATGGTGGTGTATAAATTAAGGGCGAAAAGCACAACACAGCTGCTGGGATAGGCCGCAGACAGCACATAGTTGAAAACTTTTTCACTTAAGCACCACTTAAAGCACCTTGTCAATTTTGTAAATAAAAACTTCACTTACACAACCAATCCTGCTTTAGTCTCTTCAATCTCTACTACATGTACCATAGGATTGTGAGTCAAAGCATGTTACAAATATGAATCTGACAAGTACTGTTGCAACATGATATGTGATGTGTAAGATTGTACTGCCACCATCACAAACATCACTAATAGCCTCATCACTGGTATGTGACAATTGAAGGACACAATCTATGGACCACAACATATCTTGTACAACTATGGTACCAACTTGTTCATCAATAGCTCATCGCACACAACCACATCATCTCCAAGTAGGAAGTATGCAAGGGCCCACACAGGAGGTAGTAGATGACCAAAATTAGAAAGTTAGTCATGTTGGAACAGAACACTGTCACAACTCAGTGTGTGAGTTACAATGGCTGCATGGAACATGTGTGACAATGGGGGGACATAATTGGTAACAATGGTTATAATGATTTGCCCAGGTTTAACAAGTAATGGAAGAAGTTGGGCCTGTGCAGTACATCCATGGTAATCTGTCCTGCCACTGCCATGGGGCACATTCCTGACACAGGGTGCACATGATCTCACACATTGCACGGACACATATGGGGAATGCACTTCAGTATGGATGAGAACATATGCAGCTAGGGCTGCAGGTCCACCACACAAAACCAACAACCATTGCTAAAAGCAATGAGTTTAATCACACATTTGTGGTCAAAACATAATCTGGGTGGACTGTAGGCAGAGTGTGTCATACACAGTATGTAACAAAGATGTACACATGTCAGGCATATGTGTAGGCCACACACAAGTCACCATAAACTCCAAATCTACATACGGAGACAGTTGTCGGGTAAAATTTCCTAGGTGGCATTGGTTCAGCCATCATCAACAATACCTGAGCTGTGTATTTCGGTTGAAACATTATGCTCTTTATGACCACACCACACATCACATAAGAAAACAGAATTCACACTCACCAATCAGAACTATTACATTGTACTGACTGCCATACATATGTGGATAAACTGTTGTCACATATGCATAAATATGCACAATGTGCAATTATTTGCATGCTGTTCACTCTGTAACACACACACCAGTGTAACAGGCCAATCACACCCTCATCACATTGTTGCATGGACTACCATATATGGCCATACATAATATGTCACACAGCAGCACAGCCCATGTCACTTGTATCTTGATACAGGGTGCATCTAAAGACAATGGAACAAAAACACTCAATCAGTAACTGAGTAAAAAACATTGATGCAAATGTGTGTAAAACATCTGTAAATGCAAAGAATGTGACACATGGGCCCTTAGCGTGAATTCTACCTTGGCACTCTTCTCAATGTTGAATTTCAGTGAATTCAACGCATAACTGTTGTCGCGTGGGCTCTCATTATTCTAAATGAGACTACTGGATTTCTAGGTAGCAGGATCTATAACGGTGTGGGGGACTGAGTATGACCCACGTGTAAAGAACTCTGTCACCCTAAATCCGGGTTTTGCTCCGGCTAACTAGCAGTGCCTCATTTCTCCCATGTGGAAGGAATGATTCGGCAGCCGAGCGCATGACATCTTTGGAACTTCTCAGCGAAGTCGTGGTTACTCAGATCCAAACCAACTCTCTTATTTCTAATATGATCTCATATACAAATGACAAAGACAGTATAAGTTTTATATAATGTTTTTAATAAAACGACTGTATTTTAGATATTAAGGCGTGAGCCGCAATAACCAGAACGATACAACACAGTAGGATTGAAATAGTCACCAGGAGAGTAAAACATAAGAACAAAGCTATGATATTGTCTGACAGTTTCTACTCTCCCTCTGCTTGTTCTATTTAGAGCACAGCATGTTAAGCTTCTAGCTTGCCTATTAGAATCACTGTGGAGACATCAGCCCTCATACCTGAGCAAAGACCTGTGATCTTGGTTCAGCATCTGCAACGAGGCAGTCAGCGTCTAGTTGTGGTTCCCTGGTCGGAATCTCCCTCTTGCGTGTATTGGGACAAGGAAGTGATTTTATAACTAACATGTCATCGTGATCACAAAATGTCCCTACGCAGGAATGCCAAGTCTAAACTCCTACCACTTCTATCGGCAATGTACCAGACTGTATCCTTGACTGAAGCACAGAGTAAATATGTTATGGAGAACTCCAGTGCTGAAGTAGGCAAAACATTGTGATATGAATAAAAAACAACACTGTAGAACTGGCTATTTGAAAAATAACAGTACGAAGCCTAATAAAAAGCATGTAGAGCAAAGTGCACAGAGGCTCTAAGCTGTCAGCAAATGAATAAAATATATTCAGGGCAAAGTGCACAAAGGCCTAACGCCTGAAGCTACAGCACAATGAATACGTAAAACTAACCACACTACACTGTAATGCATCAATAAAAATGACACACATGCGTTATACATTTAAAATACCCACGCAAATGCGTCATATGTCAAATGCGTCATATAAATACACGCATAAATGAAAACCATGACACACGGGGACAGGAAGTGATGTAGTAGGAAATCCTGTTTACAAGCATTGTACAGTGGGTGTACTTTTACTTTGTCTTTACAGTCTGTGCCTCTTTTGACTGTGTGGTTGTGTTCTGGAGTTTGTGGTTGTGATTATCTTGCATATTATATCTTCTGGTGTCCCTCCTGTCATGTTTTGTTAATTATTGTCTGTATTTTGTCCCAGTGTTTGTAAATTTGTGTGTTTTTGTGTATAATTGTATTTGTACTGTATTGTTCATATTTTGTCCCAGTGTTTGTATTTGTAACTGTGGGGTGTCTGTCCAGGATAGCTGTTAAGTTGGGATAGTTGGGATTAGTTATTGGGTTTAAGTTTCCGTTATTTTCATGTATTTTTTTTTTCTAGGTAGTTGTGGTCAATCTTTCCAGTTATAATATGTCTGGTAGGGGTGAGGTTGACCAGGATAGGAGAGGAAGAGTTGGGTGGCTTTGTGTGACTGGTAGCCCACTACCTGTTGATGATGTTGGAGATGGGGGGGCGGGTCATACAGGGCTACCGGACTGAGGCGAGGCAGCTGCAGTGGGGCAAGGTGCTCCACCACCTGAATAGGGTCTTTAGAAGCACCAAGAATGAGCACCAGCTCAAGCATCACTGAGCAGATCTGGTGTCCAGGGAGCAGGATCTGCTCGATCATCTTGGTGTCATGATCGGTGGCCGTGTTAGTGAGTCTCCCATTGGTACACTATTTACTGTTCACCGCTCTTGAATGACAGTAGAAGATGTGTTGGAGTGCTGCATGCAATGCTTGTGGACAGGTTCCATGCAACCAGAATGAAGTTTAACAGCGCCTGTCCAGACATGGATTTCACATGTCCTACCATTATACCAATGCAGGTCAGATGTTCTGGTGAGTCATGCCCAACCATCATTAAATTACACATTTCAGGGATCATGGCAACATCTGTGCCCAGGCATAGTGTCATGTACGATACGTCAAGACAGCGCCAGCCTACCGTATTTACCTGGATTGTGTCAACAAAGTAGGGTAATGCATGTATATCGCTACTTTGTCATCATTTCACAAACATGATCCCTGCCATTATTTCAGCAAAAGGGGCTACCTGCCTTAGGGGGCAATGTAAATGGGGCATTTGATAGCATCAGACAACTTTGCTAACAACAGTCATAAATTACTCAACGCAGACTTAGAATTGAGTCGCATGCCCATCACAAAGTGCCTCTGGGTGCCTTGCAGGACAAGCTTGAGAACCTTAGTCAATTGTCTTGCAAAGCACAACAGTAGTGTCATGTATTTGTTACACAACTCCCTCTTATACCATAGAGTTTCATCTTGTATAGATTGCCCACACATGGTTGTTGCAGGGTGTTGCACTACGTGAGACTCAGGCCCAGTGAAAGTGTGCAGATGTGTGGCTCTCACTCACCTGAGTGTCTGTGTCATCGTGTGTTTGTAGTGGTTTGTTTATTGCACTGTTTTACACTAGGATAACTAGCTCACTCCTCTAAATTAGTACACACTGAAATTTGTTGTACACTAGTAGTGACAGTGATATGACACTAAGCATGGTTTTCTATTCATATCTTACAGGTGGACCTGCCCCCTACACAATTGGCGAAGTGGCGTGATTTGAGGATCCAGATGTATCCAGTAAGTGTGATAATGTGTGCCCTGTGAAGTAATCAAGGGTTTGGCGTGAGTGAGTCGTGTGTTGCACATAATGCTAGATGTGATAAGCTGTCAAATGATCAAATATCAAAGTAAGCTAGATGGTGAAAATGTGCCCTGTTGAACGGTTCCCCATGCACCACCAGAGGGTCATATCTTGTGAGGCTTGTGGTGCTCAATGGGAAGCATGATGTAAACAAGGTGATGACAAGCCACATCTAGGACCATATGTGACTAAGAAGTGCAATGCTGTGAGAATATTGTCAGTGTTGCACTCCGTGATTCTCACAACACAGGGATGCACCATTTTGAACCCAATTTGGTGCATCCCTGTACCGTCATGAATATGTAGAACTGGGCTGGCGATAGTCCCTCAGCATGGCACTCCATATTTTGCCCTCCATGTAGGTAACACCTATGTGGAATATAATAGGCGTGAATGCAGGTCACGGCCAAATGTGTGCTGGCATGGAAATAAGAGTGTAAGGAATAGTATTGGCAGATCAGGTATTGATGGGTGTCTACACCTGGACACATGAATATAGATGTGATATACCTGTGGATACCAGCTTCCTATTTGGCAGCCCTCCTAACATATGGTCTATTCCCTGACTCCATATATGAGTGGGCATACCTTGGTGGATGACCTGGACAGTTGAGATGATGGATTGCTTGGCCACCCCCTTTAGGCACAGGGGGAGAGAAAAAACTAATTTTTAGGTAGATGTGATGCTCACAGTGTAGGTAACAGTCATGTTGTTCAGGCTTGCATGTATACTTATCAGCACTGACCCCTCTTGGTTCCCAACTGCATCCCATCCTCCAAATAACACGTTCAAGTTACTTGTGATGTATGGTTGAAAATTGACACAGATGATGAGGAAATTTGGGCCTGATCTATGTGAAGTTTACGCTGCCTTTGCATCATAACATTTTGCACAAAAGCAATGTAGACATCATTTGATTTGGTTCCTAATCTTGTTGTGTGTCGCATTGGTGTCAATTAAATGATGCTAAGGCAGTGTTGCTGTTGCATTTATCAGGGCCATTGTCTTTTCCCGAATGTGAGTTGGAGTGCATGTGTAATTAGATGAAGAGTGTAAGCCAATAATCTGCACATACTCCGCACAATGGTGACAATGATGGTTGCCTGTCTCAATTTAATAGCTGCCAACATGAGCAATGAGGAACTGCGAGCATTCCAAACGAGGGCTGTCTGCTACGGACATATCCTGGCAGTGGAATCTGGGTACCAGAGGATAGCTCGCCGCTATCTCGGTGAGGGAGATCAGCCGAGGAATGGTGGGCATTCACCCAAAGGGGTCCCACACTGGCAGTGGCCCTACAGAGGAGACCCAGCTCCACAGCAGTGCAGGGGGGCACAGCTGCCACCACGACTGCAGCCACAGCTGCAACACCTTCGACATTGGTGCATCAGCCCACATCACCTACTGCCATGGACCAGAATATGCTGCAGGATCTGCAGAGGGAAGTAACACTTGTATTAAAAGGGTTGGACAGTTTGGAGAAGGAGGTGGCAGCCAATACTAAGAGACTCAAGTACATGAGGAAAACCTTCAAGAAGGCAAAGCTGTGATTCTCTTTGGAACTCTTGCCTCCCAGTTCTGTCCCCTCCCTCCTCATTTGTATTCATGTTTTATAGTTGGTTTTAGGGGGTTAGTGTTAGTCTAGAGGAGTTTCTACTTTTTACCTGTTAATTTGTGGGTGGTAATGTTGAGGTATACATGTGTTTTATAATGAAAGAAAAAAGAAAAACTATATATTTGTTTAGATGATGTTAGTATAGGTGTATTTGAGTATATGTTGTCTTGCATGCGTCTCATAACATAGAGGGCAATATTTAGAGTGTGTTGTCAAATGTGTTAGGTGCATTTAGCAGAGGGTAGTTAGGTTTAGTTGTTGGTTAAGTATAGCTAGAATAGGTTAGGTTAAGTTAGGTCAGGATAGGTTTTCTTGATTTTTTTAGTTAACTTTCATTGTTAATCAAAGATTTTGGGTACTCAGTTACTTTATGTGTCATATGCTTGTGTCACAGGATCTTCCCATGAGTGCACATTGCAAATTGTGTGTTGGCCTAGGGATTCTGTCCTGCCTCCAAATCCCTATCTTGAATGTACATCACCTGTTTACAACTGAGCTGTCACATTGGCAGCAACAACACATCTACTTGTCTATGCATCTACCATCCAGTGTAACCACCACTCAAGGTGACTGTATTTATGTTGTATTGGACAGGTGGGTGTGGTAATTCAGCTGTCAGTGTTAAGGTCCTGTGTAGGAATGTTGGGCACTGTGGCACATCTGACAACAGCCTACATTTAATATCTATCCTGCAAAACTGACCAGTGGCAATTACAAATTTGGTTAGGTACCTCTGTTTCAAGCCAATGTGTTCTACTGGTACTCCCAGCTGACGCTAGTGCCCGAGAACTGTTCACAGCCATTCCTGCAGTATGCAGTGGGTGAAGCATACATGTGTTCCACATTTTTGACAGACTTAGTGAATTGCTTGTAGGGGATGAGACCAGCATTGTTGTTCATCATGTAGGAACCTTGAGCATAGATATGTGTCCCCATATTCCTGCACTCTTGTGCTGACACTCTATGACTAAAGACATGGCTGCACACATCACAATTCCTAAGCGTAATAGATGTGTCACAATACATAAAGACATGCTGGTTGTGTAGGAGATATTTATTCACAGGTGTTGCAGTGCAATATTTACAATGGCCCGGTCTGTGACCCTATTAGTGAAATCCATATAATTGTGACACAACAGAAGCCCAGGGTTGAGGGACTTGTCATGGGGCATGCTTGGGTGAAATGTCTTTAAGTGTAGAGAAAAATGATTTCCCCACTTGTAGGTGAGAGACAATGACAGTCCATATCAAACAGGTCACCAGTGTGCCTTTGAAGAGTGCACATGTCCAACTGTGCTAACACTGGCATGATATCAAGCACAGGACAAAGGAAAATACTGCCCATGTGGCATGGGCTGGTGCTACCAGGAACTCTTACGGGTGAAGATGATCTGTTCCACATCATCCTCTGATGTGTGTGGTATCTCCTCTGCTCTTCATGGTGGTGGTAGGGAGGTAGAGGGGGACACACACATTTCAGTGGGTCGAGATGTGGGCTCCCAATTCCCAGCAGCTGCCATCTGTGGAACAACATCTGGCATCACTGCAGCAAGGAGGAACTGCTGATTTTTCAGAATAGCAGCAACATCCCTGTGGTAGGCAGCCATGTCTGCCCTGAGGGAGGCCAGTTCCCGGTGCATAGAGTCCATCTTGTTCTCAAGCACGGTGCTGCCAGTTTGGGAGGACAGTTGTTGTGGCCTCTCCATCATGACAGCAGCTATGTCCCTCAGACACTGCTGGACTCCATGCATTGGGGAGTGTGTGCCTCAATTGTTCAGAGTCTATTCATTGGCCATAACGAGGCCAGCTCCCACTGGACTCCTACCACTGTTCTCTCAAAGCTGAACCCTCGGTCCTTTGAGTCCTCAGCTGTGCCGGTGCTGGCTGGTCGTACTATTGGGGTGTTGGGTGGGGCATCTGTGATGGCTGCTACATTACTACTCCTCCTTGTGACTAGAGGTGGTGGCTAGGAAGATCAGCAGGTGAGCCATTATCCTCTGCAATGAGATTGTGTAAAATCAATCTGTCTGTATTGTGGCAGTTGATATGTCACGTCACTGACTTGCTATCGGAGGCTCATTGTTATCTTAGTTCCCAAACATTGTTCCTGTACATCATGGTTGCAGTCTATCAGCCCTTTGCCCCACCTGAGTGTCACATAAGGGGAAGCTCAGGTGGGGCAATTTGCTGCGCCACATCTACTAGGTGTGAGGTATATCCTTTTGGTGGTTTGACACCATCTTATCATTGGCAATCCCCACTATGCATCAATTTTCATGGTGAAGCCTTGCAATGGGTGTTGCCACAACACCACACATTTCAATATGCCGCTGTCCCAGTCTTTCACTTACACCCATGCAGTACTGTTACCTTGCACAACCCCAGAATTGGCATTTCCAGGACACTATGCTCTTGCTACCATTGATAGCTCTTCATGTTGATGTATGTGTATGTGTGCTACATTGCACAGCACACGTGGACCTAGCAGAGTTCAATTTCATCTTCAGTCCGTGCAGGTAGGTGCGCCTTCCTACACACCTATTATCTCCCCTTCAATGCAGCCAGCCTTGCACCATGATACATGAGATGCAGCATGGTGGCAGTGAAGCTAATTTGACACAGGCACAGGAGTAGATCCAGGGATGGACAACATGGGTTTAATATTTTTGTTGTGTACATCATTATGTATGTGACAGTGCCTGATGGTAAATGAGTTTATTGACATGGCCAGTTAACTGGAGTTGAACTTAGGTCAGGGCCTCATGCTAGTTTAATGGTGATTCTGCAGGGAGTCATACTGGTCCCTCGTTTCAAGTGTGGCAGTCCTATTGCCATTGTCTATATGACTACCCCCAACAGCGCAGGTGGTAGTGGCAACTGTTGTCAATGGGGAATGCCCCATAGGCCAATGGCCGATCACTGGCAGATTTCCAGCATCTTACAGACTGGCAAGGGCACCTGGCTTGTGACACCAGACCAGTATCGCGTGCAATGCTACACTCCAGATCTGTTCCTGCCTTCACCTTTGACATTATATTAATGCAGGAAACCTGGCTGGAGGAACCATTTCACTTGCAGGGCTACATGTGTTTCATTACCCCAGCAATCAGGATAACCAAGTATGGGCATCTGCAAGGTGGCCTTGCTACTTATATCTCCCTAGCATTATCGGCTAGAGTCACCTCTTTGCATTGCATCAATACGGTGTCAATTGCCACTACAACAGGCGCGTCTGCAGTAGAGATATTTCCTGTAAACGACTACCTTCACCCTAAAACTAAACTCAGTGAAACCAATAATTTAGTGGCTCTCTTTGAGAACTTCATAAGCAGCAGCGTCATAGCTGACGCGGCCGACATCATCGTCTCAGGGGACTTCAATCTGCACCTGCTAGGATCCTCAACAGATGAAGTTACACCTGCTCTTTCAAGCGCCTGGGACCTCCCTGCACAAGGGGCTAACATACATGGCCGTCCAACAAAGGTCAGCAGGATGCTTCTCAATGGCTTGGAACTGTTACAGCTAAGAGCCCTGAATGGCAGATTTACTGAAGACTTGCCTCCGGCAGCATCATATTTTTGCATCCACCACAATTGACTACACATTTGTTTCTCTTCCACTATTCAAGCAGGTAGCCTCTTTTCAGCTAGGCAACAGGTGCGAGAGTGATCACTGCCCACAGGAAGTATCCATCAAACTGGGGATAACCAAAATGGAGAAAACGAACATTGCACAAATCACCACTTTTACCACAAATTGAAAGCGTGTCAAATATGGGCAATCAAACATTGACCAACTCATCAAAACAGCAACTCGAACTTGAAACAACTAACGATAGCGAGGTACAGAAATGGGTACAACTCACAACCAGGCTTAGCGGAATGTTTGCGGTACCGATTACCAACAGGCGACCACCACCTCCTGCAGCAGTAAGTCACCTGGCGCAAGCCCACAGGTCAGCACTGCGAGATGCAAAGAGAAAAGTCAACTCCAGCTTAAGGTGACTTCATGGCACCCTGGGTAATCCAGAACTTCTGACAAACCTAAGGCACCACAAATAGGAACTGAAAAAACTAAAATGGGCAATAAATAGGAGCTGCAATGAAGTCTTGTGGGCCAGGCTACATTCGGATGCAAGGAGTAACAACAGCGTACGCTTCTTGCGCACAATATGCAACCTCACACGCCCATACCATGGTGCCATTGCATCGCATATACCAGAAGCTGTCTGGGCCAAATATCTCGGACTGCATTTCAACGGACCAATATCAGTTAGCATGGACACACAAAGCATAATCACACCAGGATGTCTTCCTCTACACAGGCCTGCACTAAAGACTAAGCATTCATTACTCACCAATTCTGTCACTATACATAACCAGCTAGCCAAGGGCCGGAGAGATGGCACCCCAGGACCAAATGGCCTCCCTCCCGCAGTCTTCAAGCACAATAGACCCTTCTGGGAAAAGATTCTTAAACCCGTCTACCTGGAAATAGGTCTGACAGGACCGATACCGCAGTCCTGGAAGGGGACCACAACCTCCCCCATCTATAAAATAGGGGAGAGGTCGCTTCCCGATAACTATAATCTGATTGCCTTAATTGACAATGACGCAAAGTACTTTGCAGTCCTGTTACTGGATCATCTGCTGGCATGGGCTACCGAAAAGGAAATAATCCCTACGATTCAAACAGGATTCTCCAAACATACCGGCACCATCACGAACATCACAGCCATTGCCCTCTTAAGTGACAAAGCGAAAACACTGAAACATCAGCTCTACCTATGCTTTGTTGACTTTAAGGCGGCATTCGACCATGTGGACAGAAACCGGTTGTGGAAGAAGCTTGCAACCTGGGGGCTTCCCCATCCACTTCTACGCCTAATAATAGCTCTCCACACAGACACATGGGTCCAGATAAAACTAGGCACAGGCACTTATATCTCAAGGCGGATCCCTACAACCAAAGGCCTAAAACAGAGCTGCGTTCTGGCACCCACACTGTTCAATCTATATCTAGCAGACTTAGCGGGTGCACTCACTCTTACAAACTTGCACCCTCCAAAAACTGGGGACCTCGAGGTACCATGCCTCATGTACACCGACGATCTCGTACTACTCAGCCACACGGAGGTAGGCCTTCAGAGACTACTCAATGCCACTCAGCTATACACAGCTACGAATGCCTTAACAGCAAACTTTGGCAAAACACGCACACTGTCAATTAGGTCAAAGCCATCCGCAAGAGCCTGGTTTGGGGTGAGACACCACTGGTCCACACAGATAAGTACAAATATCTTGGAGTCACTTTTGACAAATCGGGGAACTTCAAGCATCAAAGGAAAAGCCTAATGGGAAAAAGTCTAGGCATAGCACTCTCACTAAAAAGACTAAAAACCCTTCTGAATAGGCCCTGACACACCCTCCTCTTAAAAGTGCTAAAGGCCAAGCTCCTCCCCACAATAACATATGGGAGTGAAGCTCAAAGAGGCAGGGACTCTGATATCTTAAATCGTGCAGTGAGCAAAGCTTACCGGACGATCGTTAACATCCCCAGATTCACCTCCCCTGCCCAACTGAGATTGGAGTTTGGTCTGCTGAACCAAACCCTGGCTCGAACTGCTGCCTACATTAGCTTTTGGAGCAAAGCCCGCGGTGCCTCCCCGGGCACTCTCAACTATCATTTGTGGCAAGAGCTTGAATGTAAGAACACCTCCCCATTCAGAATTCACTTAGATGACTCTCTTAAGAAGACCAGACTAACGGACTTGTGGAGGATTTCAATCCCACACAATGCCTTTAAGTAAGCAGCTAGGAAATCACTTAGGCTCCAGTAACTACTGTAGGACAAAGCAGCCTTCTGATGGAGGTCTCACGCCTGGATGGCCCTGTACACCTACACGTCTCTGACACCACAGCCATACCTAGGCCAGGGCTTCTCGAAATGAACAAAGGACGACTTCTCAAAGTACCAACTTGGTCTCCTACCACTTGCCTTATATGCGGCCCCCTGGTTGAGGGATGTAACCAACTCTATGTGCCGCCTGTGCGGTGAGGACACGGAAGATCTCCTCCACATCCTTTGTTCTTGCAATCATCTTGCACTAGAACGAAAAGGCCTACGGAAGTGCAAATTTTATGAAAAGGGCATACGAACACAGAGAGAAGCAGTAATGGCGTGCTTTGCACCGGGTGACCCACAGGTGAATTGTGCCTTGGTAAAGTTTCTACTGCAGGTGTCACAAAAGCAGGAGTTAACCGAGCAACATTGCCCCCCTGTCGGTCTAAAGGAGGAGGACAGGCTTAATGCCTGACAATGGACAACAATGGCATTAAGCTCTTCTCTACTCACACTGGAGCAACGCAATTTTTTTAAATAGCAACACTGAACAATCATTTTAAGCGAGCTCCTATGGAGCCGAACTGAAATGACTGAACAATGATTTTTCTTTTTTACCTTTTTATATAGTGCTTATCTATTTTTATTTCTTGTGTTATGGTTCTCAGTAACTAAACAATAAAATCTCTTCTTTTTCTTCTTCTTCTGCTGTCGTCACTGTGGGCCTCTTCTGGGGGGGAACTGGATGTAGCTGGCACCTCCTCTCCGGTGACGTTGAGTAGGGGTCCTGTGGGGATACAAATGCAGTGGTATTGTATCTGTGTGTGCCATCTTGTGCATGGGTGTGTTTCCCGGTATGATGGTGATTTCCCTGTCAGCTTTTCCTTGTGTGAGTGGTGATTTTGTGGGCTGGGTGATTCTCTGTACTGGGCATGCTGTGGAGATGGGTGTCTACGCAGGTCTGTGGTGGGGGTCCATGGATTGCTGTGGCATGCAGGGCTAGGTATTAGGATGGGTGGGTTGTGATAATGGGGTATGTGTGAGGGGGTGGACTGATGGGAATGAGGGTGAGGGTGGAGGTATGTGATGGCATGAAGGTTGGGGGTGATAGTGGTAAAGGTTTGACTTACCAGAGTCCAGTCCTCCTGCTACTCCTGCGAGGTCCTCAGGATGCATTATTGCCAAGACTTGCTCCTCCCATGTTGTTAGTTGTGGAGGAGGAGGTGGGGGCCAACCGCCAGTCCTCTGTATGGCTACTTGGTGTTTTGCAACCACGGAACGTACCTTCCCCCGTAGGTCGTTCCACCTCTTCCTGATGTCATCCCTTGTTCTGGGGTGCTGTCCCACGGCATTGACCCTGTCCACGATTCTCCACCATAGCTCCATCTTTGTAGCAATGGACGTCTGCTGCACCTGTGAGCCAAATAGCTGTGGCTCTACCCGGATGATTTCCTCCACCATGACCATTAGCTCCTCCTCTGAGAACCTGGGGTGTCTTTGGGGTGCCATGGATGTGGTCTGATTGATATGTGTGAGGATGTGTGGGGTGATGTGTGGGGTGATGTGTTGTGAGTTGCATGGATGCTGTATGGGTGATGATGTTTTGTGCCTCTGATTAAGTGGGTACTCCTGGCTTTTCTCTCTCTGCTTGCTATCTTTTTTTTTGCTGTAAGGGGTGTGGGTAATGTGGGGGGGTGTTTTATATTGGATTGGGTGTGTGGGTGTGGTGTGTGTATGTGTGTCGGGTGTGTGTATTTTGAATAGTCGAATGTGGTGTAGTTTTGTAAGTGTGTGTCTATTTTGAGCGCAGTGGTGTGTACCGCCAATGGTTTACTGCGGTTAAAAGACCGCTGCGGTGATTCGTGGGTCGTGATACTGTGGGCGTATTCCTGTTGGCTTAACAGTGTGGGTTTTGTACCTCCAGTTTATCACTGACCTTTGGTCTGGCGGACTTGTGTGGGTGTCTGTATAGTGGTGGATTTCTTAGTGTGGGTTATAATACTTGTAGCAGAATACTGCTGCGGTCACGGTATGTTGGCAGCCGTCAGCATGGCAGTAGGCAGCATTTACCGCCGGGATTGTAATGAGGGCCTATGTGTCTCACACGGTTGTGTCTGAATAGATATGGGCTCAGCCTGTAACTGTTGTGACCTACAGTTTGCTATCTGTGGTACATACTTTCTGCAGTGGCACATTTCTGTTCAGCATCAAGATGTGTGGTCCCACACTACACCAGTTTAGTTGGTCTGGGTGGTGGCATGTTTCAAGTGATACAGGACCACCCTGCTATTCCCCCAGCACCTGCTCAGATTATTGTTCCCTGCTCACATGGGACATCCCCATTGCATGATGGTGTGGTGGCTGCCTTATGAGGATGTGTTGTCAGTGTGTGGGGTGGTGGTATTACTAGCACATTTCTGGAACAGTTGCAATGGATTGTGTGCTGTAAGATGCAGCACACATGTTTTTTGTGCAAGAAAGTAAGGCAGCTGCAAGGTGTTACTGTAAGGGACATCACCATGACGTGGCCCAGGAACGGCATTGACTGACTACCTAGTCTCTGAAGTCTTGGTCATGTTGGTATGATTAATATGTCTATATGCAAGGGATGTTGTGATTACAGAACCAAAGGCACAGTCATTATACATGCCATCCATGCCATGTGCTGCATTTGTACATAGGTATTTAGGTCTGGTGACTGATATATGTTCAGGTTGTGTATGTGTTATGGTGCATGGCACTACCAAGTGGTAGGTACATGTGTAGCTTTTGTCAGCTTGGTGCAGCTTGCTTAATGTGCAATGTGTCTCTCTGCGCTCCTTTGACAATGCATTGTGTGAGTCCTATGTGAATCCCCTTCTACCACTTGACAATTTGACATTAATTTCCCCCATGCAACTTACCATGCATTTGTGGTGTTCCCTGGTATTCTGAACTGTCCTGTCCTGCGATTCCAGTGAACAGTTCCTCCTGGATGACCGCTGCAACCATCTCGCCATCTCATCCAAGTCCTCTTGTGGTGCTGGATTACCACCTCCAGTTTGCAGTGCTGCCTTCCTGTTCCTTCCAATTTTTTCCTTTGTTCTTCGCTTACTATCATGCCAGCATTTCTTGCACACTGTTATGGTTCTCCTCACCTCTGCTACACTGTTAATCGTGTCTACTATCTGCTGCCAAATTGCCTCTGTCCTGCCAATTGGCAATTTTGAGGTAATGAAGAGTTGATGTTGACGCTCCGTCACCTGTCTCACCAGTATTTCATGCTCCTCCACATTGAAATAACACTTTCGCTTTTTCTTCTCCCACCCCTGGGTCTTGTGTGCGTCCTCCTGACTGGTTCCTGGTTGATTGGGGTCCCCAAGGGGTCACACCTGGCTTTGTTGGTCCATTTCTTCCTCTCCTTTTCACTGTTTTCTCCATTAATGTATTTAATTGATGCTAATGGGGGTAAAATGGTGTATTTCTATTTTGGGACATATTTAAGTGTCGTAAAAGGGGTTAGAGTAATTTTTTCAGCGTTAACGTCATTTTGCCTTACAACAAGGCTAACATCAAAAGATTTTACTCTAACCTATTCTTAGCACCACCCAGCGTCATAGTAGAAATATGATGCCCGGAAGGTGATAAAAAATGGCGCTAAACATTTGGCCCAAAACTGCGCTAGTGCAGTTTTGTGTCAAAAAGTATAAATCTGGGCCTAAGGGCCTCATCACACGTTTGGCGGTCAGACCGCCAGACTGCCATGTTGGTGGTCCTGAAAAGACCACAATGCCCGTGGTCTTTTTAGATCACCCTAATAACGAGTTATACAGGTAGGACCTCCAACTGCCAAGCAAAAAGGCAGACCATCAGTGGCACGGTGGCTTGGAAATAAGCAGTCCAACATTCAGCACCAACAGCCACCGAGCATATTATAAGAACATAGGCCCTCATTACAACCCTGGCGGTCGGTGTTAAAGCGGCGGTAATACTGCAAACATGCCGATGGAAAAAAAAATGGGATTACGACCGTGGCGGAAACCGTCAACATAGACAACCACTTTAACACTCTGACCGCCACGACGGTAGAAACAAAGAGTGCGGCGGACACCACCAACAGACAGGCGGAAGACAAAGTACCCCCCACTGTATTACAAGAGGCCTATCCACCACCTTTTCCAGGGAGGAACCAACGCTATTAAAAGCACGGCGGAAACTGTTCACAGAACAGAAAACACTCACCTCTCGACACCCAGCGAGGAACCAGGACGCCATGGAGCCCGAACTTCAGGTGTTACCCATGTTGGATTACCTCCTCTTCTACCACGAGTATGAATGGCGGCGGCGGCGACTACGGTGAGTACTGCACCTACAACACAGGGGATGGGGGGAAGAGAGTGACACACACACGCAACACCCCCACCCTCAACCTCACCGACAACAACATACACACAAATACATGCAGCAACATTACATATACTTCCCCCTGGAAGAACGCAAGGACAAAAGGAAATGATTGTAACGATTGTAATCATGAAAAATCCATTAGTCAAAACTCCAAATTCAGTATACACAAATATGTACACCAACTACACAAGTCCGGATAGTGTACTAATCATTGTCCATGGACCACTGGGCCCAAAATGCATGGGCGAAGCACACACATGATACCTGACTCGAAACGGAGAGAACACTGTTGGGGCATCAGATCTAAAATACACAGGCACCTCAAAGGGAGGAGGGGCACCTCAGCTTGATGAACGCACAACGCCACTGCTGCACGAGGGGGCTCCATGCCCATTGCTGTATCCTGGGGATTGCAAAGCCACAGTCTCTGAGGTCTCTCCAGTGGGTGGTTTGCCCACTGCTGTATCCTGGGAAGTGCAAAGCCAAAGTCTCTCAAGTCTCTCCAGTGGGTGGTTTGCCCACTGCTTTATCCTGGGGAGTGCAAAGTCACAGTCTCTCAAGTCTCTCCAGTGGGTGGTTTGCCCACTGCTTTATCCTGGGGAGTGCAAAGCCACAGTCTCTCAAGTGGATAACATTCTCCACTGGTTCTGGAGGGGGCCTGGTGCCCAGAGTGCTTCATCCTGCCAAGGACTGAGGTAGTGGATGTATCTCTCCACTGGTTCTGGAGGGGGCATGGTGCCCAGAGTGCTCCACATGCAGTGTGGCCGGTACGATTCCCTCACCTGGGTGTGCGTGCCACGAGATTGGCGAGGTTCAGGTAGCATGATACGTCATGGAGGCAGCGACATACCCCACACTGCTGAGGCTGCACCTTCCCCCTGCAGGTGCAAACAGTGATGGATGTCATGCCTCATGGAAGCTGTCCAGGAACTCCCCTCCAGCCTCAGACAACTGACCACTGGGGTTGGTAGCCATGTCAGCGGTGGTGCCTGTGTTCAAGGACGCCGCAGGGCCTGTGGCAGTGCTTGCGGCGGTGTCTGTGGCGGCAGTGCTGGCAGCGGTGCATGGGTCAGAACCTACTGAGGGACACAGCAGGATGTTTCCTGCAGCCCCGGACGGCTGCCCACTGGGGAAGAGGCTGGGGACTGTCGCTGAGGCTGTAGACGTGGCAGGGTGGTGCAGGTGGCGGTGCTTGCGGCGGTGTATGTCACGGCGGTGCTTGCGGCGGTGTCTGTGGTAGCAGTGCTGGCAGCGGTGCTGGCAGTGGTGCATGGGTCAGCACCTCCTGAGTCACACAGCAGGACGTCTCCTGCAGCCTCGGATGGCTGCCCACTGGGGAAGAGGCTGGGGACTGTAGCTGAGGCTGTAGACGTGCAGGGTGGTGCAGGTGGCAGTGCATGTGGCGGTGCAGGTGGCGGTTGCGGTGGCGCCGTACAGGTTGGGGTGGTCGTGGACAGAAAGTGTGACACTGGTCCCTCAGTCCGTGCCACCATGCCCTCTCCTGACCTGCTCTTCTGCTTTTGGGCCTTCCCCAGCTTTCATGGTGTCGCAGTTGTCTTGCCACTATCCCCTTTGGTTTTTGCTGAGCCCTTGGTGGCTGGTAGTTTTGGCTTCTCCCTCCAGGATGTGGGCACCTTTTTCACCTTGGCAGGTGGCGGAATGTCCTTGCCCTCGCTACGTGGCACACTGGCAGCCCTGATGGGTGGTGCACTCACTGACTCCACAGTTGCTGGCACCACTGTGCCTGGGGATGTGGTGGCTGAGACGCTGGGCTGGGACCTGGAAAGCCGGGCCCAAGGGGAAGGACGGGGAGGGAGTTGTAGGTAAGAGGTCAATGTTAGCCAGGAAGAGTTTTTTAGACACACTGGGACAGGAAGATGGAGGGGGTTTGGGAGTGGAGGTAGAGGTAGTGGTTGTAGGAGGTGTACGTCTGCTGAACTTGGGTGAAGGTGCATGGGCCGGAGGCTTTTGTGAGGTGGATTGCTGTTGGGTGGGTGTGTGCCTGCGTTTGTGTACTTTGGGAAGAGGGCTCACTGACAACACTGGGAGAGGACAAAGGGGATGTGTGAATGGTAGTGGGAGTGGTGAGTGCACGTGAGTGGTGTGTGGTGATGGGCGTGCTGTGATGGAGGTAGTGGCTGAGGATGTAGTGCATGCAGGTGTGAGTGGAGACGAGACAGGGAGGGTGGAGGAGGACGTGGAGGAGGGGGACACAATGGAGGCAGTGGATGTTGATGTGTCTGCATGGGTCTGATGCTTGTGCGAGTGCCTGTGGGATGTGTGGTGCTTATGTTTGCCATGTCCACTCTTGTGTGTTGATGAGTGTGCATGCTGGTCTGGCTGCCATAAGTCCTGAGGCCAGCGCCTGAAATGCTCTCTGTTGGGCCACCTGCCCAGAATGAATGCTTTACAGGTATGCATTTGTTTGTTGCAAATGCCTCTTGACACCCTGGATGGCATTCACAATGGTAGATTGCCCAACAGTGAGGGATCTCAGGAGGTCAATAGCCTCCTCACTTAGGGCAGCAGGGCTGACTGGGGCAGGGCCTGAGGTGCCTGGGGCAAAGGAGATGCCCATCCTCCTGGGTGAGTGGGCACGGGACACAGGGTGAGGGGCTGCTAGGAGGGCGGTGCTAGTGGGGGGGTGGCGGCTGTACCTGTTGATGCGGTGGGCACACAGGTGCCCGCCACTGCAAGGAAGCTCCCATCAGAGGAGGAGTCGCTGTCACTGCTGTCTGCTCCTGTCCCCGCCGTGGAGCTCCCCTCACCTTCCGTCCCACTGGTGGCTTCAGTCTCCGTTGCTTCGCCCTCCAGGGCCAAGTGGGGTGCAGCTCTCTCCTGCTCCGGTGCCAGTGCTCCTCAGCCTGATGATGCTATTGCACACAAGAACAGGGAGTCCACAAAAAGGGGGGGGGGAGACAGAAGAAAGACATGTTCAGTGCATGCAACACCACTACTGTTGGTGGACACAATACACAGGGAGCAGCCCTCTACACTACGCCATGCACTTATATTTCCTAGAAATTTCAGCTGACCATGAGGTACGAGGCCTAAGACCAATTGCTGCACACCTGGAAGTCACAGGAGCCTGACTAGGTGTATATGGCTATCACCACTGGTGGGTTTAGGGTGCCACATGGCCTGCCTCACAAGGGACCTTGCCTACCAAGTTTGCCCTGGCCTAGGGGAACCCACTGCCCACATCCCCCACCCTGACACCTCGTAATGCGCGCTGAGTCTGCTGGATGAGAGTGTACCCGCCCCCTTGTGGCTGCTGTGATGCCCTCAAGAGCCCACCCAACTCCAGATAGGCCACCACCAGGACCTGGAACATCAGGGGGGTCATGGTGCGACGGGCACCCCTCCCACGTTGGGAGGCCATCCCCAGCTGGGCCTCCGCTGTCTTCTTGCTCCAGCGACGCAGGTCCTACCATCTTTTATGGCAGTGGGTGCTCCATCTGTGGTAGACCCCCAGGGTCTGGATGTCCTTGGTGATGGCACGCCAAATACCCTTCTTCTGGTGGGCGCTCACCTAGAGAAATGGTACAGGGGGAAAGGAAATTCATTACCCATCCGGACCGTCATACTCATTGCCCCCCATTTCCCACCCATGCCCTGACGCACATACACTCCCCATCCGCACATGCAGGCCTCAGCCCACCCCCATGTATCTTCCATCCACACCACTCAAAACAGGCATTGCCCATGCAGCATGCTCACAGTGTACTCACCTGTTTGTCTGGAGGACCGTACAGTTGTGTGTACTGGGGGAGGACCCCATCCACTAGTTTCTCCAACTCCTCTGAAGTGAATGCAGGGGCCCTTTCCCCAGACACATGAGCCAACGTGGCTTCCAGACACAGGTCACAGCAGCACTTGCAGTGTAGGTCCTCTCCTGTTGAAGGTCAGGTATCAAGTGACTGAACAGACAGAAAATGGTGGTCACGTCTGCGGCGGTGCGTACCGTCACCGCCGGCGTACATGGTCATTGCCTCCTGGGACCCGTGGGGCCCAATGTTAACCAATGCAGAATTGCGCCGTGGTCTTTGACCCGACACCGCGACGGTGTACAACGCTAGCGCAGTTACCTCATATCCCCTTGTCCCACCTTACAGGTCAGGCAGCCGCCATTTCAGGAGGCCACATTGGATGGATGTTAACTGCGTCACACCTATCTAGGCCTGCAATATAGACAGATACCGGTAAATTGTGGATTAATAACGTTTTTGCAAATAACACATTGTGATACCTCAGTGTTGGATGACTCTCTGCTCGCTGTTCTCCTCCATAGGGCATGTCCGCTGGGGCAGGTGATGAGATGGCAGCATCCTCCGGCGTACAGACCCCTGGTGGACCTGTTGACAATGGAAGAGAGACACATCCTAGTCACATACAGACTTGATCGTGCAACAATCCAGGAACAGTGTGCCCAGTTGGAGCCTGACCTGATTTCAGCTATCCGCCATCCCACACTAATCCCCTCTCTAGTGCAGGTCCTGTCTGTGCTCCATTTCCTGGCCAGTGGGAAATAACAACAGTGGCCATGGCATCAGGGATGTCCCAGCCAATGTTCTCTAACGTGTTATCCAGAGTGTTGTCTGCCCTGCTGAAACACATGCACAGCTACATCATGTTCCCTCAGGTGGAGGATTTTCCCACAGTGAAAGGCGACTTCTATGCCCTGGGACGTTTCCCCAACATCATTGGTGCCATTGATGGTACACATGTGCCATTTGTACCCCCCCACAGGATGAACAGGTGTATAGAAACCAGAAGAGCTACCATTCGATGAATGTGCAGATGGTGTGTTTGGCAGACCAGTACATCTCCCTTGTGAATGCCAAGTATCCTGGCTCTGTGCATGACGCTTACATTTTGAGGAATAGCAGCATCCCTTATGTGATGGGGCAACTCCAGAGGCACCGTGTGTGGCTAATAGGTGAGGCCAAGGTTGCAATACAGTTGACATAGGTGTCTGGGTATGGGGCTGTCCCTAAGGGTTAGTATGTGTCTAACAGTTATCCCTCGACATTTGCAGGTGACTCTGGTTACCCCAACCTGTCATGGCTACTGACCTTAGTGAGGAATCCCAGGACAAGGGCAGAGGAACGCTACAATGAGGCACATGGGCGAACTAGGAGGGTGATCGAACGCACCTTCGGCCTCCTGAAGGCCAGATTCCGTTGCCTCCATCTGACAGGCGTCTCTCTCTGCTACTCACCAAAGAAGGTGTGCCAGATAATCTTGGCCTGCTGTATGCTGCACAACCTGGCTTTGCGACGGCAGGTGCCTTTTCTGCAGGAGGATGGGCCAGATGGTGGTCTTGTGGCAGCTGTGGAGCCTGTGGACAGTGAAGAAGAGGATATCGACAACCGAAACAACATCATCATGCAATACTTCCAGTGAGACACAGGTAAGAAGATGTCACTGCTTCCAACATCTCATACTATAGTTTGAGCTAGCATAAGTCCGTCATTTTCATTTAGTGTATGGAACCTGACTTGTCACTTTGACTTTCCATTTCACAGATCTGGGTCCTACTTTGTGCACTCTGCTATGTTTACTGCTGGCCTACAGCTGTGTTACATTGGTATGTGAAAAAGTACATTGACATTGCTATATTCCATAGTTATTGTAATTACACATTTGTGAAAGCACAGACTGACTCCACATTGTTTTGTGATTGAAGTGTGTTTATTCCTGTGCTAAACAGTGGAGTTGGTTGTAAAATGGGCGGGGGTGATGATGGAGGAATGTCCATGGCAGAGTCCAGTCTATTTGTATCACAGGTGCATTGTCCAAAGGGGCATAGGAAGTGGAGCAATGGCAGTTTAAGGATGGACAGGGTGACATAGTGGGACAGAAGGGTGACATTCAGGGGGGTCTCATTTCCTGGCGGGTGTTGAAGTAAGCCTCAGCAAGGCCTACTAGTGCAAGGGGTTCACCCTTCTCTGCACAAAGTCCTCAGACCATATAGGAAGAAGTTGGCACAGAAACTGAAATAAAAGACAAAGGGGGTCATTCTAACCCTGGCGGTCCAAGACCGCCAGGGCTAAAATGACGGGGGCACCGCCAACAGGCTGGCGGTGCCCCGCTGGGCATTCTGACTGCGGCGGTTCGTCCGCGGTCAGAAGTGGAAAACCGGCGGTCTCCCGCCGGTTTTCCGCTGCCCAAATGAATCCTCCATGGTGGTGCAGCAAGCTGCGCCGGCATGGAGGATTCTGACACCCCATACCGCCATCCTGTTCTTGGCGGTTCACCCGCCAGGAACAGGATGGCGGTATGGAGTGTCGTGGGGCCCCTGGGGGCCCCACTTTGTATTTCAGTGTCTGCTTTGCAGACACTGAAATACGCGACGGGTGCCACTGCACCCGTCGCACCTTCCCACTCCGCCGGCTCCATTCAGAGCCGGCGTCCTCGTGGGAAGGTTGATTTCCACTGTGCTGGCGGGCGGCCTTTTGGCGGTCGCCCGCCAGCCCAGTGGAAATCCCAGAATCACCGCAGCGGTCTGACGACCGCGGTGCGGTGTTCTGGCGGGGGTACTTTGGCGGACGGCCTCCGCCGCCCGCCAAGGTAAGAATCACCCCCAAAGTTTATTAAACCTCATGAGGTGGTACTACAGTTCAAACAGCACCCTTCGGTAATGTTTGAAGTAGCACACTGAACTGAGAGAGCATGGTCCTTTTATACCCACGCAGGGGCTAAAAGGAGGTGGTACAATTATAGAAGCAAGACTTACATACATGTAAGGTCATATGGAAATGCACAGTCGACAGGTAGGAGGGGCTAACAGTTTTCAAGGACTAACAGCTGCAGACTTTACTGGGCATGTGCGAAAGTGGTAGATTCTAAATATAACTTGTCACTAGGAAGATTTTCAAGAGTAGTTAACAGAAAGGTAGGACAGAGCACATGGTGAGCACATGGCAGCATGTGGCAGAGAAAATGGCTGCCTTGAATACAAAATGGATTCCGCAAAATGTACACAATAGTTGCTAAATACAAGATGTCTTCTGCTAATGCTTAATCTAATCGCTGCTAAACTACAACAGACGACCCTTTCAGCATTAGCTGAAGACATTCGTCTTTCTGGGATAATCTAAATATTCATCTTGTATATTTATGCTCAGCATTTCAGCTATTTCCTTATCTAACATGTGTTGTCCTTTCATTTCTGTAATATTTCTTTTGGTAGGCATACAAGCAGTAATACACATGGAGCAGAACATTGGACCACACTGAATACAGATACAACATGTGAAAAATATTGCAATCATTACACACAGGATAGTCAGTAGTTTCCAGTCCCAAGCGGAAACAAGAGCCCAAAACCATCCAGAAAAAGTCCAAGTACAAGTCTCTGTGTGGATTTCTGCAGCAATTTTATGCAATTTAGACATTGCATCATATACTGAAGGTGAGTGATCTGGAATAAAAACACAGCAACTACTACCGATGATGCTTCATGCACCACCTTGATCAGCTAATATCACGTCTAGTACCATACGATTTCGGAGTGCTACAATCCTCGCAATTTGGAGCTCCTCGGTAATATTCCCAAGTGCCAGAGCTGCCTGATTGGTAACAGCTTCCACAACCCTAGTCAATCGTCCCACTTTCCTACTGTTTAACGCAGCACCCACAAAGGAGAACAACCCTAAATTAAAATCAACATATTGTTGCAGGCTAGTATCCGTTTGGTCTACCTCATTTGTACTTATTGCCCTTTTATATCTATTTTTAATGATGTCATTGAACAGTTTAAAATCTCGGTGATATGATGCAGGGTCCAAAAACACAGGGGTAATAGAAAAGATACATAACAAACACCTGACCACCCAACAGGTAGTTAGTAATATCCATAGTTACCACAAACAAAATATGTGTTATGTGAAGCTGTAAAACTGCTATTATTTACACCCTCAATAGTTAAAATCAAGGTACAATCGCTTATCCCTACTGGAATTGGCCCAATGCTACGTATACATAAATCTGCTTTAGTTTTTGTAACAGAAATCACAAATTGTTCTTTCTTGTCAGAGTCTCTCATATTTGTGAAGACATATGGAATTGAAACATTGTCCGGTTGATACTCTTCCCATTCCCATTTAGTTCCTTTGGCTTGGGGATACCCATCTTTTTCTTGGTAGCATACTTTTTTAAGGCGAAATAGAAGTCCGCCATCTGTACGTTTTTCAGATGCAAACAAAAGCGTGTACCAAGCTTGACAAGAACCATTGTGTGAAAAAGGAAGAGGAAGGAAAGGTGTTCCTCCTTTCTTTTGATGCGCAGGTATCATTCCACATACCCAACAGTTAGTAGTATTTGTAGCATTATGAGTATGATGCAACATCTGAATGAAAGTATTATTGAAGTACGATTGACGGTGCTTCTGCTCCTGATAGGGAAGCGTAAAGTAATGGTAATCCTCTGGTACTGGAGTAGTGGCAACAAAAAACTCACGAGCAGGAGCCTTCTTTTCAACAAAGCAGGTGATTATTGCTATAACCACCAAAACAACAACAAACCCCATAGTACTAATGATCAGTTTGTTATTCATTTTAGCAACAGTGATAATCGACCCTTTCAGAAATTAATTAAAAACAATCGTTGGAGCTCTTATCCCTTGGCAGCCCCTAATTTCTTCACCACGGGCCAAGATGGGTGTCACTACTCCTATGCATGGCTGATACCCCCCCTCGGCCACATTGGCTCTCCGTTTCACTAACCCAGGGCGGTAGCTCAACCAGTTTTCTCAAGCACTACAGGGTCTTTCCTCGGTCTCAAATTATATTGCGACACTCCAGAAATCGTATAGTCCGGGAAGAACTCCGCAGATTCGTCAGGTGATATAGCACGCCTTTCTCCGTAGTCAAAATCTCTTGATGATCGGTTAGCACAGCAGGTTCCACCAAGGTAGGTAGCACTCTCTTGCAGTGACTACTATGGACTCAATTCTTTCGGTTCGTCACTCGAACTGCTGTCATTGTTGCAAGGAGCACCTGTTCTGGGCCTCGCCACCTTGGTTCCAAGCTGCTTGATCTTTCAAAAGACTTAATCATCACCTGTTCACCAGGTCGGAGTTCATGGCCTTCACCTGTAGATCTGTCAGGAAGTGCTTCTCGAACCTGTTGATGAATAGAAACCAAATTGTCGGTTAACTGTGCCAAATAATCATTCATCAGGACACAAGGTACATCATATACAGAATTTGGCTTAGGAACTCCCCAAATGTTCATTGGCCTTCCAAACACCACTTCATAAGGACTAAGCCCGATTCTAGAGTGTGGCACTGACCTAATAGACAATAATGCCAAAGGTAATGCATCCGGCCAAGTTAAGGATGTGGAAGCCTGTATCTTCGCTAACTTCAGCTTCAAAGTAGCATTATACCTTTCCACCAACCCTGCTGATTGTGGGTGGAAAACCGCATGGAACTTCTGTTTGATCCCTAATCCTTTCAGGACATACTTAATAACTTCCCCAACAAAATGAGGTCCGTTATCATTCCATAAAAGTCTGCAAACACCAAACCTAGGGAAAAATTCTTTCAAAAGCACCTTCGCTGTGGTAATGGCAGTATTATCCTTTGTGGGGTAAACCTCTATCCATTTACTGAAGGCACATACCACCACCAAGACATACTTTAAATTGTTGCAGCGTTCAAGCTGAATATAATCCATTTGTAGAACTTCAAAAGGTGCAGTTGGTGTAGCAAACCCTCCCGCAGGAGTACGTGTCCCTTTTCCAGGACTGTATTGTAAACAGATCAAACAAGACTGTACTACTCTCTTAGCTGTACTGGAAATTTCTGGATGCTCCCAAACGTGCGTAAGCAACTTTGTTATTGTTGAAGCACCAACATGTGCCAGCCAATGTGCCATCTGAACCATAGGTTGTACAAAAGCTATAGGCAATTTCCATTTATCCATCTGCTTACTCTGCCACCAGCCCTCATCATCCAATTCTCCTTCTTCAGACCATTGCTAACGTTCTTTCACAGAAGCAGATTTCTGTATATCTAATACGTCTTGTCTAGCATTATGCCAAAGTTCAGTTTGTGACTTCACTACATACATAGAAGTAGTACTTCGCTGCATCGCAGTCTCACGTGCTACGCGGTCTACAAGAGCATTACCTTGCCCTATCTTATCGGTCACTTTCTTGTGTGCACTACATTTCACAATAGCTAGTTTCTTTGGATATGTCAATGCAGTCAAGAGGTTATGCACTAATTCTCCGTGCATTATCTGCATCCCATGGGATGTGAGAAAGCCTCTCTCCTTCCAAAGCAAACCAAAATCATGAGCCACTCCAAAAGCATAGCGGCTGTCTGTATAAATGTTCACACATGAGTCAGTACTAAGCTCCCATGCTTGTGTCAAAGCTATTAGTTCAGCTGCTTGAGCTGACTTCTGTGGTATACGAGCTGTCACCACTATCGTGTGTATTGTGGTGATTGCATATGCAGCTGTGGTCGTACCGTCTGGCAACTTCAAACAAGACCCATCAACCCACAATTCCCCGTCTACATCTGGAAGGGGCGTATCTAATAAATCAATACGAACCTTTGTCTGTTCTTCGGTAAGGAATATACAATCATGTGTTTCTTGTGACTGAGGCTGAGTCACCGGATATGGGAACAAAGTGGCTGGATTTAGTGTTGCACATCTCTTCAGTGTAATGTGAGGAGCCAGCAATGTCAATTCATATCCTGTCAGGCGAGCGCTAGTTAAATGTTGTGTCTTTGTTTGATTTAAAAGAGCATCAACCGCATGGGGTACTAAAACCAACAGCTTATGTGACAAAACTATCCCTTCACTCTGACGTATTGACACAGGTGTTGCAGCAACTGAACGAAAACACCCAGGCAACGCCGAGCGACAGGGTCAGGTACTGCTGAAAAATATGCACAGGGACACTGCTTATCGCCATGTGTCTGTACTAAAACTGACAATGCACATCCATCTTTCTCATGTACGTAAAGTGCAAAAGGCTTCATGTAATCTGGAGTACCTAACACTGGTGCTGAACAAAGGGCTTGGTGTAGCTGCCGGAAAGCAGTCTCACATCATCTGTCCATGGGAGGGGCATTGGAGTATCTTTAGTCAAAAGTGCTAGCAAAGGTTTGACAATGTGTGAAAACCCTAATATCCATTGCCTACAAAAAGAAGTAAGACCAAGGAATCAACAAACATCTTTCTGAGTAGAGGGTACTGGTGTGTCTAAAATTGACTGAATACGATCTGATGTAAGTGCACGGCCCTCCTTAGACAAAAGGTGACCTAAATAGGTTACCTTTGGTCTACAATATTGCAATTTCTTTCGTGACACTTTATGATGGTGTGAAGCAAGAAAAGAAAGTAAGGACAAAGTGCACTTTTCACATTGATCAGGGGTATCAGCTGCCAACAAAGTATCATCTACATATTGGATGAGAACCACACCTTCAGGCAAAACAAAAGAATCAAGTTGTCGTTTTAACGCTTGACTATAAATACTTGGACTCTCAGTATAGCCTTGAGGAACTCTGCAAAATCTAAGTGATCGTTTATTCAAAGTAAAACCAAACAAATAACGGCTGTCAGGATGAATAGGGATCGAAAAGAAAGCATTCTTCAAGTCTATCACAGAGTACGTAGTTGCTATGGGGGGAACCAAAGTAAGAAGTGTTGTGATGTCAGATACCACCGGATATTATGGTATCACAATCTTATTGATTTCTCGTAAATCAATAATGAATCGGTAAATCGTAGTATCAGTATCCTTTTTCAGAATAGGAAGAATCAGACTGTTACAAACATTATACGGAACTTCCTCAACAACTCCAACTGCAATAAGATCATGCACAATTTGTGTAAGTGCTTCTTCGCCCTCCTGTGAAATTTTGTATTGAGGCAAACGTGGCAATACAGCTCCCTCCTTGACACTAATATGTACCGGTGGAATAATCATTTGTCCCACATCAGTATGTGAAGTAGCCCACAAAGTACTAGTGAGTGAAGCTAATGCAATATCCTCTTTAACAAGACAAACTCTTTCCATCACAGAATGATTATCATTCAAAATAACACACACCCCTTCAGGAGAGCATCGTATTGTAGCCCTGAAATACTTGAGCATATCAAGACCCACAATATTGTCTGGTGTATTTGGAGAAAGCAAAAATGGACATGGAGCAGTACATTTATCAACATGGAATGCAAGTGGTTGTGACAATGGGCTAGGGGAAGGTGTTCCTTCGAAACCTATTGATGTAATGGTTAAGCCAGACAGGGGAGCCCTTGGAATCAATTGTTTAGACAAGGTGCTACGAGTAGCTCCTGTATCAACCAGAAACTGATCAGTAGAACTCAAAACATGTGCTGTAACATAGGGACCCCTCTGATCTATTGGAAATTCAACTGATTCCTTACTCCATCCTAGGCAATCCTATGCATAAGCAGAATCGTGGAAATCAGGCTGCACATAGTTAGACATCTGGTATTGGTTGCATCTATCAAAAGTGTTAAACCCATCCTGCCCTCGTACATTAGCATCAACCCTAGCATGATCATTCGTGCTTCTTCTAGGTCCTGAATATCCTGAGCGATTTCTCATTTGTCCCCGACCACGTGAACACTGCTGACCACATAGTGCTGGACAATCGGCAGCCCAATGCCCAAATTTCTTACAATACGCACACTGATCAACAGTCAAATTCGGACAAGTGTAAGAAGAACCATAAGATCCACGTCCACCTTTATCACTACCTCTAAAAGGCAGATCATAAGCTTGAGCCAACATAACCTTTGTCTTTAATTCTTTAATCTTTTTATCCTCGCTACCTTTTGCTTCTAATTCCTGACGTTCAATGTTTGAAGTAGCACACTGAACTGAGAGAGCATGGTCCTTTTATACCCACGCAGGTGCTAAAAGGAGGTGGTACAATTATAGAAGCAAGACTTACATACATGTAAGGTCACATGGAAATGCACATTCAACAGGTAGGAGGGGCTAACAGTTTTCAAGGACTAACAGCTGCAGACCTTACTGGGCATGTGCGAAAGTGGGAGATGCTAAATATAACTTGTCACTAGGCAGATTTTCAAGAGTAGTTAACAGAAAGGTAGAACAGAGCACATGGTGAGCACATGACAGCATGTGGCAGAGAAAATGGCTGCCATGAATACAAAATGGATTCCGCGAAATGTTCACAATAGTTGCTAAATACAAGATGTCTTCTGCTAATGCTTAATCTAATCGCTGCTAAACTACAACACGGGGGTCTTGGCAATGTTCTCTGTCTTGTTCCTGGATCTCAGGGACCGTTTGCGGGGTAGTTCTACATCTGCAGGGGGTGAGGTGCTGGTGTCTTATTGTTCCTGTGGTGTTGCCTCCTGTCCACTAGTGCCAGCGGAGGTGGAGGCCTGTTCATCGTCCAGGCTAGTGTCAGGGGCCCCTTGCTGTGCCACTGTGTCCCTCCTGGTGTTGAGAAGGTCTGCCAGCACCCATGCAATGGTGACCAGGGTGTTGCTAATGGACTTCAAGTCCTCCCTGATCTCAAGGTAGTGTTCCTCCTGCAGCCGCTGGGTCTCCTGAAACTTGGCCAGTACCGTTGCCATCGTCTCCTTGGAATGATGGTAAGCTCCCATGATGTTGGAGAGTGCCTTGTGGAGAGTGGGTTCCCTGGGACTGTACTCTCCCTGTCGCACACCAGTTTCCCTGTTATCCTGTGTCTCTGTCCCCTGAACCGTGTGCCCACTGCCACTGCCCCCAGGTCCCTAATCATCTTGTGTTAGTGGGGTTGTCTGGGTTCCCTGTAGTGGTGGACACACTGCTGATTGACGTGTCCTGGGGACATAGGGGTGGGCCCGCTGGGTGGGTGCTGTGGTGGTGTTTCCTGAGGGGGGATGATCTGTGGTGGGTTGTGCCAGTGGCAGGGGAACCGACTGTCCCGAGGTCCCAGATGGGCCGGGCATCTTGATCCAGGCGTGCAGAGCTGCTGTCATCACTGTGGGCCTCTTCTGGACTGGACATGTCTGGCACCTCCTGTCTGGTGAGGTTGGTTAGGGGTCCTGTTGGGGTGTAAATGCATAATTATTGTATCTGTGTGTGCCATTGTGTGCAATGGGTGAGTGACCCTCTACTCCAGTGCTTGCATTATTGGCTTGGTCCTTGTGTGATTGGTGATTTTGTGGTATGGGTGAGTCTCTGTACTGAACATGCTTGGGTGATGGGTGTCCGTGCATTGGTGTAACATGCAGGGCTTGGTTTTGGGATGTGTGGGTTGTGTTAGTGGGGTATCTGTGGGTTGTTGGGGTGATGGGTGTGAGGGTAAGGTCGAGAGTATGTGATGGCATGCAGGTGGGGTGGGGGGGATAAGGTAGTAAAGGTTTGCCTTACAGAGTCTAGTCCTCCTGCTACTGCTGCGAGGCCCTCAGGATGCAGTATTACCAAGACTTGCTCCTCCCATATTGTTAGTTGTGGGGGAGGTGGTGGGGGTCCACCGCCAGTCCTCTGTACAGCAATCTGGTGTCTGGAGACCACAGAATGCACCTTCCTCCGTAGGTCATTCCACCTCTTCCTGATGTCATCCCTAGTTCTAGGGTGTTGTTCCACTGTGTTGACCCTGTCGACGATTCTGCGCCATAGATCCATCTTCCTTGCAATGGATGTCTGCTGCACCTGTGATCCGAATAGCTGTGGCTCTACCCGTACGATTTCATCCACCATGACCCTGAGCTCCTCCTCAGAGAACCTGGGGTGCCGTTGAGGTGCCATGATGTGGTGTGGGTGATGTGTGAGGTGGTGTCTGTTGTGATGTGTGAGGGGATGTGTGTTGTTTGAGGTGCGTGGATGTTGTGTAAGTGATGGTGTTGTGTGTCTGTGGATGCTGGTGTTGTTTTAGGTAGTGTCTCTCTCTTGTCTGCTTTTAAATTTCCGGTAGTAAGGTTTTGTGGGTAATGTGGGTTTGTGTTTAATAGTGGTGTGGGTGTGTGGGTGTGGTGTGTGTATGTGCATCAGGTGTGTGTATTTTGAATTGTCCAATGTGGTTGTGTTTTGTAAATGTGTGTGTATTTTGAGCGCCGCCAGTGTGTACCGCCAATGGATTACCAAGGTTGAAAGACCACCACGTTGATTCGTGGGTCGTGATAGTGTGGGCGTATTCTTGTTGGCATGATGGTGTTGGTTTGGGTATCACCAGTTTATCACTGACTTTTGGTGTGGCAGACTTGTGTGGGTGTCTGTATTGTGGCGGATTCCGGGCTGTGGGTCGTAATACCTGTAGCGGAATTCCGCGGCTGCGGTGGTATGTTGGCGGCCTTCTGTACGGCGGTAAGCAGGATTTACCGCCAGGGTTGTAATGAAGGCCATAGTCACTATTGGTGGACCCTTCATGGTGGTCAGCCAATGGAGGTCCAAACCACGGCAGTTCCCAGTTCGCAGTTACACAGTAATACACAGCTGCACACTGGATGAATTTGAAACCAATACAGCTGACACATATTGCCACAGTGGATACACCTGCAGAGGACACTGTAAAATGCACCCCTTCACTAACCACAATTCCTTGGCACTTCAAACTCCAAATACTGAAGCCAGGGAACCTTATTTCCCATACGCTTTATAGATTAGGCACCCTTGTTTTTCACTATGACGTAGAACACCCTCCACACACTTTTGTCCTTTCACATTTTTCTGCACTCCCCCTGTTTAATAAGTCACTATCACCCACTTTATTTATGGATGAAATCTTAAGAGTAGAGCCACAATTGTTTGGAGCACAAGTCCAGCATACTCCTCACAGTAGGAAAATTGAAATGTGGGACAGGATCGTCAACAGAGTTAATGCTGTAGGCATCACCTTGCGCACAGAGGAGGACATCAAGAAGAGGTGGGAAGACCTCAGGAGCAAGTTCCGTTCCCTGGTCTTCAGGCACCAGCAGCAGGCCAAGAAGACTGGAGGGGGCCCTCCCAGTGCCCCATTACATTTCTTTCCCTGGGAGAAGAAGGTTTTGGCCATCCTGTATCCCAAGGGCAGGACAGGAATACCTGGGGGAGTAGAGTCTGGTAAGTTACAACTTTAAGGGGCAGATTTAAGGAAAGTGGCTCTGCACCCAGTGCAGCCCTACTTTCATTGCACCCCTTAACAACCCCCACCACCACCATGTGTGCGTCATATATAAAATACAGCTCACACTATGGGGCAGGATAGGGGGCAATAGCCTCATTTATTTGTGATGCTATTGATGTACTCTGCAGGAGAAGCGCCAAAATATTGGTGCAACTCCTACAGAGTACATGGGGGCCCATTATAAATAATGTTATGCCCCCTTTTAAACGCCTGCTCTGAGCAGGCAATAAAAATGCCATAAAAAAGTCACGAGTAAATCAGCCCCCCTAACCGGGGAACTGCCCACCTTGCATACATCATGCCTGGCGCAAGCATAAAGTGGCGCAAGGGTTTACAAAGTGGCGCAATGAAGGCATTGCATCACTTTGTAAATATGGCACATGGTAAATGCCATCTTAACACCACATTCACGTCAAAATAAATGCTGCAAATGTGGCACAAGGTGTTGCTAGGGGCTTATAAATATGCCCCTAAATATTTCACATAACTGCAGGGCCATGCATGGTGACAGCTCAACCTTGCAGACTGTTTTGTTCATGTACCCAACCAACATTCAACACCCAGAGTATCTGAGTCTAAACACTGTCAATCTGCATAGTTGGACCCTACTGCACAGCTACCAAGGCCCATCACTTGCCACATGTGTAGGAAAGTACCATCTTGCCTGGCATGTTACCCCCATTTTTCACTGTATATATGTTGTTTTAGTTGTATGTGTCACTGGGACCCTGGTAACCCAGGGCCCCAGTGCTCATAAGTGTGCCTGAATGTGTTACCTGTGTAGTGACTAACTGTCTCACTGAGGCTCTGCTAATCAGAACCTCAGTGGTTATGCTCTCTCATTTCTTTCCAAATTGTCACTGACAGGCTAGTGACCATTTTTACCAATTTACATTGGCTTACTGGAACACCCTTATAATTCCCTAGTATATGGTACTGAGGTACCCAGGGTATTGGGGTTCCAGGAGATCCCTATGGGCTGCAGCATTTCTTTTGCCACCCATAGGGAGCTCTGACAATTCTTACACAGGCCTGCCACTGCAGCCTGAGTGAAATAACGTCCACGTTATTTCACAGCCATTTTACACTGCACTTAAGTAACTTATAAGTCACCTATATGTCTAACATTTACCTGGTAAAGGTTAGGTGCAAAGTTACTTAGTGTGAGGACACCCTGGCACTAGCCAAGGTGCCCCCACATTGTTCAGAGCCAATTCACTGAACTTTGTGAGTGCGGGGACACCATTACACGCGTGCACTACATATAGGTCACTACCTATATGTAGCTTCACCATGGTAACTCCGAATATGGCCATGTAACATGTCTATGATCATGGAATTGCCCCCTCTATGCCATCCTGGCATTGTTGGTACAATTCCATGATCCCAGTGGTCTGTAGCACAGACCCTGGTACTGCCAGACTGCCCTTCCTGGGGTTTCACTGCAGCTGCTGCTGCTGCCAACCCCTCAGACAGGCAGCTGCCCTCCTGGGGTCCAGCCAGGCCTGGCCCAGGATGGCAGAACAAAGAACTTCCTCTGAGAGAGGGTGTGACACCCTCTCCCTTTGGAAAATGGTGTGAAGGCAGGGGAGGAGTAGCCTCCCCCAGCCTCTGGAAATGCTTTGTTGGGCACAGATGTGCCCAATTCTGCATAAGCCAGTCTACACCGGTTCAGGGACCCCTTAGCCCCTGCTCTGGCGCGAAACTGGACAAAGGAAAGGGGAGTGACCACTCCCCTGACCTGCACCTCCCCTGGGAGGTGTCCAGAGCTCCTCCAGTGTGCTCCAGACCTCTGCCATCTTGGAAACAGAGGTGCTGCTGGCACACTGGACTGCTCTGAGTGGCCAGTGCCACCAGGTGACGTCAGAGACTCCTGCTGATAGGCTCCTTCAGGTGTTAGTAGCCTTTCCTCTCTCCTAGGTAGCCAAACCCTCTTTTCTGGCTATTTAGGGTCTCTGTCTCTGGGGAAACTTTAGATAACGAATGCATGAGCTCAGCCGAGTTCCTCTGCATCTCCCTCTTCACCTTCTGATAAGGAATCGACCGCTGACCGCGCTGGAAGCCTGCAAACCTGCAACATAGTAGCAAAGACGACTACTGCAACTCTGTAACGCTGATCCTGCCGCCTTCTCGACTGTTTTCCTGCTTGTGCATGCTGTGGGGGTAGTCTGCCTCCTCTCTGCACCAGAAGCTCTGAAGAAATCTCCCGTGGGTCGACGGAATCTTCCCCCTGCAACCGCAGGCACCAAAAAGCTGCATTACCGGTCCCTTGGGTCTCCTCTCAGTACGACGAGCGAGGTCCCTCGAATCCAGCGACACCGTCCAAGTGACCCCCACAGTCCAGTGACTCTTCAGCCCAAGTTTGGTGGAGGTAAGTCCTTGCCTCACCTCGCTGGGCTGCATTGCTGGGAACCGCGACTTTGCAAGCTACTCCGGCCCCTGTGCACTTCCGGCGGAAATCCTTCGTGCACAGCCAAGCCTGGGTCCACGGCACTCTAACCTGCATTGCACAACTTTCTAAGTTGGTCTCCGGCGACGTGGGACTCCTTTGTGCAACTTCGGCGAGCACCATTTCACGCATCCTCGTAGTGCCTGTTTCTGGCACTTCTCCGGGTGCTACCTGCTTCAGTGAGGGCTCTTTGTCTTGCTCGACGTCCCCTCTCTCTGCAGGTCCAATTTGCGACCTCCTGATCCCTCCTGGGCCCCAGCAGCGTCCAAAAACGCCAAACGCACGATTTACGTGTAGCAAGGCTTGTTGGCGTCCATCCGGCGGGAAAACACTTCTGCACGACTCTCCAAGGCGCGGCGGATCCATCCTCCAAAGGGGAAGTCTCTAGCCCTTGTCGTTCCTGCAGTATTCACAGTTCTTCAGCCTAGTAAGAGCTTCTTTGCACCAACCGCTGGCATTTCTTGGGCATCTGCCCATCTCCGAGCTGCTTGTGACTTTTGGACTTGGTCCCCTTGTTCCACAGGTACCCTCAGTCAGGAATCCATCGTTGTTGCATTGCTGATTTGTGTTTTCCTTGCATTCTCCCTCTAACACGACTATTTTGTCCTTAGGGGAACTTTAGTGCACTTTGCACTCACTTTTCAGGGTCTTGGGGAGGGTTATTTTTCTAACTCTCACTATTTTCTAATAGTCCCAGCGACCCTCTACAAGGTCACATAGGTTTGGGGTCCATTCGTGGTTCGCATTCCACTTCTGGAGTATATGGTTTGTGTTGCCCCTATCCCTATGTTTCCCCATTGCATCCTATTGTAACTATACATTGTTTGCACTGTTTTCTAAGACTATACTGCATATTTTTGCTATTGTGTATATATATCTTGTGTATATTTCCTATCCTCTCACTGAGGGTACACTCTAAGATACTTTGGCATATTGTCATAAAAATAAAGTACCTTTATTTTTAGTATAACTGTGTATTGTGTTTTCTTATGATATTGTGCATATGACACTAGGTGGTACTGTAGTAGCTTCACACGTCTCCTAGTTCAGCCTAAGCTGCTCTGCTAAGCTACCATTATCTATCAGCCTAAGCTGCTAGACACCCTATACACTAATAAGGGATAACTGGGCCTGGTGCAAGGTGCAAGTACCCCTTGGTACTCACTACAAGCCAGTCCAGCCTCCTACATTGGTTGTGCAGCGGTGGGATAAGTGCTTTGAGACTACTTACCACTCTTGTCATTGTACTTTTCATAAGAGAAAAATATACAAAACAAGGTCAGTGTATATACACATAGCCAAAAAGTTTTGCATTTCCTCTTTTCACTCTTTTCTAAGTGCTGAAAAGTACTTCTAAACTTTCAAAAAGTTCTTAAAAGTTTAAAAAGTTTTTTTCTGTCTTTCCAAAAAGTTCTGAAAACTTTTTTATCTTTTGCTATCACTTTAACTCTCTCTAAAAAATGTCTGGCACAGGCCAAAAAGTTGAACTGTCCAAACTTGCATATGATCACCTTAGCTGGAAAGGAGCAAGGAGTCTCTGCATAGAGAGAGGTTTGAGTGTAGGGAAGAATCCTTCCTTAGAACTGTTAATTAATATGCTTAGAGTACAGGATAAGGCCATAAGTGCCCAATCTGTAGAAAAAGTAGCTAATGGTTCTCAATCTGATCCAGGGACTCCCCCAGGAAAAGGTTCAGGAAAGAAACTTCTCAGCCTGCCCATTACTAGACAGTCTAGCATAGTTGGTACAGAGGTTGAATCACATCATACTGATGATGTGCTCTCACATTATGCTGGTAGCCAAGCTGTTAGGGTGCCCTTTGTAAGGGACAGGTCTCCTTCTGTTCATTCCCATCATACCTCTGTATCTAGAAATGTCCCTCCCACCCACCCTGATGACAGATTGTTAGAAAGGGAGCTCAATAGATTGAGAGTGGAACAAACCAGACTGAAGCTCAAGAAGCAACAGCTGGATTTGGATAGACAGTCTTTAGAAATAGAGAGGGAAAGACAGAAAATGGGTTTAGATACCCATGGTGGCAGCAGCAGTATTCCCCATAGTCATCCTGCAAAAGAGCATGATTCCAGGAATCTGCATAAGATAGTTCCCCCTTACAAGGAGGGGGATGACATTAACAAGTGGTTTGCTGCACTTGAGAGGGCCTGTGCTGTACAGGATATCCCTCAAAAGCAGTGGGCTGCTATCCTATGGCTATCATTTACTGGAAAAGGTAGGGATAGGCTCCTTACTGTAAAAGAAAATGATGCTAACAATTTCCAAGTTCTTAAGAATGCACTCCTGGATGGTTATGGCTTAACCACTGAACAGTACAGGATAAAGTTCAGAGATACCAAAAAGGAGTCTTCACAAGACTGGGTTGATTTCATTGACCAGGCAGTGAAGGCCTTGGAGGGGTGGTTACATGGCAGTAAAGTTACTGATTATGACAGCCTGTATAACTTGATCCTGAGAGAGCATATTCTTAATAATTGTGTGTCTGATTTGTTGCACCAGTACTTGGTGGACTCTGATCTGACCTCTCCCCAAGAATTGGGAAAGAAAGCAGACAAATGGGTCAGAACAAGAGTGAACAGAAAAGTTCATACAGGGGGTGACAAAGATGGCAACAAAAAGAAGGATGGTAAGTCTTCTGACAAGGGTGGGGACAAATCTAAAAATGAGTCTTCATCAGGCCCACAAAAACACTCTGGTGGGGGTGGTGGGCCCAAATCCTCCTTTAATCAGAACAAGGAAAAGAAACCATGGTGCTATTTATGTAAAATAAAAGGCCATTGGACAACAGATCCCAGTTGTCCAAAGAAAGGCACCACAGCTCCTACCACTACAACCCCTACTGCTACACCTAGTGTCCCTACTAATAGCAGTGGTGGTGGGAGCAAACCTACTAATAGCCAATCCAAGGGAGTAGCTGGGCTCACTTTTGGTAATTTAGTTGGGGTTGGTCTGATTAGGGAGACCACAGAGGCTACTTTAGTCTCTGAAGGGGCTATTGACTTAGCCACTTTGGTTGCTTGCCCCCATAACTTGGAGAAGTACAAGCAACTAACCCTAATAAATGGTGTTGAGGTCCAGGCCTACAGGGACACAGGTGCCAGTGTCACAATGGTGATTGAGAAACTGGTGCACCCTGAACAACACATACTTGGACACCAGTACCAAGTAACCGATGCTCACAACATAACACAAAGCCACCCCATGGCTGTTGTAAATCTCAACTGGGGGGGGGTATCTGGTCCAAAGAAAGTTGTGGTAGCTTCAGATTTACCTGTAGACTGTCTATTAGGGAATGATTTGGAGACATCAGCTTGGTCAGATGTGGAGTTGGAGGCCCATGCAGCAATGCTGGGCATCCCAGGGCATATTTTTGCTTTGACAAGGGCTCAGCCCAAAAAGCAAAAAGGACAGGGAAGCTTGGATCCTGGAACAATGGACCAAGTGCTCCCTAAAGCTAGGGCTAGTAGAAGCAAACCACTTCCTACTATCCCTCCCTCTACAGTGGATTCTACTTCTGAGGAAGAAGAATTTCCACCCTGTGCAGAACCTACACCAGAGGAGCTGGAAGCAGACACTGCTGAGCTTTTGGGTGAAGGGGGGCCTGCCAGAGAGGAGCTGAGTGTGGCACAGCAAACCTGTCCCACATTAGAGGGTCTCAGACAGCAAGCTGTCAAACAGGCTAATGGGGATGTCAGTGACTCACACAGAGTTTACTGGGAGGACAACCTCTTGTACACTGAGCATAGGGATCCTAAACCTGGAGCTGCCAGGAGATTAGTGATTCCTCAGGAGTACAGAAAGTTCCTCCTAACACTGGCACATGACATTCCCTTAGCTGGGCACCTGGGTCAAATGAAAACTTGGGACAGATTGGTACCACTGTTTCATTGGCCTAGGATGTCTGAGGACACAAACGAATTTTGTAAGTCCTGTGAAACCTGTCAAGCCAGTGGCAAGACAGGTGGCACTCCAAAGGCACCCCTTATCCCACTGCCTGTGGTTGGGGTTCCCTTTGAAAGGGTAGGGGTTGACATAGTTGGCCCCCTTGACCCTCCTACTGCTTCAGGCAATAGGTTTATCTTGGTGGTAGTGGACCATGCCACAAGATATCCTGAAGCAATTCCTTTAAGGACCACTACAGCTCCTGCAGTGGCAAAGGCCCTCCTGGGAATATTTTCCAGGGTGGGCTTCCCAAAGGAAGTAGTATCAGACAGAGGAAGCAATTTCATGTCTGCATACTTAAAGGCCATGTGGAAGGAGTGTGGTGTAACTTACAAGTTCACAACACCCTATCATCCACAAACAAATGGACTGGTGGAGAGATTTAATAAAACTCTCAAAGGCATGATTATGGGACTCCCTGAAAAACTCAGCAGGAGATGGGATATCCTTCTACCATGCCTCCTTTTTGCCTACAGGGAGGTACCCCAGAAAGGAGTGGGCTTCAGCCCCTTTGAACTTCTTTTTGGACACCCTGTTAGGGGTCCACTCACACTTGTAAAGGAGGGTTGGGAACAACCTTTAAAAGCTCCTAAGCAGGATATTGTGGATTATGTACTTGGCCTCAGATCAAGGATGGCTGAGTACATGAAAAAGGCCAGTAAAAACCTTCAGGCCAGCCAAGAGCTCCAGAAGCAATGGCATGATCAGAAGGCTGTTTTGGTTCAGTACCAACCAGGGCAGAAAGTGTGGGTCTTGGAGCCTGTGGCCCCAAGAGCACTCCAAGATAAATGGAGTGGACCCCACACAATTGTTGAAAAGAAGGGTGAAGTCACCTACTTGGTTGACTTAGGCACTGCCAGGAGTCCCCTTAGGGTGCTCCATGTCAACCGCCTGAAACCCTACTATGACAGGGCTGATCTCACCCTGCTCATGGCAACAGATGAGGGACAGGAAGAAGACAGTGATCCTCTACCTGATCTCTTCTCTTCCACAGAACAAGATGCTCTTGTGGAAGGTGTAGTTTTGGCTGATTGTCTTACTGCTGAGCAGAAAGATAATTGCATAAATCTCCTAGGACAATTTTCAGAACTCTTCTCCATTGTGCCAGGCACCACTTCTTGGTGTGAGCACACTATAGATACTGGAGACAGTTTACCTGTCAAAAGTAAGATCTATAGGCAGCCTGACCATGTCAGGGACTGCATAAAGCAAGAAGTTCAGAAGATGTTGGAACTAGGAGTGGTTGAGCACTCTGACAGTCCATGGGCTTCTCCTGTGGTACTGGTACCAAAACCCAATTCTAAAGATGGAAAGAAGGAAATGAGGTTTTGTGTAGACTATAGAGGTCTCAACTTGGTAACCAAAACTGATGCTCACCCTATACCCAGGGCAGATGAGCTAATAGATACACTGGCATCTGCCAAGTATCTAAGCACTTTTGATTTGACTGCAGGGTATTGGCAGATCAAAATGTCAGAAGATGCTAAACCTAAGACTGCATTTTCTACCATTGGAGGACATTACCAGTTTACTGTAATGCCTTTTGGTTTGAAAAATGCACCTGCCACTTTTCAGAGGTTGGTGAACACAGTCCTGCAAGGGCTGGAAGCTTTCAGTGCAGCATATTTGGACGATATAGCTGTCTTTAGCTCCAGCTGGGATGATCACCTGGTCCACCTATGGAAAGTTTTGGAGGCTCTGCAAAAGGCAGGCCTCACTATCAAGGCTTCAAAGTGCCAGATAGGGCAGGGTAAGGTGGTTTATCTGGGACACCTTGTTGGTGGGGAACAGATTGCACCACTTCAGGGGAAAATCCAAACTATTATTGATTGGGTTCCCCCTACCACTCAGACTCAGGTGAGAGCCTTCCTAGGCCTCACTGGGTATTACAGGAGGTTCATTAAGAACTATGGCTCCATTGCAGCCCCTCTTAATGACCTCACATCCAAGAAAATGCCTAAAAAGGTATTATGGACAGCAAGCTGTCAGAAAGCTTTTGAGGAGCTGAAGCAGGCCATGTGCTCTGCACCTGTCCTGAAAAGCCCTTGTTACTCTAAAAAATTCTATGTCCAAACTGATGCATCTGAATTAGGAGTAGGGGCAGTCCTATCACAACTTAATTCTGAGGGCCAGGATCAACCTGTTGCTTTTATTAGTAGGAGGTTGACCCCTAGAGAAAAGCGTTGGTCGGCCATTGAGAGGGAGGCCTTTGCTGTGGTCTGGGCTCTGAAGAAGTTGAGGCCATACCTGTTTGGCACTCACTTCATTGTTCAGACAGACCACAAACCTCTACTTTGGCTAAAACAAATGAAAGGTGAAAATCCTAAATTGTTGAGGTGGTCCATATCCCTACAGGGAATGGACTATACAGTGGAACATAGACCTGGGAGTAGCCACTCCAATGCAGATGGACTCTCCAGATATTTCCACTTAGACAATGAAGACTCATCAGGTAATGGCTAGTCTTATTGTCCTTCGTTTGGGGGGGGGGTTGTGTAGGAAAGTACCATCTTGCCTGGCATGTTACCCCCATTTTTCACTGTATATATGTTGTTTTAGTTGTATGTGTCACTGGGACCCTGGTAACCCAGGGCCCCAGTGCTCATAAGTGTGCCTGAATGTGTTACCTGTGTAGTGACTAACTGTCTCACTGAGGCTCTGCTAATCAGAACCTCAGTGGTTATGCTCTCTCATTTCTTTCCAAATTGTCACTGACAGGCTAGTGACCATTTTTACCAATTTACATTGGCTTACTGGAACACCCTTATAATTCCCTAGTATATGGTACTGAGGTACCCTGGGTATTGGGGTTCCAGGAGATCCCTATGGGCTGCAGCATTTCTTTTGCCACCCATAGGGAGCTCTGACAATTCTTACACAGGCCTGCCACTGCAGCCTGAGTGAAATAACGTCCACGTTATTTCACAGCCATTTTACACTGCACTTAAGTAACTTATAAGTCACCTATATGTCTAACCTTTACCTGGTAAAGGTTAGGTGCAAAGTTACTTAGTGTGAGGACACCCTGGCACTAGCCAAGGTGCCCCCACATTGTTCAGAGCCAATTCACTGAACTTTGTGAGTGCGGGGACACCATTACACGCGTGCACTACATATAGGTCACTACCTATATGTAGCTTCACCATGGTAACTCCGAATATGGCCATGTAACATGTCTATGATCATGGAATTGCCCCCTCTATGCCATCCTGGCATTGTTGGTACAATTCCATGATCCCAGTGGTCTGTAGCACAGACCCTGGTACTGCCAGACTGCCCTTCCTGGGGTTTCACTGCAGCTGCTGCTGCTGCCAACCCCTCAGACAGGCAGCTGCCCTCCTGGGGTCCAGCCAGGCCTGGCCCAGGATGGCAGAACAAAGAACTTCCTCTGAGAGAGGGTGTGACACCCTCTCCCTTTGGAAAATGGTGTGAAGGCAGGGGAGGAGTAGCCTCCCCCAGCCTCTGGAAATGCTTTGTTGGGCACAGATGTGCCCAATTCTGCATAAGCCAGTCTACACCGGTTCAGGGACCCCTTAGCCCCTGCTCTGGCGCGAAACTGGACAAAGGAAAGGGGAGTGACCACTCCCCTGACCTGCACCTCCCCTGGGAGGTGTCCAGAGCTCCTCCAGTGTGCTCCAGACCTCTGCCATCTTGGAAACAGAGGTGCTGCTGGCACACTGGACTGCTCTGAGTGGCCAGTGCCACCAGGTGACGTCAGAGACTCCTGCTGATAGGCTCCTTCAGGTGTTAGTAGCCTTTCCTCTCTCCTAGGTAGCCAAACCCTCTTTTCTGGCTATTTATGGTCTCTGTCTCTGGGGAAACTTTAGATAACGAATGCATGAGCTCAGCCGAGTTCCTCTGCATCTCCCTCTTCACCTTCTGATAAGGAATCGACCGCTGACCGCGCTGGAAGCCTGCAAACCTGCAACATAGTAGCAAAGACGACTACTGCAACTCTGTAACGCTGATCCTGCCGCCTTCTCGACTGTTTTCCTGCTTGTGCATGCTGTGGGGGTAGTCTGCCTCCTCTCTGCACCAGAAGCTCTGAAGAAATCTCCCGTGGGTCGACGGAATCTTCCCCCTGCAACCGCAGGCACCAAAAAGCTGCATTACCGGTCCCTTGGGTCTCCTCTCAGTACGACGAGCGAGGTCCCTCGAATCCAGCGACACTGTCCAAGTGACCCCCACAGTCCAGTGACTCTTCAGCCCAAGTTTGGTGGAGGTAAGTCCTTGCCTCACCTCGCTGGGCTGCATTGCTGGGAACCGCGACTTTGCAAGCTACTCCGGCCCCTGTGCACTTCCGACGGAAATCCTTCATGCACAGCCAAGCCTGGGTCCACGGCACTCTAACCTGCATTGCACGACTTTCTAAGTTGGTCTCCGGCGACGTGGGACTCCTTTGTGCAACTTCGGCGAGCACCGTTTCACGCATCCTTGTAGTGCCTGTTTCTGGCACTTTTCCGGGAGCTACCTGCTTCAGTGAGGGCTCTTTGTCTTGCTCGACGTCCCCTCTCTCTGCAGGTCCAATTTGCGACCTCCTGGTCCCTCCTGGGCCCCAGCAGCGTCCAAAAACGCCAAACGCACGATTTGCGTGTAGCAAGGCTTGTTGGCGTCCATCCGGCGGGAAATCACTTCTGCACGACTCTCCAAGGCGCGGCGGATCCATCCTCCAAAGGGGAAGTCTCTAGCCCTTGTCGTTCCTGCAGTATTCACAGTTCTTCAGCCTAGTAAGAGCTTCTTTGCACCAACCGCTGGCATTTCTTGGGCATCTGCCCATCTCCGAGCTGCTTGTGACTTTTGGACTTGGTCCCCTTGTTCCACAGGTACCCTCAGTCAGGAATCCATCGTTGTTGCATTGCTGATTTGTGTTTTCCTTGCATTCTCCCTCTAACACGACTATTTTGTCCTTAGGGGAACTTTAGTGCACTTTGCACTCACTTTTCAGGGTCTTGGGGAGGGTTATTTTTCTAACTCTCACTATTTTCTAATAGTCCCAGCGACCCTCTACAAGGTCACATAGGTTTGGGGTCCATTCGTGGTTCGCATTCCACTTCTGGAGTATATGGTTTGTGTTGCCCCTATCCCTATGTTTCCCCATTGCATCCTATTGTAACTATACATTGTTTGCACTGTTTTCTAAGACTATACTGCATATTTTTGCTATTGTGTATATATATCTTGTGTATATTTCCTATCCTCTCACTGAGGGTACACTCTAAGATACTTTGGCATATTGTCATAAAAATAAAGTACCTTTATTTTTAGTATAACTGTGTATTGTGTTTTCTTATGATATTGTGCATATGACACTAGGTGGTACTGTAGTAGCTTCACACGTCTCCTAGTTCAGCCTAAGCTGCTCTGCTAAGCTACCATTATCTATCAGCCTAAGCTGCTAGACACCCTATACACTAATAAGGGATAACTGGGCCTGGTGCAAGGTGCAAGTACCCCTTGGTACTCACTACAAGCCAGTCCAGCCTCCTACAACATGTCAAAATGGGGCCTGTCAGTCTTTCAATATCAAAAAATGATAACAGGAATCATCGTATGTCTCAATAGGTAAATGTATGCCGAAACCCAAATGCAGTCTGCATACAGATAGGTAATCTGCATACAGATAAGTACTACACAACATTTGCATAGTGCCTGTAGTACAGAGACTGATCTGACTGCAATTCTTAAAAGGCACTGTTTCAGCAATTCCAAACACCAGACCAGTGTTCACTTTTCCAAATACCCGTGTCTTCACTCACAATTGAAGTGTTCTCACCTGGGAGTATACCATGTGTATAATGTGTGTATTAGAGAAAGTGACATGACTGCACCTTCCAGCAGGCCCTGCTTCTATAACTCAAAACACCAGCCAAGGCTCCACTTGGCCCAATACTTCTGTTAGTGAACTCACACATGAAGTGTACTCATCTGGGAGGATACCATTTGTATAGTGTGTGTTGTAGAGAAACTGACATGACTACTACTCCCAGCGGGCCCTGTTTGTATTACTCCAAACACCAGCGCAGAGCTTGGCCCAATACATCTGTTAGTGAACTCTCACGTGAAATGTACTCACCTGGGGAGAGAACGTTTGTCGAAAGTGTGTACTAGAGAGAGTGACATGACTGCATCTCTCAGGAGACACTGTTTCACTAACTCCAAACACCAGACCAGTGTGGACTTGTCAAAAGATCCCTGTTTGGAAACTCTCAATTGAAGTGTACTCCCATGGGAGGATACCATTTGCCAACTGTGGGAAGTAGAGGGAGTGACATGGCTGCTAAGGCCAGAAAAGCACTGTGCCTGTAAATCCATCAACTAGCCCATAGTTCACTTGTCCAAACACCATTGTGTGGTAAAGTGCAAATAAAGTGTACTCACCTGGAGAGATTACATTTGTATAGTGTGTGTTGTACAAGGAGTGAAATGAATGCTGAGGCAATGAGGCTCTGTTACTGTTACTCCACTCACCAGCCCTGTATTCTCCTGCCCAAATACCATTGTTTGGTGAACCTCAAATAAAGTGTACTCACCTGGGAGGAAACTATTTGTCAAGTGTGTGAAGTAGAGGGAATAACCTGACTGCAACTCCGAGGAGGCACAGTTTCTCTGACTCCAGACCAGTGTTCACTTGTATAAAGATCCCTTGTTGGTAACTCTCATTTGAAGTGTACTCACCTGGGAGGTTACCATTTGTTAAGTGTCGGAAAGTATAGGGAACAACATGACTGCAAAGCCCAATAGGTCCTGTAATTCTAACTCCAAACTCTAGCACAGAAGCTACTTATACAAATACCCATGTTTGTCAACTATCAAATGAAGTATACTACACTGGGACTGATCAAGCACGGATTATGCCCAAATCACAGATGTAACTGTCAACATAGCTCCATCTTGACCCAGGATGAATTATTAGAAGACAGCAATGACACCTTAACCACAGTGTATAACAAGTATTCATAAGGCCTCAAGATGCATCACCAGATTGGTATTGGCAGTAGACACGTTCACACTGCACTAGGCATTCGATGACTCCAGTCATACATACAACAAAGTGCTGGGTCTGCCTGTATCACACTCAACTATGACCCTCATTATGACACTGGTAAGTGATAAAGTGGTGGTAATACCGCCAACAGGCTGGCGGTAATTACCACCAAATTATGACGATGAGCACTCCCATAGATAGCCAATGTACCACACCAACCGTCAGGGCGTTAACAGCACTGACGGTAGCCATCAACAGCCAGACGGAAGACAAAGTACCGCCCACCATATCATGACACAGGAAACCGCCATGATTTCCAGGGTGGTACTGACTCCATCAAAAGCCTAGCTGAAACACATCACAGAAGACCAAAGACTCACCATCGGAGACACAGAGAAGGACAAAGACGCCATGGAACCAGAACTGCAAGTCTTTCCCATGCTCATCTATGCCATGCTACACCTGAAACACCAATGGCGACGAAGACGACGACGGTGAGTACAGTCACCCAGCACACATGGAAGGGAGGGAGGAAAAGGAGAGTGAAACACACACACATGACACATACCTAACACACACACACCATACACACAACCAGCTGCAGAAGAAAAACAATGGCACACGACACACAGCAGAATAATGCAAGGACAACAAGAATGCAGTAATGAGAACGTATTGATTGTGAACAGCTATCAAATGAACCAATTGTATGAAAAAAGATATGTACAAATGTACACAAAGGGCTAATGTCCAGTCCAAAGTACCAAGGGCCCACATGGCCATAGGGCACAGTCCAAGGCACAATTCGAATCCTGACATCATCCAGATAGAACTCTGCAGGGGCATCCGTTTGCAATTGGGCAAGGACCTCAAGGGGTTGGGGGTGGGGGCACCTCAGCCAAATACGGGAACAAGCCCACTGGTTCTGGAGGGGGCTCCATGCCCATTTCTCTCTGCAGGGGAGTGTAAGGTCACAGTCTCTCAGGTGGGGAACATGCCCACTTGTTCTGAAGGGGGCTTCCTGCCCATTTCTCTGTGCTGGGGGGTGCAAGGTCACAGTCTCTCAGGTGGCTGAATTGTCCACTTCTTCTGGATGGGGCCCCTTATACAGCAGCCCTTGGAGGGTGGCCTATATACACTCCGCTGGTGGTGAGGGCTGCACTGCCTCATCTGGAGGTGAGGGCTGCACTGTGTCAGCAGGTGAAGGTGCCTCCTGGGCAGCCTCTGCTGGAGGTGAGGGATGCACTGTTTCATCAGGTGAAGGTGCCTCCTGGGCAGCCTCTGCTGGAGGTGAGGGCTGCATTGTCTCAGCAGGTGAAGGTACCTCCTGGGCAGCCTCTACAGGAGGAGTAGGCTGCTCCTCAGCTGGCGGTGAGGGCTCAGTGACCACTGGTGGTGGTAGTGGTGTCACCCTGACAGCTTCTGCTGGAGTCGAGGGCTTCTTCCCCTTCATGGCAGGAGGTGTGGGGTCCTTAACCTTCCTGGCAGGGGTTAAGGGCTTCTTCTCCTTCATGGCAGAAGTTAAGGGCTTCTTCCTCTTCATGGCAGGTGGTGCATGGCAGGAGGTGTAGGTTCCTTCCCCTTTATGGCAGGAGTTGAGGGCTTCTTCCCCTTCATGGCAGGATGTGTGGGATCCTTAACCTTCCTGGCTGGTGGAGTGGGATCCTTCACTGCCCTGCCACCATGACTAGGAGGTGCTTCCACTGTCCACGAAGACTGTTTGACTGAGGTGCTGGGCTGGATCATTGGGACCCTGCTCTTACGAGCAGGATGGATAGAGGGGGAGGGAAGAGGTCAAGTTGTGCAAGGAAAAGCTTCTTAGGGATGGTCGGGCGGGATGAGGGAGGAGGGATGGGACTAGAGGTTGAGGGAGTGGTTGTTGGAGGTGTATATCTGCTGGACTTGGGTGCAGGTGCATGGGCAGTGTGCTGATGTGAGGTAGATGGTTGTTCGGTGTCTGAGTGCTTGCATTTGTGTCCTTTGGGGGGGTCAGACAGGGTGGGAGAGGACACAGGGGAGACGTGCATGGATGTTGTGGAGGTGTCTGCTAGTGAGGTATGTGTGCTGCTTGGTGTGGTGATGTTGGTGGATGTTGATGCAGTGCATGCAGGTGTGAGTGTTGATGTGACTGCGAGGGAGGGGGAGGAGGAAGAGGGGGAGACAGTGAAGGCAGTGGATGCTGTTGTGTCTGCAACTGTCTGGTGTTTGTGTGAGTTCTTGGGGGATGAAGTATGGTGCCTGTGTTTGACTGTGCCACTCTTGAGTGTTGTCTTGTGTGCATGCTCGTCTGTATGTGTGCACAGGATGGGTTGGGGTTGAGGAGACTGGGACTGGGACTGGAAAGTGGTAGTTAGAGGGGGGATGTTAGGAACAGCGACAATGGCTGCCATCAGAGAGGAGGCCGGACCCTGAATCTATCTCTGTTGGACCGCCAATCCACCATGGATGCCCTCCTTGAATGCATTGCATTGCTGTATTTGGGATGCCAGCCTGTGGATGGCATTCACAATGGTTGACTGCCCTACAGAGATAGATCTCTGGAGGTCAAAAGCCTCCTTACTCAGGTCAGCAGGGCTCACTGGGGCAGAGCCTGAGGTGCCTGGGGTGAAGGAGATGCCAACCCTCCTGGGTGATCTGGCACGGGCAACTCGTTGAGGGGCTACTGGGAGGGCGGTACTGGTATGGGGGTGGTGGCTGTACCTGCGACTGGGGTGGTCACGGAGGTGTCTGTCACTACCAGAGAGCTTCCATCGGAGGGGGTATCTGAGTCAGTGTTGTCACCTTCTTTCTCTGCCATGGTGCTCCCCTCGTCCCCAGTCCCACTGGTTCCCTCAGCGTCGTTGGACTCTTCCTCCAGGGTCCTGTGGGACGCAGCTCTCTCTGTCACTGGTGCCCCTGCTCCTCTGCCAGATGATGCTCATACACACATAGACAGGATTACAGAAGAAAAAAGGGAGGAGAGAGAGAAAGGAAACACTGGGTCAATTACAGCACCAACACCACAGTTGGCATACACAGTACCGTCACACACAGGGATCAGGATTGAGCACTATGCATTGCACTGCCAGTGATTTGGCTAGATGCCATGACAAGATGAGAGCCACACACCACCAACTGCACCCCTCCTGGTACCCACAAAGCCCTGACTGACATGGAATGCTAACAAGCTAGGTTACCTGCATTTGCCATACAACCATTAATCTTGAGCTGGATCACGCTGCAATGGCTGACCTGGCATTAAGGGGCACCCTCTAACTCACACCCACCACCCGTATCCCATGCCACCATACAATTATGGTAGTAATGCCCACTTTACTCACCCCCTTGTGGTTGCTGTGATGCCCTCAAGCGCTCATCCAGCTCTCATTAGGCCACTGCCATTATGCGGGCCATCAGAGGGGTCAGGTTCCGACGGGCACACCTTCCTCGTTGGGGGTCCATCCCCAGCTGGGCCTCCGCAGTCTTCCTTGCCCAGCGTCTCAGTTCCTTCCACCGCTACCGACAGTGAGTGCTCCACCTGCCATAGACCCCCAGGGTCTGCACGACCTTGGTGATTGCATGCCATAGTCCCTTCTTTTGAAGAGCGCTTCCCTGCAGAGTTAAGACAGACAGGAGGATACAATTACACATACAATCTAGCCTGTCACACATATGGCCCATCAGTCCCGTTTCCATCACCATTGACACACACATCACCCGGCACACAGCATGTACACCACCACAAGACATCCCCCCGATGACACGATGCTTGCATGACCCCATCCACCAATCTCTCCAACTCCTCCGGAGTGAAGGCAGGGGTCCTTTCCCTGGTCACATAGGCCATTGTAGGTTCACGACAGGTCAAAGCAGCGCACGCTGTGTAGGTATCTCCTGTTGAAGGTCAGGAAACAAGTGAGGAATCTAAAGGAAAATGGCGGTCACGTCCGCCGCGGTGTACACCGTCACCGCTGGATATGATTCCCACTGGCCACTGTACTCCATAGATCCCCATATTATCCAATGAGGAATTGCACAGCGGAGCAAGACCGCCTTCCGCCACGATGCCCAGCATCGACGTAGTTACCCCACTTCCACCGGTCCCTACATACAGAACAGGCGGTTGCCATTTCATGGTGGTGGACAATGATCATATTAACCTCAACTGCGTCACAGCCTAAATTAGCACTTACCTCACCATTCGCACTGTCCCATCACATAAATGCACTATGTACACTGAGGTGGTGGTTGCATTGTTCAAATTGTGACAGCCAACTCACTCTTGTGTTCCTTAGATACATACCATTGCGGATAAATAGGAAGAGGAGAGAAAATCCTGTGTACAGACCCCTTGTGGGCTTGCCTACACTGGAGGGCAGGATCATTATACTCACCTATAGACTGGACAGGGCCACAATAACTGAGCTGTGTGCCCAAATGGAGCCTGACCTGATATCTGCTATCTGTCATCCGACTGGGACCCCGCCTCTTGTGCAAGGGCTACCAGTGCTCCATTTCCTGGCAAATGGTTCTTTCCAAGTGACAGTGGGCTTGGCAGCAGGAATTTCACGGCCAATGTTCTCAATCACGCTTGCAAGAGTTTTGTCTGCCTGGTAAAACACGTGCAGCTACATTTCTAAGCCCCAGGTGGAAGATTTGGCCACAGTGAATGCCGGATTGTATGCAATGGGACATATCCCCAATATTATTTGTGTGATTAACTGAAAACATAGTGCTTCAGTCCCCCCCACCAGAATGAACAGGTGTTCAAGAATCGTAAGAGTTTCCAGCCACTGAATGTGTAAATGGTGTGCCTGGAGGACCAGCACATCTCCCACGTCACTGCCAAGTATCCTGGGTCAGTGCATGACATCTTTGTCCCGAGGAATAGCAGCATCCCAAATGTGATGCCCCAATTACAGAGCACAGGGTGTGGCTAAGAGGTGATCCATGGTCCCCACCCACTGTATGTTAGTGTATGCTTTTGGGTTTCATCCTCATAGCATTGTTTGAGGCTAAATGTTGTCCCTAAATACTTGCAGGTGACTCTGGATACCCAAAACTATTGTGGCTGCAGACCCCTGTTAGGAATGCCAGGACAGGGGCTGAGAAACGTTATAATGAGGCACATGGGCGAACCAGAAGGATCATCGACAGGACCTTCGGGCTCCTGAAGGCCAAGTTCAGGTGCCTCCATCTGACAGGTGTATTCCTGTGCTACTCACCCGGAAAGGTCTGCCAGATAGTAGTGCATGTTACACAACCTGGCCCTCAGATGGCATTTACCTTTTCTGCAGGCAGAGGAGACTGGAGCTGTCCATGTGGTAGCAGTGGACCCTGAGGATAGTGAGGATGAGGAGGCAGAGGATAAGGATAAGGGCAACTGAACATCAATTAAACGTCAATTCTTCCAATGACACACAGGTGAGACAGTGCAATTGACCATTCCTCTGACTATTGATGTTTTCTGTGTGTCCATAGCATGATGGCATTAACTTCCTTTGAATCTCAACTGTCACCTATGACTTGTCATTTTACAGATGTTGGTGAGATAACAACTGTGTACTGATGTGATGACTACAGACAGCTACAGGTCAATATTTCTATGCTCTTACAGTGTTCATATCATTTGCACTAGATGTGACTGTTTCAATAAATGCAAATTTTCAACACATAAAATACTAGTAGTCAAGTTGTGTTCAAGGGTGTTTCTGTTAGTGCTATGAAATTGAGGGAAAAATGCAATGGAATGGGGTGATGGTGGAGGAAAGTCCAGGGTACTGTTCCAGTCTGTTTGTAGCATAGGTCCAGTGTCCAAGGGGCCATAGGACGGGGAGCAACGGCAGTTCAAAGTGGACAAGGTGACAGTGTGGGATGCAAGGGGGACAATCAGGAGAGTCTCATTTCCTGGTGGAGGTCTTGTCAAGTGTTTCTGGCTTCTGTCTCGGTCGCAGGGAATGTTCACAGGGTGTTTCACCTTCTGCAGGGGAGGGGTGCTGGTGTTCTGTGGGTCCTGTGGTGGGGCCTCCTGCCCACTAGCTGCAGCAGAAGTTGAGGGCTGGTCAATGGACTGGCTAGTGGTAGGGGGCCGCTGCTGTGCTGTTGCTTCCCTCATGATGTTGGCCATGTCTACCATCACCCCTGCTACGGAGATCAAGGTGGTATTGATGGCCTGCAAGTCCTCCCTGGTCCCCTGATACTGTTCCTCCTGCAGCCGCCTGCTCTCCTGCACGTTGTCAAGGATCTGGCCCATCGTGTCCTGGGAATGTTGGTAGGCTCCCAGGATCTCGGTGAGTACATCCTGGAGTGTCGGTTCCCTGCGATTGTCCTCCCCGGCGCACAGTGGTCCTCCTAGTGTCCCTATTGCCCTGTGCCTCTGTTCCCTGAGTGGGGTGCCCACTGCCACGCACCCCAGGTCCCTGATTGTCCTGGGGGCGAGGTGTGGACTGGGGTTCCTGTACAGGTGGGCAAACTGTTGATTGACATGTCCTGGGAACAGATGTGTGGATACTCTGGGTGGGTACTGTGGTGTTGGATACTGATGGGGAAGGCTCTGTGGTTGACTGTGAGCGGGCTGGGGTGACTGACTGTCCAATGTTCCCTGATGGACCAGGTTGTTGATCCAGATCCTGAAGTCCAGAGTTACTGTCATCACTTGGGTCATCTTCTGTTGGGGGACTGGATAGTCGTGGCACCTCCTCTCCACTGGGATTGGCAGGGGCACCTGTGAGAATGTAAGTGATGTATTATGCTCCATGTGTATGACATTTGTACATCCCTGGCTTCCCCTCTACCATTGGTGCTGCCTTTCACCTATGTTTGTGTAAGGTGATGTATTGTAGGATTGTTAGTTTCCCTGTGCTCTGCATGCTTTAGTGATGGTTGTCCATGCAGGGCTGGTAGGGCTGTTCATGCATTGGTATGGCATGCAGGATTTGCCATTGGGGTTAGTCATATGTGTAGGTGCAGTGTGTGGGATGGAGTGGAGTAATGAGAGTGAGGGTTAGGGGGTGTGAGGGCATGCAGGTATGAGAGTGATAAGTAGGAAATATTGACCCACCAGTGTCCAGTTCTCTGGCTACTCCAGCAAGTCCCTCAGGATGCAGTAATGCCAAGATTTGCTCCTCCCATGCTGTGAGCGGTGGGGGAGGAAGTTAGTCGCTCCACCACTTTCTGATGTCATCTCTTGTTCTTAGATGCTACCCCATGGCGTTCACCATGTCCACGATCCTGCGCCATAGCTCCATCTTCCTGCCAATGGATATTTGTGGACCTGTGCCCCAAACAGCTGTGGCTCTACCCTGACTATTTCCTCCACCATGACCCTTAACTGCTCATCAGTGAAACGGGGGTGCCTTAGTGGGGACCTGGGTGTTGTGTGGTGTGTGTGTTGGTGAGAGTGTGTTGAGTAATGTGGTTGGGTGTGTGATGTGGGTGTGTGAGAGATGTATGGGTGGATGTTGTGTGTGTGTGTCTAGTTGTCTCTGTGCTGTTCGTGTCAATCTCCTGGCAGTAATTGTTGTTCGTAAATGGTTGTGAATAATGTGGGGGTGTGTTTTGTGGTGCTGTCAGTGTGTGTGTGTGGTGTGTGTATGAATGTCAGGCGTGTGTTTTTAGTATTGGCCAATGTTGTGTGGTTTTATATGTGGGTGTCCATTCTGAGCACGCAGTATATACTGCTGTGGTGATTCGTGGGTCATGATGTGGTGGGTATTGTTTTGTTTGCGTAACGGTATGGGTGTTAGTACCTGCCCTTTAGCACTGACCTTTGGGTTGGCAGATTTGTAGATGAGGCAGTATTCTGTCGGATTGGTATGTGTGTCTTATAATAATGGGAACGGATATTCTCCATCGCTTTGGTATGTTGGCGGCCATCACCGTGGTGGTAAGCGGGATTTACCGTCAATGTCATAATGAGAGGCTATTTCTTCAAATGGTCAAATCCACATCATGCTCAGTCACTGCTTTCCCTGCAATGGTGGCAAGATGTCATTTTCAGGCCGTCCTCCCTAGTGCAATGATCCACAACTGCAACTTGATTGATCGAGGACATCTACAACAGCTTCCTCCAGGAAAATTCTGGCACCGGAACCTGTGACCCACCCACCTCCCCAGAACCCTACCAGACCATCCACTGCTGGTCCTAGCTCACCACAGAGGAAACAGTCAACATCATGAACAGCACCCACTCCAGAGCCCCCTCGGGCCGCTGCCCACACCACCTATATATCAGAGCAAGCGTATCCATCGCCCCTGAGCTCCGTAACGCAATCAACTTCTCCATCAACATGGGCACCTTCCCGGAGGACAGGAAACACATTGAAATACACCCTCTCCTGAAGAAACCATTGGCCGACCCATCACTAATGAATTTCCAGTCCATCTCGCTGCTACTTTACCTCACCAAAGTACTGGAGAAACCAATCAACGCACAACTACGGAATTTCATTGAGGCCAACAACTCCCTGGACAGCTCTCAGTCCGGCTTCCGCAGCAACCAGAGCATGGAGACAGCCCTCAGATTACTCCTAGACCGTGGCCATACCGCAGCACTCATACACCTCGACCTCTCAACAGCATTCAACACAGTCTCCCACAGCACTCTGTGCACCAGATTCCCTGACATAGGAATCCACGGAAGAGCCCTGGAATGGATCCACTTCTTCCTCTCTGGAAGGATACAGAGGGTCAGATTCCTGCCCTACACTTCCAGACCCACAGGAGTCAACTGCGGAGTCCCCCAAGTATCTTCACTGAGTACCTTACTGTTCAAAGTATACATGGCCCCTCTCGCTGCCATCGTCAGACACCACTGTATGAACATCGTGTCATATGCCAATGACACACAACTCATCATTTCCCTCACCGAAGACCCGGACATGGCCAAAAGGAGCTTCCACTCAGGAATGGAAGCTGTTGTCACCGGGATGGGAGAAAGCTGCCTCAAGGTCAACTCCAACAATACTGAGCTCATCATCTTCAGAAACTCAACTTCATCTTGGGACGACTCCTAGTGGCCCACATCTCTCAGCGCCTCCTCAGTACCACAATAGGATTAACTGCATCTTAACTTTGTACAAGGCCTTTGCTTACTGCAACTCTAAATTATTGGAGGAAGATGTCACAGTACAACCAGTAACATTGTATGTTTTACATTAACAGCTTGAGCTGCAGCTGGGCACATAGAGGCCACAGAACAGACTACTACTACCTTCCTGAATGAAGCCCTCAGTGACAAAGACACTCCTGGACATCTGGATGTAGAGAATGGTTCTGGCCTATCTGGGCAACCTGGTCAGATGGCAACAGTGAGTCTCACTGTGGCCACTACATCAGCTCCCAGCCCTGTTGCCTTAACCTCACTGGCAGCCATTTGCCACCCAACCTGTGTACTAAGCACAGTGTCTACCATCTTGTGCCTCCCAGTTCTGGATCCTGAGTAGCATTCCAATACTTCGGACAATGAGGGTCCGAATCCAAGATGGAGAGGACACTGTGTGGCAAGGGCACAGGCCCATGGGGATAGGGTGAATGGGTGGGATGCTGTTGGCCAGTGGAGTGAGGCCACTGGAGATGATCTTAGCCAGGACCCTCTCAGCCACGTCTTGAGGGTCTATTAGGATTTCCAAAGCGTGGTGGGCCAGGTGTTGACTGAACTCAGGAAATCAAGTAGCTACAGAGGGACATGCACAGAGACATGCGGGAACGGATGGAGGCCCACAATACCAACATGGCTTCCCTAACAGCGGTACTGAGGGACACTCATACCACTCTAAGCAGGGCTTTCCAAAAACAGTCTACCCCTTCCTTTGGCTCTTCAACACCAGGCACATCAACATCGGTTCCAGCTACTGGAAGGGGGAAGATCACCACCCAGAATCCCCCGCCTCTATAGCAGCAGATCCCCCTCCCCCATGCAAGCGGGGAAATTAAACAAAGAATCCAGGAGGTGCAGAAGGCAAGACTCACAGAACTGCCAGCAAATAACCTCTTCCTAAAGGCCCTCCTTTGCGTGCCACACATGCACTCTTTTGACTGATCCTCAACCACCTACCAGTTCCAATGGGAGGAGTACTATGGACTTTGGACTCCCAGTGGTGTGGCATCTACTCCAATGATTTCAATCACCATAACTGACCCCTTAACTTTACTTTTTCGTTACTTTATGTCTAAAATCTATTTTCATAATAAGCATTGTAATAAATTCTCCCATCACAAACGTATTGTCTGCTTGCTTAATTTTCACATTTCACTATGTAAATATGTAGGACCACATGATGCGATGAAGAAACAAGTTACTTGTGCAGCAGGGATATGTTACAGGTGCACGGTGGCCAGGATTACATACAGCACACACCAACAGTACAATTGTCTGGTCAAACCAAAATTTGTATTCCAGTGTACAGCACATAGGCTCAATATGTCTGGACTCTTAGGAACAAGAATGTGTTACTCATACTGAATCAAAGTACATATTTCAACGTACAGACACCCGGACCATGAAAGGAAGGGATTTGATAGACATTGTCTGGAAAATAGGCAAACTTTAGACATCAGCATGAGCCTTATCACATACCACACCAAATTAATCCAACATCACATAATCCAAGATTCAGACAGATGGTAGCACAACAGTCCCTGATCACAGTCCCATCTTAATCCAATTCCCATGCATTTGATGGTATTACAGAAACAAATGTCAGTGTTGTGGCACTGACACTGTGGCCTGCAATGATGAAACATATCTACAGCTCTAGACAGGCAATACAAAAATAGTGTTTAGCCAATGTGTAGGAAGACAATGACGTGGTCAAAAGCTAGGAATACATATTTACAGACCACATGATGACAGAAATGGTTCTTCAGGCCCACCACAAGACACAAAACAAGTGTAATGTGCACTTCTGTCCCTCTGCCCAAACACTTTTAACTGTCTTAGTGTAGGTCACATACATACAAACTCTGCGACCTACATTACCTGGAAGAGGCCATGCCAACTTTGGGGCAGATTTATGAAAAGTTGTGCTGCACCTAGTATAGCGCCATTTTTCTTGCACCCCTTTGGGCCCCCTAATGCCACCATGTGTGCGAAGTATTTAAGATACGGCTCACTATGGCGGTAGTTAGGGAACTAGCGTCAACATTTGTGATGCTAGTTAGGCGCTTTGCCAGGGTTAACATCAAAAATGTTGATGCTAACCCTGCAAAACACCCAGAGGCCCATTGAAAACAATGAAAGCCTTCTTTTAATGCCTGCTTTGAGCAGCAGTTAAAAATGGCTGAAAAGAAATGTCCTAGATTTCTTTGCACCATTTTATCAGCTCCCCTAGTGCCAGAATACACCCTTGCATAAATTATGCTTGGCCCAGAGGTTGAGGGGAGTGCCATAGAGGAGACCAGATCTACATCATCATCACTAGATTCTTCCTCTAGTGGCCACTCCATAGTGATGGTGGACCCATTGGGATGAACTGCAGTACCATCCTTGTCACCACCCCCAGTTCTATCACTACCCTCCCTGTTGCTCCTCAACCAGTTGGCCGTACTCGCTCACCCATGAAAGTGGGATTCACCTTTGCTGCTGGCATTTCTGCCCCAGTCCCTGTTACCACTACTGCCCTCAGTGAGAAGCCTATTAACCTCCTGAGGAGTATCTCTGTGGGGCAGACTGCCATTTAGAATTCCATCCAAAGGTTGGCCTGCCAACTTCAGCAGACCAATGCATTCCTGGAAGGTATTCATAGTGCCATGTGTGGCCTACAGAAATCTTCCCCCCACCTCCGTCCCCCCTTCATCTCCCTCTTCCCAATCCAAATGCCCCATTCCCCTACCTATCCCAAGCACACAGACAGAGCTGCATGCACCCACCTGAACACACAAAAGCAGCACACATAAACACAAACACCACAAAACACACTGGCATGCAAGAACTCAACATAAACCCCTACAAACAACATCAGCCAGCACTTCCCCAGATACACCGCACACCCCCGATGGCTCACACACTACATCCAGCATATCCACAGGCACCACCATAACAGGCAGTGACACATCCACCACACCCACCATACCCTCAGACACCACCCTAACAGACACACAGATATACACCACACACACTATACCTGTAGCCACCACCCCAACAGACACAGACATCCACCACATCCAACATAACTGCAGACACTACCCCAAAAGAAACACACACATCCACCACGAAAAGCATACCTGCAGACTCCACACTAACAAACACACACACATTTACCACTCCCACATCACACAGCGCCTCCACCTCTCAAACCCAAAGACATGCAAATGCCCACATCACACATGCAACAGACACCACAAAACCATAAACATACATCACACACACACACACACACCCCAAGCATCAACACCCCCACACAAGACAACCACTCCTTCAACCTCCAAATCCCCATTCCCTTCTGATAACTGTCCCTTTGTTCCCAAGGAAAGTTTTTTAGTTTGACCTTGCCCTTTCCCCTGTTCCCTCCACCCCATCCCAAACCCGAGGCCCCAACCACAATTCCAACCCACCCCTTCCACATCGAATTCCTCCCCTCTCACACTTGCACCCCTGCAAGCACCCATACCCCTCCCCTCCAAGAAGAAGCCCACTCCTCCAAAGAAGCTGTCCACCCCTGGAGAAGTGTGGCTCAATGGTTAGAGTGGTAGACCCTGAAGCAGAGATCTGGCTCAAGACCAGGGTTCAAGTCCCGCTTCGGCAGGTCTTGGGCTCAATTCCCCTTGACCAGATAATTCTTGCCTCGGTGCCTAATCTAATTCATGGGTCCCACTCTGCAACTCTGGGCAATAGCTTGCTTAATCTCCACAACGGCCCCAACAGCGCTTGGATGCCTGGCTTCACCCTGGGGGTGCTCAGGAGTGGGCGCCTCACAGGGAAAAAGCCAGGAGGGGTTCCATAGCGGTATGAGTACAGCGCCTTGAGACCCTAACGGGTGTGTAGTGTGCTATACAAGTGCTAATTTACATTACATTTTACATTTTACACCCCTGTCAAACTAAAAATCAAAGTCACCCATCCCAATCTGCCCCTACCCAAGGATGATCCTTGAGGTGCCTGCCTGCCCACTTGGTGCCCCTTTCTGTGAAGGTTCCCTGGCCTTAATAAGAGTCAAGTGTGGGCACAGTACTGTGCGCTGAAAGACTGATGGACTGACCAATGGCCTTGGCCATTTCACATTTCCTTTAAAATAAACCCAAACAGTTGATTTTTTAGGGTATACATTTGTCCTGCAATTCCTTTTCTACCTTTATGTTGTTCCTGAGTAACCTGTGTTTCTGCCTACAGTTGTGTGTGTTTCAGACTGCTTGCTGATCCATTTGCTGTTGTTTGCAATATCTGACTTTGTGGGCAGTGCTGGTGTCACCCAAGACAAACGTACATGCTGACTGTATGGATAGGCGGGTGTTAATCCAAATGGAGTGTCACTGCAGTGTATTCTGTTTGGTATGGTAAGTATTTTATTTTGTGTTGTCCAATGTCAGCATTTATGTGCTGTTAGGCTTGTCCTCTGATATGGATTATATATTTGTCTCATGTGTGGCTTCTTGAGTTTTGTTTGGCAAGGCATGGAGGACCTTTCATTGAATTTGACTATGCATGTGCATACCTTGCAGCTTTGTTATCGAGATGTATGTCCAAAGCAGTTGCAGCTGTATGTGTTTTTTTGACTTACACTTCGACATTGTGCAGATCGACATATCACTTGCCTCTACTATTGGTTGTCCCTGAAATACATGTAGGGCCAGTTCCTGGGAAAATGTCTTGGGCATGTGCAAAGTGAAATGTGTCCCAGTGCAACATCCTTCCCTGAGTGCTCCTGATGCCCCAATCCATAATATGAGGGCATTGTTTGCATAGTGAGCTTTGTATATTTGTCCCTGTGTCTACTGTGCATCCCCATTGTCCTTTCATTTTGTTGCAATGTGGATGATGTGTGAGTCCATTGCAGGACCAGTTCATGGGAGAGGTGTTTGTGTTCCATGACATATTCATACATATGTGTGTTGTAGCTGAACAGTCCACTGCATGTGTGCAATGTGAGGATGTCAGTTTTATTTTCTAGATGTGATGTTGATGTGTTGTTTCTGTTTTGTGACACAATGATGTGTACACTTCACTGTCCCTGTGCCTAAAATGCACAGATGTATGTATCTGTGCAGTGTTGCAGTGCAGTGTGAGTGACCTGCCCAAAGGGGGAAGTTTGTGGCTATGAATGTGTCCTTCTTTGTGAATGACTCTGACTGTGTACACGATGACGAGTATATTTTGCCCATGTAGCGTGACCCCAGCATCATGTGGATGAAGGTGTGATGATCTGTTGTTGACTTTAATGACAGAGGTCAGTGTGGATTTTTTCTATCAATGAGCAACAACACTGGCAGGACAAGTGTGAGGGGCTCCATGGTGGAACAAGACATATAACGCTGCCTGCAGGTGAGTTGCTCTGTTTCAGCCTGCTGAGACGTGGTGGTTGGACAGCCATGGTCACATTGGCAATGTGCAACCTCATAACGTGTCTGGCGGAGACACGGGCTCCCCCGGCATTTTTATGCTGCCTCGTGATTGCAACGCTCTCCGCTGTCTGGCAGTGTTGGCGGGACAGTGGCAGTCCTTCCTCCATAGGCCCGCATGACTCATAATACAGTGGTCCGCATGGCTCATAATATAGTGGTCCGCCCATCAAGCCAATGGCGGTTGGACCACCACCACTCCCACAGAGGGGCACAGCCCACCAAACTTGTAATGAGTCGGTAAGTCCAAAGGTAAAGCTTTTCACTACAACAAACCTGGTCCCTGTATCCGACTCACACTACTTCAAGGTGAGCCTTAAACCTTACCATTGTCCCCATCAAGTGCAACTAGAAGATAGTGGTTGGTGCTTACTGGTTTTTGGTGCTATTATGAACCTTAAATGTTAAAATCAAAGCTCCAGTTTTACTAATCTGAATTTTGTGGTTTTTGTTCCATTTTATTTATTGATAATTTGTCTATGTTTCCAAATTGTTGTGGGATTGTTCTTGTGCTGTGTTTTGATTTTATTATTGTTTGAGGACTGTATAAATACCTTACACACTGCCTCTATGTTAAGCCGTTCTGCTATGAGCTAAAGCTACCCACGGGTTGAGCAAGTTTAATTTAGAGACTTCAGTGGGTCGCATTAACAAGGATTGTGAGAAACAGATTAAACAGCATACACCATAACATATTATTATAGTGTTTCATATATTTTAGCTAAAGTTTCACCTATGCCTTAAAGCTAATATATAGTACATGTCAGGGTTTGGGGTCTACACACTCTTCAATATCTCAGTAAAAATTATTTTTCTATTTCCCTTCCCATGCCAACAACGGACAATGACTTCATACTATTTACAAGTAGAGAGCGACATACAGTTCTGGGAGAAAACCATATACGCTTTAACACTGCGGTCTGACATGACTTTCACAGCTGAACAAAAAAGGACATTGTTGGCCTTATATTCTATCCACCAGTCTCCTTCACACAATCTCCATCATATCAGCACTGAATATGAAGAGCAAACATTTGGCTGTGTAAGACAGCTGTGCTTGTTGGAGGGGTTGGCATGGGTAATTTTGTTTCTTTGGGAGGATCAATCTTTTCAAAAGACATCCTCTATGAAGTGGGACATTCATGAATTGGGAGTATCTGTATGCCAATTGACAACCTTCTTGGAACCGTTTCCAAGGCGAATGTATAGATAAAACTTTCTTGAATAATATAAACGAATGTGTTCACAACATGGTGATTTTGCACCAGGAATATCTCCAGATATCAAGGACATGCAGCTGCTTACACAGACCCTTTCAATGGGACCCATATGAAGCTGCAGGACAAAATTTGGTGCTTCAGGAAAGTGGGGATAAACAACAAACTGCATGGCCCTACTCACCCTAAAACACTACAAACACCCCATCTGCACCCATCACAAAACATCCTTTCTCAGTTCCCAAGATCCTCAACCCAAGTGGGCCTAGTATTATGAATACAGAATGTGGATAATACCTCCACTTTCCTCCTTTTTGGAATTGACAATAACAAATTCCCCTTTAAAATTACCTACCTGTCACTGATCAGCACTCAGATAGCACTCCCAAATGTTTCTAGTTCACCGATCCCACTACAGATTATGGTGGTCATTCTGACCCTGGCGGTCTTTGACCGCCAGGGCGGAGGACCGCGGGAGCACCGCCGACAGGCCGGCGGTGCTCCAATGGGGATTCCGACCGCGGCGGTAAAGCCGCGGTCGGACCGGCACCACTGGCGGGGTCCCGCCAGTGTACCGCGGCCCCATTGAATCCTCCGTGGCGGCGCAGCTTGCTGCACCGCCGCGGGGATTCCGACCCCCCCTACCGCCATCCAGATCCCGGCGGTCGGACCGCCGAGATCCGGATGGCGGTAGGGGGGGTCGCGGGGCCCCTGGGGGCCCCTGCAGTGCCCATGCCACTGGCATGGGCATTGCAGGGGCCCCCGTAAGAGGGCCCCTACATGTATTTCACTGTCTGCTGCGCAGACAGTGAAATACGCGACGGGTGCAACTGCACCCGTCGCACAGCTTCCACTCCGCCGGCTCGATTCCGAGCCGGCTTCATCGTGGAAGCCTCTTTCCCGCTGGGCTGGCTGGCGGTCTGAAGGCGACCGCCCGCCAGCCCAGCGGGAAAGTCAGAATTACCGCCGCGGTCTTTCGACCGCGGAACGGTAACCTGACGGCGGGACTTTGGCGGGCGGCCTCCGCCGCCCGCCAAGGTCAGAATGAGGGCCTTGGTGTGTTAAATGAACACTATGGAAGAAAGAAAAAAAAGTAGTTCCTGTGTCCAGTGAGTAAGAGTCATCTTAGCGGGAGTGGGCCATGGAAAATGTCAAGATTATTCACATTGCCCAAATGGGGATGAAAAAGAAAAATAACTTGTCAAAAGAAACACAAAATAATGTTCAAAGGAAGCTCAAATCTAAAGGGAATGTCCAAGTCAACCAAAGGTGGTTTACTATCCCATCCTGGATGATGTGTCAGGAAGACTCTGGTTTGAGGGTATGATCTCATAGCCATCCTCTGGTGCTGATATGAGGACCACTTGGATCTCTTCATCTGGCCTAGGCATCTGTTTAACTGGAACACTCCAGAGCTTGATCACATGCTGGAGTAATTAAAGTGTATACATGGAAGACAAACTGAGAGAAACAACTACAGTGCATAAGAAGGGGTTGGTCTGTGAAAAATGGCTGCTATCCAGTACTTCAGAATACAGCAGAGCTCTTTCTGGTAGTCAGCCTAAGACTCTTTCTTGGCCTGTAAAGCCAGCAGTGCCTATTAAAGGTCCCTAAAGGGTGTCTGATATAACAATATTCTACCTTGCAGCCTCCAGAAAAGCAGACACTGTGACAAACTAAGGAGGCAGGGTGGGTTTCACATGGTGGCTGAGGGCTGCTAGGTGCTAATGTTATCCTAAGCATCTGATCCTGAGGGTGGCCACATGTTGGAGGCAGCAGAGGAAGGATAACAGGGGACACCTGTATTTCCCATCAGAGCTGTAATGAGTTACTGCCATCAACATAAATAAATGCACTCTTTACTAAGAAATTATTGAATTCATCACCTTTGCTCCAGTTGATTTGCATATATACAAAATGATTAATCCATAAAAAATATTGTATTGCACTTTAGAACAGCATTTGCCAAACTGTATATTTGGATGCCTGGTGGGTTGCTAGCTGATTCAATTTGGGTCTCAAACAAATAATAAATAAAGCTGGCTTTCCATTTTGTGTTTATCTTGTCACATTTGCTGTGCTTTAGTTACAGCTCAAAAGACAGGATATGTCTTCTAACAAATTGCAGCTTACTCTTTCAAACTGTGGATTGGTGTTTACTTTTTTTTTTTTACTACAAAGTGAACTATGTGACAACCCGGTTGTGGTACAGGGTATGGGAAAAGAAAGGCTGACGGATGCCATTTTTTATCACATAGCAAAATAGAAATACATGTAAATGGATTGTTCACATATTGTACAATGTATCAGCAGTTAGAAAAAGACAAAATAATCACACTTCTATTGTAATTCTGAAATACGAGAGGACTAAAGTTTTAATAGGATCAACACAAATCAATACCCTTTGGGCCATATTTACAAGAGAGTGGAGCATCACTAGTGATGCACCACTTTTCTTGCGGCCCCCTTGCATAACCTATTGTGGCGCTAAGGGGAGCAAGGTCCTTGTAAATCTGGCCCTTTTTTGGTGATGCACAAATCATAAATAGTTACTGTTGGAAAGGGACCTTTCTGCAGGGTCTTACCCAAACATTTTGTCTTCCTCCTCTCATTTGTGTTGAACTGTTTTTTGTTGGCTTTAGGACCCTGGACACTTTAGCACTGCTAACCAGTGCTAAAGTGCATGTTCTCTCTGCATAAAACATGGTAACATTGTCTAATACCCAGCTGGCATATTCCATTTACTTATAGGTCCCTCCTAAGGTGAACTACACGTGGCAAGAACCGGTAAATTAAATGCTACTAGAGGGCCTGTAGGACTGATTGTGTATCCCTTTAAACATGTCTCAGGCCTGCCATTGCAAAGCCTGTGTGTGCAGTTCCACACTGCCATCTTGAACTGGTGAAATAAACCTTTTCCTATTTCCAAACCTTTCTTTTTTATACATATGTCACCTCTAGGTTTGACCTTTGGAAGCCCAGAGGGCAGGGTGCAATGCATTTAAAAAGTAGTACATGTACATTTTAGTTTTACACTTGGTGGTGAAAAAATCTTAAATTAGTTTCTCACCATTGCAAGGCCTATCTCCCTTATAGGATAACAGTAGAATATTAGAGTTGCCTTTTTACCTTTAATAAGTGTAATTTCCAAAGGTAAGAGACTTAGGGCCATATGTACAAACACTTTTTCCCATAGACACAGAATGGGTAAAAACCTTTGGTACATCTGGCCCTTAGGCCCTCATTACAACCCTGGTGATCGGTGATAAAGCAGCGGTAATACCGCCAACAGGCTGGCAGACAAAAAAATGGAATCACGACCATGGCGGAAACCGCCAACATAGAAAGCCACTTTAACACACCGACCGCCACTGCGGTAGCAACAAACACTGCGGCGGTCACTGCCAACAGAGAGGCGGGAGACAATGTACTGCCCACTGTATTACAAGGCACCAATCCGCCAGCTTTTCTGGGGCGGTACCAACGACATCAAAAGCACGGCGGAAACAGTAAACTGAAGGGGAACCACTCACCTTTCAACACTCAACCAAGAACCAGGACGCCATTGAGCCCGAACTGCAGGTCCTCCACATGCTGGTGTATGTACTACACCAGGAATTTAAAAGAAGGCAGCGGGGGCGACAACAGTGAGTACTGCACCTAGCACACAGGGGAGGGGGAGGAAAAAGAGAGTGATACACACACGCAACACACAACTCCCCCATCCCCCACCCTCACCCAAAACACCATACACACTAACAGATCCAACGCCACTGCTCCTAGAGGGGGCATCCTGCCCACAGCGATGTCCTGGGGAGTGCAGAGCCACAGTCTCTCAAGTCTCTAAAGTGGGTGGTTTGCCCACTGCTTGGTCCTGGGGAGTGCAAATCCACAGTCTGTCAAGTCTCTCAAGTGGGTGGTTTGCCAACTGCTTGGTCCTGGTGAGTGCAAAGCTACAGTCTCTCAAGTGGGTGGTTTGCCCACTGCTTGGTCCTGGGGAGTGCAAGGCGACAGTCTCTCAAGTGGGAGACATGTTCCACTGGTTCTGGAGGGGGCCTTGTGCCCAGTGATGATGCACCTGGGGTGTGGCAGTTCACATTCCCAACCTGGGTGTCTGAGACACGAGATGTGCAGGGAACAGGTAGCCTGATGCTCCATAGAGGCGGAGACAGACTCCACCCTGCAGTGACTTAGGCTGCAAACTGCTGGTAGTGCCAGTGCTGGTGGTGGTGCCTCAAGTGGTGGGTGCAAGGTCCAGGATGTCTCCTGCAGCCTTGGACAGCTGCCCACTGGGGATGCTGCTGATGTCAGATGTAGTAGCACCGGCTGGGCATGAGGCGGTGCATATGGCGTTGCAGGTGGCGGTGCTTGCTGCGGTGTCTGCGGCGGAGATGCTGCCAGTCCTGCCTGTGGTGCCACCAGCCCATGGGGTACAATGTCTAACGCCAGCATCTGCACACCTGACACCCACAGGACCCTGCTCAGTAGTAGTTGGCCACTTGTACAATTGAGGTAGGAGTACTTCAGAGCCTGCAAACAAGGGACCTACCCAGCCATGATCGCCCGACCAAGGGGCACCCACAGCCCACATCCCCCACCCAGCTAGTTCTTAAAGCGCACAAAGTCAGCTTTCTGAATCTGTACTCACCCCTTGTGGCTGCTGTGATGCCCTCAAGTGCCCATCCAACTCCGGATAGGCCACCTCCAGGATGTGGAACATTAGGGGGGTCATGGTGCGATGGGCACCTCTTCCACGTTGGGAGGCCAGCCCCAGCTGGGCTTCTGCCGTCTTCTTGGTCCAGTGGCACAGGTCCTCCCATCTCTTGCAGCAGTGGGTGCTCTGCCTGTGATAGACCACCAGGGGCCACCTCCTTGGCGTTTGCACGCCAAATACCCTTTTTCTGGTGGGTGCTGACCTAGAGGGAAAATACAGCGGAACATGTAAGAACTCACCGTCCGGACCGTCTTACTCATTGCCCACCAGTTCCCACACATTCCCTGACACACATACACTGACCACCGCACATGCAGCATTCAGGCCAGGATGCCTTAGCACCCCCCAACATGTGCCTTACATCCACACCACTCAACAAAGGCATTGCCCACACATCATGCTCACAATGTACTCACTTGTTTGTCTGGAGGACCATAGAGTAACATGTACTGGGGGAGGACCCCATCCACCAGTTTCTCCTCCGCAGTGAAGGCAGGGGCCCTTTGCCCAGACACTCTAGCCATTGTCGCTTCCAGACTCAGGTCACAGCAGTACTTGCACTGTAGGTCCTCTCCTGTTGATGGTCAGGTAGCAAGTGAGTGAATAGCTAGAAAAAGGCAGTGACATCTGCGGCGGTGCATACCGTCACTGCTGGCGTACATTGCCATTGGCTCCTGGGACCCATAGGGCCCAATGATAACCAATGCAGAGTTGTGTGACAGTCATTGACTGCCTACCGCGATGCAGCACAACGCCAGCGCAGTTACCTCATTTCCCCTTGTCCCTCCTCACAGGTCAGGTAGCCGCTATTTTAGGGGAGGCACATGGCATGGCACCTAACTGCGTCACAGCACATATTGGCACATTTACTGACTTTTGAATTCACACCCTGCTTCTGTGACATAAATTCTGAAACAGTTGTGCAATCTATGTGGTAAATGACCTTCTGCTCACCGTTCTCCTCCAAATGGCTACAACCGCTGAGGCAGATGAAGAAATGGCGGCATCCTCCAGTGTACAGACCCCTGGTGGACCTGTCGACAATGGAGGAAGACACATTATCATCACATACAGACTTTATCGTGCCACAGTCCAAGAACTGTGTGCCTAATTGGAGCCAGACCTGATGCCAGCTATCCGCCAGCCCACAGGAATCCTCCCTCTAGTGGAGGTCCTGTCAGTGCTCCATTTCCTGGCAAGTGGTTCTGGCCATGGCATCAGGGATGTATCAGCCAATGTTCTTCAACGTGTTGATTAGAGTGTTGTCTACCCTGTTGAAACACATGCGCAGCTACATTGTCTTCCCCCCGGTGGAGGATTTGGCCACAGTGAAAGCTGACTTCTATGCCCTGGGACATATCCCCAGCATCATTGGTGCCATTGATGGTACACATGGGGCATTTGTCCCCCCCTCAGAAATGAACAGGTTTACAGGAATAGAAAAAGCTATCATTCGATGAATGTGTAAATGGTGTGTTTGGTAGACCAGTACATCTCCCATGTGAATGCCAAATATCCTGGCTCTGTGCATATCGCCTATGTCTTGAGAAATAGCAGCATCCCTTATGTGATGGGGCAACTCCAGAGGCACCGGGTGTGGCTATTAGGTTAGGCCAAGGTCCCCACACAGTATAAGTTGGGGTCTGAGTATGGTGTTGTCCCTAAGGGTTAGTGTGTGTCTAACAGTTGTCCCTCGATATTTACAGGTGACTCTGGTTACCCCAACCTCTCATGGCTACTAACCCCAGTGAGGAATCCCAGGACAAGGGCAGAGGAACGTTACAATGAGGAACATGGGCGAACAAGGAGGATTTTTGAGATGACCTTTGGCCTCCTGAAGGACAGGTTCCGGTGCCTCCATCTGACAGGTAGATCCCTGTACTACTCACCAAAGAAGGTATGCCAGATCATCGTGGCATGCTGTATGTTGCACAATCTGGCCGTGGTGATCTTCAGTCCCGGCATTTGTTCTGGGCAAGCATTTGCTTAAAATAAAATGTATGTGACCTTATATTATGTAATCTGATGCTTATGTACAGCGCTTCAATACCCTTGGGAAGTGTTTGCTCCATATAGTACTGTATTACATACTTGGTGTCTACAATGCAACACTCGGCCTCATTGTAACATAAAAATGGATACGAGACCTTTCCCCAATCTCTGTTGTAGACGTTTTTTGGAAAACAATTCTAAAATTCCTGATATCAACCCCAACATTTTTCAGAATCCTTGTGATTTTTGTGAATAGATGCCAAGGCCAGCACCTCACTCTAAAAAATGTGTTCCAGCACCAGTGCAGTTCACCATCTGCCACTTTTATAGGCAGATCACTATTTTGACTACAATCCGATAAAGACATATCGAAGGCTGTGGTCAAAGTTATGCCATTTACAACCAAGTGTTGTTGGAGAAGAAAGGTAAAAATTGTAGAGTGTGTTATTTTGGTAATTCAGAGCAGTTTGAAAGCTTGCCTACTATTACATTGAATATTCTCACCCACCTCACAGCAGTTAAACAGAGGAATGTCACAAAATGTTGTCGTTCTAAAAATAGAGTGTAATTCTAAAACATTTGAGAAGGACAGCTGTAAGCAAATATGCTTTCATTTTCTACAGTGTTATACCTTATTTGATGTCTAAAATGTTTCGCATACAAGATTACTTAAGATGATTGTTCCTCTGGCATAAGGAAAACTATGGTGAAACCCAATTACAGAAATGTATCTTACCTATGCATACATTCGTAAAATATATAAATTAGTAATATCTATCTGCCTATCTATCTATCTATCTATCTATCTATCTATCTATCTATCTATCTATCTATCTATCTATCTATCTATCTATCTATCTATCTATCTATTTATCTATCTATCTATCGATCTGTCAAAATAATACGCTTTAAGGTTTCTTGGACCTTGTAAGTGTGGATGGCTTGTGGTCCAGATAGAGTAGGGGCATCTTATGGAGGATGTCTGGATTCAAGGAATGAAAGTGGACATCAGTTATGTCACACTGCCTGGATTTGCCATATATGCTTAGGTTGATGGGCAGGACGTTAGGAGAGTCAGGTTCCAAAGGTGGTGAGGCTCCCTTGACTCTTTAGTTGCTGTGCAGTCTCTATTTCTGTGAGATGCAATGCAAGACAGATGTTTCAATCACACATAGTTTTATTGTAAAAAGAAACTGTGCAACATAACTTAAATGTGCTATATTTTTCTGTAGCAATTGTTTTATAACTTTGCAGTATCTTTATTATTTTAACAAATTTTAAGTGTCTAGTGAAAACGTGTCACCTCAAGAATTAATTTATTTTTTATTTTATCGATTATAGCAACAGAATATTTTCTTTTAATTGTGTAGTTGGTGGACTTATGGATTATTTAAAGTCATTTACTGCAAGTAGTCCTATGTGAATTAGCGATATAAATAAAGTCCCAGAGAGACAGAATCATATAAAAACAATGGGGCTAGAGAACAAGCAAATGTATGTTTCTGTTTGTCTAAGACATGTGTGTGTGGTTGGTCTTACAATATATACTATGTTCTTCTTCTGTCAGAGAATCTAGTTGACTCCCAGAGTAAGGCCTTGGACCATCACTGGCTTGTCTCCACCTTCAGAAATTAGAAGCAAAAAAGATGGCATTCTTCCGGCTATGATTCTTTAGGAAGAGGAAGTGGAGGCAGTGGTGAATGCTGCCTCCAGTGTACAACCAGCAGAACATTGCTGTAGCCACCAGAGGCAACCTGGTGTTCTTTAGAGCAGACTGTCCCCTATCCCCTTCAACTAGAGTCGTCCTTTACAAAATTGTTAAAGGCCATGAGTAACAAATAATTTAAAGAGGGAGTTTACGAAGTGTCTGAGCTTTGCAGTGGGACAGTTATAGGAGGGAGTGGGCCTGTTTTGGATAGTGACAGATAATGGGGCAGTTGTGAGAGGGGTCAGTGTATTAGGATAATTTTCTGAGGGTTTAGGGATGGAGTGGGCCGCTGTTGTTAGCAGTGGTGATGATCAGTTGGAGAAGGGGTACTTGTATTAGGATAGTTTCATGGTTTAGGGAGGGCATGCACCTGTTGTGGATAGTGAGACTATCATAGCTAGGAAAGGGATAGTATTATTGAGATTGTTTTCTGAGGGTTTAAGGGGATGAAGGGTCTGTTGAGGAGAAAGTAGGTAGGAATGTTATTTTTTTAATGAATTATTAATAATGACTATGGTTGCTTATAATTCAGTTTAATTTATCTGTTTGTTGACCGTTTCACAATAAAATCTTCAGGATAGGATATTCTACCTATCTACTGTCATAGCACAAACTGAACCCCAAACCTGGCCAATGACAAAGAAATTGGCCAATTGCCCACACTCATCATCATGGCCCTAGTCTACTCTCTAATCTCAGTTTGGCATAATCTCCAGGCTAGCCCTAGTTCATGCCTTCAATCCACCCTCCTGCAGTCAGTGTTTGAAAATGGATGATATCCCACCTTTACCTCCTCACATCATGACTTGATGTCACCTGAGAATGCCCACCCTCCCATCAGTCAGTAGTAGAATTATCTGTATAATGCCATAACGTTACCATCACCAGTCACCAATAAGGAAGAACACTACAACAACCAAATACAGGAGATGTGTTTTAATAATGCATACCTCAAAGTTCTGTACAAACCCAGAAACAAATCACTTCCTCCTTCCAACTCTTAAATGAGCAGGAGCATGTTGTCTACCACAATCTTTGAATATGGAGTGTTTTTCAAAGGAACTAAAATCTGGTGGTCCTAACAGGCCAAACAGGGAAGACGTCACAGAAAATACAAGGTTAATCTTAGTCAGAATGAAGCAGGTAAATACAGTAAAGTAAAATTATCATTCTGCTACATGAAATGAAAAGAAAAAAATAGTAAAAGATCAAAGACAGAGGCCAGCATAAATCCACAGAGTGCAAAGGCGGAGTAATAGTCAGCTTTTTACATGAATTACATAGGGATTTGACTGTCACAATTAGATATGACCAGAGTGATAAGCTAACTCAGTCATTCAGTGCCCACAGGGTGTTAGACAGGATTGTATTCTGACTCCTCTGTTGTGTACATTGTACATCAATAATGTGTGGCCAACACTGTGTGATGCCTATAAGGGTATCCCAAGAGCAGGTCAGCACCTTATTCCAGCCATCCCATACTTTGATGATGCAGTATTGCTAGTGAGAACTGTGGTAGGGTGACATAACCTTCTAAGCGTTTTTGTTAGTTTAATGAATGGCCTGCAGATGAGCACCAATTATAAAAAATCAGTTGTAATGGTCCTGAGTTCTAAGGAAATCAGTCCAAGGAATTGTACACTACAAGGCAATGGCATCACTAGAGTTAAGGTGTTTTTCATGCCTCGGCTTATCATTTTACAAAAAAGGATCTTGGGTCCCCCTGGTTAGAAACAAAACATAATACAATGGCTTGGGTGATTGTTTCTGTTTTTGACTTTGCTTCTGGGTTGGGACCAAAGCCTGTTTAGGCCTTGTTAAAAATCTAATAATCCAATTGTATCTCCATAGCAAGCTATGGCAGTGACATTTGAGGGAACAGAGGGGCCACAGAGCTACGAACAGTCAAAAACAGATTTATAAGGGGCCTACTCTCTTTGACCCAATCCACACCCTCTTATATCCTCCGCAAAGAATTAGAAGCAGGATGTATCTCTGAACATCTAGCTCTACATCCCCTGCTCAGATGGATCTCAATATGGTTGAACAGTGAATTGAGTCTGTACCAGGCTGTTTTCAATGATTGTATAAAACTAGAAAAGTTTACCAGTATTCCATGGCTCAGTTACATTAAATCATCACTTGCTAACTCAGGTCGCCCCAAACATTATAGTTTACCTGAGCAGATTGTTTGTGGGGACTCATTGTGGCTCAAGAGATGATTTTCAGCAGCAGTACAGGCTAATAGAGAGATAATGGTGTTGAGCAAAGCTAGCGTTCATGACTATGCCGCTGTGAGGACATTTTTGACTATGGAACCTTACCTCATGATAATTTCTAAAACATGCAACAGGTTTCTTTTCACAAGATGTAGGCTTAACCTCTTACACTGGATCCTAGCAGAGCCCGTGGGCTGAAACCAAGTTCATAAGCATGGCCTTTGTGGCAGTCATTCCTTTTCTGACGAAGACACTTTGCACCTTACAGGTGACTCTGGTTACCCCAACCTCTCATGGCTACTAACCCCAGTGAGGAATCCCAGGACAAGGGCAGAGGAACGTTACAATGAGGAACATGGGCGAACAAGGAGGATTTTTGAGATGACCTTTGGCCTCCTGAAGGACAGGTTCCGGTGCCTCCATCTGACAGGTAGATCCCTGTACTACTCACCAAAGAAGGTATGCCAGATCATCGTGGCATGCTGTATGTTGCACAATCTGGCCGTGGTGATCTTCAGTCCCGGCATTTGTTCTGGGCAAGCATTTGCTTAAAATAAAATGTATGTGACCTTATATTATGTAATCTGATGCTTATGTACAGCGCTTCAATACCCTTGGGAAGTGTTTGCTCCATATAGTACTGTATTACATACTTGGTGTCTACAATGCAACACTCGGCCTCATTGTAACATAAAAATGGATACGAGACCTTTCCCCAATCTCTGTTGTAGACGTTTTTTGGAAAACAATTCTAAAATTCCTGATATCAACCCCAACATTTTTCAGAATCCTTGTGATTTTTGTGAATAGATGCCAAGGCCAGCACCTCACTCTAAAAAATGTGTTCCAGCACCAGTGCAGTTCACCATCTGCCACTTTTATAGGCAGATCACTATTTTGACTACAATCCGATAAAGACATATCGAAGGCTGTGGTCAAAGTTATGCCATTTACAACCAAGTGTTGTTGGAGAAGAAAGGTAAAAATTGTAGAGTGTGTTATTTTGGTAATTCAGAGCAGTTTGAAAGCTTGCCTACTATTACATTGAATATTCTCACCCACCTCACAGCAGTTAAACAGAGGAATGTCACAAAATGTTGTCGTTCTAAAAATAGAGTGTAATTCTAAAACATTTGAGAAGGACAGCTGTAAGCAAATATGCTTTCATTTTCTACAGTGTTATACCTTATTTGATGTCTAAAATGTTTCGCATACAAGATTACTTAAGATGATTGTTCCTCTGGCATAAGGAAAACTATGGTGAAACCCAATTACAGAAATGCATCTTACGTATGCATACATTCGTAAAATATATAAATTAGTAATATCTATCTGCCTATCTATCTATCTATCTATCTATCTATCTATCTATCTATCTATCTATCTATCTATCTATCTATCTATCTATCTATCTATCTATTTATCTATCTATCTATCGATCTGTCAAAATAATACGCTTTAAGGTTTCTTGGACCTTGTAAGTGTGGATGGCTTGTGGTCCAGATAGAGTAGGGGCATCTTATGGAGGATGTCTGGATTCAAGGAATGAAAGTGGACATCAGTTATGTCACACTGCCTGGATTTGCCATATATGCTTAGGTTGATGGGCAGGACGTTAGGAGAGTCAGGTTCCAAAGGTGGTGAGGCTCCCTTGACTCTTTAGTTGCTGTGCAGTCTCTATTTCTGTGAGATGCAATGCAAGACAGATGTTTCAATCACACATAGTTTTATTGTAAAAAGAAACTGTGCAACATAACTTAAATGTGCTATATTTTTCTGTAGCAATTGTTTTATAACTTTGCAGTATCTTTATTATTTTAACAAATTTTAAGTGTCTAGTGAAAACGTGTCACCTCAAGAATTAATTTATTTTTTATTTTATCGATTATAGCAACAGAATATTTTCTTTTAATTGTGTAGTTGGTGGACTTATGGATTATTTAAAGTCATTTACTGCAAGTAGTCCTATGTGAATTAGCGATATAAATAAAGTCCCAGAGAGACAGAATCATATAAAAACAATGGGGCTAGAGAACAAGCAAATGTATGTTTCTGTTTGTCTAAGACATGTGTGTGTGGTTGGTCTTACAATATATACTATGTTCTTCTTCCGTCAGAGAATCTAGTTGACTCCCAGAGTAAGGCCTTGGACCATCACTGGCTTGTCTCCACCTTCAGAAATTAGAAGCAAAAAAGATGGCATTCTTCCGGCTATGATTCTTTAGGAAGAGGAAGTGGAGGCAGTGGTGAATGCTGCCTCCAGGGTACAACCAGCAGAACATTGCTGTAGCCACCAGAGGCAACCTGGTGTTCTTTAGAGCAGACTGTCCCCTATCCCCTTCAACTAGAGTCGTCCTTTACAAAATTGTTAAAGGCCATGAGTAACAAATAATTTAAAGAGGGAGTTTACGAAGTGTCTGAGCTTTGCAGTGGGACAGTTATAGGAGGGAGTGGGCCTGTTTTGGATAGTGACAGATAATGGGGCAGTTGTGAGAGGGGTCAGTGTATTAGGATAATTTTCTGAGGGTTTAGGGATGGAGTGGGCCGCTGTTGTTAGCAGTGGTGATGATCAGTTGGAGAAGGGGTACTTGTATTAGGATAGTTTCATGGTTTAGGGAGGGCATGCACCTGTTGTGGATAGTGAGACTATCATAGCTAGGAAAGGGATAGTATTATTGAGATTGTTTTCTGAGGGTTTAAGGGGATGAAGGGTCTGTTGAGGAGAAAGTAGGTAGGAATGTTATTTTTTTAATGAATTATTAATAATGACTATGGTTGCTTATAATTCAGTTTAATTTATCTGTTTGTTGACCGTTTCACAATAAAATCTTCAGGATAGGATATTCTACCTATCTACTGTCATAGCACAAACTGAACCCCAAACCTGGCCAATGACAAAGAAATTGGCCAATTGCCCACACTCATCATCATGGCCCTAGTCTACTCTCTAATCTCAGTTTGGCATAATCTCCAGGCTAGCCCTAGTTCATGCCTTCAATCCACCCTCCTGCAGTCAGTGTTTGAAAATGGATGATATCCCACCTTTACCTCCTCACATCATGACTTGATGTCACCTGAGAATGCCCACCCTCCCATCAGTCAGTAGTAGAATTATCTGTATAATGCCATAACGTTACCATCACCAGTCACCAATAAGGAAGAACACTACAACAACCAAATACAGGAGATGTGTTTTAATAATGCATACCTCAAAGTTCTGTACAAACCCAGAAACAAATCACTTCCTCCTTCCAACTCTTAAATGAGCAGGAGCATGTTGTCTACCACAATCTTTGAATATGGAGTGTTTTTCAAAGGAACTAAAATCTGGTGGTCCTAACAGGCCAAACAGGGAAGACGTCACAGAAAATACAAGGTTAATCTTAGTCAGAATGAAGCAGGTAAATACAGTAAAGTAAAATTATCATTCTGCTACATGAAATGAAAAGAAAAAAATAGTAAAAGATCAAAGACAGAGGCCAGCATAAATCCACAGAGTGCAAAGGCGGAGTAATAGTCAGCTTTTTACATGAATTACATAGGGATTTGACTGTCACAATTAGATATGACCAGAGTGATAAGCTAACTCAGTCATTCAGTGCCCACAGGGTGTTAGACAGGATTGTATTCTGACTCCTCTGTTGTGTACATTGTACATCAATAATGTGTGGCCAACACTGTGTGATGCCTATAAGGGTATCCCAAGAGCAGGTCAGCACCTTATTCCAGCCATCCCATACTTTGATGATGCAGTATTGCTAGTGAGAACTGTGGTAGGGTGACATAACCTTCTAAGCGTTTTTGTTAGTTTAATGAATGGCCTGCAGATGAGCACCAATTATAAAAAATCAGTTGTAATGGTCCTGAGTTCTAAGGAAATCAGTCCAAGGAATTGTACACTACAAGGCAATGGCATCACTAGAGTTAAGGTGTTTTTCATGCCTCTGCTTATTATTTTACAAAAAAGGATCTTGGGTCCCCCTGGTTAGAAAAAAAACATAATACAATGGCTTGGGTGATTGTTTCTGTTTTTGACTTTGCTTCTGGGTTGGGACCAAAGCCTGTTTAGGCCTTGTTAAAAATCTAATAATCCAATTGTATCTCCATAGCAAGCTATGGCAGTGACATTTGAGGGAACAGAGGGGCCACAGAGCTACGAACAGTCAAAAACAGATTTATAAGGGGCCTACTCTCTTTGACCCAATCCACACCCTCTTATATCCTCCGCAAAGAATTAGAAGCAGGATGTATCTCTGAACATCTAGCTCTACATCCCCTGCTCAGATGGATCTCAATATGGTTGAACAGTGAATTGAGTCTGTACCAGGCTGTTTTCAATGATTGTATAAAACTAGAAAAGTTTACCAGTATTCCATGGCTCAGTTACATTAAATCATCACTTGCTAACTCAGGTCGCCCCAAACATTATAGTTTACCTGAGCAGATTGTTTGTGGGGACTCATTGTGGCTCAAGAGATGATTTTCAGCAGCAGTACAGGCTAATAGAGAGATAATGGTGTTGAGCAAAGCTAGCGTTCATGACTATGCCGCTGTGAGGACATTTTTGACTATGGAACCTTACCTCATGATAATTTCTAAAACATGCAACAGGTTTCTTTTCACAAGATGTAGGCTTAACCTCTTACACTGGATCCTAGCAGAGCCCGTGGGCTGAAACCAAGTTCATAAGCATGGCCTTTGTGGCAGTCATTCCTTTTCTGACGAAGACACTTTGCACCTTATCTTGTTCTGTGACCACTACAGTTTGCTCCAGAAACAGTTTGTATTTCCTATGTTGAAAGGGCTCCAATTTATGCAAGTAAGACCTGTTTTAACATTTCTGCAATCATTGCCTAATGAATTTGTCTACTTTAACTTGGCTAGCATTTTAGTAGGAGAGGTGAGACTCAGATGGCATTGAGGACCCTAGATATGCTGCTGAGAGTGAATTGCCTGCTAAACTAGGAGGTGTTTTTTGGTTTTAACATTTTGTATTGCCCTATTGTTTTTATTAATTGGGCATTAAGGTGGACAGTATTAAACACAATCTAATGGTTCCACCGCCATGGAAAGGCTGGCGTAAAGCCAGTGTTGGGGGGCACAGCGGGCCCACACACTGCCAATGCCCATGGAAAAGGTAGTGCAGGTGTCGCTGCCAGCACTCTCGGCATGACCACTGTCTACTACTCAGACAGTGCTCATTCCAAGGGTGATGTTGTGTGATGACATTGGCTTCTGCTCCCTTAAGGGAGCAAAGGCCAATGCTGCTGCACTGTTTCCGCTGTACTAACTGGCGGAAACATTGTAATATGATGTTTTTGCCAATTAGCCCGGGGGAAACATCATAATGCGATGGGGTGAGACCGCCAATATGATGGCAGCCTCACCTGCCATGGCTTTGGCGGTCCATCGGTCCGACCACTAAAGTCCTAATGAGACACTCAGGTGGTCATTGCAAACCTGGCGGTCGGTGTTAAAGCGGCGGTAAGACCGCCAACAGGATGGCGGTAAAAATTTTGCAATTACGACCGTGGCGGAAACCGCCAACAGAGACAGCCACTTTAACACTCCGACCGCCACGGCGGTACAAACAAACAGCGCGGCGGTCACCGCCAGCAGACAGGCGGAGGACAAATTACCGCCCACAGTATCACAACAGGCCAATTCGCCACCTTTTCCTGGGCGGATTTACTGCGGAAAAAAACACGGTGGAAACAGGATTCCGAAGGGAAAACGCTCACCTTTACACACCCCACGAGGAACTAGGACCATGGAGCTGGAACTCCAAATTCTTCCTGCGATAGTCTTCCTGCTCCTCTACCAGGAGCACGAACGCCGGCGGCGAAGACCACGGTGAGTACTGCACCTACGACACAGGGGAGGGGGGAGGGAAAAAACAGGGACACACGCAACACCCCCACCCCCACCCTCACCCACCACAACACACACACTTATCCATATTGATACATCACAGTTACACCCCCCCGGAAGAATGCAAAGACAAAAGAAAATGAATGTAACCATTGTAATATATTAAAATCAAGTATGCACAAATATATATCTATACACCATTAACAAAATATACACCAAGCATAGTAGTCCAGGTAGTGCTCCAATTAAGTCAGTGGAACACTGGGCCCAAACGGTATGGGCGAGGCCCACACAAGATCCCCGACCATGACGTAGAGAACACTGCAGGGGCATCAGATAGCAAGAAAACAGGCACCTCAGGGGGAGGGAAAGGGGGGGCACGTCAGCCGGTTGAGTGCACAACGCCAAATCCACAAGGGGGCCACATGCCCACTGTTCAATCCTGGGGAGTGTAAAGCCACAGTATCTCAAGTCTCTACCGTGGGTGGGTTGCCCACTATTCCATCTTGAGGAGTGCAAAGCCACAGTCTCACAAGTCTCTACAGTGGGTGGGTTGCCCACTGTTCAATCCTGGGGAGTGAAAAGCCACAGTCTCTCAAGTCTCTACAGTGGGTGGGTTGCCCACTGTTCAATCCTGGGGAGTACAAAGCCACAGTCTCTCAAGTCTATACAGTGGGTGGGTTGCCCACTGTTCCATCCTGGGGAGTGCAAAGCCACAGTCTCTCAAGTGGATAACAGTCTCCACTGGTTCTGTAGGGGGCATTGTGCCCAGAGTGCTTCATCCTGCTAAGCACAGAGGTAGTGGATGGATCTCTCCACTGGTTCTGGAGGGGGCATGGTGCCCAGAGTGCGTCATCCTGCTAAGGACAGAGGTAGTGGATGACAGTCTCCACTGGTTCTGGACGGGGCATGGTGCCCCGAGTGCTTCATTGTGCCCGTGACGGACTCAGTAGTGTCAGTGCCCTTGGCGCTCATGGGCCAGCATTGCTTGAGACGGCGGTGCCCTGTTCGGCAGGGCTTGAGACGGTGGTGCCCTGTTCAGTGGTGCTTGAGATGGCGGTGCCCTGTTCAGCAGTGCTTGAGACGGCGATGCCCTGTTCAGCAGTGCTTGAGATGGCGGAGCCCTGTTCAGCGGTGCTTGAGACGGCAGTGCCCTGTTCAGCGGTGCTTGAGACCGCGGTGCCCTGTTCAGAGGTGCTTGAGACGGTGGTGCCCTGTTCAGCAGTGCTTGGAGCGGCGGGCTCCTTTGCAGTGACTCAGCTGCTGCCGGTACTTCATGGCCCAGCGGGGCTTGTGCTGGCGGTCCTCTCTAGCTCAGCGGGGCTTGTGCTGGCGGTCCTCTCTAGCCCAGCGGGGCTTTTGCTGGCGGTCCTCTCTAGCCCAGCGGGGCTTTTGCTGGCGGTCCTCTCTAGCCCAGCGGGGCTTGTGCTGGTGGTCCTCTCTAGCCCAGCTGGGCTTGTGCTGGCGGTCCTTCATGGCCCAGCAGGGCTTGTGCTGGCAGTCCTCTCTAGCCCAGCATGGCTTGTGCTGGCGGTCCTCTCTAGCCCAGCGGGGCTTGTGGTGGCGGTCCTCTCTGTCCCAGCGGAGATGACGGCTGTGGCCTCCTGGGCAGCAGGGCTGGTGCTGGCGGTGGCCTCCTGGGCAGCTTGGCTGATGCTGGCGGTGGCCTCCTGGGCAGCAGGGCTGGTGCTGGCCTCCTGGGCAGCTGGGCTGGTGCTGGTGGTGGCCTCCTGGGCAGCAGGGCTGGTGTTTGTGGTGGCCTCCTGGGCAGCAGGGCTGGTGATGGTGGCCTCCTGGGCAGCTGGGCTGGTGCTGGCGGTGGCCTCCTGGGCAGCAGGGCTGGTGCTGGCGGTGGCCTCCTGGGCAGCAGGGCTGGTGCTGGCTTCCTGGGCAGCAGGGCTGATGCTGGCGGTGGCCTCCTGGGCAGCAGGGCTGGTGCTGGCCTCCTGTGCAGCAGGGCTGGTGGCGGTGGTCTCCTTGGCAGCTGGGCTGGTGCTGGCGGTGGCCTCCTGGGCAGCGGTAATGATGGCGGTCTTCTCCGCCGTGCTGCTCTTCCCAGACTTGCTGAGTTTTTTGTGCCCCTTCCCCACCTTGGAAGGTGTCGCAGCTGACTCCAAACTCCCACCTGTACCCCTGGGAGTGGCTTTGGTGGCTGGAGTCTTCCCCCTCTCCCGCCGGGCACTGGCCAACTTCTGATGCTTCACAGGTGGGGGACTGTCTGTGCTGTGGCTCCGTGCCACACTGGCTGCCCTGGTGGCCGGTGCACTACAGATTCCAGTGACTACAGGCACCACTGGTCCCGGAGACGTTGTGGCTGAGGTACTAGTTCGAGACCTAGGAGACGGAAGGGGTGGGGGGGGTGTGGGAAAGAGGTCAAGGTTGGACAGGAAAAGTTTCTTGGAGACTCTGGGACGGGTAGCTGGAGGGGGTTTGGGAGTGGAGGAAGGTTGTGGTTGTAGGAGGTGTTCGTTTGCTGACTTTGGGTGAAGGTGCATGCGCTGGAGTCTGTCGTGAGGTGGATGGCTGTTGGGTGGGTGTGTGCCTGCGTTTGTGTATCTTGGGCGGGGGCGTCACAGACACACTGGGAGAGGACACTGAGGACGTGTGAATGGTAGTGGGGGTGGTGACTGCACGTGAGGAGGGTGTGGTGGTGGGTGTGCTGGTGATAATAGTAGTGGCTGTAGAGGTAGTGCATGCAGGTGTGAGTGTAGACGAGACTGGGAGGGAGGAGGGAGATGAGGAGGAGGGGGACACAGTGGAGGCAGTGGATGTTGGTGTGTCTGCATGTGTGTGAAACTTGCGTGAGTGCCTGTGGGATGTGTGGTGCTTATGTTTGCCTGAGCTTCCCTTGTGTGTTGACGTGTGTGCATGCTGGTCTAGAGGTGTGCTTGGGATAGGCTGGGGTACAGGGGATTGGGTCTGGGTGGAGGATGTTGGAGGGGGGAGGCTAGAGACAGGGACAATGGCTGCCATCAGTGCTTAGGCCAGAGTCTGAAAAGCTTGCTGAAGGGCCACCTGACCAGAATGAATGCCCTCCAGGAGTGCATTTGTTTGTTGCAACTGCCTTTCTACACCCTGGATGGCATTCAAAATGGTAGACTGCCTAACAGTGAGGGACGTGAGGAGGTCAATGGCCTCCTCACTGAGGGCAGCAGGGGTGACTGCGGCAGGACCTGAGGTGCCTGGGGCGAAGGCGATGCCCACCCTCCTGGGTGAGCGGGCACGGGGCAAAGGCTGAGGGGCTGCTGGGAGGGCTGTGCTGGAAGGGGGGTTGTCGGCTGTACCTGTAGATGGGGAGCACAGATGTTGCCGCCACCACAAGGGAGCTCCCATCAGAGGACGAGTCTGTGTCACTGGTCTCAGCTCCTGTCCCCGCCGTGGAACTCCCCTCGCCCTCCGTCCCACTGGTGAAGACCGATTCCTTAGTATGGCCCTCCATGGCCATGTGGGATGCAGCCCCCTCGTGCTCCGGTGCCACTGCTCCTCCACCTGATGATGCTAATGCACAAAAGAACAGGGGGACCACAAAAAGGGTGGGGACGACAGAAGAAAGACATGTTGAGTGCATGCATTACCGCTACTGTTGGCAGACACGACAGACAGAGAAGCCCCCTGCACTACGCCGCGCTCTTGGGCTCCACTGTTCAATTCCTGGGAAATGGCCTACTAGGCTATGGATGACATCTGCACACATGGATGACACAGGGGCATGACTAAGTGTAGTTGGCACTCTACAGAGGTGCAGTGGGGTGCCACATGGCCTGCCTTACGGAGGGACCTTGCCTACGGAACTCGCCCTGGCCTAGGGAATCCCACAGCCCACCTCCCTCACCCAGACCCCTCCAGTGCGCGCAAAATCAGCAGAATGAGAGTGTACTCACCCCCTTGTGGCTGCTGTGATGCCCTCAAGCGCCCATCCAACTCCGGATACGCCACCACCAGGATCCTGAACATCAGGGGGGTCATGGTGCGACAGGCACCCCTCCCACGTTGGGAGGCCATCCCCAACTGAGCCTCCGCCGTCTTCTTGCTCCAGCGGCGAATGTCCTCCCATCTTTTCCAGCAGTGGGTGCTCTGTCTGTGGTATACCCCCAGGGTCCGGACGTCCTTGGGGATGGCACGCCAAATATATTTTTTCTGGTGGGCGCTGACCTACATGATTTGTACAGGGGGAGAGAAACTTATTGCCAACTGCACCGTCACAGTCATTGTCCCCCATCCCTACACTTAGCATGTGTCACATGCACTCACCGTTGTTTCATGCACGCTGCACTCTCCCCCCTTCCTTCTTACATCCACCCCTCTCCACACAGGCATAGCCCATACAGCATGCTCCCAGTGTACTTACCTGTTTGTCTGGAGGACCGTAGAGTAGCGTGTACTGGGGGAGGACCCCATCCACGTGTTTCTCCAACTCCTCCGATGTGAAGGCAGGGGCCCTTTCCCCAAACACTCGAGCCATTGTCTCTTCCAGACCGAGGTCACAGCAGCACTTGCAGTGTAGGTCCTCTCCTGTCGAAGACCAGGTATCGAGTGATTGAAGTGATAGAAAATGGCAGTCACGTCCGCGGCGGTGCATACCGTCACCGCCGTCGTACATCGTCATTGGCTCCTGGGACCCATAAGGTCCAATGTTAACCAATGCAGCATTGCACTGCGGTCTTCGACCGCCTACCGCGACGGTGTACAACGCCAGTGCAGTTACATCACATCCCATTGTCCCACTTTACAGGTCAGGCAGCTGCCATTTCAGGGGCCCACATGGCTTCATTTTCAACTGCGTCACACATACCTAGGCCTAGATTCAACACACATACAGGCCACTTTTTACATTATGATTGGTGTTCTGTGTAAGGTGGGGGTACGTACCTCTGAGTAGTTTGACTCTGTGCTCGCTGTTGTCCTTCGTAGGCACCGTCCGCTGGGACATGTGAGGAGATGGCGGCATCCTCCGGTGTACCGACCGTTGGTGGACCTGTCCACAATGGAGGAAAGACATGTGATCATCACATACAGGCTTGACCGTGCCACAATCCAGGAACTGTGTACCCAGTTGGAGCCAGACCTGATATCAGCTATCTGCCATCCCACAGGAATCCCCCCTCAAGTGCAGGTGCTGTCAGTGCTCCATTTCCTTGCAAGTGGGTCATTTCAAACAACAGTGGCCATAGCATCAGGGATGTCCCAGCCTATGTTTTCCAATGTGTTGTCCAGAGTGTTGTCTGCCCTGCTGAAACACATGCAGAGCTACATCGTTTTCCCTCAGGTGGAGGATTTGCCTACAGTGAAAGGTGATTTCTATGTCCTGGGACATATCCCCGACATCATAGGTGACATTGATGGGACACATGTGGCTTTGCCCCCCCCCACAGGAGTGAACAGGTGTACAGAAACCTGAAGAGTAATCATTTGATGAATGTACAGATGGTATGTTTGGCCGACCAGTACATCTCCCATGTGAATGCCAAGTTCCCTGGCTCAGTGCATGACGCCTACATCCTGTGGAATAGCAGCATCCCTTATGTGATGGGTCAACTTCAGAGGCACCGTGTGTGGCTATTAGGTGAGCACATGGAAGCTAGTCAGTGGGAATGGTTGTCTAGGTCTGGGGATATCCCTCTAGGTTAGTGTGTGTCTAGCAGTTGTACTTCATCATTTTGCAGGTGACTCTGGTTACCCCAACCTGTCATGGCTACTGACCCCAGTGAGGAATCCCAGGACAAGGGCAGAGGAACGCTACAATGAGGCCCATGGGCGAACTAGGAGGGTGATCGAACGGACCTTGGGGCTCCTGAAGGCCAGGTTCAGGTGCCTCCATATGAGAGGTGGATCGCTATTCTACTCACCAAAGAAGGTGTGCCAGATCATCGTGGCCTGCTGTATGCTTCACAACTTGGCTTTGCGACGACAGATGCCTTTTCTGCAGGAGGATGGTCCAGATGGCGGAGTTCTTGCAGCTGTGGAGCCTGTGGACAGTGAAGACGAGGAAGCAGAAGAAGAAGACATGGACAACAGGGACTCAGTGATCCAGCAATATTTCCAGTGAAACACAGGTAAGAATACTAACTGGCCTACTACATGTACTTAAACACTACTACCTCTCTACTGTCTGTCGTTTTCACCCAGTGCATGGTCACTGAGTTGTCACTTTCCCTTACGATTTCACAGATGTGGGTCCCACTGTGTGACATCTGCTTTGATTCCTCATGGACTAGAGCTGTGTGACATAGGTATGATGACATTACAAATGAAAGAGCTTTTAGCCACAGTAATTGCTAATACAGTATTCCGAAATCAAAGACTGACTCCAGATTGTTTTGTGCTTTAAGGGTGTTTATTTTAGTGCTCAAAATTGGAGAAGGTAGCAAAATGGTGAGGGGTGATGGCGGAGGAATGTCCATGGCAGAGTCCAGTCTATTAGTCTCACAGGTGCATTGCCCAAATGGGCATTGGAAGTGCAGCTGGGGCAGTTTAAGGATGGACAGGGTGACAAAGTGGGAAAGTAGGATGACAGTCAGTGTGGTCTCATTTCTTGGTGGGGGTCTTGGCATCATTTTATGTCTTTGTCCTGGATCTCAGGGACTGCTTGCCAGGTGGTTCTCCCTCTGCAGGGGGTGGGGTGCTGGTGTGGTGGTCCTGTGGCGGTGCCTCCTGTCCACTAGCGCCAACGGAGATGGTGGGCAGTTCATCGTCCAGGCTAGTGTCAGGGGCCCCTTGTAGTGCCACAGTGTCCCTCCTAGTGTTGAGTACTTCCTTCAGCACCCCTACGATGGTGCCCACGGTGGAATTGATGGATCTGAGTTCCTCCCTGAAGCCCAAATACTGTTCCTCCTGCAGGCGCTGGGTCTCCTGAAACTTGGCCAGTACTGTTGCCATCGTCTCATGGGAGTGGTGGTAGGCTCCCATGATGTTGGAGAGGGCCTCGTGGAGAGTGGGTTCCCTGGGCTTGTCAACCCCCAGTCGCTCAGCAGCCCTTACAGTTCCCCTGTGTCCCTGGGCCGCAGTCCCCTGGACCGTGTGCCCACTACCACTGCCCCCAGGTCCCTGTTGTTGTTGGGGTGGTGGGTTAGCCTGGGTTCCCTGTAGTGGTGGACACACTGCTGATTGACGTGTCCTGGGGACGGAGGTATGGGCCTGCTGGGTGGGTGCTGTGCTGGTGTTTCCAGAGGGGGGAAGGTCTGTGGTGGCCTGTTACTGGGTCAGGGGAACCAAGTGTCCCGAGGTCCCCGATGGGCCAGGCTGGTCATCTAGATCCAGTTGGACAGAGGTGCTGTCATCATTGTGGGCCTCTTCTGTTGGTGGTGTGGACATGTGTGGACCCTCCTGTCCGGTGACGTTGGGTAGGGGTCCTGCAGGGGTGTAAAAGGATGCTTATTACATCTGTGTGTGCCATGGTGTGAAATGGGTGGGTGACCGTGTACCCGAGTCCTTGCATTCCTGTGTGGGACCTTGTGTGATGGGGGGTGTATGGGTATGTGCAGTGCCCATGCTTTAGTGATGGGTGTCCATGCTTTGTTGTTGCATGCAGGGCTTGGGGTTAGGATGTGTGGTTTGTGATATTGGGACATTAGTGAGGAGTTGGAGTGATGGGGTGAGGGTGGGGGTATGTGCTGGCATGCAGGTAGGGTGGGGGATGTAATAGTTAAGATTTGACTTACCAGAGTCCATTCCTCCACCTACTCCTGCGAGGCCCTCAGGATGCAGAATTGCCAAGACTTGCTCCTCCCATGTTGTTGGTTGTGGAGGAGGAGGTGAGGGTCTGCCACCAGTCCACTGAACCGCAAGGTGGTGTCTTGAGACCACAGAACGCACCTTCCCCTGTAGGTCATTCCACCTCTTCCTGATGTCCTCCCGATTTCTTCGGTGCTGTCCTACTGCGTTGACCCTGTCCACTATACTTCACCATAGCTCCATCATCCTTGGAATTGAGGTGTGCTGCACCTGGGATCCGAATATCTGTGGCTCTACCCGGACGATTTCCTGTACCAGAACCCTGAGCTCCTCCTCCGAGAACCAGGGGTGTCTTTGTCGTGCCATGGGGTGGTGTAGGTGATGTGTGGGGTGGTGTGTGGGGTGATAAGTGTGCTGATATGTAGTGGTGTGTAGTGTGAGGTGTGTGGAAGTTATGTGGGTGATGGTGTTGTGTGCCTGTGGATGCTAGTATTGTTGATGGTGGTGCCTCTCTCTGGCCTTCGTTCGTGATTTTTGATAGTAAGGGTTTGTGGGTGATGTGGGTGTGTGTTTTATATTGTATTGGGTGTGTGGGAGTGGTGTGTGTATGTGTATCAGGTGTGTATTTCGAATTGTCCAATGTGGTAGTGTTTTGTATATGTGTGTGTATTTTGAGCGCTGCGGTGTGTACCGCCAATGGAATACCGCGGTTGAAAGACTGCCGCGTGGATTCGTGTGTCGTGATAGTATTTCTGTTGGCGTGCCAGTGGAGGTTTTGTTTTCGCCAGTTTATCACTGACCTTTGGTGTGGTGGACTTGTGTGGGTGTCTGAATTTTGGCGGATTCCGTGCTGTGGGTCATAATAGCTGTGGTGGTTTTCCGCGGCCGCGGCGGTGCGTTGGCAGTCTTCTGCACGGCGGTAAGCGGGTTTTACCGCCACTGTTATAATGACCGCCTCAGTCTTTAGCATTCAATCTATTCCCAAGTTTTCATGGATGAAGACCAAAATGGCAACAATTAACACAGTTGAAAAATATTTATTAGAAATGTTAAGAAAAATGATGCTGTATATAAATAGTGCAACTGCATTCTTCTGGCATTGTCTGTCTTTGGAATAAGGGTGAACTGCAGAGCAGGAGTGCCATGAATGTTCCACTTTTTTGCAGGAGAGAAGGTCTATAGAATGAGAAAAGAAAATGACAACAAGAAAGTGAATGCCAGAGTGTGGAAAATGAATTTGCATACAATTAACTAAGAGCCAATCCAGTACCAGCTATCCCAGACAACTAGCTGCAAGTACCCTGACTGACTGATCACCCAAAGAATAAAAAGGTTTAGCTGTCACCATCATCATCATGTCACCCACATGAGGACAACAATTAGATTTTGACACTTGAACCTGCATTATTACAAATAACACTTTTTCCATTTATATTTTTCATAGAGATAGATAGGTACTGGTCCCTCTTCTGCATGTTGTTGATAAGACTTACAGATTGTGGCCCTCATTACAACCCTGGCGGTCAGTGTAAAAGCGGCAGTAATACCGCCAACAGGCCGGCGGTAAAGAAAATGGAATCACGACCATGGCGGAAACCACCATCACAGACAGCCACTTTAACACTCCGACCGCCACGGCGGTAGAAACAAACACCGCGGTGGTAATCGCCAACAGACAGACGGAAGACAATATACCGCCCACCCCATTACAACCCACCCATCCGCCAGGTTTTCCGGGGCAGTACCAACACCATCAAAAGCACAACGGAAACAGGACTTGGAACGAAAACCACTCAGCTCTCGACACCCAACGAGGAACCAGGACGCCATGGAGCCCGAGTTACAGGTGCTACCAATGTTGGTTTACCTCCTCTTCTACCAGGAACATCAAAGAAGGCGGCAACGACCACAGTGAGTACTGCACCTAGCACACAGGGGAGTGGGGGAGGAAAAAGAGAGTGACATACACATGCAACCCTCCCACCCCTACCCCCACCCCCACCCTCACCCACAACACCATACACACAAACACATCCAATTACATCACAGATACACCCTGTAATCCTCTGGAAGAACGCAAGTACAAAATGAAATGATTGTAACGAGTGTAATCATTGAAAATTCAGATAGGGAAACAGGTCTGTAACAGATCTTTATATACAAATATGTACAGCAACTACACAAGTCCGGATAGTGTTCCATTCATTGTCCGTGGACCAGTGGTCCCAAAATGCAAGGGCAAAGCCCACACATGATACCTGCCTCAAAACAGAGAGAACACTGCTGGGGCATCAGGTCGAAAAAAATAGGCACATCAGGGGGAAGGGGAGGGGGGGCACCTCAGCCGGATGATGGGACAATGCCACTGCTCCTTGAGGGGGCTCCATGTCCACTGCTTGCTCCTGGGGAGTGCAAAGTCACAGTCTCTCAAGTGGGTGGTTTGCCCACTGCTTGGTCCTGGGGAGTGCAAAGCCACAGTCTCTCAAGTCTTTCAAGTGGGTGCACTGGCCACTGCTTGGTCCTGGGGAGTGCAAAGCCACACTCTCTCAAGTCTTTTAAGTGGGTGCTTTGCCCACTGCTTGGTCCTGGGGAGTGCAAAGCCACAGTCTCTCAAGTCTCTCAAGTGGGTGGTTTGCCCACTGCTTGGTCCTGGGGAGTGCAAAGCCACAGTCTCTCAAGTGGGTGGTTTTGTCACTGCTTGGTGCTGGGGAGTGCAAAGCCACAGTCTCTCAAGTCTCTCAAGTAGGTGCACTGGCCACTGCTTGGTCCTGGGGAGTACAAAGCCACAGTCTCTCAAGTCTCTCAAGTGGGTGCACTGACCACTGCTTTGTCCTGGGGAGCGCAAAGCCACAGTCTCTCAAGTCTCTTAAATGGGTGTTTTGCCCACTGCTTGGTCCTGGGGACTGCAAAGCCACAGTCTCTCAGGTCTCTCAAGTTGGTGGGTTGCCCACTGTTTGCACCTGGGGAGTGCAAAGCCACAGTCTGTCCAGTCGATAGTGTTCTCCACTGGTTCTGGAGGGGACCTAGTGCCCAGAGTGCTTCATCCTGCCAAGGATATGGGTAGTGGATGTATCTCTCCACTGGTTCTGGAGGGGGCCTAGTGCCCACAGTGCTTCATCCTGCCAAGGATACAGGTAGTGGATGCATCTCTCCACTGGTTCTGGAGTGGGCCTACTGCCCAGAGTGCTTCATCCTGCCAAGGACTGGGGTAGTGGATGTTTTTCTCCACTGGTTCTGGAGGGGGCTTGGTGCCCAGTGATGCTGCTCCTGGGGTGTGGCAGTTCCCATTCCCTCACATGGGTGTCTGAGCCTCGAGATTTCCTGGGAATAGGTAGCATGATACTCCATGGAGGCAGAGACACACTCCACCCTGCGGTGACTTAGCCTGCCAACTGCTGGTACTGCCAGTGCTGGTTGTGGTCCCTCATGTACTCTGTGCAGGGTCCAAGACATCTTCTGCAGCCTCGGACGGATGCCCACTGGGGATGCTCCTCATGTCTGCTGTGGTGGCACTGGTTGGGCACGTTGCAGGACAATAGTGCTCAAGGATTTGGTGGCTGAGGTGCTGGGCTGGGATCTGGACATCCTGTCCCTAGTGGAAGGACGGGGGGAGGCGTAGGGAACAGGTCAATGTTAGTGAAAAGCTTTTTAGACACACTGGGATGGGAAGATGGCGGGGTTGGGAGTGGAGGAAGAGGTAGTGGTTGCAGGAGGTGTACGTCTGCTGAATTTGGGTGAAGGTGCATGGACTTGAGGCTGTTGTGAGGTGGATGGCTGTTGAGTGGGTGTGTGACGGAGTTTGTGTAATTTGGGAGGAGGGCTCACAGACACACTGGGAGAGGACACAGGGGACATGTGAATGGTAGTGGGGGTGGTGATTGCACGTGAGCGGTGTGGTGATGGGCGTGTTAGTGATGGAGATAGTGGCTGAGGATGCAGTGCATGCAGGTGTGAGTGGAGACAATACTGGGAGAGAGGAGGAGGACGTGGAGGAAGGGGACACAATGGAGGCAGTGGATGTTGCTGTGTCTGCATGGGGATGGGGATGGTGCTTGTGTGAGTGCCTGTGGGATGTGTGGTGCTTATGTTAGTCATGTCCACTCTTGTGTGTTGATGAGTGTGCATGCTGGTCTGAAGGTGTGCTTGGGATAGGCTGAGGTACAGGGGATTGGGTCTGGGTAGTGGAAGTTGGAGGGCACAGGGACAATGGCTGCCATCAGTGCTGAGGCCAGAGCCTGAAATGCTCTCTGTTGGGCTGCCAGCCAGAATGAGTGCCCTCCAGGTATGCATTTGTTTGCTGCAAATGCCTCTCCGCATCCTTGATGGCATTCAAAATGGTTGATTGCCCAACAGTGAGGGATCTAAGGAGGTGAATGGCTTCCTCACTGAGGGCAGCAGGTCTGACTGGGGCAGGGCCTGAGGTGCCTGGGGCGAAGGGGATTCCCACCCTCCTGGGTGAGCGTGCACGGGAAACTCACTGAGGGGCTGCTGGGAGGGCGGTGCTGGTAGGGGGGGTGGCAGCTGTACCTGTTGATGCGGTGGGCACAGAGGTGTCCGCCACTGCCAGGGAGCTGCCATCAGAGGAGGAGTCGCTGTCACAGGTATCTCCTCCTGTCCCCGTCGTGGAGCTCCCTCCGCCCTCCGTCTCACTGGTGCCCTCAGACTCTGTACATTCACCCTCCTGGGCCATGTGGGTTGCAGCTCCCTCCTGCTCCGGTGCCAATGCTCCTCTGCCAGATGATGCTAATGCACTCAAGGATAGGGTGACAAAACAAAAAAGGGGGGGAAAGACAGAGGAGATACATGGTCAATGTCAACAAAAACACCACAGTTGGCGGACACAACACACAGGGAGCAGCCCTATGCACTAGGCCATGCACTAACAGTCCAGGGGAAAATCACATGCCCATGGGGGACTGTGGCTAGACCCATTTGATGCACACCTGGAACCCACAGGAGCCTGACTAGGTGTAGGGGACCACTACCACTTTTGGGCTTGGACTGTCACAGAGCCTGCCTAACAATGGATCTACCCTGCCACGTTTGCCCTGGCCAAGGGGAACCCACAGCCCACATCCCCCACCCAGAAACCTTATAAAGCACCCTGAGTCAGCTGAATGAGCTGTACTCACCACCTTGTTGCTGCTGTGATGCCCTCAAGTGCCCATCCAACTCCGGATATGCCACCGCCAGGATTCGGTACATCATGGTGCAACGGGCACCCCTTCCACATTGTGAGGCCATCCCCAGCTGGGCCTCTGCCGTCTTCTTGCTCCAGCGGTGCAGGTCCTCCCATCTTTTGCGGCAGTGGGTGCTCCATCTATGGTAGACCCCCAGGGTCCGTACTTCCTTGGCGATGGCACGCCAAATACCCTTCTTCTGGTGGGCGCTGACCTAGAGGAAAAGTAACGAGAGAATGGATTTTACTCCCCCGTCCGGTTCATCTTACTCATTGGCCACAACCTCCCACCCTGGGCCAAAAACATATACACTGACCATCCTCACATGCTGGCCTCTGCCCCCCCAACTGTATCTTCCATCGATGCCACTCCATACATTCATGTCCCAACCATCATGCTCACAGTGTACTCACCTGTTTGTCGGGTGGACCGTAGAGTAGTGTGTACTGGGGGAGGACCCCAGCCACCAGGTTGTCCAACTCCTCTGCGGTGAAGGCAGGGGCCCTTTCTCCAAGCACTGTAGCCATTGTCGCTTCCAGACTCAGGTCACAGCAGCGCTTGCAGTGTAGGTCCTCTCCTGTTGAAGGTCAAGTATCAAGTGATTGAACAGTTAGAAAATGGCGGTCATGTCGCGGTGGTGCGTACCGTCAGCGCTGGCGTACATCGTCATTGGCTCCTGGAACCCATAGGGCCCAATGATATCCAATGCTGAATTGCGCCTCAGTTTTCATCCGCCTACTGCGACGCTGCACAACACCAGCACAGTTACCTCATTTCCCCTTGTCCCGCCTTACAGGTCAGGCAGCTGCCATTTCAGGGGGCCACATGGCAGGCCAACTAACTGCGTCACAGCACTTTTGGGCAGGAATACAGACATACAGTGCAAAACACAGACTTCATTACATTTGTTCTAAACACCCTTGTGAAACCTATGTGGTGTATGACCCTCTGCTCACCCTTGTCCTCCATAGGGCACGTCCGCTGGGGCAGATGATGATGAAATGGCGTCATCCTCCAGTATACAGACTCCTGGTGGACCTGTTGACAATGGAAGACAGACACATCATTATCACCTACAGACTTGGTTGTGCCACAATCCAGGAACTGTGTGCCCAGTTGGAGCCTGACCTGATGTCAGCTATCCGCCATCCCACCGGAATCCCCCCTCTAGTGCAGTTCCTGTCAGTACTCCATTTTCTGGCCAGTGGTTCCTTCCAAACTACAGTGGCTATGGCATCAGGGATGTCGCAGCCAATGTTCTCTACTGTGTTGTCCAGAGTGTTGTCTGCCCTGCTAAAATACATCCGCAGCTACATCGCATTCCCCCAGGTGGAGGATTTGCCCACAGTGAAAGGTGACTTCTTTGCCCTGGGACATACCCCCAACATCATTGGTGCAATTGATGGTACACATGTGACATTTGTCCCCCCCCGCGCAGGAATGAACAGGCGTACAGAAACCACAAAAGCTACCATTCGATGAATGTGCAGAAGGTATGTTTGGCAGACTAGTACATCTCCCATGTGAATGGCATGTATCCTGGCTCAGTGCATGACGCTTACATTTTGAGGAATAGCAGCATCCTTTATATGATGGTGTAACTCCAGAGGCACCGTGTGTGGCTAATAGGTGAGCCCACAGTCCCAAGACAGTTTACATAGGTGTCGGGGCATAGGGTTGTCCCTAAGGGTTAGTGTATGTCTAACAGTTGTCCCTCCATATTTGCAGGTGACTCTGCAGCTGTGGACAGGGAAGAAGATGAGGCAGAAGAAGAAGATATAGACAACAGAAACAACATCATCATGCAATACTTCCAGTGAGACACAGATAAGAGACTAGCACTGCTCCTCTCATATCAGACCTCTGTAGGACATTGCATGATTTTCCCTTTTTAGCTCTATGTATGAACCCTGACAGTTCACTTTGGCTTTCTATTTCACAGGTCTGGGTACCACTTAGGGGCATATTTATACTCTGTTTGGCCGAATGTGCGTCAAAATTTTTGACGCACAATCGGCACAAACCCTGCCCCATATTTATACTTTGACGTCCGACCCCGCGGGCGTCAAAATTCCACAATGTGCGTCATTTTTTGGAAGGGGGAACCAGCCTTGCGTTAATTATATGCAAGGTAGGCATTCCCTTCCAAAAAATGACTTTAAGGCCTGTGCCCCTTATTTCTACTCTGGCGTCATTTTGACGCACAGGAGGGGGTGGGCCTTAAAAAACGGCGCACAGCCTGATGGGCGCTGTTTTTTAACGCCTGGGTCAGGGCAGGCGTTAAGGGACCTGTGGGCTCAGAAGGAGCCCAGAGGTGCCCTCCCCTGCCCCCAGGGACACCCACTGCCACCTTTGCCCACCCCAGGAGGACACCCAAGTATGGAGGGACCCATCCCAGGGAAGTAAAGGTAAGTTCAGGTAAGTATTTTTTTCCTTTTTTTTGTGGCATAGCGGGGCCTGATTGGAGCCCCCCTACATGCCACTATGCCCAATGACCATGCCCAGGGGACATAAGTCCCCTGGGCATGGCCATTGGCCAAGGGGGCATGACTCCTGTCTTTGCTAAGACAGGAGTCATGTCAATGGAGGTTGGGCGTCCAAAAAAATGGCGCAAATCCAGTTTGAGACCTTAATTTTGCCTCAGACCTGCCTTGCACCATTTTTTGACGCACAACCCCCATTTTCCCATACGCCGGCGCTGCCTGGTGTGAGTCATTTTTTTTTACGCACACCAGTCCGCAGCACCGGCTAATGTCATTCCATTAATAAGGCGCCCGCATGGCGCGTTGGAATGGCGTTAGCCGGCGGTAATATTTTTGACGCACAACTGCGTTGGCGCAGTTGTGCGTCAAAAATTATAAATATGGGCCTCAGTGTCTTCTGCTACTTTTACTGCTGCCCTACAACTGTCGAACATTGGTATGTGGAAATGAACATTGAAAATGCTATTTTTCTGAGAGGTTGCTATTACACATTTGTGAAAGTACAGACTGACTCCAGATTGTTTTGTGATTCAAGGGTGTTTATTTCTGTGCTAATAAGTGGAGGGGGCTGTGCAATGGGCTGGGGTGATGGTGGAGGAATGTCCATGGTGGAGTCCAGTCTCTTGGTATCACAGGTGCATTGTCCAAGGGGGCATAGGAAGTGGAGTAATGGCAGTTCAAGGTGGACAGGATAACATAGTGGGACAGAAGGGTGAAATTCAGGAGAGTCTTATTTCCTGGCGGGGGTCTTGGCAATGTTCTCTGTCTTGTTCCTGGATCTCAAGGACCTTTTGTGTGGTGGTTCTCCTTCTGCAGGGGGTGGGGTGCTGTTGGCCTGTTGGTCCTGTGGCGGGACCTCCTGTCCACTAGTGCTGGCGGAGGTGGAGGGCTGTTCATGGTTCAGGCTAGTGTCAGGGGCCCTTTGGTGTGCCACTGTGTCCTTCTTGGTGTTGGCCATGTCTGCCAGCACCCCTGCAATGGTGACCAGGGTGGTGTTAATGGACTTCAAGTCCTCCCTGATCCTATATAATATATATATATATATATATATATATATATATATATATATATATATATATATATATATTCTAAACAACGGATATACCATAAAAAAAACAAAAAGAAAACCTTACCTTATTCAGGCACAATTGTTGTTTAGACAGTAGTTGTTCAGTACTTAGTTGTAGAGACTTTTTAGTTGTTTAGCAGTAATGGTTCAGAGAAGTAGTGGTTTAGACCTAGTTGTTCAGGATGTTTCCCGTGCTGTTTGTTGTGCTGTGTGAAGTGTGTGTTGTATGAGGTGTGTGAATGTTGAATAAGTGATGGTGTGGTGTGCCTGTGGATGCTGGTATTGTGTTTGCTATTCTCTCTCTCTCTGTTTCTTCCAAGTAAATCGTTGTAAGGGTTTGTGGGTAATGTGGGAATGTGTTTTATAGTGGTGAGTGTGTGGGTGTGGTGTGTGTATGTGTATCAGGTGTGTGTATTTCGAATTGTCCAATGTAGTTGTGTTTTGTAAATGTGTGTGTATTATGAGCGCGCCGGTGTGTACTGCCAATGGATTACCATGGTTGATTGACTGCTGCGTTAATTCATGGGTTGTGATACTGTGGCCGTGGTTCTGTTGGCGTGGCGGTGTAGGTTTTGCTATCACCAATTTATCACTGACCTTTGGTGTGGCAGACTTGTGTGGGTGTCTGTACTGTGGTGGATTACGAGATGTGGGTCGTAAAACCTGTAGTGGATTTCCACTGCGGCCACGGTATCTCGACGGCTGTCTCGACGGCCGCCAGCACTGTGGTAAGCAGGATTTACCACCACTGTTGTAATTAGGACCTGTGTTTCTTCTTCTAAAAAGAGACAGATCTGTTGAACAAGAAAATAAAAAGAATGTTAATGTTAGTCTAGTCCAGTTAAACTGAGACCTTTCATAAGAATTAAGAGATGGTTGTGTCAAATTACCAAAATGCTAACAAAGTAGCACTCCCAGCATTCCTCCTGAATTGACTGATCGCTTAAGCATGAAATACCACATTCACATAAACTAGGCACATCACATTTATCAAATGAATCATCATTTATCATTCATTGATGGAAATTACTTTTTCTAATTGTGATATCCAATTACCTATCTATGCTTCTCTCTTTTCCTATGGAAGGGTCATAAATAATCTATTTGCTGCAGCCATTTGGATCTTCACTAATATCTGAGACAGGCACCTTTCTTCAGGACATAGTCTGGGGGGCCTCAGTTGCTGATTTAGATGCTATTGATTGCTTGAAACAAAACATACAGTTGCCTCTAAGGTTGAATTTGTTTTCCTTTTCTTCACCACCACTCACCACGCAGTGACCAAGTCAAGTGGCAACATGGTTGTTTATTTGTCCCATGCTCATTTGTCAATTTAAATGTAAATACATTCATCGCACACCAAACCTAAATATTTCTACTGTGCTGTTGATTCCATTGTTTTATTGATAAAATAGAGTCCATCCTCAAATTCAGGAAGATTACTTACTGGGTGCTATATTTGTGACATTCGAGAAATTTTCCTTACCATGGTTGTGTCTTATGGAGCTTCATATTTTAAGGGTATGGAATGTTTAATTATTCTAATCTTTGTTACTCCACTCACATTTTTGAGGATCAAGACTAGTCTTTCTGGCTGTGACATTTGCCCCAGTTGCAATGAACATTTGTTCTAAAATGCACTCGATAAAGGACATGTTAGATACTTTATTGCCAGCCTGGATAAAGGACAAGTCAGATACATTTTTGCCAGCCTGCTGAGCTCTGGCAAGAGTTCCTTCTTTCAATAGCAAAAGGTCAATGTGTTTTGGTCCAGATAAACTTATGTTTGGTCATCCAAATAGTCTGTTATAATCTTCTCTGTTGTTGTTGACACACTTATTTCTATGTTGCCTGCACCAGTGAATCTGATTTAGTTTCTATTATGTCTAGAAAACAACCATTTGCTGTTGTAATAAGTGAAGTTGTCATTGTAAGTTTTGTAACAACGGATGGTGTTAATCTTGTTGGGTGCTACTGATGCAGCTGTGACATTCTTGTTGTTGTTTAGGACAACTGCGCTTTCCAGAGTTGAATGTAACTGTTTATTTCCTGTAGGGACTCAAATCTGAGATTGTTCATTGTCTTGGTCACCCATTTTCCTGACAAACCTATTCATGTAAATTGAGACATCCACTGCTGAATATGGAATGAAAGTGTCCTCTTCTTCAGCTATGGACACAGTATCATGGCACAGATGTACTCTTTACAGGAGCCAATCTCTTTTTGCAGTCCTTGATCTGTGTTCAGATGAAGGACTAAAGGGCAGAGTTAAGAAAAGTGGAAGCAGCGCCACTTTTCGTGCACCCTTTAGCTCCCCCCACCACCACCATGTGTGCACTGTATTTGAAATACAGCAAACCGTGGCGCAGGATATGTGGTAATAGCGTCAACATTTTTTACTCTATTGATATACTGTTCAGGGTTAGCGCCAAAAGTTTGCTGCTAATTCTGAACAGTATAGGGGCCCATTGCAACCAAAGGTGTGTCCCCTTTAAATGCCTGTTTCGCAAATGCCTCAAAAAATGGCACAAGGAAATCTTTCAGATTTCTTTGAGCCATTTCTTTTGCCCCCATAACAGGGGGAACAGCCCCCTTGCACACATCATGCCTGGTGCAGCTATAATGTGGCAGAAGGGATTACAAAGTGGCACAATGCATGCATTGCACTACTTTGTAAATCTGGTGCGACAATTTTGGCCTAATCGGGCCACATTAGCATAAAAAAAGACGTTAATTTAGCGCAAGGAGGCGCTAGACCCTCTTAAATCTTGGTCTAGGTTGTTTAGTATCTGCTTCTTCATTAACAGCTGCAGATGTTTGTTTCACCTTATACATATGTTTCTGCAGCAGATGTAACAATGTGACTAGCAGCTAGATCAGGCACTCCACTAGTCACTATTTGGCAACCTCCATCATCATGGCTTTCGCAGTTGCATTCCCTCTCCTTTGTGAAACCTAATTTTTGATAGACCTGTACTGCACAAAAAGGCATTGCATACAGAAGATGACGTTAAAAAGAGTTGACCCCACTTTTTGACATTGAATTAAATTATTTCTCGTAAGACAATATACACACATGTTTTTCACAGTGGCAAATTGTCAGTGCGGGCACATATGCACTTGCTAACTATAACAAATTGGTTTATTGATTGGTAGGAGAGAAAGGCTCACTTAGGCAACAACAAAGATCTTTGTCAGGGTGAACCACAAAAGTAACTTAAGTAAATTGTGCTTAACCCTCCGGTAACTTGACACAAAAGCAGACAGGCTTAACTTACGGGGTCGATGTGGAAAGTATTTATGCAGCACACAAACAGTAATAAAGGGAAAATACAACAGAATAAAAATCACAAAACAATTTAGTAAAATAGAGTAAATGTTAAGAAATAAAATGATACCAGAAGAACAAAAATATATTCAGTAGAAATGGAGATATGCAATTTCAAATTGAAAAGTGAAAATAGTGCCTAAAAGTACAAAGCGGCACTGAAAGTAATTTGGGCGCACAAGACCAGGGAAAACCCGTAAGTTCAGGACTACTGCAACGGAGGGTGAGTTGGATACATGGAACTAGTTAGCCCCACTGCAGAGTTACCTTCAGCATTGTTGAGTTGATAGCTCCAAGAGTTCTGTTGTAGTGAAGAAAGACAGGAGGAGTGGGTGGTGCATAGTGAATTGTCTTTGTTGTAGCACAAAGAGCAGGTAGGGTGTTGCAGGCTGTTGTCGTTGAAGCGTGAAGAGCTGGTTGGGCATTGGGGATGATCATTGGTGTTAGCAAACAGTGCAGGCTGCATTGCTGTTTCGTGAAGTGCAGCTTTCGTGTTGCTGGTCATCATGGGCAGTGGAATTTTGCCACGAATGGGCCCTTTTACAGTCACAAATACTTCAGCATCTTCACTGTACCCTCTGATGGCATACAAGAGCCTAGGATCTGACAGGTACCTCTAGGAGATCAGAGACTCACTCCAACAGATGTCAGCAGGATTCAGTCAAATCAAGTTGCAGGTCCCGTTGTAGCAGGTCAGCTAGGTAGAGGGAGGCTTCTGAAGTTTGCTGTCTCCCTGTAGTACACACAGGAGGTCAGCCAACTGACCTTTGCAGTCACTCTGGTTAGTTTTGAATAAAAACAAACAGGTCCAGTCTTCCTTCTCAGACAGCAAGACAGTCCTTCAGCAGCACTGCAGTCTTCTCGCAGCAGGGTAGTTCATCTTCTGTAACTTCCGCAGGTCCAGGAGTGTTCAGAAGAGTGACTCTGGAGGTTGAATATTTCTACCTAGTGCCAGCCTTTGGTGGGGGACACCCTGTCCTACCTTTGCATCTGGCTCTGGAAAGTTCTCCCCCTTCCCCTATCAAGGCTCTAAATTGCTTGGGATGAGAGAAGACAGGGCAGGATAGGTGTTAGTTTCCCTTGTGTGTGCAGGAGGCAAAGCCTTTTGTAGTGTAAGTGGGGGTTGATACAGCCCCTCCCCAGCCATTCTCAAGTGTTTCCCATCCTTTTCACACAGAAACACACCTTGTGTTACTGTCTGGAAGCAATACAGAAATCCCCACAGCAAAGCCATTCAGTCATGTGACCCAGGGCACTGGCAGATGGCACGAATGGTTAGGACAAGAAATTGCTAACTATCAAAAAGTGTCATTTTGAGAACTGTGACTTAAAATGTAACTTTACCATTAAAGAGGTATGTGAAAATGGGTTGTTGGTTGACTGGTGTGTGAGCCACAATCCCTTGCAGGGCGAACCACAAAAACTCACTGGCATAAAAAGCAGTCAGGTTAAGCTTAGATGTAATGTATTAAGTATTTATGCAGTAAACAAATAGCAACACAGTGACAACACAATAGAAATTCAAAACTAAACTAATTTACGAAATTAGAGTGCATTTTAATAAATTATTTGACACCAAAACCATGTAAATCCAACTAGCAGAACCAGAGTTCAGAGTTGTTAAAGTTTAAGTAGCACATCCTCAGTTTCGAAAAATGGCCACCTTGGCAACTTTAGCACTACAACCAAGGCTCCAGGAATGGATGGAGACCTCTTGCGGGGTCATGACTCACTCAGGCAAGGTTCCACTGGTGCAGGCTTTAGATAGTGGTCGTTATTTATGTCCCTGTGGCTCAGAACCGTTGACCAGCTAAACTAGCCCTTGGAGTCACTGTTGAAGTCATGGGTGCAGATGGTGATGCAGGGCTCTACAGCAAGAGTGCACAGCAAGTCACAGAAGCAGGCAGACCTCTGAGAGTCCTTCTGCAGGTCCAGAAGTGAAATGTGGACAGGTCTGAGAGCCCTATTTTTTTACACCCTGGTGCCCTGCTCCCGCAAGTTGGGTGAGGTTTCCAGAAATGTTCTCTGAAGTTCCAGGAATTTTCTGCTTCCCCTGGCTCCTAGCTGACTGCACTGACAATACAGGGTTGTTAAGCCTTCTGTGTGGTGGCACAGCCCAGCCTATTCAGTTTCAAGGGGGACTGTGCTTAGCTCCACCCCCCCATCAAGTCAGATAATAGCCCATTCAAGCCCTGCTAATTTCCCTATTGTGTGACTCTCTGGGGTGAATTCACAAAGTCTCAACTGTCAGTTATACCCAGTCATGTGTCCTAGGGCCCAGAGGGGTAATGCCAGGAAAATACCAACTTTCTACAGATGGCATTTTCAAACTTGTGATGATAAATCCGACTTTACTTTAAAGAGGTTTTATCATTACAAGTTCATAGGTACCAAACACAATATATCTACCACCTCTAGTTTGGGAATTACAACGTATTAATTTTAATAGGGAATCCCAAATGTTGCCTTATGAGATGGGTAGGTCTCTCAGTAGTGAGAAAACAGATTTGGTAGATTTTCACTACTAAGACTTGTAAAACTAACAAATACAGGTCTGATGTTTCAATTACACAGCACCCTGCCCTATGAGCGACTTAGGGCCCACCTCAGGGGTGCCTTATATGTTTTGAAATGGGAGTTTAGGGCTTAGCAAGGGGGCTAAAATGGCAAGTCAACATGGCAGTGGGAAGCTGCCTTTAGGCTGCAATGGCTGGCCTGGGACAAGTTTTAGGATGCTGCTCAAGTGAGTGGCACAATACGTGCAGCAGGCCCAATGGCAGTATTTAATTTACAGGCATATGTGTATGCCACTCTACAAGGGAATTACGTGTAAATTAACTATGCCAATAAGGTAAAACCCAATCAAACTATGTTTTACTGAGCCAGAACAAGCACTTTAGCACTGGTTAGCAGTGGTAAAGTGCACAGAATCCTTAGGCCAAAAAGCACAAATCCAGCAAGAAGTAGGAGGAGGAAGGCAGATATTTTGGGGGTGACCATGTAAATAGGGCTATTTTCAACAAGAGAATTTTAAATCACAACACAATTGAGTGTAACCAACATATTCCTATCTGCTCCCAATGTAAAGATATCACTTATTAAATATAATAAGATATCCCATTGTTAGTCAAAGGGAGAGATATTCCTTGCAACTGTGAAAAAAGTGCCAGGACATGCAAAAAAGTGCACACAATCCGAAAGTTAGCAAAACAAATTCCACAAAGCAGGAAGCGTAAGGGCAAACAGTTTAGGGATTCCCTGCAGAGGGAGACAGCTCCAACAATAACATTTTCTTCCTCCCCACATGAAATACATACTAAAATATATGACACAATTTTTAGTGTTTTAGAGCTAATGCACCAGCATTTCAAAGGGCAACAATATTTGTAAGAAAGTGAAAGTTTACACATTTTCAAATGCTCTGTTCCAAGAAAAAGACGTGCCTGAAATTTGCTAGGGGGAACATACACCATGTGAGCATGGTGGCAAACATGATTGGGTTCCATGGCACCAGGCTTTGCTTTACTATTTGTTCAAGATTACCAGCCCATTGTCCCATGCACATGCAAATTCAATGATTTTAAGGGCCCATCTTTCTGTTGATGGAAATACCCAAATGTACCTTTTATAGTTCACAGTAGCTATCTAAAATGATCCCTGCATAAGTGTATTGAAAATAGTGTCTAAAAGTACAAAGTGGCCCCCATAATGCTAAAATGTTGCTGCTGTGCAAGGAAAGTAATTTACATGATCAGTGCAAGAAAGGTATAGGCAAATTCTTTCTTAGGCTCATAGCTCTATGTGAAGAGTTTGGAAGGTTTCCAAAAGATTTTTTTTTTTAGCTTGCAAATGCAAAAACAAGGTTGTGATAGACCGTTTCTACTAAACAGGCTGATTTTGCCTGACAAGCCATTTCATAAAATAAACTAATGGGGTGACAATCTCATGAGACCTGGGCTGTAACACTGGTAAGCTGTTTAACTGCAGATGCATTACTTAACTACTGATTCCATGTGCTAGAGAGTGGGATTAACGTCATGCCATCAAATAACCACAACTCCTGCAAAAACTGACCTAAATCTGTCAATTGTTAGTATTATGTTCAATTGAAAGCACCATGTCTTTGTACAATGCTTCTACAACCACAGATCAGGTTTCCAATAATTAGCATTTGGAAGTAGCACTCCCAAAAGGCTTGGTGGCAGATTTACTACGGTTTTGTGTTGGGGCTGTGTCACTTTGTGGTGCAACCCACGTGACAAATCATTTTTGGTATTTACAAAGACACGCAAAGCCTCTTTGTGTGTCTTTACGTGGTTTTGTAAATACAAAGTAACACATAGCAGCGCATGGCAGTGCATAGCACCGCCTTGCCTCATTTGCATTGGGAAAGCATTCTGTGTTGAGCATGAGTGTTTTCATGCATCCACCCATATATGTTGGCACATTTTAACATTTACTAAAGTTAGTAATCCTGGGAATGCATGAAAATGCTAATCTTTCCCAAGTGATGAGTAACAAGGAGAAATATATTTATTTCTCCTCAATATTTCCTCTTTCTACGTGTACTGCAGAATGCAGCACACATAGAGAGAGGAATATACCTCTAAGGATTGTTTTTGTGCTGAAAGGTATGCCTTCCTGTTCAAAAACAATCCTGCCATTAATGCTGGAACCCTTGCAACATGGTGTAAGGGAGCCTGTGCTGTTACTATGCAGCCTCAAGTGCACCAGTACAAGGAGAGAGCTGAAAAGTACCATATCTTTGTAGATATAGGGCTTTTCAGCTCTCTCCCATGCAGTACAGCACAGCAACTTGCCTTGCTGCCATGCGTGAAATCTAAACAAAGCTGCTCCTCAGTTTTTAAGGTTGAAGCAATAAGAGAACTGTTTTTTTCTAAGGTGCCTTGGTTCACACTAGTGTCGTGTTTCACTTCTTCCATTTACATAAACTCATGACCCCAAGACTTTCTCCTGATGAAGGAGAGTAAGTATGTCTGAACTGAGCAGCCTTTAATGGTGCCCTTTCAAGATGCTAGTGTCATATTGTAGCCTTTGTTAGCCAGCATATTTTTTCATTTTGAAATAGTCCCAACCTATGTTGTTCATTTGATGACTGAGTGCTACTCTGTGCTCCAAGCCCCTTACACAAGTACTAAGGCATGATCCTAAATACAAAGAGAAAACATCAAATGCATCTTAGTCTGCATCTTTATCCTAATTTGCAATGGCAGTATTTCACTTTGCAGTGGTGAAATTTCCCCACATAGAGATTATTAAGATAATTATTTCATCTGGGAAAAATGTCTGGATACTCTTTCCCACATCTATTTTGGGACATACCCACTGGTATGTTGAAAAATGTTCACTCTGGTGAGGTATACTTTGCAAGAACTCTCCAAACATTGGGAAGGGTCTTATATGTGTACTCCCTTCCTTTCTTTCTACTTCTTAGGTCAAAGATCCTGTTTCAATTTTCCAGTAGGTTTGTAAATGTATAGGCAATCAACCTCCTCTGAAGTTCAAGTTTTGGGAGTGCAGATGAATCATGTTATTCAACAGATCAAGGGGGTCATTCCGACCCCGGCGGTCAAGGACCGCCGGTGCCGGGGTCGGCGGGAACACCGCCAACAGGCTGGCGGTGCTCCACAGGGTATTCTGACCGCGGCGGTTCAGCCGCGGCCAGAAAGGGAAAACCGGCGGTCTCCTGCCGGTTTTCCGCTGCCCTGTTGAATCCTCCCGCCATGGGGATTCTGACCCCCATACCGCCATCCTATTCCTGGCGGCTTCGGTGTTGTGGGGCCCCTGGGGGCCCCACCCTGAATTTCAGTGTCTGCTTAGCAGACACTGAAATTCGCGACGGGTGCCACTGCACCGGTCGCACATCCTCCACTCCGCCGGCTCCATTCGGAGCCGGCATCCTCATGGAGGGGTGTTTCCCACTGGGCTGGCGGGCGGCCTGTTGGCGGTCGCCCGCCAGCCCAGTGGGAAACCCAGAATACCCGCGGCGGTCTCTCGACCGCGCAGCGGTATTCTGGCGGTTCCCTCCAGAATGACCCCCCAATTCTTTAAGAACACTTTCAATGTATTTTTAACCTTCAGATATTTAGGGGGGCAATTATTAAGATTATGCTGTTGGCACTCATCACATGTAGTAAGTGCCAGAACAGGGAGTTGCAACCAGTATACAGTATGTAGGCAGGACATATTTAGAGAGTGTTTCCAACACAGAGGAGGCTATGTTGTTTGAAACCACAAATCATTATTAGGAAAGCAAAGTAAAGTTACATTTTCCAACCTAGTGTTTATAAGCCAAATCGTAGACTTGGCAATGGTAACCCAATCATTGAGGAACCAATTTTGAGAAAAGATGAGGATTGTAAATGCTAAAAGATATATCTGGGAAGGCACATGTAATTGTTCATGTTGATTTTAAATAAAAGTATTAGAAAAAAATAGTGTTGCAGGTCTGCAAGCAGGGGCATAGCCTAGTCAATAATGTTAGGGGGTTATAAGGCTGAGATGTCCCAACATAAAATGAGGTGTATATACCCAACTAAAAAGACAGTGCAGGCTGCTGCCACTGAATGGAGGTAATTCTCAGGTTTAGGAGCATTAGTTTTCAGTTATTTGGAAAAGTAACACCATCCAGCACGGGACCTCTGTGGGATAGACTGGATTATGTTTTCCACTTTAGTTTGGTTCCCACTCAAACCAATATAGGACAGGGAGGCCCAAGAGAGCAGACTAGCATAAGTGCATACCTAACATCAGTACACATGCAGACGAGCAGCTAGAACAGGCCTTTTAGTAGCTCAGATTGCATGTGCATGAAGTATGAACACCTTTATGTCACACTATTGGACACTGTGATAAATGTACGCTGCATTCAGTCTTATCTCCAGAGCTCTCACTCATGCCTCTTCATTAACACTCACCAACAAACGGAACTCACCTTCACACCTAGAAGCAACTTGGATCACATAAAAGAGTCATATGTTGTATGAAAAAAATACAAAAACAGAACATATGAAAAACATACCCTTAGGAAATGAGGGAATGCAAGATAAAATGAAAATGTAATGTACCAACCAATCAATCAATCAGTAGGTTCTTGTAACGCAGGACTTGTCACTCCGGGGGGGTCTCTTGATGCTGTGGTAATGCTGCTAGTCTAGCCCGTGGGAGATGTCGGTCGAAGAGCCAGGTCTTGAGCTGCTTTCTGAAGTTCTCCAGCAAGAGGATGTGTGAAGGTGGAGGGAGAGGTCATTCCAGGACTTGGCTGTGAGGAAGGAGAAGGAGCGCCCTCCGAGTCATTCAAGGTGGATGTGGGTGATGTGGGCCTGGGCGAGGGTGGCTGATCGGAGTTCTCTGATTGTTAGGTGGAAAGTGATGCGGTTGTTGAGATAGGTGGGTTCAGCATTGTGAAGGGCCTTGTAGGTGTGAGTGAGGAGCTTGAAGAGGCATCTGTGCTGTACAGGAAGCCATTGAAGGGCCCTGAGGTGGAGAGAGATCCTGGTTCTTCTGTGGAGATTGAGGATAAGTCTTGCAGCAGTGTTTTGGATTGTCTGGAGGCAGTTGGTGAGCTGATTCATGGTTCTACATTACTATAGTTGAGGTGGCTAGGCAAGAGGGCTGGGGTGAATGTTTTCCTAGTGAAAAGGGGTATCCAATGGAAAGTCTTGTAGAGCATGTGGAGGGTATGGATGCAGACAGAGGAGGAGGCGCTGATCTTTTGCTTCATGGTGAGTTGGTTGTCTAGGATGACTCCACGGTTGCAAGCATGGCTGGCGGGCATTGGAGGGGGGCCAAGGGTGGTAAGCCACCATGAGTCATCCAAGGGGTATGGCTTGTATCAAAAGATAAGGATCTCTGTTTTGTTTGAGATTAGCCTGCGGCAGTTGGCCTATATTCAGGCAGCGATGTTGGTCATGGTGTTTTGAAATTTGGAGCTTGTGGAGAAAGCATCTTCCGTGAGGGAGAGGATAAGCTGTGTGTCGTTGGCAGGGACTACATCACTGTTAAAGATTACCTCAAGGCTTTCTACAATGATTGTTGGGAATTTGTGCTTTGGTTGTGCCTGTAAAGGACAGGAACTGATGTCCTGATAGTGACCCATTCCAAAATGTTTAATTAATGCCACATTTGCAACCTGGAAGAACCCAACTCACTTGAAGACCTGCGGGTGTCACTGATGTGAAGTGAGTGTCGGGTGGGGGAAAGTCAGGTTGGCTCTGACTGCACATCATACACATCTTCGTAGGTCACTCTGCAATCCCAGGTCTAATCTTAGTATTGGGCAAGCTACTGAAACCTCAAGGCAGATGCCTGGTTCTGGCTCACCTCACAGTCCTTTTGGACCCTTGAGCCCAAAAGAAGTTAAGCTGTGGCGTCATACTGCCCCATATTTCTGACCTCATGCACAAGGAATCAACAACAATGTAGTGCCTTTGAAGTAAAATGAGTGAAAGAAAGGGATACCCTTCTAGTAGCCAAATTGCACAGTATGAAAATCTGAGGTCAATCCCAGCTTCCCCACTTGCACAAACTGCATGATCCCAGGCAAATATTTTTGTTCACTCATTCTCCTTTTCCATCCTTGTCACAAATGAGAGTACCTTCAAGTGGATGCGTTCAGGAAGTTTGCTCCACAAAAACCTCTAATGTTTAAACATCTTTAAAGAATCTATGGCTCTTATGGGGTATCCATGACAACTGACTTGTCTCCCATTTCAGGAGTGGTATTGTCTTTAGGACGGCAGAAGGCATGAATATTTTTGCATTTATGTTGTAAAACTATTCCTTTTATTAAATGCCTCTCAATATGGTGATATAAACAGAAGTACTGAGGTGAAAAGCATTCCCACTTACAGAAAATACTCTTTTTTTTAAGTGCATTTATCATATTTGCACATGATTTTTGTTGCATGACTTACATGTCAAATATTTTCAAGTCTTGACTCATGCATAGCCTTTTAGATACAAGCCAGGCCACTGGCTCTATTCTCTCCCTGTTAACATGCTGGCTGGCTCAGCTCTACACAGGCTGTGGCAACAGTGACCTGATGTCATTGTGGGTGCAGACAGCCCAACTGATTGACACAGGTCAAAACCAAATGGGTAATCATTGAGGGGTCCCACTCTGGGGTATACACCCACCCCATATGCCCCTACTTCCCTTAAGCTACATCCCTGGGCACATTGGTGCTTCTAGCCTGAACAGCCCAATGACCCACTGATGGCAAATTGAGAATCTTGCACTGCTTTCAGTGTCATTTCCAGAGCTCTCAACTGTGCCGTCATAAACAAGCATCCACAACCTGAGCTCACCTAGATACCTAAAAGTAACTCATTGCACATTATACATTATTCAAGAGTACCATGTTGCATTGCAAACAACTCCTGAAATACATTAGAAAAAGAAAAATACTCATAGGGAACGTAAAATGATATAAAACATGCAACATATAAATAGAGGCAGCATCCCTGATGTGGATTACCCATAAGGGTTTTTGTAGCTTATGTTGCGTATAGAGTTGAGGACAGGATTAAAGGGCCTGGTAGGAACCTCTTTAAAAGTCAATTTTTAATTACTGCCATGTCTGAGACATGCAGCCCAACCTAACATCCTGCTTGAAGTCATAAATAGGATAAAATAATTTGATCTTGGTAAAGGTGGTAAATGTGTCCCTAACAAATGCAATGGCACTTGGGTGGGAGAAAAGCTGCTGTTGTGGAGGCAAAGTAAAGAATGAGTGGTATGGATCTGTGGCATCAGAGTGAAATTTCACATCAGACATGCACAAAGCAGTCTTGCACTAACAATAAAGCAGGACATGATTATCACTAGGCAACCAGGGACCACAATGAACTGCCTACTAGGGGGGTGCTCCACTCCATATGCCCCCTGAAGATAGGCCTCTGTCTACAAGTTGCTTTCCACTCATTCATCTATCACTTGATATTGCATACAGTTCTGTATGTTCTTTCTGATGCCGTTTGCAAGGTTATCTTTGAGTTCCACAAATGCTTGCTCCTGGGCCATGCACATTGTTTTTATCAATGATGTCATTCCAGATGTTGCAATAATAGTATCAATAATTCATTAAAGCATGTCATGAGTGATGTAACATGTGAGGTCATATGCAGTTCATGGAGAGGGTGCAAGGTACAATTACTTCAGGCAACTATAATTGGTGATTGTCAGTGTGTTTTTTTTAGTTTAAACATTACATTTAACCTGACATTTTCACCTAACTATAATGTAACTTTAACCTTTGCTTTTTCTCTTGGAGTGCCCTATGTCTTTGCACTTTAATTTGTGGCACCACAGTACTGCAGTACTACCTCAAATTTACATGGGGATCCACTGAATGTCACATTAGTACCACAATAATGTGGTGTTGTGAAACAAAATCTTTTTAATTTGACCCCACATGTATCCCTATGGGTCCACCCAACAACTGTGAGGCGGCCTGAATACCCTGCACCCTCATTTCTTATTAGTCCCTAAGTCATCAAATAGCAGCTGCAACTTTCCCTTCAAATTATGGCCAGCCAACTAGACCACATGTTTGGACCTCGAGGTGCCACAGTTATACTGAACGAGTACTGTGGCAGCCAATCTCATTGCATATTTTGAGAGTGCTGTATCTCAGTACTCTATGAAAGTACTGGGAATATGCCACAATGCTATATTTACAAACATTTTGGATTTCAATTTTTCAAAACCAACTGAACAGATTGTCATAGAAAAATCACAAAAATAATGCTTTCTGATCCAGCTATCTACCAAATGTTATATAATTCTATTTAGCTATTTTCCCTCTAACGACACCATGTGTGTTCTGTATTCACAATCCGATGCACCTTGGTGGTCGTGTCTACATTAGTTTAATAATTTATGGCGCTAATGTAGCACTTTACTGAATTAGCAACATAAATGACAGCACTAATGAAGCAAAGCACGGGGAGGCCCATTGATTTCAATGAGAGCATCATCTTAACATTTGCCTTCGGCGGGCATTAATAATGTTGCTAAAAATGGTGCAGTGAACTCTAGTAAATTTCACAGTGCCATTTTTCTGGGCCTCCCTACGTGGGAATGCCCCTTTTGCATACATTATGTTTAGCACAGGCATAATGTGGAGCAAGGGTTCACAAAGTGGTACAATGCTTTTGTTGCGCACTTTGTAAAAATGACATGTGGGAAATGACAAGTTAACGCCACATTTGCATCAAAAAAAGGATGCAAATGTGGTGCAAGATGGTGTTAGGGGTATCATCAATATGCCCCATAGTCTTCCTATCTAAGGCAGGCACACTACCTTTCCCTGTGTTAGCTCTGCAGTCCCACTTCCCTGTCAGAGGATAATGGTTAATCCCGGTTTATGAAATTCTATGACGGCTTTGGGGAAGTCAAGTGCCTCCTCACCTTAGCATGTCAGTCAAAGCAAGTTGTCCCAAGGCCTGGCAGCCCAGTATTTCGTCTTACCTGCTCTCGCTGGAAGGGAGGTTTGGAGTGCCCAAGGCCCTGGCTGCTACGGTAGAGGCACTCTGCCACCTCTGCTGTAAGCCTCCCGGAATTTGGTGGCAGGTCTTGAATCCTCCTGAATTGCTGGGTAGTTGAATAATTGCTCTTCTTCTGCGGGGATTTGGCTTGCTTCTTTTTCACTGCTTCACACTGCTCCAGGATGACAAACCTTTCCCTTCATCACTGCCCCCGGCAGATGGGGTTCATAACAGCGCATGCAGGTATACAGCTCCCTTCAGGTCATGGCATTGCACAGGGCAACGGCCCTCTTCCCATCAGAGCAATGCACAATGGCAACAGTGCTCAATTATCGTAGCCCCCACCTGGCATACAGGGATCATGGGCAGCACACAGGGTTTCGCATTCACTTAGTGCAATTCAGCCAGTGAATGGGCATCTCTTTATTTACCCTCTTCCACATCAAAGGTTAATGCTTTGTCTTTAATTCTTGGTGCATGGGGTTAGAGTGAGGCTACCAAGCAGAAGCCTCAGGAAAGTCAGTGTCAAGTGCATCCTACATTTTTATTATACATGGTGCAACATTAAAACCTATTATATCAAACGCAAAAGAGAGATTTGCCTAGAATCATACAATTTAGTCAAAATGAGAAACTGGAATGGATCTCAGGTTTTCTGCTTTCATATAATTGTTTTATTTATTATAAATGTACAAATGGCACATGTCTTACTTCTAATTAGGGTCAAACCCATGTATGGTTGTTTATGTGGCATAAGATACCTTTTGATTATTTGTGAATTGGTATACTGTATCGGTATCATGTTTTTAGCAATGCATATTTTTAAAAATGTTTCTTCTGTGTGCTTTCTATACAATTGCAGTGAACAGGATTTTAATTCTATTAATTGTGTTTTATATGTTTTTTTCATCCACCCTGAAGAAGACCCATTGATTTTGGGTTGAAATGTGTTGGCTGTGTTTGTCACTCACATTGTGGCCATGATTCCCATCTACATTACAAGAAAAAAATGAACACTATCACTTTGACTATGAATGCGCACCTGTCTATTTGAAGTATTGATTAATTGACTTGGACTTTACATATGGAGCATTTAGCTTCTCTTTGGAAAATGTAAAAGTTGTACTGTTGTTGAAGGAGTCCCTCTCCCTTATATTTGTATATTATTCCTGTGATATTTAGTTTTTTTTACCGTTAACCCAGGTAGTGCAGCACCTGTGTTGTGGAACGAGTTGGAGTGTGGGTACATATTCTATATTTGTTATCAGCTTTTGAGATTTTCATCTAATTTTGCCAAGTTGTTGCCCTGCTATGGTACTAGTGGCCTTGTTTTTGCCTTTCTCACATCTGCCTACTACAGCGATGGTGCAAAGTTTGCAGAGTACTGCAATATATCACAATAATATAGGGTAGCTATGTTGTTATGGTGATCTTAGGTCTGACAGAATTACTTAATCCTGAGTTATGCTATGTATGAGACGAGAGATCATGTGTGGTTACATAGGGCTGACTCCTTCAATTAAAGTGAGTAGGTGAGCCCACGGGTCAGTGTTACTATAAACAAGTAGGTCAAGTAGACTGTCTCCGTGGCAGCGTTTTGGCAGTGTAACATGTCTAGGATATGCAAATTTCTTATTAGTGAGCTTAATCTAGTGTAGATTCTGATTAATGGCCATAGTTTGTAGTGTCTCTCGCTGTTCCTATGTCTCCTCACTTGGGTAGTTTTGTTCCTGGGCTATATCTTCTTGAACGTACTAGCTGGGACTGAAATGTTGGCCCATATTTATACTTTTTGACGCAAACCAGCGCCGGCGCTGGTTTGAGAAATTGTTTTTACCGCCGGCTTACGCCATACCTACGAGCCATGCAAGCGCCTTATTTAAGTAATGACGTTAGCCGGTGCTGCAGACTGGTCTGAGTAAAACAAAAGTCTGAAACCAGGCAGCGCCGTCGTTGGGGAAAATGGGGGTTGTGCGTCAAAAAACTTGTGCAAGGCAGGTTTGAAGCAAAAATCATGCCTCAAACCGGACTTACGACATTTTTTGATGCACAACCTCCATTGAAATGACTCCTGTCTTAGCAAAGACAGGAGTCATGCCCCCTTGCCCAATGGCCATGCCCAGGGGACTTCCTTTAAAATTTATCCTCCATTCTTTGAATGGGTTTTTTGGTTGTACTGATGTCAGGGAGAGCTGTCAGGTTGCCCTGGTGAATGTGATGTAGGCTTGTAGTTATGCCATGTAAAAGAACATGAGAGATGTCTGCTGCTGATGTGGAAGAGACCTTTTGGGCCGCAGCTTGTAATTTGTAAAAATATAAATGCAGAGCCCCAAAATTTTTCCTAGGTTCCCATTGCTGAATGCCAAGGTTGCCATAACCTTTTTCTTTCAGTACATGGTCAGCTGGTGAAAAATGAGCCTCAATCTTCTAAAATGAGTACAGGTGCCAACTGCAGACACATTAAGTGGTGGGTAGGACTGAGTAAGCATACTTTGCATAGGAGACTGGTCTCCCCTCTGGAGAGCACAGGCAGCCAAAACAATCACACCTACATGGAAATTTGCTGCATGTGGAATAATAGCCCTGGTGGAGTAGGCTGGCGGCGGAGTTAGTTTGGTCAGTCCTTGGGCAAAAAAAGCTTTATGCCATCAAAATGCCACATTATTTTAGGCGTAGCTTACAAAAGAGTGAGTCTTCCACATTAACCAGGAGTGTTTGCATGTGTACTTGGAATGTGCTCAAATGTACTCATGATGGACCTGCTAAACATATGTGATAGGTCTTAAGATCTCACGTCCTGTAAAGGCCTCAATTATGATGTCACTTCTTTGTGTGGTATATTTTTTATTGTCATTTTTCAAAACAATATACAGCATACATAAACAGAGAGCGAGCAATAAGCCCTTAACATCTGCATGCATCATACAACTGAAAACCTGAAAGGGCCACAGCAGTGAGATGTCAAACAAATGAAACAATAGAGACAATCAATGGAAGCAAAGCTTTGCGAAAATGTCTGCTATCTGGTAATAATTTCCAAGATATACAACATCTACTGAAATATACCATATGAAGTATCTATGATACAATACCAAAACACCAGATCTCGATGGAGAGATGCGATGATATAGTATAATAGAATAGAATAACATAATGTATTTATGGGAGCAAGTCAGCGTCACCATTTTACAATTATATAAAGTTATGTAATTATCTACCTCACTTCAGGCCTCAAAAGAGGACACATGTATATGTATTCCTAATATAACTAATAGAAAAGCCCTCTCCAACCTGCCCCATCATTAGAGGTTCCGTAACTACAAAGACCTCCAATTCAGTGGTGAAGGAAATGAAAAGGGACATCAAAATGCCATAGGCACATAGCATTGTAGAACCACCAAGCTGTGGACATCTGACTTTAGATGGGACATGATGGCCTATGGGAGCCAAGTAGAGGGGCGAGACGAGTGTCTTTAAATAATGATGTACAATGACATGGATATAGTCATAGTTAAAGGAAATATATCTGACAAGATAGGAATATATACAAAATTAGGCTAAAAAAGGACAAATAAAGAAAACCAGAGTTGTATAAGGAGAAGAAGAAATGGAAGCTAGAGGGGAAAAAAGAGGGAGCGGAGGAAATTATCAAAGAAGGAAACAGAAAAGACAAAGGAAGAAGAAAAGGTAAGGGGAAAACTAGAGAGGACAGAAGCCGAGAACATGTGTAAAATAAAAATTAGCACGACAACGAGAGGAATAATGGCGATATGAAAGATGATGGTAATAATTGTGAAGATGATAATGATAATGATGATGATAGTAATAGTAATAATAAGAAGAATAACTATAGTAATAGTGACCAAGGGAGGGAGGGAAACAGGAGACATGTCTATGGAAGACCAGCGTACAGAAGGGAAGGAGCGAGAGGTATGGAGGAGTGTGTGAAGAGAATGCATGTGCGCACTTAGTGGAGTCCAACACGGAATAAAGAAGGGCAAGAAGGACCGATTTGTACTGAGGTATAATAATAAGGTTAAGATTATCGGAAAGGCGGGGTGCCACTGGGGCATCTGTGACGTGTTTCACATAGGGTATAATCCGGTCACCGGACCAGAGAGAAAGGGCTCCCATGTCTGTAGAAACACATCTGTCTTATCCTGTAGATCATAAAAAAGACGCTCATGGGAGGCAGCCTGATACATTGCAGAGATCTACTCCTTGTGGGAGGGTATAAATGTCGCTTGCCAATATCTGAGGATACATATCTTTGCTGTGGCTAGTGCAGTGTGTAACAAGCGACATTGTGGTCTGGAGAGATCAGGGAGTTCCCTGGTGTCGTGTAGCAGGGGGAGGTGAGGGGTAAGGGAAAGTGGCAAGGGTAGTGTTTCCCTAAGAGTATCCCCCATTGCTCGCCAGAAAGGCTGTATGGCTGAGCAATCATGCAAAATGTGAGGTAAATCGCAGCGCACATGTGGAAATCTCCAGCAGGAGGCATGATGTAGTAACCCCGCAGTACAGAGCTTCTGGGGGGTCCAATACCAATCGTGTAAAGTTTTAAAAAGACTGAGGGGGTCATTCTGACCCTGGCGGCCGGTGGCCGCCAGGGCCACCGACCACGGGAGCACTGCCAACAGGCTGGCGGTGCTCCAACGAGCATTCTGACCCCGGCGGTTCAGCCGCGGTCAGAAGCGGAAAGTCAGCGGTCTCCCGCTGACTTTCCGCTGCTCGTTTGAATCCTCCATGGCTGCGGAGCGCGCTCCGCAGCCATGAGGATTCTGACCCCCCCTACCGCCATCCTGTTCATGGCGGGAAAGCCGCCATGAACAGGATGGCGGTAGGGGGGGGCGCGGGGCCCCCGTAAGAGGGCCCCGCAAAGTATTTCAGTGTCTGCCTTGCAGACACTGAAATACGCGACGGGTGCCACTGCACCCGTCGCACCTTCCCACTCCGCCGGCTCGATTACGAGCCGGAATCCTCGTGGGAAGGGAGTTTTTCCCTGGGCTGGCGGGCGGTCTTTTGGAGACCGCCCGCCAGCCCAGGGAAAAACTCATAATACCCTCCGCGGTCTTCTGACCGCGGAGCGGTATAATGGGGGCGGAATTCTGGCGGGCGGCCTCCGCCGCCCGCCAGAATCAGAATCACCCCCTGAATTTTGAGCGGGCCTTCCGGGCTCCATGGTCTCTAGCTTCAATTATATCCGCCCAGTCCTCCAAATCGTATTCAACCTGTAGGCGCGCCTCCCACTTATTCTTGAGAGAAACCAGAAGGGGGACTGAAAAGAGGTGACTATTTAGAAAGGCTTGTAGGCCTGATACAGCCCCCTTCAGTTTCCCCTATGTTTCCAAGTAATGAAGTATTGGAGATTGAATGAGTCGTCAACGGGGGTTCCCAAGACGACTTATCAGACAGTGCTTGAGCTGTATAAAATGCCATGAGTGGTGATCGGAGAGTCCGAATTCCTCCTTGAGTTCCGAGAACGTCTTCCATCTGTCCCTCATAAGAACTGATCTACTCTTGTGAGAACTTTCAGACCCCAATCCTTACAAAAAATGGTCTTTCCCCCAATGAGGAAACCTTTATTACCCCAGATGATTGCCCTGTTGTGTATGCAGGGATCTACATTCAATAAGCGGTGTGCTTGCCGCCATGCAGTACGCATGGCTCTAATCATAGGATTGTTCATGCGGTGGGAAATCGGACAGGCGTTGTATATAACCTGGAGTCCTGATTCGGCACATGAAAGCAGTCGTTCGATTTCCACCCAATGTGGCAGATCTCGTTTTCCTGGGAGTAAATAGACCATGTGCAATAGGTGTAGTGCCAAGGTGTAATGTTCTACAGAGGGAAGACTCAAACCTCCGTACTCACGTCTGGCAAGTAAGGTGGTTCGGGGCAACCGCGGACGCATAGATCCCCAAACAAATGATCGAAAATGACGATCAATCTCTCGGAGGAGGGATAGGGGTATTCGTAGGGGCAGCATACCTAAGACATATAAGAAACGTGGCAAGGTCACCATTCGCACTGCCTGAACTCTACCCCAAATAGAAAGGCCCAAATGGGTCCATTTCGCAAAATCCCATTTCATACTGCAAATTAAAGGATCCAGGTTGTCTGCCACCATGTTGTCCAAACCTCTGTTGACATCAATGCCCAAATAATGAAGACGTGCCTGTTTCCATTTAACTGGGAGTCCCTGGACTTAAGCACAAACTGTTAATGGAGACAGTGGTAACGCCTCACTTTTGTCCCAATTGATCCGGTAGCCTGAAAGATGTTCAAATTCCACCAGAACAGCTCAAAGAGCTGGAAGAGAAGTGGATATGTCAGTGAGAGTGAGGAGAATTTCATCAGCATACAAATAAATGGTGGATCGGCCGCCTGGGACCGGGATACCGGATATAAGATTGGAATTGCGTATCAGTGCCACTAAGGGCTCCACGGCAAAAAGAAATAATAACGGGGACAGAGGGCAGCCCTAACGTGTCCCCCTACTGATCAAAAAAACATCAGAAAGAAACCCACCACAGTTTACCTGGGCTGTCGGGGAGTCGTAGAGCAAACGTACTCGGTTGATAAAATTCGCCCCTAGACCAAAACAGCGCAATACTTTGAAGAGGTACTACCACTTTATTTGATCGAACGCTTTCTCAACATCAAGTGAAAGGGCAAGGGCCTCCTCCTGCGAGTCCTGGGCAGTCCAAGTAGTGTGGAATAATGTGCGAAGATGATTCCTTGACGAACGGCCCGGAACAAAACCCACTTGAGTATGATGAATTAAAGAAGGGACGACCTTCCTGAGGCGAGATGCCGGAATCCCTTCCAGTATCTTGATATCTCCATTAAGAAGAGATATAGGGCGATAGCTACCGCATGGAAGAGGGTCTTTTCCCGTCTTGGGGAGAACTACTATGGAGGCTTTGTTGGAAACAGGATGTAATGTACCTGTTTGATCAGCCCCTCGAAATGCCTCATACAATGCATCTACAGTATCTGCTCCTGTCCATTTATAGAACTCTGACGTGAATCCGTCTTCACCTGGTGCCTTATGGTAAGAAAGATTGGCCACAGCCTGCTGTATCTCCTCTTTGCTAAAGTCACCCTCTAGGAGTGCTCTACCCTCATCTGAAAGACACGGTATGTTTGCCCTGTCAAGGAAGGCCTCCAGTCATCCAATATCTTCAGTATTTTCCGGTGTATATAGGGTTCGATAAAAACAACCGAACTCCTCCGCAATTGCCTGTGGGTGTGTGATAAACGAACCGTCTGGATTGCGTAAAGCTGGGATGGCCAGGGCCACCTCCCTCTGACGGAGTTGAGCAGCCAGTAGACGACCTGCCTTCTCGCTGTGTTCATAATGATAGCCTTTCAATCTCTGTAAATCATATTCCGCTCACGACGTATAGAGCGAGTTGAGCTCCATTTTAGCTAGCTCCAGACATTGACGAACAGTTGGGGTGGGCGTTCGAGTATATTCTGGGGTGGTCTGAATGACGCAGATTTTCAGTTCGCTCTGTCGGGCCCTCTTTTCGGCATTGGAAATGGCCGCATCTCTTATAAGCTGCCCTCTGATGGTCGCCTTTGCTGCCGCCCACAATAATTGTGGTGAGGAGACAGGACCCCTATTATTCTGGAGATATGTGGCAAGATGAGACCTGAGTTGTTCTTTTCCCTTCAGGGATCGATGTCTGGAGTTTGAGAGATGCCAAGGCTTACGACCAGGCAAGGCCATCCCTAGCTCCAAAGCTAGCAAAATCGGGGAGTGATCAGATTGTGCGGCCGGGAGGATTTCAGACACACGAGCCGATTGCAATAACCGGTGGTTAATTAAAAAGTAGTCTAGCTGGGATTGAGTCCCATGTACCGCAGAGACTAAAGTATATTCGTGGTCCGTTGGGTGTCAGAGGCACCAATGATCCAATAGACCATGGTCTAACAGAACGCCACAGAAAAGGGCCCGGTCCGCATTATTAGCCGCATCCAGACCACTAGAGCGATCTAAGATGGCATCCTGCACTAAATTCCAGTCCTCGCCCAACAAGTATTGGGAGGCCCTAATCTCTGTCAAAGTTCTGTTAAGAGAGAGGAAAAAAGAGTGTTTGGAGCTGATAGGAGCGTAAATGGAACCAATACAAATCGTTGAAGATCCAAGGGTAAGCTGGGCCAATACGTAGCGCCATTCTGGATCGTTCCATGTTTTAACAAGCCTAAACTGGAGAGATCAACGAATAAGTATTGCAACCTCTCATTTCCTCCCCGAACCCTGCGACTCACCATGCACAGCTGGCGCTCCACTATAAAGCACCTTGCCTACCCAATCTCTGCAGAGTTTTTCTGACTCAGATGGAGTGAGGTGAGTTTCCTGTAAAAGAGCAATGTCAGTACTTTTTGATCAAAGAAAAGAGAGGACATTCTGATGCTTGATATAATGAGTCATGCCATGTACGTTCCAAGAGAGAACTGTGAGCGGGGTCGCCGACCCCATTATGTGGCAGTGTATGAGCGCAGCCTTACAAATGGTTGGGGAATTTGCGATCGGTGAGACAATGGATATATGTAAGAGCTAAATATAGCGGATCTCCGCAAACTTGTGTTTTGAAATGGACAATTAAATAAGGCAAAACGGAAGATGAAGAGGAAACCCCTTGGTCACAGAAAAGAAGGAAATGAGAAAGGAGAAGAAAGGGGAGGGGAATGAAAGATAAAACGGGAAACAGAAGGGAAAATAAAATTTAAAAAAAGAACCAGAGCTCCAAGAGGGAAGAAGGGGTAGCTGCAGTGATCGAGAAATGTCCTGTCACGAGAAGTTCTGTTAACCTGCGGGTCAAAACCTGGAAGACCCGCGCACCGGGTGGTCATCGGAGGGAACCAGGATGGGGACAAGGAAATCAATCTTGTTAACTAGTATGATTTCTAAGGGGTCTCCCCTGCAAACAAAACCATGGAATGGCATAAATTTGAGAAAGAGGCTAGGGAAGAGGAGGGGGAGAGAGAGGTACAACCTAATCAATCATACAGACAAGGTGCAATAAAAATAGAACCAGCCATAGTATTAAAGAAACATGTAGCCCATGTCATGTACACCAAAGTCAATAACACCAACGGTCTAAGTCCCCAAACTTCAAGAGGAGGGCAATATATAAGTCCCAGAGTTGAGAAATAAGGACAATTGAAGCAATGTGGCCCATTGGATACCCAGAAGGAGGAACACAATCGCAGGAAGGCCCAGGATGAGGACATAAGGCCTGTACCCTGAGTGGAAGTGAGTGGGACGGGGGAAGGTGGACCTCAATTAACAACCGAAGGTTGAACACATGACATGTACGCAGTGCAATCAATACCATACGTAAAACCTAAACCAAGAGGTACAAACGTTCAACCAGCAGCATCAAAGAACATATGCAAGATTCTAGTAGCAAGAGGGTATATCCGTTGTCACTCCGAGACATGAGCCATGGCCAATCCTCAGGATAGTGTGACATTCACAAGAGAAATGGCCAGATAGCCCAACCAAGAGTAGAGTTCCATCATAACAAATACAGTTAACGCTTGAGGATAAGTCACCAGCCCAACACCAGGAAAGAGGACAATGACATTAATAGCTTATTTTGGCACTTAGCTGTCCGAGGGTTAGGAACCTGTTGCCAAGTAAGAGGTGGGAAGATCTCAGAGCTCTCCTAGGTCCAGCAAAGGAGTGTTCCTCAGGAATTGGTTTTAAGGGGGGAGCGAGACTTGTCCCTGCCCTGATCCTGAGTATGATCAATCACCGCTTGGAGGATGTGGTCGTGACCCTCCCAATCTTTGGATGCGCTATCGTAGATCCTGCCTCTCTTTTGCGAGGCAAGATGCTGTGGTTGAGACAACGAAGAGGAAGCTGCTGATAGATCCTCGTGGGTGGGATTGTCCATGTCGGGGTGCGTAGCGGTGGTGTCCATAGGGTAAGAAGCCAGGCCACTCAGGAAGGCGCTGAGGTCCGCTGGCTCAGTGAAATCCCTGGATTTGCCATTGTAAGTGTCCCACATGCGTGCTGGCTCAAAGAGGCCATCTTTAATATCTATGTTCCAGAGTTGGGGATGAAGGGCCAGAAATGCTTTCCACTTTTCATTTGTTGGTCTGGAGAAATCAACCGCCACCCTGATTTCATGTCCCTCAAGGGAGCATGATCCTTGGGATTTAGCTGCCAAGATGGTCTGACAAGCTTGGTCATGCCGCAGGAAGCATGCAATGATGGGCCGTGGTTTGTCAGGGGTCGCTCTATGGAGAGGACTGATCCTGTGCGCTCTTTGGAACTCTAACGGTGATGAGTACTCCAAACCTGTAAGCTCGGGTAAGAGATTTTTGAGGAAAGTTTTTACATCAGAGCCCTCTTTGTGTTCGGGAATACCAAAAAGGCTTATGTTATCTCTACGGCTCCTATCCTCCAGGTCAGTGACCTTTGCTCGCAGAGATCTCTACTTAGCCTCCTGACCAGATAAGACCGCCACATGTTCTTCTGTGATCATGAGGCGCTGATCCAAGTTATGCATAGTCTCTCGAAAGCCAACTATGTCTGCCCGGATGGAGGAGGAGACTATAGTCATTTCAGAGATTCTGGCGTCCATTGTCTCCAGACAGCGCCCCACCGCAGCAATCTCCTGCAGTATGCGATCCGTCGCCTCCAATGGGGGAGAAGCAGCATGTGATGGCGCAGAACCTGGAGAGGTTCCCTGCATTTCCATGGCTTTAGGTTGCGCCAGGGCCTCAGAGAACAACAGTTGGCGGGAGTGTTTACCAGAAGACTTCCTGCTTGGCATTGCCCCAGGGTATCCAGCAAAAATAAAGTGCCACGTAAGGATGTGCGCAGAGCACTTTGTTAGCACTGTAGCCGTCAGGAAGACTGGTGAGTGTAGTCGACATGAGGTAGCAAACAGACAGAGCAAGTCCGTAATAAGAGATAAGGTCGACGCACGGATCACATCGGTATATAAGAGGCCCGGAGCACCAGGTAGCGCCCACTTTTCCTCATATACCTCTTTCAATGTTCAGTTTAAGAAATCCCTGGTAACGCCGGGTCAATGTCGTTCACCAGTCTAAAGCCAGGACATAGGAGTGGAGAGCAGATGAAGGACAACTGCGTTAAGGAGGCCCGGCAGATCCAATTGATAGGGACCCTGTCACTGTGACATTGTAATCAGACCAATGGTTTTTATCCTGTAAGACGCTCTACGAGGGGCCCAGCCACTCCCTGAAAACAGTGGTCCCTCACCTGAGCACCCAATGCTGGCACTGGCTTTCGTCGAGGAAGCTCCAGAAGGGACAGAATGATGCTGCTCCCTTCCGCACGCTTACTAGAACTGCGCCCGCTCCAAACATCAAAATAGGCCCTCAGTACAGATCTGTGAGGGCCAAGTGACCCCAGTGTGCCATGCAGCACTGGGTGTGTTCGTTGGTGCTTGATTAATGCGTCTCAGGGCTTCCAGGGAGATATGTGAGGCTCCTGGGATTGTGCACATGCGTGACTGACTGCTGTCTACACTTGGCACCCCAGGTGTTCTTTTTAGTCGTTTCTGCCACTTTGCTTTCAATGAATATGAAAGTGCGTCAAAAATTAGATTGAATTGAATTGAATTGAATTATTGGCCGGAAAGGGGTGGGGGCATTTATCCTCTCAACCGCCCTGCATCAGTATGGGCGAAAACGGGTGCCCGCAGCTGCGGGAGGCAGTACTTCTCTCCCGCTCCAACGTTGACGCGCACCCGCCCAACAGAAATTGAGGCCGTGACACAGTGTGCCTCATGAGGACGCACCCGGCCAAACACTGCCAGAGGCCACCGCGGCTGGCGAGTGTCACGGGATGCCTCCTTTCCCTTTCCTTGGCTCCTGTATGGCTCTAGGGATCTTTGAAATAGCGAGGGAGGCTCTCTTCCGGCACCGAGCTCCCTCCACTGGCCCTGATCCAATCCGGCACTTGGAGCTTCATGCTCAGGTGGCCATTCGGATCGGCAGCCAACCCACGCCCCCTATGATGTCACTTTCTGTGCTGCCACATGTGATGTCACGCACCTTGATATTACTTGCATACTGCTTAACTTGATTAGTCCTCCCACTTCATTTTTTAGGACTTGTGCCCTGCCCAAGGTCCACCTAAAAAACACAAGTTTTGCAGCACTGTATTCAAATACTAGCATAAAGCACCCTTAAACAAGGTACCGGTGGCCACATTGCGATATTTACCATCTGGAGGTGGATCCTTCTGGTTAAGGGAATATAGGCGGTGCTAAATTCCCCATGCTGCCTGTTGACACTTTACTTTAGACCAGACCACCAACAGTAATGCACAGGCCTTGATTGTTGCTTGTAACACTTGTTTCTCCCCCAAACACACACACAGACACACAAAAAAAAATCTGTTTTCCTTTTAGTGTTCCTTCAAAAATAATTGTATCATTTAAAAACTTGAACCGTCTTCTTTGAATGATGGTGCTGGTCAGTTTTTCCATAAATATTGTTTACCACAGCCATAAGGTTCCCCAAAATATTTGAAAAGATGAAGACCCCAGCTGAGGACAAAATATAACAAAACTCCAGGAAGGGATCGTTTTGGAGTATGTCATAATTTCAAAAAGAAAATGTGACTGGAAAATACATTTTTGTAGCAAAACGAAATTTCCCGGAGCTCAATATGAGTTTTTGTGACACTCTCCTGATTTGTACTCATCTTTAAATTAACGAGGTACTCTGAGCCACACACTAGAAATTATTATTGCACCTTTAGAAACCACAGAGTTAGAAATGAAAACTTATTGCAAAGTGTAGCGTGCTAAGCCCTGAACATCTACTAGCCAGTTCAGAAATGAAAAGTCCTAAATCGGTTCATCATCTACATTTCTAAAGTCTCTGCCTTATACCTGTAGAAAGAGTGTTTTTATTATCCTCAGGGGCCTGCTCCAAAATGCTTTTATATTAAAAGCACTTTAAATGCAAATTATTATTTTTCTGTTAAATTTGTAACATTCGAGACACGAATGTCTAGGCAAGCAGAAATCCCACATACGACATTATCAATTATATATAAAGAAAGAACCTGTTTACAAACTCCTCTCCTAGAATTGTACCTAGCCCTTGCCTAGCCCTTTCCTCACTAATGCTCTGGTTTTGTCAACACATTTTTTCCAGGCTTCTCAAGGCACTGTTTGTGGGCGTGCTGTTCAATCGAACAGCCAGGACTTAAGGTCCTTATTGAACTGCTTCACTGATGTGGTCTGTCTGAGTTTGAGAGATAGCTATTCCATCTCCGGGCTGTGTGGTAGGAGAAGGGTCTTCCTCCTGCTGTGCTTTCTGGATCTTGGGAATGGCTGCGAGGGCGAGCTGAGAGGAACGGAGTAGTCTCTTGGGTACATAGAAAGCAAGGCGGTGGTTGAGGTATGCCGGACCTATGTTGTGTAGTTCCTTGTAGGTGTGGATCAGGAGTTTGTTTCTGATGCTCTTGTTGACTGTGAGCCAGTGTAGGTCTCTGAGGTGGGAGGAGATGTGGCTGTGTCGGGGGATGTCCAGGATGAGTCTGACTGCTGTCTTCTAGATTCTTTGTAGTCTTGATTATAGTTTCTTAGTGATGCCGGCTTAAAGTGCATTGCCGTATTCCAGTTTGTTGGAGACAAGTGTGTGGGTGACTGTCTTCCTCATGTCAGAGGAGATCCACTTGAAGATCTTTCAAAGGATTCAGAGGGTGTTGAAGCATAATGACAAGACAGTGCTGATTTGAAGAGTCGTGGATACGGAGGAGTCATGGATGATGCCCAGATTGAGTGTGTGGTCTGTGGGAGCAGGGGGCATTTCCAGTGCGGTGGGCCAGCAGGAGCTATTCCAGGTGGAGGGGGTGGAGCCAAGTACAAGGATCTCCTTCTTGTCCGAGTGGAGTTTAAAGCAGCTGGCTTCCATCCAGGCGGCGAATGCTCTCATCCATTGTGGACATTTAATTTGGCCTTAATAGGGTCGTCGGACAGGGAGAGGATCAGTTGGGTATCACTGGTGTAGGAGACAATGTTTAGCCCATGTTGCTTGATGATCATGGCTAGCAGGGCCATGTAGATGTTGAAAAGTGCTGTGCTGAGTGATGATCTTTGGGGCACTCCGCAGCATGTATCCTTGGGTTCTGATGTGAACGGCGGTAGTCTGACACTCTATGTTCTTCTGGTGTGGAAGGACCTGATCCATTCCAGTGCTTGAGCTCAGATGCCGGCGTCATGGAGTCTGGTGCAGAGGGTGGAGTGGGAGACGGAGTCGAATGCCGTGCAGAGGTCGAGGAGGCTGAGTGGGACTGTGCCTCCTTTGTCTAGTATGGTGCGTATGTCGTCGTGGCTGATAGAAGCGCTGTCTCTGTGCTGTGGCTGCTCCTAAATCTGGATTTGAATGGATCTAGGATTAAGTGTCTCAAGAAATTCGGTGAGTTGCTGGTTGACAGCCTTTTCTGTTACTTTGGCTGGGAAAGGGAGCAGAGAGATGGGTTTGTAGCTTTTCAGCTCCCTTGGGTCGGAGGTGGGTTTCTTGAGTACCGGGATGATCTTGGTGTGCTTCCAATCTGATGGGGAGGTGGCGTTCTCAAAAGGTTGGTTGATAGTTTTCCAGAGCTCATGTCCTACTGTGGTGCTGGCCATGCTGAAGATGTGATGAGATCGTTGATCTGAGGGTGCTCCCAAGTGCTCCCAAGTGGATGGAGTTAATGAGCCTTTGGGTGTCCTCTTTGGTGATGGGGTCCAGGAATTTAGGATCTGGTGTGGTGCTGGGTCCATGATGGTATTTGTGGACAGTGCTGGTGGGTTTTTGTTCTTGAAGACTTTGTAAATGCCCTGGATTTTTTAGTGGAAGAAAGTGGTGAGATTGTCGCAGAGGTCTTGGTCTTGGGAGGTGTTATATTCTTATAATGTTATGTCATCGGGATTCCGATCGTCCGATCGTCTCCCAGCAACAGTGGGGTTCTGGAATGTGGGAGAGGAAGAGAAGCGGTTGGAGTGGTGACAGCCGGACCAGGGTCGTATTTACAAATAAACTATACTTAAAGCATCAGAAGAAACTCGTACCGTGTGGTATCTTCAACTTAACAGTGGCGACGAGGGTGAAGCCTGAACCTTGGTTTTTTTTCGGCAAAGAAGCGACCCTGGACCGGTGAAAGCGGCATCAGCTGTGGTGTGGCACGGAGGAAAGGTAACGTCGACGAAAAGGAGACGGAGACAGTGAAACAAAGGCAGAGCCACGAAGGTATGATGCCAAGGGCGGTGACCACGGGATCGGAAGGCGGCGTTGTTTAAACACCGTCCTTATTAAACGGTATGCACGAAAACGCACGCGCGTTCGTGTGCGACTAGAAAGATACGGCTGACGCGTATGGTTGCTCAGCAACATGCTTACAAGGGAATCAACACAGCTGATTGTGCTTGGCAACGTGTGTACGGCAATTTAAAAAAAAAAAAAAAAAAACATATTTATTGCCAAGCAAGCGGATACAATTTAAACTAGTGTCAAGGAGAGAAGGTGTCTACCACCATCAAAGGAAATACAGTGGACTAAATATAAGTATTTTAAAGGCAAACAATATAAGTATTTTACAGGCGAACAATGGCAACACAATCTATATTTCCACCACCAGCGTTTTTAGAACTACCAGGAGAACCTTGTATGACATGGGAGGATTGGAAAGAGGCTTTTGTTACATATTTGGAAGCTATTGGTGGGGAAATGTATGTGGAAAAGAGGAAGCTAGCAATTCTAAAGCATTGTCTAGGAGTGGAAGGAAGAAAAGTATTAAAAACTTTACCATTACAAAGTACACAAGGAGGTGACTCGGATCAAGAGGAGGATGTTTATGAGAGTGCCATGACGGCATTGGAAGAAAACTATGGAAAAAAAAAAAATATATAGTAGTGGAGCGACACAGGTTTTTTTCATACACTCAGAAACCAAGTGAAACAATAGATCAATATGTAAATAGTCTACGTAGATTGGCCATTTCTTGTAAATTCAGAGATTTAAATGATGAGATCATACGGGATCAATTCATCAATAGATTGAAAGACGGGAAAATACAGGAGAAGTTATTAAATTTAAGGAATCCCACCTTGGATAAAACAGTAGAAGTTGCAAGGCATATGGAAAGCACAAATCAATATGTTAAAGAACTCAATACTCAAAATGACAACAAAGAACAGACTGTAGTGGGAGCGGTAGGATACCCTAAGAAAAAGAACACAAATAAATTTGATGAAGGCCAGGGGAAGAGAAAAGAGTGTTTTAGATGTGGAAGTAATAAACATCTAGCAGAAGCAAAGAATTGCCCGGCTATAAATACTAAGGGCCAGATGTAGCAAAGGATTTGCGCGTCGCAAACGGCGAAAATCGCCATTTGCGAGGCGCAAATGCCTCTTTGCTATGTAGAAATGCATATTGCGAGTCGGGACCGACTCGCAATATACATTTCAGAATCGCAAATAGGAAGGGGTATTCCCTTCCTATTTGCGATTCGGAGTGGCATGCAATACCATTTGCGACCGCATATGCGGTCGCAAATGGTATCGCAGTTATCATCCACTTCAAGTGGATGGTAACCCACTCGCAAATTGGAAGGGGTCCCCATGGGACCCCTTCCTCTTTGCGAATGGACCCAAAACAATTTTTTCAGGGCAGGTAGTGGTCCAAGGGACCACTACCTGCCCTGAAAAAATACCGAAACTAAAGGTTTCGTTTTTTTTTTTAAGTGCAGCTCGTTTTCCTTTAAGGAAAACGGGCTACACTTAAAAAAAAAAAACTGCTTTATTGATAAAGCAGTCACGAACATGGAGGTCTGCTGACGACAGCAGGCCTCCATGTTTGCGAGTGCCTAGACTCGCTATGGGGCTGCAATTTGCGACCCACCTCATGAATATTAATGAGGTGGGTCATTGCGACCCCATAGCGAGTCGCAGACGGTGTCTAAGACACCGTTCTGCATTGAAAATTGCGACTTACAATTTGCGAGTCGCTCCGACTCGAAAATTGCAAGTCGCAATTTCCAACTTTGCTACATCTGGCCCTAAGTGTTTTAAGTGTGGGAAAATTGGGCATTTTGCAAGAGTGTGCAGGATGATAGGTGAACACAAATTCAGAAAGGCAGTGAATATAGTAAAGAATAATGGAAAGACGGAATATAGTAATAGTGAAGAAGAAGTAGAAGTGTTATCTGTGGATGATGGAACCACACTGGTGTGTACTCAGCAGGGGCATTGGACCAAAGAATATAATCCACCAGAGTGTGTTATTGAAGTGAACGGAAAACAAACACACATGTGGGCAGATTCGTGTTCACCATTTACACTAATTGATGAACAAGAATGGGGAAATTTGGGAAACAACAAACTTATGCCCGCTGATGTGTCACCGGAAGGGTATGGTGGAGGGAAAATTCCTGGTTTAGGCTATTTTGTGGCAGAATTAAGATTCAAAGGCCGGAAAGTGCGAGCGAAAGTATATGTTGTAAGACAACGACGGTCATTGCTCGGATGGAAGGAGCAACGCGCGTTAAGTGTGGTGTTAGACCCAAATCATCCGGAACAAGTTTTGTTAACAAAAGGAGGTATAGAAGAAAAGTGGGTGATTAAGTTTCCTGAGGTGTTTAAAGACGAACTGGGTTGTCTCAAAAATTTTAAACACCAGATTCTGTTGAAAAAGGATGCAGTACCTAAGGTACATAAGGCACGAGTAGTACCAATATCGCTGAGGAACAAATTAAAGGAAGAACTTCGTAGGTTGTGTGATGAGGGTATAATCGAACCAATAGAAGCGTCCAAGTGGCTGAGTCCAATTGTAATAGCGAAGAAACCTGATGGCAGGATCCGCATGTGCGTGGACTTGAGGGATCTGAACGACAGTATTTTAATTGATCGGTTCCCATTGCCAAGGACACATGAGATGTTAGCCAGCGTGAGAGGAGGGAAGTATTTCACGACGCTGGATTTATCGAGTGCGTATCACCAGGTGTGTCTGGCAGAAGAATCACGACATTTGACATCCTTCATCACAACCGAGGGAGCATTCCAGTTTGTGAGGATGCCTTTTGGCCTGGCATCTGCCTCTGCGGTATTCCAAAGAGTAATGCAAGGAATACTGAACAATGTGCTGAACACGTTGGTGTTCCAAGATGATGTGCTGGTGTGGGGAGAGAGTGAGCAGGCACATGATGAAATACTAGCAGTGGTGTTAAGGAAGTTGCAGGAAGCTGGGCTTACTATAAGCAGGAATAAGTGCAAGTTCGGCGTGGAAGAGGTGGAATACCTTGGACATACGTTAAATCATCAAGGCGTAAAACCTAAGCAGAGGTTTATGAATGCTATAGAGAAAGCTCCAACACCACAGAACAAAGAGCAGCTAAGATCATTCCTGGGATTAGCTGAATATTACATGAAGTTTGTGGAACACTTTGCAGAGAAAGTACATGTGTTAAGAAATTTGATGAAGAAGGGATGCCATTTTCAATGGTCCAAAGAGTGTCAGGAGGCATTTGAAGTAATCAAGGAAGCCATAATTCAAGCCATTACACTTAAACCATACGATCCAGAGGATGAGACGATAATTGTTGCGGATGCTAGTAATTACGGCTTGGGAGCAGCATTATTACAAAAACATAAAGGAAAAGAAAAAGAGGTAGCATTTGCGTCACGAACATTCAAAGGAGCAGAGCCAACTTATTCGACAGTGGAAAAGGAAGCATTAGCATGCTGGTGGAGTGTACAACATTTTCGAACATATGTTTGGGGCACTGTATTTGAATTGAGGACAGATCATAAACCCTTAATAGACATGTTCACTACCAAAGGGGCTGGAAAAGCAACTCCAAGAGTAGCAAAATGGATGTATAGACTACAGGAATACACATTTAGGATGAAATATGTACCGGGCATAAAAAATATTAACGCTGATTGCATGTCAAGACTACCTGTGGATGATGGGGATGAATTTATTGAGGATGAATGGGTGGTGGCAGATATCTCGGAAACTTGGAGGGCCATTAATCAAGAAGAGTGGGTAACTGCTGTTCGGCAGGATGTGTTGCTGAGTAAGATTGTGAAAGCTATACCGAAGATAGGTGAAGTGGAAAAGAAACATATAGATGCTGATATTAGTGAATTTAAGCAGGTGTGGGAAGAATGATCTGTTATGGATGGTGTGCTGAGAAGAGGTGACAGATTGGTGGTACCAGAGGGGTTGAAAGAGAGAGTACTTAAGTTAAAGCATGAAGGACCTGGGGGCATATCTGCAATGAAAAAAAAAGTTCGTGCAGATTACTGGTGGCCGGGTATGGATACATGTGTGGAGAGATATGTAAGGAATTGCGTTGCGTGCTCGTGTAGTGACAAGTCGCATGTGTTGTCGGAAACGAAGATTGATTCGCAAGAAATACCGGTGAGAGCATGGGAGCGGGTAGCTATAGATATATGTGGGCCGTTTGAGTATTTGGGTGGCCAGGAAAGATTTGCCATAGTCATGATAGACTATTACTCAAAGTGGCCGGAGGTGGCATTTGTAAGGGAGGTGAAGACAAGTAATGTTATTGCATTTTGTGAAGAAATATTTAGAAGGGAAGGGTGTCCCGGTGAAATGATTAGTGATAATCGGCCACAATTCACTTCGGGTGAATTTATGAACTTCCTCAAGATTTGGGGAATTAAACATTGTAGGATACCAGTTTATCATCCAAGAGGAAATGGCATGGTTGAAAGGTTTAATCGAGTGTTGGGAGAAAATATTCAACTAGCCTTGTACAACAATTTAGCGTGGAAGTCTCAAATTAGGGACATGCTGTGGAATTACAGAATAACACCACATAGTGTGACAGGCGAGTCTCCATTTTTATTATTGAAGGGAAGGAGGCCATGTACTAGGGCTGTGCCGGCATGAATGAGAAGACATAAAGAAACAGTGGTTAATCATGAACAGGTCAGGGAAAGGGTAAGGACATATCAGCAACAATATGTATCGAGACACAACAGTAATGTTATAAGAGAGCAGAAGAGGTATGAGAAGGGTGTGTGGGTGAGAGTGAAGGTAGGTAATGCGGCAAGGAAAGGGGAATCCAAGCTGTCGGAGCCGAGGAGTGTGTTAGACGTAAAAGGAAATTGCGTTAAGTTATCGGATGGTAATTGGTGGAATACAAGGAGGGTAGTGAAGTGTTCGGAGGTGGAAATAAATGAATGGTTTAAGAAGGAGAATGGAAGGGATGGTTTCATGGGAAAAGAAAGGAATGAAACACAATTGGGTAACATGGATAATGAGGCACGTTCGGAGAAGGAAAAAAACGTGTACAAAAGATCAAGTGTTAGAGTGAAGGAGCCGTCAAGGTTACTTAAGTATTTTGTGTGCAGTTAGTGTGATGTAGTTGGAATATAGTTGATATATTTTGCTTTAAAAAAAATAAAAAAATAAAAATAATAATTTGATAAATTAATAATAATTTGTTCATGTATATATTAGCATTAGTCTTGTTAGTGAAAGTTAACATATTTATTATAGGATTGGGGATGTGTTATATTCTTATGGGGTTATGTCATCGGGATTCCGATCGTCCGATCGTCTCCCAGCAACAGTGGGGTTCTGGAATGTGGGAGAGGAAGAGAAGCGGTTGGAGTGGTGACAGCCGGACCAGGGTCGTATTTACAAATAAACTATACTTAAAACATCAGAAGAAACTCGTACCGTGTGGTATCTTCAACTTAACAGGAGGGAGGGATGGATGAGGTGCCTGCCCTGGGGTCATGAACTCTTAGACGATGGTAAAGAGCTCTTTGCTGTTGTGAGCTTTGGTACTGAGGCATTCTTGAATGGCGTCTTCTTGGGCAGCTCTGATGATCTGGTGGTGTGTGGTGACTTCGTTCTAGTAGGCTATGCAGTCTTTGGTTGATTTGCTGTTCCTCCATTTCCATTCCAGTCATCTGCAGGAGTGTTTGGTCTCTTGTAGGTCTGTCGTGAACCATTTAGATGTTTTGCTATGTCAGTTTCCTGCTAGTTTCTTGAGTGGGGATGCCCTTCTGACGCATTCCGATAACCAACGGTGTAGATTGCGTACAGCTTTATTAGCGTCCGCTGCGTCCGATTGGGGGGAGTGGCTGAGAGCGTTGGTGAGTTGAGCTTCTGTAACTTTGCCCCAGCTTCTGCTGAAGGAGGAAGGGGGGCATGGTGATGTGCAGTGTTCTGTGTGAAGGCAAAGTGGATGGATTTGTGGTAAGGTGTGAGAGATGGTGATCAATAAAATAAACTAAGTATAACTCAATTGAAATGTAAAAGGATGACTGATGGGGTAGAGGAAACTCAGGTGCAGATAGCAGGAGGTGCGTCCCAAAACATCCTTACAGAGTTGTGCAAAACACTCCTTTCCAGAAAACCCCTTTTTAGATGTGTGCAATCTGGAAATCACGGCTTATTTCGCCCAGAGCAACACACAGGGTTTTAATAGCTGCAGTCACTGTCACATAAAGAGGGCTATTAGATAGAGCAGTTTGATGTAACTTGGCAATATTATTGCAATAAGAAAAAATCCGCCTACAATTTTCCTTTTCATAACTTTTACAAAATATTATATTGTGCACCCATGGTCTCTCAACCAAACAAACGATAGGGCATTTTATTATATCGTCATTTTCTATAATATTACATTATTTAAACATTAACGTCAGTCTTTCTTAAGCATTTTCATTCTCTTGAGATCCATAATAGAGCAACGTTCATCTAGAATGTACCGTTCTTCGGGCATAAGGAGGCCTTTATAAGGTCGAAACAGTGACCAGGGTCATTTTCTAATTCTACTGTGTTCAGATTGACAGTTCCTTTAGAAAAAAAATCCACTGAAGTCTTATAAGAGTGGAGGCACGCAGCACAATTTATTAATTTAGATTATGAAATATTCAAAACTCTTGTCCCTGCCAAAGCTTGAGGGGCAGAGGACTCCTTCATTATAATTCTTTATATAAATCACAATGATTTAATTTCAAATAGAGGTTTTGAAATTAAATGAGTCTTTCAACACAAATGACCCCGTTGCAGATAAAGATATTGTCTGCTAAAGTCACGTGATCTTGGAACAAAACAACGCCTTCAATTAACAGAATTTAATTCAATGTTTTCTAAATAATTAAAATATTAGGTTAATGGATCTTCTGAGACTCAGGGCTTTTTCCATGAGCTGTCATTTACATCCCTTTGTTTTGTTATCAAGATAGATTTTATGAGACCTTCAGTCGAGTTGAAAACAATATTTGGCATGCAATTACTTTATTAAATTCAAATTCTCATACAGCCTTTCCTGCTGCATGGAACAATCGCCACAATAAACTTGGTATAGTTTAGGAAAATGAAGATCACAATAAGACATACAACCTGATTACATGTATGTAAACCTAGCTAAATGGCCGCTGAGCTCCGTACATTATCAAAGACAAGCATTGTGATGTACTGTATTCAATGGTTTCCCCGTTTGGCGAGGCACTGATAGGATCCTGATTAATGCAAGGGTGTCGTCCCAGACCTTGAGTTCACAGACAGAAAAGTCCTTCTGTCACGTTTTTTTTTAATTTCACTTTTTTACTTTTGTGTAGAAGAAGTGGACAAATTATGATAAAGGCAATACTATACCTTATTTAAAGGTATTACTAACGTGCTCACAAAAACACAAGTGCACACCTTGTCGTGTTTACCTCTAAAATACAGGCTGCAATTACCAGAATGCCATAAATACCACTATCATAGTTAACAATTGGTATTAAGTTGGTAATATTGTCTGTAAATAGCAGCCCTAAACTATCGAATACCATTCACAAAATGAGGGCAAATTTCCATTGTCAATCCATTCAATATTTATAATCACTAAAGCACTAGGGGCCAGATGTATCAAACATTTTTGTGATCTCAAATGCATTTTGGTATATATCAAGTACAATTTGTGATTCGGTAACTTAGGAAGAGGCATGTCAAGAGCATCCCTTCCTAATACCAAATCGCAGAGGTATGTATGGTTGTTTTGTGACCGTGATTGGTGAATTTATACGAAAACATTTTTTAAGGAGAGACATTGCTACTACTGCCTACTCTTTAAAAATGAAAAGAAAACATTTCATTTTTCTTTTTTAAACTCATCCTGTTTTCCTTTAAGGAAAACAGGCTGCATTTAAAAAAAAAGATTGCTTTATTTCAAAGCAATCACAGAAGTGGTGGTCTGCTGAGCCCAGCAGGCCATCATCCCTGTGATTGTATCCATTTGCAATGGGTCACAAATTGCGACTTACCTCATGAATATTAATGATGTAGGTCCATTTGCGAGCCCTTGGAAATCACTATATGAAACTCCTGGAGTTTAATACATTCCAATAGTGATTACTTAATCGCAATTTGCAAAAAAATCACAATATTGTAATCACTATTGGAATTAATGGTACATCTGGCACTTCTCTTTTAGCCATTAGTTGTTATTGGCTGGTCAAGTGAAACGTGGCAAATAACTCAGTAGAGTTAGCGTGCTGCCAGGCCAGGCAACCACTTTTAAAAACCTGTAATGTCCAACCTAACTGCATGATGGACCTCGTTGACTTTGTCTGTGATGTAAAAATGAATTGTCATTCTGAATAATGTCTATTGCAGAAGACCCAATGTTATTTAGGGTGCAGATACGGTTGGACAAGGTATTCATGCCATTATCAACAATGATTAAAGCCTTTCCCATGTTTTCTTTGTAAATCTGCGGTAAACGTGCAGCAGCTTCCATCTGGGAAAGCTTCCAGATCTCATTATATATGGCATACAGAAAACATTTTGAGCGTGGCTTTCTAGGACCTAGTAAGAAATTTTGTAAGTCAACTCCCTCTGAAAAAAGACTAGGGTGTTCTTTGATAGCTGATAAAGTGAAGGAACGTAACCATTGTTGGCAAAGCTTACCCACACTATACACTGTCCTGATACCTGAGTGCTGAGTCGTGACATAGAGATGGTCCGGTCGGCTTGGCCTGAAACCCCCTGATGAATTAATAAAATGTGCCTGACAACCATTTGTGTCCACTGGCCACAATAACCAGCTACCGGAATGTGAAAATGAGGAATTAAAGGTACCATTCTGAAGAAGGGAGCTGTCCTTCAGTGACATTTAAAGAGATTCATCAATTGTTAAATTTAGTTGGTGTGGGGATACTGGGAACAGTTGGTTCTTATATCTTTGCTAAGGCTCGGCAAGTTGTTTGCTGGACAGTTTCATTCAAAAATATCATTTGTGCAAGAAGAAGGCATGCCCTAAATAAAGCTTCCCTACCCTGTATCTGGCAGTCTTTTGTCCCCCATACACTTTTTAAATCAATCTTGTTTTTCCGAAACTCATAGCCTTTAACAACAAGCTGGGAAACAAATGAATCTGAATAAATACATTTTGTATGGGTTAGCAATATTTTTCTCAATTTTGAAGGAGGCAACTTAAAAAATCCTGCATTTTTAGCTTTGTAGCCAGTAAAATATGCAAACTTTTATAAGTATGTTTTGTTGAACAACTCTCCCATATTGTATAATTAAAAACTGATCTAGGGGCACCAGCTCGGTGCAGAAATCAATGCCCGTAATGGTGATAACAGAACATTTCCCCATAATTAGCTGTGTTCATGAAAGCATCTTCACTTTCAAAATACTGTGTAATATTCAAGATCAGAAACATATAATCAACTGTTTTAACATCCCAATCATCAGAAACAACCACAGGTGTAATAACAGCACTCATAGAAACTTTAAACACATAAAGAATTTAAATAATCTCAGTCAGGCCAAATATATTGAATGGAACCTTATTACAAAAAATACCATCTGGAACCAGAACAGCAGAAATGTTCTCAAGGGACAAGTCTCTTTGGACCTTATGGTAAGAAAGGTAGAGTGTCAGATCCTTTCCCACCATTCCAACAGCAGAACATTCAGGAAACTAATGACCATTTATCAATAGAAAAAAAAACAATGTCAAAACCAATCCAGAGTAGAAAGGCAATCAATGTCAATAGTATCCATAGATAATACCATGGATGAACCATGGGTGAACCAGGTCATTATTTTTAAGCCAGTCATACAGCTTACATGCCTTTGATACTGGTGTAGTTGCAGAAGAAGAAGAATTTGATGAAAAGTTGTCTATGCTGATGAAGTAACCAGAAGCAGTCTGCAAAAACAGGAGCCAGTGGAGAACCTTTAGATGGACCCAATGCTTGCAGTTTATAATAAACAATGTCATCCATTTTTGTTTAATTGGAATAGTATAGATACACAGTTTGGGTATTTCTTGTCAATGAAGTGTTGACAGAAGCTCATTCTCCACCCTCCCCAAGCTCAGGGAGACAAATATAGCATTGATACTTGCAGAAGTATTCTTGAATGTTTGAAGAGGTATTTCCTGTGGAGTAGTGAGAGGGGACGGAAACTACCCAGGAACCCTTATGGTCTACTGTGCAGGATCAGACACATGGTCCAAGAGTCTTTGAAACAAAGCGTTTTTATTTGGAACCAGGCAATGGTGGTAGAAAAACAATTCTGATATTGTGTATTCCCAGGACTGGAGCCAGTGCTCTATAGGATGGGCCAAACTCCTTTTTGACAGCAATTTTTGTCAAACCAGATCCCCAACTTTAGGAAACCAGCCAATTGATGTTGTTGGCAAATATCTCATTCCCAAGTTGGGGGAATAGGCAGATGAGTTTTCATCACTGAATTGCTGCAATTCCTGCAAAACAGCGACATGTTAATTTATGACAAACAATGTTTCTGCCACCACTGCAACACAGTCCTCAAGATCGGGGACATACATAGATATCCCAAATAGGACTTCATGATGGGTGCATCCTTCCAAGGACCTTCTCTGCAGATTATTTGATGCACTCTGGACCCCCATATAGGTGAAGAAGCTAACTAAGGCCAGAACTTAATACCATTGTTGTTAAGGATTGCTTTAAGTCTCAGTTCTTCCCCTTCACAACTGAATTACCCTCTTAATGGTAGGGGGAGGAGTAATGGAGCTGAACACATATCGTTCCCATGGTTTCCCTGAATCCCTGCAAGGCAAAAATAGGTCCCTGGACCGAGTGGAATAATGCAGCCTCATATGTCCAGAAAAAAGACTTACAAATCAATAATAACAGTTCAGGCATCAGGCAACCATTGTGGCCATACCTACAGGAATCTAGAACACAAGTCCACAGTGACTAAAATATATTTGTATGCACCATCAGGATATAAGCGACCGCAATGATCCAGGTACAAAGTAGTGATTTATGGGACACTAGGGGTAGTGTCTATAATTAAAGGTGAACCTTTTAATTTTTGGCAAATGTCACAGCATAAGACATACTGTTTGGTATGATTGTATAGACATGGACACAAATAGCATTTTTGTAGCAGGGAAATAGTAGCTGCCACTCCTGCATGGTCAGGTGCAACAAACTTGTGCACTTATCTAATGAGATCTAATCTCTGAGTTTGGTTGGGTATCACTTGATCTCCCACCCCAGTAAGTGTTGTAAATGCAATGTTTTAGACACTGTTATGGTAGGAATATTTCTCTGGGCATGCTTTTGGTAGAAGCTTGCTGTCAGCCGAAGCTTTCACAGCAGCCAGCGTCTCATCATCTATTCTTATATGAGAATGAATTACTGCAGCAACAGAAGCCGTAGCTACTCCATTTTTGGCAGCTTCATCAGCCAAAAAGTTTCCTACAACATGTATTATCTTTAAGATCAGCTACCGTCCCCCATATGTTTTTGTGTTTGTTGGTGTTCACTTGGGAGCCCCTGAACCTGTTCAGGTGCCAGTGATGTAAGTAATCATTCTAGGACTACACACTATAACCTGAAAAACACACAATCGGTGTTGGATGTTCAGGATACGTATGCTACAGTGCCAGGACCAGAGCTTTAAGTTCAGCAATCTGAGCTGTGCAGTCTACTAGGGTCTGTGTGTAAGTATTTTGAAGGTGGAATGTACCATCCCTCATTAACCCACTAACAGCTGCACAAGCAGAGGAGTTTTGGTGTTTGGTACCTACAGCTGGCTGTGCTGAACAATCAGTATAAATGATGACTCAAATTGGTTGACAGGAAAGATGTTAGTGGGTGGAGGGTATTTAATTTCATATTGGAGGAATTTTTGAGTCGGTAGTTTTGGGTTGAAAACATAATCAACATCAGTGGCAGTCAGTGAGGTTGCCCATTGAATACAATGAGGATATAATGCCTTAGCATTTGAAATGTTAGCTTTCGTTACCACCTCAAGGGCAGGCACAGGGAAAACAACAATAATGCATATCCCTGGGCAAGTAACCTCTCCTTAATGACAGCCATCTCAACAGGAGTCAGTATTTTTTCTGTTGGCGCATAATGTTGTTCTGCATTGGAGTACAAATGTGATTTCTTTGCTATTGGTACCATGTCGCCCTCGTTGAATGTGACATAGATAAACCCGATAGTTCCAGCAATTTTTCTGATGACCAAATATGTTTTATTATCACATGTGTGTAAGTATTGTGCTTCTAGCATATCTTGTTGCAGCTCTCTGCGAATGCGTGTGTGTTCTGGTGTCCAATGTTTACTTGAAAGGTCAGGATGAATCAGAACATAAGGACGTTTTATGCTTTGTGCATTATATGAAATGTATGTTTTGCCAAAGTTGAAGAAACCCAGCAGTGACTGTAGTTTCTTGATGGCGTTTGGAGGTAATAATTGAGCTAATTTTTCTAGAAAGTGTGGGGACAAGCTCTTGCCTTCATCTAATAATTTGTATCTTAGAATGGAACCCTGAAAAAATAAATTTTTGTTTAAAAAAAAAAGAAATTCTAGCCTTGGGAGGCGAACAATAAGACAATGCAATCCAATCTGGTTAAATGTATATTGAGGTTGTCATATGTGGGACAAATGCCATCCACAGAGGACAACTCCTTTGGGTCAATATCATGTAATAATGATGCTCCTGGGGCAGAAAACATATGAAAGAGATATACTGTTTTCTGTACATAAACCTTAAGGCATTTGCCCACACATAAATTGGGTTGATTGGGAAAAAAGGTTAAAAACAGAAATCAAATTAGTTTTTGAAAGTTTTCTAATGTTGAAAAGAATACCTGTGGGAGTGAACTGTCCAAAGCTTTTACATTGGATACTTGTTTCATGGAGATTAAACAGAAAGAGAACTATTGTCTGGAGAAGAAATGAACAATTGTAAAACCAGATTAGCATCCATTAATTCACTGTATTTTAGAATAGGAGGGCTAGAAAATGTTACCCCCTTTAATGGAGGACCTATGTGTGCATGTATTTCAAATGGTTTTCTATTGATGAAGGGGTGATTCATTGAAACTGCAGAGCGATAAAGTTTTACCATACGGGATGTCATACCTTCGCTTGCTAGGCAGTTTGCAATGAAAGGGCTGTCTGTTGAAAAGGGTATAACATATTTCCCCAAGCACTAGCTATCCCAAAGAGACCAGGCAGATATGTAAGCCTTGGTAGTGCCCGGGCCCATGATTTGTTGATACTGCTTACAGCTTCTGTTTAAATGCCTGGATAAGATTGTGAGCATCTGAACCCTCCACACTGTTAGGAAGAGTGTATTGTTCAGAATTAAGGGATGTGCCATTCATAGGTTACAGAGGAATTAGCATTTCCCAAAAGACAGAAAGCTCTTTGTATTCACATGGTTAATTCTTCAGCATCAATGTCAGCTGATGATCACGGTGGGTTCTGAGCGGAAAGGTGGGAGGTAGACTCTTTGGGAGCGGTTGGAGAGGAAGGAGGTGATCCAGTCCAGAGCCTGTCCTTGGATCCCGGTGGAGCGAAGGCGAGATATTAGAGTTCGGTGGCAGACGGTGTCGAAGGCAGCCGAAAGGTTGAGGAGGATGAGGGCGACTGTTTTTCCATTGTCCATCAGAGTTCTGATATCATCTGTGACTGAGATGAGGGCGGTTTCTGTGCTGTGATTGGCTCGGAATCCGGACTGAGGGGGTTGAGTAGGTTGTTGTCTTCAAGGAAGTTGGTAAGTTGCTTGTTGACGGTCTTCTCTATGACTTTGGCAGGGAAGGGGAGGAGCGAGATTGGGCGGAAGTTCTTCAGGTCGCTGGGGTCCGCCGTAGGTTTCTTCAGTAGGGCGTTGACTTCTGCGTGTTTCCAGCTCTCTGTGAAGGTGGCAGAAGCAAATGAGCTGTTGATGATGGTCTGGAGATGCGGGGCGATGATGTCGTCAGCCTTGTTGAAGATGAAGTGTGGGCAGGGGTCCAAGGGGGCACCGGAATGGATGGAGTTCATGGTGGCTTTGGTCTCTTCCGTGTTGATGTGAGTCCAGGCGTTGAGGGTGATGGCTGGGGTTGTAGGTTCTGTGGTGGTTGGCTGGGTCTGGTGTCCGAAGCTGTCGTGTAGGTCGGTGATCTTACGATGGAAGAAGGTGGCGAGGGAGTTGCAGAGGTCTTGTGAGGACGTGATGCCGTTGGCGTTAGGGTTGGAGAGCTCTTTGACAATGTTGAAGAGTTCTTTGCTGTTGTGAGTGTTCTTGTCCAGTCTGTCTGTGAAGGAATTTCGTTTGGTGGCGTGGATCAGTTGGTGGTGTTCGTGGGTAGCATTCTTGAGGGCAGACATGTTATCTGCAGTGTGGTCCTTGCGCCAGGCTTTCTCGAGGGTGCGGCAGTTTTTTTTAGATTCCTTGAGGGTGTCTGTGAACCACAGAGGTTTTTTGGTGTTGGTCTGTCTTGGGAGGCGTCTGAGGGGAGCGAAGTTGTCTGCGCAGTTGGTGATCCAATGCGTGAGGCTGAGGGCTGCGTCGTTAGGGTCAGTGGAGAAGGTGGGTTGGTTGTCGCTGAGAGTAGAGAGAAGCTGTTCCGCGGGGACTTTGTTCCAATGTCGGTGTGGGATGGATTGTGTGCGGAGGTGGCGAGTCTCGCGTCGGAAGGTGAAGTGGACACATCTGTGACAGTCCAGTGTATTACAGAGGAGTGGCTGAAGGATACGTGGTTGCTGGCAGGGAAGATGGGGTCGAGCGTGTGTCCGGCGATGTGGGTGGGGGTGTTCACCAGTTGCTTGAGACCGAGGTTGGCGAGGTTGTCAAGCAGGGCGGTGGTGTTGGGGTCGTTGTTCTGTTCCAGGTGGAAGTTGAGGTCACCGAGGAGGATGTAGTCCGGCGAGGCAAGGGCGTGCGGGGAGATGAAGTCTACGGACGTACGTCAATGTCAAAAATATGTGCCAAAAGACCAACAATGTCCAGCAACTTGTCTTAACAAGGGGACCAGAACAAAGGTAAAATATGAGAGTCAATAGAAGGAGTAGAGGTGATATGGTGAGTTAAAGAAGATCTTGGGCATTCAGAGTGTAACTTTGCCCTAGCCTGTGTATCCAAAATTAAATAACGTTTGGCAGAAATATATTTACCTACATGATCCGAGGGAAGCCACTCTGTAGAATTAGGGTGGTGGATGAGTTTGGGGTGGAACATGGGATGGCCAGAAGTGTCTAAACCTGCTTTGGAAGGAAGAGGGTCATGAGTAGGTGATGCTGTTAACTTTTCCTTCTTTGCCTGAGGGCCAGAACAGAAGTCTGAATCATTCCCTGTTGTCAGTATCCAGATTCTCCATGTGGTCAGCTGTATCCTGGATGCTGGAGATAATAATTTTAGTATTGCTGTTCTCTAAATTCTTTGTTTTATTTTTGCGTTTAGAACCAGAAGAATTTGCTTCCTCAACAGGAGGCCCTGGTGGAACCTCGTCTTCAAACCCATGTGAAAATTGCTCACCAGTCAATAGCGCAGAAGTATTTTTTTAATCATAAACATTTATAAAGCGCGCTACTCACCTGTGAGGGTCTCAAGGCGCTAGGGGGATGGGGTTACTGCTGCTCAAAGAGCCGGGTCTTGAGTTGCCTCCGGAATGCGAGGTGCTCCTGGGTGGTCCTGAGGTTGGTGGGGAGGGAATTCCATGTCTTGGCCGCCAGGTAGGAGAAGGATTTCCCACCTGGCGTGGTGCGGCGGATGCGAGGGACGGCGGCGAGAGCGAGGTTGGCGGAGTGAAGTTGACGGGTGGGTGTGTAGAAACTGAGGCGACGGTTGAGGTATTCGGGTCTCTTGTTGTCGAGGGCTTTGTGTGCGTGGGTGAGGAGTAGGAAGGTGATCCTTTTGTTGACGGGAAGCCAGTGCAGTTGTCTCATGTGGGTGGAGATGTGGCTGTTGCGGGGTATGTCGAGGACGAGGCGGGCGGAGGCGTTTTGAATTCGCTGCAGACGTTTCTGGAGTTTAGCGGTGGTTCCTGCGTATAGGGTGTTGCCGTAGTCCAGGCGGCTCGTGACGAGGGCGTGGGTCACGGTCTTTCTGGTGTCGGCGGGGATCCAACAGAAGATCTTTCGGAGCATGCAGAGGGTAAGGAAGCAGGAGGATGATACGGTGTTTACTTTTTTGGTCATGGTGAGCAGTGGGTCCAGGATGAATCCGAGGTTGCGTGCGTGGTCTGAGGGGGTTGGTGCGGTGCCAAGGGCCGTGGGCCACCAGGAGTCGTCCCAGGCAGACGGGGTGTTTCCGAGGATGAGGACTTCCGTTTTGTCTGAGTTCAGTTTCAGATGGCTGAGTTTCATCCATTCTGCGACATCTTTCATTCCATCTTGCAGGTTGGTCATGGCGCTGGTGGGGTCCTTGGTGAGGGAAAGTATCAGCTGAGTGTCGTCGGCGTAGGAGGTGATGTTGATGTTGTGTTTGCGTACGATGTCAGCGAGAGGGCTCATGTAGACATTGAAGAGAGTCGGGCTGAGCGAGGAGCATTGTGGGACGCCGCAGATGATCTCGGTGGGGTCTCAGCGGAAAGGTGGGAGGTAGACTCTTTGGGAGCGGTTGGAGAGGAAGGAGGTGATCCAGTCCAGGGCCTGTCGTTGGATCCCGTGGAGCAAAGGCGGGATATTAGAGTTTGGTGGGAGACGGTGTCGAAGGCAGCCGAAAGGTTGAGGAGGATGAGGGCGAATGTTTCTCCATAGTCCATCAGAGTTCTGATGTCATCTGTGACTCAGATGAGGGCGGTTTCTGTGCTGTGATTGGCTCGGAATCCGGACTGAGAGGGGTCGAGTAGGTTGTTGTCTTCAAGGAAGTTGGTAAGTTGCTTGTTGACGGTCTTCTCTATGACTTTGGCAGGGAAGGGGAGGAGCGAGATGGGGCGGAAGTTCTTCAGGTCGCTGGGGTCCGCCGTAGGTTTCTTCAGTAGGGCGTTGACTTCTGCGTGTTTCCAGCTCTCGGTGAAGGTGGCAGAAGCAAATGAGCTGTTGATGATGGTCTGGAGATGCGGGGCGATGATGTTGTCAGCCTTGTTGAAGATGAAGTGTGGGCAGGGGTCCAAGGGGGCACCGGAATGGATGGAGTTCATGGTGGCTTTGGTCTCTTCCGTGTTGATGTGAGTCCAGGAGTTGAGGGTGATGGCTGGGGTTGTAGGTTCTGTGGTGGTTGGCTGGGTCTGGTGTCCGAAGCTGTCGTGTAGGTCGGGGATCTTACGATGGAAGAAGGTGGCGAGGGAGTTGCAGAGGTCTTGTGAGGACGTGATGGCGTTGGCATTGGCGTTAGGGTTGGAGAGTTCTTTGACAATGTCGAAGAGTTCTTTGCTGTTGTGAGTGTTCTTGTCCAGTCTGTCTGTGAAGGTATTTCTTTTGGTGGCGCGGATCAGTTGGTGGGGTTCGCGGGTAGCGTTCTTGAGGGCAGACATGTTATCTGCAGTGTGGTCCTTGCGCCGGGCTTTCTCGAGGGTGCAGCAGGTTTTTTTAGATTCCTTGAGGGTGTCTGTGAACCAGAGAGGTTTTTTGGTGTTGGTCTGTCTTGGGAGGCGTCTGAGGGGAGCGAAGTTGTCTGCGCAGTTGGTGATCCAATGTGTGAGGCTGAGGGCTGCGTCGTTAGGGTCGGTGGAGAAGGTGGGTTGGTTGTCGCTGAGAGTGGAGAGAAGCTGTTCCGCGGGGATTTTGTTCCAATGTCACCGTGGGATGGATTGTGTGCGGAGGTGGCGAGTCTCGCGTCGGAAGGTGAAGTGGACACATCTGTGGTTGGTCCAGTGTACTACGGAGGAGTGGCTGAAGGATACGTGGTTGCTGGCAGAGAAGATGGGGTCGAGCGTGTGTCCGGCGATGTGGGTGGGGGTGTTCACCAGTTGCTTGAGACCGAGGTTGGCGATGTTGTCAAGCAGGGTTGTGGTGTTGGGGTCGTTGTTCTGTTCCAGGTGGAAGTTGAGGTCACCGAGGAGGATGTAGTCCGGCGAGGCAAGGGCGTGCGGGGAGATGAAGTCAGTGATAGAGTCGCTGAAGAGGGCGCGTGTTCCAGGGGGTCTGTAGATGAGAGTTCCTCTGAGGATGGTCCTGGGGTCGGTTTGGATCTGGAAGTGCAGGTGTTCGGCGGCGAGGGTTGTGTCTTCGGTGGAGGTGGTGACGTTGATGGATTCCTTGAAGACGATGGCGATTCCTCCCCCTACTTGGTTGGTGCGGTCTCTCCTGGAGATCTTGTAGCCGTTGGGGATGGCTATGGCGATGTCGGGGGCCGAAGAGGCTTTCATCCAGGTCTCAGTGATGAAGGCGACGTCCGGTGCGGTGGAGTCCAGGAGGTCCCATAGTTCAACGGCGTGCTTGTGGACAAAGCGTGCGTTGATCAGGATGCATTTGAGGTGGTTGTTGGCGCGTTGGCTGGCGGACGGGGTGGTTTCGTGGTGGAAGGTGAGTTTGCAGGTGAGGCATGCGAAGGGTCCATGGGTGCGTTTAGGGTTGGTTTGGAAGCAGATACTGGAGCGCCCCGGGTTGAGGGCGTGGAGGGTGTTGGGGTCGTAGCGGTGCTGTGGGGATTGGGAGTTCTGTGGGCCAGGGGTCGTGGCGCTGGGCGCGGTCCAGGCGCGGACGGGCGCAGACGGGCTTGCCTTTGGCGTGCCTTTGGCGCGCCAGCGGCACAGCCGTGCAGCGGCCGCCATAAGAGGGAGGAGGGGTCAGCTGGGGGCGGGGGACGGGAGGGGGGCGACGAATGGGAGCGGGGGGGCGGGGCCGAGCAGGAGGTGGCGGCGGGAAAGCGGAGGGTGGTGGGGTCAGGTAGAGGGGAGGGGAGAAAAGATAGGTGAGGAGGGGTTCCAGAGGTGGAGGGGAGTAAGGAAGAACAGAAGAGGAGAAGAGTCAAGAAGAAGAGTAAAGAAGAAGGGAAGAGTCAAGAACCGAAGAGGGAAGAATCAAGAAGAAGAATAAAGAAGAGGAGAAAAGTCAAGAAGAAGAGTAAAGAAGTCAGGCAGAAGAGGAGAGACCTGAGAAGCAGAGGGGAAGCATCCAGAAGATGAGGAGAGGCCACAGAGGAAGAGAAGGAACACGCAGAGAAAAGTACAGAGGAGGAAAAAGAACACGCAGGTCGGGATGCAGAGGAGAAAGAAGACAGATGAAGAACACAGATGAAGAACACAGATGAAGATAGAAGAAAGGACACGCAGGTCGCGGTGCAGAGGAGAAAGAAGAAACACAGATGAAGAACACAGATGAAGAAAGAAGCAGGAAAAGAACGCGGTGAGGAAGTGGACTGTGGCCGAGGAAGAGCAGAACACACAGCAAGAGGGCTGCAGAAGAGGGCAGAGAGTGAAGGGAAGAAGGACAGCGGAGGTGCGGAGAGAGGTTGGAGCAGAGAGCGGAAGGCAGAAGACAGAGGTACAGGAGAAGAGAGGTGAGTAGCGCGGGGCTTGGCGAGGGGCTTAATTAATCTTTAATGACCAGGCTGAAGTTTGGCCTGCTGGGACCCTGTGCTTTCTGCTTTCCCTGGCAGGTTGGGCCAAACTGGATTATGACATGCTGTAGTGTGGTTAGTTTTACGTATCCTTTGCGCATTAGCTTCAGGCTTTAGGCCTTTATGCACTTTGCCCTGGATGTATTTTATTCATTTGCTTGCAGCTTAGAGCCTCTGTGCACTTTGCTCTAAATGCTTTTTATTAGGCTTCGTACTGTTATTTTTCAAATAGCCAGTTCTACGATCTTTTTTTTTTTTTCATATCACACTGTTTAGCCTACTTCAGCACTGGAGTTCTCCATAACACATTTCTGTTCACTTTGTGCTTCAGTCAAGGATACAGGCCCTCATTCTGACCTTGGCGGTCTTTTCGCAAGACCGCCGAGTTACCGCCGCGGTGAAGACCGCCGACCGCGGCGGTATGCCGCTGTGCGCATTCCGACCGCTGGGAGCGTTCCGCCGGAAAACCGCCAGCAGCCACACTGGCGGTCGGCGGGAAAGTGGAGACTGGTCAACCTCCACCGCCACGCCAGCAGAACACCGCCCACAGAATTACGACCCACATTTCTGTGTGGCGGTCTTCTGTTGGCGGTCTTCTGTTGGCGGTCACCTCCCCATGGCTCCTGTCGCCTCCCGGAGGACCAACGCACAAGGTAAGTTGATCGTCCGTGAGGTGAGGGGGTGGGGGGGTGTTGTGTGATGTGTGCGTGCATGGGGGTGTGCGTGTGAGTGTGTAGAGGGGGTGTGTGAGTGCGTGCATGCGTGCGGGGGGTGCTGCTGTGCCTATGGGCGATGTGTGTAGTTCGGCGGGTGCGCATGTCGGCATGTATGTGTGCGGGTATGTGTCCCCGTTGTGTATGTGTATGTGTAGGGGGTGTGTATATGTGCATGTTGGGGGTGTGTGCATGTCAGGATGCGTGTATGTGCATGTCGGGGTGGGGGTGGGGAGGAGGTTCGTACCACCTCTGGGGGGTGGCAGGGGGGTGGAGGGTGTGGGGGGAGGACTCGGGGGGGCAGTGGGGGGTGGGGGAGACCCCTATCAGTGCCAGGGAAGGAATTCCCTGGCCCCGATAGTGCCTACCGCCATGGTTCGCATGGCGGTTCCCGACCGCCAGAAACCGCGGCGGTAAGCAGGGTCATGATACCGTTGGCGGTCTTGGGTCGACCGCCGGGCCGGAGTGCGCAGACTCCAGCCCGCCGGTCATGACCGCCGTGGCGGTCGGAGTGGGGAAGTGGCGGTCGATCGCGGCGGTGACCGCCGCGGTCAGAATGCCATTTTTTTGATCGCCGGTCTGTTCGCGGTCCGACCACCGCCTCTCCGCCGACCGCCAAGGTCAGAATGAGGGCCACAGTCTGGTACATTGCCGATAGACGTGGTAGGAGTTTAGTCTTTGGCATTCCTGTGTAGGGACATTTTGAGATCACGCTGACATGTTAGTTATAAAATCACTTCCTTGTCCCAATACACGCAAGAGGGAGATTCCGACCAGGGAACCACAACTAGACGCTGACTGCCTTGTTGCAGATGCTGAACCAAGATCACAGGCCTTTGCTCAGGTATGAGTGCTGATGTCTCCCCAGGGATTCAGAAAGGCAAGTTAGAAGCTTAACATGCTGTGCTCGAAATAGACCAGGCAGAGGGAGAGTAGAAACTATTAGACACCATGATAGCTTTGTTCTTATGTTTTACTCTCCTGGTGACTATTTCAATCCTACTGTGTTGAATGTTTCTGGTTATTGTGGCTCACGCCTTATTATCTAAAATACAGTCGTTTTATTACAACATTATATAAAACTTATACTGCCTTTGTCATTTGTATATGAGATCATACTGTAAATGAGAGAGTTGGTTTGGATCTTAGTGACCACGACTTCCCTGAGAAGTTCCAAAGATGTCATGCGCTCGGCTGCCCAATCATCTCTTCCCCTTGGGAGAAATGAGGCACTGCTAGTTAGCCAGAGCAAAAACCGGATTTAGGGTGACAGAGTTCCTTACATGTGGGTCCGACTCAGTCCCCCACACCATGATCGATCCTGCTGCGTAGAAATCCAGTAGTCTCATTTAGGATAATCAGAGCCCACGCGACAATGAACTGGGAAGAGTATTTTCAATTTTTATGGTAATTTTAATCATGGAAGCTGAAACAGCTTGTGCCACAGAGGATTCAATAAAATCTTTCAAATCATTTTTTAAATCCTCCTCATTATTAGTGTCTTCAAAATCAAAGGAATTGTTAGATTCCATGATTGGATAATATTTGGCGATAATAAAATGAGAAGAACAATAGCAGAGCCAAAATAATATAAAGCATTATTGAGGAAATGGAAGTAAGGGTTTACATTTCCAGAGTCTATGAAGATGCTACCTCCCCGCAGAAGGAGATGATGACAAAAAGCCCAGGGGAGCTGTAGCAGGAGAGCAGGCCACACCAACAAGGCGTGTTCCTGGACGCGAGTGCTCAGCAGAGTCAAGGGCTCTGTAGGAGTTAAACAGATGTCGAGGCAGATGTGGAACGCGTCACCAGCAAATCTGAGGCAAATTTGTGATGCACCAAGAACAATGGTGGGAATGACCACAGGAACTGGGAGGAGTGGAGAGATGCACACAAGTGTGCAGATGAAGGAAAATGAGATTAGAACAAAAGGAGGTACTAATAAGATTAAACAATATGACTAAAACTGTTAAATACCTAAACAGAGACCAAATAACTTATGGCCTCATTGCGAGTTTGAAGGTCGGACTGCCTGACTGCCATGTTGGCGGTCCTAAAAAAGACTGCCATGTTGTTGGTCTTCTAGACTGCCCTATTATGGGTCATACAGGCAGGACCTTCTACTGCCAACAAAAAAAGGTATACCGGCAGCCAAGGAACAGCCCTGGAATAGAAGGTCAGACCTCCAACATTGACAGCACTGTGACCAACCAATGACGTATAACAAGCACATAGTCACCATGGTGGACACCAATGCCGGTCATCCAATGGCAGTCCGAACCACAGTGGTCCGTGGTCACTACAGTAATACACAACTGCACATTGGATGAATTTGAAAACAACACAGCTGACACACATCGTCACACTAGATGAACCTGTAGAGGACACTTTAAAACACACCCCTTCAAAGACCGCAATTGTTTGTATTTACACCACAACACATAGAAGCCAGAGTAAATTCTTTCCACCCAGTACAGATACCAGGCACCACTTGTTTCACCATGCCTTACAACAACCTGCAAACACTTTTGTCCAGTTACACCCTCTTGCACTTCCCCTCTTTTGGTAAGTCACTGTCACCCATCTTTTTTGTTCCACCATGGCATGTTTAAAAAAATCCCCATTTCTCAGAGATAGGTTCAGAGTCATGGTGGATGATGTCATAAGAGTAGAGATACAATTGTTTGGAACACAAGTACCGCATGCTCCTCTCAGTAGGAAAATGGAAATGTGTGACAGGCTTCTCGACAGAGTAAAAGCTTTAGTCACCACCCTGCGCTCAAGGGAAGACATTAGGGAGAGGTAGAATGACCTTAGGGGCAAGGTGAATTCCATGGTCTCCACGCACCAGCTGCGGGCCAGGAAGACTTGTGGTGGCCCTCCGAGTGCAGCATTACATCTCTATCCTTGGGAGGAGAAGGTCTTGGCCATCCATCATCCTGAGGGCTTGACAGTAATACCTAGGAGAGTGGTGTCTGATAAGTCACAACACTAAAAATGTCACCAAATTGCTATGATCACAGCTCATCTTTTGCCATTTTTATTGTCACTCAACTCTCCAGCCCAGTCTCTACCAGTTCAAAGACATGCATTTAGCAAATCACATTTGAAGTATACTTACTTGGGGAGACATTTGGATAGCATGTGTGTAGTACAGGGACTGACAGGACTCCAACTCCCAACAGGCACTGTTCTATAACTCTAAACAGCAGACCAGTGGTCACCTCTCTAAATATTACTGTTTGGTACCTATCAATTTAAGGGTACACACCTGGAGAGATAACACTTGTCAAGTGTGTGTAGTACAGGTACTGACATGGCTACAACTCCCAACAGGCAATATTCTTGTAACTCCAAACACTAGCACAGTGGTTACATGTTACAATACATCTGTTAGTGAACTCTCAATTGAAGTGTACTCACCTGGGAGGAGAACATTAATCAACTGCCACACTTCCACACTTCCACACGCAACACCCAACCTCGCCCTAGCCACAGTCCCCCGCATCCAACGCACCACCACAGGAGGCAGGGCCTTCTCCTACCTCGCCCCCAAAACCTGGAACTCCCTCCCCACCAACCTTCGCAAAACCAAATACCTCCTGCTCTTCAGAAAGAACCTCAAGACATGGTTGTTCGAACACTGACCCTCCCTGCCCCCCAACTTGACCCCCCCGCGCCTTGAGACCCTCACGGGTGAGTAGTGTGCTCTATAATACATTTTTGATTGATTGATTGAAGTGTGTATACTCGAGAGAGTGACCGGACCTTAGCTCACAGGAGGCACTGTTTCACCAAATCCAAGCATTAGAACAGTATTCATCTCTCTAAAGACCACTGCCCGCCAACTCACAATTTAAGTTTAGTCAGCTGTGAGGATACCATTTGTCAAATGTGGGAGATAGCAGGCCTGACATGACTACTAAGGGCTGAAGGGACCTGTGTACATAAAACCAACCATCAAACCTGTCTTCTCTTGTCCAAACACCCTTGCTTGTTATATCTGAATTGAAGTGGACTCACCTAAGAAGTTACGATTTGTGTAGTGTGTGTAGTACAGGGAGTTACATGTATGCAACTCCCAGCAGACCTTGTGTCTGTAACTCCAAACACCAGCAGGGGGTTCCCTCGCCCAAATATCCCTGTTTGCAATCTCACCTATGCTCCTCATTGTCCTGCGGGTATACCATTTGTCAAGTTTTGGGAACTAGAGGGAGTGCTCGGGCGGCTACCCACTGGGGCTGCTGCTGCTGGCAGTGGTACTGGTGGCGGTGCTGGCAGTAGTGTGGGGAGGCTCCAGTCCTTCGACTGCAGCCTCGAATGGCTGCCCCCAGGGGCTGCTGCTGCTGGCAGTGGTGCTGGTGGTGGTGCTGGTGGCAGTGCTGGCGGCGGTGCTGGTGGAAGTGCTGGCAGTGATGGGGAGGCTCCAGCCCTTCCCCTGCAGCCTCAGACGGCTCAGCCACCATGGTTGGTGGTGGGGGCTCAGAATGAGTCCGAGCAACAGGCCTCCTGTCCTTCCTGCCTGCTGGTGCAGGCCCCTTGCCCTTCCTGTCAGCAGCCGGGGTTTAGCCCTTGTCCTTCCCTCCTGTAGCTGGTGGTGCCTCCTTGCCCTTCCTAGACACTGCTGGTGGTGCCTCCTTTCCCTTCCTTGATGCCCCTGGTGCAGGCACCCTGTCAGTATTGCTGCCTGGTGCCCGGGATCCTCTCCCACATGCAGTAGCTATCAACACTACTGTGGCCGTTGACTGGGTGGCTGAGGTGCTTGCCTGGGTTCTGACCACCCTGACCCGACAAGAATGACGGGCAGGGAGTGGTAGGGAAGAGGTCAATGGTGGAGAGGAAAAGCTTCTTAGGGACAATGGGGTGGGAAGAAGGTGAAGGTTTGGGAGTGGAGGAAGAGGAAGTGGTTGTCTGCTGTGTTTGGGTGCAGGTGCATGAGCTGGATGCTGTTGTGAGGTGGATGGCTGCTGGGTGTCTGAGTGCTTGCGTTTGTGTACTTTGGGAGGAGGGGGCACAGACACAGTGGGAGAGGACAGAGAGGATGGGTGCATGGTAGTGGGGGTGGTGACTGCCAGTGAGGGTTGTGTTTTGATAGTGTAGGAAATTAGCCTCTTTCTAGTATGGTTACCCCCACTTTTTGCTTGTTTGTGATTGCGTGTGTCAGTATGTTTTTACTGTGTCACTGGGATCCTGCTAGCCAGGACCCCAGTGCTCATAGATAAATACCTATATGTCGGTGTGTTTTGCCTGTCTCACTGGGATCTTGCTAGCCGGACCCCAGTGCTCATAGTTTGTGGCCTAATGTATGTGTGTCAGTAGTGCTTGACTGTGTCACTGAGGCTCTGCTAACCAGAACCTCAGTGCTTATGCTCTCTCTGCTTTTGAATTTGTCACTGTAGGCTAGTGACATCATTTACCAATTTCGATTAGCACACTGGACCCCCCTTATAAGTCCGTAGTATATGGTACTTAGGTATCGAGGGCATTGGGGTTCCAGGAGATCCATATGGGCTGCAGCATTTCTTTTGCCACTGATAGGGAGCTCAGATAAACCCTTGCACAGGTGACATCAGAGAACCCTCCTGATAGGTCCATACCTGATAAAGTAGCCAATCCCCCTCTCAGGGCTATTTAGGGTCTCTCCTGTGGGTTCTCTTCAGATTCTGCTTGTAAGTTTCCTTTCTGGAATCCTTTGCAACAACTTCAGACTCTTCAGACCTCGGATCAACTGCAGCCTGCTCCAAGAAACGCTGTAACTGCAACAAAGTTTCTACAAGAGACACTTTTCTTCAGCAACCTCAGCTCCAAGTCAGCAACTGCAACAGTTTCCATGGTGTGCACACTCTGGGGAATCCCTGTTGTCATCCTGCACCAGAAGGACCGAAGAAATCTCCAGTGGAATGATGGAATCACTCCCCTGCTCCATGCAGGCATCTTTGAAGATGATGACTGGTACCCTGGGACTCCTCTCACAGCAACAAGTGTGCTCCTAAGGACACAGAGGGTAGATATCATCTACATAGACTGTCCTGATCTCCTGCTGATGCAACTTGGAGGAGGTAAGACCTTGCCTTCCCTGAAAGCGATGGTACCCCTCTGTACTGAATCTTCTTCACCTCCTGAGGCCTCTGTGCACTCTTTGCAAAATTCCTTCTTGCACAGGCTGGCCCAGGTCCCCAGAACTCCATCCTGCAATGCTCAACTGACTGAGTTGTTCTCCGGCAGCGTGGGACCTTCTTTTGTTGTGCTGCATCACCTGCATTTTCCACCTTCTTTGTTCCCTGATCCTACAACTCCTGGGGGTGCTGGCTGGCATGCTGAAGGCCCTCTAAAGTGCTGAGAGCCCTCTCTTCCTCCTCACACAGAGTTGAGGCCCCAAGGTCCCTCCTGGGTCCATCCAGCGCCATTTTGACACAAAATGCACTTTTGTCGTAGCCAAGGCTTATTGGCAACTTCCAACACGAAATCTCATCTGCAACAATCGTCATGCCATGGGACATCTTTTGCATCATGCAGGAACCCGCTGGAATCTTCCTAGGGTACATTCCTGCAGTCTTCGACTAACCGGGGACTCTTCTTTTACACCCTCTTCTGGGTTGGCAGGGGCTCCTGTCTTTCCTGGAACTTCTTTCGACTTCGGGACTTGGTCCCCTTCTTTTGCAGGTCTTCAGGTCCAGGAATCCAGCATTTGTTCTTTGCTGACTTGGTTGGCTGCTGAAAATTCCCTATCACGAGGTGTAGTGTGTCCTAAAGAAACTTGCAGTACTTGACGCCTGCTTTTCTGGGCTCTGGAGTGAGGTAATTTACTTACCTTTACTGTATTCTTACTCTCCCAGTGATTCTGCACACACTACACTTGTCTAGGGGGGAACTCATGATTCACATTCTACTTTTTTAGTATATGGTTTGTGTTGCCCCTAGACCTATTTTCTCCCATTGCAATCAATAGCATTTCCTATTGCTTGCATTGTTCTATGATTATTTACTTGTCTAATTTTGGTATTTAGTGTATATATTGTGTATAATACTTACCTCCAGAAGGAGTATTGTCTCTTAGATATTTCTGGTGCTGTGTCACCCAAATAAATACCTTTATTTTTGGTAACACTGAGTATTGTCTTTACTTGTGTATAAGTACTGTGTAACTATAAGTGGTATTGCATGAACTTTGCATGTCTCCTAGTTCAGCCTAAGCTGCTCTGCTCTAGCTACCTCTATCAGCCTAAGCTGTTAGAACAGTACTACTTCACTAATAAGGGATAACTGGACCTTGTGTAAGGTATAAGTACCCAAGGTACCCACTACAAACCATGCCAGCCTCCTACATTGGTGGTGCAGCGGTGGGATAAGTACTTGCAATTGCTTTACCACTTTGTTACCTGTGCTTTTCACAAGAAAAGCTTGCTCTAATACTTGGAGCATATATAATATATACCTAGAAACAATTTTCTAACTTTCTTAAATGTTCTTTAAACTTTGCAAATGTTTTTATAAAGTTCTGAAAAGTTTTCTTCTTTTCTCTAAAACGTTAGCTCTGTTATTCTACTAACTTTTTACTTACTTTCCTAAACTTTATTCTTTCAATATGTCTTCTGTAGAAGCTACCCCTAGAGTTCCCAAGACTACCTATGAGAATCTAACCTTTAAAAGTTTGAGGGGTCTCTGTATTGAAAGAAGTTTAGGGATTGGGAAGACCCCCAAATAAGGAGTTCCTCTTCAATATTCTCCTCCAAGATGACCAGGGATTCATCACTGGTCCAGATCAGACAGGGGAAGAGGTAGAGTATGACTCCAACCAGGAAGGCTCAGAGGAGCAAGATGACAATCCTGGTGAGGGTCCTTCCACAGACCTATCTGTCAACAAGCCCACTCGTATAACTGGTAGTGGGAAGGGTTCGCACACAAGTAGGGCTCCTTTCACCCCTAGAGGCCAGGTGCCCCTGTTAGAGATGGGTGCGCCTCTGCACACTCTCATGTTACCTCTGTTTCAGAGGCTTCACATAGGCCCTCATTGCAACATTGGCAGTAAATGCCGCTTACCGCTGTGCAGAAGATCGCCAACACACCGCTGCGGCTGTGGAATTCCGCTACAGCTATTACGACCTCACAGCTCGGAATCTGCCAAAATCCAGACACCCACACAAGTCCGCCACACCAAAGGTCAGTGATAAACTGGCGATAATAAAACCGATACCGTCACGCCAACAGGAATATGCCCACACTATCATGACCCACGAATCCACGCAGCGGTCTTTCAACCACGTTATTCCATTGGCAGTACACGCCACAGCGCTCAAAATACACACACACTTACAAAACACAACCACATTGGACAAATCGAAATACACACACCTGATACACATACACACACCACTCCCACATACCCAATAAAATATAAAAGACACACCCACATCACCCACAAACCCTTATGACCAGAATTGCGACAGAAGGCCAGAGAGAGACACCACCATCAACAAACTAGCATCCACAGGCACTCAACACCATCACTCACACAACATCCACGCACCTCACACAACACACACAAACACATCCCCTCACACATCTCAACACACACCACCTCACACATCACACACACCACCCCATGGCACCGCAAAGACACCCCAGGTTTTCTGAGGAGCAGCTCAGGGTCATGGTGGAGGAAATCATCTGGGTAGAGCCACAGCTATTCAGATCACAGGTGCAGCACACCTCCATAGCTAGAAAGATGGAGCTATGGCACAGAATCGTGGACAGGGTCAACGCAGTGGGACAGAATCCAAGAACACAAGAATGTGAGACTGGGGTACAGGGTCAACCCATCATTGCACACAGATGCAATAATCATGCCTTTACACCCCGGCAGGACCCCTACCCAACGTCACCGGACAGGAGGTTCCAAACATGTCCCCCCTCCCTCCCACAGAAGAGGCCCACAGTGATGACAGCAGCTCTGTCCAGCTGGATTTAGGTGACCAGCCCAGGCCATTTGGGACCTCAGGACAGTCGGTTCCCCTGACACAGTCACAAGCCACCACAGAGCCTCCCCCCTCAGGAAACACTAGCACAGCACCCACTCAGTGGGCCCATACCTCTTTCCCCAGGACACGTCAAGCAGCAGTGTGTCCACCACTACAGGGAACCCAGGCAAACCCACCAACCCAAGAACAGCAGAGACCTGGGGGCATTGGCAGTGGGCACACGGTTCAGGAGACATAGGCACAGGAAAACCGGGGAACTGGGAGGTCTGCTGTGCTACATGGGGAGGACAGGCCCAGGTAACCCACTCTCCACGACCCTCTCTCCAACATCATGGGAGCGTACCATCATTCCCAGGAGATGATGGCAATGGTACTGGCCAAGTTTCACGAGACCCAGCGGCTGCAGGAGGAACAGTATTTGGGGTTCAGGGGGGAACTCAAGTCCATCAACACCACCCTGGTCACCATTGTAGGGGTGCTGAAGGACCTTGTGAACAACAGGACGGACACTGTGGCACAACAAGGGGCCCCTGACACTAGCCTGGACGATGAACTGCCCACCACCTCCGCCAGCGCTAGTGGATAGGAGGCACTGCCACAGGACCACGACACCAGCACCCCACCCCTTGCAGATGGAGAACCACCCCGCAAACGGTCCCTGAGATCCAGGACAAAGACAGAGAACAATGCCAAGACCCCCGCCAAGAAATGAGACCACCCTGAATGTCATCCTTCTGTCCCACTTTGTCATCCTGTCCATCCTTAAACTGCCCTAGATCCACTTCCTATGCCCCTTTGGACAATGCACCTGTGAGACAAATAACTGGACTCTGCCAGTGACATTCCTCCACCATCACCCCTGACCATTTTACAACCCCCTCCACTATTTTGCACTTAAATAAACACCCTTGAATCACAAAACAATCTGGAGTCAGTCTGTGCTTTCACAAATGTGTATTTGCAATAACTGAGGGAAATAGCAATGTCCATTGTATTGTCAACATACCAATATCACACAGCTCTAGTCCATGTGGTAACATAGCAGAGGTCACACAGTGGGACCAACATCTGTGAAATGGAAAGGCAAAGTGACAGGTCAGGGTCCATACACTGGGTGAAAGTGACAGACATATGTCTCACTGGAAGTATTGCTGGATCACGTTGTTTCTGTTGTAGATATCCTCTTCTTCTGCCTCCTCTTTTTCACTGTCCACAGGCTCCACAGCTGCCACAAGACCTCCTTCTGGACTATCCTCCTGCAGAAAAGGCACCTGTCGTTGCAAAGCCAAGTTGTGCAGCATACAGCAGGCCACGATGATCTGGCACACCTTCTTTGGTGAGTAGTACAGTGAACCACCTGTCATATGGAGGCACCGGAACCTGGCCTTCAGGAGGCCGAAGGTCCTTTCTATCACTCTCCTAGTTCACCCATGTGCTTCGTTGTAGCGTTCCTTTGCCCTTGACCTGGGATTTCTCACTGGGGTCAGTAGCCATGACAGGTTTGGGTAACCAGAGACACCTACAAATGTCGAGGGACAACTGTTAGATGCACACTAACCCTTAGGGACAACCCCAGACCCAGACAACTATTCACAGGGTATAGGGTCCTTGTCCATACCTATTAGCCACACACGGTGCCTCTGGATTTGCCCCATCACATAAGGGATGCTGCTATTCCTCAGAATATAAGCGTCATGCACTGAGCCAGGAAAGTTGAGCCGGAAACTTGGTGTTCACATGGGAGATGTACTGGTCGGCCAAATACACCATCTGCACATTCATTGAATGGTTGCTCTTCCGGTTTCTGTACACCTGTTCACTCCTGCCGGGGGGGGACCAAGGCCACATGTGTCCCATCAATGGCACCTATGATGTTGGGGATATGTGCCAGGGCATAGAAGTCAATTTTCACTGTAGGCAAATCCTCCACCTGAGGGAACACAACGTATCTGTGCATGTGTTTCAGCAGGGCAGACAACACTCTGGACAACACGTTTGAGAACATAGGCTGGGACATCCCTCATGCTTTGGCCACTGTTGTTTGAAAAGACCCACTTGCCAGGAAATGGAGTACTGACAGGACCTGCACTAGAGGGGGGATTCCTGTGGGATGACGGATAGCTGACATCAGGTCTGGCTCCAACTGGGCACACAGTTCCTGGATTGTGGCACGATCAAGTCTGTAGGTGAGTATTACATGTCTCTCTTCCATTGTCGACAGGTCCACCAGCGGTCTGTACACTGGAGGATGTCGCCATCTCCTCACCTGCCCCAGCGGACGTTCCCTATGGATGACAACAGCGAGCACAGAGTCAGCCAACACTGAGGTAGTAAAAAAACAATTTTATTGCACACATTTGTTAATCAGCTATGTGTCTGTCTTTGTGTGTATGCAAGGCCTAGATATGTGTGACGCATTTAAAAGTAATGCCATGTGGCCCCCTGAAATGGCGGCTGCCTGAACTGTAATGTGGGACAAGGGGATATGAGGTAACTGCACTGGCGTTGTACACCGTCGCGGTATGCGGTTGAAGACCGCGGTGCAATCCTGCATTGGACGTGACCGCCATTTTCTGTCTGTTCACTCACTTGATACCTGATCTTCGACAGGAGATGACCTACACTGCAAGTGCTGCAGTGACCTCAGTCTGGAAGCGATGATGGCTCATGTGTCTGGGGAAGGGCCCCTGCCTTCACATCGGAGGAGTTGGATACACTAGTGGATGGGGTCCTCCCCCAGTACACGCTACTCTACGGTCATCCAGACAAACAGGTGAGTACACTATGAGCATGCTCTATGGGCAATGCCTGTTTGGAGTGGTGTGGATGGAAGATACAGGGGGGGGATTAGGCCTGCATGATCGGGCGGTGAGTGTATGTGCGTCAGGGCAAGGGTGGGAACGTGGGACAATGACTGTGACGGTCCGGATTGCTAAAGTTTTTCCTTTTCACCTGTACTATTCCTGTAGGCCAGTGCCCACCAGAAGAAGGATATTTGGCGTGCCATCACCAAGTACGTCTGGACCCTGGGGGTCCACCACAGACGGAGCACCCACTGCTGTAAAAGATGGGAGGACATTTGCCGCTGGAGCAAGAAGACGGCAAAGGTCCAGCTGGGGATGGCCTCCCAACGTGGGAGGGGTGCCCGTCGCACCATGACCCCCCTGATGTTCTGGATCATGACGGTGTCGTATCCGGATTTGGATGGGCGCTTGAGGGCATCACAGCAGCCACAAGGGGGTGAGTACCGTCACATCTATTTGACTCTGCGCGCATTTCAGGTGTCTGGGTGGGGGGGGTGGGCAGTGGGTTACCCTAGGCTAGGGCGAGCTTTGTAGGCAAGGACCCTTTGTGAGGCAGGCTAAGTGGCACCCCAACACCACCAGTGGTAAGAGCCAAATACACCTAGTCAGGCTCCTGTGACTTCCATGTGTGCAGCAATCGGGTGTAGGCCATGTACCCCATGTCCCTGTGATTAATTAGGGAACTCTAAGTGCATGGCGTAGTGCAGAGGGCTGCTGTGTCTGTAGTGTCCGCCAATGGTAGCAGTATTGCATGCACTGAACATGTCTTTCTTCTTTCTCCCCCCCCCTTTGTGTGGTCTCCCTGTTCTTGTGTGCATTAGCATCATCACGCGGAGGAGCTGTGCCACCGGAGCAGGAGGGAGCTGCATCTCACATGGCCCTGGAAGGCGAGACAACAGAGTTTGAAGTCACCAGTGGGACGGAGGGCGAGGGGAGCTCCATCGCGGGGACAGGAGCAGAGACCAGCGACACCGACCCCTCCTCTGATGGGAACTCCCTTGCGGTGGCAGGCCCCTCTGTGCTCACCACATCCACACGTACAGCCACCACCCCCCCTACCAGCACTGCCCTCCCAGCAGCCCCTCAGCGTGTGTCCTGTGGCTGCTCACCCAGGAGGCTGGGCATCTCCTTAGCCCCAGGCCCTTTAGGTCCTGCCCCAGTCAGCCCTGCTGCCCTCAGTGAGGAGGCCATTGACCTCCTGAGATCCCTCACTGTTGGGCAGTCTACCATTCTGAATGCCATCCAGGGTGTAGAGAGGCAGTTGCAACAGACAAATGCATACCTGGAGGGCATTCATTCTGGCCAGGCAGCCCAACAGAGAGCATTTCAGGCTCTGGCCTCTGCACTGATGGCAGCCATTATCCCTGTGTCCAGCCTCCCCCTCCAACTTCCTCCACCCAGACCCAATCCCCAGTATCTCAGCCAATACCAAGCACACCATCAGACCAGCATGCACACACCTCTACACACAAGGGTGGCTCTGGCAAACATAAGCACTACACATCCCACAGGCACTCACACAAGCATCATACCCATGCACACATACCAACATCCACTGCCTCCACTGTGTCCCCCTCCTCCACGTCTCCCTCCTCCCTCCCTGTCACGTCTCCACTCACACCTGCATGCACTACATCTTCAGCTACTACCTCCATCACCAGCACTCCCATCACCACACACCGCTCATGTGCACTCACCACCCCCTCTACCATTCACACATCCCCAGTGTCCTCTCCCAGTGTGCCTGTGAGCCCTCCTCCCAAAGTATACAAACGCAGTCACACACCCACTCAACAGCCATCCACCTCATGACAGCCTCCAGCCCATGCACCTTCATCCAAAGTCAGCAAACAAACATCTCCCATAACCACTACCTGTTCCTCCACTCCCAAACCCCCTCCATCTACTCGTCCCAGTGTGTCTAAAAAGCTTTTCCTATCAAATGTTGACCTCTTCCCTACACCTCCCCCACCCCGTCCGTCCCCTAGGGCCCACCTTTCCAAGTCCCAACCCAGCACCTCAGCTACCACATCAACGGGCACAGTGGTGTCCACCTCCAAAATACAAAAGGTTGCCCACATCCCGGAGGGAGAAGGCCAAAACACTTGCCACCAAGGGCTCAGGCAAGACAATTGTTGGAAGTGGCAAGACAGCTGCTCCACCATCCAAGGCGGGGACGGGTCTGAAAATGAAAGGCAAGGCAACGCTGCCGCCAACCTGCACGGCGGACAAGACCACCACCGGCACTGCCACATGCAACACCGCCACAGACACCGTCGCCAGAACCCCAGATACTGAGCCCTTCACCAGCACCGCAGACACTGTGCCCTTCAGCAGCACTGCAGTCAGTGAGCCCGCCACCAGCACCGCCGCTACTGATACCGCCGCCAGCACCGCAGTCAGTCAGCCCACCACCGGCACCGCCACTACTGACACAGCCACCAGCACCGCGGTCACTGAGCCCGACACCAGCACCGCCGCTACTGACACCGCCGCCAGCACAGCAGTCAGTGAGCCAGCCACCAGCATGGCAGTCAGTGAGCCAGCCACCTGCACCGCAGTCAGTGAGGCCGCCACATCACCGCCGCCACAATGACCGCTGCAAGCACCGCCGCTGCTGACCCCGCCGCCAGCACTGCCATCAGCCCGCAACATCCTGAGCCATTGGCACCACCGCAGACATGGCTGCCATCCCCAGTGGTCATTCTTACGAGGCTGGTGGTCAGTTCCAGGGGCCTGGGCAGCTTGCATGTTGTACCACCGTCAGTGGAGTGTCACATCAACTACCTCAGTCCTTGGCAGGATGAAGCACTCTTGGCACAAAGCCCCCTCCAGAACCAGTGGAGAAAGACATCCACTACCTCAGTCCTTGGCAGGATGAAGCCCTCTGGGCACAAAGCCCCCTCCAGAACCAGTGGAGAAAGACATCCACTACCGCAGTTCTTGCCAGGATAAAGCACTCTGGGCACAAACCCCCCTCCAGAACCAGTGGAGACTGTTATCCACTTGAGAGACTGTGCCTTTTCACTCCCCTGGATAAAGCAGTGGGAAACCCACCCACTGGAGAGACTTGAGAGACTGTGGCTTGGCACTCCCCAGGACGCAGCAGTGGGCAAACCACCCGCTGGAGAGACTTGAGAGACTGTGACTTTGCACTCCCCAGGATACATCAATGGGCCTGGAGCCCCCTCGTGGAGCTGGCGTCGTGCACTCATCCGGCTGAGGTGCCCCCCCTTCCCTTCTCCCTGAGGTGCCTGTTTTATTTCGATCTGATGCCCCTTCAGTGCTCTCTCCGTTTCTATCGGGTATCGAGTGAGGACCACAGACTATATAGGTGCAGTACCTGGACTTGAATTCTTGGTGTACATAATTGTTTATCGTGTATATACATTTTTGACTAATGGATTATTCTTGATCACAATGGTTACAATAATTTCCTTTTGTCATTGCTTTCTTCCAGGAGGGTTGGGGCGAAAATGGAATGTTGCAGCATGTATTTGTGTGGATGTTGTTGTGGGTGGGGGTGGGGGTGTTGCGTGTGTGTATCACTCTCTTTTCCCTCCCCCCTCCCCTGTGTTATAGGTGCAGTACTCACCTTGGTCGTCGCCGCCGTCCTTCGTTATCCTGGTAGAGGAGCAGGAAGACTATCACAGGGAGGATTTGGAGTTCAGGCTCCATGGCGTCCTGGTTCCTCGTGGGGTGTGTACAGGTGAGTGTTTTCCCTTCCAAGTCCTGTTTCTGCCGTGTTTTTGATCATGTTGATTCCGCCCCGGAAAAGGTGGCGGATTGGCCTGTCATATTAGTGTGGGTGGTACATTGTCTTCCACCTGTCTGTTGGCGGTGACCGCCATGCTGTTTGTTTGTACCGCCGTGGCGGTCGGAGTGTTAAAGTGACTGTCTATGTTGGCGGTTTCCGCCCTTGTCATAATTCCATTTTTTTACCACCGGCCTGTTGGCGGTTTTCCCGCCGCTTTACCACCGACCACCAGAGTTGTAATGAGGGCCATAATGTCCTAAGGAAACTTGCAGTACTTTACTCCTGCTTTTCTGGGCTCTGGGATGGGGTAATTTACATACCTATATTGTATTCTTACTCTCCCATCGAATCTGCACACACTACATTTGTCTAGAGGGGAATTTGTGATTCGCATTCCACTTTCTTAGTATGTGGTTTGTATTGCTCCTGTACCTATTTTCTCCCATTGGAATCTTTAGCATTTCCTATTGCTTGCATTGTTCTATGACTATTTACTTGTCTAATTTTGGAGTCTAGTGTATATGTTGTGTATAATACTTACCTCCAGAAGGAGTATTGTTTCTAAGATATTCTTGATACTGTGTCACCCAAATAAATACCTTTATTTTTGGTAATGCTGAGTATTGTCTTTACTTGTGCATACGTACTGTGTAACTATACGTGGTATTGCATGAGCTTTGCTTGTCTCCTATTTCAGCCTAAGCTGCTCTGCTATAGCTACCTCTATCAGCCTAAGCTGCTAGAACACTAATACTTCACTAATAAGGGATAACTGGACCTGGTATAAGGTGTCAGTACCCAAGGTATCCACTACAACCCAGGCCAGCCTCCTACAGATAGGCGTGATGGTGGTAGTGGATGATGATGTAGTGCATGCAGGTGTGAGTGTAGATGCTACTGGGAGGGAGGTATACGAGGAGGAAGAGGGGGAGACAGTGGAAATAGTGGATGTTGGTAAGTCTGCATCTGGATGGTGTTTCTGTGAGTGCCTGTGGGATGATGTGTTGTGCTTGTGTTTGCCTGAACCATTCCTGTGTGATGTCCTGGGTGCATGCTGGTCCGCCTGTGTGCTTGGGATAGGTTGGCGTTGAGGGGAATGGGAATGGGATTGGGAAGAGGAGGTTAGAGGGTGGGGCTACAAACAGGGACAATGGCTACCATCAGGGAGGAGGCCAGAGCCTGGATTGATCTCTGTTGGGTTGCCATGCCAGAGTGAATGCCCTCCAGGAATGCATTTGTTTGTTTCAAATGAACTGCCAGCCCCTGGATGGCATTCACAATGGTTGACTGCCCAACAGAGATGAATCGCAGGAGGTCAATAGCCTCCTCACTCACGGCTAACTTGGGCAGGGCCTGAGGTGCATGGGGAGAAGGAGATTCCCAGCCTCCAGAGTGAGCGGGCACAGGAAACACACTGAGGGGCTGCGGGGGGCGGTGCTTGTACGGGGGTGGCGGCTGTACCTGTGGTTAGAGTAGGCACAAAGGTGTCCCCCACCACCAGGGAACTTCCATTGGAGGAGGTATCACTGTCAGATCTTTTCCCTCACACTCCACTGTGGTGTTCCCCTCGCCCTCCGTCTCACTGGTGTCTTCACCATCGGTTGATTCGGCCTCCTGGGCCCTATGGGATGCAGCGCTTCCCGTCACTGGTATCTCTGCTCCTCCGCCAGATGATGCTAACGCACATATGGACAGGATGATAAAACAAAAAGGGGGGGAGAGACAAAGGATACCCTTGGTCAATGGTGGCAACAACACCACCGTTGGCGTACACAGCACACACACACACAGGGAACAGCCCTACGCACTAGGCAATGCACTAACAGTCACAATGCTAGTCATAAGCCCATGGGCAGGGATACCTAACACCAATTGCAGCATACCTGAAACCCACAGACACCTGCCCAGTAGTGGATGCCTACTAGCTTGGTTTGAGGAGGTTGACATCAGAATCACCCAAACATCGGCCCTACCCACAATGTCCGGCCTGGTCTAGGAGCACACACATGCCCACATGCCCCACCCAGATGCCACCCCACTACGTGCATGTAGTATATTGGGGCACTGTACTCACCCCCTTGTGGTTGTTGTGATGCCGCCAAGCGCCCATCCAGCTCCGGATAGGCCACCGCCACTATGAGGGCCATCAGGGGAGTCAGGTTTCGACGGGCACCCCTTCCTCGTTGGGAGGCTGTCCCCCGTTGGGCCTTCACCGTCTTCCATGCCCAGCATCTCAGGTCCTCCCACCGTTTGCAACACTGGGTGCTTCGCCTGCCATAGACCCCCAGTGACCACACGTCCTTGGGGATGGCACACCATATACCCTTTTTTCATGGGTGCTGACCTGCAGAGAAATACACATAGGAAAAGGTATCAGTCAGACCGTCCTGCCTGTTACACTCATTGCCCACCATAGCCCTCACATCCCGTTACGCACAGACATTGCCCACCATACATGCAGCACGCTGCCCAGGGTCCTTCCACCAACCCCCCCCACCCGAGGCCCTCACAGACAGCACTCCATGCGTTCATTCCCGATGCATCGTGCTCACAGTGTACTCACCTGTTGGTCTGGAGGCCCATACATCATCCGGTACTGGCATAGGACCCCATCCACCAGTCGCTCCAACCCAGCAGCGGTGAAGGCAGGGGCCCTTTCCCCAGTGACACGAGCCATGGTCGGTTCCAGACACAGGTCACAGCAGCACTTGCAGTGTAGGTCCTCTGCAGTTGGAAATCAGGTAGCAAGTGAGTGAACAGATAGAAAATGGCGGTCACGTCCGTGGCGGTGCATACCACCACCGCCGGCATATATCACCATTGGCCACTGTAACCCACAGGGCCCAATGGTATCCAATGAGGAGTTGCATGGCGGTTCTCGACCGCCTCTTGCAACGCACACAACGTCAGCTGAATTACCTCATTTCCACATGTCCCTCCATACAGGACAGGCGGACGCCGTTTCACGGGGCCACAGGCCATGGCACCTAACTTAGTCACTGTATACATAGGCACCATTTGGGCTTATACAACAATATACTGTTACAGTCACAACATGCAATGCAGTTTAGTGTTTGGAAATATGGAACACTGACCAGCTGCTCACCGATTGCCCCAAAGATTGCAACCGCTGGGGATGAATAGGAGATGGAGACATCCCCTCGTGTATAGGTCCCTGGTGGACTTGGCAACAATGGAGGACAGGAACATTACCCTCAGACTGGACAGGGCCACAATCACAGATCTGTGTGCCCAATTGGAACCTGACCTGATATCTGCTATCCGTCAGCCCACCGGGATCCCCCCTCTTGTGCAAGTCCTATCTGTGCTCCATTTCCTGGCATCTGGCTCCTTCCAAGTGACAGTGGGCTTGGCAGCAGGAATGTCTCAGCCAATGTTCTCAATAGTGCCGACCAGAGTGTTGTTGCCCTGATTAAACACATGTGCAGCTACATCAATTTACCCCAGGTGGAGGATTTGGCCACAGTGAAAGCTGATTTTTATGTAATGGGACATATCCCCAACATAATTGGGGCTATTGATGGTACACATATTGCATTTGCCCCCTCGACAAAAATGAACAGATGTTCAGAAATCAAAAGAGCTTTCACTCCATGAATGTGCAAATAGTGTGCCTGGCGGACCAGTACATCTTCCATGTCACTGCAAAGTATCCTGGTGCTGTGCATGGTGCCTTTATCCTGAGGAATAGCAGCATCCCATATGTGATGGCTCAACTACAGAGGCACTGGGTGTCTAACAGGTGAGCCCTGGTTCCCACCCAGTGGATGTTGGTATATGGGTATGTTGTGAGTCCTAAGGGTTAGTGTGTGTCTAACAGTTGTCCCACGATATTTGCAGGTGACTCTGGTTATCCAACCTCTCATGGCTACTGACTCCTGTGAGGAGTCCCAGGACAAGGCAGAGGAACGTTACAATGAGGCACATGGGCGAACTAGAACAATAGTAGAAAGGACATTCGGCCTCATGAAGGCCAGGTTTTGTTGCCTCCATCTAACAGGTGGGTTCCTATACTGCTCACCCAAGAAGGTGTGTCAGATCATCGTGGCATGCTGTATGTTGCACAACCTTGCCTTACGTTGCCAGGTGCCTTTTCTGCAGGAGGATGAGGCAGGAGATGGGCATGTGGCAGCAGTCGAACCTGTGGACAGCGAAGATGAGGAGGCAGAGGATGAGGACAACAGAGGTGCAATAATACGACAATACTTCCAATGACAAAAAGGTAAGACTCTGTAATTTCACTTTACATTGACAGTTTTGTGTTTGACATTGTCTCTGGCAGGCTGATTTTCCCACTTCTATGGCCACTCACTGTAGCCTTTGGCTCTCTGTTTGCAGATATTTGTGCCCCACTATTGCTCCTGGTGTGTTGACTGCAGCCAACTACAGGTCGTTCCTATGTATACATTACTGTAAAGTTATGTTGCAGTGTTTAAAGCTTGTTAACGAATATATGGTTAAATAATTTGACAGACTCCATACTTGTATTTATTCAAATGGTGTTTATTTAAGTGCTAATGATTAGAGGGGGATGTCAATGGGCTGCGGTGAAGGTGGAGGAAAGTCCAGGATAGAGTCCAGTCTATTTGTACAAGGGGGCATTGGAAGTGGAGCAATGGCAGTTCAAGGTGGACAGGGTGACAGAGTGGGATACAAGGGGAGTCTTATTTCTTGACGGGGTCTTGGTAATAGTCTCTGGCTTCTGCCTGGATCGCAGGGACCATTTGGGGGGTGGTTCTCCTTCTGCAGGTGGTGGGATGCTGGTGGCTTGCTGTTCCTGTGGCGGGGCCTCCTGTCCGTTAGCGGCAGCGGATGTGGAAGGCTGTTCATTGGTTTGGCTAGTGTCAGGGGCCCAGTGGTGTGCCATTGCCTCCCTCATGGTGTTAGCCATGTCTGCCAGCACCCTTGCAATGGTGACCAGGGTGGTGTTGATGTCCTTCAAGTCCTGCCTGATCCCCAGGTACTGACCCTCCTGCAGCCACTGGGTCTCCTGCAAATTGTCCAGTATCTGGCACATCGTCTCCTGGGAATGGTGGTATGCTCCCAGGATATTGGTGAGTGCCTCCTGGAGAGTTGGTTACATGGGTCTGTGCTCCCTCTGTCGCACAGCAGTCCTCCCAGCTTCCCTGTTGTCCTGTGCCATTGTCCCCTGAACTGTATGCCCACTGTCACTTACCCTAGGTCCCTGATCGTCCTCTCTTTGTGGTGTGCCCTGGGGTCCCTGTAGTGGTGGACACACTGCTGCTTGACGTGTCCTGGGGACAGAGGGATGGGCCCGCTGGGTGGTTACTGTGCTGGTGTTTCCTGACGATGGAGGCTCTGTGATGGTATGGGACTGTGCCTGGGGAACCGACTGTCCCGAGATCCCTGATGGGCCAGGTTGGTCATCCAGATCAAGGCATCCAGAGCTGTTGTCATCACTGTGGGCCTCGAATGGGGGTGGACTGGATGTTGCTGGCTCCTCCTCTCCGGTGACGTTGGGTGGGGGACCTGTGGGGATGTAAATGCATTGTTATTGTTTCTCTGTGTGTCATCTTGTGCATGGGTGTGTTGCTCTCTATGGTTGTTATTGCCCTGGCAGCTTTGCCTTGTGTGAGTAGTTATTTTGTGGGCTGGGTGACTCTTTCTAATGTGCATGCTTTAGTGATGGGTGTCCATGCAGGTCTGTGATGGGGGTCAGTGCATTGGTGTTACATGCAGGGCCTGGTATTGGGAGGGGTGGGTTGTGATGGTGGGGTATGTGGGAGGTGGTGAAGTGATGGGAATGAGGGTAAAGGTGGGGGTATGTGATGGCATGCAGGTAGGGGGGTGATAGTAGTAAAGAGTTGACCAGAGTCCAGTCCTCCTCCTACTCCTGCCAGGACCTCAGGAAGCATGATTGCCAAGACTTGCTCCTCCCATGTTGTTAGTTGTGACGGCAGAGGTGGGGGTCCACCACCAGTCCTCTGTACAGCTGTTTGGTGTCTTGCTGCTGTGGAACGCACCTTCCCCCGTAGTTCATTCCACCTCTTCCTGATGTCATCCCTTGTTCTGGGGTGCTGTCCCACGGCGTTGACCCAGTCCTCAATTCTACACCATTGCTCCATCTTCCTAGCAATGGACATCTGCTTCACCTGTGATCCGAATAGCTGTGGCTCTACCCGGATGATTTCTTCCACCATGACCCTTAGCTCCTCCTCAGAGAACCTGGGGTGTCCTTGCGGTGCCACGGGTGTAGTGTGAGTGGTGTGGGTGAGGGTGTGTGGTGTGCTGTGTTGGGGTGTGTGATGTAAGGTGCATGGATGGTGTATAGGTGAGGGTGGTGTGTGTTGGTGGTCTTCTCTGTGGTCTTGCTATCTCTCTTGTGGCACTTGTTTGCATTCGTAAAGGATTGTGGGTAGTGTGGGTGTGTGTTTTATAGTGGTGTGAGTGTGTGGGTGTGGTGTGTGTATGTGTGTCATGTGTGTGTAGTTTGAATTGTCCTATGTGGTGTTGTTTTTTATGTGTATGTGTATTTTGAGCACAGCGGTATGTTCCGCCAATGGCTTAGTGCCATTGAATGTCCGCTGGGGTGATTTGTGGGTCATAATGCTGTGGGTATTGTTCTGTTGGCGTAACAGTGTGGGTTTTGCTACCACCAGTTTATCACTGACTTTTGGGCTGGCGGACTTGCATGTGTGTGGCTGCATAGTGACGGATTGCTATGTGTGGGTCACAATATGGGTAGATGTAATTCGCTGCGGCGGCGGTACTGTAGCGGCAGTCAGCATGGCGGTAAGCGGTACTTACCCCCAATGTCATAATGAGGGCCTGTATCTCTGCTGATGGCCTTGCCACCTGAAGTGTGTAGGTCTTGTTTGCAGATGTGAGCGCCACATGTTTTTGGAACAATAAAGCCTTGAGGCTGCTCAACTTGTCAAAATTCACATTAGAAGTAGCAATATGGGTCCAAATGTTAGCTACCTCTTTTTGACTAGTGGTAGGAAAGAGTACATTCCCGCAGCATGCAATAATCTTAGAGACCAAAACAACATAAACTATTCCGACTCGCATCCCACAACAGTTTTCACTATTGAGGAGAACATAGCTGCCATTTGAAAGCACCTGGAACGCGGGTCTAATTAAAGGGACTGGAAATAACTTCATATAACAAGCCAAGTTCGTTGCCAAAGCGTTACACGTCCTGTGCAAGGACAGCTGTTTACAAACCATCGAATGGCTGACAGAAGTCTTGCATTCACTACTGCTAAGAAAAACTTATTTCATGCCACTGAGACATTTTTATGAGAAGAGCAGCTTCCATATCTCATGGATATAACTATCTCCCAGCCTTTCACATCTGCCTACCGGAATGTGTTTCAAACCGGACGTGAATTGAATTGTTGAAATAGGCAGATTCATAAACCTGTGTATTAACCATTCATCAGATGGTATTTCAGCCACAGTAAAAGGCAAATTTTCTAATTTTCCATGTTTAACATGAGATAAGTCGCTTCTTTCTTAGCCATTAGCTGTTGTCACATTAAGTTCAATGTAGAAAATATGTCCCTTGCGCTAACGTGCTGCCAGGGAACGCGACCTGCCTTCAGTGTTTGAAGTGTCCAACCCAACTGCATAATGGACCTTAGTTGACTCTGTCCAAGGTGTAAAGAAGACGTATCACTTTGTATTATGTCTATTGCAGAGGAAATAATGTTGGTTAATTTGTATATCTAGTCGGACAGGGTATTAATCCCATTATCTACAACAGCTAATACCTTCTGTAAATTTTCCTGGTCTATTTGCCTTAACCGGGCAGCAGCTTCTTGTTCAGAAAGCTTCCAAATTTCATTATATACTTCATAAAAGAATCACTTTCTACGTTGTTTTTTGGGGTCTAACAGGAAGTGCTGTAAGTCAGTGTTATTAGACAGGAGACTGAGGTGATCTCTAACAGCAACTAGTGAGGAATTCTTCGACCATTGCTGGCATAGTTTCACTACACTGTATGTTGGTAATATACCCCCATGTTCTGATGACACATAGTGAGGGTCCAGCCTACTGGTTGTAAAACCCTCGTGGAGTTTATAAAACATTTATGACACCCATTGGTATCTATTGGCCACCATACCCACCTGCCAGGATGTGACAGTGAAGCATTAAATGTGCCATTCTGGACCCATTCATCGAGCTGATCTTCTGTTACATTTATATATTTTTACATTTGTGAAATTTTGCAGGGGCAGGAACAATGGGTACATTCAAGTCCTTAATCTTTCCTAAGCCTAAACAACTTGTTTGTTGTACAGTTTCATTTAGAAATATCATTTGAACAGGTATCAGGCATGCTCTAAACAAAGCTTCCTTCCCCCTTAATTGCCAATTCCGTTTTCCCCACACACTTTTTAAATAAATCTACTTTAGCCAATATTCATAGCCTTCTATAGCCAACCGGGAAACAAAAGGAATCAGAATAAATTATTTTCGTTTCTGTCAATAATATATGTACATTTTCCATTGATGGCAATTTAAAATAATATGACTCAGCATTATTAACATTGTGCCCAGAATAATATGCAAACTTTTCAGAATATGTTTTAGAACTCCCCTGTGGTGGAGTCGAACAATATTCCCATTGCGTGCAATTAAAAACAGTCTTTCGGGTACTTGCTCTGTGAAGAAAATGGTGCCCATAATAATTATAGCAAAACATATTACCATAATTCTCTTTAGATTGATAAATACCTTCACTTTCAAATACAATATAACACTGTAATTCAGTCAACATAGAATCAACTGTTTTCACATCCCAGTCATCAGAAACAACTCCTGATATTATTACATAGTTTATTGAGAGTTTAACACAAATGGTATTTGAATGACCTCTGTCGGGCCGTATACATCAAAATGTGACTTTATCCCAAACAATCCCATCAGGAATAGGTATAGCGGAAGTGTTCACAAAAGACAAGTCTCTGCGGACCTTGTGAGAAGAAAAAATTGGGTTTTAGGACCTCAGCCACCAGTTCAACTGTTGATCTTTCAGGAAGAAAATTACCATGTATTAATAAAAAGAATGTTATGACAAAACCAATCCAAAGGAGGACAGCTAGTACAGTCAAAGAGAGCCACAGATAGTTCCAAGGGAAAATAAAGTATTTTGTTTTAAGCCAGTTTATCAGCTTAAGGCCCGTATTTATACTTTTTTTGCGCCGCATTTGCGTCGTTTTTTTACGCAAAAACGGCGCAAACTTGCAAAATGCCATTGTATTTTGTAGGTTTGCGCCGTTTTGCGTCAAAAAGCGGCGCAAATGCGGCGCTAAAAAAAGTATAAATACCGGCCTAAGTGTTTTTGACAGTTCAGATGTAGAATTGGCGAATGAGTCCGAAAAGGTGTTGTTGACGTCGGTGAAGTATCCAGAAGCAGTTTGTGCAAAAGCTGGAGCCGTGTATGTAGGTGCAGAACCGGTGGGGGTCTTCCGCAGTGGTTCAGAATAAACAATGGCATCCGCCTGTGTTGAAGTTGTGTCAAATCGATCAGTTATTTCTATATTATGTGTTGGAACAGATGTCAGTGGAACTAATGCAAGATCATTTTCCACCCTCCCCAGGCGAGGTGTAGTTGTTGCTGCTCACAACTTGTAGAGGGACTTCTTGACCAGTAGTGAGAGGGATTTGGGAGCTACTGGCTGTTCCTCTTGGTCTGCTATGCAGGATCGGCCACATGATGTAACTTGACATTGTCAATAGATACAAAGTGGTTTTATTTAGCACCGGCCAATGGTGGTAGAATGACAGTTCTGGTACCATGTATTCCCAAGACTGGGACTGGTGCACCATAGGAAGGACCAAACTCCCTTTTCATAGCAACCTTTTTACGTACTAGATCCCCAACTTTAGGAATCCAGCCGGTGGGCGTTATTGGTACATCCTTAATTCCTGTGGAGGCAGCATTGGCAGAAGCGTTGTCATCATGGAACTTGTAATTCCTGCAAGAAAGTGAATTGTTCATTTATGTCAAAAGTTGGTTTTGCCGCCTCCACATCAGGACCATCAAGATCTGGTACATACATTCGAGTTCCAAACAGGCACTAGTATGAAGTACGACCCCCCAAGGACCTTCTAAGCAGATTGTTAAGTATTCTCTGGACTCCACACAGGTGGTGAAGTCAACTACAACCCGTACCTAAGACTCTGGCTGTTAAGGACTGCTTTAAATCACAGTTTTGTTGCTCCATGACACTATTTCCCTTGGGATGAAATGGAGAAGAGTAATGGAGTTGGACCCCTAACAAAGCCATGGCATCCCTGAATGCCCTTGAGGTGAAAGCAGAGCCCTGGTCCGAGTGGAAAGTCACAACTGCTTATGTACTTATAAAGACTCACAAATCTTCAATAAGAGTCCCAGCGTCAGCCGAGTGTTGTGGCCACAACCACAGAAATCTAGAGCGAGATTCAACAGCGACTAAAATGTATTTGTATGCACTATCCGGTGTTAGGGGACCACAATGGTCCAAGTACACACATTGCAATGGCTTGTTGGAAATTAAGAGGGGTGTCTGTGGTGGGCTTTTGGTGGTGGAACTCTTAATTTGTTGGCAGGTGTCACAAGAAAGGACATACTGCTTAGCCTGTTTGTATAGACCTGGCCACCAATAATGTGCTTGCAACAATGATACTGTAGCCGCCACACCAACTTGAGTGGATGCTACCCCTCATGCACAGATTTAATCAACTCTGATCTTATGTCTTTGTTGGGAATTACCCAACCCCCAAGTCTGGTATTTTTACTTCGGCGTCTAGGCAGCCTCCCTTTTGGTAGGAATATTTAGCAGGAAATGCTTTTGAATGGGCATGCCTGCAGCCTTAGGTACTGATGATTTGGCAGCTTCATCAGCCAGTGTATTTCCAGCAACGTGTGTATTCCAATGCACTGATGTTGAAGTGTATGTACAACATGGACGTTTGGTAGCATTTCCTTCAGATCTGCTACTTTCCCCCACAGACGTCTGTGTTTGATAGTGTTGCCTTTAGAAACCCAGAACCCGTTCTGGTGCCAGTAATGCAAGTATTCATTGAAGGACTGGACACAGTAGTACAAATCACAAACAATCAGTTATAGCTGTGCAGGATCCGTGTGCTCCAATGCCATCACCAGAGCCTTTAGCTCTGCTAGCTGTGCTCTACAATCCCCTAGGGTTTGTGTGAATGTATGCTGGGGACAAAATGTTTTATCTTCTATGTAGCCACTTATGACTGTGCAAGCAGCAGAGTATTGATATTTTGTGTCAATTGCAGGTTGCGCTGAGCCATTGGTGTACATGACTCTTTGATATTGATCAATAGGTAGTGTATTTGCTGGAACTGGGTATTCCAGTTCATATTGCAAAAATTATTGAGTTTGTAATTTTAGGTAAAAAATGTAGTCTACATCAGTGGCTGTCAAGGACGTTGCCCATTGTATCCAACGTGGATGTAATGCTTTAGTGTTAGGAACGCTGGCTTTGGTAACAGCCTCAAGGGCTGGAATTGGGGAAACAACAATAATACATTTACCTTGGGCTAGAGGTTGTTCTTTAATGACAGCCATCTGAACAGCAGTGAGAATTTTCTCAGTGGGAGCAAAGCGTTGTTCTGCTGCTGGGTACAAATGTGATTTGTACGCAGTGTGGACTGTCTCACCCTCATTGATCAATTACTCTGATGACCAAATGTGTTTTGTTGTCCCTTGTGTGTAGGTGTTGTGCTGCATGCATGTCTGTTTGCAAAGCTCTGAGAATGCTTGTGTGTTAGACTGTCCAAAATGTACTTGAAAATCAGGAATGTAGGTTCTGCCAAAACTTTTAAAATCCAACAAGGATTGGAGTTTTTTAGTGGCATTTGTAACTGTGCGCATCTTTCCAAGAATTGCGGCTCTAGGCTCTTTCCTTCACTCGATAACTCATAACCCAGAAACAGGACGCTAAGGAAGGCTATTTTTTTAATTGAATTTGTAGCCGAATTTGGCAAATCCCACAACAATGCGGGCTACCCATCTTAAATGTTGCAGTAATTCATAATCTGGGAGATAGATATCATCTACATAGGACAATGCTTCAGGGTCTATGGCATGTAATATTGAAGTCACACGAGCTGCGAACAGTCCCTGACTGTTCTTGTACCCCTGGGGTAAACAACAGAATTTTTTCTGGGAGCCTAGTGCGCTGAAATTGGTTAAGTCTCTACTCCCAGGCGCTACATTTTGGCAGAAGAAACCATTGGAAATGTATTTTTTACACACTATGACCCTCATTACAACCCTGGCGGTCGGTGTTAAAGCAGCGGTAATACCGCAAACAGGCTGGCGGAAATAAAATGGGATTACAACCGTGGCGGAAACCGCCAACATAGACAGCCACTTTAACACTCTGACCGCCACGGCGGTAGAAACAGACAGCGTGGCGGTCACTGACAACAGACATGCGGGAGACAAAGTACCGCCCACCCTATTACAAGAGGCCTATCCGCCACCTTTTCCGGGGCATAACCAACGCTAACAAAAACACAGCAGAAACAGTACACAGAAGGGAAAACTCTCACCTCTCGACACCCAACGAGGAACCAGGACGCCATGGAGTCCGAACTTCATGTGTTACCCATGTTGATTTACCTCCTCTTCTATGAGGAGTATGAATGGTGGCAGAGGCGACCACGGTGAGTACTGCGCCTACAACACAGGAGAGGGGGAAAGGAAACAGAGTGACACACACATGCAACACCCCCACCCTCACCACCACACACAACAACAGACACACAAATACATGCAGCAACGTTACATTTACACCCCCCCCCCCACCCCCTGGAAGAACGCAAGGACAAAAGGAAATGATTGTAACCATTGTAATCAAGAAAAATCCAGTATTCAAAAGTCAAAATTCAGTATATACAAATATGTACACTAACTACACAAGTCCGGATAGTGTTCTAATCATTGTCTGTGGACCACTGGGCCAAAAATGCATGGGCGAGGCCCACTCATGATACCTGACTCAAAACGGAGAGAACACTGCTGAGGCATCAGATCAAAAATATACAGGCACCTCACGGGGAGGGAGGGGAGGCGCCTCAGCCTGATGAACGCACAGTGCCATTGCTGCACGAGGGGGCTCCATGCCCATTGATGTATCCTGGGGAGTGCAAAGCCACATTCTCTCAAGTCTCTCCAGTGGGTGGTTTGCCCACTGCTTTATCCTGGGGAGTGTAAAACCACAGTCTCTCAAGTCTCTCCAGTAGGTGGTTTGCCCACTTTTGCATCCTTGGGAGTGCAAAGCCACAGTCTCACAAGTCTTTCCAGTGAGTGGTTTGCTCACTGCTTTATCCTGGGTAGTGCAAAGCCACAGTCTCTCAGTTCTCTCCAGTGGGTGGGTTTCCCACTGTTTTATCCTGGAGAGCGCAAAGCCACAGTCTAACAAGTCTTTCCAGTGGGTGGTTTGCCCACTGCTTTATCCTGGGAAGTGCAAAGCCACAGTCTCTCAAGTCTCTCCAGTGGGTGGGTTGCCCACTGCTTTATCAGTATATACAAATATGTACACCAACTACACAAGTCCGGATAGTGTTCTAATCATTGTCTGTGGACCACTGGGCCCAAAATGCATGGGCGAGGCCCACTCATGATACCTGACTCAAAACGGAGAGAACACTGCTGAGGCATCAGATCAAAAATATACAGGCACCTCACGGGAGGGAGGGGGGTGCCTCAGCCTGATGAACGCACAGTGCCATTGCTGCACGAGGGGGCTCCATGCCCATTGATGTATCCTGGGGAGTGCACAGCCACATTCTCTCAAGTCTCTCCAGTGGGTGGTTTGCCCACTGCTTTATCCTGGGGAGTGTAAAGCCACAGTCTCTCAAGTCTCTCCAGTGGGTGGTTTGCCCACTTTTGCATCCTTGTGAGTGCAAAGCCACAGTCTCACAAGTCTTTCCAGTGGTTTGTTTTCCCACTGCTTTATCCTGGGGAGTGCAAAGCCACAGTCTCTCAAGTCTCTCCAGTGGGTGGGTTGCCCACTGCTGCATCCTGGGGAGCGCAAAGCCACAGTCTCACAAGTCTTTCCAGTGGGTGGTTTGCCCACTGCTTTATCCTGGGGAGTGCAAAGCCACAGTCTCTTCAGTCTCTCCTGTGGGTGGTTTGCCCACTGCTTTATCCTGGGTAGTGCAAAGCCAAAGTCTCTCAAGTCTCTCCAGTGGGTGGTTTGCCCACTGCTTTATCCTGGGGAGTGCAAAGCCAAAGTCTCTCAAGTCTCTCCAGTTGGTGGTTTGCCCACTGCTTTATCCTGGGGAGTGCAAAGCCACAGTCTCTCAAGTCTCTCAAGTGGGTGGTTTGCCCACTGCTGCATCCTGGGGAGTGCAAAGCCACAGTCTCTCAAGTGGATGTCATTCTCCACTGGTTCTGGAGGGGGCCTGATGCCCAGAGTGCTTCATCCTGCCAAGGACAGAGGTAGTGGATGTCATTCTCCAGTGGTTCTGGAGGGGGCATGGTGCCCAGAGTGCTTCATCCTGCCAAGGACGGAGGTAGTGGATGTCATTCTCCACTGGTTCTGGAGGGGGCATGGTGCTCAGAGTGCTTCATCCTGCCAAGGACAGAGGTAGTGGATGTCATTCTCTACTGGTTCTGGAGGGGGCATGGTGCCCAGAGTGCTTCATCCTGCCAAGGACAGAGGCAGTGGACGTCATTCTCCACTGGTTCTGGAGGGGGCATGGTGCTCAGAGTGCTCCACGTGCAGTGTGGCCGGTACAATTCCCTCACCTGGGTGCGCGTGCCTCGAGATTTGCGAGGTTCAGTTAGCATGATACACCAGGGAGGCAGCAACATTGTTGTGTACCCATTTCAGTTATAGCTCCATGCACGTTAGTTTAACACACTAGGATGATGTGCACCTTGACCTAGATATATTTTATTCAGCTTTCCATTGTTATTTTTACAATAACCAGTTTTACGTTCTTGTTTTAATTTCTTCTATCTAACTGTTTTGCTTAGCCCAGCACTGTGTTCTCAAACAACACATTCTTGATCACTCTGTGCTTCAGTCAAGGCTACAGTTTGGTACATTGCCGGTGAACGTGGTAGAAGTTTAGTCTCCAACATTCAAAGAAAATACACATCCTTACATAGGGACATTTTCTTAGAACATCAGCTGTGCACTTATAAAAACATTTCCTAGTCCCATTACACATCAAGAGGGAGATTCCAGCCAGGGAACCACAACTGTACGCTGAATGCTTCGCTGCAGATGCTAACGCAGACTACAGGCATTTGCTCAGGTATGAGGGTTGATGTCCTCCTGGGGGAACCTGAAAGGCAGGATTAGAGCTTAATATGCTGTGCTCAATATGATAGCATTATTCTTAAGCTTCACTCTCATGGTCACCATTTTAATATTGTTGTGTTGTGTCGTTCTGGTTATTGCAGCTCACGCTTTGCTATCTAAAATGCAGTCATTTTATTAAACCAATCTTTAAAACTTATACTACTTTTATTGTCATTTATCTATGAGACTGAACTGTGAGTGAGAGAACCGGATGTGACCTGAATGACCACAACTTCCCTGAGAAGTATATGTCATGCGCTCCCCAATCATCTCTACCTTTCGGGAGAGATGAGGCATTGCTAGTTAGCCGGAGCAAAGCCCGGATTTGGAGCGGCTGTTGTCACCCACCGTGGGGCAAACTCAGTCTCCCACACTGTGGATGATCTTGCGGCTCAAAATCCAGTGGTCTTATTAGAATAAAGAGAGCCTACGCGACATTGCGCCCAACGTGGTGCCGCAAACGTTTGGTCAGGCTCTAATTTTGGGGTCCTTCGCAGTATCTCTGTCTCATGATATATAATGGCACCTCAATACTGTATGCTCCCCGTACGCCTCTGCTCTACACTGGACCGACCACAGTTGTGTCCACCTCACCTTCCGACGCGAGACTCGCCACCTCCGCACTCAACCCATCCCTCGTCGACAGTGGAACAAAATCCCCGAAGAACAGCTTTTCTCCACGCTCATCGACAACCAACCCACCTTCTCCGCCGACCCCAACGACGCAGCCCTCAGCCTCACGAACTGGATCACCAACTGCGCAGACATCCTTGCTCCCCTCAGATTCACGCATCGATAGGCCAACACCAAAAAACCTCTCTGGTTCTCTGACACCCTTAAGGAATCGAAGAAAACATGTTGCGCCCTCGAGAAAGCCTGGCGCAAGGACCACACCGCAGACAACATGACTGCCCTCAAGAACGCTACCCGTGAACACCACCACCTGATCCGGGCAGCCAAAAGGAATTTCTTCACAGACAGACTGGACAAAAACAGCCACAACAGCAGAGAACTCTTCAACATCATAAAAGAGCTCTCCAACCCCAACGCCAACGCCATCACGCCCTCACAAGACCTGTGCAACTCCCTCGCCACCTTCTTCCATCGTAAGATCACCGACCTACACGACAGACCCAGCCGACCACCACTGAACCCACACCCCCAGCCATCACCCTCAACGCCTGGACCCACATCAACACAGAAGAGACCAAAACCACCATGAACTCAATCCACTCCGGTGCCCCCTCGGACCCCTGCCCACACTTCATCTTCAATAAAGCCGACGACATCATCGCCCGCACCTCCAGACCATCATCAACTCCTCGTTTTCTTCTGCCACCTTCCCCGAGAGCTGGAAACACGCTGAAGTCAACGCCCTACTGAAGAAACCTACGGCTGACCCAAGCGACCTGAAGAACTGCCACCCCATCTCGCTCCTCCCCTTCCCTGCCAAAGTCATAGAGAAGACCGTCAACAAGCAGCTTACCAACTTCCTTGAAGACAACAACCTTCTCAACCCCTCTCAATCCGGATTCCGAGCCAACCACAGCACTGAAAACGCCCTCATCTCAGTCACAGACGACATCAGAACCCTGATGGACAACGGTGAAACAGTCGCCCTCATCCTCCTCGACCTCTCGGCTGCCTTCGACACCGTCTGTCACCGCACCCTAATAACCCGCCTCCGCTCCACCGGGATCCAAGGCCAGGCCCTGGACTGGATCGCCTCCTTCCTCTCCAACCGCTCTCAAAGAGTCTACCTCCCTCCTTTTCGCTCAGACCCCACCGAGATCATTTGCGGTGTCCCACAAGGCTCCTCGCTCAGCCCGACACTCTTCAATGTCTACATGAGCCCCCTCGCCGACATTGTACGCAAACACAGCATCATCATCACCTCCTACGCCGACGACACTCAACTGATACTCTCCCTCACCAAGGACCCCACCAGCGCAAAGACCAACCTGCAAGATGGAATGAAGGACGTCGCAGATTGGATGAAACTCAGCCGTCTGAAACTGAACTCAGACAAAACAGAAGTCCTCATCCTCGGTAACACCCCGACCGCCTGGGACGACTCCTGGTGGCCCACGGCCCTTGGCACCGCACCGACCCCCTCAGACCACGCACGCAACCTCGGCTTCATCTTGGACCCACTTCTCACCATGACCAAACAAGTCAACGCCGTATCCTCCTCCTGCTTCCTCACCCTCTGCATGCTCCGGAAGATCTTCCGCTGGATCCCCGCCGACACCAGAATGACTGTGACCCACGCCCTCGTCACGAGCCGCCTGGACTACTGCAACACCCTTTACGCTGGGACCACCGCAAAACTCCAGAAACGTCTGCAACGAATTCAAAACGCCTCCGCCCGCCTCATCCTCGACATACCCCGCAACAGCCACATCCCCGCCCACCTGAGACACCTGCACTGGCTTCCCGTCAGCAAAAGGATCACCTTCCGTCTCCTCACCCACGCACACAAAGCCCTCCACAACAAGGGACCAGAATACCTCAACCGTCGCCTCAGCTTCTACGCTCCCACCCGTCTTCTCCGCTCCACCAGCCTCGCTCTCGGCACTGTCCCTCGCATCTGCTGCTCCACGGCGGGTGGGAGGTCCTTCTCCTACCTGGCGGCCAAGACATGGAACACCCTCCCCACCATCCTCAGGACCACCCAGGACCACTTCGCATTCCGGAGACTCCTCAAGACCTGGCTATTCGAGCAGCAGTAACCCCTTCCCCCTAGCGCCTTGAGACCCACACGGGTGAGTAGCGCGCTTTATAAATGTTAATGATTTGATTTGATTGGATTTATGCGGAGACGTCCGTGGTATTGAGGACTTCCACCACAGCTGTGTAGGTAATCCTATTACAACTGGCAGTTATTCAAGCTTGAACTTGAAAAAGAAACCGCATTTTGGCATGCCTTCTCTGAAATCATAGTGTTACTATCATGGCGAATCCTCAACATGTACAAATAGCTATTAACATGAGACAACCTCTCACTGCACACTTATTAGCAAATGGCCTAATGGCCCAGGGAGGTCCAGTCACATTTGTGGTGGACGCACACGCAGCTTATAGAACAGAACTTTTTTATTCTTGGGTCACATTTCCAGCAGTTGATAGGAACACAAAGACATTTCACCAATATACACCTGCGAACGCATCTGGACAATACAGAGCATACGCATATTTAGAGATTCCTCTATCTTATCAAGAACATAATAATTGGCTTGATGGTGCCCTACCCGATACAATATTACCAGTAAGGTTAGGTCCAGAAAGCAATTACGGTCTTACCTATCCTTTATTGGCCACCTATACACCACATCCTGTGGTTGGATATTCAGCGGTAGCTGAGGCTCGTTGCTTATACATTGAGTTAATAGCAATATACAGACGATTAGTACAATTTGTGATGCAAACATTAAATACAAACCCTGCATGTGCTGCTCCAGCACACCCACATGCAGTAACATCAGGTATAAATCCTGCGACTGTACATTCGATTATGAGTAACGTACCCGCCAAACGAGAAGAAACTCAGTTTTGGTTAGCACAAAAAATGAATACGCTGGAGGCAATATTTCCCCATACGGAACCTCAGGATAAACATAGAATATTAACAATGTGCTTGCCCTTTGGGATGGTTCCTACAGTAGAAAACTATAATATCTGGGGTACGGTATTTGCCACGCTCTACACAACCGCACATGGTACACCGACACTTGCCAATTTACCGGAAGTGCTGAAACAAATTCAAGATGAATATGGGGCTGCCCCGGCCCTAGATTTGGGGATGCAATTGATGGGCAATTGTGCCACAGTGTCCTTAATCATTTTAAGTAACCTTAAAGGGGAAGCAGTTGCACTTGCAGTGCGCATGTGGCTTTGTGGCGTTCTGCATTAAGATCAAGAACGAGAGCTGCCTAAAATAATAGCGGAAACATATTCAAGTATCGGTCGAGATAGCTTAGGGGCCAGACCACAAAAAAACCCAATCCCAGGGTAAATCAAATAAAGATAACTCCAAACAACAATCTGAGAGTAATAAGAAATGCTGGGATAAAAAGCTACAAACGCCTAAAAAATAAAGGGGAGAATCTCCACTTACGGAGACCCCACAGAATAGGTATAATCTCAGAAATAGAGATAATATCAAAATATCTGATAGATATCAATATACTGATACACTCCAAACTCGTTCCTTTCAGGACTCATCGGAAAAGAGAAATGAGAGAGGTGGGCGATCAGAGCGAAGAACAGAGTACGTGAAACTGAGACAGGAATCACAAGGCTCTTCGTAGGTTTCTGTTAAAAAGAAAAAACAACTTGGCCAGCAAAAACAACAATTTAAAAACAAAAAAGTGGCGGCAGTCGCAGTTTGACATGCCACACAGGAAGAGCGTCCTCTTGAAGAACAAGAATTGGGCTCTAGCATTGCTAGACAGCGCGGCAGAGGTCACAATAGTTCGCTGGAATCTTCTAGAGCATCTGGAGGTGAAAGCAATCGATGACTTTATACAAGTAGAAACAGCGGATATGCGTGTCTCCAAGCCTGATAGGGTGTACAAAGTAACACTGCAATTAGAAGGAGACATTGAACGCACAATAAACACACTCTTTTGGGATCGCATAGTAAAAGTGTATGACGTCTTGTTGGCCGAACAAGATTGGCCCTCTGACTTTGTCCGTACCTGCCCATATGGAGAAGATGTCATTAAGCCTTCCTTCTCACCCCTTGTTCCAGAGGAACTCGCTGAATCCTATTCAATTGAATGGGCTCTAGCACAAGCACCTGCATTATACAGAAATCACATTGGGTGGGATAAAGACTCCCCCTACCATGTAATTCCCATTAAAAGTGAACGTCAGCCACAACCACAGTATCCTATAAAACATGAAGCAAAAGCACCAGTGAGAGAAATACTCACGCGATTAGAGTACCAGGGTGTGATTAAACCCTGTGTCTCACAAATGAATAACCCTTTATTCCCCGTAGCTAAACCGGACCATTCATACAGAATAGTCTTAGACTACAGACATCTAAACAGTCATACACCCACCTATGCTATACAAAATTCCCATAGCACTGCCCTAATGAGCAACATAGTGCGTACAAAACAACAATAGACATTTCCAATGGGTTTTTCTGCCAGAATATAGCGTCAGAAAGCAGGGACTTAACAAGCTGTAGCGCACTAGGATCTCAGAAAAAATTCTGTTGTTTACCTCAGGGGTACAAGAACAGCCCAGGACTGTTCGCGGCTCGTGTCACTGACATTTTACACAAGATCGACCCTGAAGCATTGTCCTATGTAAATGATATATATCTCACGGATGATGAGTTACTTCAGCATTTAAGACGGGTAGCCCGCATTGTTGTAGGGTTTGCCAAATTTGGCTACAAATTTAACATCAAAAAAACAAAAATTGCCTTCCTCAGCATCCTGTTTCTAGGATATGAGCTGTCAAGTGAAGGGAAGAGCCTAGTGCCACAATTCTTAGAAAAGTACGCACAGTTACAACCATCGAATACGGTTAAAAAACTCCAATCATTATTGGGTTTCTTAAATTTTGGCAGAACATACATTCCGGATTATGCTACATGCATAAAACCTTTATATTACTTAATACGTCCCGATGTAAATTCTGAACAACTGAACATACACGCATCCTTAGAGAATTGCAGACAGACATGCTTGCAGCACACAATTTACACACGAGGAACAACAAAACACATTTGGTCATCAGGGTAATAGCTGGGGCCATCGGTTTCACCTATGTGACATTTAAGGAAGGTGAGACAGTCCAGATTGCATACAAATCACATCTGTATTAAGCAGCTGAACAATGTTTTGCTCCCACAGAGAAAATCCTCATTGCTCTACAGATGGCTGTTTTTAAAGAAAGACCTTTTGCCCAAGGAAAACGCATTATTGTTGTTTCTCCAATCCCAGCCCTACAGGCTGTTACAAAAGCTAGTGTTCCAAACACAAAAGCACTACATCCACGTTGGATACAATGGGCTAAGTCTTTAACAGCCACTGATGTAGACTAAATTTTTTACCCAAATTTACCAACTTAGGAAGTCCTACAATATGAAGTAGAATATCCAGTTCCAGCAAATACCTCGCCAATTGATGGGTATCATAGAGTCATGTACACCGATGGCTCTGCAAAACCTGCAATTGGAACTAAACATCAATATTCTGCTGCGCAGTCGTAAGTGGCTATATGGAAAGGGATAAATGTTGTCCTCTGCATACCTTTCCACAGACCCTAGGGGATTGTACAGCACAATTGGCTGAGCTAAATGCTCTGCTGATGGGACTGGAACACACGGATCCGGCACAGCCTACGCTGATTGTTTATGATTCATATTATTGTGTCCAGTCCTTAAATGAATACCTGCATTATTGGTGCCAGAATGGGATTAGAGACTCCAAAGGCAACACCATTAAACACAGACTACTGTGTGGGAAAGTAGCTGACCTGAAAGAGATGCTACTGAATGTCCATGTTGTACATACACTTGGACACCAGCGCGTTGGAATGCAAGTTGCTGGAAATACATTGGCTGATGAAGCCGCAAAGTCAGCAGTGGCAGTAGCCACTGTAGCTGCAGTGACTCGCTTGAGTTCCAAACCAGACGCAGACATTTGTGCTGCCGTGAAAGCTGCGGCTGATGGTACACCCCATCCTAAAGGATTTCTTAACAAATATCATTATCATATGGGAAGTATGCTGAACACTGAAGTTAAGATCCCTGGCGTCAGCGTACGAGATATCCCTAACAAAGATATAAGACCACAATTGATTAAAGAAGTGCATGAGGGGGTGGCATCTGCACATGCTGGTGTGGCGGCTACAATTTCAATCTTTCAGGCCCGTTATTGGTGGCCAGGTCTCTACAAAGAGACTAAGCAGGATGTCCTGTGTTGTGACATCTGTCAACATATCAAAGTTTCCACGGCCAAGCGCCCGCCGCACACACCCCTCTTAATTTCAAACAAACCGTTACAGTGTGTGAACTTGGACCACTGCGGTCCTCTATCACCTGATAGTGCATACAAATACATATTAGTCGCTGTTGATTCATGCTCCAGATTTGTATGGGTGTGGCCACAACGCTCGGCTGACTATCGGACTGTTATTAAAGATTTGCGAGTCTTTATCAGTACATATGCAGTTGCAGCGTTCCATTCGGACTAGGGCCCTGCTTTTGCCTCAAGGGCATTCAGGGACACCATGGCTTCGTTGGGGTCCAACTGCAGTACTCGTCTCCATTTCATCCCAAGGGAAATAGTGTTGTGGAGCGATTAAACTGCAATTTAAAGCAATCCTTAACAGCCAGAGTCTTACGTACGGGTCGTAGTTGGCTTAATCACCTGTATGGAGTCCAGAGAGCACTAAATAACCTGCCTAGAAGGTCCCTTGGGGGTCGTACTTCATATGAGTGCCTGTTCGGAGCGCAAATGTTTGTTCCGGATCTTGATGGTCCTGCCGTGGAGGCAGCAGAATCACCTTTTGACATAAATGAACGTGTCACTCTCTTACAGGAATTACAACAGTTCTGTGATGATAATTCTTCCAAAAGTGCTGCCTCCACATGAATTAAGGATGTGCCAGTAACATCTACCGGCTGGATTCCCAGAGTTGGGGATCTTGTGTGTGAAAAAGTTGCAGTGAAAAAGGAATTTGGCACTTCTTATGGAGCACCAGTCCCTGTACTAGGGATACACGGTACCAGAACTGTTATTCTACCACTGTTGGCAGGTGCCAAAGAAAATTGTTTTGTTTCAATTGACAATGTCAAATTAAACCATGTGGCCGATCCTGCACAGCCAACCAAGAGGAACATCCAGTAGTTCCCGAATCCCTCTCACTACTGGCGAAGAAGTTTCACTACAGGTTGTTTATACCAACACTGATACCTCTCTGAGCTTGGGGAGGGTGGAAGATGATCTTGCATTAGTTCCACTAACATCAATTAACTTAGAAACATTTGATCAATTCAACTCGACTACAAGCCAAACGGATGGTGCTGTCTATAGTGTGCCACCACAGGAAACACCAACTCCACCACTGACAACGGCTATGTCATTTGCACAAACTGCCTCTGGTTATTTTGCCGACTTCAAAGATGATTTCTTGGACTCATTCGCCTCTTCGACAGCTGATTTGTCAAGTGCACGTAGGCTAACAACCTGGATTAAAGAAACATATTTAATTTTACATGGAACTTGATATGGATTTTTATGACTGTCCTAGCCTCTCTACTTTGGACTGGTTTTGTTATTACCTTTTTCTTATTAATACATGGTCATTTTCTTCCTGAAAGATGAACAGTTGAACAGGTGGAGGAGGTTTTGAAACCACCTTTTTCATCACATAAGGTCCAAAGAGACTTATCGTTTGTGAACATTTCCGCAGTGCCAGTTCCTGATGGGATTGTTTGGGACAAAGTAATGTTTGATTTAAATGGTCCCACGGAAATTATTCAAATACCGTATGTGTTCAAATTATCAATGAGTGATATAGTAACACCAGGCATTGTATCTGAAGATTGGGATGTGAAAACAGTGGATTATATGATGACAGAACTGCAATATTATACTGTCTTTGAAAGCATAGATGTTTACCAATTCAAAGAAAATTATGGTTATATGTTTTGCTGTAATTATTATGGGCACCACTTCATACATAGAGCGAGCAGTCCCAAAATGATCTTTAATTACACGCAATGGGAACATTGTCAAACTCCACCGCAAGGGAGTTCTAAAACATATTCTGAAAAGTTTGCATAATTTTCTGTGCACAATCAAAAGAATGCTGAGTTATATTACTTTAAGGTACCACCTACTAAGGATATACACATGTTATTGACTAATACGAAATGTATATATTCAGAATCCTTTGTTTCCCGGTTATCAGTAGAAGCCTATGAATATTGGTCAAAATCAATTGATTTGAAAACTGTCTGGGGAACAAAAAATTGGCAAATTAAGGGAAAAGAAACATTGTTTAGAGCATGTCTTATTCCTGTTCAGATGAACTTCTTAAATGAAACTGTGTAACAAACGAGTTGTTTAGGCTTAGCAACAATCAGAGAATTAAACATGCCCAGTATACCTGCCTGTTAGAAATGGGGTTTCTGGTTGGCTAGGGTATGCACCTCAGCCAGGCAGAACTTACCCACTCTAGTCAGGGCAAGAGAGTTACACGTCCAAGATAACCCCTGCTCACCTCCTTGGTAGCTTGGCACGAGCAGTCAGGCTTAACCCGGAGGCAATGTGTAAAGCGTTTGCACAACACACACACACACATGTGACGCAATATCCCCACCACAAAGGAAACACAACACCACATTATATGAAAATATACTGTATTGTACACAACGCAATTATCAGACCAAACATCACATATCAGTACTATCCTGCTACCTTAGCAGTTGTCAGAACGTTACACATTAGTTACTCTGCAAACTAGCAGTAGTCACACATAACACACAGGTTACTCAGTATTCTGCAACATAAGCAGTAGTCAGGAAATACGTTATCACATTAGAACACTTGTCATAAGAATATCATAAAATGCCCATAGTAAGAACATTAGACAACATATGGCAAGTTAGGAAAACATATTAGCAAGCATGTCCATAAAAGGAACATTTGCATATGCACACAAAAACATCATAAGACAGGTAGGCAATATGTAATGCAATAAAGTCTCTAATAAGAACTCCTGATATATATTGTCCCTTTGAAATACCTGTTAGATGATAGAGGCACCTCCAGTGCCTAAGAAACGGAAACAAGGGGGCCCCTGGCGCTCCCTGCGCAAAATGGGGGCCTTGTGATACTGTAGAGGGAGAGGGGCAGCACGCACCCTCCCCGATCCTTACTGGGTCCCTCCTGGGGACTCGTGATCATTAGGGCCCCCCCTCAGGACTCAACTGGCCCTCACAAGGGGGGGGAGGGCCAAAGCCAGAAAAAATGCTGCTAGAGAAGAGGGGGGCGCCACGCACCCCGTCCGAGTTGAAAATGGGCCCCTCCAGGGAGCCGCTAACTCTTAGGGTATCCCCGGGCCTCCACTTACCCTCACCAGGGTGGGAGACCCCCCAAAAATGCCACTGGCCCACACGGGGCCCAACAAGGGAGCCGGCGACACGGGCGTGCCTCCGGTGAGGCTTCCGCCCGGCCCACAAATAAAAGGAGAGTCCTCCGGGACTCCAACAGGCAAGGGAGAGGCGTCCTCCTCTCCCTCCTGCTCCCGATGATGTGCGGGCCCAAGGCTGGGCCTGCTGGTGCCCCGGGGGTGCTCCACGGAGCAGTCCTCACCCCGGGGGCACCAATAGGAGCACGCTTGCTCCAGGAGATAACAAGAAGGTTTTCTTCGTGCCCCGGGGGCATCAGGAAGCGCGCTACAATCGCGCTTGGACAAAACAGCTTCCCCGGGCTGCGGTGGTGATTCCCAGCATTACAGCAGCAGAGTGCTAAGCAAGCGCTAATCACAGGAAAGTGGCAGCACTTACAAGCGCTAAGGACATCCCCAAAGAGGCGCTTTCCAAAGCGACTTATTCAGTTAAGAAAAGCACCCCTTGTGCTTTAAGAATGGATGCAGGGGTCAGGGGCCACAGCACCCTGCCCCTGGGGAGCAGAGTTCAAGGAAAAGGCCCACAGGGTGACAGGGTCCAACAACAGGCCAGCGCAAGGAAGATGCCTGCAAATGGTGGTCCTTTACAGTGATCAGGCAGGTCACAGGTCAGCACAGCAGCAGCAGTCCATGTCGGTTCCTGTGGAGTCCTTCCAGCAGTCTGTGTCCAGTTCCAGGTAAGTTCAAAGAGTCTCCAAATTGTGGGTAAAATTCCCCTGTACTTATAGTCAGTTCTTACAGTGTTTTACAATGGTAGGGAGAGGAGGTTCCAGCCAGTTACAACTGGTTCTGGGAGTGCCCCCTCTCTCCTTTCAGCACAGGCTCCAAACATCAGTGGGGGGTTAACGACCCTATTGTGTGAGGCCAGGGCACAGCCTTTACAAATGTAGGTGTGCCCCGCCTCTCCCTTCTCTCAGCCCAAGAAGACTATTCAGTATGCAGATGCACCTCTGTGACACCTCCACCCTCCCTGTGTACAGGCTGTCTGAAAAGTATGCACAAAGCCCCAACTGTCATTCTGCCCAGACGTGGATTGGAGTCAAGCTGCAAAACACCAGAGTCATAAGCACAGATAAATGCGCACTTTCTAGAAGTGGCTTTTCTGTGATAATAATAAAAAATACACCCACGCCGGTAAGCAGTATTTATTATAACCATCACAACCATACCAAACACGCCTACGCTACTCCTCATAAATCAGACAATACCCTTTACAAATAAGGAAGGGCATTTCTAATGCAATCCTATGAGAAGGCAGCACTCACAGCAGTGAGACACCAAGTTAGGCTGTTTGTCACTACCAGGACAGGCCATGCAATATGGCAAATGTCCTGCCTTTCTACATACATGGCACCCTGCCCATAGGGCTAGCTAGGGCGTACCTTAGGGGTGACTTACATGTAGTAAAAGGGGAGTTCTGGGCCTACCAAGTAAGTTTAGATGCCAGGTCCCTGTGGCAGAAAACTGCGCACACAGGCCCTGCGCTAGCAGGCCTGAGCCATGTTTGAAAGTCTACTTCAGTTTGTGGCGCAAGAAGCGCTGCAGGCCCACTAGTAGTATTTAATTTACAGCCCCTGGGTATAGAGATACCACTGTACAAGGGACTTATAGGTAAATTAAATATGCCAATTAGGTATAAGCCAATCATACCAACTTTAGATGGGAGAGCACCTGCACTTTAGCACTGGTCAGCAGTGATAAAGTGCTCAGAGTCCTAGAGCCAACAGCGAGAGGTCAGAAAAACCAGGAGGAAGGAGGCAAAAAGACTGGGGATGACCCTGCGTAAGGCAAAAAGTCCAACACAACCCCCTACCAGCCAAAAGCCAGGGGAGAACAATTAATACCTTGATGTACTTCCCTGATTGGGGCGATAGAACAAGGACCCAGGCCCACAACAGCAGGGGCATGTTCCAGTTCTACACCTTCCTGACTCCACTTGGATCTCTCTGTCAATGCTTCCCAGGCAGCCTAGACCAACCCACGGGGGTTCTCTAGCTGCCAATGGCCAGAACCAGGCCCCAGGCCATCTAGGAGCCTCTGGTCTCTGAAACCATAACGAGTGGGGGGCGGTAGCCCCAGGTGCAAAGCAACCTGTCTCCACTCCTCTTCCAATCAGTTCAGGGGCTCTACCCTGCCACTGATCCACCAACCTAGGGTCCGCACCCATAGGTTCTACAGGGGCTAGAGGCGAGGCTCTCCTCCCTCTACCCCTCCTTCTAGGATCCCGCCCTCCTCTCCTAGGAGGGGTATCACCAGAATCCACACTTGCGAGGGTGCTGGGTACAGCAGCCCTGCACAACTCTCTCGCCAGCCCAGGATCACTACCTGGCGACTGACCACCCAACCTAGGGACGACACCCTTGGGTTGCACCGGGGTCCGAGGCAGGCTTCCCCCTCCCTGAACCCCACTTCCAGAGTCCTGCGTCTCCCCACCTCGGGAGAAGCCACCAGAAGTTTCACACGGGGGTGAGCACACTAACCGCCCCCCAACCAGGTCAGAGTTTACCCCCTGAACCTGTCTATCTAGTCCAGGGACGACACCCTTAGACTGGAACATTGCCCAGCGAACCAGGACTTCCTTGGGAGCACATCTACCCCCTACCAGATCAGAGCTTACCCCCTGAATCTGGCAATCAAACCCAGAGTCACTACCCTGCGGTTGAACCACTGCCTGGCGCACCAGGACTTCCTTGGCAGCACACCGACTCCCCATCAGGTCAGAGATTACCCCCTGAACCTGATCATCCAACCCAGAGTCACCACCCTGCGGTTGAATCATTGCCTGGCGCACCAGGACTTCCTGGGGGGCACACCTACCCCCCACCGGGGAAACACCTTCCCCAAGGGCCACACAAGACTCTGGCTGGCGCAGGTCTCCTAACCTCTGCCCATCTGACAGAGTCTGGATTCCTCCCAGCCCAGAAATGGTCTCACCAAGGTCATTCCTGGGGGGATATGCTCTCAGAGCGGACCCCTGACCCTCCAGGTTCTCCACTGGGGCCCGCAGCCCCCTCTCAACTCTATGCCTGGATTTCTGCCTCCTCCGCTGTAAAGCGAGACTACCAGACACCAGGACCGGCGGAACGCTATCACCAGCCACCCGCCCAAGTCTTAATGACAAAATGGGATCCTTCTGAACAGCTAGCCCTACGGCACAGGCTAGGCTCACCTCCTGGTGTTCACTCATGGAACCCTCCAGGACATGGGACTGGAGCTCGGGTACCCTGGGCCTCAGCCCAACCCCATTCCCTCTCCTCTGAGACTGGACATGGGGTGCCTTACCCGCCCCAATACACTGGGACCTACCTGGGACACAAGCCTTTCCCACCACCCCTGGTTGGGAAACACCTAGACCACTCCCAATTAGGAACCCCCCCTAATGCCACACCAGACCCTCTGGTACGCAACCAGAAGTCTGCCTCCTTTGCAAGCTCCCTGGGGTCTGAGAGCTCACACACTGACAAGTGTTGGCGTAACTCTGAAAAACAACAACGAAGCAGGTGCTCTCTGACAATCAGATTAAACAGCCCTTCAAAATTGTTTACTGTGCTACCCTTCACCCATCCATCTAGTGCAATGCAGCAATCCTCCACAAACTCCTCCCAAGACTGGTGGGACAGTTTCTTACCACCCCTAAACCTTTTTCTATATTCCTCAGGGGAAAAACCATACTTCACAATCAGTGCATTTTTTTACAGTGGAGTACCCCTCCTGTTACTCTCTTCTAGAGTCAGTAGGGCATCCCTCCCCTCCTCAGGAATAAAGCTCCCTAGGCCAGTTCCCCAATCCTTCTCAGGGATCCTGCGGTCTACCAGAGCCCTCTCATATTCCTTTAACCACTGACGTATGTCACCCCCCTCTTGGAACCTAGGTACCAGTTCTATGGGTATGTGAGGAACATCTTTGCTACAGCACTGTACATTGCTGCCACCACTGGACTCCACCTGCAGCGCTGGTGAGTCCAGAACCTTCAGACTGCGCTCTAGAGCGAGTCTTTCTCTGGCAAAGGCCCTCTCTGCCTCTGCCATCCTCTCCTGTACTAAGGCCTTCTCTACCTCAGCCCTTCTCTCCTCAACAGCTAGGCGCGCTAACTGCAACTTCAGGTCCCTCTCTTCCCACCTATCTCTTAGCTCACAAGGTGTCAAGGAAGGAGAGGTAGCCCTGCTTCTTACACTGGACCCAGCAATGGACTCCCTATCACTGGGGCCTTCCCTGTCAACTGGCGTCCACAACTGGTCATTCTCACCATCCTGATTAGTCTCTCTACCACTCTCTAGGGATGAGGTCTGGGAGCCCTCCCATTGGGAACCCTCGCTACACTCAGGATCCTCTGGGTACTCCCTAAGCACACTCCCTCCCTGGGTATATGTCACAAACCTTTCAAAGAAATTCAGAGCTCTCCTGAGGTCCCCTTCTAGCAGCCAGACCTCTCTCTCTACAGAACCCCTCTAATTCCTCCTGCGTGTAAAATGGCAGGTCCTCTAAATCAAAGGTAAGCCCCATCTTGAAAAGGTACAAATAACTCAACTGTGACAACCACAATACCCAAGCATGAGAACTGAATACAGGAAAAATGACCACAGAGAGAAAGTTAAGAGAAGCCAAACATGTGATGGTCTAAACGCAATCCTTGTAGTGAAATAATGAGTCACAATGGTATTGTGCAAGCGCAAGTCCTATCCTCACCGCTGACGACCAATGTTAGAAATGGGGTTTCTGGTTGGCTAGGGTATGCACCTCAGCCAGGCAGATATTACCCACTCTAGTGAGGGCAAGGGAGTTACACGTCCAAGATAACCCCTGCTCACCCCCTTGGTAGCTTGGCAAGAGCAGTCAGGCTTAACCCGGAGGCAATGGACGTCCAAGATAACCCCTGCTCACCCCCTTGGTAGCTTGGCAAGAGCAGTCAGGCTTAACCCGGAGGCAATGGGTAAAGCTTTTGCACAATACACACACACATGTGACGCAATATCCCCACCACAAAGGAAACACAACACCACATTATATGAAAATATACTGTATTGTACACAATTCAATTATCAGACCAAACATCACATATCATTACTATCCTGCTACCTTAGCAGTTGTCAGAACGTTACACATTAGTTACTCTGCAAACTAGCAGTAGTCACACATAACACACAGGTTACTCAGTATTCTGCAACATAAGCAGTAGTCAGGAAATACGTTATCACATTAGAACACTTGTCATAAGAATATCATAAAACGCCCATAGTAGGAACATTAGACAACATATGGCAAGTTAGGAAAACATATTAGCAAGCATGTCCATAAAAGGAACATTTGCATATGCACACAAAAACACCATAAAACAGGTAGGCAATATATAATGCAATAAAGTCTCTAATAAGAACTCCTGATATATATTGTCCCTTTGAAATACCTGGTAGATGATAGAGGCACCTCCAGTGCCTAAGAAACGGAAACAAGGGGGCCCCTGGCGCTCCCTGCGCAAAATGGGGGCCTTGTGATACTGTAGAGGGAGAGGGGCAGCACGCACCCTCCCCGATCTTTACTGGGTCCCTCCTGGGGACTCGTGATTATTAGGGCCCCCCTTCAGGCCTCAACCGGCCCTCACAAGGAGGGGGAGGGCCAAAGCCAGGACAAATGCTGCTAGAGAGGAGGGGGGCTCCACGCACCCCCTCCAAGTTGAAAATGGGCCCCTCCAGGGATCTGCTAACTCTTGGGGTCTCCCCGGGCCTCCACTGACCCTCACCAGGGTGGGGAACCCCCCAAAAATGCCACTCGCCCACACAGGGGCCAACAAGGGAGCCGGCGGCACGGACGAGCCTCCGGTGAGGCTACCGTCCGGCCCACAAATAAAAGGAGAGTCCTCCGGGACTCCAACAGGCGAGGGAGAGGCGTCCTCCTCTCCCTCCTGCTCCCGATGACGTCCGGGCCCAAGGCAGGGCCTGTCGGTGCACCAGGGGTGCTCCACGGAGTAGTCCTCGCCCCGGGGGCACCAGTAGGAGCACGCTTGCTCCAGGAGATAACAAGAAGGTTTTCTTCGTGCCCCAGGGGCATCAGGAAGCGCGCTACAATCGCGCTTGGACAAAACAGCTTCCCCGGGCTGCGGTGGTGATTCCCAGCATTACAGCAGCAGAGTGCTAAGCAAGCGCTAATCACAGGAAAGTGGCAGCACTTACAAGCGCTAAGGACATCCCCAAAGAGGCGCTTTCCAAAGCGACTTATTCAGTTAAGAAAAGCACCCCTTGTGCTTTAAGAATGGATGCAGGGGTCAGGGGCCACAGCACCCTGCCCCTGGGGAGCAGAGTTCAAGGAAAAGGCACACAGGGTGACAGGGTCCAACAACAGGCCAGCGCAAGGAAGATGCCAGCAAATGGTGGTCCTTTACAGTGACCAGACAGGTCACAGGTCAGCACAGCAGCAGCAGTCCATGGCGGTTCCTGTGGAGTCCTTCCAGCAGTCTGTGTCCAGTTCCAGGTAAGTTCAAAGAGTCTCCAAATTGTGGGGAAAATTCCCCTGTACTTATAGTCAGTTCTTACAGTGTTTTACAATGGTAGGGAGAGGAGGTTCCAGCCAGTTACAACTGGTTCTGGGAGTGCCCCATCTCTCCTTTCAGCACAGGCTCCAAACATCAGTGGGGGGTTAACGACCCTATTGTGTGAGGCCAGGGCACAACCTTTACAAATGTAGGTGTGCCCCGCCTCTCCCTTCTCTAAGCCCAGGAAGACTATTCAGTATGCAGATGCACCTCTGTGACACCTCCACCCTCCCTGTGTACAGGCTGTCTGAAATGTATACACAAAGCCCCAACTGTCATTCTGCCCAGACGAAACACCAGAGTCATAAGCACAGATAAATTAGCACTTTCTAGAAGTGGCATTTCTGTGATGGTAATAAAAAATACACCCACACCAGTAAGCAGTATTTATGATCACAATCACAACCATACCAAACACGCCTACGCTACCCCTCATAAATCAGACAATACCCTTTACAAATAAGGAAGGGCATTTCTAATGTAATCCTATGAGAAGGCAGCACTCACAGCAGTGAGACACCAAGTTAGGCTGTTTGTCACTACCAGGACAGGCCATGCAATATGGCACATGTCCTGCCTTTCTACATACATCGCACCCTGCCCATAGGGCTACCTAGGGCGTACCTTAGGGGTGACTTACATGTAGTAAAAGGGGAGTTCTGGGCCTGGCAAGTAAGTTTAGATGCCAGGTCCCTGTGGCAGAAAACTGCGCACACAGGCCCTGCGCTAGCAGGCCTGAGACAGGTTTGAAAGTCTACTTCAGTGGGTGGCGCAAGCAGCGCTGCAGGCCCACTAGTAGTATTTAATTTACAGCTCCTGGGTATTGAGATACCACTGTACAAGGGACTTATAGGTAAATTAAATATGCCAATTAGGTATAAGCCAATCATACCAACTTTAGATGGGAGAGCACCTGCACTTTAGCACTGGTCAGCAGTGATAAAGTGCTCAGAGTCCTAGAGCCAACAGCGAGAGGTCAGAAAAACCAGGAGGAAGGAGGCAAAAAGACTTGGGATGACCCTGCGTAAGGCAAAAAGTCCAACACTGCCCCTGTGAAATTTGACAAATGGCAAAAATACACAAATGCAACTAACGATGAGCTCAATGAGTTGGTCCAGAATGGGACGTTTAATGCTTTACTGACACGTCCAGGCAGGTGGTTGTTGTGGCCAATAGATACCAATGGGTGTCATCAATGTTTTATTAACTCCTCTGGGGTTTTAGGAAGAGTAGGCCAGACCCTTGCTATATATCTCCAGAACATACAGATATCATTACAACATATAGGTGGTCATTACAACCCTGGCGGTCGGTGTTAAAGCGGCTGTAAAACAGCCAACAGGCCGGCACAAAAAAAAATGGAATCACGACCGTGCGGAAACCGCCAACATAGACAGCCACTTTAACACTCCGACCGCAACGCGGTACAAACAAACACCGCGGCGGTAACTGCCAACAGACAGGCGGAGGACAATGTACCGCCCACACTATTACAACCCACCAAGCCACCACCTTTTCTGGGGCAGATTCACCGCAAACAAAAACACGGCGGAAACAAGACTTCGAAGGGAAAACGCTCACCTCTACACACCCCGCGAGGAACCAGTACACCATGGAACCGGAACTTCAGATACTCCCAGCCTTTATCTTCCTGCTCCTCTACCAGGAGCACGAATGCCGGTGGCGAAGACCACAGTGAGTACTGCACCTACGACACAGGGGAGGGAAAAAACAGTGACACACACACGCAACACGCAACACCCCCACCCTCACCCACTACAACACACACACTAATACATATTGATACATTACAGTTACACCCCCTACCCCCAGAAGAATGCAAGGACAATAGGAAATGAGTTGAATAATTGTGATATATTCAATTACATAAATCAAAATTATTTACAAATATATACATTTATACCATATACAATTATATACACCAAGAACACAAGTCCAAGGGATTCCACCATCATAGTCCGTGGATCACTGGGACCAAAAGGCATGGGCGAGGCCCACACTCAATACCCGAACAAGACGGAGAGAACACTGCTGGGGCATCAGATAGAAAGAAAACAGGCACCTCAGGGGGAAGGGAAGGGGCGGCACCTCAGCCGGTTGAGTGCACGAGGGGGCTCCCAATCCTGGGGAGTGCAAAGTCACAGTCTCACAAGTCTCTACAGTGGGTGGTTTGTCCTTTGTTCAATCCTGGGCAGTGCAAAGCCACAGTCTCACAAGTCTCTACAGTGGGTGGTTTGCCCACTGTTCAATCCTGGGGAGCGCAAAGCCACAGTCTCACAAGTCTCTACAGTGGGTGGGTTGCCCACAGTTCAATCCTGGGGAGTGCAAAGCCACAGTCTCACAAGTCTCTACAGTGGGTGGACTGCGCACTGTTCAATCCTGGGGAGTGCAAAGCCACAGTCTCTCAACTCTCTACAGTGGGTGGGTTGCCCACTGTTCAATCCTGGGGAGTGCAAAACCACAGTCTCTCAAGTGGATATAACTCTCCACTGGTTCTGGAGGGGGCTTGGTGCCCAGAGTGCTTCATCCTACCCGTGGCGGCCTCAGTAGCGTCGGAATCATTGTCGCACACTGGCCTGCGGTGATGCTGGCAGCAGTGTCCTGGGCAGCGGTTCAACTGGTGGCGGTCTTGTCCCGGCCTGCGGTGCTGCTGGCGGCGGTGTCCTGGGCAGCAGTTCAGCTGGTGGCGGTCTTATCCTGGCCTGTGGTGCTGCTGGCGGTCCTGTCTTGGGCAACGGGCTGCTGCTGGCGGTCCTGTCTTGGGCAGTGGGGATGCTGGTGGCGGTCTTCTCCTGGGCAGCGGTGCTGCTGGCGGTCCTGTCTTGGGCAGCGGGGCTGCTGCTGGCGGTCCTGTCTTGGGCAGTGGGGCTGCTGCTGGCGGTCTTCTCTTGGGCAGCGATGCTGCTGGCGGTCCTGTATTGGGCAGCGGGGATGCTGCTGGCGGTCCTGTCTTGGGCAGCGGTGCTGCTGGCGGTCTTGTCCACTGTGCTGATCTTCCCAGACTTGCCGGTTTTAATGTGCCCCTTCCCCACCTTGGATGGTGTCGCAGCTGTCTCCACACTCCCAACTGTACCCCTGGGAGCGGCTTTGGTGGCTTATTTCTTACCCCTCTCCCTCCGGGCACTGGCCAACTTTTTATGCTTGACAGGTGGGGGACTGTCCGCGCTCTGGCTCCTTGCCACACTTGCTGCCCTGGTGCCTGGTGCCTGGTGCACTCCAGAATCCAGAGACTACTGCCACCACTGGTCCCGCCGATGTTGTGGCTGAGGTGCTAGTTTGGGACCTGGAGAGTCGGGCCCTAGGAGACTGAAGGGGTTGGGGAGGTGAGGGAAAGAGTTCAAGGCTGGCAAGGAAACGTTTTTTAGACACACTGGGATGGGAAGATGGAGGGGGTTTGGGAGTGGAGGTAGAGGTAGTGGTTGTAGGATGTGTACGTCTGCTGAATTTGGGTGAAGTTGCATGGGCTGGAGGCTGTTGTGAAGTGGATGGCTGTTGGGTGGGTGTGTGCCTGCGATTGTGTACTTTGAGAGGAGGGCTCGCAGACACACTGGGAGAGGACACTGGGGATGTGTGCATGGTAGTGGGGGTGGTGAGTGCACGTGAGCGGTGTATGGTGATGGGCGTGTTGGTGATGGAGGCAGTGGCTGAGGATGTAGTGCATGTAGGTGTGAGTGGAAATGAGACAGGGAGCGAGGAGGAGGACGTGGAGGAGGGGGACACAGTGGAGGCTGTGGATGTTGCTGTGTCTGCATGGGTATGGTGCTTGTGTGAGTTCCTGTGGGATGTGTGGTGCTTATGTTTGCCTGAGCTACTCTTGTGTGTTGATGAGTATGCATGCTGGTCTGATGGTGTGCTTGGGATAGGCTGAGGTACAGGGGTGTGGGTCTGGGTGGAGGAAGTTGGAGGGGGAGGCTAGAGACATAGACAATGGCTGCCATCAGTGCTGAGGCCAGAGTCTGAAAAGCTCGCTGAAGGGCTGCCTGACCAGAGTGAATGCCCTCCAGGTATGCATTGGTTTGTTGCAGCTGCCTCTCTACACCCTGGATGGCATTCAAAATAGTAGACTGCCCAACAGTGAGGGACCTGAGGAGGTGATGCCCACCCTCCTGGGTGAGCAGGCACAGGGCAAACGCTGAGGGGCTGCTGGGAGGGCGGTGCTGGTAGGGGGGTGGCAGCTGTACATGTAGATGCGGGGGGCACAGATGGGGCCGCCACCGCAAGGGAGCTCCCATCAGAGGAGGAGTCCGAATTGCTGGTGTCAGCTCCTGTCCCCCCGTGGTGCTCCCCTTGCCCTCCGTCCCACTGGTGAATTCAGACTCCGTAGTGTCGCCCTCCAGGGCCATGTGGGTTGCAGCTCCCTCCTGCTCCAGTACCAATGCTCCTCTGCCTGATGATGCTATTGCACACAAGAACAGGGAGACCAGAAAAAGGGGGGGGGGAGACAGAAGAAAGACATGTTCAGTGCATGCAACACCACTACCGTTGGCGGACACAACACACATGAAGCAGCCCTCTGCACTACGCCATGCACTAACAGTTCCTATTCATTTCAGCTGACCATGGGGTACGAGGCCTAAGACCAATTTCTGCACACCTGGAAGTCACGGGAGCCTGACCAGATGTAGATGGCTCTTACCACTGGTGGGGTTGGGGTGCCACATAGCCTGCCTCACAAGGGACATTGCCTACAAACTTCGCCCTGGCCTAGGGGAACCCACTGCCCACCTCCCCGACCCAGACACTTCATGATGCGCGCTGAGTCAGCTGAATGAGAGTGTACTCACCCCCTTGTGGCTGCTGTGATGCCCTCAAGCGCCCATCCAACTCCAAATACGCCACCACCAGGATCCGGAACATCAGGAGCGTCATGGTGCGACGGGCACCCCTCCCACGTTGGGAGGCCATCCCCAGCTGGGCCTCCGCCGTCTTCTTGCTCCAGCGGCGCAGGTCCTCCCATCTTTTATGGCAGTGGGTGCTCTGTCTGTGGTAGACCCCCAGGGTCCAGACGTCCTTGGCGATGGCACGCCAAATACCCTTCTTCTGGTGGGCGCTGACCTAGAGGAATGGTACGGGGAAAAGGAAATTACTTACCCGTCTGGACCGTCATACTCATTGCCCCCCAGTTCCCACCAATGCCCTGACGCACATACACTCCCCATCCGCACATGGAGGCCTCAGCCCCCCTCCCATGTATCTTCCATCCACACCACTCAAAACAGGCGTTGCCCAAGCAGCATGCTCACAGTGTACTCACCTGTTTGTCTGGAGGACCGTACAGTTGCGTGTACGGGGGGAGGACCCCATCCACTAGTTTCTCCAACTCCTCCGAAGTGAAGGCAGGGGCCCTTTCCCCTTACACATGAGCCATCGTTGCTTCCAGACAGAGGTCACAGCAGCACTTGCAGTTTAGGTCCTCTCCTGTTGAAGGTCAGGTATCAAGTGAGTGAACAGACAGAAAATGGCGGTCACGTCCGTGGCGGTGCGTACCGTCACCGCTGGCGTACATCGTTAGTGGCTCCTGGGACCCATGGGGCCCAATGTTAACCAAAGTTGAATTGGGCTGCGGTCTTCGACCGCCCACCGCAATGGTGTAGAACGCCAGAGCAGTTACCTCATATCCCCTTGTCCCACCTTACAGGTCAGGCAGCCGGCATTTCAGGAGGCCATATGGGATGGATGTTAACTGCGTCACACCTATCTAAGCCGGGAATATATCCAGATACCGTCACATTGCGGATTAATTACGTTTCTGAAAATAAAACATTGTGATACCTCAGTGTTGGATGACTCTCTGCGTGCTGTTCTCCTCCATAGGGCACGTCCGCTGGGGCAGGTGCTGAGATGGCGGCATCCTCCGGTGTACAGACCACTGGTGGACCTGTCAACAATGGAAGAGAGACACATCCTGGTCACATACAGACTTGATTGTGCAACAATCCAGGAACTGTGTGCCCAGTTGGAGCCAGACCTGATGTCAGCCATCCCACAGGAATCCTCCCTCAAGTGCAGTTCCTGACTGTACTCCAGTTCCTGGCCAGTGGGTCTTTTCAAACAACAGTGGCCATGGTATCAGGCCAATGTTCTCAAACATGTTGTCCAGAGTGTTATCTGCCCTATTGAAACACATGGGCAGCTACACCGTTTTCCCTCAGGTGGAGGATTTGCCCACAGTGAAAGGTGACTTCTATGCCCTGGGACATATCCCCAACATCATTGGTGCCATTGATGGGACCCATGTGGCATTTGTCCCCCTCCCGCAGAAATGAACAGGTGTACAGAAACTGGAAGAGCTACCATTCGATGAATGTGCAGATTGTGTATTTGTCAGACCAGCACATCTCCCATGTCAATGCCAAGTATTCTGGCTCTGTGCATGACGCTCACATTTTGAGGAATAGCAGCATCCCTTATGTGATGGGTCAACTACAGTGGCACTGTGTGTAGCTAATAGGTGAGGTCAAGGTCCCAATACAGTTGACATAGGTGTCTGGGTTTGTCCCTAAGGGTTAGTGTGTGTCTAACAGTTGTCCTTAGACATTTGCAGGTGACTCTGGTTACCCCAACCCGTCATGGCTACTGACCCCAGTGAGGAATCCCAGGACAAGGGCAGAGGAACGCTACAATGAGGCATATGGGCGAACTAGGAGGGTGATCGAAAGCACCTTCGGCCTCCTGAAGGACAGATTCCGGTGCCTCCATCTGACAGGTGGATCCCTCTACTACTCACCGAAGAAGGTGTGCCAGATAATCCTGGCCTGCTGTATGCTGCACAACCTGGCTTTGCAACGCCAGGTGTCTTTTCTGCAGGAGGATGGGCCAGATGGTGGTCTTGTGGGAGCTGTGGAGCCTGTGGACAGTGAAGAAGAGGAGGGAGAAGAAGAGGATATCGACAACCGAAACAACATCATCATGCGATACTTCTAGTGAGACACAGGTCAGAAGATGCCACTGCTTCCCACATCTCATTCTATTGCTGGAACTAGCATAAGTGTGTAATTTTCATTTAGTGTATGGACCCTGACTTGTCACTTTGGCTTTCCATTTCACAGATTTGGGTCCCACTTTGTGCCCTCTGCTATGTTTTCTGCTGGCCTACAGCTGTGTTACATTGGTATGTGAACAAGTAAATTGATATTGCTATATTCCATAGTTATTGCAATTACACATTTGTGTAAGCACAGACTGACTCCAGACTGCTTTGTGATTGAAGGGTGTTTATTCCTGTGCTGATAAGTGGAGGGGGTTGTAAAATGGGCTGGGGTGATGGTGGAGGAATGTCCATTCTATTTGTTTCACAGGTGCATTATCCAAAGGGGCATAGGAAGTGGAGCAATGGCAGTTTAAGGATGGACAGGGTGACATAGTGGGACAGAAGGGTGACATTCAGGGGGGTCTCATTTCCTGGCGGGGGTCTTGGCAATGTTCTCTGTCTTGTTCCTGGATCTCAGGGACCGTTTGCGGGGTGGTTCTCCATCTGCAGGCGGTGGGGTGCTGGTGTCCTGTTGTTCCTGTGGCGGTGCCTCCTGTCCACCAGCACCAGCAGAGGTGGAGGGCTGTTCATGGTCCAGGCTAGTGTCAGGGGCCCCTTGTTGTGCCACTGTGTCCCTCCTGGTGTTGGCGAGGTCTGCCAGCACCCCTGCAATGGTGACCAGGGTGTTGTTAATGGACTTCAAGTCCTCCCTGAACCCCAGGTAGTGTTCCTCCTGCAGCTGCTGGGTCTCCTGAAACTTGGCCAGTACCGTTGCCATCATCTCCTGGGAATGATGGTAAGCTCCCATGATGTTGGAGAGTGCCTCGTGGAGAGTGGGTTCCCTGGGCCTGTCCTCCCCCTGTCGCACAGCAGTCCTCCCAGTTTCCCTGTTATCCTGTGCCTCTGTCCCCTGAACCGTGTGCCCACTGCCACTGCCCCCTGGTCCCTGATTTTCTTGGGTTGGTGAGTTTGCCTGGGTTCCCTGTAGTGGTGGACACTCTGCTGATTGACCTGTCCTGGTGACAGAGGAATGGGCCCGTTGGCTGAGTGTTGTGCTGGTGTTTCCTGAGGGAGGAGGCTCTGTGGTGGCTTGTGACAGTCTCAGGGGAACCGACTGTCCCAAGGTCCCAGATGGGCGGGGCTAGTCATCTCGATCCAGTTGTGCAGAGCTGCTGTCATCACTGTGGGCCTCTTCTGTGGGGGGACTGGATATGTCTGGCACGTCCTGTCCAGTGACATTGGGTAGGGGTCCTGTTGGGGTGTAAGTGCATAATTATTGTATGTGTGTGTGCCATCATGTGCAATGGGTGGTTGACCCTGTACTCCAGTGCTTGCATTACTGGCTTGGTCCTTGTGTGATTGGTGATTTGGGGGCATGAATGAGTCTCTGTAGTGGACTTGCTTGGGTGATGGGTGTCCATGCATTGGTGTCACATGCAGGGCTTGGTTTTGGGATATATGGGTTGTGTTGGTGGGGTATCTGTGGGTTGTTGGGGTGATGTGTGTGAGGGTAAGGGTGGGAGTATGTGATGGCATGCAGGTAGGGTGGGGGATATAGTAGTAAAGATTTGCCTTACCAGAGTCCATTCCTCCTGCTACTCCTGCAAGGCCCTCAGGATGCAGTATAGCCAAGACGTGCCCCTCCCATGTTGTTAGTTGTGGGGGAGGAGATGGGGACCTACCACCAGTCCTCTGTACAGAAATCTGGTGTCTGGAGACCTCGGAACGTACCTTCCCCGTAGGTCGTTCCACCTCTTTCTGATGTAATCGCTAGTTCTTGGATGCTGTCCCACTTTGTTGACCCTGTCAACGATTCTGCGCCATAGCTCCATCTTCCTTGCAATGGACGTCTGCTGCACCTGTGATCCGAATAGCTGTGGCTCTACCCGGACGATATCCTCCACCATGACGCTGAGCTCCTCCTCAGAGAACCTGGGGTGTCGTTGACGTGCCATGATGAGGTGTGGGTGATGTGTGAGGTAGTGTCTGTTGTGATGTGTGAGGGGGTGTTGGTGTGTGTTGTTTGAGGTGCATGGATGTTGTGTAAGTGATGGTGTTGTGTGTCTGTGGATGCTGGTGTGGTTTTTGGTAGTGTATCTCTCTGGCGTGGTTTCACAATTCTGGTAGTAAGGGTTTGTGGGTGATGTGGGTGTGTGCTTTATATTGGATTGGGTGTGTGGGTGTGGTATGTGTATGTGTATCAGGTGTGTGTATTTTGAATTGTCCAATGTGCTTGTGTTTTGTATATGTGTGTGTATTTTGAGCGCGGCAGTGTGTACCGCCAATGGATTACCGCGGTTGAAAGACCGCTGCGTTGATTCGTGGGTCGTGATAGTGTGGGCGTATTCCTGTTGGCGTGACAGTGTCGGTTTTGTTATTGCTAGTTTATCACTGACCTTTGGTGTGGCGGACTTGTGTGGGTGTCTGTATTGTGGGGGATTCTGGGCTGTGGGTCTTAATACCTGTAGCGGAATTCCGCAGCCGCAGCACAATGTTGGCGGTCTTCTGCACGGCGGTAAGCAGGATTTACTGCCAGGGTTGTAATAAGGGCCTATGTTGTTCATGAGTGCTGTGCTATGTGAGTTTTGTATAGCGTATTTATGTGTATGAGGGTTTAAATGTCTGTATTCTAAGACCATTCTGTCTGGTTTAGCTACTGGAAATAATGGATTGTTCATGGGTGAGACACAGGGTTCGACTACGTCCTGGTGCTCAAGTTGTGTGAGGATTTCTCTCAAGGGTGCTTTAGCATCATGTTTTATTTGATATTGGGGTTGAGGTTGGGGTTGATTTTTAATAGGGATTACATGATGGGGGCATCTTTATCCCATCCTACGTTTTTGCGATATAACGCGGGTGCCTGCGCAAATGTCCAATCAATGGCGTACAATTCTGAGAGCTCCTCAGGAACAAGGTGCAAGAAAGGTTTAATAACATCTTCCCCATACACGCAGGTACAGACAAATTCAGGTGGCCAATCCTTTTCAGCCAGTAAAACATCATATATGTTTACAACGAGATCCCAAAAGATTGCGTCTATTGTGCACTCAATGTTTCATTCTAACTGTAACGTTACTTTGTATAACCTACCAGGTTTGGAGACACGCATGTCCGCAGTTTCTACTTGTAGGAAGTCATCATTTGGATTCACCTCCAGATGCTCTAGAATATTCTGGCAAACTATTGTGACCTCTGCCGTGCTGTCTAAAAGCACTAGTGCCCACTTTTTGTTCTTCAAGGGAGCCCTTTTCTTGAGTGGCATGCCGAACTGCAACTGCTGCCACCTTTTCCTTTTTTAATTGGGTTTTTTGTTGGGGAAGTTTCTCTTCTTTTTTCACATACTCAGTTCTTCGCTCTGACCGCCCACCTCTCTCAGTGCGTTTTTCCGATGAGTCCTGAAAGGAACAAGATTGGTGTGTACTAGTATATTGAAATCTATCAGATGTTTTTATATTATCTCTATTTCTGAAATTATATCCATTCTGTGGGGTCTCCGTATGTGGAGATTCTCCCCTTTCTTTTTTAGGTATTTGTTGTTTTTTATCCCAGCATTTCTTAGTACCCTCTGGAGCTTGCTTGGTAGAATTGTAATTAGATTTATCTTGAAATTGTGGTTTTGTTGGTCTGGCCCCCAGACCATCTCGACCAATGCTAGAGTAGGTCCCTGCGATAATCTTTGGGCGATGATCTTTGGCAGCTCACGTTCTTGATATTGTGGAGGAGCCTCTTGCTAGTGCGAGCGCTTCTCCACTAAGGTTACCTAATATTATTGAAGATACTATGGCAAAATTGCCCATTAGTTACATCCCCAAGTCCAGGGCCGGGGCAGCCCTGTATTCATCTTGAATTTCTTTCAACACGTCCGGTAAATTGGCAAGTGTTGGTGCACCGTGTGCGGTAGTATAGAGCACGGCAAATACCGTGCCCCATATATTACAATTATCTATAGTGGAAACCATTCCAAATGGCAAGCACATTGTTAATATTCTGTGGTTATCCTGAGGTCCCGTATTGGGAAATACTGCTTTCGGTACATTTATTTTTTAAGCTAACCAAAACTGAATTTCTTCTCGTTTGGCGGGTACTTTATCCATGATTGAATGTACAGTTGCAGGGTAAATGCCTGGCGTTACTGCATGTGGTTGCGCTGGTGCAGCACATGCTGGGTTTGTGTTTAATGTTTGCATTACAAACTGTACTAATCGTCTGTATATTGCTGTCAGCTCAGCGTATAAGCAACAAAGCTCAGCTACCATTATATTTGCTGCAGCAGGGTGTATAAGTGGCCAGTAAAGGCCAGGTAGGACCATCATTACTAAAGGGGCCTAACCTAACATGTACAATTGTGTGGGGTAGGGCGTCAACAAGACAATTATTATGTTCTTGATAAGATAGAGGTATTTCTAAATATGCATATGTTCTGGATTGTGCAGGTACTTTTGCAGATGTATAGTGATGAAATGTATTAGTGTTACCATCAACTGCTGGAAATGTAACCCAAGAATAAAAACGTTTTGTTCTATATGCTGGATGTGCATCAACAACAAATGTGACTGGACGCCCCTCAGCCGTTAGGCAATGTGCCAGTAAATGTGCAGTTAGTGGTGGTCACATATTGACTGCAATTGCTACCTGTTGTGGATTCGCCATAATGAATGGTACATTTTTGTTCAGAGATAAGCACACCAAATGGGGATTATCCGTTTAATGGTTCAAGCTTGAACAACCTACAGCTTTAGTTAGGTACTCCCTACTTAGCTGAGGAGGAAATTTATTAATACCACGGACGTCTCAGTATATAGTACTGCGGTGTCTTTGTATGTAGTAAGACAGAGATACTTAGGAGAACCCAAAATTAGAGCCTGACCAAACGTTGGCCTCACCATGTTGCGTAGGCTCTCATTATTCTAATGAGATTACTAGATTTGAGCAGCAGAATGGCCTGCGGTGTGGAATACTGAGTCTTAACCCATTACAGGTGACAACTGTCACTCCAATCCAGGTTTTTGCTCCGGCTAACTAGCAATGCCTCATCTCTACCCAAGGGCAGGGATGATTGGGTAGCCGAGCGCATGACACAATTGACTCCTCAGAGAAATAGTGGTCACTCAGAGCTCATTTGTTTCTCAAAGTTACATTAGTCTCACATATACAAGGACAAGCAGAGGCAGTAAATGTTTCAATAAGGTTTTATTGAAGCAACTGCTTCTTAGATAATAAAGCATGTACTGCTATAACCAGGACGATAAAGCTTGACAGGATTAAAATTGTGACAAGGAGAGTGAAGCATAGAAATAACGCTACTATATTGTCACTAGAGTCAATAGACTAATTCCTACCTAGGTTATATTAGATCACAGCATGTTAAGTTCTAGCTCTGCCCTTCAGGTTCCCCTGGGAAGACATCATCCCCCATAGCTGAGCAAAGGCCTGAAGTCTGCATAAGCAGCTGAAGTGAAGCATTCAGCAATCGGCATATAGTTGTGGTCATCTGGCTGGAATCTCCCTCTAACGTGTATGGGACAGGGAAGGGTTTTTCTAATAAAACAGCTGATGTTCTTGAGAAAATGTCCCTACGTAAGGATGTGTATGTTTTTATGAATACCAGAGACAAAGCGTTACCACATTTTACCGGCAACCTATCTTACTGCAGCCTTGAGAGAAGCACAGAGTGAAAGAAATGTCTTGTTGAAGAACACAGTGTGGCTATTGTTAAAATAATAAACAAATCTAAATAAAATATATTTAGGTTAAAGTGCACAGCGGCAGACCTAGTGTGTTAAAATAATGTGAATGGACCTATAACTAAAATGGCTACACAACAAAGTATCACAAAATATATGAAAAGGTGACCTTTGCATGACTGTAAAAAAGTAAAGAAGTCCCTTGAGACTTTTCTACTAACAGAAATGGGAGTTCTCTACAGAGCAACAGGTTTCCACAAAACAGTAAAATAAAAACGTGACAGGCTCTGAGATTTGGAAATATCCAAAGGTAATTGTGCATGAGATTTTGGAGATATCCAAAGGTAATTGTGCATCAGAGGGTTAGTTGTTGAAGCACAGAGAGAAAGCATGAGTGCCTGTATATTAAAGCCCTCATTACAACTGTGGCGGTCGGTGTTAAAGTGGCGATAATACTGCCAACAGGCCGGCGGTAAAAAAAATGTGATCACGACCACGGCAGAAACTGCCAAAACAGCCAGCCACTTTAACACTCTGACCACCATGGCGGTAGCAACAAACACCGCAGCGGTAACCGCCAACAGACAGGCAGAAGACAATCACAACCTGCCTATCTGACAGCTTTTCCTGGGAGGGACCAACGCCATCAAAAGCACGGCAGAAACAGAACACAGAAGGGAAACCACTCACCTCTCGACACTCAACGAAGAACCAGGACGCCATGGAGCCCGAGTTACAGGTCATGCCCATGCTGGTCTACCTCCTCATCTGCCAGGAATACGAAAGGTGGCGGCGACTACTACGTGAGTACTGCACCTCGTACACAGGGGAGGGGGAGGAAAAAGAGAGTGACACACACATACAACACGCAACACCCCCACCCGACCCTCACCCACAACACCATACACACGAACACATGCAACAACATTACATTTACACCCTGTAGCCCCCTGGAAGAACGCAAAGACAAAAGGAATTGAGTTAAATCAGTGACATATTAGAAATAGGCAGATATACGTAATGAATAGAACAACAGTATTTCCAAAAATATATAATATGTATATAAGGCCATTCATTGTACCTTCCAAATGTCCGTGGGCCACTGGGCCAAAAATCATGGGCCAAGCCCACACTTGACTCATGCCTCAATACGGAGAGAACACTGCAGAACACTGCAGGGGCATCAGGTCGAAAACACACATGCCCCTCAGGGAGACGGAAAAGGGGGACACACACCTCAGCCGGAAGATGGAATAACACCACTGCTCCTTGAGGGGGCTCCATGCCCACTGCTTGGTCCGGGGGAGGGCAAGGCCACAGTCTCTCAACTGGGTGGTTTGCCCACTGCTTGGTCCTGGGGAGTGCAAAGCCATAATCTCTCAAGTGGGTAGTTTGCATACTGCTTGGTCCTGGGGAGTACAAAGCCACAGTCTCTCAAGTGGGTGGTTTACCCACTGCTTGGTCTTGGGGAGTGCAAAGCTACAGTCTCTCAAGTCTCTCAAGTGGGTGGTTTGCCCACTGCTTGGTCCTGGAGCGTGCTAAGCCACAGTCTCTCAAGCGGGTGTTTTCTTCCACTGGTTCTGGAGGGGGCTTTGTGCCCAGTGTGCTTCATCCTGCCAAGGATAGGGTGAGAGGATGCCTTTCTCCACTGGTTCTGGAGGTGGCTTTGTGACCGGTGTGCTTCATCCTGCCAAGGATAGGGTGAGTGGATGCCTTTCTCAACTGGTTCTGGAGGGGGTTTTGTGCTCAGTCAGCTTCATCCTGCTAAGGATCGGGTGAGTGGATGCCTTTCTCTACTGGTTCTGGAGGGGGCCTTGTGCCCAGTGAAACAACACTTGGAGTGTGGCAGTTCACATTCCCTCACCTGGGTGTCTGAGGCACGAGATTTGCAGGGAACAGGTTGCATGATAGTCCATGGAGGCAGGGCTAGACTCCATCCTGCGGCGCTAAGGCTACAAACAGGTGGTAGTGCCGGTGCTGGTGGGGGTGCTGCCAGTGGGGGTGTGAGGCTCCAGCCCTCTTCCTGCAGCCTTGGACAGCTGCCCTCTGGGGCTACTGCTTCTGGTAGTGGTCCTACTGTCAGCGGTGCAGGTGGCGGTGGTGGAGGCGGGCCTGCAGCGGTGCTAGCGGCAGTGCAGATGGCAGTGCTGGGCGTGGTGCAGGTGCCGGTGCTGCCGGTGCTGCCAGTGCTGCCTCCGACGGCTGCCCACTGGGGCTGCTGCTGCTGACAGTAGTGGTGCTAGTGGCGGTGCCTGCGCAGGGCTTCTGTCAGTGCTTGCCACGGTACAGGTGGCGGTGCTGGTCGTTGTGCTGGTAGCCACCAGGCCTTCACCTGCAGCCTCCGACGGCTGAAGTGCCTTGCCTCGTGTTTCTGCCCCTTTATCACCTTGGCAGATGGTGGTGTGACCTTGGATATGGCTGCTGGAGTTTTTGAGGAGGCCTTGCTGGGTGGTTCGTGCTCCTTGGCCTTGTTGCTTGCTGTCCCCTTCTTCACCTTGGCAGGTGGCAGAATGGTTTTTTCCTTTGCAGGGGTTGCTGGCACTCTGGCTGGCCTGACGGCTGCCCCCTTTGAGCCTCTGTGAGTTGCAGGTACTACAGCGGATGTCAACTTGGTGGCTGAGGTGCTGCCCTGGGTTCTGGACACCCTGGCCCAAGGGGAAGGACGGGGGAGTGGCAGGGAACAGGTCAATGTTTGCCAGAAAAAGCTTCTTAGACACACTGGGGCGGAAAGAGGGAGAGGGTTTGGGAGTGGAGGAAGAGGGAGTGGTTGTGGGAGGTGTCTATCTGAATTTGGGTGCAGGTGCATGAGCTGGATGCTATTGTGAGGTGGATGGCTGTTCGGTGGGTGGGTGCTTGCGTTTGTGCACTTTGGGAGGAGGGGTCACAGACACACTGGGAGAGGACACAGGGGACGTGTGAATGGATGTGGGGGTGGTGACTGCTCGTGAGGGGTGTGTTGTGATGGGCGTGCTAGTGTTGGAGGTAGTGGATGAGGATGTAGTGCATGCAGGTGTGAGTGGAGACGTTACTGGGAGGGAGGTGGACGAGGAGGAGGAGGGGGACACAGTAGAGGCAGTGGATGTTGGTGTGTCTGCGTGGGGATGGTGCTTGTGTGGGTGCCTGTGAGATGAAGTGCGGTGCTTGTGTTTGCCTGAGCCACTTTTGGGTGTTGATTTGGGTGAATGCTGGTCTGAAGGTGTGCTTGGGATAGGCTGGGGTTGAGGGGATTGGGTCTGTGTAGAGGAAGTTGGAGGGGGAGGCTAGAGACAGGCACAAGGGCTGCCATCAGTGTTGAGGCCAGAGCCTGAAATACTCTCTGTTGGGCCACCACGCCAGAGTGAATGCCCTCCAGGCATGAATTTTGTTTGTTGCAAACAGTGAGGGATCTCAGGAGGTCAATAGCTTCCTCACTGAGGGCAGCAGGGCTGACTGGGACAGGGCCTGAGGTGCCTGGGACAAAGGCGAAGCCCACTCTCCTGCGTAAGCGGGCACAGGAAACAGGTTCAGGGGCTGCTGGGAGGGTGGTGCTGGTAGGGGGGGTGGCGGCTGTACCTGTAGTTGGGGTGGGCATAGAGGTGTCCGCCACCACCAGGGAACTTCCATCGGAGGAGAAGTCGCTGTCTGTGGTCTCCCTTCTTGTCCCTGTCTTAATGCTCCCCTCGCCCTCCGTCCCACTGGTGCCCTCACCGTCAGTAGATTTGGCCTCCAGGCCCATGTGGGATGCAGCTCCCTCCGTCACCAGTGCCTCTGCTCCTCGCAAGATGATGCTAATGTACACAAGGACAGGGTGACAAAACAAAAGGGGGGGAGAGACAGAAGATACACTTGGTCAATGCCAGCAACAAACTACCGTTGGCGTACACAACACACAGGGAGCAGCCCTATGCACTAGGCCATGCACTCTCATTTACTAAGATAGTCACCTGCCCATGGGGTACAATGCCTACCACCATTAGCTGCACACCTAAAACCCACAGGACCCTGCCCAGTAGTAGATGCCCACTAACACTATTGGGGTTGGAGTACTTCTGAGCTTGCCCAACAAGGGACCTACCCTGCCATCTTCGCCCTGGCCAAGGGGCACCCATAGCCCACATCCCCCGCCCAGATAACTCTTAACATGCGCAAAGTCAGGATTTGGAATCTGTACTCACCCCCCAGTGGCTGCTGTGATGCCTTCAAGTGCCCATCCAACTCCAGATAGGCCACCGCCAGGATGCGGAACATCAGGGGGGTCATTGTGCGACGGGCACCCCTTTGTCATTGGGAGGCCAGCCCCAGCTGGGCCTCCGCCGTCTTCTTTGCCCAGCAGCGCAGGTCCTCCCACATTTTGCGGCAGTGGGTGCTCCGCAGGTCAAAGACCCCCGGGGTCCTCACCTCCTTGGCGATGGCACACAAATACCCTTTTTCTGGTGGGCGCTGATCTGCATAGAAAAGACAGCAGAAAAGTGAATTAGTCAACCGTCTGGACCATCAAACTCATGGCCCACCAGATCCCTCCCATCCCCTGATGCACATACACTGACCACCTTAGATGCAGAACTCTGGTCAAGACGCTTCTGCCCCCCCTACATGTGGCTTACACACACAGCACTCCATACATTCATGGCCCATGCATCATGCTCTAAGTGTACTCACCTGTTTGTCTGGAGAACCGTAGAGTAACGTGTACTGGGGTAGGAGCCCATCCACCAGTTTCTCCAACTCCTCCGCAGTGAAGGCAGGGGCCCTCTCCCCAGACACATGCACCATTGTCGCTTCCAGACACATGTCACAGCAGCACTTACAGTATGGGTCCTCTCCTGTTGAACATCAGGTAGCAAGTGAGTGAACAGATAGAAAATGGTGGTCATGTCCTCAGCAGTGCGTGCCGTCACCGTCGGCGTACATCGCCATTGGCTCCTCGAATCCATAGGGCCGAATGATAACCAATGCAAAGTTACGTGGCGGTCTTTGACCACCTACCGTGCCGGTGCACAACACCAGCGGAATTACCTCATTTCCACTTGTACCTCCTCACAGGTCAGGCAGCTGCCATTTCAGGGGGGCACAGGGCATGGCACCTAACTGCGTCACAGCAGACATTGACACATCAACAGATTGTCTGAGTCACATACTGGTTCTGTAAAGCAAAATAATCATCATTAGTGCAATAGTGTGTGAATGTGACCTTCTGCTAACCTTTGTCTTCCATAAGCTTCAACTGCTGAGGCCGAATATGAGATGGCGGCATCCTCCAGTGTACATATCCCTGGTGGACCTTGCGACAATGGAGGGCAGACACAATATCATAACCTACAGACTTGATTGTGCCACAATTCAAGAACTGTGTGCCCAACTGGAGCCAGACTTGATGTCAGTTATCCGCCAGCCCACAGGTATCCCATGCAGGTCCCGTCAATGCTCCATTTCCTGGCAAGTGGTTCCCTCCAAACAACAGTGGCTATGGCATCAAAAATGTCTCAGCCAATGTTTTTCAACGTGTTGACCAGAGTGTTGTCAGCTGTGCATGTTGCATGTTGCACAAACTGGCCTTGAGACGCCGGGTGCCTTTTCTGCAGGAGGATGTGCCTAGAGATGGTCTTGTGGCAGCAGTGGAACCTGTGGATAGTGAGGAAGAGGAGGCAGAGGAAAAAGATGTTGACAACAGATTCAATATAATTCAGCAGTACACACAGGTAAGGACATTGTACATGGCAGCCTGTTTCCCTATGTCTATGGCCACTGACTGTACCCTTTGGCATCTCTATTTTCAGATCTCGTGTCCCACTCTGGCTCCTGCAATGTGTACTGCTGCCCACCAAAGGTCATTCCAAAGTGTTTTTAATTGTACATTTGACTTGCAATGCTTTGATAGCGTTGAACTAATACATATTTGAATCATTTTACAGACTCCAGATTAGTATTTATTCCAAAGGTGTTTATTTACGTGCTCATAAGTATAGGGGGATGTGCAATGGACTGGGCTGATGTTGGAGGAAAGTCCAGGGTAGAGTCCAGTCTCTTGGTATCACAGGTGCATTGTCCAATGGGGCATAGGAATGGGAGTATTAGCAGTTCAGGATGTACAGGGTGACAGAGTGTGACAAAAATCAGGAGAGTCTTATTTCCTGGCGGGGGTCTTGGCAATGTTCTCTGGCTTCTGCCTGATCGCAGGGACCATTTGAGTGGTGGCTCTCCTTCTGCAGGGGGTGGGGTGCTGGTAGCCTGTTGTCCTGTGGCAGGGCCTCCTGTCCACTAGCGCCGGTAGAGGTGGAAGGCTGTTCATAGGTTTGGCTAGTGTCAGGGGCCCGTTGGTGTGCCACTGCCTCCCTCATGATGTTGGCCATGTAAGCCAGCGCACCTGCAATGGTAACTAGGATGGTGTAGATGTGTTTGAGGTACTCCCTGATCCCCAGGTACTGTCCCTCCTGCAGCCGTTGGGTCTCCTGCAACTTGGGAAGTATCTTGCCCATCGTCTCCTGGGAATGGTGGTATGCTCCCAGGATGTTTGTGAGTGCCTCCTGGAGAGTGGGTTCCCTGGGCCTGTCCTCCCCCTGTCGCACAGCAGTCCTCCCAGTTCCCCTGTTTTCCAGTTCCTCTGTCTCCTGAACTGTGTGCCCACTGACCCCAGGTCCCTGATCGTCCTGTGTTAGTGGGGTTGACTGGGATCCCTGTAGTGGTGGACACACTGGGGATTGACGTGTCCTGGGGACAGTAGCAGGGGCCCACTGGGTGGGTGCTGTGCTGGTGTTTCCTGAGGGGGGAGGCTCTGTGGTGGGTTGGGACTGTGGCAGGGGAACCGACTGTCCAGAGGTCCCGGGTGGGCCAGCTTGGTCATCCTGATCCAGGCGTGCAGAGCTGCAGTCGTCTCTTCAGGGGGGACTGGATGTAGCTGGCACCTCCTCTCCGGTGACGTTGAGTATGGGTCCTTTGGGAATGCAAATGCAGAGTTAGTGTATCTGCATGTGCCATCTTGTGCATGGGTGTGTTTCCCTGTATGATTGTGATTTCCCTGTCAGTTTGGCCTTGTGTGAGTGGTGATTTTGTGGGCTGGGTGAGCCTCTCTACTGGGCATGATGTGGTGATGGGTGTCCATGCAGGTCTGTGTTGGGGATCATTGCATTGGTATTACATGCAGGGCTTGGTATTGGGATGGGTGGGTTGTGATGGTGGGGTATGTATGAGGTGGTAGAGTGATAGGGTGAGGGTAGGAGTAGAAGTTTGTGATGGCACGCAGGTGGGGTGGGGGCATAAAGTAATAAAGATTTGACTTACCAGAGTCCAGTCCTCCTGCTACTCCTGCGAGGCCCTCAGGATGCATTATTGATGCTGACAGTGCATCAGGGTGCTGGACCCCTGGCCTGCACCTGGACCCTGCACTCTGAAGGACTGCACCAGCTGCACACTTGGGCTTCACCACAAGAAGGACTTTGCCTGGCTTCAACTGGTTCAAGGAGGGACTCCCTGTTTGCTACAGGTGAAAAATTGATAACCCGAGTCCCCTGCACCAACTCCTGAACTAACCAACCAGCTGACCACTGTTCAGTGGCCAAAAAGGAGTTTGTGCCAGGTGCATTCTGGGAGTTGTAGTCCACACCCCAAGGATCATCTCAGAGCCTCTGGAACCTTGGGGTGAGATGTGGACCCCAAAAGAACCTTAATGGAACATCTGGAAGAAGATCCAAAAGTTTGGGGAAGTTTGGAGAACTTTTGAAAAAAAGCTCCATAGAGGGACCGACGCGCTGCGGCAACTCTAGCCAGCTTGCCTCAACCGCGACCCAGTCTGACTTGCAGGTTCGTCCCTGTGAAGAAAACTCCAAAAAAGAGACTAAGGGGGTCATTCTAACTTCGGCGGGCGGCGGAGGCCGCCCGCCAAAGTTCCCCCGCCAGAACACCGCAGCGCGGTCAAATGACCGCCGCGGTGATTCTGACTTTCCCGCTGGGCGGGCGGGCGACCACCAAAAGGCCGCCCGCCCGCCCAGCGGGAAAGCACCGGCAACGAGGAAGCCGGCTCCGAATGGAGCCGGCGGAGTTTCTGGAGTGCGACGGGTGCAGTTGCACCCGTCGTGATTTTCAGTGTCTGCCACGCAGACACTGAAAATCAATGTGGGGCCCTGTTAGGGGGCCCCTGCAGTGCCCATGCCAGTGGCATGGGCACTGTAGGGGCCCCCAGGGGCCCCACGACACCCGTTCCCGCCAGCCAGGTTCTGGCGGTGAAAACCGCCAGAACCAGGCTGGCGGGAAGGGGGTTGCAATCCCCATGGCGGCGCTGCTTGCAGCGCCGCCGTGGAGGATTCCCTGGGGTGCCGTGGAGGATTCCCTGGGGAAACCGCCGGCTTCCCTTTTCTGACCGCGGCTTTACCGCTGCGGTCAGAATGCCCCCGGAAGCACCGCCAGCCTGTTGGCGGTGCTTCCTCCGTCACCTACCCTGGCGGTCTAAGACCGCCAGGGTAGGAATGACCCCCTAAGTCCAAACATAGGAAGTTGACCGGGACCTCCCAGCCAGCATATCCAAGGAGGGCTCCAAGGACGTCAGATCAAGATCCAGGTTTGGCCCGGTCTAAGGATTTTCACCTCGAAAAAATGACTAAGTCCGAAGGTAAAAATCTCCACCGAGGGCTCCCGCGACACGTATCCGGAGAAGAGTTCCGGGAGGTCGGATTGGACTGGCAGGTTCGTCCCGATGAAGAAAATCTTCAGAAAAACGACGAAGTCCGAAGGTAAACTTTTGACCGGGGCCTCCCTCAGGCTGTAGCCGAGCCGGGCTCCATCGCGGTCCGCCTTAAACTTTGACTTTGCTCTGGTCGAGGTGCGACCAGATGATCAGATTGGCGCTTTTTGTTTCTAGGCGCTAGAAAACAATAATTCTTTAAAAATTCATATCTCCGGTTCCCCTTATCCTATTATATTCGTTTTTGTGTCATTCTAATGATAAACATTTAATCTATTTTTTCATAAATTGGCTTTGGTTTTTTAAAATGTTTCCTGTGTTTTATTTATTTACTGTTTTGTGATATTTGAATGCTTTACACTCTGGCGGTCATTGGGAGCACCGCCGACAGGCCGGCGGTGCTCCAATGGGGATTCCGACCGCGGCGGTAAAGCCGCGGTCGGACCGGCACCACTGGCGGGCTCCCGCCAGTGTACCGCCGCCCCATTGAATCCTCCACGGCGGCGCAGCTTGCTGCACCGCCGCGGGGATTCCGACCCCCCCTACCGCCATCCAGATCCCGGCGGTCCGACCGCCGGGATCCGGATGGCGGTAGGGGGGGTCGCGGGGCCCCTGGGGGCCCCTGCAGTGCCCATGCCACTGGCATGGGCATTGCAGGGGCCCCCGTAAGAGGGCCCCTACATGTATTTCACTGTCTGCTGCGCAGACAGTGAAATACGCGACGGGTGCAACTGCACCCGTCGCACAGCTTCCACTCCGCCGGCTCGATTCCGAGCCGGCTTCATCGTGGAAGCCTCTTTCCCGCGGGGCTGGCGGGCGGTCTGAAGGCGACCGCCCGCCAGCCCAGCGGGAAAGTCAGAATTACCGCCGCGGTCTTTCGACCGCGGAACGGTAACCTGACGGCGGGACTTTGGCGGGCGGCCTCCGCCGCCCGCCAAGGTCAGAATGACCGCCTCTGTCTCCTAAGTTAAGCCTTGTCGCTCGTTGCAAAGCTACCAAGGGTTGAGCTGGGTATAATTTACTGAGACCTAACTGGACCTAAGTGGAGGTTAGTGGCCTATTGCATGGACACTGCGGTTTTCATGGCCGTGTTCATAATGAGGGCCATAGTCTGGTATTTCGAGTAAAACATGAGCAACAGCAGCCTGACATTTGATTCCTAACATTCAAGCCCTCATTATGAGTTTGGTGGGCGGCGGAGGCCACGCGCCAAACTCTTTGGGCCGGAAAACCACCACTCTGCTTTTCTGCCTGCTGGCACTATTACCAGTTTCCCAGCAGGAAACAGGCCACAACATTTACTCTGGCTCGTACTCGAGCCGGCAGCAATGTTGCAGTGCGTCGGATGCGATAGCACCCGTTGTGCGTTTCACTGTTTGTATTTCAGGCAGTGAAAAGCATGATGGAGCTGTCCAGGGAGGCCCCTGCACTGCCCATGGCAAGTGCACGGGCAGTGCTGAGGCCCCCATATGGATCCCAGCACCCCGTGTCCGCCGGCCTTTGCATGGCAGTGGAACCGTTGCCCTGGCGGATTAAGACCACCTACACCACCAGGCTGTCGACTGGCGGCAACCTGGCAGTGCCGGCAGTCAGACCGCGGCGGCTCCGCCACAGTCATAATGTGGAAGCCGGACCGCTGCTTTGGCAGTGGTCTGACCGCAACCATGAGTCTTGCGCTCCCAGGACTTCCAGACTCACAATAAGGGCCTCAGTGTTCATGATAAAACTGTGGCATATGATCAAGAAATAATACATTTTTGATTCTGTCCCATGTGGGAATGAGAGGAAACTGGGGTACAGGAACCTCCAGGAGTCTACTAGTAAGTAGTCAGATACTGAGGTGGTCATTCTTAGTTTGGGAGTATTTATCGAAGACCGCTGTGCAAGCGGCCACCTGGAAAGAGTGCCAGTGATGGCGGTGTGAAGACTCCTGCATTAAGAGTCACCCACACAAAACCGCCAAAAACACACCCAAAAAACAACACAGTCGGTCAAAACCACCAGCACCGCCACAGTGAGAACATCCTGCTCGCCAAATAACTTTTCACAAATCAGCACAGCATTCCAAACACGGTGGCAATCCCTTGGCAGGAAAAAAGGCACCACCACCAGATTACTACACCACATTGGACAGTACCATTACCCAACACCTGAGACACATACACACACCTGTCCACAGCACTACAAAACACCCCTCACAAATACCCAGAACCCTTTGCAACCAGAAACGTTGACAGAGGGAGGAAAGAGCACACTGAAAGGAGGCACTGCACCTAAATATCACAGGAACCATCACACTGAACATGCATCACACAACACACCACTGAAAAACAAACACCACAGAGCTCACTCACCTATCACTACCCAAATTCACACCAACAAACAGCACACCCAGCATCCCTTCACAACATACACCTCCAACCAGAACTCCTCTACTATGACACCATAGGAAAACACACGATTCACAGATGAGGAGCTGAGGGTGATGGCTGATGAAATCGTCAGAGTGGAGCTGTGACTGTTTAAAGGACAGGTCCAGCAGACATCCATAGCCCAGAAGAACGACATATGGCAGAGGACAGTCGTCAGGGTGAATGCAGTGGGGAACCATCCACGCACAAGGAAGGACATTAGGAAGAGGTGGAACAACCTACAAGGGAAGGTGAGGACCATGGCTTCCAGGCACCAAATCACCTTAATGAGGACCGGTGGAGGGCCCCCACCCCTCCCCCAGAATTGTCATTGGGGAGTGTAGGAAAGTAGCCTCTTTCTAGCATGGTTACCCCCACTTTTGGCCTGTTTGTGAGTGTGTGTCAGTATGTTTTTGCTTGTCTCAATCGGATCCTACTAGCCAGGACCCCAGCGCTCATAGTTTGTGGCCTAATATGAGTGCCTGTGTAGTGCCTAACTGTGTCACTGAGGTTCTGCTACCCAGAACCTCAGTGCTGATGCTCTCTCTGCTTTTAAATTTGTCACTGTAGGCCAGTGACTTCATTTACCAATTTAAAATGGTATACTGGACCCACCGTATAAGTACCTAGTGTAGGAAGGTAGCCTCTTTCTATCATTGTTACCCCCACTTTTGACCTGTTTGTGAGTATATGTCAGGGTGTTTTTACTGTCTCACTGGGATCCTGCTAGCCAGGACCCCAGTGCTCATAGTGAAAACCCTATTTGTCAGAGTGTTTTATATGCATCACTGGGACCCTGCTAGCCAGGACCCCAGTGCTCATAGGTTGTGGCCTGTATGTGTATCCCTCTGTAGTGCCCAACTGTGTCACTGAGGCTCTGCTAGCCAGAACCTCAGTGCTTATGCTCTCTCCGCCTTTAAAATTGTCACTATAGGCTAGTGACCATTTTCACCAATTCTAATTGGCACACTGGAACAACCCTATAATTCCCTAGTATATGGTACCTAGGTACCAAGGGTACTGGCGTTGCAGGAGATCCCTATGGGCTGCAGCATTTCTTTTGCCACCCATAGGGAGCTCAGACAATTCTTACACAGGACTGCCACTGCAGCCTGAGTGAAATAACGTCCACGCTATTTCACAGCCATTTTACACTGCACTTAAGTAACTTATAAGTCACCTATATGTCTAACCCTCACTTGGTGAAGGTAAGGTGCAAAGTTACTAAGTGTGAGGGCACCCTCTTACTAGCAAAGGTGCCCCCACATAGTTCAGGGCAATTTCCCCGGACTTTGTGAGTGCGGGGACACCATTACACGAGAGTCTACACCGGTTCAGGGAACCCCCAGTCCCTGCTCTGGCACGAAACTGGACAAAGGAAAGGGGAGTGACCACTCCCCTGTCCATCACCACCCCAGGGGTGGTGCCCAGAGCTCCTCCAGTGTGTCCCAGACATCTGCCATCTTGAATCCAGAGGTGTGAGGGCACAATGGAGGCCTCTGAGTGGCCAGTGCAGCAGGTGTTGTAAGAAGACCCTTCCTGATAGGTGCTTACCTGACTAGGTGGCCAATCCTCCTCTGAGGGCTATTTAGGGTCTCTCCTGTGGGCTTTTCCTCAGATAACAAATGCAAGAGCTCACCAGAGTTCCTCTGCATCTCCCTCTTCGACTTCTGACAAAGATTTCCCGCTGACTGCTCCAGGACACCTGCAAAACTGCAACAAAGTAGCAAGAAGACTACCAGCGACATTGTAGCACCTAATCCTGCTGACTTTCTCGACTGTTTCCTGGTGGTGCATGCTCTGGGGGCTGTCTGCCTTCACCCTACACTGGAAGCCAAGAAGATCCTGTGGGTCGACTGAATCTTCCCCCTTCCAACTCAGGCACCAAACATGTGCTTCACCAGTCCTCTGGGTCCCCTTTCTTTTTTTTTTTTTTTTTTTTTTAAGTTTCAAAAGTTTTATTAAGAATATATAAGGCGATACATACAGCATATAAACAAACTGTTTAGCTTTCAAAACATTGTTTTTGTTCTTTTACCACAATTATTTCCATTGTGAGCATATATGCATGTACTGTCAGGTAAATAAAAATTCCCAGTTGCATAGTTGAGTTTTGTACCCTTATTTTGAAGAAAAGTGGAGAACAGGTGGGAGGGGGGTGGTAAAGGGAGGGGGAGCGAGGATAGGGTTGTGTGGGAGGGGTTGATCTTGGTATAGGGGAGAGACGAAATAGTCATATGAAATGGGGAGGGGGAGAGAAGGGGAAGAAAGAGGAAGGGTAATTGCGGGGGAATGTAGAATGAAGAGACTCGAGGTAGGCAGGGGGTCTTTTTATCCTGAAACTAGCTTATTCAGGCCTAAGAGTAGATCGTTCTGTACTGCTCCGTCTGTAGCAAGTTATTGTCTAGGGGTAGATAGTATGTATGTTAGATATGGTAAGGTCGGTTAGAGAGTGTCTACGTCTTATGTGAGTTGATTTCTCAGTCCTTGTTTGTGTTAGGAAGCGACTTGTATTACTATGTTGGGTAGTTCAGGGTCTCGTGCATATGACAAAATTAGAGGCCTTTGGATTGATAGAGAGAGAGAAAAAAGAGAGAAAGGGGAGAGGATAGCGTAGCTAGGGAGAGAGAGAGGGGACAGTAGGAGATTAAATGTGTTTCCGGAGTCTAGGATTCTCAGAGGGTGATTGGTAATTGATATTCCCTAATCATTGATCATTGAACATTGATAATCCATTGGTCATCCACCAGCCGCTTCATGGTCTCTTCAAGAATGGGCGCCAGACCTCCTCAAATTGTTCTGCTTGGTCCTGTAGGTTATAAATCACTCGTTCATGGGTAGCCGTTTGATACATGGCCGTCATCCATTCTATGGGTGTGGGGGCAATGCTAGATCTCCAGTGCCGGAGTATGCATATTTTGGCCGTGGCAAGCGCCGTGTGGATTAATCGTTTATGTGCCCGCGATAGGGAGGGATACGGACGAATGTCATGTAGAATGATAAATGCTGGTGGGGTCGGTTTTGGTATCTGTATGAAGTCCGATAAGGCGAGGCGTACCGCGTCCCATAGTGACTGTACCGTTGGACAGTGGCATTAAATATGAAGTTGGTCACAATATGGCTCTGTGCATCTCCAACAGTTCGCGTGAGGTATCAACCCTGCCCTGAAGAGTTTAACGGGGGTCCAGTACCACCCCTGAAGGATTTTAAAAAGGCAAAATTTCAGGCGTGCTTCACGTACGCCCCTGTCGAGGGCTTCTAGTATGTCTGGCCATTCTTCGTCCGTGTAGGTTATCTCTAGTATATCCTGCCACTTTAAGCGTAGTCGTTCAAGTAAAGGCTGAGAGTAAAGGTGGTTAGTTAATTCGGCATAGAGGCCAGCCAAGACGCCTTTTTGTCGGCCCCATTTCTGAAGATAGGTGACGATGGGTGAGGTTTTGAGCATCCACGGGGGGGTTCCTAATGTTCTCCGCATACAGTGTTTGAGCTGTAGATATCGCCACTCCTGGTTACTTTGGATGCCGAATTCTTCCTGGAGGGAGGCGAAAGTGCGGAAGCTATCTCCATCTGTTATGTGAGATATATTGTGGATACCTGCCTCGGACCATTGGGGACATCTGAGAATATTCCCTCCTATTTTAATGCTTTTATTCCCTGCTATGGGAGCCTGAGTATGCAGGGAGGGGTGTACTCCTAGTAGTCGATGGGCTCTGCACCACGCTGTGTTTGTAGCCTTGAGGATGGGGTTAGCTAAGGGAACATGGTCGGCGTATGTTCCTCCCATCTCCGTATACTGTCCATATAGGAGTTTCTCTGTGATCACCCATTGCGGTGGATCGGCTATATCCGGAAGTGTATATATTAGCTGTGAGAGTTGTAGGGCCAGAGAGTATTGTTCTACCGAGGGTAGTCCTAATCCTCCGTAGAGCCGTCATGCCAGTATTATTGCAGGTTTCAGTCTTGGGCGTGAGGAGCCCCAGACGAAGGCCCTTATGGATGTGTCTATTAATCGGAGTGAGGAAAGAGGTATCTGTAGGGGGAGCATGCCTAGCACGTATGTGAAGCGTGGTAAGGTGACCATTCTGACCGCCTGTGTCCTGCCCCACATGGACAGGCCTAGTAGGGACCATTTGGCAAAGTCTTGTTTCATTTTAGATATAAGGGGGTCTATGTTGTCCCTGACCATATGTTCTAGACCTCTGTTAATGAACGTTCCTAAATATTTAAGGCGGGTCGGGGTCCATTTGAATTGGAGGCCATGTATCGCTGCCCTCGTCGTTATGCGGGATAATGGTAGTGCCTCACCTTTATCCCAGTTTACCCGATATCCAGATAGGGATGCGAAGTCTTCTATAGTGGAAAGTAGTGCTGGGAGCGAGGTTTCTAGATCGGACATTGTTAACAGAATGTCGTCTGCGTAGAGATATATTTTGGATATGCCCCCGGTGATATGGATCCCTTTTATTTGGTGAGAATTTCGTATGGTGGCAGCTAGGGGTTCCATGGCCAATAAAAATCGAAGTGGCGACAAGGGGCATCCCTGGCATATGCCCCTTCCGATAGGGAATGGGTCTGACATGATGCCCCCACAGTTAACCTGTGCTGTGGGATGGTCATATAATAAACGCACTTTAGAGATAAATTGTTCCCCCAGGCCAAAATGCTTCATGGTTGTGAATAGGTAGGACCACTCAATGTGGTCGAATGCTTTCTCTGCGTCTAGGGACAGGGCTAGGGCTTCGTCAGGTAATTGTATGGATTCTAACAGTGTATGGCAAAGAGTTTGCATATGATTTCTGGAGGTACGGCCTGGTACAAATCCTACTTGGGTATTGTGAATCAATGATGGTATCACCTTGCGTAGCCGCGCTGCTAGAACACTGGCTAGGAGTTTGACATCCCCATTCAAAAGTGAGATAGGACGGTAACTGCCGCAAAGAAGGGGGTCTCTCCCTGGCTTAGGCAAGATAACAATCGTGGCTTTATTGGATAGAGCGCCCAGGGAGCCTTCTTGACATGCTTCCGTCAGTGCTTCATGTACTGCGGTTATTGCCTCTTCCCCAGCCCATTTATAGAATTCCGCAGGGAATCCGTCATCTCCTGGTGATTTATGGTAGGGGAGGCTTGTTATAACTTGGGTTATCTCTTCTTTGCTTATGTTACCGTCCAAGAGGGCCCTGCCTGCCTCAGACAGACGGGGCAGATTGGCCGCAGTAAGGAATGTCTCCATTTGTGTTTGATCTGTCGTTGTTTCAGGAGTGTACAAATGTCGGTAGTACTTGGCGAACTCGTTTACAATGTCTTGTGGGCGAGTTAGCACTGCTCCTGAAGAAGATGTTATGGCCGCAATGGCAGAGGCTGCCTCTCTTTGTCGGAGCTGCGCAGCTAGGAGGCGACCTGCTTTTTCCCCTTGTTCGTAATGGCGGCCTCGCAATTTTTGCAGTGCGTATTCCGCCTGAGATGTATAGAGTTCATTGTGTGCCATGCGGGCCTGTTCTAAGGCGTGTTGCAGCCTAGGGGATGGTTGGGCGGTATATTGTTTAGTGAGGTCCTGTATCGTGGTCTCTAAGGTGGTTTGGCGGGCTATTCTGTCTTTGTTGGCCAGTGCTGCATCTCACATCATATTTCCTCTTAGGGTTGCTTTTGCTGCCGCCCATAGGATCCTTTTTGAGGATACAGTGCCTGTATTCTCGGCCATGTATGTAGCTACATGAGCTTTTAATTGTTCCTTCCCTTGGGGAGAGCGATATCTGTGTACAGCCAATCGCTATGGTTTACGACCAGAGAAGGAGAGTCCCACCTGGATCCGGATTAGTATTGGGGAGTGATCTGAGAGCCCGCTGTCTAGGATGCAGGTGTCTTGTATATGAGGGATTACAGTGTGTGATACTAAGAAGTAATCCAGACGCGATTGGGTGCCATGGACGGTGGATAGGAAAGTATATTCCTTATCTTTCGGGTGTTGTATTCTCCAGCAGTCCACCAGACCGACGTCGGTGGTCAGGTCTGTCAGAAGCGCTCTGTCGTGATTGTTACATATATCAACAGGGCCTGTCTTATCTATTATGGCGTCTTGGACGAGATTCCAGGCTCCCCCGATTATGTATCGAGTAGTTCCGATTTCTGTCAGGAGGCGATTTAGCTGTAGAAGGAATGGGCGTTTTGGGCCGGTTGGTGCGTAAATGGATCCCACGCATAAAACAGTGTCCCCTAGTTTTAGTTTAGCAAATATATACCTTCCTTCCGTATCATTCCAGGTTTTAATGATAGTGACCGGGAGGGATTTACGTACTAGTATCGCCACTCCACATTTGCGGGGTCCGTTACTTCCAGATTCCTGACTCGTCGGACGGCAGCTGAAGGCAACCCTCCCTACCCAATCCCGTTTAAGTTTACTGGATTCCAGAGTGTCAAGGTGAGTCTCTTGAATCAGAGCTATATCTGTTTTTTTGGATTGAAGATAGGACAGTATCTTTTTCCGCTTAACATAGCTCGTCATGCCGTGTACATTCCAAGAGAGTATGCGTAATGGTCGCGTCGCTTGAGGGTGGGACTTTGACATATTGGATAATTGTGAGTAAGCACCCTCGTTCCGGGGTTGGTGTTGGTGGGGGGGGAGGGAGGGTGGGAGATATTGACTTAGTTGTTAGAGTGGGAGTTGTGTTTCGATATGATACGGTGTTTTATTTTATACGGGGGTTAGCGGCTGGTGGAGGCCAAGGGAGTCCTCTGGAGACGAAAGAGAAGAGAGAGGAGAGGGTGAAGGAAGAGAGGCAATATAAGTAGGATGAGAGCCAAATGGAGGGGAAATATGAGGGGAAAAGAAGACAAGGAGAAATGAGAGGGAGAAGAAAAGAGGGAGAAGGAGGGGGAAAGGATGGATGCGTGTGCTGAAGTTGAGATTGAGAGTATAGCAAGAGAGCGTGCAATTTGGGGGAAGAAGTGGAGAAGGATAGGGATGAGGGAGGTTAGGAGTCCAACCTCCTTCGTTCGTTAGGTCTGTAAACGGCGGGACCGATTTTTCTCGGAGCTCTCATGCCGTCGGGCGATCTCGATCGGGGGGGGCGAGGGGGGAAATAACAGACAGCCGGTTATCGATATGTCGGTGATAAGGAGGGGGGGGGGTACACAGCAGTGCTTATGTTTATGTATCGGGAAGTGGGTCTGTTCATCAGTGGTTAGTGACTAGTGTATTAGTTATATAACTAAAGTGTATATTGGCAGAAGTAATGGTCGGTTAATAACTATAGTACCTGGGCGGCGCTGGAGAGGAGGGGGGTGTCGGGTGTTGATGGGGTATGGTGTTTAGGATGTTGTGCCTAGTACTTGATGTTGTATGATATCGTAGGGTGTTTAGGAGTTCATAAGATAGGGTCGTAAATTAAAGTAGGGACTGGGCAGACAGAAAGTCCGAGACCGGCTGGCGAGGGGGGGGGGCAGGGCGAAGGAGGGGGGGGAAGAGCTCAAACAGAGTATTACAGTTCTCGCGTATGCATGGGTACATAAAGATACCAATATACAGTATAATATAATATTTCCTGAGCATTTCTATTCAACTATAACACAGCCTCGTCTCGTCTCGCCTTACAACTTTTCAATGACATATTAGGTTGATCAACATAACATATCCTGGTATCTTATCACATTATCATGTTAGGAGCTATTATGCCAAGCGTCTCTCTATTAATCGTAGGATAGGTAATGAGTGTAGCTGAGCCCCGGGTTACGCGAGGATAATGCGTATCTCGTCCTATTACTAACTCCTTGCCGTGTATTATTACATCATAATACTGACCTACTAAGGTCTTACTTGGTATGTGCCACCATCATAGTCGTTCTATTGTAGATGGTAGGTTAAGATAGTAATAATGATTAGGATGGGGGTAGGTACAAACATCTGGGGAAAGGAATAGCTAATAGTTTATAATTTACATTGTGATGTTATAATGTGGTGCGGAGTGGCAGTGTAGAATGTCATATTATTTCACTTCGTTATGCGGTATTATGTTGTATTATGTCCTCATGTTCTATTTTTTTATTTTTTTCCCCAGTTTCTTATTGTAGAATAAAGTAAAGTCAAGTAATGGGAGCTTTGATATGTCTCAGGTTATATCATATTGTGTGTCCCTGTATTGAAATTAATTTATCTTTACGTGGTCTAGTCCCTTCCCTTGGGGTGATAATGGGGGCTAAACGGTTCTAATGTCAGCGCTGGTCGAGTGTGGTGTGTATTAGGGAGGTTTCACATACTTTGTTGTTTACTACCATGAGATATTTTGTACTGTGTGGAATGTAAGGTAAGTTCCATGATAGTTAATTAGTGTTTATTTTTGTTATCTGTTTAATGCCCCTGTTACCTTGTTACCTTGTTATAGGGTTATAGGGTCGGGACCGGGCCCTTATTCAACATACAGGGAGTTGGTGGGGTCTGATCCCTGTTCTAATAATCATCATCTGTTGTGTACTGAGGGCAAATAATGATTTACTGGTAGTTTTCCATTATAGGGCCTCGGCTCTAGTCATAAAGAGCATAGGTTTTTCATGTATCTGGTTTTAACATTGATACTAGCAGTCTTAGACAATTACAATAGTAAAACACATATGATCTGGAAAGGTACTCATCCTTCCGCAGAGTCTATAGTTGTTATTTTCGACTCTCTAGCGATAGTCCCACAAGTCGTCTTGTTGCGTTACCATCTCAAGAAGACCCAGTTGTAGGTTTTAAAGGGGAGCGGGATTTGTCTCTTTCCGATAGTTGGGTGTGGGTTACTACTGCGTGTAAAATCTGACCCCTGTCATCATATGATCTGGTCAGTCTCTCCATATCTCTACCTCTATGACTGGCTCCGGTGTCGTGTAGAGCCGTCTTCACCTTTTCTATTCCCGAGTGAGGGGTTTCGGCCCTATCACTGCCTCCTACAATGTCATGCTCACTGTCTGTGTTGAGAGAGTCCATAGGCTGGGATTGGAAAGAGTCAAGGAAGAGTCTCAATTCGTCGGGGTTATAAAAGTCCTTGGATACTCCTTTTTTAGTAACCCACATTCTTGCAGGGTCAAAGAGACCGTATTTCATCTCTAGTTTGCGAAGCCGGCGTCGTAGGGCTAGGAAAGCCTTTCTACGTTCGTTGGTTTCCTTGGAGTAATCAGCGGTTATTCGGATCTCGTGCTGGTCTATTCGGAAAGGGCCGTGGTTGCGTGCTACTTGGAGTATTTGTCGGGTTTGATTATGCCGCAGCAAGCATGCGATGATTGGGCGGGGCCTTGAGGAGTTGTCAGAGCGTTTTGGGCCTATCCTGTGTGCCCGTTGGAATTCTAGCGGCGGGTCAAAGTCCAATGAAATCATTTTTGGAAGAGTGGAGGTCAGAAAAGCCTGCATATCCAAGCCTTCTTCGTTTTCCGGGATCCCAAGTACGCGGATATTGTCTCTCCGGCTCCTGTCCTCCATGTCCGTTAGTTTGCTCCTGAGGTAGATGAAGTCTTGTTCTCGCTCCTGAGACGTGTTGATCTGCGTCTCTAGTGATCCCATGCGTTGCTCTAGCCCTGTCACTCTAGATTGAAAGCCTGCAATGTCAGATCGCATGGATTTGGTTTCTAGTGTCAATGAAGTTATAGAGGCGTCCATCCCCTCTATGCGGCGGCTGACGGTGGTGATCTCTTATAGTATCCTGTCAATAGTTGTGGATTGATCTTTATCAGACATCGTGGTGGACTTGTTTAAAGGTGAAGATGTTTGAGGGTTTATCTTCGTGGGGGTTAGGCGTTTGTGTTGTAGCGCTTCTGAGAATAATAGTTGTCGTGCAGGCTTGCTGACAGGTTTATGGTTCGGTTTGTTGCCGGGCATCGCCTCAATTGTCTACAGAGTCTGGCCACGTGGGGCCCGAGATTCCCTCCGTGGATTCCGATAAGGATATAGATGTTCGGTGGCTTACACTGGTGCCAGTCCTCTCCCTTCTCGTGTATCTCTGTTCTCTTGGCTCTCTCTGGCTCTCTTCATCTCCGATGCCCCTCCAGTCGCTCACCCCTCTCGTCTCTTCGCCTCCACGTGCCTCCCGTCGCGCCCCTCTGGCCTCCTCAGTATTAGTTGTCTGGAGGGAGGGGGGCGAAAGTTTATTATCTCAGGGTTTTTGTTGTCCCTCTGTGATGGAAAAGAGGGGAGAAGTCGTGCCTCTGCCTCCAGCTATGCCGTTCTTAGTTTGAAGAGATTCGATCCTACCTCTCTGACCGGGTTTCTCTCCCGGCTGTCGAAGGGGCCGCACCCCTTTGCTGCATCTCCCCGTCTCCCTGTGGGGGGTCGAAGGTCCACGGGTGTTTGTTGGTGTTGTAGGGAGATGGATGCGGGTCGTCACGGCTCCCGCAGTCCCAGCGGCCTGTTCAGCTTGCTCCTTGTCGCTGCGGGCACGCCGTCCCCGGTCTTCCGGAGACGCGACTCCGCCCCTTTTGTCAGGCCTTATCGGCCTGGGGCGAGTCGCGAGTTTCCTGCCTTGCGTCCCGCTCCTACGGGGTCCCCGGACATGATTCCGTGTCGCCGCTGTTGTAGGGGTGGAGGGGCACCGAACCCGGTGTGTTGTCCGGCTGTCTTCTCGCCCCCGTCACCCCTCCGGGACCGCCTCGGCACAGAGCTCTCGCTCTAAGCGGCCATCTTGTTTCGTGGCCCGGCCACGCCCCCTCTGGGTCCCCTTTCATCATGACGAGCATGGTCCCTTGACCACAGGAGCTGGATTCAAGTGACCTTGACAGTCCAGTGGTCCATCTGTCCAAATTTGGCTGAGGTAAGTCCTTGCCTCCCCTTGCCAGACAGTAATCCTGTGTACTGCGTTAACTGCAGATGCTAGGGCTTCTCTCCAATTGTGCAAGGAATCCTTCGTGCACAGCATGGCCCAGGTCCCCAGCACCCCGTCCTGCATTGCTCACCTCGCTGAGTTCACCACCGGCTTCGTGCAACCTTCCTTTCTATTGTTGAGATGACCGCCATGTTCAGTTTTCTTGAACCCATGTTCAAGTACTTCTGTGGGTGCAGCCTTCTTCTGCATGGGCTCTCTGTTTTGCTGAGGGCCCGTCTGTCTCCTCTTCTAAGTGGCGACATCCTGATCCTTCCTGGGCCCGGGCAGCACCCATTTTCTTCAACTGTGACCTTTGCAGCTAGCAAGGCTTGTTTGTGGTCTTTCTCAAAAGAAACAACTCTGCCTCCTCCAACACACTGTGGGACATCTTCTGTGCAAAGAAGAAGTTCCTGGCATTTTCCGTTGTTGCAGAATCTTCAGCTTCTTCCACCCAGAGGCAGCCATTTTGCACCTTTATCCGGGGTTTAGTGGGCTCCTGGCCCCCCTGGACACTTTCATGACTCTTGGACTTGGTCCCCTTCCTTTACAGGTCCTCAGGTCCAGGAATCCATCTCCAGTGCTTTGCAGCCAGTTGTGGTCTTTGCAGAATCTCCTATCACGACTTTAGTATGTTGCTGAGGAAGTATGGTAACTTTACTCCTACTTTTCATGGTCTTGGGGTGGGGTATCTTGGACACCCTTAGTGTTTTCTTACACTCCCAGCGACCATCTACACACTACATTAGGCCTGGGGTCCCTAAGTGGTTCGCATTCCACTTTCTTAGTATATGGTTTGTGTTGCCCCTAGGCCTATTGCATCCTATTGTTTTCTACAGTGTTTGCACCACTTTTCTGTTTACTTACCTGATTTTTGTTTGTGTGTATATTTTGTGTATTTTACTTACTTCCTAAGGGAGTATATCCTCTGAGATATTTTTGGCACATTGTCACTAAAATAAAGTACCTTTATTTTTAGTAACTCTGAGCATTGTGATTCTTATGATATAGCTACCTCTATCAGCCTAAGCTTCTAGAACACTACTAATCTACTAATAAGGAATACTTGGACCTGGCACAAGGTGTAAGTACCATCAAGTACCCACTATAAGCCAGGCCAGCCTCCTACACTTAGTATATGGTGCCTAGGTACCCAGGGCATTGGGGCTCCAGGAGATCCATATGGGCTGCAGCATTTATTTTGCCACCCATAGGGAGCTCAGACAAACCCTTACACAGGACTGCCACTGCAGCCTGCGTGAAATAGTGCACACACTATTTGGTAATTTGGTATTGGGTAGCCAATTCCATGCATCCAGGGGGCTCCACCATGGACCTCCAGTACGGCCAAACCAGCCCTGTGAGGCTTTCACTGCAGCTACAGCTGCTGCCACCTCACAGACAGGGTTCTGCCTTCCTGGGGTCTGGGAAGCCCAGCCCCAGGAAAGCAGAACAAAGCATTTCCTCTGAGAGCAGGGTGTTACACCCTCTTCCTTTGGAAATAGGTGTTACAGGCTGGGGAGGGGTAGCCTCCCCCAGTCTCTCGAAATGCTTTGAAGGGCACAGATGGTGCCCTCCTTGCATAAAGCAGTCTACACCGGTTCAGGGACCCTTTCTCCCCTGCTCTGGTGGGAAACTGGACAAAGGAAAAGGTAGTGACCACTCCCCTGTCCATCACCACCTTAGAGGTGGTGCCCAGAGCTCCTCCAGTGTGTCCCAGACTTCAGCCATCTTGCTTTGCACTCTGGAGTGCTCTGAGTGGCCAGTGCCATCAGGTGACGTCAGAGACTCCTCCTGATAGGTCAATACCTGATAAGGTAGCCCATCCCCTTCTCAGGGCTCTTTAGAGTCTCTCCTGTGAGTTCTCAACAGATTCTGCTTGCAAGTTTCCTTCAGGAATCCTCTGCAACAACTTTAGCATCCTCTGACCTCGGATCAACCGCAGCCTGCTTCAAGAAACGCTGTAACTGCAACAAAGTGCTTTCAAGAGACACTTTCCTTCAGCAACCTCAGCTCCAAGTCAGCAACTGCAACAGTTTCCATGGTGTGCATGCTCTGGGGACTCCCTGTTTTCATCCTGCACCAGAAGAACCAAAGAAATCTCCAGTGGAGTGATGGAATCATTCCCCTGCTCCAAGCAGGCACCTTCCAAGGTGATGACTGGGACCCTGAGACTCCTCTCATGGCAACAAGCTTGCTCCTAAGGACACAGAGGGTGGACATCATCAACCTAGACTGTCCTGAGGTCCTGCTGACACATTTTGGAGGAGGTAAGACCTTGCCTTCCCCAAAAACGAGGGTACCCTAATGTTTTGGGTCTTCTTTGCCTCCTGAGGCCTCTGTGCACTCTTTGCAAAGATCCTTCATGCAGAGCCTGGCCCAGGTCGCCAGCACTCGACCCTGTGATGCTCAACTCGCTGAGTTGTTCTCCGGCGGCGTGGGACCTTCTTTTTGTTGTGCTGCATCAACTGCATTTTGCACCTCCTTTGAACCCGGATCCTGCAGCTTCTGAGGGTGCTGGATGTCATCCTCAGGGTTCCTTAAAATGTTGAGAGCCCCGTCTTCCCCTTCACACAGAGTTGAGTCCCCCAGATCCCTCCTGGTCCATCCAGCGCCATTTTGATGAAAAATGCACTACTGCCGTAGCCAAGGATTGTTGGTGCCTCCCAACACGAAATCTCTTCTGCAACAATCTTCACGCCGTGGGACATCTTTTGCATTAGGGAGGAACCTGCTGGCATCTTCCTAGGGTGCATTTCTGCAGTCTTCCACTATCCGGGGGCTCTTCTTTTGCACCCTCTGGGTTGGCAGGGGCTCCTGTCCTTCCTGGAACTTCTTTCAACTACTGGACTTGGCCCCCTTCCTTTGCAGCTTCAGGTCCAATAATCCAGCAGTTGTTCTTTGCAGACTTGGTTGGCTGCTGCAAAATCCCCAAAATGACGTGTAATGTGTCCCAAGGAAACTTGCAGTACTTTATTACTGCTTTTTTGGGCTCTGGGGTGGGGTAATTTACTTACCTTTACTGTATTCTTACTCTTCCAACGATTCTACACACACTACACTTGTCTAGGGGGGAATTTGTGATTCACATTCCACTTTTTTAGTGTATGGTTTGTGTTGCCCCTAGACCTATTTTCTCCCATTGCATTCTATAGGATTTCATACTGTTTGTATTGTTCTATGACTATTTACTTGTCTAATTTTGGTGTCTAGTGTATATATTGTGTATAATACTTACCTCCAGAAGGAGTATTGTCTCTAAGATATTTTTGGTACTGTGTCACCCAAAATAATACCTTTATTTTTGGTTATACTGAGTATTGTCTTTACTTGTGTATAAGTACTGTGTAACTATAAGTGGTATTGCATGAGCTTTGCATATCTCCTAGTTCAGCATAAGCTGCTCTGCTATAGCTACATCTATCAGCTTAAGCTGCTAGAACACTACTACACTCACTAACCAGGGATAACTGGACCTGGTGTGAGATGTAAGTACCCAAGGTACCCACTACAAAACAGGCCAGCCTCCTACATGGAGGAGAAAATCCTGGCCATTCTTCATCCAAAAGGGCTGACAGGAATACCTAGATGATTGGACACTGGAAAGCCAACTGCACTCCCCGGCCAACATGTCCCCATGCACAGCATGTACCTCCACCACCCACTCATCCCCTCATACCACCCTAACGTGCACAATCCCACCATAGACCCAATACCCACACTTGCATGCCACAGCCCCCTACGGACACCATTCTGTCACAGGCCCACCTAGTGCATTGATACCCGACACTGCAGCAAGTACCACAACTATCACAATGCAACACTCCCTACCCTTGCATGACTGCTACATCCACTTCCCATATCCACATATTAAACCGTGTCATTCCCCATCAGCAATGAGTATAAGGAATGCACATTCATGGAGCCCCCAGGATGCATGGGATTGCCCCCCAATACCAGATTTGGAACTGGGGGACAATTCCATGATCTTAGAGACCTCACATGGCCACATTCGGAGTCACCATGTGAAGCTAGATATATGTATTGACATATGTGTAGTGCATGCGTATAATGGTATCCCCACACTCATGAAGTCCGGGAAATTTGCTCTGGACAAAGCGCGGGCATCTTTTCTAGTGCAAGGGTGCCCTCACACACAGTAACTTTGCACCTATACATCAGTAAATGAAGGTTAGGCAGGTAGGTGACTTATAAGTTACTTTAGTGCAGTGAAAATGGCAGTGAAATAGTGTGTGCACTATTTCACTCAGGCTGCAGTGGCAGTCCTGATGACCCACTCCGCAGGACACATGCTTGACCCTATTTTCTCCGGCAGCAACCACGTCTGTTTCATCCACAGCACCGAACTGAACAGATCATTGCTGCATTCACTTCTCCTTCAAGAAATCCACAACATACCACCACCCACAACGGATCCCCCACCGCAGTTGGAACAAGGTCACGGAAGACCAACTTATTGCGACCCTCTCCGGGAACCCACCCATCAACACAACCGAAACGTATGCAGCTGCCCGCCACTTTCAGCAATGGGTCGACAACTGTGCCAATGCACTCGACCCAATCAAGAATCACTCCAACAGACGCACCAACAGAAAGGCCTTCTGGTTTACTGCCAACTTCCACGAATCTAAGCAAACCTGTTGAAGACTTGAAAGAAAGTGGTGCCAAGACTAGACTCTGGACAACCACACAGCCTTCTAAAATGCCATCTGAGCCACCAAGAGAACCTCCTTCAATGACTAAATCAACAATAACGCACACAGCCACAAGAAACTCTTCAACGTTGTGAAGGAACACTCCAACCCCAGCTCCAACCCAATGACATCCCGCCATCCCAAGACCTCTGTGACTCCCTAGCCTCCTACTTCCACCGCAAGATTTCAGACATCCACGACAGCTTCAGCACCCAGACTCCCCCTGCAACCACCAACACCACAGATTCACCTCCGACCAACCTCCTGCTCTCCTGGACCCCCGTCAAAGACAATGACACCATCAAAATCATGAACACCATCCACTCCGGCTCTCCATCTGACCCCAGCCCTCACCACATCTTCAACAAAGCAAGCTCCGTCATTGCACCCTAACTACAGAAGATCATCAACAGCTCCTTCGAGTTTGCCACCTTCCCAGAGAGCTGGAAACACACCAAGATCAATGCCCTCCTCAAAAAACCCAAGGTGGAACCCAAAGAACCTCAAGACCTTCCGGCCTATCTCTCTGCTCCACTTCCCAGCAAAAGTAATCGAGAAGGCTGTCAACAGACAACTAACCTGCTTCCTCGAGGAGAACTGCACCCTGGACCCTCCCCAATCTGGATTCTGCAGCAACCACAGTACCGAAACCGCCCTCACCGCCGCCACTGATGACATCAGAACCATATTGGACAATGACGAAACCATGGCCCTCATCCTCCTGGACCTCTCGGCTACGTTCGACACTGTCTGCCACCACACCCTACGCTCTCCCCTCAGCAATGCAAGAATCCATGACATAGCCCTGGACTGGGTCTCCTCCTTTCTCACCGGCAGAACCCAGAGAGTTCGCCTCTCCCCATGCCGCTCGGAGGCCACAGAAATCATCTGTGGCGTATCCCAGGGTTCGTCCCTCAGCCCGACCCTCTTCAACGTCTACATGGCCCCGCTAGCTAACATTGCCCGATTCCACAACCTCAACATCATCTCATACGCCAAGAACACCCAGCTGATCCTTTCCCTCACAAAGGACTAAGGAATGGATGAAGAGCAGCTGCCTCAAACTGAATTCTAATAAGACGGAAGTATTCATCTTCGGCTCCACACTCTCTGCATGGGATGACTCCTTGTGGCCTGCCACTCTCGGAGCCGCTTCGACTCCCACCGACCATGCAAGCAACCTAGGATCCATCTTGGACTCCTCATTATTAATTTGCCCAGCAAGTCAACGACATCTCCTCCTCCTGCATCAACACCCTCTGCATGCTCCGAAAGATCTACAAACGGATACTCACCAAAACCCGAAGAACAGTCACCCAAGCCCTCGTAAGCAGCAAACTTGACTACAGCAATGCCCTCTACGCAGAAACCACTGCCAAACTCCAGAAGAGGCTGCAACGCATGCAGAACACCTCTGCACACCTCATCCTGGACATCCCCCGCCACTGCCACATCACAGACCACCTGAGAAACCAACACTAGCTCTGAGTCAACAAGAGAATCATTTCAGACTCCTCACCCACGCTCACAAAGCACTGCACAACACCAGACCAGAATACCTCAACAGACGACTCTCCTTCTACACCCGACCCGGTATCTCCGCTCTGCCGACCTCGTCCTCGCAACCGTCCCACGCGTCCGCAGAACTACATCCGGCAGTAGATCATTCTCACACCTCACTGCCAAACGTGGAACACTCTTCCTGCTCACTTGTGCCAGACCAAAGACCTCCTTGCCTTCAGGAAACTTTTCAAGACTTGGCTGTTCGAGCAGTAGCAGCACCTCCCCCACTTTTTACCCCCCTCTGCACCTTGAGACCCTCACAGATGAGTAGTGCGCTTTACAAATGAATGATTAATTGATTGATTGAAGGTTTGCATGAGCTTCTTATGGGTGGCAATAAAAATGCTGCATCCCATAAGGATGTCCTGGAACCCCAATGCCCTGGGTACCTAGGTACCATATACTATGGACTTATAAGAGGGGTCCAGTGTGCCAATCAGAATTGGAATATGGAGTCACTGAAGTATAGTGACCAATTTGGTAAGTAGAGAGAGCATAAGCACCAGAGTTCTGGTTAGCAGAACCTTAGTGACATAGTTAAGCATACTGACAACATACACGTAGGCCACAAACTATGAGCACAGGGGTCCTGGCTAGCAAGATCCCAATGAGACAAGCAAACCACACTGACAAACAGGCAGAAATTGGGGGTAACATGCCAAGAAAGATGGTACTTTCCTACAGAGAGCAGTACACATACATATGAGCCAGGCCCTTTCCCCCTGTAGCTGTGACATCATTGCAGGGGCACAGCTGTTCCTCAGGACGTAGTAATCATGTACTGCTCCTGGGAATTTTGCATTTACATGTGTAATGTACTCGTCTGCAAGACACAACACTTGTACATTGAGAAAATATTTACTCTTCCGGTTTCTGTTGACCTGCTCATTGGCCCTCGGAGGTACTAAGGCAATGCAAGTCTCATCAATGGCCCTGATTACATGTGGGACGTTTGATATGTTGTAGAAGGCTGCTTTTACAGTGGGCAATTCAGGATGTTGTGGGAACCTAATGTACCTTTGCACATGTTTGAATAGGGCATCCAGCACATCTTGCAACACCTTACCGAAGTGGGGCTGTGAGAAACCTGCAACCAGTCCCAATGTAACCTGAAAAGAGCCACTCGACAGAAAATGCAGGACTGACAACACCTGGACTGTTGGAGAAATGGCATGGGGATTTCTCAAACCTGGCAGGAGGTCGGGCTTCAACTGGGTGACTAGTTCCCTAATGCACAAACGGTTCAGTCGATAGGTCAGGATGATGTGGCACTCCTCCATGGTATCAAGATCTATGAGTGGCCAATACACTGGTGGATTCCTCATCACTCCACTGTGGTGACATTCAACAGTAATGAAGTTTTGTCCATGCAAGTTGGTTGTCATGTTGTGGGAAGACACATTACTCCACACTCTATTCCTAACTAGATGATGGCACATACTCCCTGTGACAATGGGACATGTAAACATACACCTTTCATGTGTTCCACTATACAGATCATATATGCTGACAACTGCAAAAAAAGTGTGGTTATCTCACCAGACACTCACTACATATGTCATTATCCAAAATGTGTCCTAATGTATCAATTTGTGATGACATGCAGGTACTTACTCAGTGTCAACCTAGGACAATCATGTTGCAAACAATTATGGCATCCGCCTGTTCTGCATGCATTGGACAGCTGAAAGGGACCTGGTTCTGCTGGCGGAAGTCGTCATGGCGGAAGGTGGTTTGAACCGCCATTCAACTCCTCATTGGTTAAGATTGACGTCTATGGGAGACTGGGACCAATGACGATCACTGCCGGTGGTGACATTCATGACCTCTGCAGCCGAAACTGCCGTTTTGTATGGGCCATCTCACTTGACTCATGGCATTCGGGCAAGACAGACCTCCACTTCATGTGCTGCTGCGTCCTGCACCATTGAGCAACAATGGCACGCACTGCAGGGATAGGGCCCCAGCCTTCACTACAGAGAAACTGGAGAAACTGGTGAAGGGGCCCTTCCCCCGTATGGGCAGTTATACTGTGCTCCAGGGCAACAGGTCAGTACAACGTCCTTTGTCACACATTTTGGGTGGCGTTTGACGATATATGTGTGTGCACATTGACATGTCATGACTGATCAGGTGTTTTGCATGCACTTAATATGTGTGGTGTATTGTCAGTGTGCATTGTCTGTGTTTGTTGTGTGTCACCAAAGGTTTCAGCTGTATTGGTATTAATTACATTCTGTCAGAATATTTCCCATGCAGGTCAGCGCCCACCATAAAAAAGGGTTATGTAGAGCCATCCCCAAGGAAGTGTGGACCCTGGGGGTCCATAGCTGGAGGAGCCTACACTGCAGGAAGCAGTGGGAGGACCTGAGACGCTGGGCCCAGAATACTGCAGAGGCCCAGCTGGGGACAGCCTTCCAACGTGGGAGAGGTGCCCGTCTGACCTTGACCCCTCTAATGGCCCGCATACTGGCAGTGGCCTACCCAGAGTTGAATCGGCACTTGAGGGCAGCACAGCAGCCACATGGGGGTAAGTGTTGACTGTTAGGTGACTTCTTTATGGTTGTGCACTGTGACCCTCACTTGACTTAGGATTTACATGGTCAGATGAGATTTAGGAAATGTACAGTCCTGGTTGTCACACCAATCATGTAGGAGTGTGACACATTAGCTATGTTGAGCCATGCAGGGAAAGAAGTGGTGGTACTGTGACACACATTCACCTATACCATGGGTCTCTCATGTATGTTATCATGTCACTGGCTGCATCCTCCATCTCTGCGTGTACTGTAGTAGTACAAGATGATCATATTGGCACTGTATTTGGGTAATGACAGGCATGTTTCATGAACATTGCAATTGCTTCAATTGCTACATCAATGGACCTCTGTATTAGTTTATGTGCTCAGTTCCTCTGAGCTCAGATTTGTCTCATCCCATAATGGATGACATGTGGTTGGGTCTGTTCCTGGGCTGGATTGTTGGATCAATTATTTAGCCAGTTGATAGGCATGTAGTGGTATTCTTCATTCAGGTGTATAGGCGGTAGGGTTGAGGTGATCATTGATGAGTTTGAGTCTAGCTTGCATGACTCAATTGTAATTGATTGCAAAATGGTCTTTTGTTTGCCCAGGAGGGGCTGAATTATGCATTATTTGTATGTGAAGTGGATGTGTGTGTTATCACCATTTCCTCCCTTTCTGTTTCTCTCACCCTCCTTCTCTCCACCTCGTCTATGTGTGCATTAGCATCATCTGGCAAAGGAGAAGGGCACCGGTGAGTGGAGACGCAGTAGCCCATGGGACCCAGGAGGCTGGCACCAGTGAAGCTGAGGGGAACAGTGGGAAGGAGGGCGAGGGGAGCACCATGGGGGAGACTGGAGCAACCACCACATCTGATACAGATGCCTCCTCTGATGGTGGTTCCCAGGCAGTGGCAGACCCTTCTGGGACCACCACAGCACCATCCTTGTCCATCACCCCCCTTACCAGCACTGCCCTCCCTGTAGCACCCTACCCAGTTGCCCGTGCCCGCTCACATAGGAGGGTGGCATCTCCTCTGCTGCAGGCACCTCTGCCCCTGCCCCAGTCAGCCCTGCTGCCCTCAATGAGGAGGCTCTTGACATCCTGAGGTCCATCTCTGTGGGGCAGACAACAATCGTGAATGCCATCCAGGGACTGGCATCCCAGATGCAGCAGTCCAATGCGTTCCTGGAAGGCATTCACGGTGCCTTGTCTGGTCTACAGAGATTGTTTCAGTCTGTGGCCTCCTTGTTGATGGCAGCCAGTGTCCCTTCATCTTTCATCCCCCCTCCAGCTACCTGTTCCCAATCCACAACCCCTCTCCATACACCCATCCGAAGCACACCTACAGACACCCACTACAACAGACAAGATGCGCAAAGACAGACAGGCATGACAGACATCCCCACAGGCATGCACACACACAACACACATCTGCATACACAACAACGGACACTTCCCCCTCCACCTCCTCCCTTACAGTCAAATCTCCACTCTCACCTGCCAGCACTGCATCATCACACACTGGTCCTGTTAGCATTCCTGTCATACTCTCAATCACCACAACAGCAGACTCACAGACACACACCCCACACACCACATGTGCACTCATCACGACTACAGTCTCTGCCACCTGCAGAACATCTACCTCACTTGCACACACCACCACAACATTCACTCACATATCTCCCATTCAATATTCCTGCATCCCTACTCCCAATGAATGTACATGCACCCATTCACCCACCCAACATTCACCCACCACACACATGCACACATTGCATAAACCAGCATCCACGTACAGCACACCAACACGTCAGACGAGTACACCCTGTACTTCACTCACAACCCTCAGTCATGTGACGTCTGTGTGCCTAAGAAAGTTTTCCTTGTGGCCCTTGACCTCCTCCCTACTCCTCTCCTACCCCATGTTCCACGTAAACGTTGTATCCACCTCCCATTCCTCGGGTGCCACCTCTGGTGTTTCCCCTGCTCCTCCACCCAACAAGAAATCCACCACTCTCAGTGTCAAAGTCACCACACCCAAGCCCAAACCAAAACATGCTCCTTCCAAATCCAAGTCACACCCCACCCACGCCCTCATCCCTGAGGTACCTGCCTGTCCCATTGATGTCCCTATGACGTGGAGGTCTATTTTCTGTGAGGAGTCAAGTTGGGGCCATGATATATGGACAATGTGGGTCATTCTGACCCCAGCCGGCGGCGGAAGCCGCCGGCCTGGCGGGAACCGCCAGAAGACCGTACCGCGGTCAAAAGACTGCGGCGGTCATTCTGACTTTCCCGCTGGGCTGGCGGGCGACCGCCAAAAGGTCGCCCGCCCGCCCAGCGGGAAAGCACCAGCAACGAGGATGCCGGCTCCGAATGGAGCCGGCGGAGTTGCTGGTGTGCGACGGGTGCAGTTGCACCCCGTCGCGATTTTCAGTATCTGCCAAGCAGACACTGAAAATCTCAATGGGGCCCTTTTAGGGGGCCCCTGCAGTGCCCATGCCAGTGGCATGGGCACTGCAGGGGCCCCCAGGGGCCCCACGACACCCGTTCCCGCCATCCTGTTTCTGGCGGTGAAAACCGCCAGAAACAGGATGGCGGGAAGGGGGTCGGAATCCCCATGGCGGCGCTGCTTGCAGCGCCGCCGTGGAGGATTCCCTGGGGCAGCGGGAAACCAGCGGTTTCCCTTTTCTGACCGCGGCCTTCCCGCCGCGGTCAGAATTGCCCCAGAAGCACCGCCAGCCTGTTGGCGGTGCTTCCGCGGCACTCTGCCCTGGCGGTTTTCAACCGCCAGGGTCAGAATGACCGCCAATGTGTCCTGCATTTGTGGACATTGGACTTGCCATTTGTGAGGAAGTAGCCTCTTTCTACCATGATTACCCCCAAGTTTAGCCTGCTTGTGAGTGTGTGTCAGTGTGTTTTTACTGTGTCACTGGGATCCAACTAGCCAGGACCCCAGTGTTCATAGATAAAAACCTATATGTCAGTGTGTTTTGCCTGTCTCACTGGGATCCTGCTAGCCAGGACCCCAGTGCTCATAGTTTGTGGCCTAATGTGTGTGTTGTCAGTAGTGCTTGACTGTGTCATGAGGCTCTGCTAACCAGAACCTCAGTGCTTATGCTCTCTCTGCTTTTAAATGTGTCACTTTAGGCTAGTGACTTAATTTACCAATTTCAATTGGCACACTGGACCCCACCTTATACGTCCCTAGTACATGGTACCTAGGTACCCAGGACATTGGGGTTCCAGGAGATCCTTGTGGGCTGCAGCATTTCTTTTGCCACCCATAAAGAGCTCAGACAAACCCTTCCACAGGCCTATCATTACAGCCTGCGTGAAATAATGCACACACTATTTCACAGCCATTTTCATTGCACTTAGGCCCGTATTTATACTCTGTTTGCGCCGAATTTGCGTCGTTTTTTTCGACGCAAATTCGGCGCAAAACTAACGCCATATTTATACTTTGGCGTTAGACGCGTCTAGCGCCAAAGTATTGGCAAATAGCGTCATTTTTTTGCGTGAACGCCTTCCTTGCGTTAATGAGATGCAAGGAAGGCGTTCCCGTCTAAAAACAGACGCACATAGCGGTGCGTGGTATTTATGCTCCAGGGCAAAAATCACTCCCGCGCGGCAGGCGGCGCAAAAAAATGGCGCAAAGCATGAATAGCGTGACATTTTAACGCCTGGGTCAGGGCAGGCGTTAAAATGGGGCAAACACACCTGTACTTAATCAGAACACACAGAACAAACAACAGAGCAGCAGAGCAGCAACAGGGAGCCATGGAGGTGCTTTTTCTTCAACGTGCACGTAGACGCAGAGCCCTGCAGCAACAACAGCAGCTACAACAACAACAGCAGGGACACCAAAGACAGCGCAGAAGGCAGGAGAGGATATTCCGCCCAAGAACAACCCTGCATGGCCTCAGGGAACGAGACATCATCCAGAGGTACCGGTTGAACTGGCAGGCCATTCAGCAGCTGCTGACAAATATTGAACAGCAATTGGCCCCCACTTTAGTGACTCCACGCACTATCCCAACAGAAACAAAGCTGCTTGCCGTACTTCACATGCTGGCAAGTGGCTCCTTTCAGACAACTGGTGTCCTGGTTGGTGGAATATCACAACCATCTTTCTCCGCATTCCTGCCTAAAGTACTGGATGCCATCATTGGACTGACACCCCGCCACATCTGCTTCCCTAACACACTGCAGAAGCAGCAGGAAACCAAACAGGGGTTCTACGCCATCAGTGGCTTCCCACACGTCCTTGGTGCAATCTACTGCACACACGTACGCCTTGTGCCACCTGCTGCGAGTGAACACCTCTACCGCAACAGGAAGCACACACATTCCATCAACGTGCAGGCCATAGTCGATCACCAAGGACTGATCAGCAACATCGTGGCTAAATATCCTGGGAGTGTACATGATGCATTCATCTTCCGTCACTGCACCATCAACCAACACTTCCAGGATGGACGGTATGGCAATGGACTACTTGTTGGTAAGGACAAAAATCTACTTATATACTCACTGCACAGAAACCCTCTAGGATAAACAACACATACACCACAATAGCAACACCTAGACAGGAACACACTGAGGTACTCACATCACTAGCCATGTGTCACAAGTCACCATTGAACCTCTCACACATTTGAATTTACTCCACAGCTTAGTGTGAAGACATTCATGACTGTGGTTGCCTAAATGTCACCTTGCAAATTGGAAGTCTCACAATAACCTGTACACTAATACAATGCATAACTTTTAAGGGATGGGATGGCCTGGCTATGTTCATATGGACGTTTCTAATACCCTTTCATGTTTCAACTCTGCATGGAACTATCATCACACCCCCAGTGAGGACACACGGACACCTGTGTCACAAGTCACAATGCAAGGGAGGGCACACTGTACTTGAGAAACCAATACATCCTGCTGACAAACAGTTAGACAACAAACACTTGCTCAGCCAAGGAAAATAAACAATGCCAAAGTTTCCACCAACAACCATAGGTGGTCACATTAGTACACAAAATAGTCACAGACAACACAACACAACTACTGCCATCAAAGATACGTACAACAGTGCCTCCTACATCTAATTGATACCATTCTGTGTTTCTCTTTCAGCTGATCAGGGGTATGGCATCCAGCCTTGGATAATGACACCATATGGGAACCCAAATACTGCTGCTGAGCGGGCATACAATGACGCCCACAAGAGGACACGCAGCATTGTGGAGAGGACCTTTGGGATCCTAAAGTCAAGGTTCCGCTGCCTTGACATCACTGGCGGAAGCCTACTATACTCCCCAGAGATGGTATGCAAAATTATACTCACTTGTGCCATATTACACAATATTTGTGTACAAAGGAACATTCCCCTCCTTGAACCGGACCCAGACATGCCTGAGGATGATGATGAGGAGGATGCTGGCCTGCAACAGGAGGGGGAACAACCTAACACCGCAGCAGGAGTGCGTAGGCGCCAACAGCTTGTGAACAATTTTTTTACTTAAGTCATTATCATCACTTGTATTCCACACTTGTAAATAAACACAGATCACAAACACCACATTATGCTTTGGCCTATTAATTTCTGACCACCTTTAGTTTGAAATAGCTGAAGATGAATGTCGTCTCATTGATCAAGAATGCCATTAAAAATCATCACACCAAAAATAAACATCACAACTGTATGCACAGAGGGTAGGATGTGACATGTTACATTACCATACACAGAGCCCAACAAGAGTACAAATGTGACAATTAGACATGCCGGATCCAAACAACTGAAACAGTCTCTCATCCAGCCCAAAATTGGAGATCATTTGAAAGTCACATCACACGGGTTCAGAGACAGGGTGGGACCATCCATGTGTACGTGAACATGTCATCAATGGCTTCTCTCAAGTGTATGATGTGAGCAATACACAATTGCAACAACATCAGCTGCCACTAACTCAGGAGGAGACCTTGAAGTTACAGTGACAACATACACACAGACAGGTCATACTGGATCCACATTCCCACACACATGTACACATATGTCATACAACCAACCTAATATTTGAAAGTAGACCATCACAGTTGTGTCCCAGTTTGAACCTAGCAGGAAGATTGTAACATGACACTAAACCAGTTTATGCAGAAAGGGACACAGACAAGCAAAACAATCTTCGCATTATCACATCGTGAACGCTGAGAGTCTTGCAAACTTAGGGGGTCATTCGGACCCTGGTGGTAATTACCGCCCTGGCGGAGGTCGGCGGTAGCACCGCCAACAGGCTGGCGGTGCACCGATGGGCATTCTGACCGCGGCGGTTCAGCCGCGGCCAGAAACGGACTTCCCGCTGCCCTTGAGAATCCACCATGGCGGCGGAGCGCGCTCCGCCGCCATGGGGATTCTGACACCCCCTACCGCCATCCTGTTCCTGGCGGGTCTTCCGCCAGGAACAGGATGGCGGTAGGGGGTGCCGCGGGGCCCCTGGGGGCCCCTGCAGTGCCCATGCCAATGGCATGGGCACTGCAGGGGCCCCCGTAAGAGGGACCCACAAAGAATTTCAGTGTCTGCTTTGCAGACACAGAAATTCGCCACGGGTGCAACTGCACCCGTCGCACCTTCCCACTCGGCTGGCTCCATTCTGAGCCGGCGTCCTCGTGGGAAGGGTGTTTCCCGCTGGGCTGGCGGGCGGACTTTTGGCGGTTGCCCGCCAGCCCAGTGGGAAAGCCAGAATGACCGCCGCGGTCTTTCGGCGGAAACCGCTTTGCGGGCGGCGACCGCCGCCCGCCGCGGTCAGAATGACCCCCTTAGTCATATGAAAATGGTATGCAACTTAGCTCCAAATCATCAATACTGCAAACGTCAAATGGGCTAATGAGATGAATGAATGGTCAACAGTCATTCATACCATATGGCCTTACATTCGCCCGCTGCTGCAGGTTTGCCAGGATATGATAAAAATACTCCATGGATACAGTAGCTATTCTGGATGGTCAAATCCTAGGGTGCTGGGGGACTAACTCCACCTCTACCACCCCCAAAACATACAGGAATCATGTACTTGTGAACTAAACACATGCATAAGGCACATATGTGGCCTCAATGTCACAAGTCCTACACAAATATGAAACACAAAATCATAATGGGACATGGTCAGCCCCCTAAAAACTGAAAGTGACTCTCCCCCTCCCTGTTAGGACTACAGATAAAAGCATCCCCATCATAAAGGTGGGGACATTTTGGAGACGGAATACATAATGGTATCAAAAATCTCATTTCAAAATAGCCATCAGCAATTACACCAAATATGTTGTCAAATATGGTCAATACATTAGTTAACGTATCCCAAACATCACAGTGTGAAGGCCGTCTATACATAAAAGTACGGACATTTGTCAGATACAAACACAAATGTGTCTCACATCGCACCGTTTTACCATGACAAATCACCTTTCCAAAGCTAAACACATGAAGACATTTGGATCAATTTGCTCCATATTCTACGCATACAGCATGGCCGTCATAATTTGTTCATGTACATGAGTGCACACAATGCAGAGTCAGATACAAATGTATCCAAAAGTGTCTTGATATTTCACCTTCAAATTATGATTTACATCCACAATATTTTTGACTCTGCATCATGTGCACTACTGTACGTGTAATAAAAACCACGCACATGATGTATGCGTGGTCAAAATGACGCTATATGCACAATATGTTGGTCATCTCATGTACATTATCAATATTAATATTCATATCATATTTTTTGACTCCGCATCATGTGCACCACTGTACGTGTAATAAAAACCACGCACATGATCTATGCGTGGTCAAAATGACGCTATATGCACAATATGTTGGTCATCTCATGTACATTATCAATATTAATATTCATATCATATTTTTTGACTCCGCATCATGTGCACCACTGTACGTGTAATAAAAACCACGCACATGATGTATGCGTGGTCAAAATGACGCTATATCCACAATATGTTGGTCATCTCATGTACATTATCAATATTAATATTCATATCATATTTTTTGACTCCGCATCATGTGCACCACTGTACGTGTAATAAAAACCACGCACATGATGTATGCGTGGTCAAAATGACGCTATATGCACAATATGTTGGTCATCTCATGTACATTATCAATTATTAATATTCATATCATATTTTTTCACTCCGCATCATGTGCACCACTGTACGTGTAATAAAAACCACGCACATGATGTATGCGTGGTCAAAATGACGCTATATGCACAATATGTTGGTCATCTCATGTACATTATCAATTATTAATATTCATATCATACTTTTTTGACTCCGCATCATGTGCACCACTGTACGTGTAATAAAAACCACGCACATGATGTATGCGTGGTCAAAATGACGCTACATGGTCAATATGTTGGTCATCTCATGTACATTATCAATTATTAATATTCATATCATATTTTTTGACTCCGCATCATGTGCACCACTGTACGTGAAAAAAAAACGACGCCCATGATGTATGCGTGGTGTAATTGACGCTACATGCACAATATGTTGGTCATCTCATGTACAATTGGAAATATTAATATTCATAGCATATTTTTACACTCCGCATCATGTACACTGTAATGCGTCAAAAAAATATGACGCACATCTGTGTATGCGTGAAAATATGACGCATTACGCGAAAATAAAAACGGCGGCCATTTTATGCAGGAAGTGATGTAATAGGATATCCTGTTTACCAAATCTGTACTGGGAGTTGACTTTCACTTTCACTTTGCAGTCTCAGAGTTATCTAGACTGTGTGGTTGTGTGAAAGGTGTTGTCCTGTGTTTTACTGCTTTAGTGTCCTGTGTGCCTGGTATTTTGTCTTTGTGTCAATCTTTTATTGTTGTCAAACATTGTCTCAGTCTGTTTAGTGTTGTTTGGTCTATACCTGTGATAGTTTGTATTGTCTGTGGGAGTCTGTTGTGGGTAGCATAGTTTGGGGTGTTAGTTGGGCTATTTTTCTCCTTCTTCTTTTTCTTTCACACCTCTACCTTTCCCATTTCCCACTTTTTCTTTCATTTTTCTTTGTTACTTTTTTCAACCTCGCATCATGTCAGGTAGGCCTCGCCTGTCCAGGATGGGTGAGGACGAATTGGGGGGCTTCATATGGCTCGTAAGCCATTTCCTCCCACTGATGCTGGAGGCTGGGGGCCGTGTGATACAGGGGTATCACACGGAGGCGAGGAAAATACGTTGGGAGAAGGTGCGCCATCACCTGGTCCGGGTCTACGGGAGTATGAGGAATGTCCATCAACTCAAGCACCGCTGGGCAGATCTGATCACCAGGGAACAGGACCTGCTGGACCACCTGGGACTCCGGATTGGTGGCTATGTTGGTGAGTAATAATCAATTACATGGGAATAATAGGAATGTGTGCGTGAACATGTGATGATTGGTAGCCAATCTGCAAAATAAGTAGCTGACTGCGTGTTATACTAGGGAAACCTAGGCCCATGGGCATACACATAAATCCCCATTTTTGCTACACATGTACACCCAATAACAGCAGTAAAATGCAACATCTATTAGTATTTTGCTAAGTAGCCCCCTCTCTGCGTCACAAAATGATGCAAATGCTGCGCTACAAAGGTATACATATGTGTCCAAATGTGTATTTGTTGCCGGGTGTGTATGAAGACCTATGCTACCAGGCCGATGCCTTATCTTTGCAACACATACCAGATGGCTGTAGCTGCATGGAATGTAGTGTTGCATTTGTGTCTGAAAAGCAACACGTGAACTGCTCAATTTGTACTCTACTGGTCATAATGGCCAGTGAGTACGTCATGTAGAAACAACATACCTACATATGTAGACGCCATAGCTAGACCGAAAATTGCAAACACATGATGATGCAACACCTGTGTGTTGCCTTCACGTCACATGAAGTTAGTCATGTTGTCCACACATATGTCACATGTGTGTCTGGTTGCTGTGTGTTGAACCTGTCCCCATAGCCTGTTTGATGGTGAGTGGTCATGCAGTCCTCATGGAACCAGTTGTGAAATGTTTCTCTCTGGGATGCACATGCTGAGATGTATGGATCACATGATTGTTCGGGCCTACTAATGGAGGAGTAACTTGGACGACACATGACTGTCCTGGCCACTGCATGAGTGTAGTAGGGTGTGTCACTGGAGCAGGAGACTCATCCAATGATAATCTAGAATACAAAGTCAGCCAGGCAGGATGAGCATGTGTGAAAGTGTATCATTACCATGTAATATTCACACACTGTCATTGTAACAGAAATTATTTGTCTGTTCACCCAGTCTGAGTATAATCTTCCTTTCATGCTTTACAGGTGGACCAGCCCCGTACACCGTTGGTGAGGTAGCCCATTTTGACGACCCCGATACCTACAGTGAGTGTTGCCTAAGTGCTATTTACATTGTTTGGAAATGAAGCATGATGGATTACTGTGTGTTCAGGACAATTCATGATATGATGTGCTGGCCGTTCATTGGCTTTGTTGTTTTGGTGTGATATCAAATTGGAATAATGTTTCGGTAAAGCAATCCCTAGTCATCTCTCAGATTGAGGGGCAGTAGGTCATTCAATTAGTGCGACTATTGGGAATAGCATGACTCATTTTGAACACACTGGTCAATGTTAGACTTGGTCAGGAACTTGCCATTAACTGAGTCAGCATATCAGACTGACAGTCTCCCAGATAGCTTAGGCACATGGCTTCGATGACAAGTGCTTCTTCCTAGTTGAGGATGGACTGTGTACACTGTAGGTCGGATCTTCCGGGGGCATGTACTTCCACAAGGTGACCTCGAAGTGTGTGTGACTTGAGTGCAATGGCCTAGGTGTTCTGTTGAATCATGTGAATGGGTGTTCTACCTCCTCTGTGTGTGTTGTAAAACATGCCTCACTAATAGTATGTTATGTTTGGCTAAGTCATATCATTTTGACATGTGTGGACCTGGGATGTGACAAGGTTGGGCTGACTCCAACGTGTTGCTAGCCCTTCATAGGTGTTGTGTGTGAAGGCACATGCTTGTTGCACTTTCTGTACACTCCTGGTTGTGCATTGATCATGGGATTGTTGTTTGTTCTTCCCACACCACCCACAAAGACTGGGATGTTACTGTGAAACAGGGTACCTAGGACTGTAGCAACCAGTATGTTACACGTACTTAACACCTTTTGTGACTTGAGTTTGTACCTAGGTCCAGATGTAGCAAAATGTCTCCACATTGCAAATAGCATAATTTGATGTTAGTGAGTTGCAAACGTCTGTTTCCTAATCCGAAATGTTATTGGTGGTCATGTACATATTCGCAAAATAGTTTTCTAAAGTAAAAAAATAAAGGAGTTTACCAGCCCTACTTGCAAATCACAGTGTTAGGCAATCCCATTTGCTAACGAGTACGTGGTTGCAAAGTGAGTAGCTGTTATCATCCACTTGAAGTGGCTGCTAACCAACTTGCTGACTGGAAGGGGTCCTCATTGTGAACCTTCACCTTTGTGAGTGGACCAAAATACTCCTGCACAAAACAGCCAGTGGTCTAGGGGAGCAATAATTATTGTGTAAATTACGAACAATCAATTGTTGTGAATTTAAACAAATCGCAGCTCATTTTCCTTTCAGATAAAGGGCCTACACTTGGTGAAAAATAACTTGCTTCATTTAAAAGCAGTCACGTCTATGGAGTTCTGCTGTTCCCAGCAGGCCTCCATCCCCGTGAGTGCCCATAGTTGCTAAGGTGGTGCAAGTTGGAACCCACATCATTGATGTTCATGAGGTGGGATTTAGGGACCCCATAGTGACTCGCAGACGGTGTCAGAGACACCGTTCAGCTTTGCAATTTGCTAGTTGATTTCCCATCAATTCCTACATCTGGCCCATAGTGTCGACATATGATTCATGGCCAGGGGTTCAATCTTAGCACACAACTATTTCGAAATGCCATTGAGTGAGGAGTGTGATTCTTATCACATAGAATGACATATGTAGTGAAGTCAGTATGCGGACGAGCTGGTGCCATAATGTATAATGGCTTAGGTATGAATTGTAGGAGTAGTTTAGGGTGATGTCATCCATCATGTAGAGACATGGATCTGCTATATGTGATATGCCCTTCAGTATGCATGATTCACATGTACTTCCTCTGAGCCTTCCCGTGACATATGTTGTAACAATTGCTGCAACCAATACATTGCTAGTAATGGTCAAATTACCCATTGTGGTATTCAACCCACTGTAAATTCTATGCTCAATATTTGCCTTTTCCCTTCACAGCTGCAAACCTGAGTGCCGCAGCTCGAAACCAGTTTGAGCGCCGTGCAATGAGGTACAGGCACATCCTGCAGGTGCAGTGTGGGTATCGGAGGATGGCCCGCAGATACAATTCGGAACGGGCCTCCGGGGCGTGGTATGCCACACCACAGGCTCCACCAACGGTGCCACCTACAACCACCAGGTCTGCCCAAGGGGACCCAGCGACGGACCAGCCATCTTCCTCCAGACCTGGACCCAGCCGTGTGTTGGGAGCAGGGCTGTCCCGTGGCCACTCCACTCCAGCAACAATCTCCACCTCCACCGGCACGCAGACCAGCAGTGACCCTCCAATTGACCCTGCAGCCTTCAACGCATTGTTTAAGGAAACTGGACAGGTTAATTCAAAAGGTTGACAACCTGACGGAGGACATGGCGGAGGTCAAAAAGAAGGTGCGCTCCATCCGGCGCACACTTCAGAGGGCAAATCCTTAGTTATTTTGCCCTCCTGAACTTTTACCCCTCCCCTCTCCCCTCTTTCCTCTTTTCATACTGTTAGTTGGGTTTGGGGGGTTAGTTGTAGGATAAGTATAGGTAATTAGCTTAGTTAGTGTTAGGTAAGAGGGTGGGGGGTCCTTATACTTTCTATCTAATATTTTTGTGTGGGTGGGTGGGTGGGGGGCAATGTTGGGATTCCTGTTTGATAAAAAAAAAAAAATATATACAAAAAAAAAAATACAAAAAAATATATGTTTGTTTAGGATAGTATAGTATGTGTGTAGGTTAGTAAGTGTTGTCCTGCATGTGTCTTGTCTCATAATGGTGGGTGGGGGGTTGATGTTTAGATCGTTTCGTTACATGTGTAGAGTAAGTTTAGCTTAGGTTAGTTAGGGACAGTTGTGGGTTAGTAGTAGTCAGGTTAGATTAGTGTAGGTTTATCTTTCCCTTAGTTGCCTCTTTTCTTACTTATTGGAAATAAACAATTTGTTAACCCTTTACCAGATGCGTTAGGTGCTACCTTTTCATGGCCTTGACATCAGTGTAGCAGAAAGTTTTAGTATGACATTTGTGTCCTATGCTCGCTATCCCCAGGCTATTGAGGTTTAACATGCCAGCTACCCGTGTGCTAACTTGGTAAGTATCCACCGTGTGGGAGAGCCACCATTGGTAGTCTGCATAGATCATCAAGATTTGGGGTTGGTATGTATCCTACTTCACAAAGAGTGCTTCCAGAGTTGATTTTGTAGGTAAATAGATAGGTCGGACAGCATTGTGAAGTTCAGGGAGAGCTTTGTAGATGAGTATTTGTTCACACTCTTGTCTTGTTGCTGTCATTGCTGACCTACATCATGTGTGTACTGCTTGAGCATGACTTTCCTTCATGGTAGTATACGCTGTAAGGGTGATTGATGCAGTGTAATTTGGTTAACATTCCTTTCATTTTACAGCATAATGTATTGTGTTAGTATCGCAAGGTGCCTACATTTCTCATCCACCATTAGCTGTCTAGAATAGCTATGGATGGGGCCTCATTCTGTCCAACACAGCATGATTGTGTGTGCTTAGTCCCTACATCAGTTATTTTCCTCAGTCTAGTAAAGCTATGATGCAATCCTGGCCACTGCACAGATGTTTCAGTAGACATGAAATCAGGACAGTAGTCTAGAGAATCAACATGGTTGCCACACAGCCACTTTGGAGTTATGTACTGCACAGTTGAAGTGTGAAATGACACAGAGACACAATTGGTGTGCAAGTGATATTTATTTTTAGGTGGAGTAGTGCAAAAAGTCCATTAACAATGTTAGGTGAGTCCGTTCTGGTGCATTCTTAAATGGTGATCCTATTTACAGGGTGTGGATGATGCTCCTGACATGCTGGGGTGATGTCACAGACGGTGCAGAGGAACAGGAATTGCCAAATGGTAGGAGAGAAACATTTACAGCCAATGTGGACAAGTTAAACAGTAGATTGCCGAACAGTCATTGAGGGTAGTTGGAGTGAGGCTGGCATGTGTCAAAACGTAGGACCTTGGTCAGAGTGGGGCATGGTGCAGGGACTAGGGCTTCCGGGTACTCTTGCGTGTGAATGTTATCTGTTCCATGTCTTCTTCTTCTGATGTGTGTGTTGCCTGGTGTGTCCTTGTTGTTGTTGGTTTTGAAGGGGCAACACACACCTCAGTGTCAGAAGACATGGAGGCAGACATCCCGGGGGCTGATCCCTGTCCAGTTATGAAGGGCAGTACTGCAGCAAGGAGAGCGTGCTGGTTTTTCAGAATGGCAGCCACATCCCGATGGTAGGCAGCCAGGTCTGCCCTGAGGGGTTCGATGTTGCATTCGTGCACACGCTGACTGGCTTGCTGTTGGAGTTGTTTGGTCAACTGGATGACAGCTGTGCAGATTGCCTTCTGTGTTACTAAAAGTTCCTCCAACAGCGATGTTCTGGCTTGCATTGCAGCTGCCTGATCAGCAGTTGACAGCATGCACGAACGCACCCCCTCAAGGCTGGCTGCCATAGTTTGCATCCCCACCCGCACCTCCTTGGCCAGCTCCCGCTGGACCCCAACGACTGTTCTTTCGAAGCTGGTGCCAGTGTCGTCAGAGTCCTCAGCTGTGTTGGAGCTGGCAGGTCTTACAATTGGGGTGGCGGGTGGTTCTACTGTGGTGGCTGCTTCATCTTGGCTCCTCCTTGTTACTGAAGGGGGGGTTTGGAGGCTTTCGAGGACCATGTCAATGGTCTCTTGTGTGAGGTTGATGTTCTCGTCATCCATGTCATCAGGGAACTCATGGACAGGCATATCGGCAGGAGATCCGTGTTCCTCTGCAAAGAAACAGGGTACAATTAGTGTGTCTGTGTTGAGATCATTTAGCACTAAGATACAAGCCTTTGGATGCCTTTACTTTGTACTCTGATTTTGTCTTGGTATCTGCTGTCTGTCATAGGGCATTGTTGTAGGCCTATGGCCCACCTGTGTGTCACATATATGATATGGAGCTATCAGACATGCCTGCCAGGACATCTCTAGGTGTTGATTTGTAATTATTTTGGAATATGCATTTTTTTGTCCTACTCCTCTCTCGGTGTTTCACTATTGTTATGGAGGGACATTTGTTTGGGTGGGCTCTCATTATCCTACATGTGATTCTTGGCTTTCTAGGCAGCAGGATAGCTAATGGTGTGGGGGACTAAGTTTGACCCACTTGTAAATAACTCTGTCACCCAGATATTGTATTTAGCTCAGACAGACTAGCAGTGCCTCTGGTCTCCCACAACAGAGGAATGTTTAGAAGTCCAAGCCCATGACATCTTTGGGACTTCTCAGGGAAGTGGTGGTCACTCAGGTCCTACACATTTCTATCTTTTCCGGTATGTTCCCATACACAAATGACACAGACAGTATTTGTTGGATATGAAGTTTCAGTGTACAACTGACTTGTAGGAATTTCGGTGTGAGCCCCAATAACCAAAACAATACACACAGTTAGAACTGAAATAGTCCGCAGGAAAGTAATACATTGGTACACAGCTATCATGGTGCATAACAGTTTCTACTCTCCCTCTGCTTGTTCTATATATAGCACTGCATGTTAAGTTTGGAGCTTGTCTGTCTGAATCACAGGGGAGACATCATCCCTCATATCAGAGGAATGGGCTGGGATCTGGTTGTGCATCAGCAGCAAGGCAGGCAGCATCTAGATGTGATTTTCGGTTTGTAAACTCCCCCGTGCGTGTCTTGGGACGAGGAAGTGAATTTAAAAGACATATGTCATGGTGATGACAAAGTTTCCCTACGCAGGAATGGCAAACCTTAACCCCTACCACATCTATCATCAACGAACCAGACGGTATCCTTGACTGGGGCACAGAGTGAATATGTTCTGGCAAACTCCAGTGCAGAAGTAGGCAAAACAGGGTGATTTGACTAATTGCCAACACCTCAGGACTGACTATTTGCTACATTAACTGATAGGAAGGGCAATGAGATTCATTTAGTGCAAAGTGCTCTGAGGCACTTAGATGTGAGCAAATGAGTATAAGTACATTCAGGGTAAGATGCACAAAGGCCTCCAGCCTGAGGCTATTGCGCAAAGTATACGTTTCACTTGCCACGCTACACTTTGACTGACTGTGGGTGTTGTGACTGCCCTGCCAGCACACTTGCCTCACAGGCCCTGCACCATACACTTTTTATTCACATTGCATGATCTGTACATGTTAGGTGGCATGACCTATGTATGTCAATGTTAGGATGTGGTATGGATGTAAACATTGTTGATGTTTGTATCTGATGGGGTCTCGTGTGTCTTACTGGATTGGCTTGTTTATCGTATGGATGTCCTATTTTTTGGTTAGACTGTGCAGATGTGTTTCATTGACCAGTTGCCTGTGTCCCCTCGTCAATGTTGTTGTCTGAGCAGTATGACATTTGTGATGTAGCATTGTTAGGCAGGCACGTGAGGGACCCTGATGTATGCAGCATGTGTGTGTCGTTAGTGCTGTGTGGCTCCTATTGCTGTTTACTTAGGCTTATGTATGTGTCAGTTATGGACATTCGGCATTTAAGTGTACTGGTAGCTTTGTCTTATTTCTAGGAGTAGTTGCAGATGTCATCCTCACCCCCTAATTTAGGAATGTATGTTCCAGGGTGGGGTTCCTGCCATTTGGTACTATAGCTGCCCAGAGATGAGAGGTGTTATTGTCAACTGTGGTGGCAGTTAAGTTGCAGTTGTTGTATTTGCTACTGCATTACAGGTAGGGACCTAGTTGTTGGGGAATAGTTTGTGCAAAACAAGTGCCTGGATGTGGATTCAGGGTAGTGTCCTTCCCACCTGTCACTGGTTTCCCTTGGCTCTCTTGTTGTAATTACAGGATGTCCCCATGGGACTGTAGTGGTGGCAGTATTTTGTCGTGGCCCGGCTATGGTCAGTACTGGGCATTCCCCCCTGCCGTGCCCCTTTCCCCATGCCAGTTCATATATGTGCTAAGTTACATGCATTGTGTAGTAGGTATCCCCCCCCTGCTTACAGTCCCCATTATTGCATTGTAATTCCCCATGCGACTTACCCTGCATGTGCGTAGTGTCGTGGTAGTCTGCGCTGTCCAGTCCTTGTATCCCTGTGACAATCTCCTCTGGGATGACGGCTGCGACCATCTCCTCCATGTGGTCCAGAGCCTCCTGTTGTGCTGGACTCCCCCCTCCAGTCTGCATTGCTGCCTTCCTGTTCCTGGCCATTTTCTCTTTGGTCCTACGTTTACAGTCATGCCAGCGTTTCTTACACTCGGTGACTGTCCGGCGTTCTTCAGCCACACTGTTTATCTTGTCCACAATTTCTTTCCAGATGGCCTCTCTCCTACTGAGTGGCAATTTTGAGGATATGAAAAGTTGGTGCTGGTGTTCCGTCACCTCTTTCACCAGGATTTCCTGCTCCTCTGCACTGAAGCGACACTTTCTTTTTTTCTTTAACATGTCCTGGTTCCTGTGTGCTTCCTCCTGGCTGGGTCCTGGTCTGCTCTCATCCTCCTGGGGTCTGTTGGGGCATCTGGGATCCATTTTGGGTCTCCTCTCCTGTCAGTGCAGTTTTCGCGCAAAAATGTCACGCAATAGCGTGAAAAAAAACGTCGTATTCACGATAGCGCTGTCGTAAATCGACCCACAGTGATTTGCGTCACTTTTACGTGGGTTTGCCTTACGACAGACCGACGCTGTTTGCGTCACGAAATAATGACTCCCACCTGTTGGTTGCGCCGCCGTACGTCAAAGTATAAATTTGACGCCCGAATGGCGCATCCAAATGGCGTTAGACGGCGCAAATTTTTTTGATGCAAAACTGCGATGGCGCAGTTTTGCGTCAAAAAGTATAAAGATGGGCCTTAGTAACTTATAAGTCACCTATATGTCTAAACTTCACTTGCTGAAGTTACTAATTATGAGGTCACCCTTGCACTAGCAAAGGTGCCCCCACATAGTTCAGGGCCAATTCCCGGGACTTTGTAAGGGCGGGGACCCCATTACATGCGTGCACTAAATATAGGTCTATACCTATATGTAGCTTCACAATGGTAGCTCCGAAAATGGCCATGTAAGATGTCTTAGATCATGGAATTGTCCCCCATTCCAAATATGGTATTGGGAAGCCAATTCCATGCATCCTGGGGGCTCCACTATTGACACCCAGTACTGCCAAACCCGCTCTCTGATGCTTGCACTGCAGCTACAGCTGCTGCCACCTCACAGAAAGGGTTCTGCCCTCCTGCGGTCTGAGCAGCTCCGTCCCAGGAAGGCAGAAGAAAGCATTTCCTTTGGGAGGAGGGTGTTACTCAAATAGGTGTAATAGGCTGGGGAGGGGTAGCCTCCCCAGCCTCTGGAAATGCTTTGAAGGTGCCCTGCTTGCGTAAGTCAGTCTACACCAGTTCAGGGACCTCTTGACCCTGATCTGGTGTGAAAATGGACTAGGGAAAAAGGGGAGTGACCACTCCCCTGTCCATCACCACCCTAGGGGTGATGCCCAGAGCTCCTCCAGTGTGTCCCAGACTTCAGCCATCTTGCTTTGCAAGGTGTGGGGGCCCTCTGCAGGACTCTGAGTGGCCAGTGCCAGCAGATGATGTCAGAGACCCCTCCTGATGGGCCTTACCTGACAAGGTAGCCAATCCCCTTCTCAGGGCTATTTAGGGTCGGTCCTGTGGGTTCTCTTCAGATTCTATTTGCAAGTTTCCAGCAGGAATCCTCTGCAACTACTACTTCATCCACTGACCTTGGATCAACCGCAGCATGCTCCAGGAACCGATGTAACAGCAACAAAGTATCCAGAAGGGATACATTTCCTCTGCTACTTTAGCTCCAGTCAGCAACTGCAACAGTTCCCATTGTGTGCACGCTCTGAGGACTCCCTGTCTTCACCCTGCACCAGAAGGACCAAAGAAATCTCCTGTGGGGTGACGGAGTCACTCCGCTGCTCACGCAGGCACCTTCTAAGTCAACGACTGGTTCTCTAGGACTCCTGTCCTGGTGACGAGTATGCTCCTTGGAACACAAAGGGTGGACCACATCAACGTACACTGTCCTGTGGTCCTGCTGCCCCAATTTGGAGGAGGTAAGACCTTGCCTTCCCCCAGAACTACAGTACCCATGTGCACTGCATCTTCTTCACCTCCTGAGGCCTCTGTGCACTATTTGCTAAATTCCTTTGTGCACAGCCTGGCCCGGGTCCCAAGCACTCTATCCTGCGATGCTCAACTCACTGAGTTGTTCTCCAACGGTGTGGGACCTTCCTTTGTGGGCTGCACCAACCGCATTTTGCACCTCCTGTGTCCCCATGTCCTGGGACTCCCGTTGGTAGTATCTGGTGTCCTGAGGACTCTCTGAGGTGCAGAGAGCTCCCTCTTCCTCCTTGCACAGAGTTTACGCCCCCAGGCTCCTCCTGGGTCCAGATAGCGCCTAGTTGATTCAAAATACGGCTTTGCCGGAAACAAGGCTTGTTGGAAGAATCCAGCACCAAAACTCACCTGCATCCAACTTCAGAACGTGGGACATCCATTGCATCATGCAGGAACCCGCTGACATCTTCCTGGGGTGCATTTCTGCAGTCTTCTTACAACCGGGGACTCTTCTTTTGCACCCTCTTCTGGGTTGGCAGGGGTTCCTGTCCTTCCTGGAACTTCTTCCAACTTCTGGACTTGGTCTACTTCCTTTGCAGGTCTTCAGGTCCAGGAATCCACCATTTGTTGTTTGAAGACTTGGTTGGTTCTTGCAATACCTCTAATCACGAGGTGTAGTGTAGCCTAAGGAAACTTGCAGTACTTTACACCAGCTTTTCTGGGTTCTGGGGTGGGGTAATTTACTTACCTTTACTGTATTCTTACTGTCCCAGGGATTCTGCACACACTAGACTTGTCTAGGGGAAATTTGTGATTCGCATTCCACTTTCTAAGTATATGGTTTATGGCCCGCGCCCAGCGCCACGACCCCTGGTCCTCAGCACTCCCAAACCCCTCTGCTCCGCTACGACCCCACCACCCTCCACGCCCTCAACCCAGGACGCTCCAACACCTGCTTCAAGCTAACCCAAAACGTACCCATGGACCTTTCGCCTGCCACTCCTGCAAACGTATCTTCCACCACGCAACTACCATGACCACCAGCCCGCGCGCCATCAACCACCTCAAATGCATCCTGGTCAATGCTAGATCCGTCCACAAGCACGCCGTTGAACTCTGGGACCTCCTGGACTCCACAGCACATGACGTCGCCTTCATCACGGAGACCTGGATCAACGCCTCTTCGGCCCCAGACATCGCCATAGCCATCCCCGAAGGCTACAAGATTTCCAGGAAAGACCGCACCAACCAAGTAGGAGGAGGAATCGCCATCGTCTTCAAAGACTCCATCAGCGTCACCACCTCCACCGAAGACACCCCCCTCGCCGCAGAACACCTGCATTTCCAGATTCGCACCGACCCCAGGACCACCCTCAGAGGATCCCTCATCTACCATCCCCCTGGACCGCGCGGCCCTTTCAGCGACTCCATCACCGACTTCGTCTGCCCGCACGCCCTCGCCTCGCCAGACTACATCCTCCTAGGCGACCTCAACTTCCGTCTGGAACACAACAACGACCCCAACACCACCGCCCTGCTCGACAACCTCGACAACCTCGGCCTCACGCAACTGGTGAACACCCCCACCCACATCGCCGGACACACGCTTGACCCCATCTTCTCCGCCAGCAAACACGTCTCCTTCAGCCACGCCTCTGCTCTACACTGGACCGACCACAGCTGTGTCCACTTCACATTCCGACGCGAGACCCGGCACCTCCGCACTCAACCCATCCCTCGTCGACAGTTGAACAAAATCCCCGAAGAACAGCTCTTCTCCGCGCTCACCGTCAACCAACCTACCCTCACCACCGACCCCAATGACGCAGCCCTCAGCCTCACGAACTGGATCACCAACTGCGCAGACATCCTTGCTCCCCTCAGATGCACGCATCGATAGGCCAACACCAAAAAACCTCTCTGGTTCTCTGACACCCTTAAGGAATCGAAGAAAACCTGTTGCGCCCTCGAGAAAGCCTGGCGCAAGGACCACACCGCTGACAACATGACCGCCCTCAAGAACGCATCCCGCGAACACCACCACCTGATCCGCGCAGCCAAAAGGAATTTCTTCACCGACAGACTGGACAAAAACAGCCACAACAGCAGAGAACTCTTCAGCATCGTTAAAGAGTTCTCCAACCCCAACGCCAACGCCATCACACCCTCACAAGACCTGTGCAACTCCCTCGCCACGTTCTTCCATCGCAAGATCACCGACCTCCACGACAGCTTCGGACACCAGACCCAGCCAAGCAACACCGAACCCACACCCTCTGCCATCACCCTCTACGCCTGGACCCACATCAACACTGAAGAGACCAAAACCACCATGAACTCGATCCACTCCGGCGCCCCCTCGGACCCCTGCCCTCACTTCATCTTCAATAAAGCCGACAACATCATCGCCCCGCTCCTCCAGACCATCATCAACTCCTCATTTTCATCCGCTACCTTCCCCGAAAGCTGGAAACACGCCGAAGTCAACGCCCTACTAAAGAAACCCACGGCTGACCCAAGCGACCTGAAGAACTTCCGCCCCATCTCGCTCCTCCCCTTCCCTGCCAAGGTAATAGAGAAGACCGTCAACAAACAGCTTACCAACTTCCTGGAAGACAACAACCTTCTCGACCCTTCACAATCCGGATTCCGAACCAACCACAGCACTGAAACCGCCCTCATCTCAGTCACAGACGACATCAGAACCCTGATGGACAACGGTGAAACAGTCGCCCTCATCCTCCTCGACCTCTCGGCTGCCTTCGACACCGTCTGTCACCGCACCCTAATAACCCGCCTCCGCTCCACCGGGATCCAAGGCCAGGCCTTGAACTGGATCGCCTCCTTCCTCTCCAACTGCTCTCAAAGAGTCTACCTCCCACCTTTTCGCTCAGACCCCACCGAGATCATCTGCGGCGTCCCTCAAGGCTCCTCGCTCAGCCCGACACTCTTCAATGTCTACATGAGCCCCCTCGCCGACATCGTACGCAAGCACAGCATCATCATCACCTCCTACGCCGACAACACTCAACTTATACTTTCCCTCACCAAGGACCCCGCCAGCGCTAAGACCAACCTACAAGACGGCATGAAGGACGTCGCAGATTGGATGAGGCTCAGCCGTCTAAAACTGAACTCAGACAAAATGGAAGTCCTCATCCTCGGCAACACCCCGACCACATGGGACGACTCCTGGTGGCCCACGGCCCTGGGCACCGCACCGACCCCCTCAGACCACGCCCGCAACCTCGGCTTCATCTTGGACCCTCTTCTCACCATGACCAAACAAGTCAACGCTGTGTCCTCCTCCTGCTTCCTCACCCTCCGCATGCTCGGCAAGATCTTCCGCTGGATCCCCACCGACACCAGAAAAACCGTGACCCACGCCCTAGTCACTAGCCGCCTGGACTACGGCAACACCCTTTATGCTGGGACCACCGCAAAACTCCAAAAATGTCTGCAACGTATCCAAAACGCCTCCGCCCGCCTCATCCTTGACGTACCTCCGCACAGCTGAGACACCTGCATTGGCTCCCAGTCAGCAAAAGGATCACCTTCCGACTTCTCACCCACGCTCACAAAGCCCTCCACGACAAGGGACCTGAATACCTCAACCGACGCCTCAGCTTCTACGCCCCCACCCGTCTCCTCCATTCCACCGGCCTCGCGCTCGCTGCCGTTCCTCGCATCCACCGCTCCACGGCGGGTGGGAGGTCTTTCTCGTACCTGGCAGCCAAGACCTGAACACCCTCCCCACCAGCCTCAGGACCACCCAGGACCACTTCGCATTCCGGAGACTCCTCAAGACCTGGCTCTTCGAGCAGCAGTAACCCCCTTCCCCTTAGTGCCTTGAGACCCGCACGGGTGAGTAGCGCGCTTTATAAATGTTAATGATTTGATTTGCCCATAGACCTATTTTCTCCCACTGCATTTTATAGGATTTCCTACTGTTTGCATTGTTCTATTACTATTTACTTGTCTAATTTTGGTGTCTACTGTATATATTGTGTATATTACTTACCTCTAGAAGGAGTATTGCCTCTAAGATATTTTTTATACTGTGTCACCCAAATAAACTACCTTTATTCTTGATAACACTGAGTATTGTCTTTACTTGTGTATAAGTACTTTGTGACTATAAGTGCTATTGCAGTAGCTTTGCATGTCTCCTAGTACAGCCTAAGCTGCTCTGCTATAGCTACCTCTATCAGCCTAAGCTGCTAGAACACCACTACATTTCACTATTAAGGGATAACTGGACCTGGTGTAAGGTGTAAGTACCCAAGGTACCCACTACAAACCAGGCCAGCCTCCTACACCATTTGGCACATATTGTATGTAGTTTATTTTTTATATTTTGTTGCACAATACAACTGTGGTTGGCAAGTTGAGATGCTTGTCCTGGTTTCCGTCTACATGGTGGTGTGACATCTGTGTGCAACGGTGTGCGAGGTCTGTGTATGAGTTGTGTCTGTATTGTTGCATGCGCTAGGTAGATGGGTTGTGCCATGGACATGTTGTAATGTGTCTGACTGCTTGCTTCTGGGATTGTATGGAGTGTAGTGTGCAACCATGTGTATGGTTCTACATCTGGATATTTCCTTGATTGTTAGTTGTTTGTGATGGGTCACCTCTGTCATTGTTTGGGTGTGTGCTCACTGCTATTGATTGTCTGTCATTGTGTGTGTGTGCATGTGTGGTGTTGCACAACATGACTGTCGATACCTGCCTTGAAGTGTTTGTGGTCTAGTTGTCATTGTGTGGTTATGGGGTGTGTTGGTGGTGTTAGTGGGCTGTATGTTTGGCCCGTATCTGCTTGGCTTTGTGTGTGTATTGGGTACTTGGCATTGATACATTTTTTGTGTGCCTGTGTGTGGCCTTTGCGGTCTATGCGGTCTATGCGGGGAATGTGTTTTATGTGTAGGAGTGCATCACAGCCATTTCCTCTACTCTGTCCTAGGCGTACTTACGGTTGTCATCTTCATCGTTGTTGGTGACCCTGGAGGTGTGTAGCGAGATACAATGCTAGCAGTTTGTTTGCCTTGATGACCACGGACTCGTCTCTGTGCCTGGAGGTGGGTATCTCCTTTTGTACTTTCTGTTTCTGCCAGGTTTTTCACCGCGGACAGCCTGCCCCAGATAACCTTGAGGTGTGGCAACTCAGTATATGGTGGGTGGGACATTGACTTCCACCAGCCTTAAGTGGGCTTACACCGCCAGATGCTGCTTGTCGGTGGTGGCGGTGAATTGTCTTTGTTGCGTTGGGTTCACCGCCTTGCTCATTTTATGGCAGTCTGCACCGCCAGCGTGATGGCAGTCAAGACACCACCGCCAGCGTGGCAGTCAGGTTACCACCAAACTCAGGATGAGGGCTTGAATCATGAAACAATGTTCTATCATTTTTATTGTGGGGGTCAGGATGACCAAACCAATCTAGAAATCTGGTCGGGAGTGAGATTTCACTGAAATTCAATCATTTTTTGGAGTCACCCACACTAGTCGTCATTCGATTAAGGTCTGTGAAGAATGCTCTTTTTCAGTATTAGGGGCATAGAACAAACCCAAAATGTAAGCAGTGACCTTAGGTGTTCACTTTTGCAAAAGCAGAAATGCGTTCAGAGACACACCATGTCTGTGAATTCTTATGCTGCAGGGTTTTGCAAAAGGTATTGCCACTATAGGGCAATAAAGAGTACAATGACTGGTCGGCTTATGTGTCAGGGCCTGAGTCAACTACTACAGATCCTATTGAGTCTTGCCAAAATGTCTCTAGTTCTGTCTGGGAGAGATGGGTTTCCTGTGGCATGACCAAACCTGTTTCTTTTTTAGAAACCCAGGAATGTCAGAACTTTTTTCTCTTTACATAACTGACAAATTAATTGACATTTAGGGCCCACTTTGAGAGGGATTTCACATTGAGAATCTCTGTACTGCACCAGGTAGTGCAGCAAGTGACAACAGAATGGTGATAAGAGAGGGTAGTAGGATGTGTAGTTTAGTGTTTCTCTTGGGGCTGTAGCTAAAATAGGATTACTATGAAGAAAGAGGTCTTGTTACAGCAGTAGAAGCAACAGCTAAATAGTGAACAAGAGTACAATGGAACTGGAAAAAGAGTTAAGGAGCTCTGCAGATCACAGGTATCCAAAACTTTATCATGATGAGTAACTTCCAAGATCATCCAGGTGCCGCTCCAGCTATTGATTCAAAAGAAGATTGACTGATAGTAAAGGTTTTATAGTGTTGTGCATGTGATCCACTCAAATATATTTAGTGCCTGAGAAGGTTTTATTAGATCAGCTAAGCTTTGACAGGGGACCTGGATTTATCCTTGTCTCTTGAAGGTTCATGATGATTTGCCTTGTCTTGTGAAGGGTATTTATGACAGATTGATTTTTGTCTAGTAATTGGGGTAGCGACTGACAAAGCAGATACATTAGACATATCAAGAAATGTTTGGGATCTTGCTGTGGTTGAGCAGTATTCTATTGAGAGTCTTTAAAGGAGTCCAGGAACATGTCCAGTTCATGTGGGGCATAGAGTTATCTTGCCTTGCCATTAATTGTAAATTGGCACTGACATTAGTACTGGGTCCAAGAGACCATACTGCAGCCCCTTCCGTTTGAAGATAGGTTGTAGGTCTAGGAATATATTGTAGAGTAGGTGAGTGTCAAGCAAAAAAACAGCTGCAAAATAACGTTTTCCCTCTTTCTAGTCAAATGGCCCATGTTGCCTACCTGCATTTAATACCCTTCTGTTGTGCTGATGGTGTTGAAAGCACATTCTGACTGAACTTGGATAGTTCATGCCGGTCTTTAGTCTGTAAGCTCTTTGAAATTAATTTGTGCCTGGTAATCCCATACCAAGCAACTATGGTTGGAATTGCAGTAAAAAAGAGAGTAAGCTCACTTCCATGTCTATTTATGGCAAGTCACATGTGTGTTTTGCTGTGTCTTCCCTTGTCTTCAATGTCTGTTACCGTCTGTTTGAGGGGTGCAAATCACCCAGTCTGATGCTTTCAATGCTTTAGTTTCTATGTCCAACAAGCAGCTGATAGAGGAGTCAAGTTACTGTCTGAATGTTGATTGATTTTTTCATCTAAGTATATCTAATGTTACTAGTATTTTTTTCTGCTTTTTTGTCTTGTTGCCTTTAGTACTAATCAATGCATCTGAAAAAAACAGCTGCCTTGACGCCTTTGCCCTAGACATCTATGTGTGTGAAAAGAAAGGAGAAACCCCTTGAGAGAAGTGTGATACCTAGAAGTGTTAGTAAGGGATCAATGACATAATATAGAGACAAAAAAATACTATTCACACTCCACTACAAACCAAATGAGGCAAGGTGTTGCACACTAAAGTGGTAACATTTACTATTCCCACTCCTTTACATACTAACTCATGGAAGGTGTTGGGCACTAAAGGTGTGACAGTTACTATTTCCACCCAACTACAAACAAACTGAGAGAAAGTGTTGGATACTAAAAGGGTGACATTTACTATTCCCACTCCACTTCAAACCAGGTCAGGGATGGTGTTTGACACTACAGGGGTAACATGTACTATTCCCACTGTAGTACAAATCAAGTCAGGGAGGGTGATGGACACTAAAGGGATGACATATACTATTCTCACTCCAGTACAAACCAAGTCAGGGAAGGTGTTTGACACTAAAGGGTTGACATTTACTATTCCCACTCCACTACAAACAAACTCAGCGGGGTGGTGGTGGTCAGAGTCATGGTCATCCACTTTAGTGCAGAGTTCAGCACTACCGTGCTGATCACAAGTACCTTTTCTACCAGCCTTTTGATGGCGAGGTCCCTGCCATGAAAAGGCTGAATAAAAGACAGTGCTGGGGGCCACAACTATGTTGTGAGCAGTGGAGGGGCCCCCCTGCCGAGCACCCTCAGAATGTGCACTGTCTGCTACAGCAGACAGTACGCAGTCAGAGGTTGCTGGAGCACCCCTCTGTGAGACGCCATTGGCTACAGCTCCATGAGGAGGTAGGCTCAATGCCGATGCACTGTTTTTACTGGCCTGACCGGTAGAAAACTCTTAATACAAAGGTTTCCAACAGTCAGCTGAGTGGAAAAATCGTAATAGGGCTGGGAGGCGAGCACCAGCTTAGTAGTGGTCTCCTCCCCATGGAGCTGGTGGGCAAGTAGTCTGCCCACCACCCTTGTAATGAGGCCCTAAATCAGAGAAGGTCTTGAACACTAAAGATGAGACATTTCTTATCCCTCCCCTCCACTACAAACAAATTCAGGGATGGTGTTAAACACTAAAGGGGTTACATTTACTATTCACACTACAATTTAAACAAACTTAAAAAACATATAACAAAATACAAATTACACATTTCAAAATTGAAAATTAATAAAAATATCCTTAGAGAACAATATTTTTTTTTTTAAATACATAACACTTACTTTATACTACACATTAGCCAAATAAATATTTTTTTACAATTTTACTACACTTTCATCGTATAACACAGTAGTCAAAACTACTAATAAATACATAAATATATAATTAAAATGATCATATTTTTACGAATCACAAACCTAGTTCCCAAATATATTTACATTATTTTCTACTACTATATTTGCTTTTTTCTTCAAATAAAACTCTAATTATTTTTAAAATTATTTAGCAATATTTTTTCCAAATTTTCAAATTCCTTTATTTTTTATTTTTTAAATGTTGATTTCTTTACATTAATATATAATAAATGTATTCTAAAATATAAACACATACTTTTTTCAACATTACATATGTTTATTTCAATTATACAATTTAACAATTGTAAACATGAATCCAACAATTTTCATATTCAAACAATATTAAGAGTATACATAAAATTATTAATTAAAATATTTAAAATTCTTCATACCCTTATCCCCTATAAACTCAGCATCCTGCTACTAAAACGTATGCCCAAAAGAGAAAAACATTAAAACATTTCAAATTAAAAACTAAACATTTTGTTTTTTAATTCCCCACCCTTCTCCCCCTTTTCTTGCTACTAAATGAATATGTCTAAATATCAAAAACAACATTAAAATATTACATTTTACAAACATTGTTATAAATGAAACATATTTGAAAAATATAACATATTAAAATAATGAACCAAACATATACACTGTAAAACATCACATACATAACATACTAATTACCACTAAAACAATATTTGCTACACAATATTTTTGTTTCGATATTTTGTTCAGTTACCATTAGCAAGCAAAGAAGATACAGGCATCACTGTTAACATTTTTTATTTTGTTAAGGTGGGTTACAGTATGCTGGTGGTATGGTATGTTTTGATGTCAAAAGAAAAGGTACATTATTTTGTAGCAGCCTGGCTGTAAAAGATACTAAGGGCCAGATTTAAGAGGCCCTAGTGCCACCTTAGCGCCTCCATAGCATAATTTTATTTATGCTAAGGCAGTGCTAATGTGGCTTTTTACACACCTTATTGGCGCAATGTATGCATTGTGCTACTTTGTAAATGCTTGCACCACTTTATGCCTGGCATGGGGAGTGTCCCGCCATTAGGGGAGCCGAATAAAATGACACAAGTAAATCTAAGAGATTTCCTTGCACCATTTTTTCAGCACTTTTAACACCTGCTCAGAGCAGGAGTTAAAAGGGGGGCTGCCATCGAATACAATGGGTCTTTATGTACTCTGCAGGAGTAGTGCCAACATCTTGATGCTAGTCCTGCAGAGTACAGCATCAGGAATTCTGATGCTATTGCCCCATACTCTGCACCATGGTGCGCTGTATTTTGAATATGGCGCACACATGGTGGCGGTAGGGGGGGGCACTAAGGGGCACAAGGAAAGTGGCACTACTTTTCTTAAATCCACGTATAAGGGAGCAAAAGGTCTGGAAAAATCCTATCTTAAATCAGTGTTGACATCTTTTTTCAGCAGGTAGTATATTTACGTAGAAATATTAAATAGCCAGATGACTAGAGATGTGTTATGCTGGCATATGTCTTTTTATGGTGGAGATATAGGGCCTTATTAGGAGTTGGGGAGGGTGCAACCTCACTGGCTACCCCCCACCAGGGCCCATTACAACTTTCCTGCTGGACTGAGCCAGCGGGAAAGTGGTAGCAGCATTGCCACCATCTGAGAATCGAGCCGGCAGCAATGCTGCTGCCCTCAGGGGGCACTGGCACCCTTGCAATGCCCACTGCCTGTGAGGGTGCTAGGCAGGGGGACCTCTGCACTGACCACGTCAAGTGCATGGGCAGTGCAGGTGCCCCCTTGTGGCCCCCTGTACCTATTCTCCACCAGCCTTTTCACTGCCACACTGGCTGATTCTAACCTCCACCACCATCAGCCCATCAGGATCACCGATCCCGGAGGAAACAGGGGTACCCTGGCGGTCGGACCACCAAAGTCTTAATGTGGTGGTCGGACCGCCACAGCAGTGGAGGTCTTCACCACCACTGAGAGGCTGGCGGTTTCAAGACTACTATGCTCGTAATGAATACCATAGTTCTTTCCCACCAGAGTCCTGTACCATGTGGGAGGCAGTGCTCTCATCATGTGACAGATAGTAGTAGCAACAGCAGAGATAGAGGCATCCAATTGTCAATATTGACCTTTCCAAACTTTACTGGCCACTAAAGACAGATAAAGAAGAAAGAAGACTCCAGCCAATACTCTGTTCTTTAATGAGGTTGCTCCTTAGGGCCAGTGCAGTTTCTAGAAACAGCGCTGCTGGTCTTTCATTGTGAATTGGAGCCACCTAAAGGAGTCTCATGACCTTCACCAGATGGGGAGACTGATTACTGGTGCATCCTGTGTCCGGTTGCACCAGCATGTCCACAGATAGCAGTGGTCTTAAGTCAGGTCACCAACACATTCTACAGCTGGTAAGTCAGGTGTGCTTAGAAGCAGTTAATGGTGCACTGGCATCACTCAGGGAGATTGAGAGGTGCAGGTGGCATGGCCTCCAACATTTAAGGATATGATATGGGGATAGACAAACCTCCCCTTTTTCTGGTCAACAAACCACCATGTCTCCAGCCGTGTTTGACATGCACATTACTTATATTAAGGTATTGAGAAAAGAAGAAAAAACTGATAGAAGGAGCTATCCCAGATGAAGCAATATTGAAAGCAGCTATCTAACTTGAGGTCAAGCTCATCCTCAACACATCATCTCAACAAAACAAATTAAACAGAAACACTGGGCACACTAGACTGCCAGTTATATAGTTATGTAGATTATAGTTGGATGCCTTCTCAACCCCATAAAGAGATATGATGAAGAGCCTGGAAAAAAGAACACCTAGTTGAGCATAGCTCAGACAGTGAAAGGTAACAGATGAAACACAAAGTTTCTTGTGGTTGGACTCATCTCATTTCCCTCTCACAACACCAAACATTTGTAAGAGTAATCAGATCTGGCAATAAGGAATGGCCAAGTTCCATCCATCAATGTCAGAGTTTTAATCAAATTGATTCTGAATTGTTTCATAATTCTGTTACTGCACAGCTACATTGCTAAGCATTCAAGGGTTTGAAAATGAAAGGTGAATTATTTTCATTTCCTGCTATTGTTTCCTTATTGCATGGTAATGCTCAAATGGACTGTGCAGCAGTTCTTTAATCTCTTTTCCTAATAATACTTGAAACTTATTTTACATCCCTAAGAGATTCTTGAAATAGTTGTAAACATTGGCATTTTTGTCTGCTTTGGGACTCATACATAAAACATGCATCCAGTCAGCAGTTTTGGCAGTAAGGAATAGCCAAGTTTCATCAATCAATGCCAAATGATAAAATACAGGGTAATTTCAAAGTGTTTAATAATTCTCCTTCTGTCCATCTAAATTGGTAAGCAATCAAATTGTGCAAGCATGTGTCTTTCATTAACATCCTTTCTCCCTTTCATGCTCTGGTTTCATGTTGTTAAATGTATTTGCAATCTCCAGTTTCTTCCATCCTCAGAAGAATATACTCTTTTTACTTAGGAAGGTTGAATAAATCATTTGACCCTTGGTGGTGATTAAAAGATGATTACCAAATAGATAGCAGACATCGGGCCTCATCATGAGTTTTGTGGTCGGACCTCCAGACTGCCAAGTTTGCTGTCCTGAAAAGACCTCCACATCAGTGGTCTTCCAGGCCACCCTATTATGAGTCATAAAGGCAGGACCGCCGACTGTGAAGCAAAACTGCCAAACTGCTAGTGGCACGGCGGCCTGGATATAAGTGGTCCGACCTCCAGCGCCATCAGTGCTGCTGCCAACCACTGAGCTTATTACAATCACACAGGCGCTGTGACGGTCCTTTCATGATGGTCAACCAATGGCAGTCAGGACCATGGTGGCTCACGATCAGCAATGTAACACACATCTGCACATAGGATGAATTAAACAGCAACAGAGCGGGCACACATTGACCGAGTGGACACACCTGCAAAAGACACTATAAAACACACTTCTTCACAGACCACAATATTTTGCACTTACCCAGCAAGACAAAGATCCACCCCTCATATAGATTAGGCACCCCTTTTTTCACTATCACATTGAACACCCTGCACACACCTTTGTCCATTCACAACCTATTGCACTTTCCCTGTTGAGTAAGTCCCTGTCCACCTCATTAGTGTTTTTTCCACCATGTCACATCAACAAATTCCTCAAGTTGAGTTAAGAGTCATGGTTGATGAAATCAAAAGAGTAGAACCACAATTGTTTGGAGCACATGTCCAGCACAGTCCTCTTGGTAGGAAAATGGAAATGTGGGACAGGGTTGTCGACAGAGTGAATGCTGTAGGCACCACCCTGCACCCAAAAAAGGACATTAGGAGGAGGTGGAGTAACCTGACTGCAACTCCCAGCAAGCCCTGTTTCAGCAACTCCAACCACAGCCCAGTACCCTTTTGTCCAAAGACCCTGTGTTTGTTAACTCTCAAATGAAGTTTACTCACCTGCAGGGATAATAATGGTCAAGTGTGTGTAGTACAGGGAGTGACTTGACTGCAACTCCCAGCAGGCTCTGGTTCTGTTACTCCAACCACCGGCACAGAGTCCTCTGGTCCAAAGACCCCTGTTTGACAACTCACAAATGAAGTTTACTCACCCAGGAGTGAGCAAGCACAGATCATCCTCAAATCAGAGACGTGTCTGTCTACATAGTTCATCTTGACCTGCTCATCCATGTTAAAACTATTGAGGACAGGAAGAACAGCTTATCCATTTTGTACAACAAGTATTCTTAAGTTCATGTGATGATTGGCAGCAGCAGCAGCAGGCACATTGACCTAGCAATGTGCACATGATGGCTCCAGTCACATATACCACAAAGTCCTGGGTCTGCCTGCATCCATCTCAACTGGGCCTCCATATGGTCAAAGCAATATCTTGCCAATTCATTGTGTTGGCTGTACTAGTGGGAAGATGTCATTTTCAGGCCATCCTCCAAAGTGCAATTGATCTGCAATTCTCGCTGCTGTTTGAGTCTAAATGGGTTGGCATGCTTTACACGTGTCATGTCAAATCAACCATTTCTATGGTTACCTGCCATAGCTGGATTAACTTCAACTTAACTTTGTACAAGCTGTCTGCTTACTGTAACTCTAAACTGTTGATGGTAGATGTCACACAACATCCAGTTACAATATAGAATTTTACATCAACAGGTGGATATGCGGGTAGGCACACAGAAACCACTATCCCCCTGGACAAAGCCCTTATTGGTGACAACACTCCTGGATGTCTGGACATGGATGATGGTTTTAGTCTATCAGGGCAACCTGGTCAGACAGCAATAGTGAGTCTCACTGTGTCCACGTCACCTCCCAGCCCTGTTGCATCAACATGATAGGAAACCATGTCTACCTGTGTCCCAAGCACAGTGTCTTCCATCTTGTGCCCCCCAGTCCGGAATACTCAGTTGCAGTGCAACACTTTGGACAATGAGAGTCCCGGAACAAGTTGGAGGGGCCGCACAGTGGCAAGGGCACAGGTAAATGGGGGTAGGGTGTGTGGGAGGGATGCTGTGGGCCAGCGTGGTGAGGCTACTGGGGCTGCTCTTGGCCAGGACACCATCAGCCACATCTTCAGAGTTTATCAGGATGCCAGGTGTTGATCACGCAGCTACAGAGGGACATGCATGAAGACATGCAGGAACAGATGATGGGCCACAATAACAACATGGTATCCATAACAAGGGTGTTGAGGGACATACATACTACCCTGAGCAGGGGTTTTCAACACCAGTTTTCCCCTTCCTTTGTCCAATCCACATCAGTTACAGTGTTAGAAAAGGGGTCTCTAGTTGGCAGAGGTATGTACCCTTGTCAAAGTAGCGACCACAATTCTAGTCAGGGTAAGTCACACACAATCCAAATTATCCTGTGCCCACCCTCTGGTAGCTTGTCACTGAGCAGGAATGCTTATCTTAGAAGGCAATGTGTAAAGTATTTGTGCTATAAATCAGGCAATAACACAGTGAGAACACCAGTAAAAGGACACCAAACAGGTTTAGAAAAATATAGGATAGTTATCTGATTAAATAAAGATCAAAACAATCAAGATTTGATAATCACAAATTGAAATATCACTTTTGTAATGATAAGAAGAGTCTTAAGTTCCTAAAAGCAACAATTGTCTCTTGTAAGCACCAAGTACCTGGTTTGCATCAAAATTACATGCACGAGGAACGCAGAGGAGATGTGTGGAGAAAGGTAGGTGTGCATTGGTTTTCCGGTTCACACAGACGATGCGTTGATTCTTTTCTATGCGGCAAGGGCTTTGCGTTGATTTCTGGTGTGCAGGTTGAATCCTCTTTGTGATGCGGGGTCTTTTGATGCCCAGGGATGATGAGTGGAAATCCTCAGCCTGTGGAGCGAAGTCACAGCTGTTGCATCCATTCGGCGGGTGATACGTTGGAATTTCGGATGCATGGCTGGCGCTGTGTCGTTTCCTCTCGCAGGAAGTCAGGCTATGGCGAAGGGTTAATCCGGTGTGCTGTGCGTCGACCTTCCGGTTGCAAAGTTGCCGCTGCGTTGATCTCCACTAGGGAAACAGGGCTGCATTGTTCTGGTTCAGCGATGCAGTGATTTTCTCACCTGTGGACAGGCTGTGCGTCGATTCTGGCAGGCTGTGCATCGATTTTCACCACACAAGGAGTTTCTTTGCAGAGAGGAAGTCTTTTTGGCCGTGAGACTTCAGGAAACAGGAGGCAAGCTCAATCCACGCCCTTGGAGAGCACTTCTCAGAACTTCTCAGCAGAGCCAGTGGCCAGCAAAGCAGCAGGGAAACAGCAAGGCAGCAGTCCTTTACAGCAAAGCAGTCCAAGTGAGTCCTTTGGGCATCCAGGCAGCTTCTCTTGGCAGGTTGTAGGTTCAGGTGCAGAGTGTCTGTCCCGAGAAGTGTCTACTTTGGTAGGGTCAGGGACCCAGTTTATACAACCAAATGTGCCTTTGAAGTGGGGGAGATTTCAAAGAGTGGCTTAGAAGATCCCCTTTCAATACAATCCTGTCTGCCAGGGTCCCAGTAGGGGGTTGGTAGTCCATTGTGTGAGGGCAGGCCAATGTCTTTTGAAATGTAAGTGTCGGGCCCTCTGCCCTTCCAGCCCAAGAAGACCCATTCAGTAGGCAGATGTGTGCAGGTGTGACTGAGCATCCTGTGTTTGTACTTGTCTGGGTAAAATGCACAAGGGAGCTGTCAACTAGCCCAGCACAGATGTGGATTGGAGACAGGCTGTAAGGCACAGAAGCATTTTAAGTGCAGCAAAATGCCCACTTTCTAAAAGTGGAATTTCTAAAATTGTAATATTGGATCCAACCTCACCGGTCAGCAGGATTTTGTATTACCATTCTGGCCATACTAAAAATGACCTGTTAACCTCTTTCTAATCAGAATCTACCACTCTAACACTCTATGAGGTCAGCCCTAATGTTAGCCTATGAAAGGAGTAGGCCTCACAGCAGTGCAAAATGAATTTAGGAGTTTTCCACTACCAGGACATATAAAACACACAGATATATCTCCCTCCTTTTCCCTACAAAGCACCCTGTCCTATGGGTTACCTTGGGCCTACCATAGGGTTGACTTATATGTAGAAAAAGGGGAGTTTAAGGCTTGGCAAGAACTTTTAAATTCAAGTCGAAGTGGTAGTGAAACTGCACACACAGGCGTTGCAATGGCAGGCCTGAGACATGGTTAATGGGCTACTTCTGTGGGTGGCACAACCAGTGCTGCAGGCTCACTAGTAGCATTCAATCTATTGGCCCTGGACACATGTAGTGCACTTTACTAGGGTCTTACCAGTAGATCAAATATGCTAATTGGGTATGAACCAGTGTTACCATGTGTTAAGGGAGAATGCATGTGCACCTTAGCACTGCTTAGCAGTGTTACAGTGTGCAGAGTCCTAAAACCAGCAAAAACAGTGTCCAAAGGTAGAGGGAGGCAGGCAAAAAGTTGGGGGTGACCACCCTAAGGCTGTCAGGTAGAACGCACAGCATCTGCGGTGCCAGCCACTGTAAGGAAGGCCTTGCAGGAGGAACACCAAGGCCCACACATCCCTGCCTCTGTAGCAGCAGATTTCCCCCTGCAAGCAGTGACATCCAGCAAAGAATCCTGGATTGTAAGACACCTACTACTGCCAGTAATAACCCTCTTCCTTAAGGTCCTTCTTTATGTGTTACTAATTTACTTTGGACTGATCCTGAACCAACTACCATTTCCAATGGGAGAAGTACTCTGGACTTTGGACTCACAATGGTGTGGCATCTACTCCAATGATTTCATTCACCATGACTGACCCCTTCACATTAAATTTTTTGTTGAGGCATGTCACATATATTTTCTGTTAGTCATAGCTGCACAATAAAATCACCCTTTACTGGCTCTTTGTCTGCTGATTTTGATTACACAATTAGCCATGTAGACATGTCAGAACATGAGAACCATACAATTATGATCCAAGTCATTTGTCCAAGATGGGATATTTTGCATGTAGACAGTGTCCAGCTCAGGATTGAAATATTTCCACATAAACATATACATACAAGTGCTCAAACTAAAAAATGTATTACAATTCTCAGCACATAGGCTGTCAATCTGTCAGGACTATTAGAAATACAAAATGATTGACTCATACTGCGTAAATGAACATGTTGACAGGTACAGACCTCCAGACCACGGTAGGACTTGATTTGTCAGACATTTTCCTGTAGAACAGCCAAACACTGATGTGGTTGATGTCAACAGCTTGACCCTCATCACATACCAAACCAAAGTAATTCAACATTACATAATCCAATAAACAGACAGATGGCAGTACAATAGTCACTGATCACAGGGTGCTCACATATGTGGCACAGGCACTGTGGCTTACAATGATGAAACACATCTACAGGGATATACAGGTTAGACAAAAAGAGTGTTTTGCCAATATGAAGGAACAATCACTTGGTCGTAAGCTAGCACAACATATTTCATGCCCACATGATGACACACATGATGCATCAGGCCCACCCACAGCACAAAATACAAATCCAATAGGCACTTCTGATCTTCCACCCAAACACTGTGCAAGCTGTCCTGGCACAGGTCTCATACACCAAACTCTGTGACCTTCATTACCTGGAACAATTCATGTCCACTTCATATGTCAGAACAGCATCACATACCTCCCAAGGTCACAACTCTGAAATGCCCACATGAAGATGTCATGATAAAGGTACCTTTACAATGAACAGATTAAGGAGTATAGGCTTAAAACCTTACATATGACACAAGTCACATAGCAAGCACCGGGAAGCCAAAGTATGTTGCAAGGAAAGTGACACAAACAAAGCAACCTTATGACGGTGGGGATGTGTCAAAAGTTATCTCATCCAGCAGCCTTTGGCTGTATCCTACACCGTCAACTCAGAACATTCTCACAACTACAGTTCATCATACAGTCATAGCCATGATATCACAAGACATGCTTACACTCATGAGAAGTAGCTATGGATAAGATCTTCTCACAATTCAGCTCCTCCCTCTTCACTACTGTCATCCTTAGTTGGAATTTCAGGATTCTCAACCAGTGGCCGTGCTCCCCCTTCTCTAGGATGTATGGGATATTCCTCTGCAGGGCGATGTTGTGGAGCATACAACATGCCTGAGTGATCTGATACACTGTACCATGTGTGTAGAGGAGGGCTCCACTAGTCCTCTCTAGACAGCTAAATCTAGGCTTCAGGAGCCCAAAAGCCCAATCCACTGACCTCACTGACCTCCATGATCTTCCATGGGCCTCATTGAAGTGGACTTCCCCTGGGCATAGTTGTATTCCTCAGCAGCTTCAACAACTAAGGACAGCTTGGATATGCTGAGTCTCCTGTTCACAAATAGAACATAAGTGAACCAATGAGCCCCTCACTTCATGATTGTAGCACCGTACATTACACACATGATCAGGACAGTTGTAACATACCAACCAGCCAGGCTTGCTCTGGGTGCAGTTATGACATCATCTGGTGTATGATGCTGATCTGCATTATGAAGGACTCATGGGCTGGTCCATGATAACTGGCACACACATTTCAGATGTAGAGATCCACCAAACAGACAACTTGCACATTGATGGAATGGAAGTTCTTTCTGTTGTGATAGACCTGTTCAGTGGCCTGCGGTGGCACCAAGCCAATATGTGTGCCATCAATGGCCCCCACCACATGTGGTTGGGGAGGCCATAAAAGTCAGCCTTCACATTGGCTAAATCCTCATGTCGGATGAATGTGATACAGCTGTCAATGGGTGTCACCATTGCTGAGAGAAAATCCTTCAACACTAGACTAAACATAGGTTGGAACATACCAGCAAATAGGGGCACTGTATGTTGGAAGGACCCTGTGGCCAGGAAGTGCAATACTGACATGACTTGTACAATGGGTGGTATGCAGGTTGAATTACTGATAGCTGGCATCAGATCTGGCTCCAACTGACGGCATAAATCCACTTTACTTGCCAACCCAGGAGGCATAATTGAATCATATGCCATTGCTCCATGGTCTGAAGGTCCGGAAGTGGATAGTAGACAGGAGGATGTTGCATCCTCCCTCTCCCAGGGTGCCTATCTGTGACAAGACATGATTTGTAACATTAGTCGGTGTGTCCACAGCAACATACATGATGTGTGAAAATAAACTATCATGTGGCAAATCATTTCTGACTAGATAGACATGACACACAGTACACATCCCAACTGGCAACTACATAGGGGTCACATGTGACGTATATGGGTTTTCAATATATGTCCACTACATAGATTTGCACAAAACTCAACTATCTGCTACACAATTACTCCTTGAAATGTGACTGAATTGTCTGACTGCCAAGAACACCATTCGTGGTGGTGGACCATGCACCACCGTCGAATGCCATCTGTGGTCTGCAACACACTACACTGGTGGTTGTGTAGAATGACCTACAAGATAAGACAGAATAAGAATGTTTGTGATGCTACAACACATATATGGTAGGTGTGAGGCAGTTTACAAAGCCAAATATAGTATGACCTATTCCACTAGACTTTAGGAACCACCCTTGACCGCTCGTGGTAGTCATTTAGGATGTAAGCAGTTCTAACTGTTGCAGACACAGCCATAGGCTAACGTTGTAGCTAGTGGCTGTGTCCGTTGGTGGTGATGACCATGCAGGCGGTGGTCGTGACCACCATGTTGTGCAAATTAATTCACTTGACTCCTGACACTGCTGCCAGTAACACCTTCACTACCTGAGCTGCTGTGTGATGCCTCTGGGAGCAATCATACCACATCCAGAAGGTAATAGGGCCCCTGCCTTCTCTCCAGAGGAGCTAGAGAGGCTTGTTACTGAGGTCTTTCCCTTGTATGGACAACTCTATGACTCACCAGAAGAGCAGGTAAGTACCTCATTGGCACAATTGAGTGTGTTCGACACCATCTTTTCCTTCCTCACAGTCTGCAATGTGCCCCTGTGTGCCAGTTAGACTTCTTGTGAACCCGTTGTTCCAGTCTGTATGGCATCAATGTGATGTGCATTGTGCAGGAATTGGTGGCCAGTTCTATATGTTGTCCTCATTCACATTGTGTGATTTGTTTTGTGGTCCTAGATCCTCCTTGTGTTGAATGCACATAGCAAGGCAAGGATAATTGCCTACCATCCTGAGATCTCGTTCTTTATGATGGTTGTAAATGTTGGAAAACATGTATGTGCATGACAGCATGAACTGTATATGCATCTTGTCTGAGTCAATTAAGGGTCTTGTAGGCAATGTATATAATACCACAAATCTTTCAACCAATGACTGGCCTTGCAAAACCATTGTCTGGAACGGATATCATGACTTCCTCCACCCTTCAGGTTGCCACACAAACCACATCCCAAATTGCTGATGGCCACATGATGTACTGTAACACATGGAAGTGATGGACATGTGGGTGACATGTAGTTTCTGTCTGCTCAGCCTGCAGAGTCCAGGGCCTGTCACATGTGTTTCCCAGTATGGGACCTAGTCAAGGCTGTCGGAGAGTCACTGTGTCACTACCTGTACACCAGCAGATCCTGTCATGTGACTAATATGATGCTCTATTGGCAAAACATGCCCTGAATGCCTCAGTCCATTGACTAGAATTGAAATGGGTACTGAGATACATCCCAGAAGTAGTCCATATGTGCATTTTGCATCATTGTCAATGTGTATATTTGACTCATGACAGGTCCCTTACTCCCACAGCTCTTTTGTCACCGTCACATAAGTCATAATTGTACAGTACAGGCTTATTGCACTGATGACAGTCCCACAGTGCAGAGAGTGTGTTGATTCCTGCTAGGCCATGCCATGTGAGTCAGTAGCTTGTTCACATAGCAGCAATTGTACAATGCGTATCTTTGTATGTTAGATGCCATCTCTGTAGGATAGACACGTGTCCAAAGGAGTGTTCTGTGGTACAGATACATACAATAGAACCACCGCCCCCACCCTGAAGTGGCATGATTAAGCTTTTGGTAGGCCATGGGTCCACACATGCATAGGGAAGACACTTTCTGTATCCACCATGCCAGCCCCTTCATTGTCATTCACATGTAATGGTGAAGTCTGTACTATGAAAGTCGCCTACAGGGACCCTCTGTGCAGTGAGGTAATCTTTAAGTGAGTGAATGTGTTGTTCCATTCAGGCCAAAGGACGTTGCCCTTCAGAAGCCATATGTGTTTAGTGTTTCATTGTGGTTACATCAAGGTACATGTTCCTAGAGCATGGGATACTAATGTCAGTAGGCTTGCTTAGTCATTGTAGGCCCTGTGTGGGGTAGTGGGTTAGTCTGAAGATGGATACAGACATCTGTAGTAATGTTTACTTATTGGCTTGTGTTCTTAACACTTGTGGTATGTTGACAAATTGAACATTTTTAGCTTGGTGATTCTGCCATGTGTGACACAACCATTTGTGCCAAAACTTGTGATTGTAATCTCTTGATTTGTCTTTTGCATCCACACGCCCATCAGAAGAAGGAGATATAAAGAGCCATCACCCGAAGGTGTGCACCCTTGGGGTCCACAGCTGGTGAAGCGCCCACTGTCGCAAGAGTTGAGAGGACCTGAGATGGGCCTGGAAGATTGCAGAGGTCCAGCTGGGGCTGTCCTCCCAAGATGGACGAGGCACACGCCAGACCATGATCCCCCCCAATGTTCAGCATCCTGGAGGTGGGGTACCAAGACCTTGATGAGCATTTGAGGGGGGCACAGCAGCCGCTAGGAGGTAAGAACAGATCATATTAATGCCTGTCACATTGCCAAGTTAATGGGTTAGGTTCTGACATCTCCCCCTAACAATTAGAGTTGAGCGATGTGTGACAAAGTAGATGAGTAACTGTTTGTGTAGATATGTCATGCGTTCCATACTGGTGCATACCTTTTCATTTGGCCCAGGGACATAGGACACAACTAGCCACAATCCACAAACCATTTGCTCTCCAGGGACAACACATGGCTGTGTACATTAATCAATCAAGTAATGTTTGTTGTTTTTGTGGGTGTAAATTCTATGCTACAGACCACTACTCCTCAGTGTTACAGGCCAAAAGAAAGGAAGTGTTGGATAACTGTCCTCAGCCATGTGTATGGTCAAATGAGAATATTGGCATCAGCCGCCCAGAACCTACTTGTCTTCAGCATGTGACAGGTGTTGAAGCCTCACTACTGCCTTTAATGTGAAGATAGCCATCATTCATGTGACAGAGCATACATTGTTCTTTGGGTCAGCTACATATTTATACTTTCCCTCTGTAAGCGGGGAATGTCGAGGGACTTGATTTGTGTGCCATCGCTGTAGCCAACATTCCTTGTCCCTACGTGTTAGCATGTGTCCCTTTCTCTATTGACAAAGTGTGTACCCTGCTGTTTCATGCATGGTCTACCTCTGTTTATGGGATGATTTTGGTATTCCCTCACATATATGTGCATGACAACCTGTGTTTGGAATGGTACATTTGCAATGGTGGTACATTTCATGTGGTGCCACGGACAGGAGTGTGTCACCATTAATTTTTGGCTGACACATAACCTCACCCGTCATTGCTTGTCATTTGGCATGTACAACTGCAGTAGCAATGAGGGACATAATGTGTAGGACTAGATTTTTTAGCGACAATGAGCATGTCCATGGCATTAGTGTGGCATCATGTAGGAAAGTGCACTGTACATGTGTAATGGTGAAGGTTTGTAACCTGACTATTGCCATGCATCTTGGAGCGACTTGCATTTAAGTTGGAATCATATGTATTTTGGTACACCCATTCATCCACAGACATTTGGGTTTGTAGGACCAAAATGGAGACAGTGATGTAGCTTTTCATTGAGCAAAATGTTGAGGAGCCTTCTACAAGTACTTGCAAATCTCTGTGCCTCTTCAACATACAAGGGACTAATGGTGTCTACTAATGCAATCAGAGTATCTCATTGTAAGGGGTACCAGACATTAGTGGTGATTTCCCTGGGGATTGCTGATTCATTATGTTGTGGATTTTAGGCACATATCTCCATGACAATTTGCACATTTTGCCTACAGTGTCCATGTCCATACCAAATGAGTAGCATATCTGAGCAACCTACATGACTTCATTGGGACTATTTCACTTGGTCAAGTGTGCATTGTTGATATGTTTCCCATGTGACATAAGTATTTCCATGTCACTTTGTCCAGGCTACTGTACAGTTGTAAGCTACATGACACGTTCTAGGAGCATCATTTCACATTGTTGTGTTATTGTGTATGTGACAAATAGATGTCTGCATGAACGTGTGTGGGATCTGTGGGAATTAACTTGACATTGGGCTACTATTATATGGCAACAGGTAACGGAGGTGCACTCCATGAAGGTGATGTGGTCTTCTACTTGTTCAATGGTGACTGTGATTGACTTCAGCCATGCAATTTTAGTTGTCTGAGATCCAGAGTTTCCTGCTAGCAACTGTTGGCAGTTCAGATGGCATGCATGCATATGGTGTGGTACATGTAGGAGCCACTTTAATGTAGTTTTGTAGTTTATCAGTGGAGCCTACTTCACATCTTGGTAATGGTTGATAATCACAGCTATTGTTCAAGTGTGTTCATAAACATGAAGTGACCCTCTTCCTCTTTGTATTTGCAGCATCATCCCAGGCAAGTGAAGGAGACAGGGTACAACCAAGTGGGGAAGCATCTGGACACAGTACTTCTGATCAAGACACCACCAACATGGAAGAAACCAGTGACCCAGATGGTGAGGGAGTGCCACGGAGAAGATAGGATCAACGTCTTCATCAGCAGATTCAAATTCCAGGAGCCACTGCTTAGTGGTGGCAGACCAATCGGAACCTACTCCTGTACTATCTTTGTCAGACAACGCATTTCTATCACCACCCTCCCTGTTGCTTCCCACACGGTTGGCTGTGCCATTCACCCAAGAGGGTGGGCGTCACTTTACCTCAGGCACCTCCACCCCAGTTACCCTTGGTGCCCTGAGTGAGGAGGCTATTGATCTCCTGAGAAACAACATCTCTGCTTAGAAAATATAAAGATTTTAACAGATATGGTACCCAGCTTTCAGTAATGACGCAATAGGGGGTCCCCAGATTCCAATAATGATTTAGTGGGGGTCACTGGGTTCCAGGATTGATAAAGTGGGGCTCCATAAAAGTCCAAATGTTGGGAATAACTGTACTAGGTAAAAAACCACAAAGGAATTTGAGCTAATCCACTTGTTTTTTCACTAATCCTGCAATCCTGCAGCTCCCCGTGTAGCCAATTACTTAAATGTCCTTTTTCCATCTATACAACACCAGCTCAATGTCCGTGTGAGCCCGTGAGTGACTTGGATGTGATCACATGAATACAATTACTGGATAAGTCACACACACACAATGGGGAAAGGGAAGTTTTCTCTCTCTGTGATTTACAGATGTTTTATTTCCTATAATATAGTGGGTGCACGGTCAAAGATGAAAATCACAGATTGGTTAGGGTTTGTGACTACTTTTGACATCCTCTTTTGTCAAGAAACATGGATCTTAGAGGCATTTTTTATTGATGGCTACTATTCCCTGGCATAACCAGATTACCCGTTGCTGGCTGGACAAGATAGGGGTGACCTCACTACCTTCGTATCTGTTGAATCCCCAGTTCTCCATAATTCGCTAGTATGGTCTTGTTTTTTCCTGTTATCCTTGTTAGCTTTCTCCATGAAGCCCAGCATTGTATTGATAAACTTTGATAATAATATTCTTATTCATATTGTGTGCAATTTAATAGATTACCTTGATAGTTGCCTGGAGGCTTTTTACTTGCATCTGAAATGAAACTTTGTGTTAATATGGGTTGTGGAGTTTAATATTTATTTATTTCATCTTAGTAGAGGACAACTATGTGGTTTCCTAGATGGAAATGATGGAAACACGTCTCACTATAGACATACAGTTCTCGGTCAGGCTGTGAACACTCTTATATCGAAGTATGATTTAACCTTCTCTAGTGATATAGTTGAAAGGGAGCAAAAAGGCATTCCTACTTTCATGGGAATCTCTTTAGAAAGCACAATTGATTTTATCCTGGATTGTTTCCTTTGCTTCTGATTTTAAAGTTGTTTCTCAAGGCCAGATTTAAGGACCCCACCCAGTGCCACCTTGCAATACATTTGTGTATTTTTTTTAATGCAAATGTGGTGTTATGGTGGCATTTCCCCCAAGCCATATTTACAAAGTAGCGCAATGCATGACCAGGCATGCGTTCGGGTGCTAGGAGCCCCAAAAAAAGGCACAGTAAAATTTACCAGATTTCACTGTGCCATATTTTATGTTATTTTTAATGCCTGCTGAAAGCAGGAGTTAAAATGACGTACTTATTTAAATCAATGGGCCTCTTTGCACTTTGCTACACTAGCATCAACATTTTTGACACTAGTATAGCAAAGCACCACAATAGCGTCAAAAATGTTGACGCTATTGTTCTAACTACCGCCATGGAGCACTGTATGTTAAATATGGTGCAACAATGGTGTCGTTAGGTGCCAGTGGGAGGGGGTGCAGAAAAGTAGTGCATCAGAGCTGATGCGTCACTTTTTCATAAATCTGGGCCTAAGTGTTTTAGTGACCATAATCGCTTGCCATTATATTAAAGTGTCACATGAAAAAGAGATCCAGGAAAAAAGTTGCTGAGATAGCTTATTGAAAAAATAAAGTACTGAGACTCAATTGAAACAAAGTTCACCCTGTGACGTTTAACCAAAAGATCATTAAAGAGAATATGAAATCTGTCTTAACTTGCTTATTGGAAAATCCCAACCATTCCTCCATATTGCAGGGTTTGAAAGTTTATGTAGATACATTTCAAATAATTCAACTACAAACAGGGTTACATCAGAGACCTCATTGCATAGATGGTTTAATACAGTCTGCACAGCAATACACAAACATCTGAAGGCCACCCTTAAATCTAACCCTTGCTCAGCCCTTGACGTGAGAAATGCTATGCACCATTATAAAATCACGTAGGAGGAGATGAAAAATGAGACCAAATGCAAAGCCTAGTAAAATCTTTTAGCAACAGCAAGGTTAAGAAACAATACTAAGTTCTGGGAAGTGGTTAACAATCTGTTCTTCCTAGACCAAACTGCCTCGAAGGTCAAATCCCTGATCCTGGCAGACTACTTGGTTTCCCATTTTACCAGAATCATTCAGCCAGGTAGTGAGAACCAACAAGCTCCTGATCAATTAGGTAGTGGATACCCCCCAAATCAGTTATGAGGCGTCATATACATGATTTAATATTTGTCACCTTTGCCAACATATTACTTAAGTGGTTGCATTTTTGATGATTTACAACATGTTGAAATCTCCTCTCTCTTCTTTTTAAATACCTATTTATTACTGTAACATGTAAATGTATTTATGACTTTTATGGCATTTGCGATTAAAGATTTGAAACTGAAAACTAAAACTGATTGCAGTTCACCAAAATGTAGTCTTTGAGTGGTATATCTATTGTTTGTATACTGCACACTGTATATTCCAATCTTTATGAATTCTTTGTTGCACTCATAGTAGCAAGTAAAAAAAACCTATTATTAGGAAAAACTACAAATAATGCATCAATGTTACTATAGAAGCAGGTCAATGACTTAAATGTCACATTTATATCTTATATCTATTTTCCTTAGTATTATCCATGTACCTGTCCCATCATTTTCATGTATAACACAGTCCTCCTCAAGCTGTTTCAGGGTGGTTGGCTGAGAAAACTGAAAAATGAAAGAATGTTAGTATCAAACTAAAAGGAATTTACAGAACAAGGATGTTTGCACAAAACAAAATTTGTGACTAGGCCTTTGCTGAAATTACCTAAAACTTGATAAACCAGTAATTTGCAGTTTACATTCTGACATTAGGTACTGGTACACATCTTCAACACAAATACTTGCATATTAAGACATGAATTATTAGCTTTTTTACGTCTTTTGTGAATGGATATACATTGTTTTAATTTCTGTCATATAAATTGTGAAATTGCATGTGATGTTTCATGTAGAATTTTTACAACCAATGGTAAGTACTCACACCTACCTGTGCCATCAACCTTAACAACAGATCGTCGCGCTGTAGTCCACATGCTTTGGTGCCCACTCTACGGTCACCAAGTTCATATGTCATTGTGTCCACAGTCAGAATCATTCACAAAGAAGAACACAATCACAGCCCTTAAATTTCCCCTTTACAGGTCACTTACACTGCACTGCCACACTACACAAAACCACACGTCTGCACAAATTAGGCACAAGAACAGTGACGTGTGCACAACATTGTATCAGGCAACAACATAGCAACATCACATCTAACAATATAACTGACAGTCTCATATTGTACACATGCCATGGACATTTGTCAGATTCAACACACATATATATGGATGTCTAATGGAACACAAACACCCTCCAATGAAACAGCCCTGCAATTGACCTACACATCACCTTATTGCAAGACAATGGAAGGACAATGGGATGCACAATCGTATGCAAGAGAAATATCCAAAGCTCACTATGCCAACAATACCCTCACAATAGGGATTGGGCCATTTGGAGCACTCATTAAAAGAGGCTGTCTTGGGACACATTAAACTTTTCTCATGCCCCTAGAACAACATTTGCACAGGAACAGTCCCTTCAGCCATCTCAGGGACAAACAATACTAGAGCCAAGTGACATGCCTATCTTCATAATGTGGAAGTGCATGTCAGGAAAGCACATAAAACAACAACAGCATGGGTCATACATCTAGATGATGTAGCTGCAAGGTACACACATACAAATGGAGACATGCTCAGTCAAATGTAAAGGAAGCTAGCACAACTGAACACCCTACATGTCAAGTCTAACACCTTATATGCTGACATTGGACCACATAAGATAAAATACTTACCAGACCAAACATGACACAATGTAATTACACCCCATTTGGATTAACACCCACATATCTATACAGTCAACATTTACCTTTGTCTTGGGTGACACTAGCACTGCCCACAAAGTCAGATATTGCAAACAACAGCAAAGGGATCAGCAAGCAGGCTGAAACACACACAACTGTAGGCAGACAACATAAGTTACTGAGGAACAACATAAAGGTAGAAAATAAATTGCAGGTCAAATGTGTACCACAAAAAACAACAATTTGGGTTTATTAACTCAAAATGCATAATAGCAAATGCTTTTGCAAAGTCCTTTTGGAATTCTCTGCACAGTAGTGTGCCCACTCCTGACTCCTGTCACTGCCAGGGAACCTCCACAGGAAGGAGCATCAAGTGGGGAGTCAGGCACCTCAGGGATCATGCTGGGAGGTCAGATTTGGGATCAGTGAGTTTGGGTTTGGGGGAGGTGGACCATTTTTTTGGAGGGGTAGGCATCTTCTTGGGGGGAGGAGTATAGGTGCCTGCAGGGGGCAGGTGTGACAGAAAAGGACTTGGATGTGGAATGGATGGGTTGGGATATGGGTGGGGCCTCCTGGGTTTAAGAGGGGTTTAGAGGGAACAGGGGAAAGTGCAAGGTCGAAAAAGAAACTTTCCTTCGGAACATGGGGGCAGTCATCAGAAGGGGTTTGGGATTTGGAGGTTGAGGGAGTAGTTGCCTGATGTGTGGGAATAGATGTCTTGGGTGTGTGTGTGCTGTGCTTCTGTTTGGGTGATGCCTGTTTAATGTGTGAGTGTGGGGGTTGTGAGGCTAGGGGGCTAGGAGGAGGAGGTGCTGGGTGATGGAGTGGTGGATGTGTGTATGTCTGTTGGGGCGGTGTCTGCAGGTATGGTGAATGTGATGGATTTGTCTGTGTGTGCTGGGGTAGTGTCTGCAGTGGATGTGTCACTGGCGGATGCAGTGGTGCTGATGTGTCTGATGGATGTTGTGTGTGGGTCAGTGGGAGTGTCTGGTGATTGTGGGTTTATGTTGAGTGCCTGCATGCCGGTGTGTCTTGTGGTGTTTGTGTTTATGTGTGCTGTTTGTGTGTATTGAGGTTGGTGCATGCAGATGTGTCTGTGTGCTTGGGATACATAGGGGAATTGGGAAGGTGGATTGGGAAGAGAGAGGTTGAGGGGGGAGGAATATGGGGGGTTACTGACTGCCATCAGTGAGGAATCCAGACCCTGAAAAGATCGCTGTAGGCCAGACATGGAACTATGAATGCCTTCCAGGAAACCATTGGTCTGTTGAAATTGGATGGTCAACCCCTGGATAGAATTCACAGTGTCAGTCTGAGGAGGCTTTGCGGACCCCCAGGGGTCCCTGAACCACAGGTTGGGAGCCACTGACCTAGTAGTTTAAGCATTGTATCAAGTTGTGAATAAGGTCTGGGTCTCTGAAATTGATCACTACAGAATCCCCTTTTGAGGTCTTAGTAAAATGGCCAATCCAACTCATCCTCCAGGTATAAAGGATTTTAGTATGCAAGTCACCATGAAAACCAGCTTTAAGCCATATCCAATGTTCAGAAGTATGGGTTAATGCCACGTCACCCTGAAATACCCTCGTCCAGAATGGTGGAACGTTCTCTAATATGATCACATAGGTGGTGCAGGCTGGTGGCAATTGCCGGGCCCTTGTGCCAGTGCGTTCCATCTTAATAATTAATTCTGCACGCTTTTCCTTGGACATAGATGTTTGATTAGCCCCACCTCTAGCTTTATCAAAAAGAGTGACTAAATCCTGAAGGTCTACATGGTTTACCCTTTCACCGGTTCAAATAGGGGGTCTCATAGTGAAATTCCCCACTGGTTCGGCTGCTTCCACTGCTGGCACACAATATGGCGCAATTCAAGGGAAAGGATCCAGAAAGTGCTTGCTGCAGCTCATATTTAATTAATGTTGTTGTCCTAGATGTCAAATTTTTACAAATGTTATTTAGTAAGGTGAAAGTTTAAATATGAACTGTTTTAGTGACACTTTGCCAAAGCTATCATTATTTGTATTACAACCACATTTCCAGGGGTATGTTTGAGCCCCTTGATTTGACTCACTCTATGCCTACTTGGATTCATAGTAGCTAAGGGTCTGTTCTTTGTATCCCACCTCTTTTGGGGGGAGGGCTTTCTAACAGAAAAGGCTCTGCCCCTGTAGGTTCTTCACAGTAACTTCTAGCATGCAAAGAGGTGTAAGGCACTTCTCTGAAAGACTGAGCCCCTCAACCCACTCCTTGCATATCGCCATGCCTACCAAATGTAGGAGTTAGAGAATTTGTTCCCCTATCATTGAGAACAATCACATCCGGATCTGGGAGGAGCGCTGGGACTGCTTCTGTGCTGCATCCATCCTCTCCTCCACTTACTCAAGCTCTGATGTTATTATTCCCATGATCTTGGACATATAGGAGCATATTTAAGAGCCCCTAGCGCCATTCAAACGCCACATTAGCATCATTTTTTTACTCTACTTTGGCGTTAGAAGGCCAAAAATGTTGCGCCATATTTACAAAGTGGTGCAATGCATGCATTGCACCACTTTATAACCCTTTGTGTTACATTATGCTTGGGCCAGGCATAATGTATGCAAAGGGTAGTCCCTCATTAGGGGGGGCAAAAAAATGGCACAAGGAAATCTAAGTGAGAAAGGTACGATCAGATGATCAGTGAGTGCTGGCTGCAGCGTATCAGTAATCCAGATCTATGTTATCAAATACATTTGCCACCATAAGGATTCTGACAATACAACCTTTTTATTCATGCATAAGTGATGTCTCACTAAGGCAATGCTGAGACGTCATTGCATAAAACAACTCAACTGAATATGTGCATGTCAAGACATCCTGACAAATTATTTATTCCATCCATCAGCAGTACATTTTCTGCAATACATAGACAAGCACACTGGAATACCACCTGGGTAATTGCATCTCCAACAATCCTTTGTTTCTACAAGACATATTTTGAATAGTTTATTTGTTGTCCAATAGCACTCAATTAAAATTCACTGTTGGATATAAACTGGTTGTATATTGATGCTAGGCCCTGGGTGATGTTTTAATTACAGAGGCGTAGTTTCAGGAATTTTGCTTTTTGTTTGTTACATGAAATTCACAGAATTTCATCATCATGACACGTCGTGTAATTTTGCCATGGATCACAGAAAAATTATAATAAAGGTACTTGGGAACAATGCAAACAACCAAAATGAAAGTGGAAGTTCCCCACAGAATTATGTTTTTTGTGTTATTTTTTGTATCACAAAATATATCCGTGCATCAAATAGTGACAGAGGGACGCATTTTGTGCTACAATATATCCCAAATTGATAGATTATAAATTAGCATTTTATTAAATTAAATGTAATTTCACATCATTATCCCGAAATTTTGCATAAATACTCAAAATTAAACTACACAAATATTGCGTGTCCCTAATTAATGTTTGTTTTACAAACTGACAACAAGTATTTGGGACAGACACGAATGCTGTCATAGTGTAGTTCCATTTCCTACAGTAGTTTTACAGTGCCTCTTCAGACTGTGAACAAACAATAACCTGGACAAAAATGCCCAAAGAAACCCCGTGTTTGCCCTCTCTTTCCATTTGAACTCATTTTCCCTGTGCATCACTGTTGGACCTGGCCCTTTTTGCAGGGTCATCCCCAATCTTTTTGCATCCTTCCTCCTATTTTTTTCTGACCTGTTTTTGTTGGCTTTAGGAATCTGAGCACTTTACCACTGCTAACCAGTGCTAAAGGGCATATGCTCTCTGTGTAAATAGTATTGGTGATTAGTTTATCCATGATTGGCCTATTTGATTTAGTAGTAAGTGCTTAGTAAAGTGTACTAGTGGATCCTAGGGCCTGAAAATCAAATGCTACTAGTGGGCCTGAAGCACTGGTTGTGCCACCCACACGAGTAGCCCTTTAAACATGTCTCATACCTGCCATTTCAGTGTCTGTGTGTGCAGTCTTGCACTGCCAATTCGACTTGTCAAGTGTACCCACTTGTCAGGCCTAAACTTTCCCTTTTTATACATGTAAGGCACCCCTAAGCTAGGCCCTAGTAGCCACATGGGCAGGGTGCAGTGTATGTTAAAGGTGGGACGTGTGCTGATGTGTTTTACATGTCCCAACAGTGAAAAACAGTGAAAATTTGCTAAATTCAGTTTTCACTTTTGCATAGGTTAACATGGGGGCTGCCTTTAAATAACTTTAAAGTGCAAATTCCCTTTGGAAGCAGATAGAAATATGGAGATTGTAAAATACATCTGTTAGTGAAGTTGGTTTTTAGATTATTTGTTTGAAAATGCCTCTTTTAGAAAGTGGGCATTTTCCTGCTTAAACCATTCTGTGACCCTGCCTGTCTTGGTCAGACTGACTGTTAGGCTGTTTGTAAATCCCCTCTAGAGAGGGAGACAAAGGGAGATGGGGAGTAGCCTGCATATACTGATGAACCATCTGAACTAGAGTGGAAAGAGGCGTGGTCACTTACACCTGAATGAGCTGTGCCTGCCCTCACATACTGCAGTCTCCAAACCCCGGTGTGTGTCTGGGGCCTGGCCTTAGCAAGGCAGGATCTTGTAAACAACAGAGACTTTCCTTTGAAGTTGCCTACTTTATAGGGGAGAAGGGGTACAAGTAGTGGACCCAAAACCCTAGACTTTAGATTTCTTCAAGATCACTATTAGATTCAAGAGTAACCTCTGCCAAGGAGAAGAGCTGAGGAGAAGAGATGCCCTGGCCTGTGACTGGCCTTTGTTGTGCATTCCTGTTTGAGAAGAATCTCCAAGGGCTTGAGCTGAGCTTTCCTCCTGTTTTGAAGTCTCAGGGCCGTCAAAGAATTCCTCTGTCAGCATATGGACTCTCTGCTGGGACTCCTGCCCTGCCAAGTGGTGTCCTATCCAGTCCCTGGGCCCTTGAAAGGTGAAGTTGGCAGAACAAGAGCTGAAATCCTCACACAGAACGCAGTACAGGGAAATTTTCGATGCACCATCTGCAGCGCGACTGATAAATGACACGCCACCCGATTTGCAGCTGAAATCGACTCATCATCGATGGAGAAATGTTGCGGAACACTCGCTTGCGGCTGCTGATAATGACGCAAACTCCATCAGCACGGTTTACTAATACCGTGTGAAGAGATTTTTCATGCACTGTCCCTGGGTGTCAAAATCATCCTGACCCTGCGTGGATCTGAAGTACCCTGTCTGGAAATCGACGTGTCGCTGTGCTGCCAGGAAGAAAAATGACGCATCACCTACCCAACCAGAGAACAAATAACGCACTGCCTCACTTGCACATGATGAATCAATGCATCGCTGACTTTTCCAGCACATGCTCACCCATGCAGCTTTATTTTTGACACAAACCAGGTACTTTGTGTAAAAATCAATGTTTCCATTGTTTTTTATGGAGTAAGACTCTTATTCTTTTGAAAATCCATATCTTGACTTGTGTATTTTTGATTTTGGTCATTTTGCTCTTGTTTGATTTAGATAAATATTACCTATTTTTCTAAACTTGTGTGGTGTACCACTGTATTACTAGGTGTGTTTAAATAAATACTTTACACATTGCTTCTGGCGTTCCTCCTCATGCCAAGCTACCAAGGGGGTGAGTGGGGGTTAGCCGGGTGTGTTTCTACTTTGCCCCGACTAGAGTGAGGGTCCTTGCTTGGACCGGGGGTAACCTGACTGCCAACCAAAGACCCCATTTCTAACAATCACTCTTTATTTTTGTTTCTCACTCTCTCTGTGTTTCCGTCTGTCTCTTTCTCTCTCCTTCTGCCCTCAATGTGCCTGCTGTCATAAACCCCATTGAACTGGATTGAATGATAGCAACAGAGCAAACAAAGTTTCAAAAACAGCCTCTAATGACTTCAGGCCCCGGAGCAAAGACACACTGGGACAAACAGCCAGTCTGTCCCTGACTGGAGACCATTACATCCCTTTCTACACTTGTCTCGGAGTCCAGGGTTTACTCAGGGATGTGCAGTGTGCTAATACTCAAAGATCAGCCTGTGTATTCACTTTAAAAAAGGTTTTGAACAAGAGTAACCAACATGTATGATTCCGGCTTGAATCCATAAGAAAAATCAGGCGTATTATCATTGACTTTGGCTTTCCTTAACACATCAACACAGACCTAAAGTATTTGACATTGATTGTACACACTAGAAAAATCCAGACCTATTTTATTTATGATTGGCTCTGCGCAATATACCAATCATTGCCTCTGACATTTGTGCCAAGGTTTCTTATACTATTCCAAATGACATAATTTCATAATGAAATACCTGTTTAAAACTTTCATTGGTAGGCCTCCCACCACCACCCCCAACACCAATTTGTTTTAGCTATTTGGGGTGGTGCGCTTAGGCCCCTATAACTTTTTCCCCACATAAGGTATCCACACCAAATGTATGTCTTTTTTTCCAACATCTGGGGAGTTCTAAAGTTAGCTAGGGTATTTGGATTTCCCTAGAGAAGACGGAGAAATTAGTCAAAATGTAGCTAAATTTTGGGTCTTTTGGGAAAAATGGGAAACAAGTGCTGCAGAAAAAAGTATCAGTTTTTTTTTCTCCCTGCAAATGGCATCAAGAAAGGGTTTGCCGTGCTAAAGGCACCATCTACCAAGCTTTCAAGAACAGGCAGACTTGAATCAGAGAACTGTATTTTTCAACACAGTTTTGGCATTTTACTGGGACATAGCCCGGATTCTGCCCCGGGCACTAGGTCTACCCACACAAGTGATTTACAATATTTATCAGGAGATTTAGCGGAACACAGAATTGTAGAGCAAGTGTTATTACCAATTGTTTTTGCTGCATTTGCACTTTCAAATGTGCAGAGAGGTATAGGGAAGAGGGACCTTTGGTGATCTTCCCTGGGGTCTAGTTGATTTTGTGCTCCCCCTCAACGGGGGAAGATCATAGGTAATAATCTCCATCTTCCCCCCAAAGGGGGAAAACGGCTGTAGTCGTTTTTTGGGGAATGGGTGAGTGCATTGCTATGCCCATTCTGGGCAACCCCCGCCCCTACACTTACAAAGAAAATAGGCCCTGGTGTCTAGTGGGCTTTCTGCCCCCGTGAGAGGGCAGATTGGCAGTAATAACCATCCTCTGGCTCCCAGTGAGGGCAGAAAGACTGTGCCCATTTGTATTTGGGAGGGGTGGGGGCATTAGAATCCCCATTTTGGGCAGCCTCCCGCTCCTACACATTGAAAAAAAATCCTTGGTGCCTAGTGGGCTTTCTGCCCCCCCAGGAGATAGGGTAGATAGGAGTTATTGCCCCATTTGCCCCCCCCCAAGGAGGGCAGAAAGACTTTAGCCCCCAATTATATGTATGGTGGGGGCATGGCCTTGCCCATTGTGGGCTGCCGCCACCAAGTAAACACTGTGTCTAGTAGGCTCTCTGCACCCTGGGGGGCAGATCAGGGGTAATAAACCCATCTAGGCCCCAGAGGTGGCAAAAATATTATTCCCATTCAATTATTGGGAGGGTGGGGGCATTGACATGCCCATTTGGGGCAGCGCCTACTTCTACATCAACAGAAGAGTATCCCTAGTGCCTAGTGGGCTTTCTGAACATTGTCCCCATCTGCCCCCCCAGGGGGGGGCAGAAAGACTAAATTAGCCTAAAAAAATGGGGGAAGGGTGGTTAATGCCCTTGCCCATGGGGTGGCTCCCCTCTCCCTGGTGTCTATTGGGTGGATCCCAGCTTGGGGATCATGCTGCTGTGCCCATCTCCAAGCAGGGATCAACTAGGCATGGGTACCATTATAAAGAGGAGATTCTCCCCTTTCCAATTATACCTCTCCCATCTGCCTCAGTGATCGGGTTGAGGAAGCCCCCCGAGCACCAAGGCAGTGACAGTGAAATTAGCCAATCAACTAATTTCACTTTTGCTTTCAGTGAAATTATGTCAGCGCACCATGCACGCTGATCGTCATTTCACTGAAACCCCAAAACAGCCTAAGGAGCTGGGGAAGCTATTTCCCAGCTCCTGAGGCTGTTTCAATAGAAAGGGAATCTCTCTTGTGCCCACACCAGAGGGATTTCCTGTGCCATGTACGTGGACAAATGGGAGCCCTTCAATACATATAAGCACTGTGGCTCCCAGCATCCAAAGCACACAGGGGTTAAAAAATGTGGCTTTGTCAAAAGAATTTCTTCATGAGGGGCCAATATAACACACCCAGGAGGCTTTCATCCAACTGGTCAAGAACAATCCAGCCAGACCCTACTGAACTGCATGATCTTCACTTATGGGGACAAGCACAATCCAACCAGACCTAAATTGCCCTCAACACAAATTTACAAGCAGAGAAGACTTTAAATATTCATTTTGCAATCCATGTTCTTGTTTATTGCTCACACATATACATCTGAAAAGTAGAGAGACTAGTAGTCAGGACAGCTGATCTTAGGCTGGGATGCTCCCTGGTACTCTTGTGCTAAAGAGGGGGATTTATGCAGATCACCAAAGGTCCCTCTTCCCTATACCATTCTGCACAGACTTGACATACATTTTCCTTCCTTCCTTGGGTATGATCACAACAGTTAGAGTCCAAAGGGACAAAAGAACTGGTCCACAACAGCTGACCCTTGAGGGGAAGCTGACGTTCTGATGGGAGGATAGAGATGTCCTTTAGATCTCAAGCAGTCAAATACACACTCTCTGGCAGTGGCGTATACAGAAATGTGAAATCAATATGATGAAAGTGAAAGCACACCTCAAGCAGGGATATCTAAGAAACTATCAGCCATCCAAAACCATGTATCCAGGGATCTTGAGACAACCAGTTATGGGCAATTTTCTTCCATGCTAATGGCTGTTCTCCACGCTATGGCAAGAAGGGAACCAGCCTAGCATGACCAGCATCTTCAAATTGAAAAGTCTATCAACCACTGGATGGGTTCATATGCAGGATGCAAGTCTGTTGTCAGTGAAGCCAAATGTAACTATTAGCAGAAGCAGTGGCACCATACTGAATCATACTGAATCAGGGGGATTACCACAGCTTCATGAAAGCACCAGTCATTCTCCTGGGCTTCATGAAGCATTGGTGCTGATTCCAACCCTGCACAGCTTCTGGGCAGGAATCATCTCTGCAGGGATACTCTCTAGTGATCCTGGAGTTCTCAGTAGGTCATAGGATGTGATTTCAATGCAATTATGAACATGACCGTAGATATCTGAGCACTCAAGTCCCCTCTACCATTCTACCAACATGGGGTTCTTCACTGTGGCACTTGGACGCATGGAGAATAAAGCACCCCAGCAACTGGGCTTACACCTATTACTCCAGTGCACACAACTAACACTCCAAGTTAGATCATTTATTTTTCCCAGCAGCTGACTGTCCATCAATACAGTCATCGGACATGTAGTGTCTCTCGGATCATTCTTCAGTAGAACTGACACTGGGAGGCATCCTCAAAACCTGGGGACACCAATAGCAACAGAATTCACACAGACTGACCAATGACGGCTGCACTCATCAAATCCAGGAAGGCATTGAAGAGTATTTAACCTTCAATGCATCCTCCGCACCTTTGGCTAGTATACTGTGGGGAGCTTTGAAGTCAACTGTGTGGGGGCATATTATTTCTTCTACAACTGACCACCACAAAGATACAAAAAGGGACATTGATAAGCTGAGCCTTGAGTCAACATTGTGTCAGGAAGGTACGGACAAGGCACTCTGGGGTACAGAGGCGGTCAGATTGGAGCTCAAAGACAAATTACTGGAGAACGCCAGGAGACGTTTGATTTCCTCCCAACACTGCCTATACATTATGGGTCATAAAAATAGGAAAGTCTTATACATCGTGCAGGAGCACAGAGTAGTGGCAGGAATCAGCAACCCCACAGGTGCTGTGGTAACTAAGTCAACAGACATTGCCAAAACAATCATAGATTATTGCAGTGAGTTGTAGAAGGTACTCCCTACCCCCATGGTGAAACATGACAACCCTATAATAAAAGACCTCCTTGTTCCAATACTGCAACCCAAAGATAGAACAACCCTAGATTTGCCTCTAAGGGTTGTAGAGATAAATGTGACAATCAATGTCAGGCCATAGGGAAAAATCACAGGTCCATATGGCTTTCGCACAGAGTTCTACAAAAGGTTCACCAGTTTGCTCATCAAACCTTTATAAATGCCCTCTACAGGGATGCCCTCCAATCTGGAGAGTGGCAGTGAGACCTGGGAGGGGTGAGTATAGAGGTCATTCACAAACCAGGAAGAAATGCCATGGGCTGCACCTCTTATCACCCCAGTTCTTTTATCAACACTGAGATGAAAATACTGGCTAAAGTCCTGGCCTCTCGATTGGCTGGTGTGATCTGCACCTTGGTCCACCCGGAACAAAATGGCTTTTTGTCTTATACTGTGCCATGCAGCACCAGGCACAGTATAAGACAACTGTATATAGCCCTTGACTCACTTCACTGAGTCCCCAGACTGGCAGACCTACTTGCCTTAGAGTTTGAAAAGATGTATGATTCTGGCGGTCATTACAACATTGGCGGTAAAAACCACTTACCGGCGTGCAGAAGACTGCCAAAACACTGCCCCAGTCGCGGAATTCTGCCACAGCTATTATGACCCACAGCACAGAATCTGCCAAAATTCAGACACCCACACAAGTCTGCCACACCAAAGGTCAGTGATAAACTGGCGAAAACAAATCCTCCACCATCACGCCAACAGAAATACACCCACACTATCACGACACACGAATCCACGCTGCTGTCTTTCAACCGCGGTATTCCATTGGCGGTACACACTGGTAAGTCAAAGCTTTACAATTACATCCCCCACCCTACCTCCATGCAATCGCATACCCCCACCCTCACCCTCACCCCCATCACTCCAACTCCTCACAAATGTCCCAATATCACAAACCACCCATCCCAACACCAAGTCCTGCATGCAACAACAAAGCATGGACACCCATCACCAAAGCATGGCAGCTGCACATACCCATACACCCCCCTAAACCACCATTACACAAGGTCCCACACAGGAATACAAGCACTGGGGTACACGTTCACCCACCTATTGCACACCATGCCACACATAGATGTAATAAACATCCTTTTATACCCCTGCAGGACCCCTACCCAACGTCACCGACACATGTCCACACCACCAACAGAAGAGGCTCACAGTGATGACAGCAGCTCTGTCCAACTGGATCTAGATGACCAGCCTGACCCATCGGGGACTTCGGGACAGTCGGTTCTCCTGACACAGTCACAGGCCACTACAGAGCTTCCCCCTCTGGAAACACCAGCACAGCACCCACCCAGCGGGCCCATACCTCTGTCCCCAGGACACGCCAAGCAGCAGTGTTTCCACCACTAGAGGGAACCCAGGCTAACCCACCACCCCAACAACAACAAGGACCTGGGGGCAGTGGTAGTGGGCACACGGTCCAGGGGACGGAGGCCCATGAACACATGGGAACTGGGAGGGCTGCTGTGCGACAGGGGGAGGACAGGCCCAGGGAACCCACTCTCCACGAGGCCCTCTCCTCTATCATGGGAGCCTACCACCACTCCCAGGAGACGATGGCAACGGTACTGGCCAAGTTTCCGGAGACCCAGCGCCTGTAGGAGGAACAGTATTTTGGCTTCAGGAAGGAACTCAGAACCATCAATTCCACCCTGGGCACCATCGTTGGGGTGCTGAGGGAAGTACTCAACACCAGGAGGGACACTGTGGCACAACAAGGGGCCCCTGACACTAGCATGGACGAGGAACTGCCCACCACCTCCGCCGGCGCTAGTGGACTGGACGCCCAGCCACAGGACCACCACACCAGCACCCCACCCCCTGCAAAAGGAGAACCGCCCCGCAACCGGTCTGTGAGATCCAGGACAAAGACAGAGAACGATGCCAAGACCCCCGCCAAGAAATGAGACCACCCTGAATGTCATCTTTTCGTCCCACTTTGTCACCCTGTCCATCCTCAAACTGCCCCTGCTCCACTTCCTATGCCCATTTGGGAAATGCACCTATGAGACTAATAGACTGGACTCTACCATGGACATTCCTCCACCATTACCCCTCACCATTTTACAACCCCCTCCAATATTGAGCACTTAAATAACACCCTTGAAGCACAAAACAATCTGGAGTCAGTCTGTGATTTCGAAATTGTGTATTAGCAATTACAGTGACAAAATGCTCTTTCTATTGTAATGTCAACATACCTATGTAGCACAGCTCTAGTCCATGAGGAAACAAAGCAGATGTCAAACTGTGGGACCCACATCTGTGAAATCGTAAGGGAAAGTGACAACACAGTGACCATACACTGGGTGAAAACGACAGACAGTAGAGCGGTAGTAGGGTTAAAGTACATGTAGTAGGCAGGTCTGTATTCTTACCTGTGTCTCACTGGAAATATTGCAGGATCGCCGAGTTCCTGTTGTCCATGTCCTCTTCTTCTGCTTCCTCGTCTTCACTGTCCACAGGCTCCACAGCTGCAACAACACTGCCATCTGGACCATCCTCCTGCAGAAAAGGCACCTGTCATCGCAAAGCTAAGTTGTGAAGCATGCAGCAGGCCACGGTGATCTGGCACACCTTCTTTGGTGAGTAGAATAGGGATCCACCTGTCATATGGAGGCACCTGAACCTGGCCTTCAGGAGGCCGAAGGTCCGCTCTATAATCTGCCGAGTTCTCCCATGGGCCTCATTGCAGCGTTCCTCTGCCCTTGTCCTGGGATTCCTCACTGGGGTCAGTAGCCATGACAGGTTGGGGTAACCAGAGTCACCTGCAAATGGCAATGGACAACTGTTAGACACAAACTAACCTGTAGGGATATCCCCAGACCCAGACAACCATTCCCACTGTCTTGCTTCCAGGTGCTCACCTAATAGCCACACACAGTTCCTCTGTAGTTGACCCATCACATAAGGGATGCTGCTATTCCGCAGGATGTAGGCGTCATGCACTGAGCCAGGGAACTTGGCATTAACATGGGAGATGTACTGGTCTGCCAAACACACCATCTGCACATTCATGGATTGATAACTCTTCTGGTTTCTGTACACCTGTTCACTCCTGCGGGGGGTAACAAAGCCACATGTGTCCCATCAATGGCACCTATGATGTGGGGGATATGTCCCAGGGCATAGAAATCACCTTTCACTGTAGGCAAATTCTCCACCTGAGGGAAAACAATGTAGCTCCGCATGTGTTTCAGCAGGGCAGACAACACTCTGGACAACACGTTGGAAAACATAGGCTGGGACATCCCTGATGCTATGGCCACTGTTGTTTGAAACAACCCACTTGCAAGGAAATGGAGTACTGACAGCACCTGCACTTGAGGGGGGATTCCTGTGGGATGGCAGATAGGTGACATCAGGTCTGGCTCCAGCTGGGTACAGAGTTCCTTGATTGTGGCACGATCAAGCCTGTAGGTGATGATCACATGTCTTTCCTCCATTGTCGACAGGTCCACCAGCGGTCTGGACACTGGAGGATGCCGCCATCTCCTCACATGTCCCAGCGGATGGTGCCTATGAAGGACAACAGCGAGCACAGAGTCAACCAACTCAGAGGTATGTACCCACAGCTTACACAGAACACGAATCATAATCCGAAAAGTGGCCTGTATGTGTGTTGAGGCTAGGCCTAGGTATGTGTGACGCAGTTAAAAAGTAAGCCATGTGGGCCCCTGGAATGGCGGCTGCCTGACCTGTAAAGTGGGACAATGGGATGTGAGGTAACTGCACCGGCGTTGTACACCGTCGCGGTAGGCGGTCGAAGACTGTGGCGCAATGCTGCATTGGTTAACATTGGACCCTATGGGTCCCAGGAGCCAATGACGATGTAAGCCGGTGGTGATGGTACGCACCGCCGTGGACGTGACCGCCATTTTCTATCTGTTCAATCACTCGATACCTGATCTTCGACAGGAGAGGACCTACACGCACCATGACCACCCCTGATGTTCAGGATCCTGGCGGTGGCGTACCCGGAGTTGGATGGGCACTTAAGGGCATCACAGCAGCCACAAGGGGGTGGGTACACTCTCATTCTGCTGATTTTGTGCACAGTGGAGGGGTCTGGTTGGGGAGGTGGGCTGTGGGTTTCCCTAGGCCAGGCTGAGTTCCGTAGGCAAGGTCCCTCCGTAAGGCAGGCCATGTGGCACCCCACCCCACCTCTGTAGAGTACCAAGCACACCTAGTCATGCCCCTGTGTCATCCATGTGTGCAGATGTCGTCCATAGCCTAGTAGTCCATTTCCCAGGAATTGAACAGTGGAGCCCAAGAGCGCGGCGTAGTGCAGGGGGCTTCTGTGTCTGTTGTGTCCAAAAACGGTAGCGCTAATGCATGCACTCAACATGTCTTTCTTCCGTCGTCGTCCCCTTTTTGTGGCCTCCCTGTTCTTGTGTGCATTAGCATCATCAGGCGGAGGAGCAGTGGCACCGGAGCAGGAGGGAGTTGCATCCCACATGGCCCTGGAGGGCGACACTACGGAGTCTGATTTCACCAGTGGGATGGAGGGCAAGGGGAGCTCCACGGCGGGGCCAGGAGCTGACACCAGTGACACAGACTCGTCCTCTGATGTGAGCTACCTTGTGGTGGTTGCAACATCTGCGTCCCCCGCATCTACAGGTACAGCTGCCACCCCCCCTACCAACACCACCCTCCCAGCAGCCCCTCAGCCTTTGCCCCGTGCCCGCTCACCCAAGAGGGTGGGCATCAACTTCGCCCGAGGCACCTCAGGCCCTGCCCCAGTCACCCTTGCTGCCCTCAGTGATGAGGCCATTGACCTCCTCAGGTCCCTCACTGTTGGGCAGTCTACCATTTTGAATGCCATCCAGGGTGTAGAAAGGCAGTTGCAACAAACAAATGCATTCCTGGAGGGCATTCATTCTGGTCAGGCGGCCCTTCAGCGAGCTTTTCAGACTCTGGCCTCAGCACTGATGGCAGCCATTGTCCCTGTGTCTAGCCTCCCCACTCCAACTTCCTCCACCCAGACCCAATCCCCAGTACCTCAGCCTATCCCAAGCACACCTTCAGACCAGCATGCACACACGTCAACACACAAGGGAAGCTCAGGCAAACATAAGAACCACACATCCCACAGGCACTCACGCAAGCATCAAACACATGCAAACACACCAACATCCACTGCCTCCACTGTGTCCCCCTCCTCCTCATCTCCCTCCTCCCTCCCAGTCTCGTCTACACTCACACCTGCATGCACTACATCTACACCCACTACTGCCATCACCAGCACACACACCACCACATCCCGCTCACGTGTAGTCACCACCCCCACTACCATTCACTCGTCCCCAGTGTCCTCTCCCAGTGTGTCTGTGACGCCCCCTGCCAAGATACACAAACGTAGGCATACACCCACCCAACAGCCATCCACCTCACGACAGCCTCCAGCGCATGCACCTTCACCCAAAGTCACCAAACGAACACCTCCTACAACCACAACCTCTTCCTCCACTCCCAAACCCCCTCCAGCTACCCGTCCCAGTGTCTCCCAAAAACTTTTCCTGTCCAACCTTGACCTCTTTCCCACAACTCCCCCACCCCGTCCGTCTCCCAGGGCCCGACTCTCCAGGTCCCAACCTAGCACCTCAGCCACAACATCTCCGGGACCAGTGGTGCCTGTGGTCACCGGAATATGGAGTGCACCGGACACCAGGGAGCCAAAGCACGGACAGGCCCCCACCTGTGAAGCATCAAAAGTTGGCCAGTGCCCGGCGGGAGAGGGGGAAGACTCCAGCCACCAAAGCCGCTCCCAGGGGTACAGGTGGGAGTGTGGAGTCTGCTGCAACACCTTCCAAGGTGGGGAAGGGCCACAAGAAAGTCAGCTGGTCTGCGAAGAGCAGCACAGCAGAGAAGACCGCCATCAGCCCCACTGCCCAGGAGGCCATCATCCCCGCTGCCCAGGAGCCACTGCCATCATCCCCGCTGCCCAGGAGGCTACCGCCAGCACCTGCCCTGCTGCCCAAGAGGCCACCGCCATCATCCCCGCTGCCCAGGAGGCCACCGCCAGCACATACCCTGCCGCCCAAGAGGCCACCGCCATCATCCCCGCTGGGCCAGAGAGGACAGCTAGCATAATCCCCGCTGGACCAGAGAGGACCGCCAGCACCAGCCCCACTGAGCTAGAGAGGACCGCCAGCACCAGCCCCGCAGGGCCAGAGAGGACCGCCAGCACCAGCCCCGCTGGGCCATGAATGACCGCCAGCACCAGCCCCGCTGGGCTAGAGAGGACCTCCAGCACCAGCCCCGCTGGGCCATGAAGGACCGCCAGCAGCTGAGTCACTGCAAAGGAGCCCGCCGCCACAAGTACCGCTGAACAGGGCACCGCCGCCACAAGCACCGCTGAACAGGGCACCGCGGCCACAAGCACTGCTGAACAGGGCACCGCCGCTACAAGAACCGCTGCACAGTTCACCGCCGCCATAAGCACCGCTGCCAAAGACACCGCCGCCACAAGCACCGCTGCCAAGGACACCGCCGCAAAAAGCACCACTGCAAAGGACACCACCGCAACAAGCTCGCAGGCCCATGAGCGCCAAAAGCTCTGACACTACTGAGGCCACCACGAGCAGGATGAAGCACTCTGGGCACAAGGCCCCCTACAGAACCAGTGGAGATTTACATCCACTGCCTCAGTCTTTGGCAGGATGAAGCACTCTGGGCACAAGGCCCCCTCCAGAACCAGTGGAGATTTACATCCACTACATCAGTCCTTGGCAGGATGAAGCACTCTGGGCACAAAGCCCCCTCCAGAACCAGTGGAGACTGTTATCCACTTGAGAGGCTGTGGCTTTGCACTCCCCAGGATGGAACAGTGGGCAAACCACCCACTTGTGAGACTTGAGAGACTTTGGCTTTGCACTCCCCAGGATGGAACAGTGGGCAACCCACCCACTGTAGAAACTTGAGAGGCTGTGGCTTTGCACTCCCCAGGGTTGAACAGTGGGCAGCCCACCCACTGTATAGACTTGAGAGACTGTGGCTTTGCACTCCCCATGATGGAACAGTGGGCAACCCACCCACTGTAGAGACTTGAGAGACTGTGGCTATGCACTCCCCAGGGTGGAACAGTGGGCAACCCACCCACTGCAGAGACTTGAGAGACTGTGGCTTTGCACTTCCCAGGATTGAACAGTGGGCATGTGGCCCCCTCGTGGATTTGGCATCGTGCACTCAACCGGCTGAGGTGCCCCCCCTTTCCCTCCCCCTGAGGTGCCTGTTTTATTGCTATCTGATGCCCCTGCAGTGTTCTCTCCGTCATGGTCGTGATCTTGTGTGGGCCTCGCCCATACCGTGTGGGCCCAGTGTTCCACGGACTTCAATGGAGCACTACCTGGACTACTATTCTTGGTGTATATTTTGTTTATAGTGTATCTATGTATATTTGTGCATACTGGATTTTAATATATTACAATGGTTACACTCATTTCCTTTGATCTTTGCATTCTTTCGGAGGGGTTGGTGGTGTAACTGTAATGTATCATGTTGTATTAGTGTGTGGGTCGTGGTGGGTGAGGGTGGGGGTGCTGCATGTTGCGTGTGTGTGTGTCACTTTTTTTCCCTCCCCCCTCCCTTGTGTCGTAGGTGCAGTACTCACCATGGTCTTCGCCGCCAGCGTTCATGATTCTGGTAGAGGAGCAAGAAGATAAGGGCTGGCAGGATCTGCAGCTCTGGTTCCATGGCGTTCAGATTCCTCGTGGGGTGTGTAGAGGTGAGCGTTTTCCCTTCGAAGTCCTGTTTTCACTGTGTTTTTGTCCGTGGTGAATCCGCCCCAGAAAAGGTGGCGGATTGGTAGGTTGTGATACTGTGGACGGTACATTGTCCTCCGGCTGTCTGTTGGCGGTGACCACCGCGTTGTTTGTTTGTACCGCCGTGGCGGTCGGAGTGTTAAAGTGGCTATCTTTGTTGGCAGTTTCCGCCACGGTCGTAATTCCAGTTTTTTTACCGCCGGCCTGTTGGCGGTCTAACTGCCGCTTTAACACCGTCCGCCAGGGTTGTAATGACCACCTCTGTGTCTTGTCCTTCATGTTTCAGGTGTTGCACAAAATGAACTTTTACCCACAGTTCACAGCATACATCCGACTCCTGTGCTCTTCTTGTTTGGCTTGAATAGGTCTCAGTGGCTTAATGTTCACTCTTTTCCAATTGAACAAGGGATGAGACCGGGGTCCCCATGATCCCCACACTTATGTGCACTGATTGAACCACTCGCAGCATGGATCCAAACAGATGGAAAAGTGTCAGTCATGGACTGGGATGGCGGCATGGGGGATTGTGTTTTTCTCTACACCGATGTTGGGCTTCTCTACTGTGAATGCCTGTATCTGTTGATCCTTCAAATTTTTCAAATTTTGACAGTCTATTGGATGCCTTAGGCCTTCAAGTAAACTGGCACAAATCAGTATTGATGTTGGTAGATGTGGCCGCAAGGGTGGTCCTATTCAGGATTTTATCTCTACAACAATTGACTGTCCCCTTAAAATATTTGGGCATACACATCACACAGAAGCCGAAACACTACTGGGGATTAAATGTACAACCTCGGTTGCACAAACTAAGAATACAGTTTACAGCCTGGGGACAGCTCCCACTCTCAATTATGGGGCAAGTGTCCCAATATAAAATGATCTCCCTCCCATGCCTACTTTGCAACCTACAAAACTACACATACCCTCTGCCTAACACCTTCTTCAGTGGGCTCCGAGCCGCTCTTTCCACTTACACATGGGATAGTGGTCCCCCACAAGTATCATTAACAAAGGTGGTTCAATCACCATTAGAAGGAGGGCTGGGAGTGTCAGAAATACAGCTTTACTATTGGGAGGCACATATGCTTTCTATTAACTACTGGCCTGACATGGACCAAGGTTATCCCATGGTCCTTTTAAATTTTGCGGCATTGGGCACTGGCATTCCTATACAGGGCTAGGGAACCGATGGACCTTCCGACCACAAGACTGACAACTGACTGCTAGTTTAACACCATAGAGCACATTTTTAAGTGGATGGGGTGATCCATATTGCTGACCCACCTGTGGGCAGGTGACTAGCTGCCTCCAATTGCACACCTGCTGTGATTTGAGACAAGTGTCAAGCTAGGCATTTCTACTTCAGTGCATTTATGGATCACATGACACATGAAGTTTGCAGAGCTACCGGCTAAATATAATCTTCACAGATCCAAACTTTTAGATTTCTGTAAATATGAAATGCCCTTGGAAAATTCTTGAGGTAGTTACAAATAAAGAAGTATGGAGGCTATACAAGACATCAGTCAGAAATTCCCCAGACTCCCTTTTGTCATTGAGGGAGCGATGGACACGGACATGGAAAACCTCAATGATGACAACTAGCAAGAAGCCAAGATTGCAGCTAGGATGCAGACAGTCTTTTCTAGGCTGTGACTGATACAATACAAATACTTCCATTCTTTATACAACACCCCAGGAAAACTATGTAAAACACATTGATCCCCGACAGCTGAGTGCACCCGCTGCACAACAGCAGTAGGAACTCTTACGCCCATGATCTGGGACTGCCCACTGTTTCATACCTAAACCACCTTGCACAGTATCCTGGGTTTCCCCATAGAGCGGGAACTCTACATGGTAATTCTGGGCATCCACCAAGGGTGGGATGTCACACATGTAGACATGACACTCAACAATGTTGGTTGGATAATAGCCCAAAGAAACATTACTAAACAATGCAACACTCTGGAGGCCCCCACATTGGCAGAGTGGTATGGACCACTGTGCCCTAGCCGAGGCCATGCTTTATAAAAGCTAGAGTTGTTGTGGGAAACACCAAAAGATCTGGGTCGAACACTTTCATGATGTATTGCCGTAACATAACTGTAATATTCCGAAATCTCTGGGTACTCCCCTGTTGTATGCTTCAATCTGTAGCTGTAATAACTGGTTTTAATGGTGTGTCACACTGCAACATTCTTGGATCGCCTCTGAGTCTGGTGTCTTAGTTACTCCAAACTCACAATAAAATGAGTCTTAAAAATTCACACCTATATATGCCTTGCAGCCCACAAAGGAAAAAGTGAGACATGTAGAAATTGAATGTTACCATGTCCCTGCATTGACAACCAGCCCAAATCCATTTTCACTGTGGAAGGCCCTGCCTGTCATATGAGAAAATTTGAGTGTAGATTACAATAATAATTCTATATTTTTGGTTTCAGACCAGCTAGTAAATAACTCAACCTCTTTTTTTAATATTCATTAAATCCCAAATCAGTGATAAAGTCATGTTTTATAAATATTCAGGAAAATTAACTTTTAGAAAGTTTCCTTTACCCTGCCTGAAGCCCCTTGAGGCCAATCTACATTTGTTCTCTGGAAGCTGTCATTCAAGTGCTTGACCTGAATAATGCGTGAAATTTCTCCCAGGAACTATACAATAAGCTATTTTGGCCCTGGGATGACTCCTTTAAGCTCAGCTATACCTTCAGGGTGTTTTGGCTAGAGCCCTATCTGTTGCACATCAGTGTCAAATCTTGCCTGACAGCTCTGTCTGAGGCACATGGAAAACGTTTGTACCTTGAAAGGGATCAAACAGGACCAGAATATAATTTATTTGTTTCCTCTGCATGGTGGCTGAAGGGTCCTGTTATTATGCTAACAGACTTCTGTCTCTGGGTTTGTTGTAGGTCCATGCACTGCTTCAAACTGGATTTTATTGTTAGATGTGTGATTCCCATAGTACTGCCCTGTACACACTACCAGCTCTCAGAGCTCAATATTTAATATGTCTAACAACTTCAGCTGTCTTTGTATTGTTTTGGCATCTGATATTTTGGGCCTGTTTGCAGTAAGGAAAACAAGAACTACTGAAAAAGTAGGTAGGGTTGCCCTAGAAACGTTTGTCCCATTGGTTAAGGAAGAGCCAGCTGTCACCCCAACCACTAGCTGATGTCTGGCATAAATCTGGCACCTCAAAGTGTCCTCCATAGAACATTGCTGGACTTGTGAAAGGACACCAAGTGGGCTGAACCTGCTGCACATGACATCAGTGACTTTTGGAGAGGACATGAGGAAGATGGATCGCCTTCCACTTGAAATCTAAGGACAAGAAGAAAAGAGAAGATCTCCAATGATCACAAGGTTGCTCAGCTGAGTGCCTCCAGGAACATAAAAAAGCTGAAAAAGATATTTACTGTGAAGAATCCCAGTGGACTAGTGGCAACTGGAATGGGACTGGACTTTGCTGTTGGCCTCTGCTGGAAGGATTAAGATTGTCTATTTGCCTTTCCTGAGGGCCTGGTGGTCTTAGAAGTATACTTCTGTAGTTGTTTCGGCACCAAAACAAAGTATGCAAACTTTGGAAAACCTTTCCTGCAGAGCTCTAGAGCTTCAGCAGTACAGCAGAAAAGTATTCCAGATTCAATTTCAGCTTTCTTCTGCATGGAGATCTCCACAAAGTGCCATTCTGCTTTGGGACTTTCATTTGGAAATCTCAAAAGCTCCAGGACCAACCTGTTTCAGGTATCTGGCATGCTGTTCTACGTAGCGCTAAGGGAGGATGTTTCTTCTTTTGGGACTGAGAAGAAATGTTAATATTTTCCTTCAAAAAAGTGACTAGGGCCCTTTCTGAATTAGGACTTCAAAGCTTTTTCAAACTTTTTGTCTACCAAAGTTTCCCCGTGAGCACTCCACTTGGTGTACTCAACGTGGGCTTCATCACAGTTGGCCAAAATTTGCTCCTTGGTCCTGGGCTGCTGTGACCATTGACTTAAATTGAGTTCTTTCTTTTTCTTTATTTAACATGAAACAAACATTCCTGTGAACCTTATTTGGCATAGATTTATAGTTGGGCAGTCTCAATGTTTCAATGTTTAAAATTATTTTTGTTTATTATGATTTATTCAACAGCAGTACTTTTTGCCCAACTATATATCTATGACAAATGATTTTCATGTGGATGTTTGTTTAATGTTGACGTATTTATACACATGTTCACGAGAACATTTGGATTGCTCTTGTGTTCAACTGTTTATTTTCCTTGGTGCCTTTTCCACCTAAATCTTTAAAAATTCACATCTCCTGTTCCCCTTCTTGGATTTTGGGCATTTTGGTGTCATTTTGATAATGATATATTTTTTCTTTGGTTATCAATTGGAGTGGGATTTGTATTGTATTTTATCTTTGACTTCTAAAACACTTTGGTATTTCTAACTACTTTATGCATTAGTCTAGTTTAAGCCTGTCTGCTGTGTGTCAAAGCCACTGGAGGTTGAGTCAGATATAACCTACTGAAACCTTTGACTGGACCGTACAGGTCAGTTACTCTATTACATGTGATGGACTGTTATCCATCTCAACTATTAATACTTAATACACTTTAGAGATTTCATACTGCTCCATGCAAATGTTGATTCTTTTCAGTACCTCTAGAAGTCTTTTCAGGTTGAGATAGGAATTTCTTAGACTCTAGCACTGCCATAGTAATTTCCACATGATTGTTACTAATTGGATCATGTTTGTGAGCAGCTTGATAATGTCACACCCTTTTCTTCCCTTTATAAAAATAGTTTGATCACCATGAACTAGTCCTATGACTATGCCAGAAAGTTGTGCAACCCTTATTTAAAATGACTCACCTGTGTTGAAGATAATCTACTTCTGATTTGCTTAGAGAAATTAAATGGGAATGTATCATTGTACTGGAAAATGTCGATGTAATTGCTTTATAGTTCTTCTGTTCTACTTTCTAGACCTGGAAATGTAAAACTTTTTAAAATATGAAAGGCTTCTTTATGTGTTTCATTTTGTGTTTGAAATTCGACTGTTCATTGTTTCCTTACTATTTGTGGTTAAAAACAGTCAGGAGAGAGGATCAGTGCTTAATTTCCAAGAAACAAAAAAGTGTCAGGGCCCTAGTCAGGAGGCCATCACAGCCTGCACCATCCATTGCCAATGCCAACACTGCCAATGACAGTGTCTACACAATTACTAACCATCACAATCCTAATTGTGTGACAATTTCACACTGTTTGAGCCCCCAAAGTTATGAGAATGGCTTCGGTGACATGTATTAGTTTTTTTTTCAAATACTAAAAAAAATGTGTGCTCCTCATCTTTAAATTACACAAACAGTGCTACCATGTTGAAGCTCTCATAATTGCCGGTGCTGAACACCGGAAACCACCAGCTCAAATTAGGCACTGGGAGAGGATCCAAGGATGGATTCATATGATCAGCCTCAATTAATTATTTTTAGAATGCAGACCAGAAAAAATGTTTAATTATTTTAATAAGCTCTTTGATCTCATGTACATGTTTACCTTTTGCCACCTTTGTAGTGGCAACAGCATGAGTGCAAAGTTAAGAGGCACACAATTACTTTTAAAACATCAAGTAAAAAGTAAAATTAAAGGTTAAAAGGGTGCAGTAATGAACACTATGGGAAAGACACGCTAGATGCGTTAGGATCTCAATGGGTATGGAGAGAAAACAGGCAAGATAGTTTGCAGGCCATTGGCATGATTCTAAGTAACATAACTAAAAAATACATTGACAAGAGTTACTTCAATAGTATCTTCATTTCTAAATGCGAACCTCTCAGACAGTGAAAATCTATGATGCTAAATTATTGTCATGGGTGTGTTGTAGGGTTGACTTAAAGGCCTTGCTTCAACGACTATAAACAAAATAAAACTTAAAACGCTGGTATAATCCTCAGTTCTTCTACACATCAGTTTGCAATTGTTGGGATGAAATCATGCTGTTGTGATACTATGTGTACTGTCAGATCAATATCCTCAAAGACTCCTTGGTGGAATTAGGGCATTTCGTGCCAGATGCAAAAAGCTGTTTTGCACTCACATGCTGTGATGTGCAAAAACTCTATATTAGTTTACCAAATGGAAATTGCAAAAGAATCAACATTTCTACAGTATGACTCATACTGAACCAGTGAGGAAGGGGGCATGAAATGGACGTCTCCCATCCTAGTGAGCTGGATTGATTTGAATGGTTTGTAACAACTAGTAACTTCACAAGAGGGTGATGGATGGAGTGCTTAAAGATTACCAACACTCACGCCTAAGCACAGATCTGAGTTTAATTGATTGTTCTTTTGCTGACCATGACACCCCAGATTGGACCAGACATATGCATATCAGCCTTGACCCTGTTCCCCATGGGAACAGTGCTGAACTGCCAAGCCAGGTCCTCCCTGGCCCGGAAACAAGCAACCTTGGACCAGTTTCAGGGAATCACCCTTCATCATCCTCGAGTCGCACAGTAACCACTATTGTCATCTCAAACCTTTGACAGCATAGCAACATCTCAAAGAGAGTGCTACATATTCTCAAAGTGGGAGCCATATATGAGAGATTGCTATATACTTCTCCTTCTTACATTATTGCCTAGGTACCATTCTCTAAATTCCTTAGTATGTGGATGTGGATATAACATTACATGATGCTGCTAGAGGCAGCTGGACCTTGACTGCCACTGCTAGACAATATTGGCCTTAAGTTTTGATCCAAGATTGAGGACTCCCTGCTCCTAAGTGCAAATTTAAGAGTAGGACATTAAGGAGGTTTGTCTGCATCCACTAGTCATAATAATAATTATGTTTTAAACTGCCAGTTATTTGAATATATTTTACTGATGTGTGATTTTGACAATGTGCTACCTATTTGTCAATACCTTTCTAAAAACCTAAGGCATGCTTTGGTATTTAGAGCCTTGTCACCTTCAATATCGAGAGATAAGGCCCTCTTTGGTAAAACTCAGGAGCATGTTACAGATAATTTGCACTGGTGCCTATACAGAGTAATTGTGTTTTGGTAATTTCCTAAGACTAAGGCCCTGATTCACACTTTTTTTGCACTGCATTACCGTAATTTATTAACACGAAAGCGGCACAAACTTACAAAATAAAATTGTATTTTGTAAGTTTGCACCGCTTTTGCGTAAATAAATGATGGTAATGCAGCGCAAAAAAAGTATAAATCAGGGCCTAAATGCGGCAAACCTGTATTACACAATGTAACAATGGATTTTGTATCAGGCAAATGTGAAAACAGTTTGTGGAACCAATGCTAAACATAAAACGATTTACTCGTGTCATCGGCAAAGAAATAATAATTTCTACCCAAACTTTCATTAAAAAAATATTAGAGCAAACCGAATGTGCACAGTTTTTGGTAATTTACTATTTATTTGTTCACACAAGAAACACAGTGGTGTTCGCATCAAAGATAGTATTATTATTTACTTTTGGAAAATGGCAAATAAGTATTTTCTCCTTTTCGCACTAATTAAACACACCTAAGATGACATAGGCTGGTGCCTTTTTTTCCATTGTGCAAAAAACATTGATCCATTTTCTGTTTCTTAAGGGGAAACATGATGCTATGTTTACATTCATTTGTATTGCCAGTACACCGTCTCTGCAATACAACCCTTGATATTTTGATTCACAAGATGGTTTGCCTCGTTATCAGAATCTGGAAGCAATGTTTTTTAGTAGTCACCTACCCCCACCCCTACCCCCTCACTCCCATCACTCCACCTCCTCCCACATACCCCACCATCACAACCCAATCATCCCAGTACCAAGCCCTGCATGCAACACCAATGTATGGACACCCCTCACAGACCTGCATGGACACCTATCACCACTGCATGGACACTAGAGAGAATCACCTAGCCCTCCAAATAACAACTCACACAAGGCAAATCTGCCAGGGAAATAACAACCATAGAGGTCAACACACCCATGCACAAGTTGTCACATGCAGAAACAATAATACAGCAACAACATCCCCACAGGTATCCTAGCCAATGTCACCGGAGAAGAGGTGCCAGCAACATCCAGTCCCCCCACAGAAGAGGCCCACAGTGATGACAGCAGCTCCGGTTGCCTGAATCTGGATGACCAACCTGCCCCATCAGGGATCTTCAGACAGACGGTTACCCAGGCATAGTATCACACCACCACAGAGCCTCCCCCATCAGGAAACAACACCATAGCACCCACCCAGCGGACCCATACCTCTGTCCTGAGGACACATCAATCAGCGGTGTGTCCACCACTACAGGGACCCTAGGTCACCCCACAAACACAGTACGATCAGGGACCTGGGGTCAATGGCAGTGGGCTCACGGTTCAGGGGACAGAGGCACAGGACAACAGGGAAGCTGGGAGAACTGCTGTGTGACAGGGGGAGGACAGGCCCAGGGAACCTACCCTCCAGGAGGCATTCACCATAATCCTGGGAGAATATCAACATTCCCAGGATACTCTGGGCCAGATACTGGACAAGTTGCAGGAGAACATGCGGCTGCAGGAGGGACAGTACCTGGGGATCAGTGAGGACTTGAAGGACATCAACACCACCCTGGTCTCCATTGCAGGGGTGCTGGCAGACATGGCCAACACTATGAAGGAGGCAGTGGCACACCACCGGGCCCCTGACACTAGCCAAACCAGCGAACAGCCCTCCACCTCCGCTGCCGCTAGTGGACAGAATGCCCGCCACAGGGACAACAGCCACCAGCACCCCTCACCCTGCGGAAGTAGATCCTCCCAGCAAATGTTCCTTGCGTTCCAGGCAGAAGCCAGATAACATTGCCAAGACCACCACCAGGAAAAAAGACTCTCCTGATTATCACCCTTGTGTCCCACTCTGTCACCCTGTCCACATTGAACTGCCGTTGCTCCCCTTCCTATGCCCCCTTGGACAATGCACCTGTGATACAAATAGACTGGACTTTATCCTTGACTTTCCTACATCATCACCCCAGCCCATTGCACTTCCCCCTCTACTTCCTAGCACTTAAATAAACACCCTTTGAACAAATGCAAGTATGGAGAATCGCAAATGATTTAAGTATGTATTCATTTAAAAAGATTTAAACATTGCAATTCTACTGTACAGTAATGTATACATAGGAAAGACCTGTAGTTGGCAGCAGTGAACACACCGGGAGCGATAGTGGGGCACCAACATCTGCAAAAAGATTTGCCAAAGTGTACAGTGAGTGGCTGGGAAATCACAGCCTTCCAGTGACAATATCAAACACAAAACTGTCAATGAAATGTGAAGTTACACTGTCTTACCTGTGTGTCATTGGAAGTATTGATGAATAATTGCACTTCTGTTGTCCTCATCCTCATCCTCTGCCTCCTCAGCTTCTATGTCCACAGGGTCCACTGCTGCCACACGGCCACCTCCAGCCTCCTCCACCTGCAGAAAAGGCACCTGGCGATGCAAGGCAAGGTTGTGCAACATACAGCATGCCACGATGATCTGGCAGACCTTCTTCGGTGAGTGGCACAAGGATCCACTAGTTAGATGGAGGCAACTAAACTTGGCCTTCAGGAAGCCAAAGGTCCTCTTGATGATTCTTCTTGTTCTCCCATGTGCCTCATTGTAACATTCCTCTGCCCTTGTCCTGGGATTCCTCACAGGGGTCAGTAGCCATGAGAGGTTGGGGTAACCAGAGTCACCTGCAAATATCGAGGGACAACTGTTAGACACACACTAACCCTGTTAGGCCCACACCATCCCCATACACCATCATCCACTGGGTGGGAACCAGGGTTCACCTATTAGCCACTCCCGGTGCCTCTGGAGTTGAGCCATCACATATGGGATGCTGCTATTCCTCAAGATAAAGGCATCATGCACAGACCCAGGATACTTTGCAGTGACATGGGAGATGTACTGGTCCGCCTGGCACACTATCTACACATTCAGGAGTAAAAGCTCTTTTGATTTCTGAACACCTGTTCATTTCTCCAGGGGGGTGGGGGACAAATGCAATATGTGTACTATCAGTAGCCCCAATTATGTTGGGGATATGTCCCATTTCATAGAAATCAGCTTTCACTGTGGCCAAATCCTCCACCTGGGGGAAAACGATGTAGCTGCGCATGTGTTTAATCAGGGCAGACAACACTCTGGTCAGCAGTATTGAGAACATTGGCTGAGACATTCCTGCTGCCAAGCCCATTGTCACTTGGAAGGAGCCAGTTGCCAAGAAATGGAGCACAGATAGGACTTGCACAAGAGAGGGGATCCCGGTGGGCTGACGGATAGCAGATATCAGGTCAGGTTCCAATTGGGCACACAGCTCTGTGATTGTGGCCCTGGCTATAGGTGAGGATAATGTGCCTGTCCTCCATTGTTGCCAAGTCCACCAGGGGCCTGTAAATGGGGGTATGTCTCCATCTCCTATTTATCCTCAGCGGTTGCAATCTAGGGGGCAAACGGTGAGCAGCTGGTCAGTATACCATATTTCCAAACACTGCACTGCATTGCATGTTGTGACTGTACCAGTATATTGTTGTATAGGCCCAAATGGTGCCTATGTGTACTGTGACGCAGTTAGGTGCCATGGCCTGCCTCCCCCCCTAAATGTCGTCCGCCTGTCCTGTATGGAGGCACATGTAGAAATGAGGTAATTCCGCTGACGTTGTGCGCCGTTGCGGGAGGCAGTCGAGAACGGCCATGCAACTCCTCATTGGATACCATTTAGTCCTATGGGTTACAGTGACCAGTGGTGATGTACACTAGCAGTGACGGTACGCACCGCCGCGGACGTGACTGCCATTTTCGATCTGTTCACTCACTTGCTACCTGACGTTCAACAGGAGAGGACCTACACTGCAAGTGCTGCTCTGACCTGTGTCTAGAACTGACCATGGCTTGTGTGACTGGGGAAAGGGCCCCTGCTTTCACCTTGGTGGAGTTGGAGCGACTGGTGGATGGGGTCCTACCCCAGTACCGACTGCTGTATGGGCCTCCAGACCAACAGGTGAGTACACCTTGAGTACGATGCAAGGGGTGTGAATGCATGGAGTGCTGTGTGTGAAGGCTTCATGTAGGGGGTGGGTGGTGGATGGGCCCTGGCAGCATGCAGCATGTATGGTGGGCCATGTCTGTGCTAATGGGGATGGGAAGGGGCATGGTGGGCCATGAGTGTAACAGACAGGACCGTCAGACTAATCCCTAGGACCTTTTCCTGTGTCTATTTCCCTGCAGGTCAGAGCCCATCAAAAGAAGGGTATATGGCGTGCCAATGCCAAGGATGTGTGGAAACTGGGAGTCTACCGCAGGCAGAGCACCCACTGTCGGAAACAGTGGGAGGACCTGAGACGCTAAACATGGAAGGCGGCGGAGGCCCAGCTGGGGATGACCTCCCAACGAGGAAGGGGTGCCCGTTGAACCCTGACCTCCCGATGGCCCCCATACTGGCGGTGGCCTACCTGGAGCTAGATGACCACTTGGGGACATCACAGCAGACACAAGGGGGTGAGTACAGTGCCCTAATATACAACTTGCACCTGGTGGGGTGGTATCCTGGTGGGGGGGGTGGGCCCTGTGGGTGCCCCTAGCCCAGGCCTGGCATTGCAGGGTAGGTCCCATGTTGGGCAGGGTTCTGGTGTGAAAGTACTCATACCAAGCTGTTGGAAAATGGGTTATTGGTAAGGGCAGGTACGTACCTATACTTAGCAATAGGCCACTAACCTCCACTAGTCAGTCAGGTCTCAGTAAATTAAACCCAGCTCAACCCTTGGTAGCTTGGCAACGACTGACAAGGCTTAACTTAGGAGGCAAAGCGTAAAGCATTCAAATATCACAAATCAGTAATTAAATAAAACACAGGAAACAGTTTAAAATCCAAGATCAATTTATAAAAATAGATTACATTTTTATCTTTAAAATGACACCAAAACGAATAAAATCGGATAAGGGGAAGCGGAGATTTGAATTTCTAAAGAATTAATGCTTTCTAGCGCATAGAAGCAACTAGTGCTCAAAAGGTTAAAAAAGGTCACACTGGAAAGGAGCAAAGTCCAGAGTTCAGGCCACCCACGAGGTGACACTGTCACACTTACTCTCAGAAGTGTTTGATTCAGGAAAGTGGTCCAAAGCACCAGCCAAGAATTCAGAGGCTGTGGAGTGCCTCTTGGGGTCTGGGACTACAACTCCCACAAAGCACCTCTTCAACTTATGGAGTTGCTCCAAACTTCTGGATCTTCTTCCAGAGGTCCTTTTTCTGTCCTTGAAGTGTCCACAACTTGATCCAAGGTTCCAGAAGCTCTGAGTTGCTCCTTGGGAGTTGGGACTACAATTCCCAGAATGCACCTGGTCAGAATCCTCAAATGGCCACTAGACGCTGGTCAGCTGGGCTCTGCTTGCAGGACTTGATGCAGGGGACTCTGGGAAGCTCCTTTGTACCTGTATCAAACAGGGAGTCCCTTCTTGAAGCAGTAGAAGACAGGTAAAGTCCTTTTGGTGGTAAAGCCCAAGTGTGCAGCTGGTGCAGTCCTCCAGAGTGCAGTGTCCAGTTGCAGGTCAGGGGTCCAGCAGGGCAGTCCTTCTTCTGTTGGTCTTCCTTGTTGGAATCTTATAGGGAACTGAGGTGTAAGTGCAGGTCTGCCAGTTTTATCCCTGCTCCTGGGTGAAACACATGGGGGTCCTGGTTCTCCAATCAGGGGCAGGGTCCTCCTCCCTGTGATGACCACTTCCTGGGAAGTGTGGCAAAACTCAATCCCAGGGAGCAAAATTCCTCAAAAATCCATCATGGCTGAAACTGATTTTTGGAGGTTACATCTGGCTGAGCCCACCCACTGGTGTGGCTAAAAATCCTAAACACACCCCTCTCCTGCCCTCTCCTAATCTAATCAAGGGGGCACCTAATTGTCTGGGTTTGCAGGATGTGAGGGTGTTGCTGGGTTGCTCCAAATGTCCTTCTCTGCCTTTGAAAACCAGTTTGGCAGCCCTCCCCTTCCTGCTTCCACATCTGCTGAGGGGAGATCTCCTCCCCCAGGCACATCTCCTTGTGCTTAGCCAGTCCACTTCACACCTCATCAAGGCAGCCTGGCCAGGCTGCCAGAGGCTGGTAAATCAGAGTGCAGCTACAAAAACACTTCAGGGCTGAAGTTGACAACTTTTCAGGTAAAGTTTAAAACTCTTTACCTGAACAAGTTATATTGAATTCAACAACTGGAAGTTGTGGGATTTATTGTAACAATTCATTTGATACCAAACTTCTGGTATCTGTTACTTAAGGGGATTTTTAAAATGAAAATAAAGTCTCCCCATTCTAGCCTATGGAGGCCATTCACTACAATGAGGGAAAAACATATTTGGCTGTTTTACCTCACCAGGGCTTATAAAACTATTTTTATAAGGCCTCTGCTTATAGTTACATGGCACCCAGCCCTAGGGTCACATAGGGCACACCCTAGGGGTGACGTATATGTAAAAATAAGGTAGTTTAAGTCTTTGGGACTACTTTTAAATCTAAATCAAATCAAATCAAATCATTAACATTTATAAAGCGCGCTACTCACCCGTGCGGGTCTCAAGGCGCTAGGGGGAAGGGGTTACTGCTGCTCGAAGAGCCAGGTCTTGAGGAGTCTCCGGAATGCGGAGTGGGCCTGGGTGGTCCTGAGGATGGTGGGGAGGGTGTTCCATGTCTTGGCCGCCAGGTAGGAGAAGGACCTCCCACCCGCTGTAGAGCGGCGGATGCGAGGGATGGCGGCGAGAGCGAGGCTGGTGGAGCGGAGAAGACGGGTGGGAGCGTAGAAGCTGAGGCGACGGTTGAGGTATTCTGGTACCTTGTTGTGGAGGGCTTTGTGTGCGTGGGTGAGGAGAATGAAGGTGATCCTTTTGCTGATGGGAAGCCAGTGCAGGTGTCTCAGGTGGGCGGAGATGTGGCTGTTGCGGGGTATGTCGAGGATGAGGTGGGCGGAGGCGTTTTGAATTCGTTGCAGACGTTTCTGGAGTTTTGCGGTGGTCCCAGCGTAAAGGGTGTTGCCGTAGTCCAGGCGGCTCGTGACGAGGGTGTGGGTCACGGTCTTTCTGGTGTCGGCGGGGATCCAGCGGAAGATCTTCCGGAGCATGCGGAGGGTAAGGAAGCAGGAGGAGGATACGGCGTTGACTTGTTTGGTCATGGTGAGAAGTGGGTCCAAGATGAAGCCGAGGTTGCATGCGTGGTCTGAGGGGGTCGGGTCAGTGCGGTTCCAAAGTCGAATTTGCATGTAACTTTAATTTAAAAGCAGCCAGCAAGGCAGGCCTGCCTTTAAAATTACACTGGGCACCTCAGCAGTGCACCCATGGGTGCACTAGCTATGCTAGGGTCCCTAAACCTTCATGCCCTACCATATACTAGGGACTTAAAGGTAGGTTGACTTAGACAATTATAATTAGCCTAATTTGCATACTTATTTTACATGGAGCACAGTTTCTGGGACTGGTTAGCAGTACACAGGGCACCATCAGAGTCAGGAAAACACCAGCAAAAAGTGGAAAATTTGGGCAAAAAGTTAGGGGGCCTCTGCAATCAGCCCTGTTCTCTCACACAAGCTAGTAGGCATCCACTACTGGGCAGGGGTCTGTGAGTCTCAGGTATGCTGCAATTGGTGTCCCTATCCATTTGCTGGTGACTAGCATTGTGACTGGTAGTGCATTGCCTAGTGCGTAGGACTGTTCCCTGTGTGAGTGTGTTGTGTACGCCAATGGTGGTGTTGTTGGCCCCACTGACCAAGTGTATCCTTTGTCTCTTCCTCCCCCTTCCTGTTTTGTCATCCTGCCCTTATGTGCATTATCATCATCTGACGGAGGAGCAGAGGCACCGGTGACGGAGGGAGATGCATCCCCCAGGACCCAGGAGGCCAAATCCACTGATGCGTAGGGCACCAGTGGGATGGAGGCTGACGGGAGGACCACGGCGGAGCGAGGAGGGGACAGTTCGGACACGGATACCTCCTCCGATGGTAGCTAACACTTATGTGAATACCCCAGCTACAGGTACAGCCGCCACCCCGTACCAGCACCGCCCTTCCAGCAGCTTCTCAGTGAGTTTCCCATGCCTGCTCACCCAGGAAGGTGGCCATCTCCTCCGCCCCAGGCACCTTAGGCCCTGTCCCAGTTAGCCCTGCTTCCCTGATTGAGGAGGCTATTGACCTCCTGTAATCCATCTCTGTTGGGCAGTCAACCATTGTAAATGCCATCCAGTTGCTGGCAGCCCATATGTACAGACAAATACATTCCTGGAGGGCATTCACACTGGCTTGGCGGCCCAACATAGATCAATCCAGGCTCTGGCCTCCTCTCTGATGGCAGCCATTGTCCCTGTTTCCAGCCTCCCCCTCCATCTCCACCTTCCTCTTCCCAATCCCATTCCCCTCAACCCCAACCTACCCCAAGCACACAGTGAGAGGAGCATGCACCCAGGACAACACATAAGAGTGGACATTGAAACACAAGCACCACACTTCATCCCACAGGCACTCACACACACACACCATCCAGAAGCAGACATACCAACATCCGCTGCCTCCACTGTGGCCCCCTCCTCCTCCTCGTTCACCTCCCTCCCAGTTGCGTCTCCACTCACACCTGCATGCACTACATCATCATCCACTACCACCATCACCAGCACACCTATCAGTACACGTCCCTCACTGGCAGTCACCACCCCCACATCCATGCACACATCCCCTGTGTCCTCTGCCACTGTGTCTGTGCCCCCTCCTCCGAAAGTACACAAATGCAAGCACTTAGTGACACCCAACAGCCATCCACCTCACAACAGCATCCAGCCCCTGCACCTGCACCCAAACACAGCAGACGGACACCTCCTATCACACTCCCTCTTCCTCTACTCCCAAACCATCTCCCTCTTCCCACCCCAAAGTCCCTAAGAAGCTTTTCCTTTTCACCATTGACCTCTTCCCTGCCCCTCCCCTCATACCTCACGTCAGGCCAAGGCGGTCAAAACCCAGGAAAGCACCTCAGCCACCCAGTTGACAGGCACAGTAGTGTCCCCAACTACTCCAGGTGGGAAAGGATTCCAGCCACCAGCCAGCCAGATGGACAGGGTGCCAGCCACAAGTGCGTCAAGGAAGGGCAAAGAGTCAGCCCCAGCTGCAGGAAGGAAGGGCAATGAGGCAGTCATGGCTGCAGGTCAGAAGGGCAAGGACGCAGTCCCAGCTGCAGGATGGAGGGACAAGGGGCCTGCAACAACAGGCAGTAGAGACAAGGGGCCTGGTGCAGGGACTCATTCGGAGCCCCCACCACTAACCATGGTGGTGCAGCCATCCGAGGCTGCAGGGGATGGGCTGGAGCCTCCCCCACCACTGCCATCACCGCCACAAGCACTTCCACCACCAGCAGCAGCCTGAGTGGGTAGCCGTCTAAGGCTGCAGGGGATGGACTGGAGCCTCTCCCCACCACTGCCAGCACCGCCACCAGCACCACCACCATCAGCAGCAGCCCCAGTGGGCAGCCGTCCGAGGCTGCAGTGGATGGTCTGGAGCCTCCTCCCACCACTGCCAACTCTGCCAGCAGCACCACCACTGCCACTACTTATGCGGCCTGGCCCCTGCAAATCCTGTGGGTCTGACACCCAGATGAGAGACTGTGACGTTGCACTCCTCAAGATCTGCATCACAGGGCACGATGTCCCCTCCAAAACCAGTGGAGAAGCCATCCACTCACCCCATCCTCCACAGGATGAAGCTCACTGGGCACGATGCCCCCTCCAGAACCAGTGGAAGAAGCCATCCACTCACCCCATCCTCCACAGGATGAAGATCACTGGGCACAATGCCCCCTCCAGTACCAGTAGAGGAAACCATCCACTTGAGATGCTGTGGCCTTGCACTCCCCAGGACCAAGCACAGGGCATTTTTCCCCCTCCGGAGCCAGTGGGCAAGTCACCCACTTGAGAGACTGTGGCTTTGTACTCCCCAGGATGAAGCTCACTGGGCATGTTGCCCCCTCCAGAGCCAGTGGGCAAGTCACCCACCTGAGAGACTGTGGCCTTGCACTCCCCAGGATCAAGCACAGGGCATGTTGCCCCCTCCAGAGCCAGTGGGCAAGTCACCCACTTCAGAGACTGGCCTTGCACTCCCCAAGATGATGCTCACTGGGCATGTTGCCCCCTCCAGAGCCAGTGGGCAAGTCACCCACTTGAGAGACTGTAACCTTGCACTCCCTAGGATCAAGCACAGGGTATCTTGCCCCCTCCAGAGCAGTGGGCAAGTCACCCACTTGAGAGACTGTGGCTTTGCACTCCCCAGGACAGAGCACAGGGCATGTTGCCCCCTCCAGGACCAGTGGCCTTGTACCATCTTCCAGCTGAGGTGTCTCCCATTCCCCATCCCCTTGGGGTGCCTTGCTATTTCCGACCTGATGCTCCTGCACTGTTCTCTCCGTGTTGTTGCAAGAGTGAGGTGGGGCCTTGGACTATGTGATGTGGCCCTGTGGCCCACGGACACTGAGGACTGGGCAGTGTCCCTACACTTTTTTAATATGTATATACTTGTTGATTTGGAGGCACGTATTTATACTATTTTATCTTATTACACTCACTTTAATCAATTCATTTTGTCCTTGCATTATTCCTGAGGAGAATGGGGTCAATATGTAATGTTATTGCTTCTGGTCATGTGTATGGTGTTGGGGGTGTTCCGTTTGTGTGTCACTCTCTTTTTCCTCCCCCTCTCCCCTGTGTGCTAGGCGGCAGTACTCACTGTGGTCGTCTTCGCCGGCATTGGTGTTCATAGTGGAGCAGAACGAAGAAGAGCATGGGGAACACATGCAACATTGGACTCCAATGCGGCATGGTTCTTCCTTGAGACTTCAGAGGTGAGTCATTTCCCTTCTGTGCAGTGTTTCCGCCAGGCTTTTGATGCCGTTGGTACCACCCCGGAAAAGGTGGCGGATTGGTGTCTCATAATACAGTGGGCGGAACATTGTCTTCCGCCTGGCTGTAGGCGGTTACCGCCGTGGTGCCTGTTGATTTCACCCTGGCGGTCAGTGTGTTAAAGTGGCTGTCTGTCTGAGCAGTTTCCACTGTGGTCATAATTTCATATTTATTACTGCCGGCCTATTGGCTGTATTACCGCCACTATATCACCGACCGCCAGGGTTGTAATGAGGTCCAAATTGTATTTAGTCTCTTAAAAGCAACATATGTCTCTTACAAGCAAAAAGAACCTGGTTTGCATGCAAAATCTCCACAAGGAACCGCAGAGGAGGAGATGTGTGGAAAACAGGGAGGTGTGCGTCGATTTCTCGGGTCACACACGGGGATGCGTAGTTTATTTTTCAAGCAGGTAAGGCTTTGCATCAATTTCAGGTGCTCGGTCTTCGATCTTTTTCAGGTTGCGGGGGTTTTCGGACGCCCCAGGGATGATGCGTTGAAATCTGGGGCTGACAGGATGAAGTCACAGGGTCTGCATTGATATGGTGGGTGTTGCATCTAAATTTCTACCACACGGCAGGCGCTGCGTTGATTCCTCTCAAGAAGTCAGCTGCGTTGTTCTGGCTTGGCTGTGCATCGATCCGGTGGGCTGTGCATCGAATTTCCGGTCACAAAGCTGGTGCTGCATTGATCTTCTTGTTGCAAAGTTGGGCTGCGTCATTCAGGTTTGGCGTGTGGTGAATTTTTCACCACAATGCTGGCTGTGTGTCGTTTCTGGAAGACTGTGCGTCGATTTTCACCACACAAGGATTTCTTCTTGCAGAGATGAAGTCTTTTTGGTCCTGAGACTTCAGGGAACAGGAGGCAACTTTATTCAAGCCTTTAGAGAGCACTTCTCAGCACAGCCAGCGAGCAGCAAGGCAGCAGGGCAACAGCAAGGCAGGGCAGCAGTCCTTCACAGAAAGCTGTCAGGTGAGTCCTTTGGGCACCAGGCAGTTCTTATTTGCAGGTTGTAGGTTCTGGTTCAGGTTCTCTTCTCCAGGAAGTGTCCGAGTTGGCTACTTAAGTGGGTGTCACAATCAGTGCTGCAGGCCCACTAGTAGCATTTAATCTACAGGCCCTGGGCACATATAGTGCACTTTACTAAGGACTCATAAGTAAATTAAATAATCTAATTGGGTATGATCCAATGTCATCATGTTTAAAGAGAGAAAGCATATGCACTTTAGCACTGGTAAGCAGTGGTAAAGTGTGCAGAGTTTAAAAAACAACAAAAACAGTATCCAAAAAGTGGAGGGAGGCAGGCTAAATGTTAGTGGTGAACATGCTATGGCTGTCAAGTCTAACACAAGGTTTCCCCTCTTTGGACCAAACCTGATTGTTAATGTATTGTTGCCATACAAAATTGAGTAATTCCTCCTATCTTTTTGGAAGAAGATTTCCCCTTCTCATACCCACTTCTTTTTCTCTCCTTAGGTCAATTCTTTTGTGTTATTAAGTACCCCTGCAGTGACAGCCAGGCTGAAACAGTGTCAGTTACTAAAACGTTTTTGCTTTAAATAAAAAAAAGCCTTACATCGATGGGTAGAAAGAGCAATGCTGTGAGATCTACTCTAGAGCATCGAACAGGGAGACTCAACCATCAAAGTATTTCTACTGATGGCTCAGAACACAAAATATCCAACTTTGAAGATGGCATTGGTTGAAAATGCTGCCTAGAATGAGGACCTCAAAGAGCGCTTGTGTTGCAATAACATATCTTAGGCCTTCCCAAAAACAACAAATATAGGCAAGCCTGAACTCTATGTTGAAGAAATTGTCATGAGGACTCTCATACTCTGACGAGACTGCTGGATTTGGGGCAGCAGCACCTCTGCATTGTAGGCAACTGAGTCACTCCCACACCCGTTGGCAGCTGTCAGCCCAACCCTCTCAGCTCACTAGCAGCACCTCACCAAAACCCAACCCGAAAAGATGATTTGTGGCAGCCTTGCATGAAACTCTGAAAACCCCTCAGTAAAAATTGTGGTGAAATAAGCATTACTCTTTTCTCTCCGCATACGAGTCGCTTACGCACACAGAGGCAAGAAAAGAGATGCATGACAGCTTTCAATGCATTTATTGAAAAGACTGCAGTATATGATAAAATGCATGAGCTGCAATGATTAGTATAATGAGGAATAACAAAATCAGGATTGTGAAAATTAGAGACATAAATATAAACAACCCCAACATATTGTCATGACAGGAGTAAAGCCTAATCTCTAGTCCTCTGTCTGTACAGTGTCTATGAGAAGCACACTCAACCCCTGTTACCTTGGTAGATGGTCAGGTCGTCAGTCCCCAGATCAGGATCTGTGGAGGCACAAAGGCTGAGGTTGGCCAAAAAACGGTATGCAGCATGGATGGAAGTTCTGGCTGGATCCTCCTCTAATGCCCTTTGTCCTACAAGATGTTTTTTATAGGGTACATGTTTATGTCCAGGCACAGAAGTCTGACACGGGTATGTACCTAAGCACTGGACTATATACTGGGGCTGATAATATAAAATATTAGTCTGTGTGCCTTGCATTCTGTTCTTATAACTCTGAGGAATGAATATGATGTAAAGTATGTCATGCACAGCACTGATAATGAGGTTTTCACAGAATAGCAGATGATAATGAAATTAAAACAATTTGACTACAAGATACAATGATAAAATGAATGAAAAACAATACAGAGATACAGACCATAATAGCTGGGTAAAAGGGCAAAGGCCGCAAGCTAAGCACTGTGCCCAAGTGACTAACTAAAATGAACCCATGACTAAATGCTCTCTGAGCTTTTTGACTAGTCCAGCTTCACTAGCACATTTGTGATTGACAGGGTACACCAATCTCTGGACCCAAGGCTGGTTATTGTCCTTATGCTCAACTATTGTAACAGAGATACTGCAATGAAAACTGCTACTGTCCAAGAGACTCTTCAAAAATTCACAGATGACAAAAAGAAACTGTTGATCAATTGCATGAATGGTGCTATACACTGCCCAGCTACGTTAAGAAATGAGACTGACACAAAACCATCCTTTTTCAGAGATTAAATTGAAGAAGCCAAAAAAGTCTTCCCAAAATGCAACATGTCACCCAGGACCAAATGGCATAAATAGAGACCTCTGCTGCCCTGCCCAGCAGCCCTAGGGAAGGAACGAGAACAAGTGATGTAGAATATCCACGCAAGACAAAGGGCCTGATTCTGAGTGCCGCCCGCCTTGCGGGAACCGCCATATGGCCGCTCCGCGGTCGAAAGACCGCGGAGGCCATTCAGGCTTTCCCGCTGGGCTGGCGGGCGACCGCCATTCAGGCCGCCCGCCAGCCCAGCGGGAAACCCCTCCCCACGAGGAAGCTGGCTCCGAATGGAGCCGGCGTAGTGGGTATGTGCGACGGGTGCAGTGGCACCCGGCGTATATTTCAGTGTCTGCATAGCAGACACTGAAATACATAGTGGGGCCCTCTTATGGGGGCCCCTGCAGTGCTCATGCCATTGGCATGGGCACTGCAGGGGCCCCCAGGGGCCCCGCGGCACCCCCTACCGCCATGTCTCCCGCCAGGAACAGCGGCGGGGGTGTCAGAATCCCCATGGCGGCGGAGCGCGCTCCGCCGCCATGGAGGATTCACACGGGCAGCGGAAAACCGGCGGTCTCCCAGCCGAACCGCCGTGGTCAGAATGCCCTGCGGGGCACCGCCGGTCTGTCGGCGGTGCTCCCGCCGACCCTGGCCCTGGCGGTCTGAGACCGCCGGGGTCAGAATGACCCCCAAAATATGCTTTTAGATGGACGGTGCGACACATACATGGAATGTTTACAAGATATATGCATTGAATTTGTGATACAGCTGAAAGGTGTGAGTGTTTATAAAAATAAAACAATGATGTCACGCTTTGGGGATGTTGGAGGTTTTGCAGCAATTCCACAGCCACATGTGTAAACACCCACATCTCAATCAAGATCAAGTTTTGTTACTAAAATCGGAGTGATTTCACTGAAAACTGGCAGTCAGTGTTGGAGGGAAACAGAGATTTACAGAGCCCAACACCTATTTATTTTTAGACAACGCTGGCATTTTGAAATCTAACAGCACTCTTATTATCCCAAAATTCCAGACAAATGCACAAACATTTCACAAACATAAAACTAAATATGTCTAGGAAAATCTAATTGACATCCTGGAATGTGGGAGCCCTTAATAATATGCAGAAGGTTAGACAAAAGCATATATGGACAAACAGCAGACAGATATCACAGTGCTGCAGGAATCTAACACATATCCCAAACAGCCAAAAGACATTGCCCACAACTGGGGCCCAGGCATATACTTTGCCTCATTCAGTGCTTCTTCTAGAGTTTTGTGTAGAATGATATGCATAATATTGCACTTTAAGTTGACAGACAGTACAACAACCCTGATAACTGATACATGATCCTAAACCATAGGATAATGGGTCAATGCATCACATTGGCTATTATATGTGGCACCATTGTAGATGTGCCTGACTTTGAGCAGATTCTAGATACTTGCTGAAAATGAAATGTCAAAACTATAGTATAGGATGGCTACCTCAATATCACACTTATTTACTATCTGTGCAGCTCCAGGTCAGGATATTATGCACAAGCATTCAACAAAATGATACACTTCCGAGACGTACTAAAGCTGGGAGGTGTTTGACCGGCACAAGTGGATATGTGATGTTTTTTCCCTTCTACTTCTCTGAGAATGATTCACATATTGACTACTGAGTTATTTCCACAGAAATTCTCTGGGTCAGTGAGATTTCCCTCTTGCCACTCACATTCATGGACCACTCCCCAGTGCAACTGAACATCTGCATAATCATTTCTAAGCCCTACATTACCCACTAGAAATTCAGCAAAGGCACTCATGGATTTGATTTTCTGTAGTAAAATCCACACTGACATAATTCAGTACTTTGAAACTAATATGGCCTCTGTGTCTAGTCAGGCCACACTATAGGAAGCTTTCAAAACACATATCAGAGGGTTAATTATATCAAAACTGTCAGGATTCCTCAAGAATATGTTAAAACATTTGGCGCTGTAGAACACAAAATACAGTTGCTAGAGATTCAACATGATAAGAATGAAGCTCATATAGTTAGTTACAATAAAGGTATAAAAACTGGGGAGTTATGGGAATTATTGTACAGAAAGGTCCCTCGAAAGAGCAGGCATTTTTTAGCAAGGAAATAAAGGGAAGAAGGGAGACCTGGCGAGGTGCTTGCTTGGCTTTTGTTAAAAGACACAAATCCATTAATGTTATTATAAAGTTATTAAAACCCTCTTAACAAGAAATAGTAAATAATGAGGATATTCTCACTGAAAATATAAACTATTATATCCAATTTTTATAAAGAATGACCATTTTTAGAAAACACACAAACAGAAAACATAATTTGCACCAGAATGGTACACCTACCTGAGGCTGGTGTAAAGAAAAGGCATATCTTTATTTCTCATGTTTCCCCTCTTTGAATGTGTGCTGCATTCTGCAGTACACATACACATACAAAGAGGAGATTGCTTTGAACGATCATTTTTCTTCAGAAATGTAATCCCTTACTGCACAAGAACTATCCTGATTACTACACAGGCACCCTTTCAAAAGGTTGCAAAGGTGCCTGCATTAGTACATGGCAGCTGCAAGTGCACCAGCACTAGGAGACAGCAGAGCTGCACCCTATCTTTGAAAATATGGTGATGTTCTGTGTAGGAGGCTGGTCTGGCATATAGTGGGTACCTGATGGTACTTACACTTTGTGCCAGGTTCAATTATCCCTTATTAGTAGATAAGTAGTGTTCTAGCAGCTGCCTCTGATAGAGGTAGCTATAGCAGAGCAGCTTAGGGTGAACTGGGAGACATGCAAAGCTCCTACCATACTACTTATATCATATGGGTAGTACATCATAAGAATCACAATACTCAGAGTTACTAAAAATAAAGGTACTTTTTTAGGTACAATGTGCCAAAAATATCTCAGAGTATATACTCCCTTAGGAGGTAAGTAAAATACACAAAATATGCACACAAACCAAAATCAGGTAAGTAAATAGTTAGAAAAGTTGTGCAAACACTGTAGGATACAATAGGATGCAATAGGCCTAGGGGCAACACAAATCATATACTAAGAAAGGGGAATGCGAACAATGTAGGGACCCGGGTCATTGGGAGTGTAAGAAAACACTAAGGGTGTCCAAGATACCCCACCCCAAGACCCTGAAAAGTAGGAGTAAATTGACCCTACTTCCCCAGAAACACATTAAAGACTGAGTGCAAAGCACTGAAGATGGATTCCTGGACCCGAGGACCTGTAAAGGAAGGGGACCAAGGTCCAAGAGTCACAAAAGTGTCCGGGGGGGCAGGAGACACTAAGGCCCATATTTATACTTTTTGACGAACAACTGCGCCAACGCAGTTGTGCGTCAAAAATGTTACCGCTGGCTAACGCCATTCCAACACGCCATGCGGGCGCCTTATTAATGGAATGACGTTAGCCGGCACTGTGGACTGGTGTTCGTCAAAAAAAATGACTCACACCAGGCAGCGCCGGCGTATAGGAAAATGGGGGTTGTGCGTCAAAAAATGGTGCACGTCAGGTCTGAGGCAAAATTCAGGCCTCAAACCAGATTTGCGCCATTTTTTTTTACGCCCAACCTCCATTGACATGACTCCTGTCTTAACAAAGACAGGAGTCATGCCCCCTTGCTTAATGGCCATGCCCAGGGGACTTATGTCCCCTGGGCATGGTCATAGGGCATAGTGGCAGGTAGGGGGGCCCAAATCAGGCCCCCCTATGCCACAAAAAAAATCTGAAAAAAATACTTACCCGAACTTACCTTTACTTCACTGGGATGGGTCCCTCCATCCTTGGGTGTCCTCCTGGGGTGGGCAAGGGTGGCAGGGGGTGTCCCTGGGGGCAGGGGAGGGCACCTCTGGGCTCCTTCCGAGCCCACAGGTCCCTTAACGCCTGCCCTGACCCAGGCGTTAAAAAACGGCGCACATCAGGCTGTGTGCTGTTTTTTTAAGACCCACCCCCTCCTGTGCGTCAAAATGACGCCAGAGTATACATAAGGGGCACAGGCCTTAAAGTCATTTTTTGGAAGGATACGCCTACCTTGCATATAATTAACGCAAGGCTGGTTCCCCCTTCCAAAAAATGACGCACATGGTGGAATTTTGTTGCCTGCGGGGTCGGCCGTCAAAGTATAAATATGGGGCAGGGTTTGCGCCGATTGTGCGTAAAAATTTTTGACGCTCATTCGGCGCAAACAGAGTATAAATATGCCCCTAAATCCCAGATGAAGGTGCAAAATGGTTGCCTCTGGGTGGAGAAGCTGAAGATTCTGCAGAAATGGATGATGCCAAGAACTTCTCCTTTGCACAGACGATGTCCCACGGAATGATTGAGGACGCAGAGTTGTTTCTTTGGAGAAAGACCACAACTAAGCCTTGCTAGCTGCAAAGGTCACAGTTCAAGAAAAAGGATGCTGAGCGGGCCCAGGAAGGACCAGGAGGTCGCCACTTTGGAAGAGGAGACAGAAGGGGCCCTCAGCAACACAGAGAGCCAAGACACAAGAGGCACCACCGGCAGAAGTACTTGATCATGGGTTCAAGAAAACTGAGCACGGCGGTCATCTCAACACTACAAAGGAGGGTCCCACGAACCTGGTGGTCTACTCAACAAGTTGAGCAATGCAGGACAGAGTGCTGGGGACCTGGGCTGTGCTGTGCACGAAGGATTCCGTGCAGAGAAGCCCTAGCAGCTGCAGTTCACGCAGTACACAGGATTACTGTCTGGCGAGGGGAGACAAGGACTTACATCTGCCAAATTTGGACAGATGGACCACTGGACTGTCGGGGTCACTTGGATCCAGTACCTGTGTTCCAGGGACCACGCTTGTCACGATGATAGGGGACCCAGAGGACCGGTGAAGCATAAGTTTGGTGCCTGCATTAGCAGGGGAAGATTCCGTCGACCCACGGGAGATTTTTTCTTGGCTTCCAGTGCAGGGTGAAGGCAGACAGCCCCCAGAGCATGTACCACCAGGAAACGGTCGAGAAAGCTGGTAGGATTCGGCACTACAATGTCGCTGGTAGTCTTCTTGCTACTTTGTTGCAGTTTTGCAGGCATCTTGGAGCAGTCAGCAGTTGATCCTTGGCAGAAGTCGAAGAGGGAGATGCAGAGGAACTCCGGTGAGCTCTTGCATTCGTTATCTGAGGAAAAGCCCACAGCAGAGACCCTAAATAGCCCTCAGAGGAGGATTGGCCACCTAGTCAGGTAAGCACCTATCAGGAGGGGCCTCTGACGTCACCTGCTGGCATTGGCCACTCAGAGGCCTCCATTGTGCCCTCACACCTCTGCATTCAAGATGGCAGAGGTCTGGGACACACTGGTGGAGCTCTGGGCACCACCCCTGGGGTGGTGATGGACAGGGGAGTGGTCACTCCCCTTTCCTTTGTCCAGTTTCACGTCAGAGCAGGGACTGGGGGTTCCCTAAACCGGTGTAGACTGGCTTCTGCAAGGAGGGCACCATCTGTGCCCTTTAAAGCATTTCCAGATGCTGGGGGAGGCTACTCCTCCCCAGCCCTCAACACCTATTTCCAAAGGGAGAGGATGTATCACCCTCTCTCAGAGGAAATTCTTTGTTCTGCCTTCCTGGGACTGGGCTAACCAGACCCCAGAAGGGCAGAAGCCTGTCTGTGGGTTGGCAGCAGCGATAGCTGCAGTGAAAAACCCAGAGAGATGGTTTGGCAGTACCCGGGGTCCATGCTGGAGACCCGGAGATAATACCTGGGATTGGCACCCCAATACCAGATTTGGCATGGGGGGACAATTCTATGATCTTAGACATGTTACACTGCCATATTCTGAGTTACCATTGTGAAGCTACATATAGGTATTGACCTATATGTAGTGCACGCGTGTAATGGTGTCCCCGCACTCATAAGATCTGGGGAAATTGCCCTGAACTATGTGGGGGCACCTTGCCTAGTGCCAGGGTGCCCTCACACTTAGTAACTTTGCACCTAACCTTCACCAAGTGAGGGTTAGACATATAGGTGACTTATAGGTTACTTAATTGCAGTGTAAAATGGCTGTGAAATAAAGTAGACGTTATTTCTCTCAGGCTGCAGTGGCAGTCCTGTGTAAGAATTCCCATGGGTGGCAAAAGAATTGCTGCAGCCCATAAGGATCTCCTGGAACCCCAATAACCTGGGTACCTAGGTGCCATATTCTAGGGAATTATAAGGGTGTTCCAGTGTGCCAATTAGAATCGGTGAAAATGGTCACTAGCCTATAGTGACAATTTTAAAGGCAGAGAGAGCATAAGCACTGAGGTTCTGATTAGCAGAGCCTCAGTGACACAGTTAGTCACTACACATGGACACACATTCACGCCACAAACTATGAGCACTGGGGTCCTGGCTAGCAGGATCCCAGTGAGACAGGCAAAAACAAACTGACACACAAGTAAAAACGGCTGTAACATGCCAGGAAAGATGGTACTTTCCTAAATTCTGCTTGCTCCCTTTCAGGCAACGCAGCTCAGCAGCTTCACTTGCTGCTTGCATGAAATGTCAGTAGTATGCCTCTCTGTTTGCAATGTTATGAGGCACCTAGGTGGGTGTAGGGTTTGGCAGAAGTGAGATATTCGCCAAAATGAGACTGCTTCCTGTCTACCCTGTTTTGAGTGTATTGATGTCTATGCACACTAAATAGAGCAGATGGGATGACTGAATATTTTTGGTACATGTCCTGCATCCTCGTAATTCTAAATCGGACCATTATGTTTCCTCTTCTCTGTAAACAGACTTCTAAAACCTTCAGTTATTTATTTTTTCACAGGTTGCAACGTGGCCACAAAGCTGAAGAGAAGTACTAGATGAAGAATGGTCTGAGACCCAGGCTTGGAGATCTGCCAAAGCAGGGTCAAATGTCCAGGGCACTGCTTTAATATCAACTGTGCCACTGGCTTCTCAGTGTATTTGGCTTCCTGGAAAAACAACATGTTTTGAACAACATTTCATAGGATCACATTTGCTCGATCTTAAAATATCCCCGAAGATGCCCCAGGTTGGAGACAGGAGTAAGTGTATTAAGAGGCACTGAGGAATCAGAGCTGGGCACAGAGGGGCCAAGAGTGAGAAATGACAGGGAGGGGGTACATAGGAGGACATGGCTGTAGTGAGGTTTGCCAAACAGGAACACGGGGGGACTCGTGCCTCTGAACCATGGTGAGGGTGCTCCTAAACTGCTATAATACCTTTCTTCCTCTCATAGGAGAAAGGCTATATTCTGTAGGTTTGATGAAACGTCTGACACATCTAGGCAGCATAATACACTTCTGCCACTGTCACACCTCCTTGTCGATTTGTGTAAAGCAATAAGGAGGGTCAATCTATAATTGGGATTGGGAGCATAATGTATCAAAATACAAGTTCGCAATTTGGTTTTTGCAAAGAACAACGACTCGTACAATGTAAAACTGTAATTAGGATGTAAAAACGTAGCATGCACAGTGATACCGAACGTTAATGAATTTCAAATTGCAAAGTACTAAGGCATTCATTATGACTGTGGCAGTCTCACCGCCGCAGGAGTGGTGGTTCAGACCTCCATTTTACTACTGCAGTGGTTTGGCTGCTGCCAAACCGCCGTGTCCTTGCCCGTCCTGCTGCTATACCACAGCCTGCCGGGCTGGAGGTTTCCACCTGCAGCCCGGCAGGAGTTGGATAGCTGCTAAGGTTATTCTGACTCAGGACACGGCCAACATTTCCCTGGTGGTCTCATCACCAGAAAATGCTGTTAGTAAGCTATCCCATCGACAGGAACTTGCATTCTTGTCACCAGGATACCCCGACAAACATCTCTGCACACACACATGCACCCACACACATACAATCACACACAGACACACCCCACTCATGCACGCACTCACAACATTCTCCCCCATAGACATGCACACATACCCATACACATCACACACACAGGCATACACACTACATTCTCCCACCCCCTCCCTTCAACTACATACAAACATACTCACACCTGCACGCACTCACTCAAACCACCCTTACCCCTTACATATTCACCCATACACTCACCCCCACCCTATCCACATGCATACTCACATGCATCACCATTGCCACATTTACACGCATGCACACACTCACACACACCCATTCACACCCCCCACACCCCTTCCTTGGGGATGGCACTTAACTCGTCTGACGAGGTGCTCTTCAGTTAGGTGACAGGACCCGGCTCTTCCACCTCCAGCACCGCCATGCCACCAGAAGACTGCCACACAGAATTTTTGGTTGTTATTCTGTGGGCAGTTTTTTTCTGGCATGGCGGTGCCGGCAGTGGAACCGCCTATGAGCCACCGACCGACGTGATGAATGCCCTTGGATATCCGACCGCTGACAGTGTGGATATCTGGTGGCAGTCATAACGTGGCAGACGGAATGAGGGCCTAAATCTCAGCTGGCGATAAGGTACACTTTGCAGATAACTACTGTTGCACTGGCAGTCAGTGATATCAGCGAACTACGAAGTGAGACTGGCGCTGAGTTAGGGAAACAAGTAGAGGAGGAAAGGTTTCGAGTTTATTTTCAAGTCTTCTAGCACAAGTCTCTAAATATGACAAGTCATGCGTCATCAGAGGATGGGTTAAGAAAAAGAAAGCACCAATTCAGTGTTGCTGAATTGTAAACCCTGGAGGCGGCGAGTGTTACAGATAGTGACACGCTCTTGCCAAATCCTCTTTCAATATCCCTGAAGCCACCAAAAATATATATGGGGGTTTATTAGAGATCAGTCTTGTGGAAGAGACAAATAGAACACACAGAAATTAGAAAGCGGTTGTGGAGGTAAAATCTGAGACAAAGGAAAGACTGGCTAAAAGACGAATTAAGGCTATTGGCACTTACATCTGCAGAATAACGAGGTGCAGCACTTACTGGGTTCCGTGTTACCTACCAACATGGTAATATCACACTGTGCAGACTGTTCTGTGCTCCTTTTTTCCGTTGAGAAAAATGTTGCAAATTATGCTTTTTTTAAACATTGAATGTTGCATGCTTAATGTCTGTTTCTATTCGCGAAACAATAAAAGAAACAACATTGGTTTACATTACACGCATATTGGTTCGCAGCGTGGTAGTTTAAGTATGATTATCTATGTATACAGTGTACTAATATTTTCTTCTAATATATGTGGACATTAATCAAACTTGTATGGCCTTTTAGTTATATATTTATTCTCATTATTATTTTGTGATGTTGGTGTCATCTCTAATGATTTTCAGAATAATTAACTGAAACAGCATATCATCTGTACAATTTGTATGTTTGAAACAAGATGCACCGTTCTTAGCTGACATGCTTGCAGCAGCTACAGCTGTTTGCCCAAGGCCAGATATCTTTTTTTCTTCTTTGCTCGTTTCCCTGCTGGAGTGTGGTGCTTACATATAAATTAGAAAACTATCACAAAGCAGTGAAATCATTATGTTTCTTTTTCATAAATTCAGAAATTGGAGAAATGTACATGTATGGATTGCTAGAGGGTACTCTTCACAATGCTAATTTATATTGGTTGACATTTCGAAAATATTATTTTGTCAAACTACCTCTTCCTATTGTAATTTGTCGAAAATATCATGTCACAGCATTTAATGAAATAGGGACATAAGCACATTTATTCCAAAAGTGTATTATGGAATTCGTTTGGCTTGAGAAGTATATTGACTTTTAGTCACTGCCTGAAGTAGGATACATTAAATTAATGTCACCAAAAAATGCCATATGCCCTTTTGCTAATCAAATGTGACACAATATGTTTGCCCACCATATAATATTTTATTCATTGTATTATATGCTACAAGAAGGTCATTTTTGTATACATTGATTAGTCAAATATATCTTTACATTTTTGTTGATTAGTACTGAGTTACGAAATTAGATATTTTATTGCCAGTGAGTCCAAATTGGACAAAATAGTTTTTGGAATTGATGATAGCAAACAATAGCAACATTGTTGCTGTATAAACAAATCATCACCTAAATCCCCTGAAACATACATTGTATTGCAACTCATTGCAACCAACTAGCACACAATTTACATACAACAGGACTTTGGAAGGCATCAATGCAGCAATTTGGTAAAAGGGGATTGTGCATGTGACTTGAAAGAACCGGGTGCTGTAGCTGGTTACAACACAATCAACAGTGTTGAAATGACTGGTGCTGAAGCCTGTGTCAAAAATGCATTTGCATGGTGGTTTGATATTGCATTTGGTGAAATTTTTGCCCTGATTCATTCCACGTGATTGATGGGATACAATGGGCGAGCCATAGGGCGTACTGTATGCAGCCAATACAATAAGGCCCTCATTACAGCCCTGCCCGTTAGTGGTAAAGCGGCAGTAATACCGCCAACAGGCCGGCGGTAAACAAAATGGGATCATCACCACGGCGGAAACTGCCAACACAGACAGCCACTTTAACACACGACCTCCACGGTGGTAGCAACAAACACCGCAGTGGTAACCGCCAACAGTCAGGTGGAAGACATGGTTCTTCCCACTGTATTACAAGAGGCCTGTCCACCAACTTTTCCGGGGTGGTACCAACGCCATCAAAAGCACGGCGGAAACAGTGTTCTGAAGGGAAACGACTCACCTCTCACACTCAAGGAAGAACCAGGACGCCATGGAGCCCGAGCTACACGTCCTTCCCAAGCTGGTTCCAGGAGTAACAATGCCAGCGACAATGACCACGGTGAGTACTGCACCTAGTACACAGGAGAGGGGAGGAGGAAAAAGAGAGTGACACACACATGCAACATGCAACACCCCCACCCACACCCTCACCCCAACACCATACACACAAACACATGCAACAACATTACATATACACCCCGTAAACCTTTGGAATAATGCAAGGACAAAAGGAATGGAGTCCAATTAGTGTAATATCAGAAATTTAGGGAAAAACATTCATAAATAAATAAACAGTATGTACAATATATACAATATATACAAAATGAGGGACAATGTCCACACAAAAACGTTCTGTGGCCCACTGGGCCATAACACAGAGGCCAAGCCCACACTTGACTCCTGCCTCAAAACAGAGAGAACACTGTAGGTGCATCAGGTCGAAAACACACAAGCACCTCAGGGGTGTGTGGAAGGGGGGCACCTCAGCCGGAAGATGGTACTACGCCACCGCTCCTGGAGGGGGCTCCATGCCCACTGCTTGGTCCTGGGGAGTGCAAAGCCACAGTTTGTCAAGTGGGTGGGTTGCCCACTGCTTGCTCCTGGGGAGTGCAAAGCCACAGTTTCTCAAGTGAGTGGTTTGCCCACTGCTTGCTCCTGGGGAGTGCAAAGCCACAGTCTCTCAAATGGGTGGTTTACCCACTGCTTGCTCCTGGGGAGTGCAAGGCCACAGTCCCTCAAGTGGGTGACTTCTTCCACTGGTTCTGGAGGGGGCTTTGTGCCCAGTGTGCTTCATCCTGCCAAGAATAGGGTGAGTGGATGCCTTAATCTACTGGTTTTGGAGGGGTTCTTGTGCCCAGTGTGCTTCATCCTGCCAAGGACAGGGTGAGTGGATGCCTTAATCCACTAGTTCTGGAGGGGGCCTTGTGCCCAGTGTGCTTCATCCTGCCAAGGATAGGGTGAGTGGATGCCTTAATCCACTAGTTCTGGAGGGTGCCTTATGTCCAGTGTACTTCATCCTGCCAAGGATAGGGTGAGTGGAAGCCTTCTTCCACGGGTTCTGGAGGGGACTTTGTGCCCAGTGATGCAGCACTTGGGGGGTGCCAGGTCACAGTCCCTCACCTGGGTGTCAGAGCAATGAGAATTGCAGTGGCCAGGATGCATGATACTCCATGGAGGCATGGCTACAGACCATCCGCCGGCGGCTACAACTGCACAGTGCTAGTAGTGCCGGTGCTGGTGGGGGTGCTGCCTGTGGTGGGGGGAGACTCCAGTCCTACTCCTGTAGCCTCGAATGGCTACCCACTGGGGCTGCTGCTGCTGACAGCAGTGGTGCTTGCGGCGGTGCAGGTGACGGTGCTTGCGGCAGTGCAGGTGGCAGCGCTTGGCTGCGGTGCTGGCGGTTGTGCTGGTAGCCACCAGGCCTTCACCTGCAGGCTCGGATGGCTGAAGTGCCTTAGCTGGTGTTTTGAGCCCCTTCTGCCCTTGGCAGAAGGTAGTGTCACCTTGGGTCTGGCAGCAGGAGTCTTTGACATGGCCTTGCTGGGTGGTTGTAGCTCCTTCTCCTTGCTGGATGCTGTCCCCTTCTTGACCTTGCCAGGTGGAGGAATCTTCTTGGCCTTGGCAGGGGTTGGTGGCACACTGGCTGGGCTGACGGGTGCCCCTTTAGAGCCTCTGACAGCTGCAGAAACCACAGCGGACTTGGATCTGCTGGCTGAGGTGCTGGGCTGGGTTCTGGCCACCCTGAACTGAGGTGAAGGACGGGGGAGGGGTAGGGAAGAGGTCAATGTTGTCTAGGAAAAGCTTCCTAGGGACAATGGGGCACGAAGAGGGTGAAGGTTTGGGAGTGGAGGAAGAGGGTGCTTGTAGCAGGTGGCAGTCTGCTGTATTTGGGTGCAGGTGCATGAGCTGGATGCTGTTGTGAGGTGGATGGCTGTTGGGTGGGTGCATGCTTGTGTTTGTGTACTTTGGGAGGATGGGTCACAGACACAATGGGAGAGGGCACAGGGGACGTGTGCATGGATGTGGGGGTGGTGACTGCCAGTGAGGGGTGTGTACTGATGGACGTGCTGTTGATGGAGGTGGTGGATGAGGATGTAATGCATGCAGGTGTGAGTGAAGACACTGCTGGGAGGGAGGTGAATGACCAGGAGGAGGGGACACAGTAGAGGCAGTGGATGTTGGTGTGTCTGAATGGGGATGGTGCTTGTGTGAGTGCCTGTGAGATGAAGTGTTGTGCTTGTGTTTGCCTGAGCCACTTCTGTGTGTTGATTTGGGTGAATGCTGGTCTGAAGGTGTGCTTGGGATAGGCTGGGGTTGAGAGGATTGGGACTGGGTAGAGGAAGTTGGTGGGGGGAGGCTGGAGACAGGGACAATGGCTGCCATCAGTGCAGAGAAACAAACCTGAAATGCTCTCTGTTGGGCCACCACACCAGAGTGAATGCCCTCCAGGGATGCATTTGTTTGTTGCAAATGCCTCTCGACACCCTGGATGGCATTCAGAATGGTTGACTGCCCAACAGTGAGGGATCTCAGGAGGTCAATAGCCTCCTCACTGAGGGCAGCAGGTCTGACGGGGGCAGGGCCTGAGGTGCCTTGGGCGAAGGAGATGCCCACCCTCCTTGGTGAGCGGGCACGGGAAACATGCTGAGGGGCTGCTTGCAGGGCGGTGCTGGTAGGGGGGGTGGCGGCTGTACCTGTTGTTGGGGTGGGTCCAGAGCTGTCCACCACAGCCAGGGAGCTTCCCTTCTGAGGAGGAGTCGCTGTCTGTAGTGTCCCCTCCTGTCTTTGTCATGGTGCTCCCCTCGCCCTGCGTCCCACTGCTGCCCTCTCCGTTGGTGGATTCGGCCTCCAGGCCCATGTGGGATGCAGCTCCCTCCGTCGTCATTGCCTCTGCTCCTCCACCAGATGATGCTAATGCACACAAGGACAGGGTGACAAAACAAAAAGGGAGGGAGAGACAGAGGAAACACTTGGTCATTGCCAGCAACAACACTACCGTTGACGTACACAACACACAGGGAGCAGCCTTATGCACTAGGCCATGCACTACCAGTTACAAAGGTAGTCACCAGCCAATGGGGTACATAGCATAACGTCATCAGCTGCACACCTGAAACAAACAGGGCCCTGACCAGTAGTAGATGCCCAATAACACTATTGGGGTTGGAGTGCTTCAGAGCCTGCCCAACAAGGGACCTACCCTGCCATGTTCACCCTGGCATAGGGGCACCCAGAGGCCACATCCCCACCCAGGTAAAACCTTAACGCGTGCAAAGTCATGATTCTGAATCTGTACTCACCCCCTTGTGGCTGCTGTGATGCCCTCAAGCACCCATTCAACTCCAGATAGGCCACCGTCAGGATGAGGAACATCAGGGGGGTCAAGGTACGACGGGCACTCCTTCCTCATTGGGAGGCCAGCCCCATCTGGGCCTCCGCCGTCTTCCTTGCCCAGCGGCGCAGGCCCTCCCACCTTTTGCGGCAGTGGGTGCTCAGTCTGTCAAAGACCCCCAGGGTCTGCACCTCCTTGGCGATGGCAATCCAAATACTGTTTTTCTGATGGGCGCTGACCTTCAGGAAAAATACAGCAGAAAAGGGATTAGTCATACCATCCGGACTGTAATAGTCATGGCCCACCATATCCCTCCCATCCCCTAACATGCATACAATGGCCATGCAGCACCCTACCCAGGACACTTCAGCCCCCCCTATATGTGACTTACACACACAGCACTCCATACATTCATGGCCAACGCATCAATCTCACAGTGCAATCACCCCTTTGTCTGGAGGACCATAGAGTAAAGTGTACTAAGGTAGGACTCCATCCACCAGTCTCTCCAACTCCTCCTAAGTGAAGGCAGGGGCCCTTTCCCCAGAACCATGAGCCATTGTCGCTTCCAGACACAGGTCACAGCAGCACTTGCAGTGTAGGTCCTCTCCTGTTGAAGGTCAGGTAGCAAGTGAGTGATAGAAAATGGTGGTCACGTCCGCAGTGGTGTGGACCGTCACCACCGGCGTACATCACCATTGGCTCCTGGAACCCATAGGGCCTAATGTTAACCAATGCAAAGTTGCGCAGCAGTCATCGACCGCCGACCGCAACGGCGCACAATGCCAGCAGAATTATCTCATTTCCACTTGTCCCTCCTCACATGTCAGGCAGCTGCCATTTCAGGGGGCACAGGCCATGGCACCTAACTGCGTCACAGCAGACATTGGCACATGAACTGACTCTCGGATTCACATACTGGTTCTGTAAAGGAAAAGATGCATCATTATTTCAATAGGTGTGTGAATATGACCCTCTGCTCACCGTTTTTCTCCCTAGTCTTCAACTGCTGAGGATGAATATGAGATGGAGACATCCTCCAGTGTACCGACCCCTGGTGGACCTGGTGACAATGGAGGACAGACACATTATCCTAACCTACAGACTTGATAGGGCCACAATCCAACACCTCTGTGCCCAATTGGAGCCAGACCTGATTTCAGCTATCCGCCACCCCACAGGTATCCCCCCTCTAGTGCAGGTCCTGTCAGTGCTCCATTTCCTGGCAAGTGGTTCCTTCCAAGCAACAGTGGCCATGGCATCAAGGAAGACACAGCCTATGTTCTCCAACGTGTTGTCTGCCTTGCTGAAACACATGCACAGCTACATCATATTCCCACAGGTGGAGGATTTGGAAACAGTGAAAGCTGACTTCTATGCCCTGGGACATATCCCCAGCATCATTGGTGCCATTGATGGTACACATGTAGCATTTGTCCCCCCCCGGAGAAATGAACAAGTGTCCAGGAATAGGAAAAGCTATCACTCTCTGAATGTGCAGATGGTGTGTTTGGCGAACCAGTACATAACCCATGTGAATGCCAAGTATCATGGCTCTGTGCATGATGCCTTCATCTTGAGGAATAGCAGCATTCCATATGTGAGGTCTCAACTCCAGAGGCACAGGGTGTGGCTAATAGGTAAGCCCATGATCCCCACCCAGTTGATGTAGGTATATGCGTGTGGGGTTGTCCCTTAGGGTGAGTGTATGTCTAACAGGTGTCCCTCGAATATTTGCAGATGACTCTGGTTACCCCATCCTCTCATGGCTACTGACCCCAGCGAGGAGTCCTATGCCAAGGGCAGAGGAACGTTACAATGAGGCACATGGGCGAGCAAGGAGGATCATTGAACGAACCTTTGGCCTCCTGGAGGCCAGGTTCCGGTGCATTCATCTGACAGGTGGATCCCTGTAGTACTCACCCAAGAAGGTGTGCCAGATCATCGTTGCATGTTGCATGTTGCACAACCTGGCATTGAGACACCAGATGCCTTTTCTTCAGGATGATGAGCCTGGAGATGGTCTTGTGGCTGCAGTGGAGCCTGTGGACAGTGAGGAAGAGGAGGCAGAGGAAAAAGATGTGGACAACAGAAGATCACTCACACAACAGAACTTCCAGTGACACACAGGTAAGACAGTAAGACATTGTAACTTCACTTTCTATTGAAGTTTTGTGTGTGACATTGAACATGGCAGCCTGATGTCCCTATTTCTATGGCCACTTACTGTTCCATTTGGTATCTCTATTTTCAGATCTCTGTGCCCCATTCTGGTTCCTGGTGTGTTTGCTGCTGCCCACTACAGGTTATACCTATGTTACTATTACAGTTCATTAGAAATGCAATGTTTACAGTTTGTGAAACTAATACATTTGTCATATAATCCACAGACTCCATACTTGAATTTGTTCAAAGGGTGTTTATTTAGGTGCTAATAAGTGGAGGGGGTATTGCAATGGGCTGGGTTGATGATGGAGGAAAGTCCAGGGTAGAGTCCAGTCTATTGGTATTACAGGTGTATTTTCTAATGGGGCATAGGAAAGGGAGCAATAGCAGTTCAAGGTGGACAGGGTGACAGAGTGGGACAGAAGAGTGACAATCAGGAGAGTCTTATTTCTTGGCGGGGGTCTTGGCAATGTTCTCTGGCTTCTGACCGGACCACAGGGACCGTTTGCGGGGGGTGGGTTGCTGGTGGCCTGTTGGTCCAGTGGCGGGGCCTTCTGTCCACTAGCGCCGGCAAAGGTGGAGGGCTGTTCATCGGTGTGGCTAGTGTCAGGGGCACGTTGGTGCCCACTGCCTCCCTCATGGTGTTGGCCATGTCAGCCAGTAACCCTGCAATGGTGACCAGGATAGTGTGGATGTGTTTGAGGTCCTCCCTGATCCCCAGGTACTGTCCCTCCTGCAGCCGCTGAGTCTCCTGTAACTTGGCCAGTACCGTCCCCATGGTCTCCTGGGAATGGTGGTATGCTCCCATTATGTTGGAGAGTGCCTTGTGGAGGATCGGTTCCCTGGGCCTGTCCTCCCCCTGTCACACAGCGGTCCTCCCAGCTTCCCTGTTGTCCTGTGCCTCTGTCTCCTGAACTTTGTGGTCAATGATCATCCTGTGTTAGTGGTGTTACCTGGAGTCCCTGTAATGGTGGACACACCGCTAATTGACGTGTCCTGGGGACAGAGGTATTGGCCGGCTGGGTGAGTGCTGTGCTGGTGTTTTCTGAGGGGGGAGGCTCTGTGGTGGGTTGGGACTGTGGCAGGGGAACCAACTGTCCAGAGGTCCCTGATGGGCCAGGTTGGTCATCGTGATCAATAACAGAATAATTGCGCTCAGAATTTGTTAAGGAACGCGAAGAAAATGCAACAGTCTTTTCACCTGTTGGATGTATCTGTGCAAACACTGCTCCTATACCGTATGCACTCGCATCCACAGTAATTACTTATCTCTTCCCTGTATCAAAAGGGGTCAGTATGCCAGCAGCACACACCTCCTCCTTCATGGCCTCAAAACACCCTTCTTGAGTGTTAGACCACAAAAATCTTACACCCTTCCTCAATAACATTTTCAGTACGTCCGTCTTAGAAGCAAAATTCTCCACAAATTTGGAATAATACTCTATCATTCCTAAAAAAGACCTCAATTGATCTTTGTCTTGAGGTGGTGAAGCCAGCCTAATAGCATCTAATAAGTTACTCTTAGGCTTGATACCATCACCTGAGAGGGTATGCCCAAGATATTCTATCTCCCTGACCAAGAACACACATTTCTCTTTCCTCAATGTCAACCCAGCATTAGAAATTCTGTCAAGGACATGTTTTAAGGTGAAATTATGATTCTTGACCGTGTCTCCAAAGATTAAAATATCATCCTGGAAGTAATCGACACATTCTAAATCACGGAGGACCTCACTCATTACTCTCTGAAACACACTGGCCGCCCAAAAAGCATTCGGGTAAATTGAAACGTGCCTTCCATGGTTATGAAAGATGTAAGAGGTTTAGAATCATTGTGCAATTTGACTTGATGATAAACATGTTTCAGATCAAATTTCGTGAAAAATTTCCCACCCTTCAGTGGAGTCAAAAGTTCATTTATGTAGGGGAGTGGAAAATTGTCTGCAACTACACATTGATTCAAGCTCCTCAAGTCAACGCAGAATCTCAATTTGTTATCGGCTTTGCGAGTAATGACAACAGGAGAAATCCACTCTGAAGTCTCCACTGGCTCAATTACCCCATTTTTCAACATTTCTCGCAATAACTTGTTGACTTCCTCTCTAACCACAATAGGTACCCTTCTAACTTTTTGCTGGATTGGCATTGCCCCTTGTTTCAATTTAATTTTGTGCACATACCCTTTGAGTTCACCCATTTCCTCATGAAACACATTGTCCGCACCTCTGATAATGTCTTCCAACATCACTTCCTGTACTACCATAACGGGATTCTGCACACGTGGATTTATGACAATGTATAAGTGGAACTGATGAGCCCACCCAATAATTGGTGGACCTGCTTCCGCCACATATACTTTTCCCTCAGCCACCCTTTCACCAAAGATGATGTCAGCTACCATATAGCCTACAATATCGATTTCTTCACCCTGATACCCACCAGGGTTGATGTCTTTTGGCAATAACTTGACATCAGGCCAATTAGACATGAACAATTCCTTTGGTATGATGGTGTATAAAGACCCCGAGTCAACCATTAAATGAATTGTCACTCCCTTTATAAGAAATTCAGCTGTAGGTCTTTGTCTTCTATTGTCTTGATGCCCAACCATCAGTACTCTGTCCACACGCATACTCAAAGCCTCATCTGGCTCTTCTGACAACACTGCTACCTTCGGCTTTGCAATCCCTCGACACATCCTTGCAAAATGTCCTTTTTGCCCACACTTCCTACAATCCTTTCCTTTCGCAAAACAGTTTCTCACTCCAGTACTGTGACTATAGCTGCCACAGTTGTTGCATCCCTTACCAATTATTCTCACATTCTGACCACCTTTACTGCTTTTACACGCACTTGCCCCACCTTTGCTACCAATAGCTTCACTGTCTGTATGCTGACCAATAACTGACGCTCCAATTTTCTCTTCCCTCTTATCCATCACTCTCATGCAGTACTCAGATTCTTCTATTACTTTAGCTATCTCAATGGCATCTTTTAAAGTAGGATTTTTCGCAGCTCACAATCTCTCTTGTATCTTACGACTGTTGCACTTACCCTGGTGACAAAGTCATTGATCGACTCCCCTGGACGTTGTGGCTGGGTATAAAATTTATGTCGCCTAATTACTATATTGCGACCCTTTGAAAATCTAATCTCTAAGCGCTTATGTCCGTCAGCATAAACATCCACATCAGGTTGATCTTCCTAAATGGGTAATGGAGGTAGGTACTTAAACATGTGTTGTCCTTCCTTACCCAAAGCATTTAATAAAATAGCTTTTTTCCGCCCCAGGGAAAAATTACACCGATCTATTGCCTCTAAATAATTATCAAAAACGTCCAACCATTCTTCCCACTCAAGTGACAGCTCACCCGGTTGGGGTAAGAACAGAGGTGGTGGTGCAATGGCATGTAAATCCATACTGTTATTGTTCAATGACGAATATCATTTAAACATATATCTATAGCAGCAATATATATAAAAAAAACTTAATGAAATATGGCAACACCAATTGCCCCCCCACTAGTGCACTGTCTCTGCAAAGTACTGTTAGTGCCAAGAAAGCATGAAAAAAAAACAACACAAAGATCAGAAAAGTTTCAGTAACATGCGTGCACATCGCAGAGGTTCCCCATCATGGCAACAGGTACAGTATTTGTTCAGCGTGCTGCCAAAAGAGCAAAGAAAATGGTCCCAAAATCGTTATAAAGACTGAGTATTAGCTCAGTATATGCTGTTTTAGGTGTCGGTGTGAGAATCAGAACGGCCTTTCCTCTAGTGCTCGCATACCAGAAGTAGTTCTTAGACAGGTGCCGGAAAGAACACTGACTGCTAAACAAAATTGTGTTCCTGCGCACTCTGAATTGCAGGATTACCAAGATGACGCTGCGCTCCTACACACTTTCGCTTGCTGTGTGCGGCACTCAGGTGAGATTTCGCTCCCACGCGCTTCTGCTTGCCGTGTGGCACCAAGGTGATGTTGCGCTCCCACGCGCTTTTGTTTGCTGTATGGCACCAAGGTGACGCTGTGCTCCCACTCGCTTTTGTTTGCTGTATGGCACCAAGGTGACGTTGCGCTCCCACGCGCTTTTGCTTGCTTTTTTTGCACAAGTTTTCCACCAGTGTTTGTGTTAAAGCTGCGCGCGCCCGTATCAACCATTGATGTGGTATATATGATGACTTGCACAACAGACCTCCACACTGGCCCAGTTAAAAAACTGTAAACAAGACACTGACCGCAATAGTTAGCCTTGCGCCTTCACGATCTCCTTGGCTCCCAAACACAAAGTCTGACGGAAAGCAGCTGCTGATCCAGAGACGACTCAGCACACAATTCTTACACGATGTCTGTTTGCCATCACACTCGACATCTCAAAAGACAGTAGCTGATCGGCGAAGTCTCTGGTTAAGATCAGATTAAGATTCTGACGATCCTTACGCAGTGCTTGTCCATTGCTACATAACTTCCTTTGAGATAGAGATCACACCGCTCCTTCACCATAGAAGCTGGCTCAAACTCATCGCCAAACTTATGTTGAGAAGGACGGCACTGGCACGGAGATCATTTCGTAGTTAGTTTCTTTTAGTTCCAGTAACAGATGTGACCTCCACCTCAGCCAGCTCCCAATAACCGTCTGAGGCGGATTGTCACGGTTCCCATGACAATCTACAAAGGTTCGATGCATAAAAGAAACACACATTATAACACACAACAACACCCAAACCGTAGTGAGCGTTATTAGTAGGCCCTGTTGTAATTTTAATCACGCAAACATGACTGGAATAATTTAGTAATTTTACATTACTCTTGTGATGCGTAATTACTGACTTTACCACATAACACCATGTCTCATAAGCAACCCCCCAGTCTGAGGAAATTAGACCACAAGAAGCACTGAAATGATGAAATAACATGGACACTTGCATTCGTCCTCTTTTTTCAGAACTTCCAGCAGACGTTTTGAACACAAGTGGCATTTCTTTAATTCAGGTGGTTGCCAGTCTGCATTGTGCTTAGATGCCTTAATCGTACGGCAGAAAAGTCAACTCAAAATGCATTTTCATATTGATGTTTTATCCCAACAGACCATTCAGTACTTTGTTAGTATAAAATGCCCTTTTATTATGTTTTATTATTTTAAACAAGAAGAACATGGCACAGAGACTAGTAGATTACTGTACATGCTAGAGCAACTTCCTCTTTTTGGCTTGAAGTCTCCTCTCTTTGTTTTGTCCTGCCTTTGGTCAGTTTGGATTTAGATTTTAGAAATAAAGCATCACTCTCTCTGCCTTTGTCAGCAATCTCTGCTGTAGCCACACCATTAGAATCTTAACATTTTAGGAGAAAACAAGTAGGTTCAATGCTCCACTTTGGAAAAGGTGTGTTGGTTGAAGGAGGGCATGCACCAGTGTATTGTGTTCTTCTTTTTTGGTGGGTAGCCTGGAGTGGCCCGCATGTGGTATTAACTTTTTCAAGGGGACATTTTTACACCTTTATCATGGTGGAGACCTAAGTTTCAATATACCTTTTTTTCCATTTCTGTGTGTGGATTTTGTGAACTTTGTACTGATTTGTTTATTATTCTACTGTGAAATTGTTTTACTATTTGGGGCCTAGTCTGCACTGCACTGTGCCTTGGATGAATGTTTGGTGATCTTTTTACATTCTCACTGCTGCTTTGCACATATGTGTTTAAAAATCCTTTAGGGGTTGTAGTGGTTGGCCTTGGATTTAATGCAAAATGTATGTTATTTTTTATCTGCATGTTCCAGTTGGGGGCCATGGTTGGGGTGGTTCCTGGAGTCCAGTTTCAGACAGCCAAACATTTTCTTTTGTTCTCAGCTACCTTCTTCTTTCCCATCATTCTCTGTCAGCTTGTGTATGTGTGATAATGTTATTAATGTGGTTGGGCAATGTTTATACTTTATTTAATTTTTGGCATTAAATGTTAGTGAATCAAGGTCTGTATGGGTGGGACCATCCGCATTGGGTAAATAAGATCTTCACAGCCCCTCCTTGCAATGCTACAATATGCTTTTTTGGGAGGAGGGGAGGTGCTCTAGACAGTCTTCTTTGTTCTCCATGTCTCCTATTTTGCTTGCCATGAAGCAGTGGCCTTTGTGTTTAGCCAGAGTGTGTGTTTGCAATAGGCTGCCCTGTTTTCTTTGTTCTCCTTGCATCCTTCTTTGCTGGACATGCAGCAGTGGCCATACTGTGTGGCCAGTGTTTGTGTGCTAATGGACATTTTCTTTTTTTGTATGCCACCCTCCTTGCTGGCCATGTGGTGACTTCTAATTTGTGGAGCCAGTGAGGGTGTGTGTGTGTTTAGTGGAAATGTTGTCTTTATTTTCCGTGCTTCCTCATTCACCAGCCATGAGGTGGATGAGCTAGCTTCCACCACTTCATGCAGCCAGTGTGCGTCAAACCTTTTATTCCACTTTTAAAAGCCATTTTCTAGCAACATTGATAGAAGAGGTCTAGGACATTTTTGTTCATTTTTTTTTCTTTTTTCCCACTATATTTATTTGTGCTTGTGATTAATTGTACTACAAGGTTGTTGTTTTTTTTTTCTGCCTGCTTCCTGAAGATTCTGCATCGGCTACGGTGGGGCACCCAAACTATTAAATGTAAAGTTTTAAATTTTCACCTGCCTCTATTTGCCTCCCAGGGAGTACCCATGGGCCCTAGTAAGTCACCAGCTATTTCTAATGTATTTTTCAATTTTTTGCCTGTATCCTATAGATTCATCATGGGCAATGGTGGGACACTGGCAAGTATTTAATGTATTTATTTTCATTTTCTGCCTATCTCCCATCGGATCTCATTGGGACCTGATGGGCCACAAGCAATTATGTGATGTATTTTTGTTTTTGTCAGCCTCCCCCTGCTTCCCATAGATTCTCCATAGGGGATGGTGGGGCTGTTGGACTGTTTTGCTTATTCAGGGTCATCCCCAATCTTTTTGCCTCCTATTTTTCTGACCTGTTGCAGTTGGCTTTTGAACTCTGAGCACTTTACCACTGCGAACCAGTGCTAAAGTGCATATGCTCCCTGTGTAAATTGTGTTGTTGATTGATTTATCTATGATTGGCATATTTGATTTACTAGTAAGTCCCTATAAAAGTGCACTAGAGGTGCGAGGGCCTGTAAATCAAATGCTACTAGAGGGACTGCAGCACTGGTTGTGCCACCCACATGGGTAGCTCTGTAATCATGTCTCAGACCTGCCATTGCAGTGTCTGTGTGTGCAGTTTTAAGTGTAAATTCGACTTGGCAAGTGTACCCACTTGCCAGGCCTAAACCTTCCCTTTTCTTTCATGTAAGGCACCCCTAAGGTAGGCCCTAGGTAGCCCCAAGGGCAGGGTGCAGTGTATGGTTAAGGTAGGACATATACTAATGTGTTTTATATGTCCTGACAGTGAAATATTGCTAAATTTGTTTTTCACTGTTGCAAGGCCTGTCCCTCTCATAGGTTAACATGGGGGCTACCTTTAAATCTGACTAAAGTGTAGATTCCCTTTGGGAGCGGATGGACATGTGGAGTTTGGGGTCTCTGAGCTCACAATTTAAAAATACATCTTTTAGTAAAGTTGATTTTAAGATTGTGTGTTTGAAAATGCCACTTTTAGAAAGTGGGCATTTTCTTGCTTATACCATTTCTGTGAGTCTGCCTGTTTGGTGATTCCCCGTCTGGGTCAGTTAGACAGTTGTGCTGGTTGCACCTCACACTAGACAGTGATACAAAGGGAGCTGGGGTGTAGTCTGCATTTCCTGATGAGCCATCTGTGCTAGGAGGGAGGGAAGGAGTGGTCACTCACACCTGAAAGGGCTTTGCCTGCCCTCACACAATGCAGTCTCCAACCCCTTGGTGAGTGTCTGGGGCCTGGTGTGGGCAATGCAGGATTTCACATTCAAAAGAGACTTTCCTTTGAAGTAGGCCTACTTCAAAGGAGAAATTGGGTATAAGAAGGGCACCCAAAACCACAGACTTTGGAGCACTTCTGAAAACAAGAGGAACCTCTGCCTGAAGAAGAGCTGAAGAGCTGAGGAAGAAGAGCTGCCCTGCCTGTGACTGTGCCTTGTGGAGCTATCCTGCAGTTGCTGCTTCTGCCAGAGTAAGAGGGCAAAGACTGGACTTTGTGTGCCTTCCATCTTGAGAAGAAATCTCCAAGGGCTTGATTTAGAGCTTGACTCCTGTTGTTTGAAGTCTCAGGGACAGCAAAGACTTCTCTCTGCCAGCACTTGGAGTCTTTGGAGAAAATCCAGCCCTGACAAGTGGTGCCCTATGCTGTCCCTGGGCCCTTGAAAGGAAAAACTGGTGAAAATTCAAGGAAATTGACTTTGGACGACTCCAGACCGATGCCGCTGCTGAATCCGGTGCCGCCGCCTGCAACTGACTCTGTGATCTTCGCTGGAAAGCAACGATCTTCGTAGGTCCGACACCACTGCATCCCCACCTATATCCATGACTCCATGGAAGTCGCTGCAGCAAGTAGTGACCGACGGCACTCTAAGTGCGCAGAGTCAACATTTCGCACAGATGCCACGATCCCTGACATCGCGCATCGGCTTGTTTTCACTATTCACCAAGATACTGTACCTGGAGGTCCGTGTGACTCCGTGGCCGGCGCCGCTGGTGTCGGATTGTTGGGATGACTCCGTCACAACGCCATGTTAACACCTCATCGAAGCATTTTGGGGCATATTTATACTCTGTTTGCGCTGAATGTGCGTCAAACTTTTTGACGCACAATCGGCGCAAACCCTGCCCCATATTTATACTTTGACGTCCGACCCCGCAGGCGTCAAAATTCCACCATGTGCGTCATTTTTTGGAAGGGGGAACGAGCCTTGCGTTAATTAAATGCAAGGTAGGTGTTCCCTTCCAAAAAATGACTTTAAGGCTTGTGCCCCTTATTTATACTCTGGCGTCATTTTGACGCACAGGAGGGGGTGGGCCTTAAAAAACGGCGCACAGCCTGATGGGCGCTGTTTTTTAACGCCTGGGTCAGACTTAAGTCCCCTGGGCATGGCCATTGGGCAAGGGGGCATGACTCCTGTCTTTGCTAAGACAGGAGTCATGTCAATGGAGGTTGGGCGTCCAAACAAATGGCGCAAATCCGGTTTGAGGCCTGATTTTTGCCTCAGACCTGACTTGCACCATTTTTTGACACACAACCCCCATTTTCCCATACGCTGGCGCTGCCTGGTGTGAGTCATTTTTTTTTACGCACACGAGTCCGCAGCGCCGGCTAACGTAATTCCATTAATAAGGCGCGTTGGAATGGCGTTAGCCGGCGGTAACATTTTTGACGCACAACTGCGTTGCGTTGGCGCAGTTGTGCGTCAAAAAGTATAAATATGGGGCTTTGTTTTTCTAAGTGCTATTTTTTAATATAATCTTTAAAAATTCATAACTTGACTTGTGTATGTTGGATTTTTGTCATTTTGGTCTTGTTTTGTTTAGATAAATATTTCCTATTGTTCTAAACCTGTGTTGTGTCATTTTGTAGTGTTTTCATGAGGTTACTGTGTGTGTTGGTACATATACTTTACACCTAGCACTCTGATGTTAAGCCTACTGCTCTGCCAAGCTACCAAGGGGGTAGGCAGGGGTTAGCTGAGGGTGATTCTCTTTTATCCGGACTAGAGTGAGGGTCCTTGCTTGAACAGGGGGCAAACTGACTGTCAACCAAAGACCCCATTTCTAACAGGGGCACTAGCAGTTTCGCAATGTATTAGTTTCAGTTTTTTTGCCTGTCTCCCAAAGAGTCCCAATGGGCCCTGTTGGGGTGCCAGCAATTATTTAAAGTATTACTGTTTTTTATTTATTTCATCCTATATCTCCCTGGCTCCCATAAAGTCCCTATGGGCCCTGGTGAGCCACACACAAATATTAATGTAGTTGTTTATTTTTGTCTGCTTCCCTCACCCCCAATTAAGTCCCCATGGGCTAGTGTGCCACAAGCAATTATGTATTTTGGGAAAAAAAAAATCCTGTCTTCCCCAGCCTTCCATACATTTCCTATGGGACCTGGTGGAGCATCAGCATTGATAAAAAACAGATACAGTTTAGCATACTTATGCATGGTTAAAACTTAGCACTTTCTTTTAAAGTAATAGAAGAGACTGAATAATGAAAGAGGTAGAAATAGTAGAATCTGACATCACAAAATTTATAGAAATAGAAATATCTGTACAGAAACTGTCACAGTGTTCCCATCAGAGATTTATTTCAAAATATGAGGTCTGAGGACGGAAAAAATGAAAATGAAAATATTGTAGAGTCAAGGTAAGCATGGTTAATGAGGAGTCATTGACAGAGGGCAGAGACACATGCTGGCATTTTTGTGTGCTGCAAACTAACAACCACACTTGTATTGATCCTACAGCTGTTTTGCTTTACTGCAGACTAAGAAGAAGTACGGAAATACTGAAAGGAATTTCTGGTGTGCAGTCCGAGAAATATATTTATCAAGGCACTTTGCAAGGTTTGAATAAAAAGGTCAATTATGTACAACACAAGTGCACATTTGAAGAAAGTCACCACAGTGAAATAAAAGTATTCAGCTTTTACTTTAAGGAAACACGAATAAAAGTAATTTCACCAATGCAGAGCTCTTAGTCTGAGTAATAATTTTATTAAAGCACTGTTTCAGATTTGATTAGAGGAATCATGTAGGTCAAATGCAGCAACATGAATAAACTTCCAAAAATAATCACAGCAGTATAATAATAATGTTCATAAAAACAAACAATGAAAATACACTATGTTAATCTCAGATTATTTATCTGCACATATAGTGGTTATATATTCATTCACAATGCATAGCTACAAATAATAACTGAAAATAATTCATCACCATGGGGTTTGCTTGCTTCATCTCTTTGCCAGCAACAGGCCGTGAAGCCAGTTGACTGTGAAGCGAGAACTACCCTCAAGGGAGTGGCAAGCAAAGGCATTCCCCTCCTGCCAGAGTTCAACATCCACAGTTGTCTAGTTTCCTCCTCTTATATACTTTAAAAAAGCTGGATAAGAGAATTCTAGAAATCCCCCTCCTCTTCTGTGAGTTGTTGTTCAAACGCCAGCCGTATTCAGTCAGTGCTGGAAGTTGGAGATTTGGCCATAACCCATGTTACACTCTTAAGACCGAGCTGTTCCCTACTGTACTATAAACATTATCCTAGTACATACTTATCTGATTTGTACTCTCCATGTTATGTTCTAGCCCTTGGTGAGAAAGAGCACTAAGAGTGAAAACATTAGCGAAAAACAAATTGCATAACTTGTGCTTGGAAAAATACCTGCACCTCTAACATGACGGTGGCTGAAGCTAAGTTAAGCACCACATGGAATCTGCAATGAAAATGGATCTGGTGGCCACCAATGTGACAGTGGTCTGGTGGCCACCAAGGTGACAGTGTGGGAAGCTAAGCTTTGCACAAAATGGAGTCAGTGGTCAAGATGGAGTAGTGGTTAAATACAGATATCATTAGAAGAACTCAGACAACCAGACAGCCAACTAGCTTCATGTACCTGGCTGATCACCCAAACAATGAAACAATTTAGCTGTGACCAGCATGTGATATGTTCAGACCACAAACCACTTAACTAGAGTTTGCTACTTGTGTCACTAGTCTGCATTTTCCAAATAAATGCACCTCTCTTCAGTCCTTGGGGACAGGCTTCTTTAAATCCTTTTTTTCTCATAGAAGTAGATAGACATTGTTCCTTCTCCTGGCTGCAGTCAATGGTACTTTAATGTTACATCCTAAAAGAGATTGGCCTTTTGAGAAAGAAAATAACAAGAAATGGAGTATTACTCTAGGTAAGCTGATTTACCTCAGGAGAACTGAAAGGTTTATGATGAACAGATGCTATCAGAAGGAAAATCAATGATAAAGTAAAGTAGCAATCTCAGCAAGACATGGAAACAAGTATTGACCCAGAATGATCACCTAAACATTTTATTTAAAGTCGAGTTTATCTGCAAAGACCCTTCTAGCCCTCATATCAATCATCATTTGATATTCATTGGTTGATGTTACCTGTCCCAAAGTGGTGTCCATTTAACTCTATGTCTCTCTCTCTCCCTTAGGAGCAAACAAAATGTATAGCAAACCTATGTTCACTGACAGCTCATCATAAGGAAGAAACAAAATATAGGGATGGGATGCATCTTCTTTTTATGAAATGGGGGCCTCCATTGCACAGGGACATCATTGCTCATTTCAACTCTACAATTGAACGGAAGGTTGAATTATTCTTTCTCACCTTTCACCACTTACTCAGCCCTGGCAAAAGGCAAAGAAATTGCTATGCATGATGGTCCAATTAAATTAGCGGGCAAAAGCCAAACTGCTGTACACCAGAGCCCCTCAAAATGGCGTTGCATGGCTTAGTAAATTCCAGTTAAGGGCTTGTGTTGCCCTACATGACACAAGGAGAAAGCAAGCCCTAAGTAGTTCTGCCCCTTTATTTCCAACTTGCTGAGGTCTATCCACCTTTCTTTACCCGCATTCCGATAGGTCAATAGGCCTTGATCCAGGTACCCCTCGGTTGCGTCACTGTTCTGCCTTCCTACTTATCTCGTATTAGAGCTTACAGAACATCTCTGGAATGCACTTCTGAGTTCAAAGAAGACCTTTATTGTTGTTAATTCTTCCCCACCCACAAGTTCTTGAGAGACGAATTAATAGCTTTCAAGCACACGTTCAAATGAGTAAAAGTAGTCGCAGCAATGAAAACAAAATATATCACAGTACTTCTCAGTTGCAATGTACACAGCAGGTTATATATATAAGATATTGAATGCAAAGCGTAAAAATAAAATTCATCACCGTGTGAGACCTATATACAGCTTCATCTTTCTGGGGTCTGCAAGTTGATGACTCCGGTAAACTGCGAGAAAGAGATTATCTACCCACACGGGAGACTGGCAACTGGCGCCAAGTTCCAGCCCGAAGTCAAGCAGATTTGAATCTAAATCTCTCAAGCCCTGAGTCATCCTTACAAAAGCGTGCCCCCTCCTCTCAGACTCGGGAAAACTACGCAAGCCTTTGGAGACTGGCCAGATCTCCTAGGCTTCTCCTCTTCCCAAGCCTGAGCAGAAAGGAAAACACCAAATGTACTCTCTCTTATCAGGTCTAGTCTAGTGTGAAGAAAACAGCTTGGTTCATCTTGTGGAAAAACACAGCTTGGAAAAATACAGCTTGGATTCTCAACTGCAATGTCTAACTCCACGTTAAAGGCAATAGGCAGCTAACCTAAATATCAAATGTAATGTCTAATATGTCATGTCAAAGCCAATAGGCAGCTGAGCTGAATACAAAATGTAATGTCTAATATCATATCAAAGCCAATAGGCAGAATACAGAATGTAATGGCTAATGCCATGTCAATGCCAATAGGCAGCTAAACTGAATACAGAGGGGCATATTTATACTCCGTTTGCGCTGGAATTGCGTCGTTTTTTTGACGCAATTTCGACGCAAAACTAACTCCATATTTATACTTTGGCGTTAGACGCGTCTAGCGCCAAAGTCCATGGAGTTTGCATCATTTTTTAGCGTGGACACCTACTTTGCGTTAATGAGATGCAAGGTAGGCGTTCACGTCTAAAAAATCGACTCCGAGGCATGTGCGTCGGATTTATACTCCCGGGCAAAATTCATGCCCGGGAGTGGGCAGGTCAAAAAAAATGACGTACGGCCGCTTTTGCGCCGTTTTTTAGCGCCTGCAAAAGGCAGGCGTTAAGGGACCTGTGGGCTCTGAAGGAGCCCAGAGGTGCCCTCCCATGCCCCCAGGGACACCCCCTGTCACCCTTGCCCACCCCAGGAGGACACCCAAGGCTGGAGGGACCCATCACAGGGACATTAAGGTAAGTTCAGGTATTTTTTTTTTTTTTTTTTGTGGCATAGGGGGGCCTGATCTGTGCCCCCCTACATCCCACTATGCCCAATGACCATGCCCAGGGGACAGAAGTCCCCTGGGCATGGCCATTGGGCAAGGGGGCATGACTCCTGTCTTTGCTAAGACAGGAGTCATTTCTATGGGGGTTGGGAGTGAAAAAAAATGGCGCAAATCGGGTTGAGGCGAAAAATTGCCTCAACCTGACTTGCCCCATTTCTTGACGCCCAAGCTCCATTTTCCCCTACGCCGGCGCTGCCTGGTGTACGTCGTTTTTTTTAACGCACACCAGACGACGCCGGCGGCTAACGCCGGCTAACGTCATTCAATAAATACGGCGCCCGCATGGCGCTTCAGAATGGCGTTAGCCGGCGCTAATTTTTTTTCGACGCAAAACTGCGTTAGCGCAGTTTTGCGTCAAAAAGTATAAATATGGGCCAGAATGTCAAAGCCAATAGGCAGAATACAGAATGTAATGGTTAATGCCATGTCAAAGCCAATAGGCGGCTAAACTGAATACAGAAGGTAATGGCTAATGCCATGTCAAAGCCAATAGGTGGCAAAACATATAGGCCCTCATTCTGACCTTGGCGGGCGGCGGAGGCCGCCCGCCAAAGTCCCGCCGTCAGGTTACCGTTCCGCGGTCGAAAGACCGCGGCGGTAATTCTGACTTTCCCGCTGGGCTGGCGGGCGGTCTCGTTCAGACCGCCAGCCAGCCCAGCGGGAAAGAGGCTTCCACGATGAAGCCGGCTCGGAATCGAGCCGGCGGAGTGGAAGCTGTGCGACGGGTGCAGTTGCACCCGTCGCGTATTTCACTGTCTGCGCAGCAGACAGTGAAATACATGTAGGGGCCCTCTTACGGGGGCCCCTGCAATGCCCATGCCAGTGGCATGGGCACTGCAGGGGCCCCCAGGGGCCCCGCGACCCCCCCTACCGCCATCCGGATCTCGGCGGTCCGACCGCCGGGATCTGGATGGCGGTAGGGGGGTCAGAATCCCCGCGCGGTGCAGCAAGCTGCGCCGCCGCGGAGGATTCAATGGGGCCGCGGTACACTGGCGGGACCCCGCCAGTGGTGCCGGTCCGACCGCGGCTTTACCGCCGCGGTCGGAATCCCCATTGAAGCACCGCCGGCTTGTCGGCGGTGCTCCCGCGGTCCTCCGCCCTGGCGGTCAAAGACCGCCAGGGTCAGAATGAGGGCCATAATGTGCTACTGGTGAACATTGAGCAACTAATATGCGCAGTGGTGAAACACAAAGTCATTGGTCAAACTCAATTAATAGCATCACATTCCACCCTATGACCAATGAATTTTTGTTTCACATATCTCTTGTTTCAAACAAAAACAAAAAACATCAGCACAAAAAAACATTATCAGCAAGTCAGATTTGAATGATCAAAGCAATCACTGTAAAGCAATGGAAGTGGATTAACATATAGATCTCATAACCGTTCACATCAGATACATCTGCACAGAAAAGACTGAAACTTTTATACTCTGAATGAGATTATAGTGTCTCTAAAATAGCAATTTGATGTAGCATGAGTTCTACTCATGTAAAGGTGCATGGTCCACCTGAAAGGTTTGCTGGAAGGTAAGTGAAAGTCAGAGTTCCATACGAAAAAACACAGACAGTTAGCTGTTAAGCTTGCTTAGTTCCAGTGGAAGAATGTAATCAAACGAGTTGAACTTGAACTGAAGGCGCCAGTTGCGCAAAATGGATCCATGGTGCTTGCACTTTACTCAGTCAGGTTCAGGTTGGGGGTTCGGTCCCTTCCCCGACCCCACACGCACACACCCGAAGGAGGACCACACAGCACACTCAGGGACAGTGGCGAAACGTGGTAGGATCTGCAAAAGAAAAAAGAATGACTTTTCTTGCAAATAACATTTATCATTTGAAATGTACCCTTCCTCTTTTCCCTGTTTTATAATCAGCAGAACGTTTTTGGGGACCTTTATTATAATTTCTGCAGGTTCTGGAGGGTCACTTGGGGCTTTAACCCACACCTCAGCACTGAGGTTTTTATCTGCTGCACCACAGCTTCCCTTTTCTTGCACTGTCAGAAGGGCTGGGGCAGACTCCTTCTTTACCAAACCTCCTTTCACTGCATTTTTGACAATTTGGGCCATTCTGTCTCCAATTTGTATGAATGAATCAGATTCTTTTCTAGGTATCAGCATAATTTTGATTTCTCCTTGGTAATCTGCAGCAATCACTCCCCCGAAAACCTGATCAATTTGCCATATCTGTCCTGGTAACTTTTCTCTCCCCAACTGCTCTGTGACTGCTTGTGGGACAGATTTCTCTTGTGCGTGCGGCACAGTTTTTATCAAATCTAGGGGAATGTGCATCTCACTCCTCTCTGCCCACCTGTAAGTGGCTTTTTCTCCCAGCTGTTCACATTTCTGGTGCACCCACTTAGCCATCCCCACTAAGTCTGAATTCTGGGTGTACACTTCTCTCTCTGAATTTTTCTCTTTAACATCTGCAAGGGAATTGAACCAGTTAGGTACAAGCCATGTGGAAAACCAAACTGCTAAACCATTGGCAATGAACCAAGAATCAGCATAAAAATGACACATCTCACGCAGCTCTTGCTTTAAAATCTGACACACATTGTACAATGCTGTTCCTTCTCCTGTGCCAGAAAACAACATTTCAGTCAATGAATCATTAGTCAAACAAACATGCTTTTTATCCTCAGTGGACACGAATTCAAATGGTGCACTCAATTTCACTGGTGACTCTTTTACCTGTGGTACTCTAGCCCTGTCTTGCAGGTACCAGATCCAGTGTATGATCCTAGCTAGGGGCACTCTTTTCTTCCCCTGTCCTTGATTTACATGTAAATCAGTGTTTCCCTCTTGCACTGCACCGAAACCTAAAGTCTGCATTATTTCATTTGCCAAATCACAAGCGCGCAGCTGTATATAATTTTCCCAGTGACCATATACCAAAGTGTTAGGATTTCACTCAGATGAGTGCTATTCTGTTTCCAAAAATCAAACAAGCTAATGAAACTCGGTGTCTCTTGCTTAGTGCAAACAGTACGAAACTCTAAAATCTTTCGTTTTACTTCATTTTGCAACGGTAACTCGTAAATCACATTCTGAGCTGGGTTATCAGTTAAGGAATGCACTTCCACTGCCAATAAACCTGGCTCACACGGAGAATCAGACTGTCTCACAGCTGTCTTAACCCCCTCATTACTGGAATGGGAAAAGACAGAGGCCCTCATTCTGACCTTGGCGGGCGGCGGAGGCCGCCCGCCAAAGTCCCGCCGTCAGGTTACCGTTCCGCGGTCGAAAGACCGCGGCGGTAATTCTGACTTTCCCGCTGGGCTGGCGGGCGGTCGCCTTCAGACCGCCAGCCAGCCCAGCGGGAAAGAGGCTTCCACGATGAAGCCGGCTCGGAATCGAGCCGGCGGAGTGGAAGCTGTGCGACGGGTGCAGTTGCACCCGTCGCGTATTTCACTGTCTGCGCAGCAGACAGTGAAATACATGTAGGGGCCCTCTTACGGGGGCCCCTGCAATGCCCATGCCAGTGGCATGGGCACTGCAGGGGCCCCCAGGGGCCCCGCGACCCCCCCTACCGCCATCCGGATCTCGGCGGTCCGACTGCCGGGATCTGGATGGCGGTAGGGGGGGTCGGAATCCCCGCGGCGGTGCAGCAAGCTGCGCCGCCGCGGAGGATTCAATGGGGCCGCGGTACACTGGCGGGACCCCGCCAGTGGTGCCGGTCCGACCGCGGCTTTACCGCCGCGGTCGGAATCCCCATTGGAGCACCGCCGGCCTGTCGGCGGTGCTCCCGCGGTCCTCCGCCCTGGCGGTCAAAGACCGCCAGGGTCAGAATGACCACCAGATTCTTCTAAAACAGCATTTTTATACATTTCAGCATTATCTTGCATTAATGTGTTCTGGCTAATTTGCTCACGTAAATTCCTATTTTCATGTTCTAACTGCCTACATTTCTCCTGCATTTTTCTGTAAGCAGATAAAAGTATCCAAACCCTTCTGTCAAAAACAAAAGGATCATCATTTCTTTCAAAAGGCACATTTTCTAAATATGCTTTATCACAGAAAGAAAACATGTTTCTCACAGCACCATCTGGCAGTTTAACTACACATGCATTTTCAAACATGGTCTGCCGTGCTTCTGTAATTCTCCAAACAACAAAAAACAATTACACTTTTAAATTGTGCACATAGAAATCTATAATTCGACCTTGCCCTACTCCTGGTACCAAAATGTTCTGCCTTCCTACTTATCTCGTATCAGAGCTTACAGAACATCTCTGGAATGCACTTCTGAGTTCAAAGAAGACCTTTATTGTTGTTAATTCTTCCCCACCCACAAGTTCTTGAGAGATGAATTAATAGCTTTCAAGCACACGTTCAAATGAGTAAAAGTAGTTGCAGCAATGAAAACAAAATATATCACAGTACTTCTCAGTTGCAATGTACACAGCAGGTTATATATATAAGATATTGAATGCAAAGCGTAAAAAATAAAATTCATCACCGTGTGAGACCTATATACAGCATCATCTTTCTGGGGTCTGCAAGTTGATGACTCCGGTCAACTGCGAGAAAGAGATTATCTACCCACACGGGAGACTGGCAACTGGCGCCAAGTTCCAGCCCGAAGTCAAGCAGATTCGAATCTAAATCTCTGAAGCCCCGAGTCATCCTTACAAAAGCGTGCCCCCTCCTCTCAGACTCAGGAAAACTACGCAAGCCTTTGGAGACTGGCCAGATCTCCTAGGCTTCTCCTCTTCCCAAGCCTGAGCAGAAAGGAAAACACCAAATGTACTCTCTCTTATCAGGTCTAGTCTAGAGTGAAGAAAACAGCTTGGTTCATCTTGTGGAAAAACACAGCTTGGAAAAATACAGCTTGGATTCTCAACTGCAATGTCTAACTCCACGTTAAAGGCAATAGGCAGCTAACCTAAATATCAAATGTAATGTCTAATATGTCATGTCAAAGCCAATAGGCAGCTGAGCTGAATACAAAATGTAATGTCTAATATCATGTCAAAGCCAATAGCAGAATACAGAATGTAATGGCTAATGCCATGTCAAAGCCAATAGGCAGCTAAACTGAATACAGCATGTCAAAGCCAATAGGCAGAATACAGAATGTAATGGTTAATGCCATGTCAAAGCCAATAGGCGGCTAAACTGAACAAAACATATAATGTGCTACTGGTGAACATTGAGCAACTAATATGCGCAGTGGTAAAACACAAAGTCATTGGTCAAACTCAATTAATAGCATCACTTTCACCCAGGTAGTCTTAGACCATTTTCTTGACTGTCATTGCTGTTGCCACTTGCATAGTCTGCTTTGTCTGTGCACTAGACTTAAGTCCTGCCAAATGAAACAATTCTATTGCACAGGTTGGCAGTGAACTTGAAGCTGATGTTGCTATAGAATTAGTAGTAGCTGGCAATGGTGCTGGTTGCTGCTACATAGAATGAGAGCAAACAGCAATGCCATATCTGGAGGTTGTAGGCTGCACTTCAATACAGCATTGGCCTCAAATTTGTAGTAGTTCTTTGGCTAAATCACCGATGTTCCTGATGACCTTAGCCTTGCAAATTGAGACATACACTTCTGAGAAAGGAATGAAAACAACCTGTATATTTTTTAACTGTGGATCTAGTATTGTGGCACAAAATGCGTGCTCAGGAGGACAATATTTTATTGCAGTCTTTGCAAAGGATCAAGCTTTACAACCTTTGTAAAGGATTAAGCTGTTGACCAAAACAGCTCCTTCTTCACTGACATTGACAAATGCTTGTTCGACCTTTTGCAAATGTTCCTGCAGTGTGTGCAACAATGGTGCTACTTCACTTATTGCACTCTCCTCCTTACTAAATACTCTTGCAAATATCTCAGGAAGGAGAAGGTATGGATAAGACACTCATTTAACCGTCATTTCTGCACCTACCTTGTCATGGTTTTGGCAGTTGCATTACCTCTCCTTTGAATTGTATAGTCATTAATAAGACCGTTCTTCTCAGGCATCACAGCATGTACTATATTGGATTCCAATGTGTAGGAAACTCGTATGTGATGGCTTTTACAATGCTTTACTAGCATTCTGAATAATACTTAACTGCTGCTGGGTTTTCAGTGAGTTACTAAAGCGAGTGTAAATTCTTTGACAGAATACCAGAATGTTGTTGAACGCTTCTTCTTTTTTTTAGGAAGTCCTGCACAATTAGGTGTATGCAATGTGCTAAACACAGGACTCTAAAGTATCACTTGTCAGGCATGGCTTGGAGAATATTACTTTCATTGTTAGTGACAACTAATCCATTGCTGTGACCTTTGGGTTGAACCATTTGTAAACTTTAGTATTAAATGTGCAACACAACATCCTTCTCTGCAGCAAGCTCATCTTCTTGCTCTGATCCTACTTGTAGACGAAAAGGTGTTGCAGGCAATGATACCTGTTGTTGCATTTCCTGTGTAGGTCTGGTTTGCTGCTGATAGAATTCAATTTCAGACTCAAAGCTCTCTGTGACTGTAGTAAATGAGAGGCATGGGCTTTGACTTTGGTAGTGGTGACATTGATCTAGGGGTGATCCTCGTCCTAGCCTCTTCCTGCCTGGCAGAGGGTGCAACAAGAAATTCACATCTTTAAAAAAAATGAGGAGGGCTGGATGTCAGTGGTGGCAGCAGCACCTGAATTCTTCTGCTCTGTAGCCTGCTTCTTGGCACAAACCTCCTTCTTTGAGGCCATCTTATTTACTTTATAACTATGGGTTCACACTTACCACAATCAGAAGCATGTTGCAGAAGACTCTGGGGTCGTTGTCAGCTAATACATGGACTTCTCCCCCTTCGTGGTCATAAATGTTTCACAATCCTTTATCTGTGCATATGCTATTTTTTGCTAGCCATTACATAAGAAAAGCTAACTTGGTGTCTCTCCAGGGTTCCCCTTTATGGGGCAGGCAAAATTCAAATAAATCAATTAAACAATTGCTTATGTCCATCCAGACCCCATGGGAACCCTATGGAAGGGGAGGAGAAAATTGAACACATTAAATACATCATTCTATTATGCCTCAAGGGCCTGTGGGGACTCTATGGTAAGGAGTAGGCTCTAATGAATTCTATAAATGAAGCAAAATCATTAACTTCTATGCAATTGAATCAGCCACATGCACATATAAATATACTAGAAAAATACAAAAAAATAAACAAAAATGTAATGGAGGTTTTCATTTAGTGAGTGTTCAGAGAAAATGGCTTTCAAAAGTGGAATCAAGGCATTGAAAACAAATCCTGACTGCAAACAATGGTGGCAGCGGGCTCACCTGCCATATAGCCAAGCAAAAAGGAAACATGTAAAACAAAGACAGAATTTCCACTAAACAAAACTAGACCCACACACATACACATTTACTAGGCCTGGATGGTGAAGTCTGCTCCACTCGCGGAGTTTTCAGAATTCGGACCCTCCGCACTATGTGGAGTAAAGCAGAGTTCCCAAAATTCTGCCATCCAGCACATGGTAGAATCTTTTTATGTTTGTGCATGCAAGAATTGTTTTTGGTACTCACTTGCATGCCACAAGATTCTGAGGCCGCTAGCGACTTTGCGTTCAGTCGCATGGCTTCCGGCTGCAATGGCACCTTTATAGTGCACTGCACTGAAGGGCACATCACGCAGATTCTTTACTTGAGAAGCAGCTAAATCTACATGAAAAGACATTTTTGAGTAGATTGCTAATCCAATGGACTGTTCAAGTGTTTTTTTTAGTGCAAGAAGCCTTTTCTTTTTTAAACTTTTTTCCCAACAGGAAGGAAGGCCCCAGAGACTCCAACTTCCAGTTCCTGTCCAGCAGGCTCCTCCCAGTGCTTTGTTCATCTCCTAGTGACTCTTCACTTGAATTTCAAGGTAGAAGGATCACTCTCTTTGTCATCTGTATATACAACTCTGGATTTGAGGACTTTGTTTTTGTGATATCACACAAATAAGTTAGGAAAATATGGTATAAGGGTGTTGTTTGTTTGCTTGAGGATGTACTACCTTTTCTTTGTACTTTTATTTGATTTTAAAATTGTATTGTGATGGGTAGCCTGGAGCTTCAGTAGGGGCCTAGTTATCTTTTTCTGTTTCATTTTTCACCTTTTGTAATGGAAAACCTTTACACAGTTCAGTACCTTTTCTTCATGTTTACAAGCATTTATTTTACGATGTGGCTATGTGGCTAAGTCTGTCAATGGGCTACCAAGCCTAAATGCCAAATAATGGTCATCAGTGCATGAAAGAACTGCTTCTGAGGTAATTTTTGTTTTAATTAAAATATAGTTTAGGGCAGGGATGACTTTGAGTTAAATAAAAAATGTTGGTTATTGTTTGTATAGCAGTTCACCACAAAGTGTATATCTGGGGTAATATTTGATACTATAGAAGATTCATGTAGTTGTAAAATTTTAGCTCACCTAGGCCCACATTTATAATTTCTGATGCAAAACTGTGCCAGCGCAGTTTTGCATCAAAAACTTTAATGCCATTTCTTTGCACCGCTCCGGTGTCAAATTTATACTTTGATGCTCAGCGGCGCAAACACTGGTTAGAGACATTTTTTGTTACTCAAACCAATGCGCCACATGGTAAAAAAAAACTACGTTAACGCACTGAAAATGACTTTGATCCGGTTTACGACATCGCAAACCGGATATGCGCCTTTTTGTGCCACAATTGCGTCAAAAAGCGGCGCAAACACAGCAAAATGTGCAAAGGAGAGCCAAAATGGATCCCAGAAGCTTTGAGAGACCCCCAGGAAGATGACAACCGACCAGGAACCAGCCAGGAGGACCCACACATGACCCAGGAGAGGGAGAAGAAGAAAAGGAAGTGTTGGTTCAGTGCAGAGGAGCAGGAAATACTGGTGAAAGAGGTGACGGAACACCAGCACCAACTTTTTGTCACCTCTAAATTGCCAATTAGTAGGAGAGAGTCAATTTGGCAACAAATTGTTGACAAGATAAACAGTGTGGCAGAAGTACGGAGAACAGTCATCGAGTGCAAGAAACGCTGGCATGACTGCAAGCGCAGGACCAAGGAAAAAATGGCAAGGAACAGGAAGGCAGCACTGCAGAGGGCCCTGGACCACATGGAGGAGATGGTGGCAGCCGTCATCCCTGAGGAGATTGTAACAGGGATTCAAGGACAGGACAGCGCAGACTACCAGGAGACAACACAGATGCATGGTAAGTGGCATGGGGAACTAAAATGCATAATTGTTAACTGAAAGCGGGGGGAACATCCCTCCTACACAATGCATGTAAGTCATGATAGTCAGGGAGTGGAAAGGGAAGAGGGGCAGGGCACGAGGGCATGAGCTGTGCAAGGCAAACCTGGGGCACAGTACAACACTACACTAACAACCTTTGCATTGGGGTATGCTGCCATGGCAAGGATGTTGGAAAGGCAAAGCCAGTCCAGGAGGGTAGGGTACAACGTAAAACTGGCCTGCTGTCACACAACAGCTGGGATTCTTGCTACATGAACTAGGGCTCAATTAACAGTCTCAGGCCATATCCACAAGTGGAATTTAACACTGACAACAGTTGCCACTACCACCTCTTCTGTGTGTGCAGGTCAAGTAGCCAATGGCAGTTACGTGCCCATGGTCAAACACACCCAAATTAGATGGTTTAGGATGACAACGTTATCAATCCCCTGTAATCAATAAAAATGTGCTAATCCTGTCAAATGCTAATGTCCATAGTCGGTACAAACATCAGCCATTGTCATAAACGTTATGAGGTACACAACAGTAATTTCACATCCATGCTGCACATGTCAGGGTCCACCCTCTGCCTGGGTCACAATAGCGGAAATGACACAAAGCAACATCCCAACTGTCATACTGCTCAGACAACAGCATTGAGGGGGAAGACATATGTTTCCGGCTAGTGAAACACACCTGCACATTCAGAAGAGGAAATGGAACCCTGCTAGGACCATCAGTGTGATTCTATGTAGCACACATTCCCCAATATCAACATTACACACTACCAATGCTCACATCTGTATTGTGCCATGCCAATGCTACACATAGTATATGCTAGGTCTCAGCAACATACAGCTGGATGTGTAATATCTGAGACTGGGGCAGTTCCAGATTGTTAATGAGAATGGAAGTAAACGGAGGGTTGAGTTGTAGAATAAGGTCGCAACATACAATTTGGGCAGACCATACACTTAGAGGATGTGACGCAGACAATTCCCCAAAATGCCCACACTACATGTGACATGCAGATGGGGCATAGGCCTAGGAGAATGCTAATCTTAATGACAGGAACAATGAACAGGAACCAAGATCACAATGTGCAAATAATAGGAAGTCAGACATGTCACATTACAAATGCCACAACACAGACACACTAATTGTAAAATATCTCATTGCAGAGGACGATGGCTCTCCTGGGGATATGCCTGTCCTGGACTTCCCTGATGACATGGATGATGAGCTGACAAACATCAGCCAGCAGACCCTCCAAGATGTCCTTGGAACCCTCCAGACTCCACCTTCAGTCGCAAGGAGGAGCACAGAAGTAGCAGCCATCACAGAGGAACCACCCACCACCCCAATAGGATGACCTGCCAGCTCCAACCCAGCTGAGGACTTTGACAACACTGGTGCCAGCTTTGAGAGGACTGTAGTTGGAGTACAGCGGGAGCTGGCGAAGGAGGTGTGGGTGAGGATGGAAAATATGGCAGCCAGCCTAGAGGGGATGCGTTCGTGCATGATGTCATCTGCTGAACAGGCAACAACATCTATCATGCAAGGACTTCAACAAATTGTGAAGTAAATCAACACAGCATTAAGGGAGTTGATACAACACCTCCAGCACCAAACCTTTCAATGCGTGGACGAATGCAATATTGACCCCCTCAGGGCCGATCTGGCTGCCTACCACAGTGATGCAGCTGCTATATTTAAAAACCAGCAGCTCCTCCTTGCTACAGTACAGCCCTTAATAGCCCCACAGTTGGCAGCTACCGGGATTTCGGACTCCATGTCTTCAAACACTGAAGTGTGTGTTGCCCCTTCAAACCCACCGCCACCAAGGGCAGAGGAGGCGACACACACATCAGAAAATTAAGACATGGAACAGATCACCTTCACTCGTAAGAGTACCCTGTATCACTAGTCCATGCCACATGGGCACTTATAACCAAGGTCCTGTGCTTTGTAACATGCCAGTCTTAAAACAGCTGCTCACAAGCACTGTTCTCCAGCCCACTGTTTACCTTGACACTATGCTCTGTGATTGTCTCTCACTACCTCGTTGACAATTCATGTCCCTCTGCACTGTATGATACTTCACCCCAGCATGTCCAATGACATGTCCTTTTGCACTTGTGTAGTATCACAATAGAATGCGTCACACTAATGGACTCACAATCCTGGACTAGGTAAAATAGCACTAAAGTACTTAAAAATAAATAGCACTCACACAACCACTGTGTCTCTGTGTAGTGTCACACATCAACCGTAAGGGAGATTAGTGATGTTTGCCTCATGTCAATGGCCATAGAATGTCAATACAACTGCCTTGAAAGATTGTGGGCTGAGAATTGTGCACTGGAGTCTGGATTGTACCATCATCTGCCCTTCATGAGGGTCAAATCTGAAGTAAATAGAAAAATTACAGTATAATGCTGTGTTGAACAGAATAACTCTGCTCCAAGGGATGTTTAAGCAGAAAATCATTGTCTTAAATTTTTTCTTCCAGACAATCTTTAGGTATGTGACATTTGACCTAAAAATGTCATCACACACACCATACATCAGGAATGGATGTGTACGAGTGTACGTACAAATAAGTAACCTGGCAGTACAATGTAAGAAATTATAGCATCACTCACCTTATCAGGGTTCACATGAACATCAGGCTGCAGGCAGACGTACCACAGTGTCCTCGATACAAAATCTGGTGTCAAAGTATGACAAATTGAAAACATACATCCAAACGTAACTACACATTGGGAACCATAGTAACCTTCAGTGGTGGGTGCAATGGATGGGAGATTCCTAGAGAAGTAGCTTTGGCATAGCTGCCAATGTGACAGCTCAATTGGGATTTAGATGCAGGATGGAACACAAATGCAAATACTAAATTAACACTGTTCACCCATGCCAAGGCTCTGATCGCCAAGGATATTACACTTACTGTAAAGGAGTACCTAAGTATTTATTTAACTGTAAAAATAGGATGCTAAAACTAGGGGAAACAACTTAACTAACCTAATGTAGCCTAAATACACATTACCCACAACTGGCCCTAACTACCCTAAGCTAAACTTACTTATCACATTTAACTAAACACTCTAAACATCAACCCTCCACCCCCGTTAAATGACGGGACACTTGGAGGACACATATACTAACCTAAACACATACTATCTTATCCTAAGCAATTATATATATGTATATATATTGTTTAATATATATATATATATATTTGTTTTATTATGTTTTTAGTACACAAAAACTCCAACATCATCCAACAACCACCCACCAACAAAAAAAAACACATGTAAAAATATCATACCCGCCACCCAAACCCACTAATACTAACTAAACTTACAGCCTATTCTAACCTAACACTAAGCCCCCTAAACCCACTAAATATAAGAACTAGGAAAGAGGAGGGAGGGGAGGGAACCATGGCTGAGGGTCTCCAAGTCACAAGTTTGCCCTCTGCAGTGTGTTCTTTATCCCACGCTCTCTCCTGTTGATCTGGGACACCTGCTGCAGCCTTTCCAGTCTGCGCAACATCCGTTGCATGTCACGTTGCATTGAACGAAATTCTACATTGTCAATGACTGCCACAGGAGTGGTCTGTGTGCCAGTTGTGGAGGGTTGTGCAGTTGCTGGTGCCATGTTTGGAGGGGTAGGTGCAGGGGCTGCTGTCAGTGGTCCAGGAGCGGAGGAATGTTGATGGACCTGCAGTGGTGGGTGTCATCCTTTCTGCCACGTGGGTCGTAGTGGTGGTGCTGGGGGTAGTGGCTGTTGTGGACACAGATGGGCCCCCTTGGGCAAATGCCCTCAACACCCCTGTGGATCCCTCATGGCGCTAACGCCATGCCATGTGGTGGAACCCAGACTCAACATCCAGAATGTGGCGGTAATGCATCACCCTCCTCTGGAATTCACAGATCTGGTTGGCATCCATATTGGCTGCTGTTAAAAAAAGATAAAGCCAAACATTAGTTACATCATTGTGTGATACAACTACTGATGATAATCAAAAAATACATCTAATGTACCTGAAACGGGCAAAATCACAGTACAGATCAAAGATTGTACCTGAGGAAGTACATGCCAACGCAACCTACACATGTCCTATCTAACAGCACAGCATTGCTCAAAAAGCTGTGTACATACTTAAATGCTCTAAGTATCATTGTTCTGCCATTAGTCACATAACAAATCCTCCACATGTGACAGGCCAACTAATGACTATCTTCTGGATGACAATCAAGGGCCACAAGATCTGTGATTTGTAAATGGAATTGCCAGGATCGTATGCAGTTGCTAATCAAGAGGGGGTATCCTAGGTTGGAACAAATTAATTACAGAATTACATGTCTGTGTACTACGCTTGGATCCTCACACCTAGGTACACATATTTCATAACCCTAAGCCTGTGCCTCAGGGGGAGATGGACAAGCAACACATACTTTCAAACATCAAGGACAGCCAGGAAGCTTCGGACAGCTGTCCATGGGTTTAGTCAGTCCACCACAGGTAAGGAGGGTGTCCAACTAGGATAGACACAAACATTGGACAATCACATCCACATTTATGTTCCTAATTGTGGACAATTGTCAACATCATTTGATACCACCAATACCTGTCCTACAACAAGCAGATAGATGCAAGCACCCATCTGGGCATGAGCTGCATGTACAACTATGACATTGTACTCAAGTGCCACATATACGTAGCACAACATGTGGAGCTAGATGCTGATAGGAAGTCAAACATACAGTCTAACATGTTCATTAGTGAACAGGGAGGCTCAAGTCTGTGGGTAATACTTTGGCATCCCTTCTCTGTGTGATTCAGGGTATGACTTGCTGACTAAATAATGAAAATGGCTCACTCCAAAATTTTCATTAGAAGAGATATAACAACAAATGTCACCCTATCCACGTGGCCATGCCTACAGAGCTGCACTACAATCCCAAAATATGACTACACCACTGTGAGAAAACAGGGCTGATTGCAGAGGCCCCCTAACTTTTTGCCCCCATTTTCCACTTTTTGCTGGTGTTTTCCTGACTCTGATGTTGCACTGGGTACTGCTAACCAGTCCCAGGGCCCGTGCTCTGTGTAAAATGGACATGCAAATTAGGCTAATTATAAATGGCTAAGTTAACCTACCTATAAGTCCCTAGTATATGGTAGGGCATAGGTAGGTTTAGGGACCACAGCATAGGTAGTGCACCCATAGGTGCACTGCTGAGGTGCCCAGTGTCATTTTAAAGGCAGGCCTGCCTTGCTGGCTGCTTTTAAATTAAAGTTATATGCAAATTCGACTTTGGAATTAAAAGTATTTCCAAAGTCTTAAACTACCTTATTTTTACATATAAGTCACCCCTAAGGTATGCCCTATGTGCCCCTAGGGCTGGGTGCCATGTAACTATAAGAAGGGACCTTAAAAAAATAGTTTTATAAGCCCTGGTGAGGTAAAAACAGCCAAATTCGTTTTTCCCTCATTGTAGAAAATGGCCTTCATAGGCTAGAATGGGGAGACTTTAATTTTTAAAGTCCCCTTAAATGATGGATACCAAGAGTTTGGTATCAAATTAATTGTTGTAATAAATCCCACAACTTCCAGTTGTGGGATTTAATATAACTTGTTCAGGTAAAGCGTTTTAAACTTCACCTGAAAAGTTTGGTCTGACCCCAGAGCAGTATAGAATGAAGTTCAGGGACATCCAGAAGGTCAGTGCCCAGTCTTGGGTTGATTTTGTAGACACCTCACTTAGGCACTAGAGTGCTGGATTATTGGTAACAAAGTAAATAATTATGAGGGGTTATACAATCTGATCATGAGAGAGCACATCTTGACCAATTGTACCCAAGAAAGGTTACACCAGCATTTAGTGGACTCTAAGCTGACCAACCCTAGAGAGCTAGGGGAGGCAGCTGATGAGTGGTTGAGAACCAGGCTGGTTGTCAAGTCCCAGGGGGGAGACTCCAAGAAGGGGGGGGCAGGTCCTTAAAAACCTAAGGAGGGAGGTGGTAAGCCCACCACAGAAACTCCCTCTGTACCCCAGAGCCATAAGAAGGAGGAGAGTAAATCCCACTCCCGCTCTGACAAGCAGAGACAGGGAGACCCAGGGTTAAACAAAGCTCTTGGACAGTAAGGCTTGCTTTGACTGTCAGCAGACAGGTCATTTCAGAGGAGATGCAGCCTGTCTGAAGAAGGTGGTTAGCACTGGGCTGTCCAGTGTAGCCATGGAGGAGGACTCCTCAGATGAAGAAGTCCTCCTAGCATTGAGCTGGGAGACAGGACCAGATGGTAAGCTGGTGATCCCTGAAGGTGGAAGTAGGCACTTCCACCCCATTCAGGTGAATGGGATCCCTACCACTGGCCTGAGAGACACCTGTGCCAGTCACACTATAGTGAGTGACCGGTTAGTGACCCCAGGCATGTTTGTCCCAGGAGAGACCAGGAAAGTCAGGATAGCCACAGGGGAGGTCACCTCCAAACCTGTAGCCATAGTGCCCCTAGAGAGGGAGGGTATCCTTGACTGGTTTAGGTGGTAGTCAGTGCTGACCTCCCCCTAGATTGTATCCTGGGCAATGACCTCCCAGGGTTGAGTCTGGTCCCAGATGGGGCGGTCGCCATGGGCGCCCCCCCAAACCAAAGTCCTGGGGACTCAGTCCCCCCAGTTAGGAGACAGGGGTCCCCCAGAAATGGAAAGTAGAAAAGGAAGGGTGGGCCACTCTTAAAGAGAGTTCCAGGGAGCCAAAGGCCTTCTGCCCCAGTAGGAGGGGAGCCCAGAGTTGTCACTGGTGAGGCCTCACCTGACCCCAAGGAAGTCCTGAGTAGTTTCTGTACTGACAGAAGGGAGAGTGGAAGGAGGGTGTCTGCCACACGAGGTGGTAGCCCCCCACTCTAGACAGCAAGAGGGGTGGCAGGACCCCACAGTTGCCCCTAAAACAGCTCAGCCACCTGTCAGTGGAGAGCTTAGGGTGTGGGTCTTGGGTACTGACAGCTGTCAGTAGCCTCTGCTGGGTGCTAGCCTTCCTGGCAGCACTGTACTTGGCCTGGGAGGCAGAAACCAGGGCCATTAGCAAAGTAGGCCCCCTCACCCTGTTGGTCATGGTGGGGTTGCTCAAGTGTTGGGTGACCTCTTTGGGTAAGCTAGGTGTTGCCCTAGCAAAGTTAGGAGTAGGGGAGATGGGCACCTCACTACCCAAGTTGGCAAAGAGAGAGGAGGAAGACCCCCCTGAAGGGAAGTTTCAGTTTGAGATGGGTCCTTTCACTGTTGGGATGGATTCACCACCCAGAGGTAGTGACCATGACAGGAGGATGTAAGGCAGAATAGGCCCTACAAAGGGACACCCAGTTTTCTTCACTGTCTTCCTCGCCTAACAAGCCAGGAAGACTCTCCCAGGGTTGGGCTGAGTCTCCTGGGCGTGTGGGCTGGGGTTGGGGGGGCTTGTGTGAGAAAACAGGGCTGATTGCAGAAGCCCCTAACTTTTTGCCCCCATTTTCCACTTTTTGCTGGTGTTTTCCTGACTCTGATGTTGCCCTGGGTACTGCTAACCAGTCCCAGGGCCTGTGCTCTGTGTAAAATGGATATGCAAATGAGGCTAATTATAATTGGCTAAGTCAACCTACCTATAAGTCCCTAGTATATGGTAGGGCATGTAGGTTTAGGAACCACAGCATAGGTAGTGCACCCATAGGTGCACTGTTGAGGTGCCCAGTGTCATTTTAAAGGCAGGCCTGCCTTGCTGGCTGCTTTTAAATTAAAGTTATATGCAAATTCGACTTTGGAATTAAAAGTAGTTCCAAAGTCTTAAACTACCTTATTTCTACATATAAGTCACCCCTAAGGTGTGCCCTATGTGCCCCTAGGGCTGGGTGCCATGTAACTATAAGCAGGGACCTTATAAAAATAGTTTTATGAGCCCTGGTGAGGTAAAAACTGCCAAATTAGTTTTTTCCTCATTGTAGTAAATGGCCTTCATAGGCTAGAATGGGGAGACTTTATTTTAATTTTTAAAGTCCCCTTAAATGATGGATACCAAGAGTCTGGTATCAAATTAATTGTTATAATAAATCCTACAACTTCCAGTTATTGGATTTAATATAACTTGTTCAGGTAAAGAGTTTTAAACTTTACCTCAAAAGTTGCCAATTTCAGCCCTGCATTGTTTTTGCTGCTGTGCTCTGATTGGCCAGCCTTTCGCAGCCTGGCCAGGCTGCCTTGATGAGGTGTGAAGTGGCCTGGCTTCACACAAAGGAATGTGCCTGTGGGAGGGAATCTCCTCTCAGCAGATGGTGAGGCAGGAAGGGGGAGGGCTGCCAAACTGGTCTTCAAAGGCAGAGAAGGACATTTGGAGCAACCAGCAACACCCCCACATCCTGCAACCCCAGACAACTAGGTGGCCCCTTGATTAGATTAGGAGAGGGCAGGATAGGGGTGTGTTTATGATTTTTAGCCACACCAGTAGGTGGGCTCAGCCAGATGTAACCTCCAAAAATCAGATTCAGCCTTGATGGATTTTTGGAGAATGTTAACTCCTGGGATTGATTTTTGCCACACTTCCCAGGAAGTGGTCATCACAGGGGGAACGACCCTGCACCTGATTGGAAAACCAGGACCCCCCCCCTGCTTTTCACCCAGGAGCAAGGATAAAACTGGCAGACCTGCACCCAAACCTCAGTTCCCTACCACATCCAACAAGGAAGAACTACAGAAGAAGAAGGACTGTCCTGCTAGACCCCTGGCCTGCACCTGGAACCTGCACTCACACCTGCGCTTCACCACAAGGACTTTGCCTGGCATCAACTGGTTCAAGGAGGGACTCCCTGTTTGCTACAGGTGAAAAATTGCTATCCAGAGTCCCCTGCACCAACTCCTGAAGAAATCAACCAGCTGGCCACTGACCAGTGGCCAAAAAGGAGTTTGCAACAGGTGCATTCTGGGAGTTGTAGTCCGCATCCCCAAGGACCATCTCAGAACTTCTGGACCGTTGGGGTGAGCTGTGGACCTCAAAAGAACCTTAAAAGGTCATCTGGGAGAAGCCCCAGAAGTTTGGAGAAGTATGGAGAACTTTTGTAAAAAAGCTCCATAGAGGGACCGACCCGCCGCAGCAATTCTAGCCGGCTTGCCTCAACCGCGAACCGGCCTGATTTGCTGGTTCGTCCCAGTAAAGAAAAACTCCGAAAAAGAGACAAAGGGGGTTACTACAACATTGGCGGTAAAAGCCGCTTACTGCCGTGCAGAAGACCGCCAATACACCGCCGCGGCCACGGAAAACCGCCACAGCTATTACGACCCACATCTCGGAATCCGCCGAAATTCAGACATCCACACAAGTCCGCCACACCAAAGGTCAGTGATAAACTGGCGAAAACAAATCCTCCACCGTCACGCCAACAGAAACACGCCCATGCTATTACGAACCACGAATCCACGCAGCGGTCTTTCAACTGCGGTATTCCATTGGCGGTACATACCGCCACGCTCAAAATACACACACATATACAAAACACCGCCACATTGGATAATTCAAAATACACACACCTGATACACATACAAACACCACTTCCACACACCCAACACAATATAAAACACACACCCACATCACCCACAAACCCCTACGACCAAAAATTAGAGATGAAGGGGAGAGAGAAAGTACAGCAATAGACAACCCCACCACACAGAGGCACACAACACCATCACCCACACAACATCCACGCACAAAACATCCCACACCACTACACATCACCACACTCATCACCACATACACCACCCCACACATCACCTACACCACCCCATGGCACGCCAAAGACACTCCAGGTTTTCGGAGGAGGAGCTCAGGGTCATGGTGGAGGAAATCGTACGGGTAGAGCCACAGCTATTTGGATCACAGGTGCAGCACACTTCTATAGCTAGGAAGATGGAGCTATGGCGAAGAATCGTGGACAGGATCAACGCAGTGGGACAGCACCCAAGAAATCGGGAGGACATCAGGAAGAGGTGGAACGACCTACGGGGGAAGGTGCGTTCCGTGGTCTCCAGACACAACATCGCGGTTCAGCGGACTGGTGGCGGACCCCAACCTCCTCCCCCACAACTAACAACATGGGAGGAGCAGGTCTTGACCATTATGCATCCTGAGGGCCTCGGAGGAGTCGGTGGAGGAATGGACACTGGTAAGTCAAATCTTAACTATCATATCCCCCACCCTACCTGCATGCTATCACACACCCCCACCCTCACCCCCTCCCCTATCACTCCAACTCCTCACTAATGTACTAATAACACAAACCACCCATCCCAACACCAAGCCCTGCATGACACAACAAAGCATGGACACCCATCACTAAAGCATGCCCACTGCACATACCCATAACAACCCATAACCATCATCACACAAGCCCCCACACAGGAATGCTAGTACTGGGCTACACGCTCACCCACCCATTGCAAACCATGACACACACAGATGCAATAATCATGCTTTTATACCCCTGCAGGACCACTACCTAACATCACCAGACAGGAGGGTCCAGACATCTCTACCCCACCCACTGAAGAGGCCCACAGTGATGACAGCAGCTCTGGCCAACTGGATCCAGATGACCAGCCCGGACCATCGTGGGCCTCGGGACAGTCGGTTCCCCTCGCACAGACACAGCCCAACACTGACCTTCCACCCTCTGGTAACACCAGCACAGCACCCACCCAGCGAGCCCATACCTCCGTCCCCAGGACACGTCAATCAGCTGTGTGTCCACCACTACAGGGAACCCAAGATAACCCACCACCCCAACAACAACAGGGACCTGGGGGTAGTGGTAGTGGGCACACGGTCCAGGGGACGGAGGCCCAGGAACACAGGGGAACTGGGAGGGCTGCTCTGCAACAGGGGGAGGACAGGCCAAGGGAACCCACTCTCCACGAGGCCCTCTCCTCCATCATGGGAGCATACCACCACTCCCAGGAGACGATGGCTACGGTCCTGGCCAAGTTTCAGGAGAACAGTATTTGGGGTTCAGGGAGGAACTCAGAACCATCAGCTCAGCCCTGGGCACCATTGTAGGGGTGCTGAAGGACATACAGAACACCATGAGGGACACCGTGGCACTCCAAGGGGCCTCTGACACTAGCCTGGACGATGAAATGCGCACCACCTCTGCCGGCGCTAGTGGACAGGACGCCCCGCCACAGGACCACCACACCAGCACCCCACCCCCTGCAGATTGAGAACCACCACGCAAGCAGTCCCTGAGATCCAGGAACAAGACAGAGCACGATGGCAAGACCCCCGGCAAGAAACGAGACCACCCTGATTGTCATCCCACTGTCCCACGTTGTAACCCTGTCCATATTGGAACTGCCCCAGCTCCACTTCCTATGCCCATATGGGCAGTGCACCTGTGAGACTAATAGACTGGACTCTGCCATGGGCATTCCTCCACCATCACCCATCACCATTTTGCCACCCCCTCCAATAATTAGCACTTCAATAAACAACCTTGAAGCACAACAATCTGGAGTCAGTCTGTGATTTTGAAAATGTGTATTAGCTATGACAAATACAAAATCCGTTCGAAAATGTAATGTCAACATACCTATGTCACACATCACAAGTCCCTGAAGGATGCAAGCAGATGACACACGTTGGTAACCACACCTGTGAAACCGTAATGTACAACTCAGTTACCAAATACTGCTTGAAATTGACAGACAGGATAGAGGTAGAAGTGTGAAAGTAAATGTACTAGTAAAGAAAGTGTTCTCACCTGTGTGTCACTGGAAATATTGCTATATGACTAAGTCCCTGTTTCCAATGTCTTCTTCCTCTGCTTCCTCCTCATCACTGTCCACAGGCTCCACAGCTGCCACAACACTGTCATCTGGACCATCCTCCTGCAGAAAAGGCACCTGGCGTCGCAAAGCAAGATTGTGATGATGATCTGGCACACCTTCCTTGGTGAGTAGAATAGGGAACCACCTGTCATATGGAGGCACCCGAACCTGGCCTTCAGGAGGCCAAAGGTGCGTTTGATCACCCTCCTAGTCTGCCCATGGGCCTCATTGTAGCCTCATTGTAGCGTTTCTCTGCCCTGGTCCTGGGATTCCTCACTGGGGTCAATAGCCATGATAGGTTGGGGTAACCAGAGTCCCCTAATAGCCACACCTGGTGCCTCTGGAGTTGACCCATCACATAAGGGATGCTGCTATTCCGCAGGATGTAGGCGTCATGCACTGAGCCAGGGAACATAGGCCCATATTTATACTTTTTGACGCAAAACTGCGTTAACGCAGTTTTGCGTCAAAAAAATTAGCGCCAGTTAACGCCATTCTGAAGCACCATGCGGGCGCCGTATTTATTGAATGACGTTAGCCGGCGTTAGCCGCCGGCGCCGTCTGGTGTGCGTTAAAAAAAACGACGTACACCAGGCAGCGCCGGCGTAGGGGAAAATGGAGCTTGGGCGTCAAGAAATGGGGCAAGTCAGGTTGAGGCAATTTTTTCGCCTCAACCCGATTTGCGTCATTTTTTTTCACTCCCAACCCCCATAGAAATGACTCCTGTCTTAGCAAAGACAGGAGTCATGCCCCCTTGCCCAATGGCCATGGGCATGGTCATTGGGCATAGTGGCATGTAGGGGGGCACAAATCAGGCCCCCCTATGCCACAAAAAAAAAAAAAAAAACACTTACCTGAACTTACCTTAATGTCCCTGGGATGGGTCCCTCCAGCCCTGGGTGTCCTCCTGGGGTGGGCAAGGGTGACAGGGGGTGTCCCTGGGGGCATGGGAGGGCACCTCTGGGCTCCTTCAGAGCCCACAGGTCCCTTAACGCCTGCCTTTTGCAGGCGCTAAAAAACGACGCAAAATCGGCCGTACGTCATTTTTTTGGACCCGCCCACTCCCGGGCGTGAATTTTGCCCGGGAGTATAAATCCGAGGCACATGCCTCGGAGTCGATTTTTTAGACGTGAACGCCTACTTTGCATCTCATTAACGCAAAGTAGGTGTCCACGCAAAAAAATTACGCAAACTCCATGGACTTTGGCGATAGACGCGTCTAACGCCAAAGTATAAATATGGAGTTAGTTTTGCGTCGAAATTGCGTCAAAAAAATGACACAATTCTGGCGCAAACGGAGTATAAATATGCCCCATAGCATTTACCTGCGAGATGTACTGGTCTGACAAACATACCATCTGTACATTCATCGAATGATAACTCTTCCGGTTCCTGTACACCTGTTCACTCCTGTGGGGGGGACCAGAGCTACATGGGTCCCATCAATGGCACCTATGATGTTGGGGATATATCCCAGGGCATAGAAGTCACCTTTAACTGTAGCCAAATCCTCCACCTGAGGGAAAACGATGTAGCTCCTCATGTGTTTCAGCAGGGCAGACAACACTCTGGACAACACGTTGGAAAACATAGGCTGGGACATCCCTGATGCCATGGCCACTGTTGTTTGAAATGACCCACTTGCTAGGAAATGGAGCCCTGATAGCACCTGCACTTGAGGGGGGATTCCTGTGGGATGGCTGATTGGTGACATAAAGTCTGGCTCCAACTGGGTACACAGTTCCTGGATTGTGGCACGGTCAAACCTGTGGGTGAGGATTAAATGTCGCTCATCCATTGTCAACAGGTCCACCAGCGGTCGGTACACCGGAGGATTCTGCCATCTCCTCACATGCCCCAGCTGACGGTGCCTAGGAAGGACAACAGCGACCACAGAGTCAAGCACTTCAGAGGTATGTACCCACAGCTACACAGAACACAAAAAATCCCAAAAGTTGTCTGTATGTGTGTTGAGTCCAGGCCTAGGTATGTGTGACGCAGTTGAAAATGAAGCCATGTGGGCCCCTGAAATGGCGGATGCCTGACCTGTAAAGTGTGACAATGGGATGTGAGGTAACTGCGCTGGCGTTGTACACCGTCGCGGTAGGCGGTCGTAGACCGCGGCGCAATGCTGCATTGGTTAACATTGGACCGAATGCGTCCCAGGAGCCAATGAAGAAGTGCGCCGGCGGGGATGATACGCACCGCCGCGGACGTGACAGCCATTTTCTATCTGTTCAATCACTCGACACCTGATCTTCGACAGGAGAGGAGCTACACTACAAGTGCTGCTGTGACCTCGGTCTGGAAGAGACCATGGCACGTGCGTCTGGGGAAAGGGCCACTGCCTTCACTGCACAGGAGTTGGAGAAGCTCTTGGACGGGGTCCTCCCCCAGTACACACTACTCTACGGTCCTCCAGACCAACAGGTGAGTACATAGGGTGCAAGTTGTATGGGCTGTGCCTGGGTGGAGAGGGCTGGATGTAAGAAGGGGGGAGAGTTCTGTGAGCATGAAGGAGTGTGAGTGCATGTGCCACATGGCAAGGGCAGGGATGTGGGCCACTCACTTCGACGGTGCAGTTGGTAATGACTTCTCTTCTTCCCCTGTACATGTCATGTAGGTCAGCGCCCACCAGAGGAAGGATATTTGGCTATTTGGCGTGCCATCGCCAAGGACGTCCGGACCCTGGGGGTCCACCAGAGACGGAGCACCCACTGCCGTAAAAGATGGGAGGACATTAGCCGCTGGAGCAAGAAGACGGCAGAGGCTCAGCTGGGGATGGGGTGCCCGTCGCACCATGACCCCTCTGATGTTCAGGATCCTGGTGGTGGCCTACCTTGAGTTGGATGGGCCCAAGAGGGCATCACAGCAGACACAAGGGGGTGAGTACACTCTCATTCTGCTGACTTTGCAGTGGAGGGGTCTGGGTGGGGGAGGAGGGCTGTGGGTTTCCCTAGGCCAGGGCGAGTTCCATAGGCTAGGCCCCTCCATAATGCAGGCCATGTGCCACTCCACCCCACCTCTGTAGAGCGCCAAGTACAGGTATACATGCCCCTGTGTCATCTATGTGTGCAGATGTCCACCATAGACATGTAGGCCATATCCCAGGAACTGCATCTGTAGATCCCAAGAGCGCGGCGTAGTGCAGGGGGCTGCTGTGTCTGTATTGTCCGCCAACGGTAGCGGTAAGCCATGCACTCAACCTGTCTTTCTTCTGTTTCCCCACCCCTTTTTGTGCTCTCCCTGTTCTTTTGTGCATCAGCATCATCAGGCGGAGGTACAGTGGTACCGGAGCATGAGGGGGCTGCATCCCACATGGCCATGGAGGGCCACACCAGGGACTCAGAATACACCAGTGGGACGGAGGGCGAGGGGACCTTCACAGCGGTCACCGGATCAGCAACCAGCGACACGGACTCGTCCTCCGATGGGAGCTCCCTTGTGGTGGCGGCACCATCTGTGTCCCCCACTTCTACAGGTACAGCCACCACCCCCTCTACCAGCACCGTCCTCCCAGCAGCCCCTCAGCCTTCGCCCCGTGCCCGCTCACCCAGGAGGATGGGCATCACCTTCACCCCAGGCACCTCAGCCCCTGCCCCTGTCACCCCTGCTGCCCTCAGTGAGGAGGCCATTGACCTCCTCAGGTCACTCAATGTTGGGCAGTCTACCATTGTGAATGCCATCCAGGGTGTAGAAAGGGAGTTGCAACACACTAACGCATTCCTGGAGGGCATTCATTCTGGTCAGACTGCCCATCATCGAACCCTGAAATCTCTGTCCTCAGCACTGATGGCAGCCATTGTCCCTGTCTCTAGCCTCCCCCCTCCAACTTTCTCCACCCAGGCCCAATCCCCTGTACCTCAGCCTATCCCAAGAACACCATCAGACCAGCCTGCACACACCTCAGCACACAAGGGCAGCTCAGGCAAACATAGGCACCACACATCCCACAGGCACCCACACAAGCATCACCCACATACAGACACAGCAACTTTCACTGCCTCCACTGTGTCCCCCTCCTCCTCGTCTCCCTCATCCCTCCCAGTGTAGTCTACACTCTTACCTGCATGCACTACCACTACAGCCACTAGGACTCGCACCAGAACACCCAGCACCACACCCTGCTCACCTGCACTCACCACCCCTACTACCATTTACACGTCCCCTGTGACACCCCCTCCCAAAGTACACAAAAGCGGGCACACACACACCCAACATCCATCTACCTCATGACAGCCTCCAGAACATGTACCTGCACCCAAATCATCAAAAGTTACACCTCCTACAACCACCACCTCTTCCTCCACTCCCAGACCCCCTCCAGCTACCCGTCCCAGTGTTCGTCAGAAACTTTTCCTGAGCAACATTGACCTCTTTCCCACCCCCCCCCCAATTCATAGGTCCCGTAATAGCACCTCAGCCAAAAAATGTCCGGTAGCAGTGGTGCCTGTTAGAGGTATGTGGAGTGCACCGGGGCCCAGGGCAGCCAGTGTGACACGGATCCAAAGCACAGCCAGTCCCCCCCCTGTGAAGCACCAGAAGTTGGACAGTGCCCGACGGGAGAGGGTGAAGACTCCTGCCGGCAAAGCCGCTCACAAGGGTCCCGGGGGGAGTGTCAAGTCAGCTGTGACTCCTCCCAAGGTGGGGAAGGGGCAGAAGAAAGCGCCAAAGTCTGGGAAGAGCAGCACGGCGGAGAAGGCCGCCATCATCCCCGCTGCCAAGGACGCCACCGACAGCCCCATCGTCACTGGTCAGGAGACCACCGCCAGAGTCAGTGCCCAGGAGGCCAGCCCCATCATCACTGGTCAGGAGACCAACGCCAGAGTCAGTGCCCAGGAGGCAGCACAATCGTCACTGGTCAGGAGACCCACGCCAGAGTCAGTGCCCAGGAGGGCAGCACAATCGTCACCGGTCAGGAGACCACCGCCAGAGTCAGTGCCCAGGAGGGCCCCGCCAGCCACAGCCTCGCTGAGCAATGAGGACCGCCATGGCACACAACTGCACAGGTCAGAGACAGCAAAGTCAAGCACCGCTGAACAGGGCAAAGACAGCCATGGCAAGCACCGCTGAACAGGGCAAAGACCACCATGGCAAGCACCGCTGAACAGGGCAAGCACCGCTGAACAGGGCAAAGACCGCCATGGCAAGCACCGCTGAACAGGGCAAAGACCACCATGGCAAGCACCGCTGAACAGGGCAAAGACCATCATGGCAAGCACCGCTGAACAGGGCAAAGACCGCCATGACAAGCACTGCTGAACAGGGCAAGCACCGCCAGCTCAAGCATCGCTAGCCCATGTGCGGCAGGGGCAGTGAAGGAACTGGGACCGTCACGGGGAGAGTGATGCACTCTGGGCACCAGTCCCCCTCCAGAACCAGTGGAGAACAGCATCTACTACCTGAGTCCTTAACAGGATGAAGCACTCTGGGCGCCAGTCCCCCTCCAGAACCAGTGGAGAACAGCATCCACTACCTGAGTTCTTAACAAGATGAAGCACTCTGGGCACCAGTCCCCCTCCAGAACCAGTGGAGAACAGCATCCACTACCTCAGTTCTTAACAGGATGAAGCACACTGGGCACCAGTCCCCCTCCAGAACTAGTGGAGACTGTAATCCACTTGAGAATCTGTGGCTTTGCACTCCCCAGGATGGTACAGTGGGCAAACCACCCACTGCAAAGACTTGTGAGACTGTGGCTTTGCACTCCCCAGGATGGTACAGTGGGCAAACCAGCCACTGCAAAGACTTGTGAGACTGTGGCTTTGCACTCCCCAGGATGGTACAGTGGGCAAACCACCCACTGCAAAGACTTATGAGACTGTGGCTTTGCACTCCCCAGGATGGTACAGTGGGCAACCCACCCACTGCAAAGACTTGAGAGACTGTGGCTTTGCACTCCCCAGGATGGTACAGTGAGCAAACCACCCACTGCAACAACTTGTGAGACTGTGGCTTTGCACTCCCCATGATACATCAATGGGCATGGAGCCCCGTCGTGGATCTGCCATGGAGCTGTCATCCGGCTGAGGTGCCCCCTTCCCTTCCCCCTGAGGTGCCTGTTGTATTTCGATCTGATGCCCCTGCAGTGTTCTCTCCGTTTCTAGACAGGTATCGTGTGTGAGCCTCGCCCATGCACTTTTGGCCCAGTGGTCCACGGACATTGAATGGTGCATACCTGCACTACTAATTGTGATGTATATTTTTGGAATGTGTATATATTTCTGTATATATTAGCTTACTATATTTTGATACATTACAATGGTTGTACTCATTTCCTTTTGTCTTTGCATTCTTCCGGGGGGGCTTGGGTTGTTACTGTGATGTTTGGAAATGCATTGGTGTGTGTGTTGTAGTGTGCGAGGGTGGGGGTGTTGCGTGTGTGTGTCCCTGTGTTTTGCCTCCCCTATGTCGTAGGTGCAGTACTCACCGTTGTCTTTGGCGCCGGCGTTGCTGATGTGCGTAGAGGAACAGGAACACTATTGCAGGGAGTATTTGGAGTTCAGGCTCCATGGTTCCCTCCTTCCTCGTGGAGTGTGTTAAGGTGAGCGTTTTCCCATTGAAATGGCTGTTTCCGTCGTGTTTTTATCCACGGTGACTCCGCCCCGGAAAAGGTGGCAGATTGGCCTGTTGTAATACTGTGGGCGGTACTTTGTCTTCCGCCTGTCTGTTGGCGGTGACCGCCGCGCTGCTTGTCTGTACCGCCGTGGCAGTCGGAGTGTTAAAGTGGCTGTCTATGTTGGCGGTTTCCGCCACGCTCATAATTCCCTTTTTTTTTTCGCCGGCATGTTTGCAGTATTACCGCTGCTTTAACACCATCCGCCAGGGTTGTAATGACCCCCTCAGTCCGAAGGTAAAAAGTTGACCGGGACCTCCCAGCCAGCGTATCCGAGGAGGGCTCCAGGGACGTCGGATCAAGATCCAGGTTTACCCCGGTTGAAGGATTTTCACCTCGAAAAAGTCAGAAGGTAAAAATCTCCACCGAGGATTCCCGCATCGTGTTTCCGGAGAAGGGCTCCAGGAGGTCGGCTTGGACTGGCAGGTACGTCCCGCTGAAGAAAATCTTTGAAAAAGAGACTAAGGGGGTCATTCCGACCCTGGCGGTCCATGACCGCCAGGGCCGGGGACCGCGGAAGCACCGCCAACAGGCTTGCAGTGCTTCCTGGGCCATTCTGACCGCGGCGGTAAAGCCTGAAAAATCGCAACAAGATGACTACCAGCAACATTGTAGCGCCTCATCCTCCCAGCTTTCTCAACTGTTTCCTGGTGGTGCATGCTCTGAGGGCTGTCTGCCTTCACCGTGCACTGGAAGCCAAGAAGAAATCTCCCATGGGTCGACAGAATCTTCCCCCTGCCAACGCAGGCACCAATCTTCTGCATTACCGGTCCTCTGGGTCCCCTCTCATCCTGATGAGTGTGGTCCCTGGAACACAGGCACTGGGTCCAAGTGTCTCCCACAGTCCAGTGGCCCTCCTGTCCAAATTTGGTGGAGGTAAGTCCTTGCCTCCCAACGCCAGACAGCAAACCTGTGTACTGCATGATTTGCAGCTGCTCTGGCTTCTGTGCACTTTTCCAGGACTTCCTTTGTGCACAGCCTAGTCTGGGTCCCCAGCACTCCGTCCTGCATTGCCCAACTCGTTGAGTTGGACTCCGACGTCGTGGGACCTTCCTTTGTGACTCTGAGTCAACCGCTGTCCTCAGGTCTTCTAAGTGCCTGTTCTGGTACTTCTGCGGGTGCTGCCTGCTTCTGCCCCAGCAGCACCCAAAATCCTCAACCATGACTCTTGCAGCTAGCAAGGCTTGTTTGAGGTATTTCTGCGTGGAAACACTTTTGCAACCTCCAGCAAGCCATAGGACATCTTCTCACCAAAGGGGAAGTTCCTGACACCATCCGTTGTTGCAGAATCTTTCTCCTCTTCCACCCGGAGGCAGCCCTTTTGCACCTTCATCCTGGGTTTAGTGGGCTGCCCCCCCGGACACTTGCGTGACTCTTGGACTTGGTCCCCTTCTTTTACATGTCCTCAGGTCCAGGAATCCGTTTTCAGTGCTTTTGTAGCAGTTGTGGTTCTTGCAGAATCCCCTATTATGACTATACTGTCTTTCTGGGGCAAAGGGGGTAACTTTACTCAGAGTTTTTAGGGTCTTGGGGTGGGATATTTTGGACACCCTTACTGTTTTCTCACAGTCCCAGTGACCCTCTACAACCTCCCATAGGCCTGTTTTGGGGTTGTGTACATATAATTTGTGTATATTACTTACCTCCTAAGTGAGGGTATCCTCTGAGATACTTTTGGCATATTGTCACTAAAATAAAGTACCTTTATTTTTTGTAACTATGAGTATTGTGTTTTCGTGTTGATATTGTGCTATATGATATGTGGTATAGTAGGAGCTTTGCATGTCTCCTAGTTCAGCCTAAGCTGCTTTGCCATAACTACCTCTATCAGCCTAAGCTGCTAGAAACACCTCTATTCTACTAATGAGATAACTGGACCTGGCACAAGGTGTAAGGTACCCACTGTAAGCCAGGCCAGCCTCCTACAGGGGCTCTCAGCACTTAGGAGAGCCCTCAGGATGCCAGACAGCACCCACGGTAGTCCCAGGACATGAGGACAAAGGAGGTGCAAAACACAGTTGTGCAGCATAACAAAGGAAGGTCCCACACCGCGGGAGACAAACTCAGTGAGTTGAGCATCACAGGATGGAGTACTGGAGACCAGAGCCAGGCTGTGCACGAAGGAATTTTGCAAAGAATGCACAGAGGCCTCAGGAGGTGAGGAAGACACAGTTCTCAGGGGTATTGTTGCTCTCTGGGAAGGCAAGGTCTTACCTCCTCTAAATTGCGTCAGCAGGACCTCAAGACAGTCCATGTTGATGAGGTCCAACCTCTGTGTCCTTAAGAGCTCGCTCGTTGCTGTGAGAGGAGTCCAAAGGTACCGGTCATCATCTTGGAAGGTGCCTGCGTGAGCAGAAGAGTGACTCTGTCACCCCACAGGAGATTTCTTTAGGCCGCCTGGTGCAAGATGAAGACAGGGAGTCCTCAGAGAGTGCACACCATGGAAACTGTTGCAGTTGCTGACTGGAGCTGAAGTTGCAGAGGAAGAGCATCCCTTGTGGATACTTTGTTGCTGTTACAGTGGTTCCTGGAGCAGGCTGCGGTTCATCTGAGGTCAGAGGATGAAGTGGTAGTTGCATAGGATTCCTGAAGGAAACTTGCAAGCAAAATCTGAAGAGAACCCACAGGAGAGACCCTAAATTGCCCTGAGAACAAGATTGGCTACTTTATCAGGTAAGGACATATGAGGAGGTGTCTCTGATGTCACCTGCTGGCACTGGCCACTCAGAGCTCTCCAAAGTGCCCCACACCTTGCAAAGCAAGATGGATGAAGTCTGGGACACACTGGAGGAGCTCTGGCCACAAACCCTAGGGTGGTGATAGACAGGCGAGTGGTCACTCCCCTTTCCTTTGTCTAGTTTCACACCAGAGGGGGGCCAAGGGGTCCCTGAACCGATGTAGACTGGCTGATGCAAGGAGGGCACCATCTGTGCTCTTCAAAGCAATTCCAGAGGTTGGAGGAGGCTACCCCTCCCCAGCCTGTAACACCTATTTCCAAAGGGAGATGGTGTAACACCCTGCTCTTGAATATTTTGTTCTGCCTTCCTGGAACTGGGTTGCTCAGAGCCCAGGAGGGCAGAAACTTGTATGTGAGGTGGCAGCAGCTGCAGCTGCAGTGCAAGCCTCAGAGAGCTGGTTTGGCAGTACTGGGGGTCCATAGTGGAGCCCCCTTGGATGCATGGAATTGGCTCCCCCATACCAGATTTGGAACAGGGGGACAATTCCATGATCTTAGACATGTTACATGGCCATATTCGGAGTTAGCATTGTGAAGCTACATGTAAGTATTGACCTATATGTAGTGCACACGTGTAATGGTGTCCCTGCACCAAGTCCCGGGAAATGGCCTTGAACTATGTGGGGGCACCTTTGCTAGTGCAAGGGAGCTCTCACACTTAGTAACTTTGTTCCTAACCTTCAGCAAGGGAAGGTTAGACATGTAGGTTACTTATAATTTACTTAAGTGCAGTGAAAATGGCTGTAAAATAACATGTGCGTTATTTCACACAGGCTGCAATGGCAGGCCTGTGCAAGGGTTTGTCTGAGCTCCGTATGGGTGGCAAAAGAAATGCTGCAGCCCATATGGATCTCCTGGAACCCCAATGCCCTGGTTACCTAGGTACCGTATCCTAGGGACTTATAAGGGGGGGTCCAGTGTGCCAATTTAAATTGGTAAATGAAGTCACTAGCCTATAGTGACAAATTTAAAAGCAGAGAGAACATAAGCACTTAGGTTCTGGTTAGCAGAGCCTCAATGACATAGTCAAGCACTATACTGACACACACATTAGGCCATAACCTTTGAGCACTGGGGTCCTGACCAGCAGGATCCCAGTGAGACAGGCAAAAACATACTCACATACAGGTTAAAAATGGGGGTAACATGTGAAGGAAGGTGGCACTTTCCTACACTTCCTTGCTGCTGCTGTTGTTTGACCATGTGTCTGGCGGCCATTTGGTGCTTTTGCCATAAGATTTCATGTGTTCTTTTTTCTACATGCAACCTTGCTCACTGTTATTTTTTGACCATGTGGCCGGAGACAATTTTATGCACTCAGCCAGTGTGCTTTGCCAGACGTTTGTATATGTTCTTTGTTCTCCATGCCTCCTTGCTCCATGTGGGTGGTGTGCATTTTGTGCAGGCAGCTAGTGTGATTTTGCTATATGTTTGGGTTAGCTCTTTGTTCTGCATGACTCCTTGCTCGCTGTTGTTGTTTGTCTATATGGCTGGTGGCCATTTTGTGCAGCCAGCTAGTGTGGTTTTGCTATAGCCTTGCATGTGTTCTTTGTTCTTCATACCTCATTACTTTCTGTTGTTGCGTGGCCATGTGGCTGGAGGCCATTTTGTGTACTCAGCAAGTGTGCTTTTGCCATAGGCTTGCATGTGTTTTTGTTCTCTATGCCTTTTTACTTGCTCTTGTTGTTTGACCATGTAGCTGGTGGCCAGTTTGTGCAATGAGCCAGTGTGTATTTTGCCATAGACATGTATGTGTTCTTTGGTCTCCATGGCTCCTTGCTCACTGTTGTTTGACCATGTGGCCAGAGGCCATTTTGTATACTCAACAACTGTGCTTTTGCCATAGGCTTGCATAAGTTCTTTATTCTTCATTCTTCTTTGCTTGCTGTTGTTGTTTGACCATGAGGCTGATTGACAGTTTATGCCACCAGCCAGGTTGCTTTTGCTATTGGCTTGCATGTGTTTATTGTTCTCCATGCCTCATTGCTGTCTGTTGTTGGTTGGATCATTTGGCTGGAGGTCATTTTGCATCCTCAACAAATGTGCGGGAAATGGCCTTTTCAATGTGGGCAGACCCATGTGTGCCATTACTACTCAAGCAGAACCACGCTTGCCTGAACCACACACGTATGGTCTGAGGAACAGAGAGGAGAGGAACAGGAAGAAAGCTTCAGACACAGTCAGGTAAGTGGGGCTGGGGCTGGGGGTTTGGCTGGCGAAAGGGTAGTTTTAGGGGCATGGTGGGGCTGGAGGGCTCTGGGCAGGAGGGAAGTGGCATTTTTTGATGAGTAGTTTTAGGGCTTAGGGAGGGGGCATTTTGTGGAAGGGTGTCAGATTTAGGGCTCAGGTTGGTCAGGGTAGTTTTTATTGCATGGTGGGGTCAGAGAGCTCAGGTCGGGGGATGGGGCAGATTTTGGGGGTGGGGCAGTTTTAGGGATCAGGGTGGGGGGCTAGGGTCAGGGAACTTATTGGCGGGCAGGTTTATAAGCCTCAGAGCATAGGAGGGCAAGGGGTCATTTTAAGGGCTGGGGGGTTTGCAGGGCTGGAGTATCAAGTGTTAGGGACCGGATTGGGGGGCTTGGGTGCCTAGTTTACCATGTATATTCCTTAGAAAACATGCTTTTACCACAATATTCATGGTGAAGGCATGCGTGGTAAGGATGCGGTAATGGTTCAGACCACGTTGTTGAGGTATGTGTCATTTACAATCCAAGTGTGCTGATACCATGGGCTTATGTGTGTGCCCTTTGTTCTCAATACTTCCTTGCACACTGTTGTTATTTGACCATGTGGCCGGTGCCATAGGCATGCATGTGTTCTTTGTTCTCTTGCTTCCTTGCTTGCTGTTGTTGTTTGACCATAACCCCAGTGGCCATTTTGTGCAGCCAGCTAGTGTCCTTTAGCGACAAGATTCCATGTATACTTTGTTCTCCATGCCTCTTTGCTTGCTGTTCTTGGTTTGGCCATGTTGCTGGAGGCCATTTTATGTAATCAGCCAGTGTGCTTTTGCCACAAGCTTGAATGTGGTCTTTGTTCTCTATGCCTCCTTGCTCTCTGTTGCTATTTGGCCGTGTGGCTTTGGGCCATTTTCTGTACTCAGCAAGTGTACCTTTGCCATAGGCTTCCCTATGTTCTTTATTCTTTATGCCTCCTCGCTCTCTGTTTTTGTTTGACCATTTGGCTGGTGGCCATTTTGTACAGCCAGAAAGTGTGCTTTTTTTCATGTTTGAATGTGTTCTTTGGTATACATACCTTCTTGCTTGCAGTTGCTGTTTGACTATGTGGCTGGCATCCATTTTGTGCAGCGAGTCAGTGCGCTTTTGCAATAGGCTTCCATGTGTTCTTTGTTCTCCATGCCTCATTGCTTGATATTGTTGGTTTGACTATGAGGTCAGAGGCATTTAGTTTACTCAGCAAGTGTGCATTTGCTATAAGCTTGCATATGTTCTTTGTTCTCCATGCCTCCTTGCTCACTGTTCTTGTTTGACCATGTGGCTGGCAGCCATTTTGTTCAGCCAGCCAGTGTGCTTTTTCTCTATGCTTGCATTTGTTCTTTGGTCTAAATGCCACCTTGCTTGCTGTTGCAGTTTGACTATGTGGCTAACAACAATTTTGTGCAGCCATCCAGTGCGCTTTTGCCATAGGCTTGCACGTGTTCTTTTTTCTAGAAGTCTAATTTTTTGATATTGGTTTGACGATGAGGTCAGAGACAATTTTGTGTACTCAGCAAGTGTGCTTTTGCCATAGGCTTGAATGTGTCCTTTGTACTCCAGGCCTCGTTGCCCACTGTTGTTATTGGACCACGTGGTCTGAGCCCATTTTGTGTACTCTGCCAATGTGCTTTTGCCATAGCTTTCATATGTTCTTTGTTCTCCATGCCTCCTTTCTTGCTGTTTTTGTTTGACCATGTGGCAGGTGGCTATTGTGTGTAAAAAACCAAGGTGCTTTTGTCTTAGGTTTGCATGTGTTTTGTGTTCTCTGTGACTCATTGCTGGCTGTTGTAGATTTGACCATTTGACCAGAGGTTATTTTGTGTACTCAGCAGGTGTGATTTTATAAAAGGCTTGATTTTTCTTTGTTATCCTTGCCTCCTTGCTCTCCGTAGGCTTGCATGTGTTCTTTTTTCTCTAACCTCCTTGCTCGCTTTTGTTTGACCATGTGTCTGGCAGCCAATTTGTACAGCCAACCAGTGTGCTTTTGCCATTGGCCTGCTCACTTTCTTTGTTCCTCATGCCTCATAACTCACTGTTGTTGTTTGACCATGTGGCTAACAGCCATTTTGTACAGTGAGCAAGTGTTCTTTTGCCATAGGCTTGCAGTTTAATATTATGCTTAAGGATCATTGTAGTATATGTCTATTACTAATATGAATATGATGAGTAGTGCTTTATTTTTCATGCATTTTTTGCATTTTTCATTTGCACCTCCTTGGCCCCCAACAGGTTCCCCATACTCTCATAGTTCAAGCATCAGCAATTCATTTTCTTTTTTCTTTATTTTAACTTTTTATTTAAAATTGTTAATGTTATTATTATTTTTTTTTATTTTCTTTCATTATTTATTTATTTTGTTGCCACAAATCAATCCATCCACCACCCCAACTGTCATAGATGCAGAGCCGCTCAACACCATTAGTTTTTTTTAGGTACTATTCAATTTTCCCCTGATCCACCTTGCCTGCCATAGGAGCATACTTCCCTTAATTTTAGAATGTGGAAGGGGATGATGAGGAGGATGTAGATGAGGCAGTCATTGTAGAAGCTGGCACAGATGAATCTGACATTACCCCTCTTATTCGACCTGCTCTGAGGTATGTGGCACAGATAGTACCTTCAGCACCCATATTTGTAAAGACCCAGTTAAGACTTGCACCAACATATATCTATATATATATATATATATATATATATATATATATATATATATATATATATATATATGCATGCACACAGCAAAGCCAGCTAATTTAGAAATAAAAATGCATCACCATGGCCATGGGGATCAAATCCAACATCATCCTTTTCCTTGCCAACATCTAGCTGTGGAAACCTGGAGAGCTGAGACAGGAGAAATATTTCCCAAGGGACTCTCATTTTTTCGAGCAGTGCGATCACCCTCACAAATGAGTTCCTTCTGCCTTAGTGCCAAGTTTCCCCACCTTCTATCTTAAACAAACCCAAGGGGAAGGTTCTGGTAACCTTCCACCTCCCTTTGAGTAAGTTGTGAACTTTAGCCGCTGGCTGTACTTGGTATGCATTGAAGACATAAAAAGAATTGGCTATATCCCAATGTACATTTCCAAGACAGAGCCATACCCTTCTCTGCTATAAAGAGCCTCATCCTTGTACACTCTTATCATCGTTGCATCTACCAGGATATGTGTCCTTCTCTTGTGAGAAGAGGAAAAACACGTTCAATGTAGAAAACAGGACACCGATGTGACCGCATTTGATGATAAGCTAAGTACAAAATGGAGTTAGTGGTCAAGATGGAATCGGTGGTTAAATTCAGATAGCTTTGCACCCATATGCAAAACCATCACCCAATCCGTTGTGAGGAACATTTTAAAAAATTGGTTAACATGGTCTTGGTGAAGGTGAGAAGAGCCGGGAAACGTCAGCTGCGAGTCCACTCACTGTGGGAGGTTATGAGGGAAGAAGATAGTCACATATTTACAGTAAGCAGCACTGTCCCCAGCAATACACCAGTATCACCAATCACTGCATCCTCAAAATGGCACAAGACTCAGAGTTATATGGAGACATCATGGTATACAGTGATTGCCTCAAAACGCACATTAAGTCTACCACCTCCTATTTCTCAGTAGTCACTTGCATCAGTGACCCCCGAAAAGAAGATCCATGCTATTATTATAGGCATTTTTAGGCCAGGGCGGCCCCAATGACCACAACAGCATCTTTGTACAATGAAAAACTGGGCAAAATGTTAGTGCCTGACCCCCTCTCTTTTTCTTTTGTGTAAATAGTGGGATTTTTTGTTTTAGAATTTGTGGTGGCCATCTCTCAGAAATGGAAGGTTTCAAGTCAGACCTATTTTGCCAGAATTGCTGTTCCAGCGTTCCATCAAGATGTTCTGCAATTGGTTGGACAAGCTATGAAACAAGTGCTGTTCAAACTATCACTTGCGGACCAGTTGTCAGGCAAATGATTACATGTGAATCACTGCACACTGGATCTCTTTTGTGGGGGTTAGCAATAGCTAAGTACAGGTCTTAGAGGTGAAGACAATTTTAAGGGTGTTCAGCAGCATGCAACAGTAGCCATGTTCACAGTGGAAAAATCCCATATAGCTGGACAAATGTATCAGCAAAATGTGTGAATTGCTAAGACCCAGGGGTCTCAGAATTGGATTTGTTACCACGGCAATGGCAGTAATATATTCAATGCCATGTCGAAGGGTGGCTATTTCAGGGTCCAGTGTTTAGTGCATTGCATCAACCTGGTGGTGCAGGAGTTTCTAAAAAAAAGACAACATAACAACGTAGTGAGCACCTGCAGAAGAATCTGTACACATTTCAGCCATTCTTTTAAAGCCTGGAAGCAGTTGCGAATTAGTCAGGGTGCTAATAGAATACCAGCTAAAGCCATCATACAGGAGGCACCAACATGTTGGAACTCAACCTATTACATGTTGCAGCGTCTGAGGAATACAGACCGATCTGTTGCTATGTCATTTATACAGGAGGGAACGCAATTGGGAAAGCTATAACCATAGATGTAGACAAATGAGGCCTAGTAAAATGCCTGACACAGATGCTTCTCCCTTTTGAGGTTCTCACATGGGAAGTTAGTTAGGAGGACAGTATAATGGATCAAGCTATCCTATCCTTACATCTGATACAGGACCAGCTAAAGAAGGTGTCTAAAAGGTACGCAGTTGCAGAACATGTGAACGAAAACACAGAAGTACATTCCTTGGTTGTCAGCCTAACATTTGACTGGCTTGTAATGCAAGGCTGCAAAATGACATCATATTGTCCAAAGACTACATCTGTGACACACAACTTGATTAATGATACAAAAAAATAATTGCCATTTTAATTCATTTTTTCTGAATGGGATGTTTCAAAATGCAAGATGTGGATTGCTGAGCAAGTCGAAGACCTGGAATAAGAACCGGTGGAAATTACTAAAGTTCTGATCCTAGGCATAAGTTCTGGGGTAACACATTCAACTTCCAGAAACAGCATTGTTGTCTCACAGTAGGCAAGACCTGCAACAAGAACACCTGCAAAAAAAAAAAAAAAACACCTAGGGAAACAGAAGAATTGGCCCCAACATCTACTTTGGCTGGGTTTCAAGTGGCAGGTCCTAAGTTCAATGTGGAGGCAAAGGCAGATGAGGTGAAGCAAGAGGCAGCACCAATGACCATTGAGCGGATGTTCCACGAGTATCTGGGTGACCCAGAAGAGGTCTATATGGATCAAAACCCATTGCTGTATTGGTATGCGAAGATGTGTAATAAAGTATCTGGCTTGTCCTGTAGCCAGGGTATCCACTGAGCATGTGTTCAGTGCAGCTGACGCATTTGTCACAGTGAGAAGGACCGGTGTCTTGCTCAAACATGGGGAGAATGACCAAGATTAAAATGAATCAACATTTCATACCACACAATAACACCATCCCTGCAACAGCACAAGAGAAGGTGGATAATTGGCTAGAATCAAGTGTTAGCTGACCAACTTCTGAACAAACCACCTGATTTTGAGAACACACTCTACTTCCTTGACTGAGTATGCCACCATAGTACTGTTTAAATATTTCTTGTAAAGCTTTTATCTTTGCCAAAACTAAATCCATTGTGTTTCTGCTTGATTTACACTGGACCAATATTAATATTGAAAAAGTCCATGTTGATGTGCTCCATGATACGTTCACATATAATAATTAAATCGCATCACTATTATCAAATTCACTCGTCATGAACTTTCCATCAACCCCAACTCAGATATATTTGGTCAGGCAGGCTCTGAGACCTTGGCCTGTGGTTACTGATTGACAGGTCACAGGTAGGGCAGCACATAGCCTGCAGACAAATGGGTTAACAGGAAACTAAGATAAGACACACAGATATGCACAGTGCCACCACACTGATCCCAGGAGATTGGCCTCAATAACACGCATATGGCTGGGGGTGGTGGTGCATTCCCAAAACAGCATAAAGTGAGATGCCACTTGAAGTTAGGAACACTCAGCCAATCAGAACACAGTGCACACAGTAATACGCAGCAATCACATGCCCCTCAGGCCGGACATCTGGACATGTTACCCACTGACCCTTATTGTGTCCACGCTTGATCGAGGCGCACCAATCTTTGTTATCAGGACCTTATTGAAGACTCCAAGAAAGTGAACCACATTCCTTACCAAAAAAGGAATGCTTATTGTTGTTTTTATGGTGCCCAGAGAAGTGTATTGAACACCACTCAGATAAATTGCACTTTGAGACAGTCCTCAGATCCTGTTTCTGTAACTGTTCTCCCGGCCATAGTTTTTAGTTAAACCAACTGTTCCTATTTTGCCAAACACCTCTTGTCTTTTATTTTTTCAAGGTGAATTCACATTCGAGCAACACAAGTGTGCACTGAAGAAACCTCCACATTCCCTTAAGGAATGCCAAAGTCTGCTTTTCTATTCATGTTTGCTGTGAAGGCTATATTTTCCTCTTGCTCATGCTCAAATTGTAAAATGAGAGAGTGGCCATGGTTATGGTAGACCCTCCAATGTTGTGTTTTATGTATTTTTCATTTATACAGTAGTATACCATGACAGCATTTTTTATGACAGTGCAGTATGCCTTGAAACTAGTAAGAAGATGGTCCCATTGCATTTGCAAACCAAGACCTCATGATATTTCCTTAATCGACCAATTATTGCACAACTTCATTGCACACCTCTATGGTCTCCAGACTCACGTGGAGAACACCTTCTTTTAACCCTTTCATTAATTTTTGTTTTGGTGCGTGGGACATTTGTTGTGGGAGGAGAGGGTGGGAAAGAAAGTTGGGACCTGATTTTTTTTTACTTCAACACTTACATTTTCTTTGGACTTTGGTTAGTGATGAGGTGATTTGTGAGGGGAAAGGGGTGAGCATATTGGGGGGAAAGGGTGAGTTTTATTATTGTCAAAAATGAAAGGGGAATACATAATTTGACTTTATTAATGTCTCAAATCTTTATTTTGGTGATTTTCGTTGCACTGTTTCTTTATGGAGTAGACCGGTTTGTAAATCTGCTTAAAAAAGTGTATGATAGTTAGTTATACCCTCTGTAATTATATTGGCCACTAGGGGGTGATTGCTATTGCCTATATTGCCTACAAATACCTAGATACACACAAGCAGCATTTTCAGTAGAAGTTAGTTACTAACTAAACTATTTCACTTCACTCCATAATTCTCTTACCTGAGATGAAGTGAGGGCTGCTACCTTTCTCAGTCTTCTAATGGCAGGGTTTCCCTACGTGCTATCTTATGGTGGTAATAGTAGTAGTAGGCCACTGTGCTAACAGGGAAAACATCACAGGCGAGGTTCCACTCCCACCTAGGTGAACTCCGACTGTGGGATTAATTAAAGCTTATCCATAACAGGCAACTAAATTGGAAGAAAACACATTATTGATATCATTTCTTTAGAAAGACTGAGATCAGACTACCACAATGACACACTACAAAGAAGACATTATATGATAAAAAAAACTAGCAAAAACTAGCAACTTCTACTGACCAATTGGGAGCTAATATTTAATTAAAACTAAACTTGCAAAATCCTCGAGTCAAGAGAGGTGGACTCAGAGTTAGGAGGGGAGTGGACAAGGTTGAGCGTAACACAACACAAGGCCTGAATGATAATGCTGATGAATGGTGCATAGGCGGAGAATTGGGGCTTGTGTGGGCTATTGCTCAGGTGATGGAAGATCCTGCAGTGATCTATTAGATACAATTAGAGTGTTCCAGTCAAATACTCATTGTCTAACATAGTTACAGAGGGACAGAAACCTCTGCATTTCTCTGACCGCTTCTGGCTCTGATAGTTGCTGAATGGAGGCTGGCCTGTCAGGTGTAACACATCTACCAATTGCTGACAATAATTATCCTAAATATTGTACTTCTTCCTTGCAGTACTGAATTTTCTCCTACTCCACCTTGTATCCTCTCTGGGCAAAAGTTGTTAAAAGAGATAGAGGCAGATTTACAAGAAAGTGGCACATCAGTCCTGATGTGACACTTTTCTTGTGTCCCCTTTGACCCCTCAATGACACCATGGTTGTGCTGTATTCATAATACTTTGCACCATGGCGGTCGTTGCCACAACAGTGTCAACATTTCTGATGCAGTTGCGGCACTTTGCTGCACCAGTGTAAAAAATGTTGATGTTAGTGCAGCACAGCACAGGGTGGCCCATATATTATTATTGGAGCTTCACTTTAGCACCTGCCCTGAGCAGATATTAAAAATAAAGGAAAAAATGGTGCAGTGAAATCTTGTACATTTTACTGCACCATTTTTTCAGGTCTGCCTGCGTGGAGACACATCCCACTTGCATACATTGTGCCTTATGCAGGCATAATGTGGCATTAGAGATTGCAAACCTGTGCAATGCAAGCATTGCACTACTTTGTAAATATGGCACAGGGGAATGACCACCTTAACCCTGCCTTATTGTCACACAAATTAGGTTAAGGCAGTGTTAAGGTGGCTCCAGGGGATAGTAAATCTGCTGCATAAAGTACCTTATGCAGAGTTGCTTGTTAGGACTACAAAACAATATGTGATCAACATATTGCAACAGAGTGCTGTAAACTTAAAGATTTGAAGCATGCTCTTTGTTTGCTCAGTGTAAACATTTTGGGGAATGTGCAGTATCCTTGGGGCAAATGAGAGTGCAAATGCTGGATAGTGAATATCTGGATGGAGAAGAATGCTGGAGAAGGCACTCTTGAGATCGATGACTGAAAAGTACCTGGCATCCTGCAGGATGTTTGTGAGGTTGATGGAGGGGTTTGGGGCACTTGGGAATCCAGATAACACAATATTGTTCAACGGGTGCAGGTCTTGAACCGTGCACCAAGTATTGCCCTTAGCTTTCTCAACCAGGTATATAGGTGTTCTTTCAAGGTGACATTCCAGGGTAAATTACTCCCTGTTCCAGTAACGCCTCAAAAGTGGGAGCAATGCTCTCCTCTGCCTTCTTGGACAAGGCCTATTGTTTTACTTTGGGTAAGATGGCACTTTCCTTTTGAATGGTGTGGAAATGTGTACGAGGCTGACATTATGAGGACCCTAAGCCCACAGGGTGTCTGGCACCTGTGACAGATCAGATTCTCCTACTGAGCACAAATCTCTGCTTATGTTGGGTGTTCTGACCTCTAGCACAGTCCTTAGTGGTATGTCATCCTGGAGAAGTATAATTATTTTCTCGGGCTATCATCAAGAAGCTCATCATCCAGTATCTTCCTAATCATCTTTACTGCCCTATGAAGATGACACATGCCCACAAAGGACCATAATGGTCACTGGCTGTCAAGGCACCATTTGCAGGTGTTTGTTCCAAAGCCTCTATCTGCAGTATTACTTCTGCTTCTGATAGCCCAGGGTCTTGTCCTTGCTGCCTAAAAAGGAATTATTTGGGCAATTTAACATCTCTCTGCAATATCTCTGGTGTCTCTGCAATATCTCTGGTGTCTATGCTATGATGGTGTATACTGCTACTGTAAATGCCTCCACATCTGTGGGTCATACTCTGGTCTGGCATCTCCTGGAGGAGTCTACCATTAGTACCATGACTCTGGAGAGTAGAAATCTGGGTGTGAAGCAAACCATGCTACTGTCTTGCTTAAAATGAATGGTCATATTCAAATTTGCCATCAAGTCTCTGCCCAAACAAATTGCTTGGGCAGCTGGTGGGAACAGTAAGCAGCTGTCAATTTTTCTCTCCCCTAATTCCATCTCTGCTGGTTTGGTAAAAGGAACCCTTATAATTTTCCCAGAGAATTCATGTGTGTCCATGAATCTATTGGAAATCGTGTGTCCTCCCTCTTTAATATAGGAGTTTGTTGCTCCTGTATCTATGAGGAATGCATATTTTGTGTCATTAATGGACACAGTAGGTTCCCCATCTGGCCTGTGTGCCACTGAAAAGAATGGACGCATATAAATACTCATGAGTACCCTCATTGTGCATATCCTCCTGCAGGGTTCAGTTGGGAGGGATTTCCCCCCCTCACAGCCACCTTTTCTTGTCCATTTTTGGGGTGGGATTTCTGTGGAGGGTACTTGATAGTTTTGATGAGAATGTCCATGCTGCACGTGGCGCATTCCTTGTGACTGCACATTTGGCAAGAACGTCTGGGGCACATACGTGATCTGTGGATTCTGCTGTGGCTGCACTGTCATATTCCGGATGGACCATAAATTCTCATTTTTCCTTGTGTGTTTATCCATCTTTTCATGTTACAGTATCTAATAAGATGCCCAAACCTCTGACAATAATGACATGCTTGATCCCTTCTCGGATGATTCATGCTACCTCTTCCTACTCCTCCTTGTACCCTCTTCAATTTCCTTGTGTCCTTATATTGCCCTGTTGCTGTGGGCATTGTCGCATGGGCAAACCTTGGGACCGTTCCTGCAGATCTTGGAGTCATCTGAGTGGCCGCTGTCACTACAGCACTTTCCATTGCTCTCTTATTTGCTAACTTCTGCTGCACCAACTTTGCTACCACTTACCCTGCTACTTCCTGTTTGCTTTTCTCCTTTTCTTGCTTCTTCTTGCAAAAATGAATGTCAGAACTTGGCTTCCACTGTCACTATGGTATCTAAGCTGTTCTGTAAGTCAGAAGGCAATCATTTTTTACCTACATTATAGATTAACACAACATTACCTCCTGTCACTTGTCAGCCCTGACCCACTTTCTGGGTCCACTTTTCTTTTATATTATTGATGTACTGTGTGGGATCTTCATTTGGTTGCATATACTGAGTCATGAGTGATCCATTGTCTGATCTATCGAGGTTCATTTTATTCAGCTGATCCCACACTACAAATCGTAGTTTACTTATCAAATGCTCTGATCCATTTCCAGACTCCCTCTGTAAGCAGTGGCAACTGTCTTCTGATTTTTTTCTTGTTCATTTGTGGCCAAGGAAAATAGGCCCTCATTTTGACATTGGCAGTAAAAACCGCCTACCCCCGCAGTGATGGTTGTCAAAATACTGTCACCGCAGCTACCATCCGACTGCCATATTATGATCACTGCCGGACTTCTGCTACAAGAAGGGTGGAAATCCAGCAGTGATCATGCTGGTGGACAGTGGTAAGCTGGTACTGCTACTACCAGCACCGCCACACCAGTTGAACACCACCAGCTGTATCATGACCTGTGATACGGCCTGGAGGTGTTGTGCTGGCGGGTGTTGCTGGCGGTAGCAGAACCCGTTCCCATTCGCTGCAGGAAGACTTCCTCAACAAAGGTAAGTCGGACTTCCGACAGGAGAGGGGGTAGGTGGTGTTGTGTGTGTGTCTGTTTGTCTGCATGAATGTGTGAGTGTGTGTATAAATGCATCTGTGTGTGTTGTGTTGTTTGCGTGGTTGTATGCGTGTGAGTGAATGCGTGTAAGAATGGTGAAGTAAGTGGGTGTTTGCATGTCAGTGTGATTGTGTGTAAGAATGTGTGTGAGCATGTTTGGAAGTACGCATGTATGAATGCATGTATGCCAGTGTGAGTGATTGGGAGTATGTGTGGTGCGTGTCTGTGGGTGTATGAATGTATGGGGGAGTGCGTGTGATGATCAGAGGGTGTGAGGGGTGGGTGGTGTGTGGTGATTGGAGGGGGTGTGATGATCGGAGGGGGTGGGGGTTTGTGTGAAGATCGGGGGGTGGAGGGTTGGATTGAGGCGGGTGGGGGTATCAGGTATGTTTTGGGAGGGTGGGGGAGCTGCCTACCGGTGACAGGGAAGGAATTCCGTGTCACCGGAAGGGCCTACCATGATGGTTTTCATGGAATTGCCAACGCCACAAAAACCATGGTGGTAGGCAGGCTCATAATGCTGACGGCATACCATGGCATACCATGGCGGTATGAGTGGAGAAGTTGTGGGTTGGCTGCAGCCAATCCACCATCCTCATTATGTGATGGTATGTACCACCAGCCTGTTGGCGGTACTACCACAACATTTCCACTCATTGCTGGGGTTATAAGACCCACATAAGGTGTTGCCCCAGGACCCTTACGTGTCAGGGGCATCAGATGTAAAGGTGTGGTGGCCAGATGGAGATTAAGCTATCTGCTGTACTTCTGCCATATACACAGACATTTCCTCATGTTAGAGAAGACCCCTCTTCTGGCCATGAGTTCATTTGTGGAGCCAACCACTCAGTCTAGTCTGCTAAGTTTTTAACACATGGTACAATGAAATGCCAGCTACCCTCTCCTTCAGCCTCAGTAGGTGTGAGGCTTGAAATGTGTCAACTCGCTTAGGCACTCATTTGCTTGGTGGGTCTGTTGTGGAGAGTCATCCATCCCCTACCTTCTCTTGATTTTGCTCTGTACAGACATCTTCATGCCTTTTTCTCCTTACTCCACTTGTCTCTCTCCTGTCCAGTACTGCACACTCTCGGGTGAGATTACTTGACCCTCCTTCCACTTCTGCCAAGGTGGCAAACTACTTTCAGTCCTTCTTTGTTCCTGTTCCCTTCCTTTGGATACAAATTGCTCTGTTGTCTGTACAGTTCCCTGCACATAATCACTCCACCCTGCATTCCCTGCATCCCTTCATTGGGGGGTTTACACTTGTTTCCTAATCACTCTACCTGAAGTGTCCCTTTTCTGAAGCAACCCCGGCATTGCTGATGAAATATGTGGCTGGTCATCACTATGCCCTGAACTCTGCTCCTTGCTGTTCTTATCTTAGGGAGAGGTAGGGTCTAGTCTAAATGCAATATGAACTGTGCTTGTAATCGCCCTGAAAATTGTGTAACCCTTATTCTGGATTACTGTCAGGGAGTGCTTGCCCTCATTGTGTTTGGTACTCATGGGGTTCCTTGAGAGTTGCTTTAGGGGAGTGTGAAGGGTTTTCAACTTCAGTGTTTTTGAATCCTACTGTGCCTTGTTATCGCTGCACTAATAGGTAGATTCTGGGCACTGTGGGTGAAGTGCTTGTAGGGTCATATGGGGGTCGGGGAACAGATTAGGTACTGGAGGTCTCTTGAAATTTCACAAAATGATTTCAAAACGCTAAGGTGACTTCTCTTTTCTTTAACCCCTATGGTGCCTTGGACGAGGTGGTCTCATACCCATGGGCCCCCCACCCACACCCCCAAGTCGAGGATGGAAGGGGAGTCCCTTCCCCTTCTACCGCCGACCCCCCCTCGACAATCTGAGGATGTCAGCGCGCTCACAGCCCGCCAATGTCATCAGAAGCTGCAGAGGATGCGCTGGAAGCTATTTGCTTCCAGCGCGTCACAGGAGAGGACATCAAAGGTGAGTCTCTCTCCTTTGGAGGGTTTTGGGGGGAAAACAGACAAGGGGAATGGAAAAAGTTTTTCCTTCCCCCCTGTGCCTGTTTTCAGTGGATTCCTGGTCGCGATCTTGGACCAGGAATCCCCACTAGGCATCAGGGATTTTCCTTTACTTTTATTTCAGGGAGCACCCCTTGGGAAAGGGTTTCTCTCATTGGGGGCTATTATTACTCCTATTTCGGCTGATCTGCCCCCGGGGGGGTCGAAAACTACTAGACACCATGGATTATATATTTCTTATATTTTTCTTATGTTTTAGGGGAGTGACCCCTTGGGCAATGGTCGCTCCCGTGGGGGGCCATAAACAAATCCTAATTCGGTCCCCCGGGGGCAGATTGGCAGTTTTTTTGGCCGATCTGCCCCCGGGGGGGTCGAACACCACTAGACCACCAGGGATTTTATTTTTCTTTATGATTTTAGGGAGCGACCCCTTGGGCAAGGATCGCTCCTGTGGGGGGCGATAACTAATTCTATTTCGCCCCCCTGGGGCAGATCGGCCAAAAAAACAGCCGATCTGCCTCCGGGGGGCCTGAATTAGGATTCATTTATGGCCCCCCACAGGAGCGACCCTAGACACCAGGGATTATATATTTCTTATATTTTTCTTATGTTTTTGGGGAGCAAGGGCAAGGGTCGCTCCCTTGGGGGGCACATTACTGATGACCATTTCTGCTCCCCTTGGGGGCAGATCGGGCTATTTTTTTCAGGCCCATCTGCCTCCAAGGGGGGCAGAAGCCACTTAGGCACCAGGGACAATTTTTAAGTTCTTGGTGGTGGGGTGTTTGTCAACTGGCGAAGTATTTGTATTTGTGATTATAACAGTTTATTTCTTCTTTTTGTTCTAGTTCAAAGCTTTTGCTTCCTTTGCTGTGGATCCTTGTGGTTTTGGCAGTAGTTGTCCTGCAGTTTGCATAGTTGCATGTTTTAGGTAAGTGAAAGTAATTTACTCCAAACGAGTATTGTTGACATGCATGAATGACATGTTTGAGCACAATGATATTTGTGTTGTCATATGTCTAATTTGCTTTTTTCTTTTTAGTGGGATATCATTAGTGATTCCTGTGTCTGTGCAGAGTAATTGCTGGTGAGTAGCTTTTTCAGGCAAGTGAGAGGTATTGTTTTTTAGTACATAACTCTTTGTGATAAAGCTACATTTTGTTTATTACTTATTTTAGTGCTGGTGGTTGTTGGCAATCCATTTGTTGTTAGTGAAGATCATGGCTAGCTACAGAGTGACCGCTCAGCAGGTTGTTTGCATGTTTTTTGAGTGGTCTTCAGACCATGATTACAAGACTGACTCTGCATCTGAGGCAGAGGAGGAAGTGAGAGATTCTGGCATTGAGTTTTCTGTCTGAGAAGATTCTTCTGATGAGGAAGCCACTCTTAGTGCAGATGAAGAGCCTGTTTTAGAGGAGGACAATGATGTGCCAAGACTGAAGGAGCCTGGGGCTGAAGGGTTTCGCATTAGCAGACTTGACACCTGGATTGCCCCAAACATGGAGTAGCCACAGTTACCTGCATTTACTGGTCTCCCAGGGTGTAGAGTCAATACGAAAAACTTTTTGCCTGTCAATTTCTTTTAGTTGTTTACGAACAATGTATTTTTGGAAGAGATTGTGGAGCAGACTAATGTGTATGCACAACAATATTTGAGGGACAACGCTGCAAGACTTAGGCCTCAGTCTAGAGCTACTCAGTGGGTTCCCACATGTCTGGAAGAGATGAAAATGTTTTTAGGTTTGACTTTTTCAATGGGGTTGATAAGGAAGCCGTCACTGGCTTCTTATTGGTCTACTAGTCCCTTGATGGCAACAGCTATATCTCCTGCAACTATGACTCATAATCGCTATTTGCTTCTTCTTCGTATGCTGCATTTTATAGACAATGCTTTAGCCTTGCCACGAGATCACCCTGATTGTGACCATCTCTTTAAGATTAGGCCTGTCCTTGATCATTTTGCAGATCGGTTTTCAGAGGTCTATGTTCCAGGAAAAGAGATAAGTGTGGACGAGTCTTTGGTTTAAGCAGTACATTCCTAGTATGGGAATAAATTGTATATGCTGTCAGAAAGCAGTACAGGATACATGTATAATTTCCGGGTCTACACTGGTAGGGATTCCAGTATTGACCCTCCTGGTTGTCCGGCCACTTTTGGAGTTAGCAAAAAAAATGTGTGGGAACTTGGTAGACAAGTGTTTAACAAAGGCCACCATTTGTACGTAGATAATTTCTACACTGGAGTCCAGTTGTTCAAGGAGTTGTTTAGAGTGGACACTGTTGCTTGTGGCACAATCCGTTCTAACCGGAAAGGCCATCCAAGGGAGCTTGTCTGTAAAAAAACTTGAGAGGGGACAGTGCAGTGCCTTGCGGAATAATGAGCTGCTAGCTCAGATATTTTCAGACAGGAGGGATGTGTACATGCTATCTACCATCCATGATGAGAGTACTTCCCTTGTGACAGTTTGGGGTCAGGTTGCCGAAGCGCCTGCGTGCATTTTGGACTACAATTGGCACATGGGTGGTGTTGATAGAGTAGATCAGCGGTTGGAACCTTACACTGCTCTGCGTAAGTCGTACGTGTGGTATAAAAAGTTGGCCCTATTTTTATATCATTTGGCAACTTTTAATGCCTTTATTGTGTTCAAAGATTGTTCACCTGAGTCAAGGATGACATTTGTTAAATTTCGGGAGTCAGTGATAGAGAGCTTTATTGTGGTGGAACAGGCAAGAGTTCCTAGATTAGTGGTGGAGGATGTGGCTAGATTGAAAGATCGCCACTTTCCAGATCACATTCCTCCCACTCCCAAAAAAGACGTACCCACTAAGAAATGTAGAGTATGTGCCCGAAGAGGTATCCAGAGGGAGAGCCGGATGGACTGCCCCAATTGCCTTTCAAAGCCTGGGCAGTGTGTGTCCAGCTGTTTCAGAAATGACCACACAAAGTAAAATTTTGAGGAAATACCGTCAGCGTAAACTGCCTATTTTATATTTTCGTATGTCCAGTTTCACGGTTGGCATTACTGTCATGTATTTAGTTAGAGCTTTTGCGTTTGTAGTTTTGTACTCATTTTATAATTAGTTAGTGGTTTCTTTGTTGTTTATAAACAGGAATAAAAGTGATGGCGGTGTGAGTGGTGTGGCGCTTGGCTGGCGGTGTGTGTGGGGTGGCACTTGGCTGGCGGTGTGCTTGGGGTGGCGCTTGGCTGGCAGTGTGCGTGGGGTGGCGCTTGGCTGGCGGTGTGCTTGGGGTAGCGCTTGGCTGGCAGTGTGCGTGGGGTGGCGCTTGGCTGGCGGTGTTCATGGTGTGGTGCTTGGCTGGCGGTGTGCTTGGGGTGGCGCTTGGTTGGCAGTGTGCGTGGGGTGGTGCTTGGATGGCAGTGCCAGCCAAACATCAGTCCACACACTCCCATCAGCTTGTGTGACTGCTGTATCAGGTATGTGGGCGTATGCAAGTGGTGGGCCCTTGAGTGGCGCTGTCTGTCGATGCAAGTGTTGTAATGTGCTGGGCCTGTGGCTGGTGATGTGAATGGTCTTGTGCATGTCATGTATGAAAGGTGTGTAAATGTGTCGAAGTAAGCCTCTGCAAGGCCTACTAGTGCAAGGGGTTCGCCCTTCTCTGCACAAAGTCCTCAGACCATTTAGGAAGAAGTTGGCACAGAAACTGAAATAAAAGACAAAGTTTATTAAACCTCAAGAGGTTCAAACAGCACCCTCCGGCAATGTTTGAAGTAGCACACTGAACTAAGAGAGCATGGTCCTCTTATACCCACGCAGGGGTTAAAAAGAAGGTGGTACAATTAAAGAAGCAAGACTTATATACATATAAAGTCATGTGGAAATGCACAGTCAACAAGTAGGAGGGGCTAACAGTTTTCAAGGACTAGTAGACACATTACTGTCTGTTACTAATTACTAACAGCTGCAGATCTTACTGGGCATGTGCGAAAGTGGGAGATGCTAAATATAACTTGTCACTAGACAGATTTTCAAGAGCAGTTAACAGGAAGGTAGGACAGAGCACATGGCAGCATGTGGCAGAGATAATGGTTGCCATGAATACAAATGGATTGCGCGAGATGTTCACAATAGCTGATAAATACAAGATGTCTTCTGCTAATGCTTAATCTAATCTCTACTAAATTACAACAATGGACTGTAAAACGGTTGGTGCCTTGACGTGGCTTTACAGCTCACAAGCTGTGAGTCATTGGTTTAGTTTTTTTCGCCTTTCAGTTATTAACAGTGCATTTCACTTTTGTGAAATCTCTTGTTGATAAAATTTGATCTACTGAACCATCACTCACCCTCTTGCCAATCCAACCAGTATGTGTGGTACAAATGACAAAACCTGCTCCACGGTAATCAGGCGTCGCAGCACACTTGTGACACGCTAGGTGTCTCAGGTGGGACCCCGATGATAAAGCATGCCACCAACTTGGTTGGTGGGTGAGGGGTATTTTTCACATAACCTAAGTGCATTTCTTTTCACAATTTTAGTGTTTGGCACATCACAGACGTATGTGGACACATCAAAATGATATATTGCAAAACTACCTGTATTTGGGGGGGCGGGGACACCTATGTTTTTGTTCGTGGGTGCAGCATTGATCTAGGGAAACCTACCAAACCCAGAATTTTTTTTAAACTAGACACCCCAAGGAGTCAAGGGAGGTGCGGCTTGCGTGGATCCCCCAACATTTTCTTACCCAGACTCCTCTGCAAATTTCAAAATTTGCTTAAAAAAGCATATTTTCATGACTTTTCTTAGTAGGATCGCCGCTCCAGGACAAAATTCCTACTCCCCAGCGTTACCCTCAGTCTCCCAAGTAAAATGACACCTCACTTGTGTGGGCCCCCAAAGCAGAGTCAGCCTAAAGATGTATAAAAGAAGAATATGTCCTTATCAACTCGCTGTGCTATCCCCTCTATCTCTACAAGTTTTTGGCCTTATTCTGTTGCAGGCACCTGGCCCACCCACACAAGTGAGGTATTATTTTAATCGGGAGACTTGGGGGAACGCTGGGTGGAAGGAAATTTGTGGCTCCTCTCAGATTCCAGAGCTCTCTGTCACCGAAATGTTAGGAAAAAGTGTTTTTGTAGCCAAATTTTGAGGTTTGCAAAGGATTCTGGGTATCAGAACCTGGAGAGAGCCCCACAAGTTACCCCGTTTTGGATTCCCCTAGGTCTCTAGTTTTAAAAAATGCACAGGTTTGGTAGGTTTCCCTAGGTGCCAGCTGAGCTAGAGGCCAAAACCCACAGATAGGCACTTTGCAAAAAACACCTCTGTTTTCTTTGAGAAAATGTGAAGTGTCCACTTTGTGTTTTGGGGCATTTCCAGTTGCAGGCACTAGGCCTACCCACACAAGTGAGGTACCATTTTTATCGGGAGACATGGGGGAATGCTGGGTGGAAGGAAATTTGTGGCTACTCTCAGATTCCAGAACGTTCTGTCACCGAAATGTGAGGAAAAAGTGTTTTTTTAGCCACATTTTGAGGTTTGCAAAGGATTCAGGGTAACAGAACCTGGTGAAAGCCCCACAAGTCACCCTTTCTTGGATTCCCCTTGGTCTCTAGTTTTCAAAATTGCACAGCTTTGGTAGGTTTCTCTAGGTGCCAGCTGAGCTAGAGGCCAAAATCCACAGGTAGGCCCTTTGCAAAAAACACCTCTGTTTTCTTTGAATGAATGTGATGTGTGCACTTTGTGTTTTAGGGCATTTCCTGTCGCTGGCACTAGGCCTAACCACACAAGTGAGGTACCATTTTTATCAGGAGACTTGTGGGAACGCTGGGTGGGAGGACATTTGTGGCTCCTCTCAGATTCCAGAACGTTCTGTCACCGAAATGTGAGGAAAAAGTGTTTATTTTAGCCACATTTTGTGGTTTGCAAAGGATTCTGGGTAACAGAACCTGGTGAGAGCTCCACAAGTCACCATGTCTTGCATTCCCCTTGGTCTCTAGTTTTCAAAAATGCACAGGTTTGGTAGGTTTCCCTAGGTGCCGGCTGAGCTAGAGGCCAAAATCCACAGGTAGGCACTTAGCAAAAAGCACCTCTGTTTTCTTTGAGAAAATGTGATGTGTCCACTTTGTGTTTTGGGGCATTTCCTGTTGCGGGCACTAAGCCTACCCACACAGGTGAGGTACTATTTTTATCGGGAGACTTGGGGGAACGCTGAGTGGAAGGAAATTTGTGGCTACTCTCAGATTCCAGAACTCTCTGTCACCAAAATGTGAGGAAAAAGTATTATTTAGCCAAATTTTGAGCTTTGGAAAGGATTCTGGATAACAGAACCTGGTGAGAGCCCCACAAGTCACCCTGCCTTAGATTCCCCTACATCTCTAGTTTTAAAAAATGCACAGGTTTGGTAGGTTTCCCTAGGTGCCAGCTGAGCTAGAGGCCAAAATCCACAGGTAGACCCTTTGCAAAAAACACCTCTGTTTTCTTTGAGAAAATGTGATGTGTGCACTTTGTGTTTTAGGGCATTTCCTGTTGCTGGCACTAGGCCTACCCACACAAGTGAGGTACCATTTTTATCAGGAGACTTGGGGGAACGCTGGGTGGGAGGACATTTTTGGCTCCTCTCAGATTCCAGAACGTTCTGTCACCGAAATGTGAGGAAAAAGTGTTTATTTTAGCCAAATTTTGTGGTTTGCAAAGGATTCTGGGTAACGGAACCTGGTGAGAGCTCCACAAGTCACCGTGTCCTGGATTCCCCTTCGTCTCTAGTTTTCAAAATTGCACAGGTTTGGTAGGTTTCCCTAGGTGCCAGCTGAGCTAGAGGCCAAAATCCACAGGTAAGCACTTTGCAAAAAACACCTCTGTTTTCTTTGAGAAAATGTGATGTGTCCACTTTGTGTTTTGGGGCATTTCCTGTAGCGGCCACTAGGCCTACCCACACAAGTGAGGCACCATTTCTATCGGAATACATGTGGGAATGCTGGGTGGAAGGAAATTTGTTGCTCCTCTCAAATTCCAGAACGTTCTGTCACCGAAATGTGAGGAAAAAGTGTTTATTTTAGCCAAATTTTGTGGTTTGCAAAGGATTCTGGGTAACGGAACCTGGTGAGAGCTCCACAAGTCACCGTGTCCTGGATTCCCCTTCGTCTCTAGTTTTCAAAATTGCACAGGTTTGGTAGGTTTCCCTAGGTGCCAGCTGAGCTAGAGGCCAAAATCCACAGGTAAGCACTTTGCAAAAAACACCTCTGTTTTCTTTGAGAAAATGTGATGTGTCCACTTTGTGTTTTGGGGCATTTCCTGTAGCGGCCACTAGGCCTACCCACACAAGTGAGGCACCATTTCTATCGGAATACATGTGGGAATGCTGGGTGGAAGGAAATTTGTTGCTCCTCTCAAATTCCAGAACGTTCTGTCACCGAAATTTGAGGAAAAAGTGTTTATTTTAGCCACATTTTGTGGTTTGCAAAGGATTCTGGGTAACAGAACCTGGTGAGAGCTCCACAAGTCACCATGTCTTGGATTCCACTAGGTCTCTAGTTTTCAAAATTGCACAGGTTTGGTAGGTTTCCCTAGGTGCCATCTGAGCTAGAGGCCAAAATCCACAGGTAGGCACTTTGCAAAAAACACCTCTGTTTTCTTTGAGAAAATGTGATGTGTCCACTTTGTGTTTTAGGGCATTTAATGTCACTGGCACTAGGCCTACCCACACACGTGAGGTACCATTTTTATCAGGAGACTTGGGGGAACGCTGGGTGGAAGGAAATTTGTGGCTACTCTCAGATTCCAGAACTCTCTATCACAAAAATGTGAGGAAAAAGTGTTTTCTGAGCCACATTTCGAGGTTTGCAAAGGATTCTGGGTAACAGAACCTGATGAGAGCCCCACAAGTCACCCCGTCTTGGGTTCCCCTAGGTCTCTAGTTTTAAAAAAAGCACAGGTTTGATAGGTTTCCCAAGGTGCCGGCTGAGCTAGAGGCCAAAATCCACAGGTCGGCACTTTGCAAAAAACACCTCTGTTTTTTGTCTGAAAAATTTGATGTGTCCACGTTGTGTTTTGGGACATTTCCTGTTGCGGGCACTAGGCCTACCCACACAGGTGAGGTACCATTTTTATCAGGAGACTTGGGGGAACATAGAATAGCAAAACAAGTGTTATTGCCCTTGTCTTTCTCTACATTTTTTCCTTCCAAATATAAGACAGTGTGTAAAAAAGATGTCGATTTGAAAAATGCCCTGTAATTCACATGCTAGTATGGACACCCCAGAATTCAGAGATCTGCAAATAACCACTGCTCCTCAACACCTTATCTTGTGCCCATTTTGGAAATACAAAGGTTTTCTTGATACCTATTTTTGACTCTTTATATTTCAGCAAATTAATTGCTGTATACCCGGTATAGAATGAAAACCCACTGCAGGGTGCAGCTCATTTATTGGCTCTGGGTACCTAGGGTTCTTGATGAACCTACAAGCCCTATATATCCTCGCAACCAGAAGAGTCCAGCTGATGTAACAGTATATTGCTTTAAAAAATCTGACATCCCAGGAAAAAGTTACAGAGTAAAACGTAGAGAAAAATTGCTGTTTTTTAATTTAATTTCATTTTTTTTTTTTTTTGTTGTGATTTTCTGTAGGAAACCCTTGTAGGATCTTCAGAAATTACCCATTGCTAAATTCAGAATTTTGTCTACTTTTCAGAAATGTTTAGGGTTCTGGGATCCAGCATTGGTTTCATTCCCATTTCCGTCACTGACTGGAAGTAGGCTGAAAGCACAAAAAATCGTAAAAATGGGTTATGGCTCAGTAAAATGGCTAAATTGTGTTCCTGAAAGCTGGGAAGCTGGTGATTTACCACCACAAACCCTTTGTTGATGCCATTTTCAGGGAAAAAAACACAAGCCTTCTTCTGCAGCCCTTTTTCCCATTTAAAAAAAAAATGAAATTTTCACTGTATTTTTGCTAATTTTTTGGCCTTCTTCAGGGGAACCCACACAGTCTGGGTATCTCTAGAATCCCTAGGATGTTGGAAAAAAAGGACGCAAATTTGGCATGGGTAGCTTATGTGGACAAAAAGTTATGAGGGCCTAAGCGCGCCATACCCCACATAGCCAAAAAAAGGACTGGCACCTGAGGGGGAAAAGGCCTCGCAGCAAAGGGGTTAATTTGGCTCCTGCATATTTACTTCAGAGGTAAGTGAAAACGCGCTAAATTTCTCTATCATTAAACATTCCTTCTTTTGGCCAGGATACATATGCTTTTGGGTGGCTTTATACCACTCCTGGTTATACTTTTGTAATCTCTTTCTGTCACTGGGGAATACCTTCTGCATATGTTTTAAGGGGGTCTCAATGTTTAGGTGCTCATAATCTTTTAGGGGCAGATTTAAGTGCCCCAGTAACACCCAGCACTGCCATAGTGTCATTTTCCCCATGCCATACTATCAAAGTGGTGCAATGCGTGCATTGTGCTACTTTGTAAACCCTTGCACCACTTTATGTCTGGACCAGGCATAATTTATGCAAGGGCGGCGTTTCCCCATTGGGGGGGGTGAAAAAATTGTGCAAGGAAATCTTGCTCGGGCATTAAAAGGAGGCATACCATCATTTATAATGGGCCCCTATGTGCTCTGCAGAATATTTTGGCACTACTCCCGCAGAGTACATCAATAGCGTCAAAAGAATTACGCTATTGCCCCCTACCCTGCGCCATGGTGCGCTGTTGTATAAAATACGGCACAAACTTGGTGGCTGTAGGGGAGTGCTAAGGGGTGCAGTGCCACTTAAATCTGCCCATTCATTTTTACCTTTTCTGTTACCAAATTTCAATAATTTTAAAGTAGACTCACACAACCTTTCTGATGGAAAGTAATTTTGTACACTTTTCTACTTTACCATTTTTATGATAGGCTATTAGGGCCAGATGTATCAAACATTTTACATTCGCAACCGGTCCGAATCTCAAAAATCGGTCATTTGCGAATGCAAAAATGGCAAATACAATGCATGAAAGACATTCGCAGTGCGAAAAAAAGGAATCGCTAAAATAGCGATTCCTTGCAACTGCAACATGATTTTGCATGTCGCAATCTGCGTATCACAAATAGCAACATGATTTAGCAAATTGCAACCTAGAATTGCAAATAGCAGATAGTGATCCGCAAAATCATGACGCTATTTGCGATACGCAGATTGCGACACGCAAATTCCGTTTCGCAATGTGATGCATCAATAATTTGCAAATAACAAATATTCACAGAATGGCTGTTTTGACCAGACAGAGGAGGACATTTATAAGAAGTACAGGTTAAGCTCAGCCATGATACTTGACCTGATAGCTGATCTACAACCTCTACTGCAGCGCACCACACACAGGACCAATAGTATACCCACCCATGTACAGGTATTATGCTCCCTGCACCTATTAGCCTCAGGGAGCTATCAAGGGGTCATAGCAGCAGCAGGAAGGGTCTCACAGAGTGCCCTCACACATAAGATTCCACAACACCCCACAGGAATTACTACAGACAAAATATGATTTCTACCAGATTGCTCAATTCCCACATGTCATGAGTGCCATTGATGGGACATGTAGCAATCTGTCCACTATCGGCCACCGAGTATGTTTATCGGAACCATAAGTACCATCATTCCATGAACATACAAGTGATTAGCAATGCTTCCAACATCATAACCGATGTCGTGGCCAGATACCTAGGTAGCACACATGACTCGTACATCTTTCACCACAGCGGAATTCACACAAGACTCCTAGCTGAGGAGTTTGGTGAAGGATATCTACTGGGTAATATAATAGTTGACAATGTTGCATTGATGTAAATGTGACGTCAGATATCACAAGTACTCATTTTACTCTCTTTTTAGACTATGTCTACGCAGTGCGGACCTACATACTGACGCCCTACCTGAGCCCTGCAAGGCCAGCCGAGAGGAGGTACAATGCTGCACACAAGGCAACTCGCAGTGTGGTGGAGGGGACCTTTGGACTGCTCAAGAGCCACTTCAGGTGCATCCATAAGAGTGGAGGTGAACTACAGTACAGCCCAGAGATGACCTGCAAAATTGTGGCTACAGGTGCTATGAAGTACAACATTGCAACAACAAGGGGCATACCTGTGGAACCCACAGAGCTGGACTCAGATGAGGATGGTGATCCCTTACCATCCCTTCACCCAGTAGACAGGAGCAGTGCAGCAGAGGGCAGGCAGAGACATGCTGACATCACGCGCAACCATTTCTGATGTAAGTAATGACAACACCACTTCAATTTTATTCATTTATGTGGTTAGCATCTTTATTACCTTGACTTCAAGTAACATATATGTCAATAGGACATAGCTATGCACTATAGGCAAACATGTGCGAGTAACAGTGTCACACTATCAGCATCATAGTATAACTGCATTGCTACATGTTAAGGTAGTCCCCTGTAGCCCTCAACATTACTTCCTAAAGTCCTATTCAGTGGCCTCGCTGGCATCTTTTGTAGTAGGTTCCAAGAAAGTACTGTGGGACATATTTATACTTTTTGACGCAAAACTGCGCTAACACAGTTTTGCGTCAAAAAAATTAGCGCCGGCTAATGCCATTCTGAAGCGCCATGAGGGCGCCGTATTTAATCAATGACGTTAGCCGGCGTTAGCCGCCGGCGCTGCCTGGTGTGCGTGGAAAAAAACGACATACACCAGGCAGCGCCGGCGTAGGGGGATATGGAGCTTGGGCGCCAAAAAATGGGGCAAGTCAGGCTGAGGCAAATTTTTCGCCTCAACCCGATTTGCGCCATTTGTTTCGACTCCCAACCCCCATAGAAATGACTCCTGTCTTAGCAAAGACAGGAGTCATGCCCCCTTGCCCAATGGCCATGCCCAGGGGACTTCTGTCCCCTGGGCATGGTCATTGGGCATAGTGGCATGTAAGGGGGCACAAATCAGGCCCCCCTATGCCACAATTTTTTTTTTTTAAAGTACTTACCGGAACTTACCTTAATGTCCCTGGGATGGGTCCCTCCAGCCTTGGGTGTCCTCCTGGGGTGGGCAAGGGTGACAGGGGGTGTCCCTGGGAGCATGGGAGGGCACCTCTGGGCTCCTTCCGAGCCCACAGGTCCCTTAACGCCTGCCTTGTCCAGGCGCTAAAAAACGGCGCAAAAGCGGCCGTATGTAATTTTTTTTGACCCGCCCACTCCCGGGCGTGAATTTTGCCCGGGAGTGTAAATACGGCGCACATGCCTCGGAGTCAGTTTTTTAGACGGGAACGCCTACCTTGCATATCATTAACGCAAAGTAGGTGTCCACGCAAAAAAATGACGCAAACTCCAAGGACTTTGGCGCTAGACGCGTCTAACGCCAAAGTATAAATATGGAGTTAGTTTTGCGTCGGAATTGCGTCGTTTTTTTTTACGCATAAATATGCCCCTGTGTCTGATACTGCAATGCCTAGGATCCATCACAGGGGCTGTAAGACTGCTGAGGCTAGAGAGCTCCTCACTATCCCCACCACCAAGTTCGCTATTTGCAGCACTGCATGCTGTCTGCATTGCATCCAGAACATTGCTTAGTTGCACCAATCCCTATGCCACCTCCCAACTGCAATGTGCCATCTCCACCTGTATGCCCACAGCATGTTGTGAAATCAAGGCAGTTGAGCTAGTGGGCTGATTGACCGATCTGCAGAACCTATCAAACCTTCCCATAAATTGGTGATTGCACCTACGGTGGCTGAGAAGCTCCTGCTGAATCTCAGTGCAGAGTTCCCTAATGGAGTTTGTCTACTCCTTTGTGTTTTCTGCTGCTGTTTGCTGTCCCTCTTTCAGAGACTCCAACTGCTTGTGCATGGTTTCATTGAGTGCATCCAACTGCCTGTGCAGTATTTCCATATTGCCATTGTGAGACACCTAGGGGCATATTTATACTCTGTTTGTGCCGAATGTGCGTAAAAAATATTGACGCACATTTGGCGCAAACCTTGCCCCATATTTAAACTTTGACGCCCAAGCCAGCGGATGTCAAATTTCCTCTGTGTGCATCATTTTTTGGATCCGGGAAACTGCCTTGCGTTAATGACATGCAAGGTAGGCGTTCCCGGCCAAAAAATGACTTTAAGGCCTGTGTGCCTTATTTATACGCACAGTCTGATGTGCCCCATTTTTTAACGCCTGGGTGAGGGCAGGCATCAAGGGACCTGTGGGCTCACTTCCATGGTCTCTGACCATGGAAGGAGTCCAGAGGTGCCCTTCCCTGCCGCCAGGGACGCCCCCTGCCAACCTTGCCCACCCCTGGAGGACACCCATGGATGGGGGGACCCATCCCAGGTAAGTATAGGTAAGGTGAGGTAAGTATTTTTTTAATTGTTTTAAAGTGGCATAGGGGGGCCTAATTTGGCCCCCCCTACATGCCACTGTGCACAATGATCATGCCCAGGGGACAAAAGTCCCTTGGGCACGGCCATTGGGCAAGGAGGTATGACTCCTGTCTTTGCTAAGACAGGAGTCATTTCAATGGGGGTTGTGCGTCAAAAAATGGCACCATTTTTGACGCACAAATCCCATTTCCCCTACGCCGGCGCTAACTGGTTTGAGTAATTAATATTTACTCAGACCAGTCCGCTGCGCCGGCTAAGGTCATTCTTTAAATAAGGCGCCCGCATGGCTCGTAGGCATGGCGATAGCCGGCGGTAAAAAAAATTACGCAAACCAGTGCCGCCGCTGGTTTGCTGCAAAAAGCATAAATATGGGCCCAACTGCCTGTGCATTGACCTCATGTATTTGCATTGCAGGTGCTGTACTTTCAGCATGGAAGGTTCAAGGCTGCCAAAGATTGATGGGCCCTCTCCTTCACCTGTGCACTGTTTGCCTGCATTGTGACGCCTCCTGAGGGGAGTTGATTGACTCTGGGGCAAGGAGTGCTGTCTTCCTGTGGATATAGCCTCTGGCGGTGGTGTGGGTGCTTCATCCGGCATTGCATCTGAGTCCAGGTTATAATCTAGGAGAGGTAACATTCTTGCCCTGCATTTAGCTGGTGCAATACTGAAGGACTCACTGGTGTTTGAGTCGGACTGTGGCTGTGTTTCGCCATCCCCCACATTTCAACCTTCTGCTGCATCAGGGCCCGAGTCATCTACAACGACAATGTGTAGCATGTCATTTATGAATTTTTCTCAAAATGTTGCACAATAGTAATGAATGTAAACTAACATCATATCACTGTGAGTTATTTGTGGTGTTCCTCTGTGTGGCTGTACAACAACTTGCTATTTATGTGGGATGAGCACTTCAGGGGTGTGGACTATCACTCCCATAACGTATTGTTGTGTTGCATGTAAGAAGTGGCATGGACTACTTATCACAATGCATCGAGCTAATAGCCATTTTCGAAGGGGCATTTGTACATGCACATATGGGTAAACACATCCTTACTGCCCTTATTTTTGCTGGTACTGGGTGTGCCTGAGGTGTCAATGTCAGTGTCACCACTGACAGCTTCAGGAAGCAGTGTGGACTCCACCATGTCTTCCATTGGTGTAGACGGTGTCTGGGTGGGTCCCCCTCTGGTGCTCCTTGCCTCCTTAAGCCTGCTGGCCACCCTCTTTTTGGCCCAGGGACGCAAGTCGTACCATCGCTTACGTACCTCCTCAATAGAGCGCTGCGCAACACGCACTGTGCATATTTTGGTCTGGATTTCTGACCACAGTTTCCTCTTATCACTTTCAGGTACCTTACTACCTCATCAGTGAGCAACTCCAATTCCTTGTGCTTCCTGTCTCGTTTCTTCTTCACATTCCCATCATTGGCCATGTTGCTGTTTGGTCCTGGCTGGCTCCCTGGTGCTGGGCTGTGTTTCTCTGCCTTCTCCTGTGGGTGTGGCATGGGCTGACTCACTTCCTGGTTGTGATGTCATCAGCCTGTTCTGGTTTGCTCTTTTCGCAATTTGCAATTTTCAAATAACTATTTGCTAATTTTTTTGCAATTCAGTATTTGCAACGCACAAATTGCGTTTGCGAATTTTATGAAATCCCTTTTATTGACTCACAATTTTGATACATCCCATTTTGCATTTCTTAAATCATGATTTCTTAAAATTCACTATTTAAGAAATGCAAACCGGGAGCTTGATACATCTGGCCCTTCGTTTTTAGTTCTGTCTTATAGGACACATTACAGTATAAATGTTTCATTACATGCAGTGTACATTCAGAAAAAAACACAGGTTTCATATTTATACAATATCTCACAACAACATCACACTGTGGCCACACGTCATTCTACTGCACGTGGTCACCTTCAGTCATTCAACAAACCAAACTTTAAAAAAAAACATATGGCATGTGGTACCTTTCAGCCTTACTAATTCACAAAGACATATATTTCTGCTGATAGCGAGACATGTGTACGCACCCCTTCAACAATAAAAAAAAAACACAAATTGTATGTGGTACCCTTACAAATTTACAAAGACATATATTTCTGCGGATTGCCCAATGCATGTATGAAATCTTTAACAATAAAAACAAACAAATCACATGTGCCTATATTATGGTTACCTCTCTGTTTAGTATTGCCAAGAGAGGTGCGCTTATTTAGAATGGGGATTGTGGCATGCATTGTCCTCTCCTTTAAGGGGACAACAGTCCTCGGAGCCATCCCAACCCCTGTGAATAGGCAGAACTTCAATTAACTCGGCTTCTGCTCATGTCATCAAGTTTGTGTGCACAGGTCTCTCTTCAGCGGGGTCAAGTGGTCTTCCAGTGTCAGCCATCAGGTGGGGGAGCTAAGGAACCTCCCATGGTGGCTCACAAACTGTTACAGGGTGAACGACAATCCAGAAACATCTCAGTTGGTGCATAATCTAGGAGTATACTTTGATAACGTTATCTATGGAGACCCATGTTAACAAGACAGCCGCAACATGTTTTGCACTGCTAGGTAACTTGAGGGAAAGTGTACCTATGCTACCACTGCCACCAAGATCATTAATAGTTCAAAGTACCATTCTAAGCACAATTGATTACTGTAATGCCCTTTTACTAGGAACACCAGAATACTTAATGAAAAGACTGTACAAAGTGCAAGCTGTTGCTGCAAAATTGGCTTCTTCCTTTGGAGCTCTAAGGGAACTCCACAAGAAATGCTCAGACTTTATTTGTGCTGTTAATTCAAACCATTGCAAAAGTAAAACAGGAGGATGTGATCAAAATATTTGTGCAATTCAACCAAGTGTTTGTTGCAGCCATTAAACATAATACAGTCTAAAAATATTTAAAGAGCATAACTCAGCGGAAAACGTATTACACAGCAAAAGTCTGAGATACATTCAAGCGCAATTTTGCAGCACTTAGCTGAGCACAGGTTGCTTTCGCCTGTGTAACCCTCCCTGGTAAAAATAAGCTGAAAAAGCCAGTCCAGACTGCTTCCGCATGAGCATTTGGTTACAAACTGTTCTCCTGAAATTTATAGTAGGTAGAACTTTCTAAAAGAAGCAAAAAAATAAAAGGTTCTTATTGTTGCAGAAAAATTAAATGATTGTCTCTTAACGGGGGCCTGTCAGTAGTAACAAACCAAATGGTGCACATTAGCTAAATGGACTTTGACATGGCCAATACAGACTGACGAGTTGAAGGATCAATGTGCGTTTTCTCAGTTGATCCTATTTACTCCAATCGTTCATCGACCCCTCCACTATGATATCACTGTATTAGACTATTTCAGAGAAGAGGTTCTTTCCGATGGTTGTAGCTTCTTAGGGATGCTTTCAACTTTGGCTCTGCAGAGTACTTATTCCGCTAAATCTGGGTTGTTCAGTTTCAATATCTGATGCACTGTACAGAGGAATTTCGCAAAACAAGCCACTGAGGGCCATATGTACTAAAGCATTTTCCCATAGACACAGAATGGGTCAAACCCTTTGATACATCTGGCCCTTATTGTTGTTGTAGCCCCTTTTAAACAGAACAGTACTGCTTGGTTGCAGGTCCTAATACTGTTTGAATTTAGGAATGTTTTGAAGGTACTTTCTACACCACAGCAGTAAGAGTGACAGATGCATAATATGTGCACACAATCTTCCTGGGGGTATTGACATAGCCTGCGGGCCTTGTTCTCCCTTGGTGGGTACCATTTTGGTAAATCATTTGATTGATGACACAATTTCAAATGTGGCTTGGAGAATCATGATTTTTAAATGTTTTCTTAGGTGATATTCTATTACGATCACGCATTAGGAGCTTTTAATTGTCATCCAGGCATATTTGTACAGCCTGAATGTTATTTTGTCTTCCCACCAGGAGATCCGTCTTAGTTGTTTATTCAGCACACATTTCAACAGCTTGTGCGGGAGATTTGAATTACACAGCTGTTTTATTGAAACTAAAAGTTGCTCTGACCAACTGGTTGTGTTCTGAGTAGAGTTGAATGAAATTTCTTACCATATAATAATTCTCTTATGTATTAGCTTTGGCCTGATTTAGTTGGGAAGCATATTTGAGAATGGCTCCCCTCTTGGGCAAGTTCTAGGTCCTGAAGTCTTAATTGAACCATAATCTGCACTGACAATGCGCTTTGCCATAGCCAAAAATAGGATAGACTTTACTTTGGGCTTTGTTCAAGAGGCTAGCAAACTTCCCCAGTGAGATTTCTAATCCATATGTCAGTGAAGAAAGAAACTTGGTTTTTATTTATTTTACCAGGGACTGTCAAGAGGGGCTATGTAGTTTGTTTGCCAAGGTCTGGTGAACTGTTATTTGGATACCATTCTTGCTTTGAGTGTGCTCAGATGCAAGTGGTGGGACCAGCACTCTTGCAGCCATAAACCTAGATAGTTATAACTCCCTTCTCTGGGGACTGGGCTTCCTCTGCTGTTCCAGGTCTCCTTCTCTATGGCCCTGTTCCCGAAGAGGGCTCCCATCATTTTCTCGAGGTTTATCATCAGCTCATTAGAGCTGCAATTTTGGAATAAGAAATAAACTAGATTTTGTAGGCCGGTTCCTGATAAGTTCAATTAAAATTGTTGTCAGCATACAGTAGTACTGTGATGAGTTGGTGACCTGGTTTTAGTGGGAGTGACCAGATGGAATCTAATTGTGTGCTCATGTATGCGAGATATAAATTGAATCAAGTGGGAGCCAGGACACACCCTTGTTTAATGCCCCTTTCTATCTGAATTCTGGATGTTAGACACCTGTTGCTACCAAGGGTGACTCTGACCCAGGTTTCAGAATACAAGAGCTATATCGATCTGGGCACATTTGGTGGGATGTTGTAGGCTGTAATGTTTTGCCACATGTGGTTCTTGTTGACCAGGTCAAATGATTTTCATCAGATCGACAAAGTAGGTTAGTTTGCTATTTTTCTTTAGGCATATTTTTCGGTGAGCAGGGCTAGAGCAGAAAGGTTATCCATGGTACTTGATACTGACAAAAAGCCTATTTGATATAAAGGAATACCATTCATTTTCTTTGTCCAGGATTCCTATTCGGCGAGTAGAACACCTGAAAAAAATGTTGTGAAAAAGTAGCGCAATCATGCAATAACTAGCCGGGTTGATGTAAGAACCTTTTTTGTAAATGGAGTAAATGTCTGCCCCTTCCCAGTAATCAAGGACGCTCTTCTCTGATAAGCAGGTGCTGTAAAGTCTACCAAGATAGCTTTTTCAGAGCACTGGATCATGTTTGAGTACTGCTGCAGGCAGACCGTTGGGCCCAGGACCCCAGCTGCTTCGACTGGCCTGAATTCTTGCCTCAATAGTGTCTTCAGTTAGAATTAGAGCAGGTACTCTACTGGGGATGACCTTCGAAGGGGCTCTTTTAGTATGATTCTGATATTGTTTTGAGATATGTTATACCTATCTTTTTTTCTGCTACTGTGTAGCCTAGTTCTCCAGTTGGGCCCCGCTCTGTCTGGTTAATGATTAACCAGAGTGTCTTATTGTTTTTAGCCTTACAGAGCTCCACTATTTTCAGCCATTTTTGCCCTCCCACGTGGCCTTCTTGTATGCAGATCTTAGTTCCTACAATTGCTTGAGGTATGTCCTTTATGACTGATTGTGCTTGAGGCTTCTTGCTCCCTTGTTTAATTTCAACCTCTAGTGTTGTAATGCCAGGATAAACCATTTTGTTTTTTGCCTGTGCCTAAAGGATTTGTTCTTTGGGATTGTTGGCCTAATACAGTTTTCAGTCCTAACTGTGGTGTCTTCCATTCCTTGATGGGGGTTCGTTTCCGCCCGTTGAAGTGTTCAAGGGCTTATTTTCTATTTTTTTAAGTTATCCTTGGATAACTTGTTCCATTGTATACATTTCCAGTAGCTCCCGGATCTTTGGTGCCAAGGAATTCCACTTCAGATATACCCTGGTTTTTGTTCTTTATTTTTAAATTTTGAGGGTGGTGATTGTTTTTACTTCTGACCTCAATATGAAAACTTCGTACTTCATGGATTTTAGAGGCTGAGATAAATGTGTAATCCCGGATTGACTCTCTGTTCTTCGGTTTATGTTTTGCTGCCAATAGGAAGTCTGATGGACTTCTACCTTTTAGGGCTGTCAGGGTTAAAGCTTCTAAGACATGCAGTAGGGTGTGATTTTGGAGGTAGGTATGTAAATAGATAGGTCTCCTTTATGGTGTGCCTTGTTTTGATTTTCTCAGCAGGGATAGATAATTCCACATAAACTGTAAGCAGATGCTGGGCAACTTGCCAGGTTTCCCATATACAAATCGTGTCAAATGCACTCAGAAATTAGGCTGACGACAGGTCCTGCAACTTTATTGGCCCCAATATGTTCAATGAAATTAAATTCTTTCAGGCTGGAGTTGGCTGCGCCCTGAGTTGAATTGGTTGCCTTGCCTACTGGATGGTAAAGGAGGCACCTGGAACACAGCCCTCATTATTCTCTTGTTGTAAGGTCCTCTGCAGATGGAATGTTGGCCTAGTAATTCTTGCAAAGTCTGGCTAAATGATGCTGCAAAGCTGATTGCTGTGAGGGCCTGGGTAATGGAGACAGTTAGATTGCTTGCTGCGAAGGAAGAGCTGCTTGTCGCCTCCTTGGCATGATGGAGAACTGAGCCATCTTTCTCTGAGTCATTGATTTTTTTGGACTACCTTCCATCTGGCATATCGATTCCTGTTTTTTTTTTTTTTTTTAAAGGATGGATATCTTTCTATTTCAGTTTTCATCACCACAATTTCCTAGTCCTCAATAACCTTTGTGTTAGCCAGTAGCAGGTGGACGGGTCCTGCATTTCGAAATCGGGTCTCCATACTCTCATTTACCTCCTCATTCTTTAGAGATCGAAAGACAGTGTATTCCACGTCCTTGCTCCTCCTAGCCTCAAGGCTTTGAATTGAGTTGCAGATCTTCACTATTGCCCCTGTTTAAGACATCCCAGGGTCTCAGAGATATGTAGTTTGGATGAAAGGTCAGACTATGGGCACTCTTGTCCATTATTTCTCCTATTTTAGATTTTCCTCCTGGGAGCTTACTAAATTCATGTAGAGTGGAAGCTAATGTGGCACCTGTGGGGAACCCCACAGCGGTCCCTGTGTAGGGCATATTGTCACGCACTGCTCTTCTTTGACCAGACATTGCAGCGCTGATGAGAGGCTCTGGTATCATTGCACACTGGGGGCAAGGAGGGTGGAGTGCCCTTAACCTATCAATTTAGTTTGTAGGTAGAGGCCAAAAATGTACAGCTGGGAGAGGGAGGCTGGATATTTCCAGCCATGACAAGCCCCTTCAAAGTCTCCCTGTTTGAGGTTGTCCCCAGGTTTGGGCTGCTTTTAGGGGCAGCGCTTCTGCCATTAGATCTTCCCAAGTAGGAGTTTTCTTTGTTGCTCTTTGTTGAATTGTCTCTCTGTCCGTACAATGTAATTGCTGTGATCCCTGCCGATTATGGCACTTGCATCCACACTCTCTCTGTGGATCCTGGGTGTTAGAAGTCTATACTACCATGTGGAAGGCCTTCTCTGGCTTGTTGAATGTTGCTGATTCACCCACAGTCTACCCAGAAACACCATGCTGTCAATGATTGAAATTGCCCTCACTGGTTGGCCCAGCTCATTGTTCTAAGATGCTAGTGTGTCCTCCTGCCCTTAGGGGGGCTGTGATTGAGAAACCTGAGCATAATAATTGCTTGCCGTAGGTGTTGCACATTTTTTTCAGAAATTTTTTGTTCATCCTAGAAAGGACAAGCTTTAATGGGTCATCTGCCCTATTAATCTTCTGGTTGGGGCTTTCATCTGAGGTATACTCATCTGGGATTGGCTTGCAAAGGCATGTTTCTTGGTTTCTTTGACACCTTTTTGTGATGTTTTCAGAAAGCAGCCCTCATCCTTCGCTAATCGCCCATGAATCTTGAAACTCTGTAAAGTGAGACAAGGAGGACAGGCATTTTCAGTGACGGCAGCACAATTTTGGAATAAGTTACCTGCCTCCCTAAGAACCAGCAAGGACCTTTTCCAGTTTAGAAAAGGGCTGAAAACATGGCTTTTTCCAAATTAATGTCCTATATAGAAGGAAAGCCCTGTTGACTGAATTGGTAGCTTTTTTTTCTTGGTCTTTGGGTCTAAATGAGGTCAGCACCAGGGTACCTGTGAGGTGAAAGATATACAAATGTACAATAGGAATAATAATAATAATTAGGGGGTGCACAGCTCACATACCCGGCCTCCTAGTGGGCTCTGAGGACCCCATTGTCAGGGGCCGAGGCTCACATTTTGGGTAGGGGGCAAGAGGCCAGCCTCCTCGAGCAATGCACCACCCCAGGGACCCCATTCACTAGGGCCCAATATGGCTTGAGTGTCCAGGGGACTTTGGGGGTTATTCTTACTTTGGCAGGCGACGGAGGCCGCCCGCCAAAGTAACCCCGTCAGAACACCGCACAGCGGTCGAAAGACCGCTGCGGTGATTCTGAGATTTGCCCTGGGCTGGCGGGCGGCCGCCAAAAGGCCGCCCGCCAGCCCAGGGCAAATCAACCTTCCCACGAGGACGCCGGCTCAGAATTGAGCAGGCGTAGTGGGAAGGTGCGACGGGTGCAGTGGCACCCGTCGCGTATTTCAGTGTCTGCATAGCAGACACTGAAATACTTTGCGGGGCCCTCTTATGGGGGCCCCTGCAGTGCCATGGAGGATTCCCCCGAGCAGCGGAAAGTCGGCGGGAGACCGCCGACTTTCCGCTTCTGACCGCGGCTGAACCGCTTTATGTCCTTTATGTCCTAGCCACACTCTCTTGATAAGGGAACAAAAACGTTTTCCCAAGAAAAATGCTAGTCCAACCAAGGTGGGAGCAAAGCTATGGAGCCAGCACAATGGGTGCTGGATGAGGAGCCAGCAGGGTCACAGGGGCAACGAGGCTCCCCCTGTAGCATCAACTGAGGAATGATTATGGGTGCCCCAGGTGGGAATCGGGGCACACACTTAAAAAAAAAAAATGAAAATGTCTGGCTCCCGCTGCAGCAGTAGCTGGGGAGCTGACAGGGACCCCAGGACCCCCAGGGATCCCCTAGTGGCCTCCAAAAACTGTTTAGTTAGGAATGCCCTGGGTGTGCATCAAGGCACCCACCTGTACAAACATTTTTTTTTTAAATGGCCGGCTCTTACAATGGTGGTGTCTGGGGAGCCTGCCCCAATTTATAAAAATACTAACAATAACAAAGAATAAAGAATAACAAATGGACAGCCAGAGCAGCTCATTTATTATTCACTACTGCGACAAGGAGTGTCCCATAATGTCCTAGGGTTTATTAAACTGTTATTTGTTTTCTGGTGGTACCCCTAGAAGCAATAAATGATTCAAACAAAGTTTAAAGGGAGAGTACAGTTAGGGGAAAAAGTCAGTTAAATCATAGAATTTTAAAAGAACAAATCCACTTAAATTCACCAGTTACAGTTATCCTAAGTGACTATAACTGGTGCTCTAAAGTAACTATAGCTTGTGCTCTTGGCATGCCATTTTAATTACTTTACATATTACATCATACTCAGCATGCTTTATGGCATCATTAATAAAGTTACTGCAACATCTGAAATGTTACTTTTCCTCAATATCTAGTGAAAATCCTATTTTAACATTTATTTGGGTTTTTAGTAACTATTAAAATGGTTGTTTAATTGTGTTTCAAGCTGTTACTAGACTTTCTACAATAAGGTAATAGTGTTTGTATCTGTAATCTATTTTATTACATGGACAACTCAACCTGCCTTGTCGCTATAGCCACCTGTGGATAAATGTAATTGATCACTAGAGTCCACTTCCTTCTCCTGGGTACAAGTAGGAGCAGGTCCAGCCATTTGAGTCTGTTCTCAAGCCTCAAACATCAGGTGCATTCCATCTATTTTTCGGCATCTATAAAAGTGTTCTGGGGATGGTACCTAAGCATTTCACATTTATGACTGACACCATGTAAGTGCATGGGTGTGACTGTAGGCTCTTCACCAACCAATGGGGTAAAGGTTTCCAGTGACAACCCTCCTCACCTTTGCAGCAGCTTCTGTTTTCCCTACTGCAAACAGTCTCATAATGCATCTTATTCCCAAAATTCTAAGGTTGTGAACCCTTTTTCTCCTTCTGCAAAGCCTGTGTGCACACCCATAGTTGTGGCCAGGGTAATAAGCAATCACCTCCTAAGTGATTCTGAGGATACCTTCCCTTTCACCAAATTTGATGCCAACCCAACTAAGAGGACAAAAAAATGCTTCTTCCAGGACACACCTTACACTGACTTCAAAAGCCCAATTACCTTTTAAGTTAATGAAGTTAATCAAGTTAATGAAGTTAATGAAGTTCCTGCATCCAACCTAACTGGTCTTTCTGAAAGGAAAAGAAAAACACCTCCCTAAGGTATGTATCCTATCATTTGAGCAGCAAACATTTTCAAAATCACATATTCATGCCTGTCAAGAGGTAGTTTTTTTTAACAGGTTTGCCTGCAAAGTTCAATCTGCTGCTGACAGGCTACACAACCCTCTTCCCACGGTGACTGTAGTGGATGGTGCTGCAATCAACAGGTACCACTTAACCTTCCGTGCCATGCATGTAGTTTGTACACAACATAAAATGGCCTCTTAGGAGTATTGACTAAGCCAGTGAGGGATTAGACAATTTCTACAGGCTTTAGAGGTCAGAAAACATACACCGGGCATTGAGCTGCAGTACACTAGTCTGCAGAGTCTGGAAACCACCAACATAACTTAGCACAAAATTGAGGTGATCATGTAAAAACGTAATTTTCTCATATAGATTGTTTTTAGTTGACCCAGAGTATTTTGGTTCACCCTGACTATATTATTTCCAACCTTGCTAACGCAGTTCAAAGAGACACTAACAATAATAATTGGCATCAGAAAAGTCCTATTTCTGTAGTACCTCACTTCCTCCTAGAAGTCAATAGTCTAGGTCATTACATCCCACGCAAATTAGGAACACCAAGCATATTATAAAGATATTTCAAATCACAGAGAGAAATGTCTTGAGCATTCAGAGGTAGAAGGCCACAGGCCTGTTCTCTTAATAAAGTCTCAGAAATCGGCGGTGACTTGCTGGATACTTGCTGGATACTTGTTGTTTTTCGTATTTGGTATTAGATTTTCTATAACATGTAGGTTCAAGCTTCTAGGACCACGAGGCTGTGTGGCTGGTAAATTCCTTCGTGCCATGTACACTGATAGGAAATATTAAATGGGAATGGCAACTAATCTTCTGGTTTTCTTAGTATACTCTGAAGTTATTTTTGTTTTGCATCAGGTATGGTCAAGTGGCTGGGAAGTGAAATAGTACAAGTGAACAGAGCACCCTCTGCCATTTTGTTGTATGCTGTCCAGATTGGATGAGGAGTTTTGGAAACAGAACACATCCCCTCACACATGCTCACTGTCACAGCCCTCACCTCCTCTTCTCATCCTCACTTAAACTCTCTTCCTTAATACGGCCTACCTTTGGCCATGTCTTCCTGTGCTTTTGTCTTCTATGACTACTCTCCCTCAGAATTAGTAGATGAGAGTGACCAGTCAAATTAGCCCATTTGGGTGCTGCACTGACCTACAATGGAAGAGGAATCCCATGCAAGGTCTTTGTGGCTAGGTGCCTGCTGAACTTCTGGCCAACAATTTCAATTTCTGCCAAATAGTTGTCTAACGAATCCCTGTTATCCTTCCTAGGGTCTCCGTTGTTAGTTGAAAGAGAGAGAAGAAGGTAATGTCGGCTCAACTCAACTCAAGTATGGCACTCCCCAATCCTGTGAGTGAAATTGCAGAGGTGGAAATGTCCCTCCCAGCCCTGGAGGTTACTCTGCGCGAGGTTAAGGTAGCGGTGGGAAGAGGTTTGGCTTCCCTACAAATGATTAGTGGCAAAGGTAGATTGAAGACAATATGATGTCACCACTTGATTTTCATAAATTATTACAATCAATTAGTGAATTCTTTCTTATTAAAAGTGAATTATGATGTCAGAACGAATGTGAAATAAGAAAAATAACTTCTGCTATTCAGAAAGAAATACAACGCTCTACTCGTTTCTTTTAAAATGCTTAACATTAGTCTTTCCTCGTGATAGGTTAATAAATCTTTTTTCCAGAAAAGTCCAAGCATTACTGTGGGCTTCATGCAGACCTGTGATATCATGCAGTGCCTTCGTGTGACACACAGTATCAGAACTCATCATGCTAGCTTCCAGGAATGAACCCTAAGCTGAATTGGAAACTGCTATCCATATTAGGTTTCCAGCTCGTAGATGCATGATCTGTGGCGCATGAATCCATCTAGAGTGCAGGGAACAAGGGCGGGGGATTAAGCTACATGTAACTACCAGGGTAGAAAGTTTCAGCCACTAGCCAGGGCCCAGTCCCCTCTAAATCACTTTCCTCACCCTTCGTCTACTTTCACTTCAATGCCGGTATTAGTGGCCCCTTTCTTCAGCAATCTCAGTGAGATATAACCTGATAGACAAAAAGAGATGAGGGAAGCAGAGAGGTATATGGACCACATGATTGCCTTGCTGCTTGTTTTACCGTGCGCATCATGAGGACAAATTCTGTGATTACAAATATCATTGACATTGTATCATAGTACCGGTGATGTAGTTGTTAACAATTAGTATAGCAAGAGGAAACTTTTTAAAAGTAACTGTATTTGCATATTAAGGTAGGGAATATTATGATAAAATAATGATAAAAACCAACAGTAATAAACAATGACGTTATTAATGTCCAATTCTAAATCATTCTAACTATATTTTCTATTTCAGTTCGAATTTAGGGCCAGATGTAGGAAACTCTTTGCGACTTGCAAACGGCAAAAAATGCCGTTTGCGAGTCGCAAATGTGAGTTTCCAATGCAGAAATGCATTTTGCGAGTCGGGACCGACTCGCAAAATGCATTTCCGAATCGCAAATAGGGAGGGGTGTTCCCTTCCTATTTGCGATTCGCAGTGGTATGCAATCCCATTTGCGACCGCATATGCGGTCGCAAATGGTGTCGCAGTTACCATCCACTTGAAGTGGATGGTAACCCACTCGCAAATTGGAAGGGGTCCCCATGTGACCCCTTCCCCTTTGTGAATGGATCACAAATTATTTTTTCAGGGCAGGTAGTGGTCCAAGGGACCACTACCTGCCCTGAAAAAATACCGAAACTAAAGGTTTCGGATTTTTTTTTAAGTGCAGCTCGTTTTCCTTTAAGGAAAACGGGCTACACTGAAAAAAAAAAAAACTGCTTTATTTATAAGCAGTCACGAACATGGAGGTCTGCTGACTACAGCAGGCCTCCATGTTTGCGAGTGCCCATAGTCGCTATGGGGCCGCAATTTGCGACCCACCTCATTAGTGTCTTTGCGACCCCATAGCGACTCGCAGACGGTGTCTGAGACACCGTTCTGCATACCAAATAGCGAGTTGCAATTTGCGAGTCGGAAGGACTCGCAAATTGCAACTCGCTATTTGGTTTTTTGCTACATCTGGCCCTTAGTGCTGAGAAGTTATTATTAACTTCAAGCAGTGGCCCTTAAGATTGGATGACAATAGGATTTCTTTTTTACCATACCTGCAATATGCGGGGGATCTTATTATTAATATATATAATGCAATAATGCCTTCAAACTTTATTGAAGTACACTTGCTTTGTGTTTACCATAGAGATATTCCGTTGCTTTAGAAGTTTAGATTTAAAGGCATTTTAATATCTGTGCAAGTTGGTTTCGGTAGCTGAAAACTTTGTTGGCTAGAAATACCGTGGGTTAATGTACTGGAGAATGTTGTTCAATTTATTAAACGTAAAACATTAAAGGTAATAGGTTATACTATTAAAATGCAAATCATAAAAATAACTTTTGCCCGAGGAAAAGTTCATTGGTCTAAAGTTAGCATTCATCTCTCTACTTAACGTGATTCCAATTGATTTTCAGCTGATTTTCGGAATAAAGCTAAGTAGTAACATAAATGTCCCAACCGAAATACAAAATCAGAAGCCAATGAGTGACTTTAGTACGATTTCAACACACCAGATTAGAAATAAATTAGACTTTACTCTCCGTTGAACTTTGAAGGCAGGAATGTGTGCCTATTTATATCAGTGTACAAATTCCATAATGCAATTACGTTCGTAAAACCAAATCAATTTTCATTAGCATTTTTGTCTTCTAAGCAGTTATTTTGCAACAAGTTCTCCAAAACATTCTATATAGATTAATCTACTACCTAGCATCCTGAAATACTTGTACCGATTTGCAGATGATTTACATAAGGCTAAAGTTCTGTAAAGTTGTCTTGCTCTTGATCTTTACTTGCCAGTAAGAAAGACCTGGCACAATAGTCTCCAAGATATCTCAATCACTGAATGCGGATGTTGTTTAAAAGTACATCCTGTGTCTGCATGAGGGAAGTGCTTCTTGTTGGAACAATCATTTTGCTGAGCTTTGCACAAGATGTGAGTGCGAAATTCATTCGTTAACGTCACTAGTCTGCACCCCAATTACACAAATTATCTTTACTGCATCAACTCACTGTGCTCAAATGAGAAAAGTGGATTTTTAATTGGAGTGAATGGTAGGTTTTTACCTTGTTAGGTCCAGCTACAGGTTTCCTTAATTTAAACCTGAGGTCAGCCCCTGGTAGCCAACGTTATGGAGTGTGGGTCCGACACACCAACCGGATTTGGCTTGGTGGGATGTTTTACCTTGCAACTTAGCCTCTTTTCTGGAATCAAATTCATTCTAAGGGACAAGGCAGCAGGCTGTATCCACAGAGGGCTCCACCATGAATAAGCTTTGGATAAGGTCCTAGTAAAACGTTTGGCTTTGACAGGAAAAGTTCCAAGCAGAGAAATTTAAATTTCCCCTCATGGAAGTCCCCCAGCCAGCTAGATATGTTTGGTGCCATCACCTGGTCAGTATTTCCACCTTAGGCCCATATTTATACTTTTTTTAGCTTCACATATGTGTCATTTTTGGGCGCATAAATGGTGCAAACTTACAAAATACAATTGTATTTTGTAAGTTTGCGCCGCTTTTGCATAAAAAAATGACGCAAATGTGGCACTAAAAAAGTAAAAATATGGGCGTTAGTCTCTTTTTCACAGATTAGACTCCTTCAGCTGGGCAAGATTATGGACTGTATCTGAAAAGGGCCCCATGAGTCTAGATGCCTTCTCCCTGAGGGCTTACTGAATTGGTTTGCTGCTGCACGAAACTTTGAGGGGGAAACCAGTTGCTTCAGTTCAGCAGCAACACATCTTGGCAGGTATGTCGAGTTCACTAGAGGTCTGAAGTCATGGATTTTAGGAGGAATACACTTTGACAAAGCCAACGGTCTCAGCAAATCTGGAAGATCACTTGAGGTTTAAGATTCACTTCAGCACAGACCACTAGCAGGGTGTGGATCATGCCCAGTTGGTATTGGTCAGCTAGGCTCTTTGGCAAAAAAGGCCTTTTGCAGTTTGTTGTGGCAAAATAGCTTACAGAGAATTTCATCCTGCTGCTGCATGTAGCTCACTCTTTTGCCCTTGGTATGAGGAGGAGCAGGTCCAGCCCTTTTGGTATCCTGGCAGATCTCAACTAGCAGGTACACTTCTTCTTCACCTCTTCCACAGGTCCCATGTGTTATGAGGAGAATGGCAGGGTATGCAAAATGTATTCCTAGCACCACCTTGTGAGTAGAAGTGACTCCTGATCCCTGTAAAACCATTACGGCAAAAGATCCAAGGTTAATCCTGCCTACGTTTGCAGCATTTCATGTGTGCTTTAGTGCAGACAATCCCACCATGCACCTCTCCACCTAAGGCCAAAACGGTGAAACACTTCTCCACTTGTACAAAACATGTGAGCCCACCCGAGTGGTGTGACCAGGGAATTAGCAACTCCTCCTCTGTGATCACTTCAAACCAGGTCTTTGGGCAGCTCCCTTTTCACAAGCATTGGAGCCTGCCTGACTGGGGGGAACAAAATGGCATGAGTCCATCCTGTGGGACCTTTTAAGGAGAGAGGGCACACGTGGCTCCCCTCCCTGAGCCAATTTTGGGCCCGGGGACCCAATTCCCCAGGCCAAAAACATACCTTTTAAGGGCAGAGGGTACATGGCCTCCCTTTTCAAGTCTATAGGAGTCTCAGGGAACCCCTTCCCCAGGGCTGTAATGTAAAATAAGGGGAAGGGGCACACAGTGTTAATGGTCCTCAGGGACCCCATACCTGAGACTGAATTCCATTGTGTATTGTTAGCTCAAAGTTTCTCTCAGAAGGTACTTTTTGTGCTTGCATTACTTTAGCACTAGTTAGCTGTGGTAAAACGCCAGCCCTGCATTTGAGGGCAACACTTGGGGGTTAGTCCTCTCAGATGCAGGATACAAATGGCTGGAGCCTTTTCTGTACCTGAAGCTCTGATTAGGAGACCAGCCAACTAGCCTTGGAGTCACTCTGGTGGTCCTGGGTTCAAGATGCAGGTACAGTCCTTCTCACTCAGACTACAGGTCTGCCAGGCAGCAGAGTAGTAGGGCAGTCCTTGCAGAACCACACAGAAGTCCTTCTTCTGAATCTTCCACAGGTCCAGAGGTGTACTGTGTTGGGTCTATGGTTTACTACTTATACCTGCTGCACCCTTTGAAGTGGGAGAAGCCTCTAGGGTCCTCCACCTACTGAGGTGTCTGGAATTTCCTTTCTCTCTGCCCTGGCCCATCTTGTCTAGGGATGACAAAGACATGTGTGAAACCCTGTATGAGTGTGTTGAGGCTTTGTGATGTATAACTGGGGTAGGTGACAGTGTCTCCCCCTCATATGGCCCACACTGACACACCCACTCTACCTTTGTCTTACTGTCTGAGAGCAATACAAAGATCAACTGCACGCAGTTATATGACCAAAAGTACATTCTGCAGGCATCAAATGGTTGGGACAAGACAATGCCAACTTTCAAAAAGTAGCATTTTTCAGAATTGTGACCAAATTTTATCCAATGGGAGAGGTAGGCCTTGGAGTAGTAAAAACGGATTTAAGAGTTTTTCACTACCAGGACATGTAAGAGTTAAAAGTACTTGTCCAGCTTTTTCACTGAGGCCCTAAATATCATTGAGTCTAGATTTTCGCACAATATGCTCATCGTAGAGATTGAACACATATGGTGCTGGGAAATAACTTTGTTAAACTCCTTTTGCAACATTGAACAACTCTTTGTATTCATGTTTGGTCATCACTGTCTCTTCTTGGTTGGTGTATAGGTTCCTCATGTGGTTGATCAGCTGATATAGCACACCAATGTGTGTTAATAATACGTGGCATAATTTTGCATGATCAACGCATGGCTTTGACATAGTTCGTAATGCAGAAAAAGACACTGGGCCTGATTCACAAAGGTAAACCTATTCTTTTGGTCTAAGTTTAGACCAATAGTCTAAGGGGCAGATTTAAGAAAAGTGTCTCTGTACCCAGTGCAGTGCCACTTTCCTTGCATCCCTTAACACCCCAGTAGTGCCACCAGGTGTGCACCATATTTAAAATATGGCACACAATAGCGCAGGGTAGGGGGCAATATTGAATTCATTTTTTATGCTATTGGTGTACTGTTCAGGGTTAACAGCAAAATGTACAGAGGGGCCCATATGAACCAATGGTGTTCCCCCTTTTAACGCCTGCTCTGAACAGAAGGTAAAAATGCCAAAATCTTTCAGATTTCACTGCACCATTTCTTTTGGCTCCCTAAAGGGGGAACACCCCCCTTGCAAACATTGTGCTTGGCGCAGGCATAATGTGACGCAAGGGGTTACAAAGTGCATGCATTACACCACTTTGTAAATATGGAGCAGCAAATTAGGCCCTGTAGGGCCACATTAACGTAATAAAATGATGGTAATGTGGTGCAAGGAGGTGCTAGGCCCTCTTAAATCATGACCTACATTTACAACTTTTCACTATTCACAAAGGTAAGTTAACAAGTAGTATCTTTACATCCACACTTGGGGCAAAATCTCCTCACCCAGGGTAGTTACCTGCCCTGAGTGTGGAGATTTCACTCTGGATGTGGAGAGCACTCTGGGTGCGGAGTAAACTCTCTGCACTTGGGGAGGAGATTCCACCCCTAGTATGTAGATTCTGCCCAGAGTGCTAACATAAACATAGTACTCATAACTTACTTTTGTGAATACCAAAACGTCATACAATTAGACTTTTGGTCTAAACTAAGTTCGCCTTTGGGAATCTGGCCAGTTGTTCTTATATTAAGGATATTGTACAGTAGTTCGAGCAGTCTTTTCCAACTCCTTTCTTTGGGATAGGTACAAATATGGATCTCTTTGAGTTATTCGGCAATTGTGTCGTCTTACTTACTTCCTCACAAACAACCTTTATTACTTTGATGGAGGTGTCCTGCATTATTTTGAACTGTTTAATTAGTATTTGTTCCCTTCCAGATGCATAGTGCTTAGCTATGAGTTTCAAAATCAATCTAACCTCACATTCCTGAATATCAGTCACCAGTTCTGAGATTTGATCTTCATGTCACTTGTAGAGTTTTTCTGTATATTCTCTCAATCTTCTTTTTAAATTTTCTTCATTCAAGAGATCTTAGCCTTCTTTGTACTTCAATGTTCTAATGTGTGGGCAGAATTTATCCTTATCTCCCTAATCTCTTGCTTTGCCTCTATGATTGTTTTCCTCAAATTCTTTGCATACTTGTTTCTTATATTTTTCTTTATCCTTCCGCGCCTTACTCTAAAAGTCAGCATTTAGCCCAGCAATTGTATTCAAGTCTCCATTGGCTTTTGCCTGCCTTCTCTGTCTTGCTGATTCCAGGCTTTCGTTGGAGAACCCTTTTGTTTTCTACGTATGCTTGGCTTGTGGAATATTTTCTTTGGCTTTTTGCAGTATGATATTGTGAATCTTTTCCTAGAGTACGTGAGGTTCTAATTCATTTATGTTGAAGGCAATAAAATGATTTTCTACATTGATTAAATACATGTTGGGTATGTTATACAGGTTGTATCTCTCTGGTGTTGGTGCCTTCTTGGTTTTCTTTTGTTTTATCTTTGGCTTTGATGTTAACAGTTCCTGATCTGTGCCACAATCCACTCCTTGATGTGTTTTTGCTGACAGCACCCTACTTTTCCTCTTTCTGCTGCAGAGTATGAAGTCGATTTGGTTTTGGAATTGTCCATCTAGTGTCCAGTATTCTTCTGGGTTGTTTGAACCATGTGGTCATAACGCAGACTTTCCTTGGTGTAACTCTATCATTCTGTTTCCTGCTTCATTTCGATCACCAAGTGCTAACAAAACCAGATACTTCTTTGCATCCAACTTTGGCGTGTAAATCTCAAATGATGGGCTTGGCATCCTTCTTTGGTGTTAAATCAATCAACTGTTCTAGGAGAGTTGAATATTTCTTGAAGATCGTCTTCAGCATTTCAGCCAACTAAAATGTTCTATTTTTTGATTTTGCAGCACCACATGAGTACCATGGGACTCCTGCAGGACCAACTGTCAATATACCACTAACCTTTGAAAATTAATTCTTCAAAAAAGCACTAAACACATTTCCATAAAATCACTAAAAGCATGCTTTATGCATAAATATCTAGTGTTCTGCCATGTTCGGTGTAATTCTGCCCGGCCATGTTTTGCAATACATGATTTGGAGTATTGAGACCCCAATTTTTCTTGGCCTAGCTTGACCGAGGACCCTGACACTTTCAAAGAACACAAAAAATATTTGGATCCTAAATTTCACAACTAAATTCTGACTTTGAATATTTACAATATGAAGCAAATGAATACCACAAGTGTATAAATATATATATGTCTATATATCTATACACATAGGTTGTTAATGTAATGGAAAACATATGCATTCTGAGTTCAATCTTTATTGAATTATTGCATGGGTGCTAAAAGTTTTGTTGTCGCTTTCCATCATGATTGTACCTAAAGCTCATTAGAACATGAATATGGATTTCTAATCATATTTTGAAAAAGAGTTTCACAAAGAGTTTCAAGGAGACTGAAAAAAAGAAAACAAAGGAGCTGTCTATATTACAAACTAATTGTAGTAATGGAGGACAAGTATGGGCCTTTTTGTTATTATCTGTAACCTATCAGTTGTTTGTTTTAGAAATTGTGGAAGGACTATTCACATACTATCATTTAAAATGGAAAGTTTGGTGCAGAACACTAAGGTCCATTTGAGGGCAACTCGGCAAAAAGTGTCAGCCTTTCTTCGCACGTTTGCACTTTTCTGATTTTAGTGGAGACAACCTAATAAAATAAAAATTGCTCTTTTAGCTCACCTTGATCCTGCCTCTTTGATTTGGCTAAAGATTGTAAATGGACAGAGGGAGTGAAGGAACATTTCTTATGCGGCAGCTGTGCTGCACTTAGTAAGCACGTGCAAATGAGATTGAATGGTGTTTTTGGACTGAGGAACAACAAAACACCTCATTGAAAATTAAAAAAGAGTTGGAAACTGCCTGAATAATGGAGACAAATAAATGGTGGAAAATGACAACTTTACAGAAATACATTGAACACTGTAGGGGTTCCCCATTCTAATAGTGCCAACATTAAGGCCCTCATTACGAGTGTGGCAATCTTAAGACTGAAGGCGTAATACGGGGCCTCAGACCACCAGCCGTATTACGAGGCCCCAAACCACCAGGCTTTTTGCAGCGCTCGACCGCCATGTAAACCCTTGTGGTAAGGCACCTGGTGACAGGAAGCCCCATTCCTGTCACTGGCACATGCATCCCCACATGTCCACACACTTGCAGACACACATCCCCACTCGCCTACACACTTTCTGACCCACACTCCTACTCGCACACACACTTCCTGACACACCCCCCCACCCGACTGCACCTATACATCCAAACAGCCTTACTCAACCACATTCATACATACAAACACCCCAACCCACTATATACATATATACAGACACCGCCACCGAACTGTACACATACATATACAGCCCGACCCAACCTTATGCATGCATACAGACACCTCCACCCAACTGCACAAACAAACACCCCCACCAAACTGCACACATACATACAGGCACCCCCACCCAACCGCACACAGACAGACACCCCCACTGAACCACATGCATACACAAAGACTCCCCCTCCCAACTGCACACAGCCACGCACTCTCACTCGCTCGTCCACAGACACGCACTCCCACTCACTCGCACACAGACATGCACCCCCTCACCCTCACACATACACAACCCCTTCACATTCATACACACTCCCACCCTCCACATACGTTCAAATACACACCCCACCCTCTGCATACATTCACACCCCCACTACCACACATGCATACAGTTACACATACACACATTCTGACACACACGCATGCTCGCACTCGTACACTCACACAACACACACATGCACCTACCACACGCACACACCCCCTTCCAGTCAGTCCACCTACCTGTCTGGGCTGCACAGGCAGCCCACTTTGAGGTGGTAGTCCAGGAGGGGGTGGATGTCGGTGGCTCCACTGCCAATGCTGCACCACTGTGCAAGGACTGCAATGCCACGTTACTGTTCATAATATGGAAGAAAGAGTCCTTCCAGCTTGGCGGTGCTGCCAGTAGAACCACCTCTCACCCGCCGTCTGTCACACTAACGGTGTCGGATTTCTGCCTCTTTATTGACAGAAATCCGTGCGTGACAAGTAATATGACGGTATTCAGACTGCCAACACTGGCGGTCTTTTGCACCTGCTTCAAAGGTGGTCTTTGCACAAGCCTGCCGAAGTCGAAATGAGGGCCCAAGTAATTTGATTGATTAAGCTGGCAAAATTATAACACTGAATTTTCTTTTAAACTGATGTAAACATTAATCAAACATGCAGAAAAGAGATTAGAAAGAACTGCAGGGAAAATAACGAAGCTGGAACAGGAACTAGAAAACAATAAAATGAATGAATTGATAAGAAATGCTCTAAAACTCATGGGGAAAAAAGTTGAGGAACATGAATCTAAGGTTCAAACAAGTAAGGCAAAACAATTAAACAAACATAGATCGGACTATGCCAATGGAAGAATGTGTACATTTGCCAGAAGATTTGACCTCATAAGGGATGGAGAATGTATGGATGTGGTTCTAGGGCAGAAAGAAGTGTTGGAAACTACGGATAGCTCAGACATCAGCAAAGGGGATGAGGGCCCCATTTCCTTAAAGGTTTATTTTACTGGGCAGTGAGAGAATTGACCAAAAGAGGCACAGGGGGAACAAGACATGGAGAAGTAAAAGTAAATGGAAATGTGAGGAGAGGATGAGGAGGGAAAAGAGAAGTTACATGAAGTTGATGACTATCAGAGACAACGGGACCCTACTTATGAATATTTCTTCTAAAGCTCTTATAGAAGACCACAGCAGGGTAATTAACAAAGGTCTACCATTTTGTTTAGAAGCACATTTTGATCTTGCTAATATTAGAACAGACTTGTATAAATGTTCAAGAAAATTTAAATTGAAAAAGTATTTTGCAACTCATGCCCGAAGAAATATGGTCAAAGGGGAAACACCTATATCCACTATAATGTCAAGGAACATACTGTGCTTAACCCCATCAGTGCCAAGCCTTTTCCCCCTCCTGTGCAAGCCTTTTTTTGGCTATTTGGGGTAGTTCGTGCTTATGCCCCAAAAACTTTTCATCCACATAAGCTATCCATGCCAGGTTTCCATCCTTTTTTCCTAACATCCTGAGGATTCTAAAGGTAGAATTTGTGGGTTCCGCTGGAGGAGACCAAGAAATTAGCCAAAATACAGCTAAAATTAGCATTTGCATTTTCTGAGAAAGAGAGTGCTGCAGAAGAAAGCATCTGTTTTTTTCCCTGCAAATGGGATCAACATAGGATTTGCAATGTTAAAATCATTATCTTCCCAGCTTTCAGTAACAGATAGACTTGAATCCGAAAACCAAATCAACACATTTTTGGTATTTAACTGGGACACAGCCCATTTTTACTGTTTTTTGTGCATTCAGACTCCATCCAGTTTAGTGACAGTAATAGGTGTAAAACCAACTGTGGGTCCCGGAAGCTAAACATTTCTGAAAAGAAGACAAAATTCTGAATTCAGCAAGGGATCATTTGTGTAGATCCTTCAAGGTGTTTCCATAAAAAGTAAAAGTTGAAATAAAAAAATATTGACATTGATTTGAAGAAAAACAGCCATTTCTGCCTACGTTTTCTTCTCTAACTTTTTCCAACTATGGCAGATTTTTTAAAACAATATACTGTCACTTTTGGTGGATCCTTCTGTTTGTGGGGATATATAGGGCTTGTAGGTTCATCATGAATCCAAGGTGCTCAGTGCCAATAAATGAGCTGCACCTTGCAATGGATTTTCATTGTATACCAGGTATACAGCAATTCATTATGTGAAATATAAATAGTGAAAAATAGATATCAAGGCAATCTATGTATTTCCAAAATGGGCAAAAGATATGAAGTTTAGAAACAATGGTTATTTGCACATTTCTAAATCTGGGGGTCCCCATACTAGCATGTGAGTTACAGGGTATTTCTTAAAATGGCTTCTTTCTTACACACTGTCTTACATTTGGAAGGCAACAATGTTTAGAAAGACTATTAGCAATGACACTTATTTTTCTATTCTATGTTCCCATCAGTCTCTCAGTAAAATGCTACCTCACTTGTGTGGGTAGGCCTAGTGAACACAACAGTAAATGCCCCAAAACGCAACATGGACACATCACATTTTTCCACTGAAAACTGACGTTTTTTTGTAAAGTGCCTAGCTGTGGATTTTGGCCTCTAGCTCAGCCAGCACCTAGGGAAACCTAACAAACCCATACATGTTCGAAAACTAGACACATAGTGTAATCCATGATGGGGTGACTTGTGGGACTCTCACTGGGTTCTGTTACCCAGATTCCTTTGCAAACCTCAAAATTTGGATAAGAAAATACTTTTTCCTCAAGTTTCGGTGCTGCAAAGTTCTGGAATATGAGATGAGGCACAAACGTCCTTCCATCCAGCATTCCCCCAAGTTTTCTGATAAAAATGGTACCCTTCTTGTGTGGGTAGGCCTAGTGCCCACCACAGGAAATGTCCCAAAACACAACATGGACACATTACATTTTCCCAATGAAAACGGATGTATTTTTTGCAAGGTGCCTAGCTGTGGATTTTGGCCTCTAGCTCAGCCGGTACCTAGGAAAACCTAGCAAACCTATACATCTTTATAAACTAGACACTTAGGAGAATCTAGGATGGGTCGACTTAAGGGGCTCCCACTGGGTTCTGTCACCCAGAATCCTTTACAAACCGCAAAATGTGGCAACAAAAAAAAAAACCTTTCCCCCACATTTCGGTGGTGGATAGTTCTGGAATCTGAGGGAAGCCACAAAATATTCCTTCCACCCATCATTCCCTCAAATCCTCCAATAAAAATTGTACCTCACTTGTGTGGATAGGCCTAGGTCCCCTGGCAGGGAAGGTTCCAAAACACAATACGGACCCATCAAAATTATCTATTACAAAACTAATTGTTTTTGCAAGGGGGCATCTGCGTTTTTGGTCCCGGGCTCTGCAGTCATCTAGTAAAACCTACCAAACCCAGACATTTGTGAAAACTAGACACCCAAGGGAGTCCAGGGAGGAGTGACTTGTGTGGATGCCCCAATGTTTTCTTACCACGAATCCCCAGCAGACGTCAAATTAGCGTAAAAAAAAACATTTTTTCCACATTTCTGTGTGGGATTACCCCACAAATTTCGTACCAGCCAGCTTTCCCTTCTGTCTCCTGATAAAAATGATACCTCACTTGTGTAGGTGGGCCAAGTGCCTTTGACAGGTAAGGGCCCAAACATGTTGAAATTGAGGGGGAACCAAAGTGGGTCCAAAAGGGCAGTTATTTTGTCAAACATTTTTAGGCTGACAAGTGGGGCAGAAACGTTATGCTGGGAGGTAGGAATTTTGGGGATTCCTGTGGATTACAGAGGTTCATCACAAAAGTGTAGTTAACATGCCTGATTTCAAGCAAATCTGGAGGTTTGCAGGGCATTGTGGGTAAGAAAATGGTGTGGGGTACATGTGAAGCACACCACCCTGGACTCTCCCAGATGTTTAGTTTTCAGTTGTGTCTAGGTCCAGTAAGTCCAAAAAGTGCAGCCGCTCTCCATTCCAAGCGAGGTGATATTGGGAGTTAGCCAAACTCTCTTGGCCCATGTGTAAAATCAAAACTCAAAAGAGTCAAATGCCCTCTTGATTGCCATTTGATGGGGTGCTTTAGTTTGTAGGGGGGGCTGAAAGACTGTTACCACCTTCAGTTGAGGTGGGGGCATAACCATGCCGATTGTGGTTGGCAGCCCTCACCCCTCTACTTTTTTAATTCCCTGGCATCTAGTGGTCTTTCAGATCAAGGGTAATTACCCCATCTGTCCCTCAGTGGGCAGAACGCCTTTGTGCCTATATATTTGGGGCGCAGTGTCTAGGGGGCTTTCTGCCCCCATTGGGGGCAGATGGGCCTAACAAAAATAAATGGCCACCCAAACGGGAATGACCTTTGCCCAAGGAGCCGCCCCCCAATCAAATAACTTGCATACACTAATCATTCCCTGGTGCCTAGTGGTTTCTGCCACACTTGGGGGCAGATGGGCCTAATATAAATAGGTCAATCTGCTCCCAAAGGTGGCAGGAATGGCCTCAATTCATGTCCCCCAAAGGGGAGCGACCCTTGCCCATGGGGCCACCCCCAATCAAAACTCACACAACATAATCCCTGGTGCCTAGTGGTTTCTGCCCCTCTTGGGGACAGATAGGTCTTGCAAAAATAGGCTGATCTGCCCTCAAGGGAGCAGAACTTGACAAAAGTAATGTGCCCCCATGGGAGTGCAACCCTTGCTTAATGAACCCCCAAACAAAAAACATGTACCCACACAGTAATCCCTGGTGCCTAGTGGTTTCTACCCCCCTTGGGGGCAGATGGGTCTAATATAAATAGACTGATCTGCCGCCATGTGGGGTAGAAATAGCCAACAGTAATGTGCCCCATGTGGAGCAACCCTTGTCTATGTGGCCACCCCTCCAAACAAAACGCAGACACCCACACCAATCCCTGGTGTCTAAGTGATTTCTGTTCCCCTTGGGGGCAAATGGGCCTAATAAAAGGGCCAATAGTAATGTGCCCACATAGGGAGCAATCCTTGCCTAAGGGCTCACTCCCCTTATGTGAAATGAGAAAAAGAAAACATGGTGTCTAGTCGGCATTCCAGCAGGAATGCTTAAAGAGACAATCAATGAAAGGACAACCCTTTCTGTTCCTCCAATGCCTCTCTGACCTCCCTCTTCCCCCTCCCAGAGGAGAAACTCACTGGTTGCTCCAAGGATGCGCTGGAAGCCAGAGGGCAGTGAGGTTGACCTCTGATGAATTTAGCGCGCAATGCGCACTGATGTCATCAGATGTCATCTGGGGGGGTTCCGGTGGCAACGCTGCCATTCCTGCTGGGGGTGGGTGGGAGACCAATGGGGGGAGCACTAGCACTTTCCATATGGGTCAGTGCCAGGGTGAAATGATTACGCCCTTGGAAAAGTGCAACCGTGGCCACGGACGTAACCATTACATCCTTGGCCTGGAAGGGGTGAAGAGCCCTGAGGAACTTGAAAGATTAATCTCATGACAAGTCTGATTGGGAACCCTGTCAAACTTTAACAGACTACAATGTTGTGGAGTAATGAGCTTAGACAAGGGAAAGGCTGGGAAAAGTGGATGTAAACCATGTTCTATATTTGTCAAGCATGTATGGGCATACCTGTTCCACTTGGGGAAATGAACTAAAGTACACAAAAAGTGGGATGGGTATGCCCAGACGTGGGTCCTGTGCACACTGTGTTACTGGAACCAAGCTGTACCTGGCTGATGAGCCCATAACAAGGGTGAAACTGGTTCTGGTTTTCTTGTGTTCTGCTTCAGTTAGGACCAGGCTTGGCAGTTATTGCTGGACTGTTCCTTTTTGAGCAGGGTCAACACTGAGTTGCATATAGCTGGGCCAAACTGAGGTGGCATGGTGGCATGGTGGCAAACAACAATGGATTTGGCTGCAGCCTAGAATGATTACCAATGGGTGAGATTTATTCAAGCATTCCATCCATCAATGTTTTGTATAATTATGTGTCACTGCATGTGGGATAAGTAAGCCCAGGCATAAGTCCTGTGCACATTCTGTCCCTTGAACCAAGGACTACCCAGCTGACAAGCCCATAACTAGAACAAAACCTGTCCTGCATTGCTTGTGGCCTGGTTCAGGAAGGACATGGCTTGGCAGTTTGGGCTGGACTGTTCCAATTGGAGCAGGGTTAAGGCTGATATGCTTATAGCAGGGTTAAGACTGAGGTGGCATAATGTGCAAAATAATGATGGCTTGGGATACAGACCTGGGTGATTACCAGTGCCCGAGATTAATTTAGGCATTCCATCTATCACTGTTTGTGTGACTATTGTATTGCCCTAAGTCGAACGGGTATGCCCAGATGTCAGTCCCATGCTCACGGTGTCACTGGAACTGTTGTGTAGCCATTTTAGCTATAATTTTATACATTTTCTTTTGCATACTATGCCTGTCGTTGTGCACTTTTACCTAGATATATTTTATTTGGCTTTGTTTTTATTATTTTAACATTAGCCACATTTGAGGTCTTGTTTTATTTTCTCTATCCAGCTACTCTTCGCCTAGGTCAGCACTACATTCTTAAACAAGACATTTCTTTCACTCAAAAGCTCAAAGCTGCAGTAAGAAAGTATGCCGGCAAAAGTGGTACGCTTTGTCTCCAATGTTCACAGAAACATACACAATCTTATGTGGAAATCTTTTCTTGGAACATCAGATGTTTTATTATAAAAACACTACTTTGACCCATCTACGTTAGAGGGAAATTCCAGCTAGATGACCACATCTGTAAGCTGTTTACCAATTACTTAGCTATAGATGCTTATGTAGACTACAGGCCACTTGCTCAGGTATGAGGGATGATATCTTCCCAGCGGGAACCTGAAAGGCAGAATTAGAGCTTAACATGCTGTGCTCTAACATAGCTTAGGTAGGAACTATCCCTACAAACCTTAGTGACAGTATGGTAGCATTATTCTTGTGTTTTACTCTCCTTGTCACAATTTAAATCTTATTGAGCTTCATCGTCCTAGTTATTGCAATGTATGCTTGATTACCTAAGATGCAGTTACTTCAATAAAACTGTATTGAACTTTACCCTGCCTCTGATTGTCCTTGGATATGTGAGACTAATGTAAATGAGAGAAACGGATGAGATCTGAGTGACCACCATTCCCCTGAGAAGTCCTGTATGTCATGCGCCCGGTTGCCCCAATCATCCCTGCTCTTGAGTGGAGATGAGGTACTACTAGGTAGCCAAAACAAACCCAGATTAGGCCGACAGGTGTCACATGGTGCAGGATCAGACTCACTCCCCTGCAGTACAAGGGATTCAGCCACCCAAATCCAGTAGTCTCATTAGGATAATGAGAACCTATGCGACAGAACCAAACTGTACCTGGCTAATGAGCCCATACTTACAGTGAAACAGGTCCTGGGTTGATTGTCTTCTGGTTCAGAGAGAACCTGGCCTGGCGGCTTGGTCTGGACTGTACCTACTGGAGCAGGATCAAAACTGATTTGCACATAGCTGGGCCAAACTGAAGTGGCATGATGTGCAAAATAACAATGCATTGGGATGCGACCCTGAGTGATTACTAGTGGCTGATGTTAATTCAGACATTCCATCCATCACTGTTTATTACATTTATTGTGGTGCCCCTTAGTGGAATCGGCATGCCCAGATGTGGGTCCTTTGCACACTGTGTCACTGGAACCAAGCTGTATCCAGCTGATGAACCCATAACTGGGGTGAAACCAGTCCTGGGTTGCTTGTGTTCTGGACCTGATTGGGCCCTGTTTGGGCTGGACTGTTCTTATTGGAGAAGAGTCAAGACCGATTTACATATAACTGGATCCAAACTGAGGTGGCCTTGTGTTAAAAATATTGATGGATTGGAATGCAACCCTAAATGATTACCAGTGGCTGAGATTAGTTCAAGCACTCCATCAATCAATGTTTTGCATACTTCTAAATATATTTAATGCACTTTAATAACACTGGTATTTTATCGTATTGTAACATGATGGCAGCATGAGGAAAATTGCTGAAGATTAGATTTCAAATAATAGGTTTGGAATATGGGCTTCACCTCGATGCAGCTAAATAGCTGATAGTGGCAAATTGAAATGTTTTGATTAGTTTAGTTGCATTTTAATAGCACTAGCATTTCATTACGCAGCAATTAGAAGGTGGCACATGAATAAAAGTATGTTAGAATTGGTTTTGAATTATAAATTTGGATTATGGATTCCCCATGGATATAGTAATATTATCATTGTTCTTCATTAGATGATGATGATGTTTCTGTATCACCATTTTGATTACCAGTAAATACACTGAATACATGATGCACTGTGGATGTACGTCATTTAGAGATACAAAGTATGTAGCTCAGTTTTCATTGGGTTCCACTGGAGTTGAGTAAAAATGAATATTAATATTTATCAGTCTGTACTAAATTGGTCCAACACCGCCTTATGTTAATGAGAGCTTAAGAATATGAAGTGAAAGATATTAGATTGGGTTTTTGAGCACAATGTATTTTGAGAACAATGTTTTCATCATAAAATGATAAGATTCAATTAAGTGGTTTACAGAAATCCTGCTTGATTTCTGATTTGATGTTACCTTGTAATGATGTCTATATATCAAGGTTGTTAATGTAGTGAAGTGATTATAGATTGTAGATTCAACTTATATTGACTTATTGAATGTCTGCTAAAACAATTGCAATTGTTCCTTTCCATCATGATTCTGCCTAAAGCTCATTAGAACATGAATATGAATTTCTGCCCATGTTTTGAAAAAGAGTTTTTCACAGGCTTTCAAAAAAAGAAAAAAAAATAGTAGTATATCTTTTTAACTTATTTCTGTAATGGAAGACAAGTATGGACCATTTTTTGTTCTTATCTGTAACATTTAGTTGCTTGTTTTAGAAATTGTGGAAGAACTATTCACATACTGTCACTTTAAATGGAGTGTTTGGGACACGGCTGTTTGGCTCTTTGGCCCAGTTGAAGGCAACTAACGGAATGTGTCAGACAATCTTTGCACTTTTCTGGTATTTGATGGAGACAAACTAATGGAATAAAAAGTGTTTTTTTGGCTCATCTTCATTGTTTTGCAGTTTCTCGTTTGATTTGCCTAACAACTGTACAATGCATTTGCTGAAAAAATGCATTCTAGAACAAATGAAATCCATGAACCCCATTATCCTGTAGCATGTCATTTTGATGACCATCACTTTTCAGACCACAATTCACTGAGTTATCATGGGATACACACCACTGATCATGACCCGAGGGGTGGGGGAAGCAATAGAGTGCTATCACTAAGAAGGAAGGTGTCTAAGTAGGTCAAAGATTTACAAACTAAGAACCCTGAGAGTTTGCCTATGGATGAGTAATTATCTATACATTTAGGGGATTAAAGCATAAGTGGGATGTTTGTTGAGTTTTCTGGTATGTCTCTATCAGAATATTTGACAAGACAGTTTAATTGATTTTAATATTCCTTAATGTGTTTTATTTATTTCAGGAGACGGGAATGGGACTCTCATCAGTGGGGTGGTCTATACCCCCTACCCTTTTCTTCATCCATTCATTTCTTGTAGTTCAGGGTGCAGTACTATGATTTTTTTCATATCTGACCAACTGTTTCTCCTTGTGTGCTGATAAGGCTTACGCTATTTTACAGTCCTGGACTTCAAACATTTGTGTGTATGGTTTGGACAGATTTGTTATTGCCTCATACTCTGCAATTCCTGTAGATACGATTGTGCTAATCCAGTTCACCTTTTTGTATTCACTTAGTAGTCACAGGTGATTTTCACTATATAAGCAAGGAGACGTTTTTCTAAGTTTTTATTCATTTTTATTATTTAAAAACAACTGATGAGTACATTGACTTTGTTCTCTTTTTTGATTTTCGTAAAGAAGATTGTGTTCCTATTTGAGAAGATCTTTCTCCCTGTGTTCGTGTTTTGTTTTGTACTTTAGTGTAAATCGTTTACTGTTTGAGATGTGCAGATTATAACCTTTACTCTATCAATCAATCAATAATTTAAGCGCGCTACTCACCCGGTAGGGTCTCAAGGCGTTGGGGTGGGGGGTGCTACTGCTCGAAGAGCCATGTTTTGAGGTGCTTTTTGAAGGCTAGGAGGTCCTGGGTCTTGCGTAGATTGGTGGGGAGGGAGTTCCAGGTTTTGGCGGCGAGGTGGGAGAAAGACCTGCCACCGGATGTGGTGCATTGGATGCGAGGGACTGTTGCAAGGGCGAGGTTGGCGAAGCAGAGCTGGCGTGTCGGGATGTGGAAGTTAAGACGTTCGTTGAGGTAGGCCGGTCCGGTGTCATGGAGGGCTTTATGAACGTGGATTAGGATTTTGAAGATGATCCTTTTGTTGATTTGTAGCCAGTGTAGGGTTCTGAGGTGGGCGGATATGTGCCCGTGGCAAGGGAGGTTGAGGATGAGATGTGCTGGTAGGTTGAGGATGTGGAGGACGCCGTGGCAAGGGAGGTTGAGGATGAGATGGCAAGGGTAGGTCGCTCCCCCTGCCGCTGCAGCTCCTCCAGGTTCCTGAGTTCCTGAGACCCACCCCACAGTAAGTACCCCCCACCTCCCAGCCCCTCGTTCTGCCCCACGCTACTCACCCTCTCTCCTGCTTCTTTTCCTCTTTCCTTCTTCTCTGTTCTTCCTCCTCGCTCCTCGTCTGTATTCTTCTTCTGTACTCCTCTTCTCCCCGTCTTCTCTCCTCTTCTCTTCTTCCTCATCTTCTGCTGTGGTATTCTGCACCCTGTTTCTTTGTTTTTTGTATCTCCCTCCGTGTTCTTCTGTGTTCTTCTGTGTTCCTCTGTCTTCTTCTGTCTTCCTCTGTCTTCTTCTGTCTTCCTCTGTGTTTTTCTGTCTTCCTCGGTGTTCTTCTGTCTCCCTCTGTGTTCTTCTGTATTCTTCTCTGTTCTTCTGTCTTCCTCTGTCTTCTTCTGTCTTCCTCTGTGTTCTTCTGTATTCTTCTCTGTTCTTCTGTACTCCTCTCTGTTCTTCTGTGTTCTTCTGTGTTCTTCTGTGTGTCTTCTGCTCTTCCGGTCTTCTGCTCTTCCGGTCTTCAGTCCTTCCGGTCTTCTGCTCTTCTGTTCTTCTTTTCTTCTGTTCTTCTTTTCTTCTTGTCTTCTGCCTTCGGCTCTTCTGCCTCCTCCGTCCTCTTCTCCCCGCGCCTGCCCTCCTGCTCCTGCCTCATCCCCCACCCCCACTCGCATCCCCCCTCTATCTCCCCTATCTAACCCAATCACTTTCTACCTCCCTCACTCCTCCTATCTACCTATCTCTCCATCTCTCTATCCCACTATCCAACTCCCTCACTCTCCACCTCCTCCTATCTTCCTATCTTCCTATCTCTCTATCTTTTTCCCTATCTATCGATTTCTCTATCTACCTTTTCTCTCTACCTATTTCTCTATCTCTCCCCCCCTCCCGCCACCCCCTCTATTACCTATCTTCCTATCCCCTCACTCTACCTCTCACCCTCACCCACCTCTACAACCCCCCCTCCCCTATCTTCACAACCCTACACCTATCTTTCTCCCTAATATCCTAAACCTCCTAACACTCTCCCCCCTCCACCCTTAAACCCCCCTCCCCCAGCTCTTCTCACTCTACCTGTCCCCCCTCTCCATCGCGCTTTCCCGCCGCGACCTCCTGCACGCCCCCGCCCCCCAGCTCCCATTCGCCCCCAGCTGACCCCTCCCCCCCCCCTCCTACCTCATATGGCGGCCGCTGCGCGACAGTGGTAGCGACCCTTGACCCAAGGGTAGGTCGCTCCCCCTGCCGCTGCAGCTCCTCCAGGTTCCTGAGTTCCTGAGACCCACCCCACAGTAAGTACCCCCCACCTCCCAGCCCCTCGTTCTGCCCCGCGCTACTCACCCTCTCTCCTGCTCCTGCTTCTTTTCCTCTTTCCTTCTTCTCTGTTCTTCCTCCTCGCTCCTCGTCTGTATTCTTCTTCTGTACTCCTCTTCTCCCCGTCTTCTCTCCTCTTCTCTTCTTCCTCATCTTCTGCTGTGGTATTCTGCACCCTGTTTCTCCGTTTTTTGTATCTCCCTCCGTGTTCTTCTGTGTTCTTCTGTGTTCCTCTGTCTTCTTCTGTCTTCCTCTGTCTTCTTCTGTCTTCCTCTGTGTTTTTCTGTCTTCCTCGGTGTTCTTCTGTCTCCCTCTGTGTTCTTCTGTATTCTTCTCTGTTCTTCTGTCTTCCTCTGTCTTCTTCTGTCTTCCTCTGTGTTCTTCTGTATTCTTCTCTGTTCTTCTGTACTCCTCTCTGTTCTTCTGTGTTCTTCTGTGTTCTTCTGTGTGTCTTCTGCTCTTCCGGTCTTCTGCTCTTCCGGTCTTCAGTCCTTCCGGTCTTCTGCTCTTCTGTTCTTCTTTTCTTCTGTTCTTCTTTTCTTCTTGTCTTCTTGTCTTCTGCCTTCGGCTCTTCTGCCTCCTCCGTCCTCTTCTCCCCGCGCCTGCCCTCCTGCTCCTGCCTCATCCCCCTCCCCCACTCGCATCCCCCCCTCTATCTCCCCTATCTAACCCGTTCACTTTCTACCTCTCTCACTCCTCCTATCTACCTATCTCTCCATCTCTCTATCCCACTATCCAACTCCCTCACTCTCCACCTCCTCCTATCTTCCTATCTTCCTATCTCTCTATCTTTTTCCCTATCTATCGATTTCTCTATCTACCTTTTCTCTCTACCTATTTCTCTATCTCTCCCCCCTCCCGCCACCCCCTCTATTACCTATCTTCCTATCCCCTCACTCTACCTCTCACCCTCACCCACCTCTACAACCCCCCCTCCCCTATCTTCACAACCCTACACCTATCTTTCTCCCTAATCTCCTAAACCTCCTAACACTCTCCCCCCTCCACCCTTAAACCCCCTCCCCCAGCTCTTCTCACTCTACCTGTCCCCCCCCTCCCTCGCGCTTTCCCGCCGTGACCTCCTGCACGCCCCCGCCCCCCAGCTCCCATTCGCCCCCAGCTGACCCCTCCCCCCCCTCCTACCTCATATGGCAGCCGCTGCGCGACAGTGGTAGCGACCCTTGACCCAAGGGTAGGTCGCTCCCCCTGCCGCTGCAGCTCCTCCAGGTTCCTGAGTTCCTGAGACCCACCCCACAGTAAGTACCCCCCACCTCCCAGCCCCTCGTTCTGCCCCGCGCTACTCACCCTCTCTCCTGCTCCTGCTTCTTTTCCTCTTTCCTTCTTCTCTGTTCTTCCTCCTCGCTCCTCGTCTGTATTCTTCTTCTGTACTCCTCTTCTCCCCGTCTTCTCTCCTCTTCTCTTCTTCCTCATCTTCTGCTGTGGTATTCTGCACCCTGTTTCTTCGTTTTTTGTATCTCCCTCCGTGTTCTTCTGTGTTCTTCTGTGTTCCTCTGTCTTCTTCTGTCTTCCTCTGTCTTCTTCTGTCTTCCTCTGTGTTTTTCTGTCTTCCTCGGTGTTCTTCTGTCTCCCTCTGTGTTCTTCTGTATTCTTCTCTGTTCTTCTGTCTTCCTCTGTCTTCTTCTGTCTTCCTCTGTGTTCTTCTGTATTCTTCTCTGTTCTTCTGTACTCCTCTCTGTTCTTCTGTGTTCTTCTGTGTTCTTCTGTGTGTCTTCTGCTCTTCCGGTCTTCTGCTCTTCCGGTCTTCAGTCCTTCCGGTCTTCTGCTCTTCTGTTCTTCTTTTCTTCTGTTCTTCTTTTCTTCTTGTCTTCTTGTCTTCTGCCTTCGGCTCTTCTGCCTCCTCCGTCCTCTTCTCCCCGCGCCTGCCCTCCTGCTCCTGCCTCATCCCCCTCCCCCACTCGCATCCCCCCCTCTATCTCCCCTATCTAACCCGTTCACTTTCTACCTCCCTCACTCCTCCTATCTACCTATCTCTCCATCTCTCTATCCCACTATCTTACTCCCTCACTCTCCACCTCCTCCTATCTTCCTATCTTCCTATCTCTCTATCTTTTTCCCTATCTATCGATTTCTCTATCTACCTTTTCTCTCTACCTATTTCTCTATCTCTCCCCCCCTCCCGCCACCCCCTCTATTACCTATCTTCCTATCCCCTCACTCTACCTCTCACCCTCACCCACCTCTACAACCCCCCCTCCCCTATCTTCACAACCCTACACCTATCTTTCTCCCTAATCTCCTAAACCTCCTAACACCCTCCCCCCTCCACCCTTAAACCCCCCTCCCCCAGCTCTTCTCACTCTACCTGTCCCCCCCTCTCCCTCGTGCTTTCCCGCCGCAACCTCCTGCACGCCCCCGCCCCCCAGCTCCCATTCGCCCCCAGCTGACCCCTCCCCCCCCTCCTACCTCATATGGCGGCCGCTGCGCGACAGTGGTAGCGACCCTTGACCCAAGGGTAGGTTGCTCCCCCTGCCGCTGCAGCTCCTCCACCCCACAGTAAGTACCCCCCACCTCCCAGCCCCTCGTTCTGCCCCGCGCTACTCACCCTCTCTCCTGCTCCTGCTTCTTTTCCTCTTTCCTTCTTCTCTGTTCTTCCTCCTCGCTCCTCGTCTGTATTCTTCTTCTGTACTCCTCTTCTCCCCGTCTTCTCTCCTCTTCTCTTCTTCCTCATCTTCTGCTGTGGTATTCTGCACCCTGTTTCTCCGTTTTTTGTATCTCCCTCCGTGTTCTTCTGTGTTCTTCTGTGTTCCTCTGTCTTCTTCTGTCTTCCTCTGTCTTCTTCTGTCTTCCTCTGTGTTTTTCTGTCTTCCTCGGTGTTCTTCTGTCTCCCTCTGTGTTCTTCTGTATTCTTCTCTGTTCTTCTGTCTTCCTCTGTCTTCTTCTGTCTTCCTCTGTGTTCTTCTGTATTCTTCTCTGTTCTTCTGTACTCCTCTCTGTTCTTCTGTGTTCTTCTGTGTTCTTCTGTGTGTCTTCTGCTCTTCCGGTCTTCTGCTCTTCCGGTCTTCAGTCCTTCCGGTCTTCTGCTCTTCTGTTCTTCTTTTCTTCTGTTCTTCTTTTCTTCTTGTCTTCTTGTCTTCTGCCTTCGGCTCTTCTGCCTCCTCCGTCCTCTTCTCCCCGCGCCTGCCCTCCTGCTCCTGCCTCATCCCCCTCCCCCACCCGCATCCCCCCCTCTATCTCCCCTATCTAACCCGTTCACTTTCTACCTCCCTCACTCCTCCTATCTACCTATCTCTCCATCTCTCTATCCCACTATCCAACTCCCTCACTCTCCACCTCCTCCTATCTTCCTATCTTCCTATCTCTCTATCTTTTTCCCTATAAATCGATTTCTCTATCTACCTTTTCTCTCTACCTATTTCTCTATCTCTCCCCCCTCCCGCCACCCCCTCTATTACCTATCTTCCTATCCCCTCACTCTACCTCTCACCCTCACCCACCTCTACAACCCCCCCTCCCCTATCTTCACAACCCTACACCTATCTTTCTCCCTAATCTCCTAAACCTCCTAACACTCTCCCCCCTCCACTCTTAAACCCCCTCCCCCAGCTCTTCTCACTCTACCTGTCCCCCCCCTCCCTCGCGCTTTCCCGCCGTGACCTCCTGCACGCCCCCGCCCCCCAGCTCCCATTCGCCCCCAGCTGACCCCTCCCCCCCTCCTACCTCATATGGCGGCCGCTGCGCGACAGTGGTAGCGACCCTTGACCCAAGGGTAGGTCGCTCCCCCTGCCGCTGCAGCTCCTCCAGGTTCCTGAGTTCCTGAGACCCACCCCACAGTAAGTACCCCCCACCTCCCAGCCCCTCGTTCTGCCCCGCGCTACTCACCCTCTCTCCTGCTCCTGCTTCTTTTCCTCTTTCCTTCTTCTCTGTTCTTCCTCCTCGCTCCTCGTCTGTATTCTTCTTCTGTACTCCTCTTCTCCCCGTCTTCTCTCCTCTTCTCTTCTTCCTCATCTTCTGCTGTGGTATTCTGCACCCTGTTTCTTCGTTTTTTGAATCTCCCTCCGTGTTCTTCTGTGTTCTTCGGTGTTCCTCTGTCTTCTTCTGTCTTCCTCTGTCTTCTTCTGTCTTCCTCTGTGTTTTTCTGTCTTCCTCGGTGTTCTTCTGTCTCCCTCTGTGTTCTTCTGTATTCTTCTCTGTTCTTCTGTCTTCCTCTGTCTTCTTCTGTCTTCCTCTGTGTTCTTCTGTATTCTTCTCTGTTCTTCTGTACTCCTCTCTGTTCTTCTGTGTTCTTCTGTGTTCTTCTGTGTGTCTTCTGCTCTTCCGGTCTTCTGCTCTTCCGGTCTTCAGTCCTTCCGGTCTTCTGCTCTTCTGTTCTTCTTTTCTTCTGTTCTTCTTTTCTTCTTGTCTTCTTGTCTTCTGCCTTCGGCTCTTCTGCCTCCTCCGTCCTCTTCTCCCCGCGCCTGCCCTCCTGCTCCTGCCTCATCCCCCTCCCCCACTCGCATCCCCCCCTCTATCTCCCCTATCTAACCCGTTCACTTTCTACCTCCCTCACTCCTCCTATCTACCTATCTCTCCATCTCTCTATCCCACTATCCAACTCCCTCACTCTCCACCTCCTCCTATCTTCCTATCTTCCTATCTCTCTATCTTTTTCCCTATCTATCGATTTCTCTATCTACCTTTTCTCTCTACCTATTTCTCTATCTCTCCCCCCCTCCCGCCACCCCCTCTATTACCTATCTTCCTATGCCCTCACTCTACCTCTCACCCTCACCCACCTCTACAACCCCCCTCCCCTATCTTCACAACCCTACACCTATCTTTCTCCCTAATCTCCTAAACCTCCTAACACTCTCCCCCCTCCACCCTTAAACCCCCCTCCCCAGCTCTTCTCACTCTACCTGTCCCCCCCTCCCTCGCGCTTTCCCGCCGCGACCTCCTGCACGCCTCCGCCCCCAGCTTCCTTTCGCCCCCAGCTGACCCCTCCCCCCCTCCCACCTCATATGGCGGCCGCTGCGCGACAGTGGTAGCGACCCTTGACCCAAGGGTAGGTCGCTCCCCCTGCCGCTGCAGCTCCTCCAGGTTCCTGAGTTCCTGAGACCCACCCCACAGTAAGTACCCCCCACCTCCCAGCCCCTCGTTCTGCCCCGCGCTACTCACCCTCTCTCCTGCTCCTGCTTCTTTTCCTCTTTCCTTCTTCTCTGTTCTTCCTCCTAGCTCCTCGTCTGTATTCTTCTTCTGTACTCCTCTTCTCCCCGTCTTCTCTCCTCTGCTCTTCTTCCACTTCTTCTGCTGTGGTATTCTGCACCCTGTTTCTTCGTTTTTTGTATCTCCCTCCGTGTTCTTCTGTGTTCTTCTGTGTTCCTCTGTCTTCTTCTGTCTTCCTCTGTCTTCTTCTGTCTTCCTCTGTGTTTTTCTGTCTTCCTCGGTGTTCTTCTGTCTCCCTCTGTGTTCTTCTGTATTCTTCTCTGTTCTTCTGTCTTCCTCTGTCTTCTTCTGTCTTCCTCTGTGTTCTTCTGTATTCTTCTCTGTTCTTCTGTACTCCTCTCTGTTCTTCTGTGTTCTTCTGTGTTCTTCTGTGTGTCTTCTGCTCTTCCCGTCTTCTGCTCTTCCGGTCTTCAGTCCTTCCGGTCTTCTGCTCTTCTGTTCTTCTTTTCTTCTGTTCTTCTTTTCTTCTTGTCTTCTTGTCTTCTGCCTTCGGCTCTTCTGCCTCCTCCGTCCTCTTCTCCCCGCGCCTGCCCTCCTGCTCCTGCCTCATCCCCCTCCCCCACTCGCATCCCCCCCTCTATCTCCCCTATCTAACCCGTTCACTTTCTACCTCCCTCACTCCTCCTATCTACCTATCTCTCCATCTCTCTATCCCACTATCCAACTCCCTCACTCTCCACCTCCTCCTATCTTCCTATCTTCCTATCTCTCTATCTTTTTCCCTATCTATCGATTTCTCTATCTACCTTTTCTCTCTACCTATTTCTCTATCTCTCCCCCCCTCCCGCCACCCCCTCTATTACCTATCTTCCTATGCCCTCACTCTACCTCTCACCCTCACCCACCTCTACAACCCCCCTCCCCTATCTTCACAACCCTACACCTATCTTTCTCCCTAATCTCCTAAACCTCCTAACACTCTCCCCCCTCCACCCTTAAACCCCCCTCCCCAGCTCTTCTCACTCTACCTGTCCCCCCCTCCCTCGCGCTTTCCCGCCGCGACCTCCTGCACGCCTCCGCCCCCAGCTTCCTTTCGCCCCCAGATGACCCCTCCCCCCCTCCCACCTCATATGGCGGCCGCTGCGCGACAGTGGTAGCGACCCTTGACCCAAGGGTAGGTCGCTCCCCCTGCCGCTGCAGCTCCTCCAGGTTCCTGAGTTCCTGAGACCCACCCCACAGTAAGTACCCCCCACCTCCCAGCCCCTCGTTCTGCCCCGCGCTACTCACCCTCTCTCCTGCTCCTGCTTCTTTTCCTCTTTCCTTCTTCTCTGTTCTTCCTCCTAGCTCCTCGTCTGTATTCTTCTTCTGTACTCCTCTTCTCCCCGTCTTCTCTCCTCTGCTCTTCTTCCACTTCTTCTGCTGTGGTATTCTGCACCCTGTTTCTTCGTTTTTTGTATCTCCCTCCGTGTTCTTCTGTGTTCTTCTGTGTTCCTCTGTCTTCTTCTGTCTTCCTCTGTCTTCTTCTGTCTTCCTCTGTGTTTTTCTGTCTTCCTCGGTGTTCTTCTGTCTCCCTCTGTGTTCTTCTGTATTCTTCTCTGTTCTTCTGTCTTCCTCTGTCTTCTTCTGTCTTCCTCTGTGTTCTTCTGTATTCTTCTCTGTTCTTCTGTACTCCTCTCTGTTCTTCTGTGTTCTTCTGTGTTCTTCTGTGTGTCTTCTGTTTTTCCTAATCTCCTAAACCTCCTAACACTCTCCCCCCTCCACCCTTAAACCCCCCTCCCCCAGCTCTTCTCACTCTACCTGTCCCCCCCTCCCTCGCGCTTTCCCGCCGCGACCTCCTGCACGCCCCCGCCCCCCAGCTCCCATTCGCCCCCAGCTGACCCCTCCCCCCCTCCTACCTCATATGGCGGCCGCTGCACGTCCGCGCAGCGGGCGCGCGCGGCGGGTGCGCCTCTGGCGCGCCGGAGGCACGCCAGAGGCAAGCCAGTCTGCGCCCGTCCGCGCCTGGCCCGCGCCCAGCGCCATGACCCCTGTTCCCCAGCGCTCCCAAGCCCCGATGATCCGCTATGACCCCACCACCCTCCATGCCCTCAACCCAGGACGCTCCAACACCTGCTTCCAAGCTCACCCCAAACGCACCCATGGACCCTTCGCCTGCAACTCCTGCAAACGCATCTTCCACCACGCAACAACTACGACCACAAGCCCACGCGCCATCAACCACCTCAAGTGCATCCGAGTCAACGCTCGCTCCGTTCACAAACACGCCGTTGAACTCTGGGACCTCCTAGACTCCACAGCACCGGACGTCGCCTTCATCACGGAGACCTGGATGAACGCCTCCTCTGCTCCAGACATCGCCACCGCCATCCCCGAAGGCTACAAGATCTCCAGGAAAGACCGCACCAACCAAGTAGGAGGAGGCATCGCCATCGTCTTCAAAGACTCCATCAGCGTCACCACCTCCACTGAAGACTCCCCTCTTGCCGCTGAACACCTGCATTTTCAGATTCGCACCGACCCGAGGACCACCCTCAGAGGATCCCTCGTCTACCGTCCTCCCGGACCTCGCGCCCCTTTCAGCGACACCATCGCCGACTTCATCTCCCCGCACGCCCTCGCCTCACCGGACTACATCCTCCTAGGCGACCTCAACTTCCATCTGGAACAAAACAACGACCCCAACACCACCACCCTGCTCGACAACCTCGCCAACCTCGGCCTCAAACAACTGGTGAACACTGCCACCCACATCGCCGGACACACACTCGACCCTATCTTCTCCGCCAGCAAACACGTCTTCTTCAGCCACGCCTCCGCCCTTCATTGGACCGACCACAGCTGCATCCACTTCACATTCCGACGCGAGACCCGCCACCTCCGCACTCAACCCATCCCTCGCCGACAGTGGAACAAGATCCCTGAAGAGCAACTCTTCGCCGCACTCGCCGCCAACCAACCCACCCTCACCACCGACCCCAACGTCGCAGCCCTCAACCTCACAAACTGGATCTCCAACTGCGCAGACAACCTTGCTCCCCTCAAACGCTCGCAGCGACAGAACAACACCAAGAAACCCCTCTGGTTCTCTGACACCCTCAAAGAATCAAAGAAAACTTGTCGCGCACTTGAGAAAGCCTGGCGCAAGGACCGCACCGCTGACAACATGGCCGCCCTCAAGAACGCTACCCGCAAACACCACCACCTGATCCGCACTGCCAAAAGGAATTTTTTCACCGACAGACTGGACAAAAACAGCCACAACAGCAGAGAACTCTTCAGCATCGTCAAGGAGTTCTCCAACCCCAGCGCCAACGCCAACGCTGTCACGCCCTCACAGGATCTATGCGAATCCCTCGCCACTTTCTTCCATCGCAAGATCAGCGACCTCCACGACAGCTTCGGACACCAGACCCAACCTAACACCACCGAACCCACATCCCCGACCATCACCCTCAACAACTGGACCCACATCAGCACGGAAGAAACCAAATCCATCATGAACTCTATCCACTCCGGCGACCCTTCGGACCCCTGCCCGCACTTCATCTTTAACAAAGCCGACAACATCATCGCCCCGCACCTCCAGACCGTCATCAACTCTTCTTTTTCTTCTGCTACCTTCCCCGAATGCTGGAAACACGCCGAAGTCAACGCCCTACTAAAGAAACCTACGGCTGACCCGAGCGACCTGAAAAACTTCTGCCCCATCTCCCTTCTGCCTTTCCCAGCCAAAGTAATAGAGAAGACCGTCAACAAACAGCTGACCACCTTCCTGGAAGACAACAACCTGCTCGACCCCTCACAGACCGGATTCCGAACCAACCAGAGCACTGAAACTGCCCTCATCTCAGTCACAGACGACATCAGAACCCTGATGGACAACGGTGAAACAGTCGCCCTCATTCTTCTCGACCTCTCGGCTGCCTTTGACACCGTCTGTCACCGCACCCTAATCACCCGCCTCCGCTCCACCGGGATCCAAGACCAGGCCCTGGACTGGATCGCCTCCTTCCTCGTAAACCGCTCCCAAAGAGTCTACCTCCCTCCGTTTCGCTCAGAACCCACTGAGATCATCTGCGGCGTACCTCAAGGCTCATCACTCAGCCCGACACTCTTCAATGTCTACATGAGCCCCCTCGCTAACATCGTACGCAAGCACGACATCATCATCACCTCCTACGCCGAAGACACCCAATTTATACTCTCCCTCACCAAGGACCCCGCCAGCGCCAAGACCAACCTACAAGAGGGTATGAAGGACGTTGCAGATTGGATGAGGCTCAGCCGCCTAAAGCTGAACTCTGAAAAAACTGAAGTCCTCATCCTCGGCAACACCCCGTCCGCCTGGGACGACTCCTGGTGGCCCACGGCCCTCGGCACCGCACCGACCCCCGCAGATCACGCCCGCAACCTCGGCTTCATCTTGGACCCCCTTCTCACCATGACCAAGCAAGTCAACGCCGTGTCCTCCGCCAGCTTCCTCACCCTCTGCATGCTCCGCAAGATCTTCCGCTGGATCCCCGCCAACACCAGAAAAAACGTGACCCACGCCCTCGTCACGAGCCGCCTGGACTACGGCAACACCCTCTACGCTGGGACCACCGCCAAACTCCAAAATCGCCTGCAACGCATTCAAAACTCCTCAGCCCGCCTCATCCTCGACGTACCCCGCAACAGCCACATCTCCGCACACCTGAGACACCTGCATTGGCTCCCAGTCAGCAAAAGGATCACCTTCCGACTTCTCACCCATGCACACAAAGCCCTCCACGACAAGGGACTGGAATACCTCAACAGACGGCTCAACTTCTACGTCCCCACCCGCCCCTCCGCTCCTCTGGCCTCGCACTCGACGCCGTCCCTCGCATCCGACGCTCCACGGCGGGTGGGAGATCTTTCTCCTTCCTGGCGGCCAAGACCTGGAACTCCCTCCCCACCAGCCTCAGGACCACCCAGGACCACTCCGCTTTCCGGAGACTCCTAAAGACCTGGCTGTTCGAGCAGCGATAACCACCCCCTTTGTCCCTAGCGCCTTGAGACCCGCACGGGTGAGTAGCGCGCTTTATAAATGCTAATGATTTGATTTGATTTGATTTGAGGTGTTCTGGATGCGCTGCAGTTTTCTCTGGAGCTTGGCTGTGGTCCCCATGTAGAGGGCGTTGCCGTAGTCCAGTCTGCTGCTGATGAGGACGTGGGTGGGAGTTCTTCTGGTTTCTACTGGAATCCACTTGAAGGTCTTGCAGAGTATACGGAGGGTGTTGAAGCAAGAGGACGATATTGCGTTGACTTGCTGGGTCATGGAGAGAGACGAGTCTAGTATGAAGCTGAGATTTCATGCGTGGGTGGTGGGTGTTGGGGGTGGTCTTAGGGTGGCTGTCCACCAAGAGTCGTTCCATGCTGACTTGTTGGGTCCGAAGATGATGATCGCGTTTTTTCCTGAGTTCAGCTTGAGGTGGTTTGCTGTCATCCAATTAGGACTCTAAAGTCCTTTATTTGTGTTGATTTATATAGTTTGCTTCAAAACATGGTTGAATTATCACCACTGTTATGTGAACAATGCCCTTTGTGGGACAAATGAATTATGGCAATTGAAGAATAAACAGGAGTAGCACAGTTTCTCCTGAGAAAGCATAGTTTCTGAGTCTTGTGTTTGGTTGCTTTTTGGAGTAATTATCTGGGATTCGCACCAAGTTACTACACTACATTGCCATTTGGATATATACGTCACTGAAAAAAACTAAGGTTAAAGAGTTATAGTTAGGTGGAAATGTCCATTAAGACATACCATTTTATATGAATAAAACCACTGAAACTCAACAGTTAAAGTTAACTATCATGTGTGCTCTAAAGTACCTATAACTTGTGCCTCCACCATGCACAGAGTTGCTTACAATCAAAGCATTTCAGATTTTCAGATATTGCAATGATGTTTCCAATGGAGTCATTGAACATAGCATGTGTGATGTAATAAGTGTGGAAATTAGCAATGCATGGCAACAGTGGGAGTTATACTTACTCTAGGGCCAGGCTGTGTTCCCAAACCCCGTGGATCCAGTACCAGCCTGCAGCTCCACTCAGAGTGCCTTAAAATAATATGATAAGCTCTCCTGTGATCACAAATTCAATGAACAAGGAGACACTGTTTTTTTTTAATGTTGCTTGGGGACTGCTGCACACTCTGCAGCTCCCCACAGCATTAAAAAAAAAAAAAATGATTGGTATCAGGCTCCAAAAATATGTAGGTAAAACACCCTTGCAGGGCATTATGCAGCTGTCCTTCTCAGCAGTAGTACATAATAAATTAGCCACTCCAGCTGTGTATGTTCAATAATTACCAGTCATGCCCCCCATGCAGCTATAATAGTTGAACATTCACACAGTGAGCTGTGGAAAAGAATTTTGAGCCAGGGGGGTGTTGAACACCCTCTGTCTTCTTGAATGCTCTTGTCCTTAATTACGACTTTCCACCCTCAAGGGGCAGAATGTTCTCAAAGCTTTATAGCTATACCAGGAATTGACGTTGTGCTCCTTGTTATATTCCCTTGCTTTTGCCTCATGTCTATAATGCTGCAGTAGCCTTTAAATGACTTATATAGCCCACTCTGGTGACCTATAAGGCTATATTCAACAATGCCACTATGTTTTAGAAGATACCGTTTGCCCTGATTATCCTAGATAATGAAGCACAACATTCCACGTTCTGCAAGGTATACTTTTCTGATGAAAATTGAAAATGCAACATTTAAGATTAATGGGAGCTCATTGAGCACCCGCTAGTGATTGTGATTCAGGCGTTGAAGCCCCCGACTTTTGAAAATTGTAGATCTCTCCCTCAAGGTTTAGATCTAGTTACACCCCTGATGACACCTGCTTTTTCTTAATAATTCCGCTTCTATGAATATATTGCCAAATGCATAATGGCAACCGCTTCCATTGCCATTTTAATAGCGTATTTTTGTGGGGAAATATTACAATGTTTTGTTCCATCGCTACGTTTTAAGGTATTAGCCACACATTGAAAATTTGACATTTTATACATTATTTAAATATAAGCGAAATAGTTCCCTATACATTCTTACTAAAAAAGATAACTTTTCATAGATGCACAATTAAAATATCTGAGATTAGATTAATTTACAAGAAGATCAGTGTTGGGTAGTTGCTCTGTTTTAGGGAAATGTGATGCTATGAAGTAAAGCATTCCTCCTTTGCCTGTCTGTTGCAAACCTATGAATTACTATTGCTCAGTTTTTTTTGTTTTTAATGCCAATTCCTATTTCTGTTTGCAGGTATCGATCTTTATGTGTATTCTGTTCCTGGATGCAAAGTGATGGACATAAGACGAGCAAGACCTGAAGCTCAATGAACTGGGACAAAAATGTAAACACATATTTTTTTTACAGAAGAATAAGAGTTTGATTTTCACTCAAGGCCTCAAAGACACCTGGGGAATTGGGCATAGGAGACTTTTTGCAATTTAGACGTGGACTCGTTTTGTATTACTCCGTACATGCCTCTAAGGCAACTTCACACTTTATTAACAGCTCGATCAGTGCCACGCTAGAAATAATTACCTATGAAACCGTGTAGAACGTACATCTTTGCCAGCAAGGCGTGTGAAGAACATTTTATGGGGCTCTCAGTCACAGTAACAGATATAGACCTCGTTTTCAGTTTTACAAGGGCTGTACTCTAGGAACACCAGCTGTTCATCTCGTATTTTCTTCCTCCAGAGATTTCATTAGCACCATATTTTGCAGTTTCTTTTGGTTAGTTTCACTGACTTTTAGATTTCACTTTAGACAACTCTGCCATATTCTGAAACACTGACAAAAAACCGGAGTCGGGGACATGCTTAGACGACTTTTGTAGATATGATGAGAAATGCGTTCCTTTAGCATATGAAACTTATTTGCGTATGTGTTATATATTTGTTGTTGTCTCATTTTTCACACCTTTAGAGTCTTCATCTTGTGTTTCCTAGTCACTGGAATCTATCAGTTACTTTGAAGTAATGAAAAAATATATGGACCTAAGTATAAAAATGAATTGGCATCGGTAAGCAGCACATGCTATTCATCTCTGCATCCCTAACTTAAATAGGATTTGCTTTAAATCGAGCTTTCATGTAATTATTAATAGTAAAGTTTAGTTTATTTTTTTAATATTAAAAGCTGTTTATCAAAGGGATGGGAAGAAAAGTAGAGGAGATCTGAAAAAACGGTAGGGTGGAGGTCAGAAGATGTATAGTTGGAAGAAAACCTGTTGGCAGAGGTAAGCACCCTGGTCAAGCAGGAACCACAATCCTAGTCATGCACCCTGGTCAAGCAGGAACCACAATCCTAGTCATGGTAAGTCAAATACACAACGTAAATTAACCTGTGCTCATCCTGACATAAATCCAATAAGTAGAAGTTGACACATGAATGCTTAAAGACTATCTGCAAATGTAGTAGTTAGATGCTTATAACAACAACCAGTGCTATCTGGTGGCGCTAGAATGGATTCAATCCAAAAGTTGAGGCAGACCGTGATGGGGTGCAGGCTAGCTACAGGGACCAAACTTGTCCCGCTGAAAACGTAACTTGTGTAGAGGGTTGCATCGACATCGAGGATCAGCTTTGAGGAGCATGGGGGACAATGCAAAGGCGATGCGTCATTCTGACTCATTCCCCAGAAGGCATTCTATGGACATATGGGAGCTAATTATGACCCTCCTCTGGGTTACCACCCCTGTCCCACTCTAGGGATTCCAGGCCCATGGTACTGCCAACATATTGATCCCTGCATGGGCACTGTAAAACATAAACAAACTAATAAGACCCACAAGTGATAAATTTGTTTATCCTCGTAGTCTTGCCAGTGGCAGATTTGTATGTCTTAACATTTTTACGCCTCTTGCATGCCGTACACTTCCCAAATTTGTAAAAACCTTGCAGGTCTTATATCCAACCTTTCTTTGTGGGATGTGTGCTCATGCAGCTGGGAACCAACATGTTAAGATCTAGATTTTTGTTAAGTATTCTGGGGACATGGAGTCACTGTTCTACCAATCACTGGGTCTTGTTTAACCAAATGCCAGTGCTTAGTTACCACCCTCATAATCACAGCACTCTCAACGTTAAAAGTTATGATCATTCTGATCACATCTTCGTTTTCATCATCCTTTCTTTTCTTGGTCAAAAGGGTTTCCGTCGTAACATCTGCTGCTTTCATACTCGCTAATCTAAGGACATGGGGTATCCCCTTGCCCTGATCATTCTCCCCTCTTCCTCTTCATAGGCCTGATGGGTGCTAAAATTCTGTTTAGCCCTGAGTAATTCCCCATAGGGGATACTCCACTTCAAATTTTTTGGGTGATGACTGCCGGCATGGAGAATTCTATTCCCCGCAGTGCTCTTGTGGTGTAAACTCATATGAACCTTACCCCCCACAGTCTCAACTGATACATCAAGAAATTCCATTTTAGTGGGCTGTGCCTTGTGTTTAAATGATTCAAAGTATTCTGACAAATATGTTGCAAGAATTCTTCTAACTCCTGTTTAGAACCCTCCCAGATGATAAAAAGGTCATTGATATATCTTGTCCAAAGTGTAATGTACCTGGTCCACCGTTCATTGTCCTCCCCCCCCCACATCGGTGGACTCCCACCAGCCCATAAAGATCCCAGCATAATTTGGGACAAAGCAACTCCAAATCAAAGTGCTGACTACCTGACGGAACCAGACATCCTTGAACACAATGGAGTGATCATACTTGTAAATTCACCTATCATGGAAAAAATATCTGCATGCTTGGATCCAAAGTTCATGCCCAATGTAGGCATTTTATTGTACACATCCATGGGTACAAGTAAATAATGAGATTATGAAGGAATTCCATCTACTTCAGTGATTAAATCAGTACTGTCTCTACAATAAGATGGTAAAGCTAAAAACATAGATCAAAAGGAACAAAATCAAGATAAATTGAAGTGTATTTGAAAAGGCTATTATTGGAGAGACACACAACAACACACAACACCACAAAACAACACTACAACACCACAACCGCAACCCATCAATGCATTGGCAAGCACCCACAATAGACACTACCCATTGACAAATCACACATATAACACAACATACCAACAACAGGGAACAAACACACACTATCATACAACCATAAAACGCAGCATTCGACATACCCAACAAACACACATCACAAATTATCTCACATACCATTCACCACACTTGCACACACACAGAGACAAAGCACACAAAGGCACACAACACTGCAACAAACACATGTCAACACAAACACCACTCAATACCATGACAACAACATGTCCTCAGCATTCACATGGCCGTCACACAACACACACCCATCACTGGGGGACAAATGCACTGCACACAATCTTGCATGCTGCCCAGACAAAATAGGTAGCCCAAGTATCACTTACACACAAATACTCATACACAAACAATGTTAACCATTTTCAAATATGCCTTAATAAAAGAAATCCAGGAAAAATATGTTACATCAAAACCAACAACTGGTCAGTTCACATATCTATTAAATTTGTGAACAAATATTAAAATGTCCAAGACCATAGGCCAGTCCAAATATAACTAGAGCAACATGCCCTTGATGCACATCTTGGTGCCCCAAACTTGACACCTGACTGCCATGTAACCTGCACAGTTAGGAACATCAACGGGGCAGGCAGGCATCTCAGTGATTGGGGGGGAAAGGGGTTTGGGCTTAGGCTTTGTTTGGCGGGGGACCCTTTGGATTGGGCTTGGGAGGTTAGTTGGATTCTCTCGGAAGGGGCAGACTTTTTGGCAGGGGGAGGGGCATGAGTCCTTTCCAGGAGGCTAGGAGAGGCCTTGGAGATGAAAGGGAGGGAAACAAAGTGTTTAGGCGTCTTGCATTGAGAAGAAGAGTAGAGAAAAGCTCAAAACATGACAGGAACACTTTTTTAGAGGGACAGTCATCAGAATTGGGTTTGGGAGTGGAGGGAGAGGGAGTGGTTGTCTGATGTGTTGGTGTGATTGTCGTGGGTGCATGTGTGTAAGAGGTATGCTTGTGGGAGGTGGCTGTCTGTTGGGTGGGTGAGGGAGGGTGTTTATGTGTATGGGACTGGGGTGGGGGTGCTGTGGGACGCTGTGGTGGCTGAGTGACTGCCTGTTGAAGTAGTGACTGCAGGTATGGTAGATGTACAGCATGTAGGAGTGTCAGTGATTCCTATGTCTGCAGGTGTGGTGACTGAGGTGGATGTCTGAGAGTCTGCTATGTGCTCTCTGAGGGTAGGATAGGTGTAGTGGCTGGATCTGTGAATGTTTGTGTGGTATCTGCAGGTCTGTCAGGTGTTGTGTCAATGATGCTGGGGATGGTGGGGTGGCAGGGCAGGCTGTGACTGTTGATGTGTGTGCAGGTGTATAATGCTGGTGTGCATGCCATTGGTGTGTCTTGTGGTGCTTGTGTTTGCCTGAGCTATCCTTGGATGTTGATGTGGATACATACTTGTCTGTCTGTGTGCTTTAGCTGGGTCGGGGAAGAGGGGATCGGGATTGGGAAGAGAAAGGCAGAAGGGAGACAGAAGACAAAGATGGTCATTACAACCCTGGGGGACGGTGTTAAAGCGGCGGTAAGACCGCCAACAGGCCGGCAGTAAAAAATGGAATTACGACAGTGGCGGAAACTCCCAACAAAGACAGCCACTTTAACACTCTGACCGCCATGGCGGTACAAACAAACAGCGCAGCGGTCACCGCCAACAGACAGGCGGAGGACAATGTACCGCCCACAGTATCACAACAGGCCAATCCACCACCTTTTCCGGGGCGGATTCACCGCAGACAAAAACACGGTGGAAACAGGACTTCGAAGGGAAAATGCTCACCTCTACACACCCCACGAGGAATCCGGACGCCATGGAACCAGAGCTGCAGATCCTGCCAGCCCTTATCTTATCTACCAGGAGCACGAACGCCGGCGGCGAAGACCACGGTGAGTACTACACCTACGACACAGGGGAGGGGGAGGGAAAAAACAAGGACACACACATGCAACACGTAACACCCCCGCCCCACCCCACACACTAATACAGTATGATACATTACAGTTACACCCCCCAACCCCCCTGGAAGAATGCAAAGACCAAAGGAAATGAGTGTAACCATTGTAATATATTAAAATCCAGTACGCAAAAATATATATACACACTATAAACAAATATATACACCAAGAATAGTAGTCCAGGTAGTGCTCCATTGAAGTCCGTGGAACACTGGGCCCACACGGTATGGGCGAAGCCCACACAAGATTCCCGACCATGATGGAGAGAACACTGCAGGGGCATCAGATAGCAATAAAACAGGCACCTCAGGGGGAGGGCAAGGGGGGGCACCTCAGCCGGTTGAGTGCACAATGGCAAATACACGAGGGGGCCACATGCCCACTGTTCCATCCTGGGGAGTGCAAAGCCACAGTCTCTCAAGTCTCTACAGTGGGTGGGTTGCCCACTGTTCCATCCGGGTGAGTGCAAAGCCACAGTCTCTCAAGTCTCTACAGTGGGTGTGATGCCCACTGTGCCATCCTGAGGAGTGCAAAGCCACAGTCTCTCAAGTGGATAACAGTCTCCAGTGGTTCTGGAGGGGGCCTTGTGCCCAGAGCGCTTCATCCTGCCAAGGACTGACGTAGTGGATGTATTTCTCCACTGGTTCTGGAGGGGGCCTTGTGCCCAGAGTGCTTCATCCTGCCAAGGACAGAGGTAGGGGATGTATATCTCCACTGGTTCTGGAGGGGGCCTTGTGCCCAGAGTGCTTCATCCTGCCAAGGACTGAGGTAGTGGATGTATTTCTCCACTGGTTCTGGAGGGGGCCTTGTGCCCAGAGTGCTTCATCCTGCCAAGGACAGAGGTAGTGGATGTATATCTCCAATGGTTCTGGAGGGGGCCTTGTGCCCAGAGTGCTTCATCCTGCTCGTGGTGGCCTCAGTAGCATCAGAGCTTTTGGCGCTCATGGGCCTGCGGTGCTTGAGGCGGCGGTGCCCTGCTCAGCGGTGCTTGAGGTGGCGGTGCCATGTTCTGCAGTGCCCTGTTCAGTGTTGCTTGAGGCGGCGGTGTCCTTGGGAGCGGGGCTTGTGGTGGCGGTGCCCTGTTCAGCGGTGCTTGAGGCGGCGGTGCCCTGTTCAATGGTGCTTGTAGCGGCGGTGTCCTTGGCAGCAGTGTTTGAGGCGGCGGTGCCCTGTTCATTAGTGCTTGAGGCGGCGGTGCCCTGTTCATCGGTGCTTGTGGCGGCGTTACCCTGTTCAGCGGTGCTTGTAGCGGCGGTGCCCTGTTCAGCGGTGCTTGAAGCGGCGGTGCCCCGTTCAGCGGTGCTTGTAGCGGCGGTGTCCTTGGCAGCGGTGCTTGAGGTGGCGGTGCCCTGTTCAGCGGTGCTTGAGGCGGTGGGCCCTGTTCAGCGGTGCTTGTGGCAGCAGTGCCCTGTTCAGCGGTGCTTGTAGTGGCGGTGACCTGTTCAGCGGTGCTTGAGGCGGCGGTGTCCTTGGCAGCGGTGCTTGAGGCAGCGGGCTCCTTTGCAGTGTTTCAGCTGCTGGCGGTCCTCTTTAGCCCAGCGGGGCTTGTGCTGGCGGTCCTCTCCAGCCCAGCAGGGCTTGTGCTGGCGTCCTCTCCAGGCTGGTGCTGGCGGTCCTCTCTAGCCCAGCGGGGCATGTGCTTGAGGTGGCCTCCTGTCCAGCGGGGATGATGGCGGTGGCCTCGTGGGCAGCGGGGATGATGGCAGTGGCCTCTTGGGCAGCTGGGATGATGGCGGTGGCCTCCTGGGCAGCGGGACTTGTGCCTGACGGTGGCCTCCTGGCCAGTGGGGCTTGTGCTGGCGGTGGCCTACTGGCCAGCGGGGATGATGGCGGTGGCTTCGTGGGCAGCAGGGATGATGGCGGTGGCCTCTTAGGCAGCGGGGATGATGGCGGTGGCCTCCTGGGCAGCAGGGCTTGTGCTGGTGGTGGCCTCCTGGGCAGCGGGGATGATGGCGGTCTTCTCCGCCGTGCTGCTCTTCCCAGACCTGCTGACCCTTCCCCACCTTGGAAGGTGTCGCAGCTGACTCCACACTCCCACCTGACCCCTCGGAGTGACTTTGGTGGCTGGAGTCTTCCCCCTCTCCCGCCGGGTACTGGCCAACTTTTGATGCTTGACAGGTGGGGGAATGTCCGTGCTGTGGCTCCGTGCCACACTGACTGCCCTGGTGGCCGGTGCACTCCATATTCCAGTGACTACAGGCACCACTGGTCCCGGAGATGTTGTGGCTGAGGTGCTAGGTTGGGACCTTGAGAGTCGGCCCTAGGATTTTTCTGTCTTCTGCGCTCCTTTTCTTCTTTACCTTCTTCTGTGGTCTTCTGTCTTCTGTTCTTCGGCTCCTCTTCTTCTGTATCTTCTTCTGTGGTCTTCTGTCTTCTGTTCTTCGGCTCCTCTTCTTCTGTGGTCTTCTGTCTTCTGTTCTTCGGCTCCTCTTCGGCTCCTCTTCCTCTGTTACCTGCTCCCTGGTTCTTCCCGCACCTGTCCTCCTGCTCCTGTCTCGTCTCTCTCCCTCACTCGCCTCCCCCTCTGTATCACCCCTATCTACCCCTATCTCTATCTGTCTCCCTCACTCACCACCTCCTCCTATCTACCTATCTCTCTATCTGTCACCCTCACTCACCACCTCCTCCTATCTACCTATCTACCTATCTACCTATCTCTCTATCTTTCCCCCTCACTCGCCACCCCCTCTGTAACCACCCCTATCTTCCTATCCTTTCACTCTACCTCTCACCCTCACCCACCTCTACAACCCTCCCTCCCCTATCTTCCCAACCTTCCTCCTATCTCTCTCCCTAAACTCCTAAACTTCCTAAACTCACCCCCCACCACCCTTAACCTCCCTCCCCATCTCTTCTCCCCTCTACCTGTACCCCCTCCCTCCGCTTTCCCGCCGCCACCTCCTGCACGCCCCGCCCCCCAGCTCCCATTCGTCGCCCCACTCCCGTCCCCCGCCCCCAGTTGACCCCTCCCCCCCTCCTCCCTCTTATGGCAGCCGCTGCGCGACAGTGGTAGCGACCCTTGACCCAAGGGTAGGTCGCTCCCCCTGCCGCAGCAGCTCCTCCAGCTCCTCCAGCCCAGGTTCCTGAGACCTCCTAGCAAGCCCAGCTACCTCGCAGTAAGTACCCTCCCACCACCCAGCCCCTCGCCCTGCCCCACGCTACTCACCCTCTCTCCTGCTTCTCTTCTTCTTCTCTGTTCTTCCTCTGCGCTCTTCTTCTGTAGTCTTCCTCTGTACTCTTCTTTCCCTCCTGCTCCCCGTCTTCTCTCTTCAACTGTGTGCTTCTCTCTCTCTCCTTTGCACCGCGACCTGCGTGTGCCTCTTCTTCTCTGTCCCTCTTCTTGGCTCTTTCCTCTGCTTCTCGTCGCCCCTCTTCTTCTTCACCTTCTTCTGTATTTTTCTGTCTTCTGCGCTCCTCTTCTTCACCTTCTTCTGTATTTTTCGGTCTTCTGCGCTCCTCTTCTTCTTTACCTTCTTCTGTGGTCTTCTGTCTTCTGTTCTTCGGCTCCTCTTCTTCTGTACCTTCTTCTGTGGTCTTCTGTCTTCTGTTCTTCGGCTCCTCTTCTTCTGTGGTCTTCTGTCTTCTGTTCTTCGGCTCCTCTTCCTCTGTTACCTGCTCCCTGGTTCTTCCCGCGCCTGACCTCCTGCTCCTGTCTTGTCTCTCTCCCTCACTCGCCTCCCCCTCTGTATCACCCCTATCTACCCCTATCTCTATCTGTCTCCCTCACTCACCACCTCCTCCTATCTACCTATCTACCTATCTCTCTATCTGTCTCCCTCACTCACCACCTCCTCCTATCTACCTATCTACCTATCTCTCTATCTTTCCCCCTCACTCGCCACCCCCTCTGTTTCCACCCCTATCTTCCTATCCTTTCACTCTACCTCTCACCCTCACCCACCTCTACAACCCCCCCTCCCCTATCTTCCCAACCTTCCTCCTATCTCTCTCCCTAAACTCCTAAACTTCCTAAACTCACCCCCACCACCCTTAACCCCACATCCCCCATCTCTTCTCCCCTCTACCTGTCCCCCCTCCCTCCACTTTCCCGCTGCCACCTCCTGCACACCCCCGCCCCCCAGCTCCCATTCGTTGCCCCACTCCCGTCCCCCACCCCCAGTTGACCCCTCCTCCCTCTTATGGCGGCTGCTGCGCGATAGTGCAGCGGGTCTGCAGCGGGCGCGCGCCAGCCAAAGGCAAGCCCGTCCGCGCCTGGCCCGCGCCCAGCGCCACGACCCCTGGTCCTCAGCACTCCCAAACCCCGCTGCTCCGCTACGACCCCACCACCCTCCACGCCCTCAACCCAGGGCGCTCCAGCACCTGCTTCCAAGCTAACCAAAAACGTACCCATGGACCTTTCGCATGTCACACATGCAAACGTATCTTCCACCACGAAACTACCACGACCACCAGCCCACGTGCCATCAACCACCTCAAATGCATCCTGGTCAACGCTCGATCCATCCACAAGCACGCCGTTGAACTCTGGGACCTCCTGGACTCCACAGCACCGGACGTCGCCTTCATCACGGAGACCTGGATGAACGCCGCTTCGGCCCCAGACATCGCCATAGCCATCCCCGAAGGCTACAAGATTTCCAGGAAAGACCGCACCAACCAAGTAGGAGGAGGAATCGCCATCGTCTTCAAAGACTCCATCAGCGTCACCACCTCCACTGAAGACACCCTCCTCGCCGCAGAGCACCTGCACTTCCAGATCCGCATCGACCCCAGGACCACCCTCAGAGGATCACTCATCTACCTCCACCCCGGACCACGCGCCCTTTTCAGCGACTTCATCTCCCAGCACGCCCTCACCTCGCCAGACTACATCCTTCTCAGCGACCTCAACTTCCATCTAGAACAGAACAACGACCCCAACACCACCGCCCTGCTCGACAACCTCGCCAACCTCGGCCTCAAGCAACTGGTGAACACCCCCACCCACATCGCCGGACACACGCTTGACCCCATCTTCTCCGCCAGCAAACACGTTTCCTTCAGCCACGCCTCCGCTCTACACTGGACCGACCACAGCTGTGACCACTTCACCTTCCGATGCGAGACCCGCCACCTCCGCGCTCAACCCATCCCTCGTCGACAGTGGAACAAAATCCCCGAAGAACAGCTCTTCTCCACGCTCATCGACAACCAACCTACCTTCACCACCGACCCCAACGACGCAGCCCTCAACCTCACGAACTGGATCACCAACTGCGCAGACAACCTTGCTCCCCTCAGACGCCCTCCAAGACAGGCCAACACCAAAAAACCTCTCTGGTTCTCTGACACCCTTAAGGAATCAAAGAAAACCTGTCGCGCCCTCGAGAAAGCCTGGCGTAAGGACCACACCGCTGACAACATGACCGCCCTCAAGAACGCTACCCGCGATTACCACCACCTGATCCGCGCAGCCAAAAGGAATTTCTTCACTGATAGACTGGACAAAAACAGCCACAACAGCAGAGAACTCTTCGGCATCGTAAAAGAGTTCTCCAACCCCAATGCCAACGCCATCATGCCCTCACAAGACCTGTGCAACTCCCTCGCCACCTTCTTCCATCGTAAGATTACCGACCTCCACGACAGCTTCGGACACCAGACCCAGCCGATCAACACTGAACCCACACCCCCAGCCATCACCCTCAACGCCTGGACCCACATCAACACTGAAGAGACCAAAACCACCATGAACTCAATCCACTCCAGTGCCCCCTCGGACCCCTGCCCACACTTCATCTTCAATAAAGCCGACGACATCATCGCCCCGCACCTCCAGACCATCATCAACTCCTCTTTTTCATCTGCTACCTTCCCTGAAAGCTGGAAACACGCCGAAGTCAATGCCCTACTAAAGAAACCTACGGCTGACCCAAGCGACCTGAAGAACTTCCGCCCCATCTCGCTCCTCCCCTGCCAAAGTCATAGAGAAGACCGTCAACAAACAGCTTACCAACTTCCTTGAAGACAACAACCTTCTCGACCCCTCACAATCCGGATTCCGAGCCAACCACAGCACTGAAACCGCCCTCATCTCAGTCACAGACGACATCAGAACCCTGATGGACAACGGTGAAACAGTCGCCCTCATCCTCCTCGACCTCTCGGCTGCCTTCGATACCGTCTGTCACCGCACCCTAATAACCCGCCTCCGCTCCACCGGGATCCAAGGCCAGGCCCTTGACTGGATCGCCTCCTTCCTCTCCAATCGCTCTCAAAGAGTCTACCTCCCACATTTTCGCTCAGACCCCACCGAGATCATCTGCGGCGTCCCTCAAGGCTCCTCGCTCAGCCCGACACTCTTCAATGTCTACATGAGCCCCCTCGCCAACATCGTACGCAAGCACAGCATCATCATCACCTCCTACGCCGACGACACTCAACTTATACTCTCCCTCACCAAGGACCCCGCCAGCGCAAAGACCAACCTACAAGATGGTATGAAGGACGTCGCAGATTGGATGAGGCTCAGCCGTCTGAAACTGAACTCAGACAAAACGGAAGTCCTCATCCTCGGCAACACCCCGACCGCATGGGACGACTCCTGGTGGTCCACGGCCCTTGGCACCGCACCGACCCCCTCAGACCACGCCCGCAACCTTGGCTTCATCTTGGACCCTCTTCTCACCATGACCAAACAAGTCAACGCCGTGTCCTCCTCCTGCTTCCTCACCCTCCGCATGCTCCGCAAGATCTTCCGCTGGATCCCCGCCGACACCAGAAAGACCGTGACCCACGCCCTCGTCACTAGCCGCCTGGATTACGGCAACACCCTTTATGCTGGGACCACCGCAAAACTCCAGAAACGTCTGCAACGTATTCAAAACGCCTCCGCCCGCCTCATCCTCGACATACCCCGCAACAGCCACATCTCTGCCCACCTGAGACACCTGCATTGGCTCCCAGTCAGCAAAAGGATCACCTTCAGACTTCTCACCCACGCACACAAAGCCCTCCACAAAGCCCCCCACCCGTCTCCTCCGTTCAACCAGCCTCGCTCTCGCCGCCGTCTCTCGCATCCGCCGCTCCACAGCGGGTGGGAGGTCCTTCTCCTACCTGGCGGCCAAGACTTGGAACACCCTCCCCACCAGCCTCAGGACCACCCAGGACCACTCCGTATTCCGGAGACTCCTCAAGACCTGGCTCTTCGAGCAGCAGTAACCCCCTTCCCCCTAGCGCCTTGAGACCCGCACGGGTGAGTAGCGTGCTTTATAAATGTTAATGATTTTATTATGTTTTCCAACGGGTTGTCCAGAGTGTTGTCTGCCCTGCTGAAACACATGCGGAGCTACATCGTTTTCCCTCAGGTGGAGGATTCGCCTACAGTGAAAGGTGATTTCTATGCCCTGGGACATATACCCAACATCATAGGTGCCATTGATGGGATCCATAAGGCTTTGGTCCCCCCCCTGCAGGAGTGAACAGGTGTACAGAAACCAGAAGAGTTATCATTCCATGGATGTGCAGATGGTGTGTTGGGCAGACCAGTACATCTCCCATGTGAATGCCAAGTTCCCTGGATCAGTGCATGACGCCTACATCCTGCGGAATAGCAGCATCCCTTATGTGATGGGTCAACTCCAGAGGCACCGTGTGTGGCTATTAGGTGAGCACCTGGAAGCAAGACAGTGGGAATGGTTGTCTCGGTCTGGGGATATCCCTACAGGTTAGTGTGTGTCTAACAGTTGTCCCTCGTCATTTGCAGGTGACTCTGGTTACCCCAACCTGTCATGGCTACTGACCCCAGTGAGGAATCCCAGGACAAGGGCAGAGGAACGCTACAATGAGGCCCATGGGCGAACTCAGCGGATTATAGAGCGGACCTTCGGGCTCCTGAAGGCCAGGTTCAGGTGCCTCCACATGACAGGTGGATCCCTATTCTACTCACCAAAGAAGGTGTGCCAGATCACCGTGGCCTGCTGTATGCTTCACAACTTAGCTTTGCAACGACAGGTACCTTTTCAGCAGGAGGATGGTCCAGATGGCGGTGTTGTTGCAGCTGTGGAGCCTGTGGACAGTGAAGACGAGGAAGCAGAAGAAGAGGACATGGACAACAGGAACTCGGTGATCCTGCAATATTTCCAGTGAGACACAGGTAAGAATACAGACCTGCCTACTACATGTACTTTAACACTACTACCTCTCTACTGTCTGTCATTTTCACCCAGTGTATGGTCACTAAGTCACTTTCACTTACTATTTCACAGATGTGGGTCCCACTGTGTGACATCTGCTTTGTTTCATCATGGACTAGAGCTGTGTGACATAGGTATGTTGACATTACATTTGAAAGAGCATTTTGTCACTGTAATTGCTAATACACAATTTCGAAATCACAGATTGACTCAAGATTGTTTTGTGCTTCAAGGGTGTTTATTTAAGTGCTCAATATTGGAGGGGGTTGTAAAATGGTGAGGGTGAAGGTGGAGGAATGTCCATAGCAGAGTCCAGTCTATGAGTCTCACAGGTGCATTGCCCAAAAGGGCATAGGAAGTGGAGATGGGGCAGTTTGAGGATGGAGAGGGTGACAAAGTGGGACAGAAAGTTGACATTCAGGGTGGTCTAATTTCTTGGCGGGGTCTTGGCATCGTTCTCTGTCTTTGTCCTGGATCTCAGGGACCGTTTGCGGGGTGGTTCTCCCTCTGCGGGGTGGGGTGCTGATGTGGTGGTCCTGTGGCATCCTGTCCACTAGCGTCGGTGGAGGTATTGGGCAGTTCATCGTCCATGCTAGTGTCAGGGGCCCCTTGTTGTGCCACAGTGTCCCTCCTGGTGGAGAGAACTTCCTTCAGCACCCCTACGATGGTGCCCAGGGTGGAATTGATGGTTCTGAGTTCCTCCCTGAAGCCAAAATACTGTTCCTCCTGCAGGCGCTGGGTCTCCTGAAACTTGGCCAGTACCATTGCCGTCATCTCTTGGGAGTGGTGGTAGGCTCCCATGATGGAGGAGAGGGCCTTGTGGAGAGTGGGTTCCCTTGGCCTGTCCTCCCCCTGTCGCACAGCAGCCCTCCCAGTTCCCCTTGATCCTGGGCCTCCGTCCCCTGGACCGTGTGCCCACTACCACTGCCCCCAGGTCCCTGTTGTTGTTGGGGTGGTGGGTTAGCCTGGGTTTCCTGTAGTGGTGGACACACTGCTGCTTGACGTGTCGTGGGGATAGAGGAATGGGCCCGCTGGGTGGGTGCTGTGCTGGTGTTTCCAGAGGGAGGAAGCTCTGTAGTGGCCTGTGACTGTGTGAGGGGAACCAACTGTTCCGAGGTCCCCGATGGGCCGGGCTGGTCATCTAGATCCAGTTGGACAGAGGTGCTGTCATCACTGTGGGCCTCTTCTGTTGGTGGTGCGGACATGTGTGGACCCTCCTGTCTGGAGACGATGGGTAGGGGTCCTGCAGGGGTATAAAAGGATGTTTATTACATCTGTGTGTGGCATGGTGTGCAAAAAGTGGGTGACCGTGTACCCTAGTGCTTGCATTCCTGTGTGGGACCTTGTGTGATGGCGGTTTAGGGGGGTTTATGGGTATCTGTAGTGGCCATGCTTTAGTGATGGGTGTCCATGCTTTGTTGTTGCATGCAGGGCTTGGTGTTGGGATGTGTGGTTTGTGATATTGGAACATTTGTGAGGAGTTGGAGTGATGGGGTGAGGGTGAGGGTTGGGGTATGTGATAGCATGCATGTAGGGTAGGGGATGTAATAGTAAAGCTTTGACTTACCAGAGTCCATTCCTCCATCTACTCCTGCGAGGCCCTCAGGATGCAGAATCGCCAAGACCTGCTCCTCCCATGTTGTTAGTTGTGAGGAAGGAGGTGGGGGTCCGCCGCCAGTCCGCTGAACCGCAAGGTGGTGTGTTGAGACCACAGAACGCACCGTCCCCCTTAAGTCATTCCACCTCTTCCTGATGTCATCCCGATTTCTTGGGTGCTGTCCCACTGCGTTGACCCTGTCCACTATTCTTCGCCATAGCTCCATCTTCCTAGCTATGGAGGTGTGCTCCACCTGTGATCCGAATAGCTGTGGCTCAACCCGGACGATTTCCTCCACCATGACCCTGAGCTCCTCCTCAGAGAACCTGGGGTGTCTTTGCAGTGCCATTAGAGGAGTGGGTGATGTGTGGGGTTAGGCTGGTCAATCAATCAATCAATGGATTTATAGAGCGCGCTACTCAACCGTGAGGGTCTCAAGGCGCTGGGGGGGGGTTACTGCTGCTCGAAGAGCCAGGTATTGAGGCGCTTCCTGAAGGCGAGGTGGTCCTGGGTAGTCATGAGGTGGACAGGAAGGGAGTTCCATGTCTTGGCTGCCGGGTAGGAGAAGTATTTACCTCTGGTGGTGGTTCTGCGGATGAGAGGGACGGTGGCGAGAGCGAGGCTGGTTGAGTGAAGTTGACGGGTGGGGGTGTAGAAGGCGAGGCGACTGTTGAGGTATTCAGGGCCCTTATTGTGGAGGGCTTTGTGTGCGTGGGTGAGGAGCCTGAAGGTGATCCTTTTGTTGATGGGGAGTGGATATGTGGTTGTGGCGTGGTACGTCGAGGATGAGGCGTGCCGAGGCGTTTTGTTTGCGCTGAAGACGTTTCTGAAGTTTTGCGGTGGTTCCTGCGTATAAGGTGTTCCCATAGTCCAGGTGGGTTGTGACGAGGGCGTGGGTAACAGACTTTCTGGTATCGGCGGGGATCCAGCTGAAGATCTTCCGGAGCATTCGAAGGGTGTGGGAGCAACAGGACGAGACGGCATTGACTTACTTGGTCATGGTGAGAAGGGGGTCCAGGATAAATCCGAGGTTGCATGCGTGGTCTGAGGGGGTTGGTGCAGTGCCCAGGGTCGTGGGCCACCAAGAGTCGTCCCAAGCAGACGGGGAGTTTCCAAGGATGAGGACCTCCGTCTTGTCTGAGTTCAGTTTCAGGCGGCTGAGCTTCATCCATTGTGCGACGTCTTTCATTCCATCCTGCAGGTTGGCTTTGGCGGTGGCTGGGTCTTTGGTGAGGGAGAGTATCAGCTGGGTGTCGTCGATGTAGGAGATGATGTTGATGTTGTGTTTGCGAGCGATGTTGGTGAGGGGGCTCATGTAGATATTCAAGAGAGTGGGGCTGAGTGAGGAGCCTTGTGGGACGCCGCAGATGATCTCAGTGGGTTCTGAGCGGAAGGGCGGGAGGTAGACTCTCTGTGTTCGGTCCGAGAGGAACGAGATGATCCAGTTCAGGGCCTGTACTTGGATACCAGTGGAGCGGAGGCGGGTTATTAGGATGCGGTGGCAGACGGTGTGGAAGCCGAGAGGTCAAGGAGGATGTGGGCGGTTGTTTCTCCGTTGTCCATCAGGGTTCTGATGTCGTCGGTGACTGCGATGAGGGTGGTTTCCGTGCTGTGGTTGGCCCTAAAGCCAGACTGGGAGCGGTCGAGCAAGTTGTTGTCTTCGAGGAAGTTGGTCAGTTGCTTGTTGACGTCCTTCTCGATGACCTTGGCTGGGAAGGGGAGGAGCGAGATGGGGCGGAAGTTCTTCAGGTCGGTGGGGTCCGCTGTAGGTTTCTTCAGGAGCGCATTGACTTCTGCATGTTTCCAACTCTCTGGGAAGGTGGCCGTGGCAAGCGAGCTGTTGATGATGCTCTGGAGATAGGGGGCGATGATGGCGTCGGCTTTCTTGAAGATGTGATGGGGGCATGGGTCCGATGGGGCGCCGAAGTAGATGGTGTTCATGGTGGTTCTTGTCTCTTCTGGGGCGATGGGGGTCCAAGCGTTGAGGGTGATAGTTGGGGCTGTGAGTTCAGTGGTGGTCGGCGGGATCTGGGGTCCGAAGCTGTTGTGTAGGTCAGTGATCTTTCGATGGAAGAAAGTGGCGAGGGAGTTGCAGAGGTCTTGTGAGGGCGTGATGGTGTAAGAGCTGGCATTGGGATTGGAGAGCTCTTTGACAATGTTGAAGAGTTCTTTGCTGTTGTGGGTGTTCTTGTCCAGTCTCTCTTTGAAAGATGCCCTTTTGGTGGAGCGGATCAGCTGGTGGTGTTTGCGGGTGGCAGCCCTTTTGCACCTTCATCCGGGGTTTTTTGGGCTCCTGCCCCCCCGGGACACTTGCATGACTCTTGGACTTGGTCCCCTTCCTTTGTAGGTCCTCAGGTCCAGGAATCCCTCTTCATCTCTTTGCAGTCAGTTGTTGTCTTTGCAGAATCCCCTATCTCGACTTTACTGTCTTTCTGGGGTAGTAGGGTAACTTTACTCCTACTTCTCAGGGTCTTGGGGTGGGGTATCTTGGACACCCTTAGTGTTTTCTTACACTCCCAGCGACCCTCTACACACTACACTAGGCCTGGGGTCCATTTGTGGTTCGCATTCCACTTTTGGAGTATAAGGTTTGTGTTGCCCCTAGGCTTATTGTCTCTTTTTGCATTCTATTGTGTTCTACAGTGTTTGCACTACTTTTGTAAGTGTTTTACTTACCTGATTTTGGTTTGTGTGTATATTTTGTGTATTTTACTTACCTCCTAAGGGAGTATATCCTCTGAGATACTTTTGGCATATTGTCACTAAAATAAAGTACCTTTATTTTTGGTAACTTTGAGTATTGTGTATTCATATGATATAGTGCTATGATATAAGTGGTATAGCAGGAGCTTTGCATGTCTCCTAGTTCAGCCTTAGAGGCTCTGCTATAGGTACCTCTATCAGCCTAAGCTGCTAGAACACTACTAATCTACTAATAAGGGATAACTGGACCTGGCACAAGGTGCAAGTACCATCAGGTACCCACTATAAGCCAGGCCAGCCTCCTACATTGGAGGTGCAGCGGTGGAATAAGTACATGTAACTGCTTTACCACTTTGTCATTGGTGCTTTTCATATGAAAAACATATACCAAATACTTCAGAATATACACAGTAACCTAAACAATTTAACTTTCCTTTTCTAAAACTTTCTAAAATGTTTCTGAAAAGTTTCTGAAAAGTTTCAAGTTTTCAAATGTTTTTCTGTGTTCTTTTAAAAGTTCCAAAACCTTTTTTCTCTCTCTTTCCTAAACCTTTTCTGCCATGTCTGCAGTAGAGCTTACTCCCACAGTTGTCCAGGCAACATATGGGAATCTAAACTTTAAAAGTGTGAGGGGTCCTTGCATTGAAAGAGGTTTAGCAATTGGTAAGAATCCTACAAAAGATCTTCTCCTTAACCTTCTCCTAGAAAGTGATCAGAACCAGTCTAGCCCATCCCAGGATCAGGAGGTAGAGGAGGTTGGTACCCAGCCAGACTCAGAGGAGTCTCCTGAGGATGTTGGGGAAGGTTCTTCCAAGGACCTGTCAGCTAACAGGCCATCTAGTGACACTGGTAGTGGGAGTGGGTCACACACTAGTAGGGCACCTTTCACTCCTAAAGGCCATGTTACTAGAGTCCAGCCAGTTAGGGACAGGTCTCTTTCTGTCAATTCCCATATTTCTTCTGTGTCTCACAATTCTCAAGCCTCCCACCCAAGGATAACTTAATGGAAAGGGAACTCATAAAGCTGAGGTTGGAAGAGGCCAGACTGAAGCTTAAACAGCAGCAGCTGGCCTTAGACAGGGAATCTCTGGATGTGGAAAGGGAAAGGCTGAGGTTGGGGTTAGTTCCCCATGGTGGCAGCAGCAGTGTTTTTGATACCAATCCTGTTAGAGAGCAAGATTCCAGAAACCTGCATAAGATAGTCCCCCCTTACAAGGAGGGAGATGACATTAACAAGTGGTTTGCTGCACTTGAAAGGGCCTGTATGGTACAGTTGGTCCCTGTGAGAAACTGGGGCTGATTGCAGAGGCCCCCTAACTTTTTGCCCCCATTTTCCACTTTATGCTGGTGTTTTCCTGACTCTGATGGTGCCCTGGGTACTGCTAACCAGTCCCAGGGCCTGTGCTCTGTGTAAAATGGATATGCAAATTAGGCTAATTATAATTGGCTAAGTTAACCTACCTATAAGTCCCTAGTATATAGTAGGGCATGTAGGTTTAGGGACCACAGCATAGGTGGTGCACACCTAGGTGCATTGCTGAGGTGCCCAGTGTCATTTTAAAAGCAAGCCTGCCTTGCTGGCTGCTTTTAAATTAAAGTTATATGCAAATTCGACTTTGGAATTAAAGGTACTTCCAAAGTCTTAAATTACCTTATTATTACATATAAGTCACCCCTAAGGTGTGCCCTATGTGCCCCTAGGGCTGGGTGCCATGTAACTATAAGCAGGGACTTTATAAAAATAGATTTATAAGCCCTGGTGAGGTAAAAACAGCCAAATTCGTTTTTCCCTCATTGAAGTAAATGGCCTTCATAGGCTAGAATGGGCAGACTTTATTTTAAATTTTAAAGTCTCCTTAAATGTTACATACCAAGAATTTGGTATCAAATTGATTGTTATAATAAATCCCACAACTTCCAGTTGTTGGATTTCATATAACTAGTGCAGGTAAAAAGTTTAGACTTTACCTAAAAAGTTGCCAATTTCAGCTCTGCATTGTTTTTGCTGCTGTGCTCTGATTGGCCAGCCTGCAGCAGCTTCTGCCAGGCTACTTTAATGAGGTGTGAAGTGGCCTGACTTCACACAAAGGAATGTGCTTGGGGGAGAGAATCTCCCCTCAGCAGATGGGGAAGCAGGAAGGGGGAGGGCTGCCAAACTGGTCTTCAAAGGCAGAGAAGGACATCTGGAGCACCCAGCAACACCCCCACATCCTGCAACCCCAGACAGCTAGGTGCCCCCTTGATTAGATTAGGAGAGGGCAGGAGAGGGGTGTGTTTATGATTTTTAGCCACACCAGTGGGTGGGCTCAGCCAGATCTCTCCTCTAAAAATCAGATTCATCCATTTTGGATTTTTAGAGACTGTTGCCTTCTGGGATGGATTTTTGCCACACTTCCCAGGAAGTGGTCATCACAGGGGGACGACCCTGTCCCTGATTGGAGGACCAGGGCCCCCCTGCTTTTCACCCAGGAGCAAGGATAAAACTGGCAGACCTGCACCCACGCCTCAGATCCCCTCCAGAATTCAACAAGAAAGGAACTTAAGGAGAAGAAGGACTGCCCTGCTGGACCCCTGGCCTGCACCTGGAACCTGCACTCAGAAAGACTGCACCAGCTGCACACTTGGGCTTCACCACAAGAAGGACTTTGCCTGGCTTCCACTGGTTCAAGGAGGGACTCCCTGTTTGCTACAGGTGAAAAATTGCTAACCAGAGTCCCCTGCACCAACTCCTGAAAAAGTGACCAGCTGACCACTGTCCAGTGGCCAAAAAGGAGTTTGCGCCAGGTGCATTCTGGGAGTTGAAGTCCGCACTTCCCAAGGACCATCACAGAACTTCTGGACCCTTGGGGTGAGCTGTGGACCCCAAAAGAACCTTAAAAGAACATCTGGGTGAAGCCCCAGAAGTTTGGAAAAGATTGGAGAATTTTTGGAAAAAAGCTCCATAAAGTGACCGACCAGCCGCGGAAATTCTAGCCGGCTTGCCTCAACCGCGACCCGGCCTGACTTCGTGGTTTGTCCCGGTAAAGAAAAACATCCAAAAAAGAGACTAAGTCTGAACGTAAAAAGTTGACCGGGACCTCCCAGCCATCGTATCCGAGAAGGGCTCCATGGACGTCGGATCAAGATCCAGGTTTACCCCGGTCGAAGGATTTTCATCTCGAAAAAACGACTAAGTCCGAAGGTAAAAGTCTCCACCGAGGAAACCCACATCGCGTATCCGGACAAGGGCTCCAGGAGGTCGGATCCAACTGGCAGGTTCGTCCCGGTGAAGAAAAACTTCAAAATAAAGACTAAGTCAGAAGGTAACTTTTTAACCGAGGCTTCCCGCGACCTGTAGCCGAGCAGGGCTCCATCGCGGTCGGCCTGAAAGTTTGACTTTGTCCCGGTCCTGGTGCAACCAGATGACCCGATTGGCGCTTTTTGTTTCTAAGCGCTAGAAAATAATAATACTTTAAAAATTCATATCTCCGGTTCCCCTGAACCGATTTTAATCGTTTTTGTGTCATTGTAAAGATAAAAATATAAGCTATTTTTATAAATTGGTTTTGGATTTTTAGACTGTTTCCTGTGTTTTATTTAATTACTGTTTTGTGATATTTGAATGCTTTACACTTTGTCTCCTAAGTTAAGCCTTGACGCTCGATGCCAAGCTACCAAGGGTAGAGCTGGGATTAATTTATTGAGACCTAACTGTACTTACGTGGAGGTTTGTGGCTTGTTGCTAGGTGTAGGTACCTACCTGCCCTACCAATAACCCATTTTCCAACATAATTGGAAGCAGCGACGGGATCCTGTACTTGTGTTCAATATCACGTTACAGTTTTAGATAAAACAAATTAAAAATCCTCTAAATTGTCCTAGTGCAAAAATTGTTTTTAATTTTTAATTTTAAATTTTTTTTAAAAAATTAATTTGGATTAATTTCAATTATTGAATTTTTGTAATTTTTCTAAATTCTTGTTTCCAATTTTTGCAAAAAGTTTTTGTTGACACAAAACTAGGGAACCATGGAGCTTGATCTGGCTAGCCTACCCACACTGACAGTAGTCCAGCTTAGGGGGTTGTGTATTGAGAGGGGGTTGCCTGCAACCACTAATCTCAGGAAGGAAATCCTGATTAAATCCCTGACAGCATGGGCTGAGGCCCAAGAGGTAGAGACAGAGGAAGCTCCAGAGGAGGAACCAAAAGAGGATGATGCTAACTCTAACCACTCAGGGGAGGAAAGGCATCAGACCCCAAGTGAGGAAGAGGAGGAACGGTCCTCACTGGACACAGTCACTAGGGGCAGACCCAAAGCTAGTGGTAGGAAGAGGGTCCTTTCAGGAGGAGAGAACCCATCCATCAGGGAAAGAGAGCTGGAAGCCCAGCTAGCCTACATAGCTTTGAAGGCAGAGAAGCTTGCCCTAGAAAAGAAAAAGTGGGCAAGCAAAGAAAAAAAAGATGGAAGCAGCGATAAAGAAGCTGAGGTGTCCATGGGTGGGGGAGTTTGCCCCAGATTACCCAAGGGGGTGGTTCCTGCTTATGTAGAGGGGGATGACATAGATAAGTGGCTAGGGGCCTTTGAGAGGGCACTCCAAATGAGAAGGGTTAAGCCTCAATACTGGGGTTCCCTTTTGTGGGAGTTGGTCCCCAACTCAGGGAGGGATAGGCTTCTGACCTTAAGGGGGGAGGAGGCAGATTCATACCCTAGTATGAAGAGGTGCTTAGTCAAGAAGTTTGGTCTGACCCCAGAGCAATATAGAATGAAGTTCAGGGACACCCAGAAGGTCAGTACCCAGTCTTGGGTTGACTTTGTGGACACCTCACTAAAGGCACTAGAGGGCTGGATTATTGGCAACAAAGTAAATACTTATGAGGGGTTATACAATCTGATCATGAGAGAGCACATCTTGACCAATTGTATCCAAGAAAGGTTACGCCAGCATCTAGTGGACTCTAAGCAGACCAACCCTAGAGAGCTAGGGGAGGCAGCTGATGAGTGGTTGAGAACCAGGGTGGTTGTCAAGTCCCAGGGGGGAGACTTCAAGAAGGGGGGGTCAGGTCCCCAAAAACCTAAGGAGGGAGGTGGTAAGCCCACCACAGAGACTCCCTCTGTACCCCAGAACCCTAAGAAGGAGGAGAGTAAATCCCACTCCCACTCTGACATGCAGAGACAGGGAGACCCAGGGTTAAAAAAGCTCTTGGACAGTAGGGCTTGCTTTGACTGTCAGCAGACAGGTCACTTCAGAGGAGATGCAGCCTGTCCAAAGAAAGTGGTTAGCACTGGGCTGTCCAGTGTAGCCATAGAGGAGGATTCCTCAGATGATGAAGTCCTCCTAGCATTGTGCTGGGAGACAGGACCAGATGGTAAGCTGGTGATCCCTGAGGGTGGGAGTAGGCACTTCCACCACATTCAAGTGAATGGGATCCCTACCACTGGCCTGAGAGACACCTGTGCCAGTCACACTGTAGTGAGTGACCGGTTAGTGACCCCAGACATGTATGTCCCAGGAAAAACAAAGAAAGTCAGGATAGCCACAGGGGAGGTCACCTCCAAACCTGTAGCCATAGTGCCCCTAGAGAGGGAGGGTATCCTTGACTGGATTAGGGTGGTAGTCAGTGCTGACCTTCCCCTAGATTGTATCCTGGGCAATGACCTCCCAGAGGTGAGTCTGGTCACAGATGGGGTGGTCGCCCAGGGCGCCCCCCCAACCCAAAGTCCTGGGGAGTCAGTCCCTACAGTTAGGAGACAGGGGTCCCCAAGAAAAGGAAAGAAGAAAAGGAAGGGTAGGCCACTCTTAAAGAGAGTTCCAAGGAGCCAAAGGCCTTCTGCCCCAGTAGGGGGGGAGCCCAGAGTTGGCACTGGTGAGGCCTCACCTGACCCCAAGGAAGTCCTGAGTAGTCAGGCAGCTGTCCAGATGCAAGGTGTTGCCCCTGCACTGACAGAAGGGAGAGTGGAAGGAGGGTGTCTGCCACAGGAGGTGGTAGCCCCCCACTCTAGACAGCAAGAGGGGTACCAGGACCCCAAAGATGCCCCTAAAGCAGCTCAGCCACCTGTCAGTGGAGAGCTTAGGGTGTGGTTCTGGGTACTGACAGCTGTCAGTAGCCTCTGCTGGGTGCTAGCCTTCCTGGCAGCACTGTACTTGGCCTGGGAGGCAGACCCCAGGGCCAATAGCAAAGTAGGCCCCCTGACCCTATTGGTCATGGTGGGGTTGCTCAAGTGTTGGGTGACCTCTTTGGGTAAGCTAGGTGTTGCCCTAGCAAAGTTAGGAGTAGGGGAGGTGGGCACCTCACTACCCAAGTTGGCAGAGAGAGAGGAGGAAGACCCCCCTAGAGGGAAGTTTCAGTTTGAAATGGGTCCTTTCATTGTTGGGGTGGGTTCACTACCCAGAGGGAGAGACCCTGACAGGAGGATGTAAGGCAGAGTAGGCCCTGCAAAGGGACAGCCAGTTTTCTTCACTGTCTTCCTCGCCTAACAAGCCAGGAAGACTCTCCCAGGGTTGGGCTGAGTCTCCTGGGCGTGTGGGCTGGGGGGGGGTTGTGTGAGAAACTGGGGCTGATTGCAGAGGCCCCCTAACTTTTTGCCCCCATTTTCCACTTTATGCTGGTGTTTTCCTGACTCTGATGGTGCCCTGGGTACTGCTAACCAGTCCCAGGGCCTGTGCTCTGTGTAAAATGGATATGCAAATTAGGCTAATTATAATTGGCTAAGTTAACCTACCTATAAGTCCCTAGTATATAGTAGGGCATGTAGGTTTAGGGACCACAGCATAGGTGGTGCACACCTAGGTGCATTGCTGAGGTGCCCAGTGTCATTTTAAAAGCAAGCCTGCCTTGCTGGCTGCTTTTAAATTAAAGTTATATGCAAATTCGACTTTGGAATTAAAGGTACTTCCAAAGTCTTAAATTACCTTATTATTACATATAAGTCACCCCTAAGGTGTGCCCTATGTGCCCCTAGGGCTGGGTGCCATGTAACTATAAGCAGGGACTTTATAAAAATAGATTTATAAGCCCTGGTGAGGTAAAAACAGCCAAATTCGTTTTTCCCTCATTGAAGTAAATGGCCTTCATAGGCTAGAATGGGCAGACTTTATTTTAAATTTTAAAGTCTCCTTAAATGTTACATACCAAGAATTTGGTATCAAATTGATTGTTATAATAAATCCCACAACTTCCAGTTGTTGGATTTCATATAACTAGTGCAGGTAAAAAGTTTAGACTTTACCTAAAAAGTTGCCAATTTCAGCTCTGCATTGTTTTTGCTGCTGTGCTCTGATTGGCCAGCCTGCAGCAGCTTCTGCCAGGCTACTTTAATGAGGTGTGAAGTGGCCTGACTTCACACAAAGGAATGTGCTTGGGGGAGAGAATCTCCCCTCAGCAGATGGGGAAGCAGGAAGGGGGAGGGCTGCCAAACTGGTCTTCAAAGGCAGAGAAGGACATCTGGAGCACCCAGCAACACCCCCACATCCTGCAACCCCAGACAGCTAGGTGCCCCCTTGATTAGATTAGGAGAGGGCAGGAGAGGGGTGTGTTTATGATTTTTAGCCACACCAGTGGGTGGGCTCAGCCAGATCTCTCCTCTAAAAATCAGATTCATCCATTTTGGATTTTTAGAGACTGTTGCCTTCTGGGATGGATTTTTGCCACACTTCCCAGGAAGTGGTCATCACAGGGGGACGACCCTGTCCCTGATTGGAGGACCAGGGCCCCCCTGCTTTTCACCCAGGAGCAAGGATAAAACTGGCAGACCTGCACCCACGCCTCAGATCCCCTCCAGAATTCAACAAGAAAGGAACTTAAGGAGAAGAAGGACTGCCCTGCTGGACCCCTGGCCTGCACCTGGAACCTGCACTCAGAAAGACTGCACCAGCTGCACACTTGGGCTTCACCACAAGAAGGACTTTGCCTGGCTTCCACTGGTTCAAGGAGGGACTCCCTGTTTGCTACAGGTGAAAAATTGCTAACCAGAGTCCCCTGCACCAACTCCTGAAAAAGTGACCAGCTGACCACTGTCCAGTGGCCAAAAAGGAGTTTGCGCCAGGTGCATTCTGGGAGTTGAAGTCCGCACTTCCCAAGGACCATCACAGAACTTCTGGACCCTTGGGGTGAGCTGTGGACCCCAAAAGAACCTTAAAAGAACATCTGGGTGAAGCCCCAGAAGTTTGGAAAAGATTGGAGAATTTTTGGAAAAAAGCTCCATAAAGTGACCGACCAGCCGCGGAAATTCTAGCCGGCTTGCCTCAACCGCGACCCGGCCTGACTTCGTGGTTTGTCCCGGTAAAGAAAAACATCCAAAAAAGAGACTAAGTCTGAACGTAAAAAGTTGACCGGGACCTCCCAGCCATCGTATCCGAGAAGGGCTCCATGGACGTCGGATCAAGATCCAGGTTTACCCCGGTCGAAGGATTTTCATCTCGAAAAAACGACTAAGTCCGAAGGTAAAAGTCTCCACCGAGGAAACCCACATCGCGTATCCGGACAAGGGCTCCAGGAGGTCGGATCCAACTGGCAGGTTCGTCCCGGTGAAGAAAAACTTCAAAATAAAGACTAAGTCAGAAGGTAACTTTTTAACCGAGGCTTCCCGCGACCTGTAGCCGAGCAGGGCTCCATCGCGGTCGGCCTGAAAGTTTGACTTTGTCCCGGTCCTGGTGCAACCAGATGACCCGATTGGCGCTTTTTGTTTCTAAGCGCTAGAAAATAATAATACTTTAAAAATTCATATCTCCGGTTCCCCTGAACCGATTTTAATCGTTTTTGTGTCATTGTAAAGATAAAAATATAAGCTATTTTTATAAATTGGTTTTGGATTTTTAGACTGTTTCCTGTGTTTTATTTAATTACTGTTTTGTGATATTTGAATGCTTTACACTTTGTCTCCTAAGTTAAGCCTTGACGCTCGATGCCAAGCTACCAAGGGTAGAGCTGGGATTAATTTATTGAGACCTAACTGTACTTACGTGGAGGTTTGTGGCTTGTTGCTAGGTGTAGGTACCTACCTGCCCTACCAATAACCCATTTTCCAACAGTCCCTCAAAGGCAGTGGGCTGCTATCTTGTGGCTATCATTCACTGGTAAGGGTAGGAATAGGCTCCTTGCTGTCAGAGAAAGTATGCTACAAATTACTAAGTTTTGAAGGATGCACTCTTGGATGGATTTGGCTTAGCCACTGAAAAATACAGGATTAAGTTCAGAGACACCAGAAAAAAGTCCTCTCAAGACTGGACAGACTTTGTAGACTGTTCAGTGAAGGCCTTGGAGGGTTGGTTACATGGCAATAAGGTGATTGACGATGAAAGCCTGTATAATCTAATCCTGGGAGAGCATATTTTGAACAATTGTGTGCCTGATTTGCCGCACCAGTACTTGGTAGACTCAGATCTGACCTGTCCCCAAGAATTGGGAAAGAAGGCAAACAAATGGGTCAGAACAAGAGAGAACAGAAAAGTTCATACTGGGGGTGACAAGGATGGCAAGAAGAAGGATGGTAAGTCTTCTGACAAGGGTGGGGACAAAGATAAAAAAACATTCTGAGTCTTCATCAGGCCCACAAAAATCCTCTGGGGGTGGTGGGTCCAAATCCTCTTCTCACAATCAGAAAAAGCCATGCTGTTATTTATGTAAAGTAAAAGGCCACTGGGCAAGTGCTGCCACTTGTCCATAGAAAAACACCAAGGATCCCACTACCACAATCCCAACTGCAACCTCTAGTGCCCCTAGTAATAGCAGTGGTGGTGGGAAGTCTACTACAAATAGCTAATCCAAGGGTGTAGCTGGGCTCACTATTGGCAGTGTAGTTGGGGTTGGTCTTGTTAGAGAGACCACAGAGGCTGTTTTAGTCCCTGATGGTGGCTTTGACTTTGCCACCTTGGTTGCTAGTCCTCTTAATATGGGTAAGTACAAGCAACTACCCCTAATTAATGGTGTTGATGTTGAGGCCTACAGGGACACAGGAGCCAGTGTAACTATGGTGATAGAGAAACTGTTTCACCCTGATCAACACCTACGTGGTCAGCAGTCCCAAGTGAATGATGCTCACAATAACACACTTAGCCACCCCATGGCTGTTGTGAATCACAACTGGGGGGGGTTACTGGTCAAAAGAAAGTTGTGGTAGCCACTGAATTACCTGTAGATTGCTTACTAGGCAATGATTTGGAGACATTGGCTTAGGCGGAAGTGAAGTTGGAGGCTCATGCAGCAATGCTGGCCATTCCTGGGCATATTTTTGCTTTAACAAGGGCTCAGGCCAAGAAGCAAAAAGGACAGGGAAGCTTGCATCCTGAAACAATGGACCAAGTGCTCCCAAAATCTAGGGGTAGGCAGGGTAAATCCTTGCCCACTACCCCTCCCTCACCAGAAGATTCCACTTTTGAGGAAGAGTAATCCTCTCCCTGTGCAGAACCTACACCAGATGAGCTGGCAGCAAACACTGTTAAGCTTTTGGGTGCAGAGGGGCCTGCTAGGGAAGAGCTGAGTGTGGCACAGCAGACCTGTCCCACATTAGAGGGTTTGAGACAGACAGTTGGGATGCCAGTGATAGCCATAAGGTGTATTGGGAAGCCAATCTCCTGTATACTGAATCAAGGGACCCTAAACCTGGAGCTGCCAGGAGATTGGTCATCCCTTTGCAGTGCAGGGAGTTTATTCTTTCCATGGCACATGACATTCCTTTGGCTGGGCATTTGGCCAGAGTAAATCTTGGGACAGGCTTGATCCCCTGTTTCACTGGCCTCATATGTCAGAGGAGACAAAAGAGTTTTGTCGCTCTTTTGTGACCTGCCAAGCCAGTGGCAAGACTGGTGGCACTCCAAAGGCCCCCTTAATTCCACTTCCTGTGGTTGGGGTGCCTTTGAAAGGGTAGGGGTTGACATAGTTGCCCCCCTTGACCCTCCAACAGCTTCAGGCAATAGGTTTATCCTGGTGGTAGTGGACCATGCCACTAGGTACCATGAAGCAATCCCCTTAAGGACCACTACAGCTCCTGCAGTGGAAAGGGCCCTCCTGGGAATCTTTCCCAGGGTGGGTTTCCCTAAGGAAGTGGTGTCAGACGGAGGCAGTAACTTCATGTCTGCATACCTCAAAGCAATGTGGAAGGAGTGTGGTGTAACATACATGTTCACTACTCCTTATCATCCACAAACAAATGGTCTGGTTGAGAGGTTTAATACAACTCTCAAAGGTATGATGGGACTCCCTGAAAAACTCAGAAGGCAATGGGATGTCCTGTCACCTTGCCTCCTTTTTGCTTACAAGAAGGTACCCCAAAAAGGAGTGGGCTTTAGCCCCCTTTGAGCTTCTCTTTGGGCTCCCTTTGAGAGGTCCCCTTACACTTGTTAAGGAGGGTTGGGAACAACCTTTAAAAGCTCCTAAACAGGACATTGTGAATTATGTACTTAGCCTAATATTAAGAATGACTGAGTACATGAAAAAGGCCAGTAAAAACCTTCAGGCTAGCCAGGAGCTGCAAAAGCAGTGGCATGACCAGAAGGCTGTCCTGACCCAGTACCACCCAGGACAGAAGGTGTGGGTATTAGATCCTGTGGCCCCAAGAGCACTCCAGGACAAATGGAGTGGACCCCATCTAATTGCTGAGAAAAAGGGAGAGGTTACCTACTTGGTAGACCTGGGCACTGCCAGGAGTCCCCTTATGGTGCTCCATGTCAACCGCATAAACCCTACTATGACACGGCTGATCTCATCCTGCTCATGACAACTGATGAGGGACAGAAAGAAGAAAGTGACCCTCTCCCTGATCTCTTCTCCACCACTGAAGCTGATGGCTTAGTGGAGGGAGTAGTACTTGCAGATTGCTTGACTGCAGAGCAGAAGGACAACTGTGTAAATCTCTTAAGTCAGTTTTATGAACTCGTCTCACTGATACCAGGTACCACTACTTGGTGTGAGCATACAATCAATACTGGAGACAGTTTACCTGTCAAAAGTAAGATGTATAGGCAGCCTGACCATGTCAGGGACTGCATTAAACAAGAGGTTCAGAAAAAGTTAGACTTAGGAGTGATTGAGCCTTCAGAAAGCCCATGGGCTAGCCCAGTGGAGCTTGTTCCAAAACCTCACAGTAAGGATGGTAAAAGAGAGATTAACTTTTGTGTTGACTATAGAGGGCTTAACCAAGTAACCAAGACAGATGCTCATCCTATACCCAGGGCAGATTAGCTCATAGATACACTGGCTTCTGGCAAGTATCCAAACACTTTTGATTTAACTGCAGGGTACTGGCAGATTAAATTATCAGAAGATGCTAAACCCAAGACTGCATTTTCAAACATTGGAGGGCACTATCAATTCACTGTGATGCCCTTTTTTTTGAAGAATGCACCTGCCACTTTTCAAGGGTTGGTGAACACAGTCCGGCAAGGATTGGAAGCTTTTAGTGCAGCATATCTGGATGATATAGCGGACTTTAGCTCCACCTGGGATGATCACCTCCTCCATCTGTGGAAGGTTTTGGAGACCCTGCAAAAGGCAGGCCTCACTATCAAGGCCTCAAAGAGCCAGATAGGGCAGGGAAAAGTGGTTTATCTGGGCCACCTGGTAGGTGGGGAACAGATTGCACCACTGCAGGGGAAGATCCAGACCATTATGGAATGAGCTTCCCTTACAACTCAAACCCAGGTGAGAGGCTTTCTAGGCCTCACAAGGTAATATATGAGGTTTATTAAGAATTATGGCCCCATTGCAGCTCCTCTTAATTACCTCACTAGCAAAAAGATGCCTAAAAAGGTATTGTGGACAGCTAGCTGTCCAAAAGCTTTTGACGAGCTCAAACAGGCCATGTACTCTGCACCTGTCCTAAAAAGCCATTGGTACTCCAAAAAGTTCATAGTCCAGACTGATGCTTCTGAATTGGGGGTTGGGGCAGTGCTATCACAGCTTAATACTGAGGGCAAGGATAAACCTGTTGCTTTTATCAGCAGGAGTTTGACCCCTATAGAAAACCGTTGGTCTGCCATAGAGAGGGAGGCCTTTGCTGTGGTCTGGGCACTGACAAAGTTGAGACCATACTGTTTGGTACTCACCTTATTGCTCAGACAGACCACAAACCTCTACTTTGAATAAAACAAATGAAAGGTGAAAACCCTAAATTGTTGAGGTGGTCCATATCCCTACAGGGAATTGATTATACAGTGGAACATAGACCTGGGAGTACACACTCCAGTGCAGATGGACTCTCCAGATATTTCCACTTAGACAATGAAGACTCATGTGGACAAGGTTAGCCTTATAGTCCCTCTTTTTTTTGGGGGGGGGTTGTGTAGGAAAGTACCATCTTGCTGGCATGTTACCCCCATTTCTTTACGTATGTATGTTGGTTTTTGCCTGTGTCACTGGGATCCTGCTAGCCATAACCCCATTGCTCATAAGTTGTGCCCTGTATGTGTTCCCTGTGTGGTGCCTAACTGTATCACTGAGGCTCTGCTAACCAGAACCTCAGTGTTTATGCTCTCTCTCTGCATTTAAAAGTGTCACAATAGGCTAGTGACTAATTTTACCAATTCTGATTGGCACACTGGAACACCCTTATAATTCCCTCGTATATGGTATCTAGGTACCCAGGGTATTGAGTTTCCAGTAGATCCCTATGGGCTCCAGCATTTCTTGTGCCACCCATAGGGAGCTCAGACAATTCTTACACAGGACTGCCACTGCAGCCTGAGTGAAATAACATCCACATTATTTTACAGCCATTTTACATTGCACTTAAGTAACTTATAAGTCACCTTTATGTCTAACCGTCACTTAGTGAAGGTTAGGTGCAAAGTCACTAAATGTGAGGGCACCCTGGCACTAGCCAAGGCATGCCCACATTGTTCAGGGCAATTTCTCCGGACTTTGTGAGTACGGTGACTCCAATACACGTGTGAACTACATATAGGTCAATACCTATGTGTAGCTTCACAATGGTAACTCTGAACATGGTCATGTAACATGTCTAAGATCATGGAATTGACCCCCCAAGCCAAATATGGCATTGGGGTGCCAATCCCATGCATCCCCGGGGCCCCAGCATGGACCCCGGGTACTGCCACGCTAGCTCTCTGGGGTTTTCTCTGCAGCTACCGCTGCTGCCAACCCTCAGAAAGGTTTCTGCCCTCCTGGAGCCTGGGCAGCCCAGTCCCAGGAAGGCAGAACAAAGGATTACCTCTGAGAAAGGGTGTTACAACCTTTCCCTTTGGAAATAGGTGTTAAGGGCCTGAGAGGAGTATGCTCTCCTGGCCTCTGGAAATGCTTTGAAGGGCACAGATGGTGCATTCCTTGCATAAACCAGTCTACACCAGTTCAGGGATCCCACAGCCCCTGCTCTGGTGCGAAACTGGAAAAAGGAAAGGGGAGTGACTACTCCCCTGTCCATCACCACCCCAGGGGTGGTGCCAGAGCTCCTCAAGTGTGTCCAGACCTCAGCCAACTTGAATGCAGAGGTGTGAGGGCACAATGGAGACTTCTGAGTGGCCAGTGCCAGCTGGTGACGCCAGAGACCCCTCCTGATAGGCTCTTACCTGGTTAGGTAGCCAATCCTCCTCTGAGGGCTATTTAGGATCTCTCCTGTGGGTTCCTCTTCAGATAACGAATGCAAGAGCTCACCTGAGTTCCTCTGCACTTCTCTCTTCATATTCTGCCAAGGATCGACCACTGACTGCTCCAGGACGCCTGCAAAACCGCAACAAAGTAGCAAGAAGACTACCAGCAACATTGTAACACCTAATCCTGCCAGCTTTCTTGACTGTTTCCTGGTGGTGCATGCTGTGAGGGCTGTCTGCTTTCACCCTGCACTGGAAGCCAAGAAGAAATCTCCCATGGGTTGACTGAATCTTCCCCCTGCTACCGCAGCCACAAAACTTCTGCATCACTGGCCCCCTGGGTCCCCTCTAATCTTGACTAGCATGGTCCCTGGAACACAGGAGCTGGATTCAAGTGACCCCGACAGTCCAGTGGTCCTTCTGTCCAAATTTGGTAGAGATAAGTTCTTGCCTCCCCATGCCAGACAGTAATCCTGCGTACTGCGTGATCTGAAGCTGCTAGAGCTTCTGTGCACTTTTGCAAGACTTCCTTCATGTACAGCACAGCCCAGGTCCCCAGCACTCCTTTCTGCATTTCTCAATGCGCTGAGTTGACCTCTGACTTCATGGGACCCTCTTCTGTTGTGCGGAGATGACCGCTGTGCTCAGATTTCTTGAACTCCTGTTCAGTTACTTCTGCGGGTGCTGCCTGCTTCTGCATGGGCTCGCTCTGTTGCTGAGTGAGCCCTTTGTCTCATCCTCTAAGGGGCAACCTCCTGGTTCTTCCTGGGCCCTGGCAGCTTCCAAAACCTTCAACTGTGATTCTTGCAGCAAGCAAGGCGTGTTTGTAATTTTTCTGCGTGGAAACAACTCTGCGTCCTCCAGCACGCTGTGGGACATCTTTTCACCAAAGGAGACGTTTCTGGTGCCTTCCGTTGTTGCAGAATGGGTTCTTCCACCCGGAGGCAGCCCTTTTGTACCTTCATCCGGGGTATAATGGGCTCCTGCCCCCCCTGGACACTTGCGTGACTCTCCCTTTGCAAGTCCTCAGGTCCAGGAATCCATCTTCAGTGCTTTGCAGTCAGTTGTCTTTGCAGAATCCCCTATCTTGACTTTTTCTGTGTTTCTGGGTAGTAGGGTAACTTTACTCCTACTTTTCAGGGTCTTGGGGTGGGGTATCTTGGACACCCTTAGTGTTTTCTTACACTCCCAGCGACCCTCTACACACTACACTAGGCCTGGGGTCCATTCGTAGTTTTCATTCCACTTTTGGAGTATATGGTTTGTGTTGCCCCTAGGCCTATTGTCTCCTATTGCATTCTATTGTGTTCTACTGTGTTTGCACTACTTTTCTAAGTGTTTTACTTACCTGATTTTGGTTTGTGTGTATATTTTGAGTATTTTACTTACCTCCTAAGGGAGTATATCCTCTGAGATACTTTTGGCATATTGTCACTAAAATAAAGTACCTTTTTTTTGGTAACTCTGAGTATTGTGTTTTCTTATGATATAGTGCTATATGATATAAGTGGTATAGTAGGAGCTTTGCATGTCTCCTAGTTCAGCCTAAGCTGCTCTGCTATAGCTACCTCTATCAGCCTAAGCTGCTAGAACACTACTAATCTACTAATAAGGGATAACTGGACCTGGCACGAGGTGTAAGTACCATCAGGTACCCACTATAAGCCAGGCCAGCCCCCTACACTGGGCCAGTCTGTGCACAAAGGAATTTTGCAAATACTGCACAGAGGCCTCAGGAGGTGAAGAAGACATGGTGCACAGGGGTACTGTTGTTCTGGGGGAGGGCAAGGTCTTACCTCCTCCAAATTGCAATAGCGGGACCTCAGGACAGTCTATGATGATGGGGTCCACCCTCTGTGTTCCAAGGAGCACGATTGTCACCAGGAGAGGAGTCCAAGAGCACCGTTCGTCAACCTAGATGCAGGGCAGTGACTCCATCACCCCACGGGAGATTTCTTCAGTCCTTCTGGTACAGGGTGAAGACAGGGAGTCCTCAGAGTGTGCACACCATGGAAACTGTTGCAGTTGCTGGCTGGAGCTGAAGTTGCAGAGGAAAAGTACCCCTTCTGGATACTTTGTTGCTGTTACAGCGGTTTCTGGAGCAGGCTGTGGTTGATCTGAGGTCGGAGCATGAATAGTAGTTGTAGAGAATTCCTGCTGGAAACTTGCAAGTATAATCTGAAGGGAACCCACAGGAGAGACTCTAAATAGCCCTGAGGGGGGGATTAGCTACCTTACCAGGTAAGGACCTATCAGGAGGGTTCTTTGACACCACCTGCTGGCACTGGCCACTCAGAGCCCTCCACAGTGACCCTACATATTGCAAAGCAAGATGGCTGAAGTCTGGGACACATTGGAGGAGCTCTGGGCACTCCCCTTTCCTTTGTCCAGATTTGCACCAGAGCATGGGACAAGGGGTCCCTGAACCGGTGTAGGCTGGCTTATGCAAGGAGGGCACCATCTGTGCCCTTCAAAGCATTTCCAAAGGCTGGGGGAGGCTACCCCTCCCCAGCCTGTAACACCTAATTCCAAAGGGAGAGGGTGTAATACCCTGCTCCCAAAAGACATGCTTTGTTCTGCCTTCCTGGGACTGAGCCGCTCAGATCCCAGGAGAGCAGAACCCTGTCTATGAGCTGGCAGCAGCTGTAGCAGCAGTGCAAGCCTCAGAGAGCAGGTTTAGCAGTACTGGGGGTCAATAGTGGAGCCCCCTTGGATGCATGGAATTGGCTCCCCAACACCATATTTGGAATGGGGACAATTCCATGATCTTAGACACTTTACATGGCCATATTCAGAGTTACCATTGTGAAGCTACATATAGGTATTAACCTATATGTAGTGCACATGTGTAATGGTGTCCCCGTACTCACAAGGTCCCGGGAAATGGCCCTGAACTATGTGGGGGCACCTTTGGTAGTGTGAGAGTGCCCTTACGCTTAGTAACTTTTCACCTAACCTTCATTACATGAAGGTTAGACATATAGGTGACTTATAAGTTACTTAAGTGCAGTGAAAATGGCTGTGAAATAATGTGTGCACTATTTTACGCAGGCTGTAGTGGCAGTCCTGTGAAAGGGTTTGTCTGAAATCCTTTTGGGTGGCAAAATAAATGCTGCAGCCCAAAAGTATCTCCTCTAACCTCAATGCCCTGGGTACCTAGGTACCATATATTAGGAACTTATAAGGGGGTTCCAGTGTGCCAATTGAAATTGGTAAATGAAGTCACTAGCCTATAGTGACAAATTTAAAAGCAGAGAGAGCATAAGCACTGAGGTTCTGATTAGCAGAGCCTCAATGACACAGTCAAACACTATACACACCACACACATTAGGCCATAAACTATTAGCACTGGGGTCCTGACCAGCAGGATCCCAATGAGACAGGCAAAACATACTGACATACAGGTAAACATGGGGGTAACATGCCAAGAAAGATGGTACTTTCCTACAGGAGTGGACAAGGTTAAGCATTTATGCAACACAAGAGCTGAATGATGATGGTGAATTATGTTTGTTATGTATCTAAATTATGGATCCCTTTGATACATGAATATGGGTGGGCGGTTGGAGTGGGTTATTGCTCAAGTAATTTCACCACATCTTCCCCACCAATTGTGTGATTTATTTATGGTGTAAATTAATTACAAAATAATGCTACACTGGATTGGGGAATATGTCCCCTAAGTGCAATACTTCCAATACCCCAAACTACGGTTATGACATCAACACTCATAGTGCTTTTTTCAAATGTAATCACAGTGAGTCCATCAAAACATGAGTTCTATTTGTATACTTTATTTTCCATTTCAAATGTAGATATATTGGAAAGTGTGGATATCCAATATTTATTTTTATTCCAATTCCATAGTTATCTCACAACATGAAAGCTGTTGTAAATAATAGTTGCCAACTTATACTCAATCCCAATACATTTTGGGCATAACTCTCCATCAGGGGATAGTAAGCTCAGGATACAGCAAAACAAGCATAACTAAAGCATTTTTACAAGCACATGGAAATAAACATGAGAAAATCACACTCAATAGGACGACCTACAGCCAGACGAGTTAGAGATTATTATTCAACACCTTGTACGGTTACAAGTAAAAAACTTTATGACAATATAGGTAATGCCCACATGAGAATCAGAAAAAAAACACGGTGCAAATCACTCAATATCATTAAAACATAGCACCCCCCATGTGAGCTCATTACATGTACTCCAGAATAGACAAATTGTAAGTACGTGTGATAACATGAAAACATCAAGAAATGAAAAAATGTAGAAGTGTAGAAATACTTCAGTGAGCAGTGGCAACTTCAAAGTGACTGACTCGAAGTAACACAAAGGGCCTGATTACAAACTTGGCAGAGGGGGTTAATCCGAGCCAAATGTGACAGATATCCAACCCGCCGTATTACGAGTTCCATAGGATATAATGGACTCATAATACTGCGGGCGGGATAGCCGTCACATTTGGGACAGATTAACCCCCTCTGCCAAAGTTGTAATCAGGCCCAAAGTCACCCAGCTATTTGAATATCAACTGGTAAGTTCCAAATGGAATAGAAAAAAGCTGTGATGATCTTACAAAAGTAAACCCTCAAACTGATACAAAAGTTGACACAAACAAGTCCGTCTGTGCCGACAAACTAAAGTTTAATTATAGAGAGCATGAGTCCTATCTGCAGCATAATGGAAAGTAAGTAAGTTCAGCAGCGCGGTTAGCATTTTAGCTTGGTCACCATATTTATACTGAAGATATGAACCAGACATGAACAAAGTACACAGGAATCTGATCATAAGCCAGTACTCAAAAAACAAAAAAGAGCCGCCATGAAAGAAAACAAACAAATAAGCTGCATGAGATTTAGAAGGGAATATACAACCAGCTATGAGACTCCAAAGGAATCCAATCATCAAGAATCCACGACCTGAAGAAGGAAAGGTTGTGGAAAAACATTTGACTAGGAGACCACATATATCCTGAGTTGTGAAAATAATCATAAAAAAAGACTTTGCTTACAAGTCAACCATGGTTACTTGAGGAGGTGTAGTGAAGCCGCCATGTTAGTCCAGCAATAAGCAGAAGAAAACACAGAAAAAAACACTAAAATCAAATTAGTGAACACTAAACATGCCTGAAAGAAATCAGTGTAGTATTAATGTAAAAGCTTCAATAAGAGGGTAAATATTGCCAAAAATAAAACCCGATCTTGTCCTATTCCTAAAAGCCATCGCCATGTTAATTTGTGAGTGTCACCCATGGTTACTTGATGATGATTAGATTGGCCACCATATTAGTCTAGCAATAAACTAAAGAAAACACAGAAAAAACACAGAACTGAAATAAGAGATTACAAAACATACCTGACAGAAGTCGGTGTAGGACTGGTCTGCGAGCTGTGGAAAAGTGGGACCGAGCCAGTCATTAACTGTTAACAAATCATATGAAAATGAATAACTAAATCACATCTCAATAAATCAGACAGTCCAGGGGAAGAGAGTTAGGGGTTTGATGAATGGAGGGGAAAGGGGATTTCGGGGAAAGGTGTGTCGAAGACAAACACTACACAATAACAATATTCATCAAGGTGATAAGCAGCACATTATCTTCAGTCTTTAGTGGATGGGAATGAAGGAATGGGTATGACACAGTTCAGTTTAATGCATTGTAAACAGTCCTTCAGCCCCAAAGACCCAAGTTATTACTATGGCCCTCATTACAACCCTGGCGGTCGGTGATAAAGTGGCAGTGATACCGCCAACAGGCTGGCGATAACTAGCACCAAACCATGCTGGAAAGATCTCCGAAAGGCAGCCAATGTACCACACCAACCGCCAGGGCGTAAACAACAGGCACCACAGCGGTAGTCCCCTACAGCCAGGCGGAAGTGAAAGTTCCACCCACCATATTCTGACAAGACAATCCGTCACCTTTTCTGGGGCGGTTCCAATTACATCAAAAGCCTGGCAGACACACTGCACAGAAGTGAAAGGACTCACCATTGAAGATACAGGGAAGAACCACGTCACCCTGGAACCAGAACTGCAAGTATTTCCGATGATATGCTATGTTCTGCTCCACGACAAACACTAACACCGGCGAAGACGATGACGGTGAGTACAGCCGCCTAGCACACAACCGAGGGGGGGGGGGGAATGACAGTGAAACACACACGCACCATACACATCCCACACACCATATAACCAGCTGCCCAAGAAAACAAGTTAATCCCCCTAATCCGGCTGAATAATGCAAGCACAACAGGAATGTACTAAAGTGATTATAATAAGATCAACACAGTATAAATGATAATTTAGCCAATGCTACAGATATGTACAAATGTACAGAAAAAGGGACACTGCCCAGTCCTCAGTCCAAGGCCCCACTTGTCACCTGCATCAATATGGAGAGAACACTGCAGGGGCATCAGTTGACAAATAGGCAGGCACCTCAGGGGGAGGGGTGGGGGCACCTCAGCCAGAAGCCGAAACAAGACCACTGGTTCTGGAGGGGGCAACATGGCCTGTGCTTTATCCCAGGGAGTGCAAGGGCACAGTCTCTCGAGTGGGTGATTTCCCCACTGGTTCTGGAGGGGGCAACATGCCCTATGCTTGGTCCTAGGGAGTGATAGGTCACAGTCTCTTGAGTGGGTGTCTTCTCCACTGGTTCCAGAGGGGGCAACGTGCCCTGTGCTTGCTCCTGGGGAGTGATAGGCCACAGTCTCTCAAGTGTGTGCCTTCCCCACTGGTTCTATAGGGGGCAACATGCCCTGTGCTCGGTCCTGGGGAGTGAAAGGCCACAGTCTGTCGAATGAGTGTCTTCTACACTGGTTCTGGAGGGGGCAACATGCCCTGTGCTTGACCCTGGGGAGTGATAGGCCACAGTCTCTCAAGTGGGTGTCTTCCCCACTGGTTCTGGAGGGGGCACCATGCCCTTTGCTTTGTCCTGGGGAGTGCAAAGCCACAGTCTCTCAAGTTGGTGTCTTCCCCACTGGTTCTGGAGGGGGCAACATGCCCTGTGTTTGGTCCTGAGGAGTGATAGGCCACAGTCTCTCGAGTGGGTGTCTTCCCCACAGCAGCCCATGAAGGCAGGATCACATTGCGTCCGCCGGCAGTGGCGGCTGTACTGTGGTGGTGCTGGTGGTGTTGGTGGGAGGCTCCTGCACAGCCCCTGCACCCTCTGATGGCTGCTCTGTGGTGGTGCTGGTGGTGGTGGGAGGCTCCTGCACAGCCCCTGCACCCTCCAATCGCTGCACTGTGGTGGTGCTGGCTGTGGTGTGGCAACTGCATAGCCCCTGCAACCTCCGATGGCTGCACTGTGGGGTGCTGGTAGTGGTGGTGGGAGGCTCCTGCACAGCCCCTGCACCCTGCGATGGCTGCACAATGACGGATGATGGTGGTGTTGTAGTTTAGCAGCGATTAGATTAAGCATTAGCAGAAGACATCTTGTATTTAGTAACTATTGTGAACATTTCACAGAATCCATTTTGTATTCATGGCAGCCATTTTCTCTGCCACATGCTGCCATGTGCTCACCATATGCTCTGTCCTACCTTTCTGTTAACTACTCTTGAAAATCTGCCTAGTGACAAATTATATTTAGCATCTCCCACTTTCGCACATGCTCAGTAAGGTCTGCAGCTGTTAGTCCTTGAAAACTGTCAGCCCCTCCTACCTGTCGACTGTGCATTTCCACATGACCTTATATGTATGCAAGTCTTGCTTCTATAATTGTATCACCTCCTTTTAGCCCCTGCGTGGGTATAAAAGGACCATGCTCTCTCAGTTCAGTGTGCTACTTCAAACATTACCGAAGGGTGCTGTTTGAACTGCAGTACCACCTCATGAGGTTTAATAAACTTTGTCTTTTATTTCAGTTTCTGTGCCAACTTCTTCCTACACGGTCTGAGGACTTTGTGCAGAGAAAGGTGAACCCCTTGCACTAGTAGGCCTTGCTGAGGCTTACTTCAACAGTGGGGGCTCCATGACAGCTGCTGGTGCACGCTACTTCCCCTTCTTGCCTGCTGGTGCAGGCTCCTTCCCCTTTTGGCCTGCTGGTGCAGGCCCCTTGCCCTTCTTGCCTGCTGGTGCAGGCTCCTTCCCCTTTTGGGTGGCAGATGAAGGCTCCTTCCCCTTCTTGCCTGCTGTTCCAGGCTCCTTGCCCTTCTTGCCTGCTGGTGCAGGCTCATTCCCCTTTTGGATGGGAGGTGCAGTCTCCTTCTCTTTCAGTATCTGTGGCCTTGAATCATTTCCACCACGAGTAGGTGCAGATAGAACTGGGCCAGTGGACTGTGTGGCTGAGGTGCTTGGCTGGGTTCTTGATACCCTGACCATACATGCAGGATAGGGAGGGGAGGGGTAGGGAAGAGATTAATGGTGGGAAAAAAAAGCTTTTTAGGGACATTGGGGGGAAGATGGAGAAGCAATGGGAGTAGAGGATGAGGGAGTGGTTGAAGGAGGAGTCTGCTGCACTTGGGTGCAGGTGCATGGGCTGTATGCTGTTGTGAGGTGGATGGCTGTTGGGTGTCTGAGTGCTTGTGTTTGTGTACTTTAGGAGGGTGGCCTTGCCTATAGTGGGTACCTGATGGTACTTACACCTTGTGCCAGGTCCAGTTATCCCTTACTAGTACATTAGTAGTGTTCTAGCAGCCTAGGCTGATAGAGGTAGCTATAGCAGAGCAGCTTAGGCTGAACTAGGAGACATGCAAAGCTCCTTCTATAAAACATATATCATATAGGTACTATACCATAAGAAACACAATACTCAGGGTTACTAAAAATAAAGGTACTTTATTTTAGTGACAATGTGGCAAAAATATCTCAGAGGATATACTCCTTTAGGAGGTAAGTAAAATACACACAATATATACACAACCCAAAATCTGGTAAGTAAAACAGTCAGAAAGTCGTGCAAACACTGTAGAACACAACAGGATGCAATAGGCCTAGTGGCAACACAAAACATACACTAAGAAAGTGGAATTTGAACCATCAATGGACCACTAGGCTAGTGTAGTGTGTAGAGGGTCACTGGGAGTGTAGGAAAACACTAAGGTCCATATTTTTACTTTTTTAGCAACACATTTGTGCCGCTTTTGATGCAAAAGCGGCACAAACTTACAAAATACAATTGTATTTTGAAAGTTTGCGGTGCTTTTGCGTCACAAAATTTGCAAACGCAGCGCTAAAAAAGTTTAAATATGGGCCTAAGGGTGTCCAAGATACCCTACACCAAGACCCTGGAAAGTAGGAGTAAAGTACTGCTATTTCCCCAGAAACACACTAGAGTTGTGATAGAGGATTTTGCAAACACCACAACAGACTGCAAAGCACTGAAGATGGATTCCTTCATCCAGAGTCGCGAAAGTGTCCGGGGGGGCAGGAGCCCACTAACCCCGGGATAAAGGTGCAAAATGGCTGCCTCCAGATGGAAGAAGCTGAAGATTCTGCAACAACGATAGATGCTAGGAACGTCTCCTTTGGTCAAAAGATGCCCCACAGAGTGCTGGAGGATGCAGAGTTGTTTCCTTGACAAAATACTGCAAACAATCCTTGATAGCTGCAAGAGTCACGGTTGAAGAAAAAGGGTGCTGCCCGGGCCCAGGAAGGGAGAGGAGAAAAAGAGGGCCCTCAGCAACATAGAGAACCCATGCACAAGACGGTAGCACTCGGAGAAGTACTTGAACACGGGTTCAAGAAGTCTGAACATGGCGGTCGTCCCAACACTGAAAAGAGGGTCCAACGAAGTTGGAGATCAACTCAGGGAGCTGAGCATCGCAGGACAGAGTGCTGGAGACCTAGGCTTGGCTGTGCATGAAGGATTTGGTGGAAATGTGCACAGAAGCCCTTGTAGCTGCAGTCCACGCGGTGCACAGGATTACTGTCTGGAGAGGGGAGGCTGGACTTACCTCCTCCAAATTTGGACAGTTGGACCACTGGACAGTCTGGGTCACTTGGGTCCACTACCTGTGTTCCAGGGGTCACACTCGTCAGGATGAGAGGGGTCCCAGAGTACCGGTGACACTGAAGTTTGGTGCCTGCTGAAGCAGGGGGAAGATTCCGTCGACCGATAGGAGATTTCTTTGTGGCTTCCAGTGCAGGGTGAAGGTAGGCAGCTTCCAAAGCATGCACCATCTGGAAACAGTTGAGAAAGCTGTCAGGATGAGGTGCTACAATGTCGCTGGTTTTCTTCTTGCTACTTTGTTGCAGTTTTGCAGGCGTCCTGGAGCAGTCAGCGGTCGATCCTTGGCAAAAGTCAAAGAGAGAGGTGCAGAGGAACTCTTGTGAATTCTTGCAAGTCATTATCTGGTGAAAAGCCCACCTGAGAGACCCTTAATAGCCCTCAGAGGAGGATTGGCCACCTAGTCAGGTAAGCACCTATCAGAAGGGGTCTCTGACCTCATCTGCTGGCACTGGCCACTGAGAGGCCTACAGACTGCCCTCATACCTCTGGATCCAAGATGGCAAAGGTCTGGTACACACTGGAGGAGCTCTGGTGAGGGACAGGGGAGTGGTCACTCCCCTTTCCTTTGTCTGTTTGCACACCAGAGCAGGGACTGGGGGTTCCCTGAACCAGTGTAGACTGGCTTATGCAAGTAGGACACCATCTGTGCCTTTCAAAGCATTTCCAAAGGCTGGGGGAGGCTACCCCACCCAGCCTTCAACACCTATTTCCCTCTCAGAGGAACATCTTTGTTCTGCATTCCTGGGACTCGACTGCCCAGACCACGGGGGGTAGAACACTGTCTGTGGGGTGGCAGCAGCAGTAGCTGTAGAGAAAACCCCAGAGAGCTGGTTTGGCAGTACCCGGGATCCATAGTGCAGCTCTGGGGATGCATGGAATTGGCTCCTCAATACCATATTTGGAATGGGGGGACAATTCCATTCTCTTAGACATGTTACATGGCCATATTGGGAGTTACCATTGTGAAGCTACATATAGATATTGACCTATATGTAGTGCACAGGTGTAATCGTGTCCCCAAACTCACAAAGTGCAAGGAAATGGCCCTGAACTGTGTGGGGGCACCTTAGCTAGTGCAAGGGTGTCCTCACACTTAGTAACTTTGCACCTAACCTTCAGCAAGTGAAGGTTAGACATATAGGTGACTTATAAGTTATTTAAGTGCAGTGCAAATGGCTGTGAAATAACGTGAGTATTATTTTACTCAGGCTGCAGTGGCAGTCCTGTGTAACGGTTTGTCTGAGCTCCCTATGGGTGGCAAAAGAAATGCTGCAGGCAATAGGGACCTCCTGGAACCCCAATACGCTGGGTACCTAGGTACCATATACTAGGGAATTATAAGGGTGTTCCAGTGTGCCAATTGCACTTGTTAAAAGTGGTCACTAGCTTATAGTGACAAATGTAAAGGCAGAGAGAGAATTAACACTGAGGTTCTGGTTAGCAGAGCCTCAGTGACACAGTTAGGCACTACACAGGTATACACATTCAGACCACAAACTATGAGCACTGGGGTCCTAGCTACCAGGGTCCCAGTGAGACAGATAAAACACACTGACAAATAGGGTTTTCACTATGAGCACAGGGGTCCTGGCTAGCAAGATCCCAGTGAGACAGTGAAACACACTGGCATATACTCACAAACAGACCAAAAGTGGGGGTAGCAATGCTAGAAAAGAGGCTACCTTCTCACACAGACACAGTGTCAGAGGACACAGGGGACGTGTGCATGGTTGTTGTGGTGGTTTCTGAGAGTGAGGTGTGTGTTCTGCTTGTGTTGATGATGCATGTATTGGATGATCATGTAGTGCATGCAGGTGTGATTGTGGACGTAATTGGGTGGGAGGTAGAGGAGGAGGAAGAGGGAGAGACAGTGTAAATAGTGGATGTTGTTGTGTTGGCAATTGGATGTTTGTGTGAGTGCCTGTGGGATGAAGTGTGGTGCTTGTGTTTGCCTGTGACACTCTTGGGTGTTGTCCTGTGTGCATGCTCGTCTGGCTGTGTGCTTGGGATGGGTTGGGGCTGAGGGGAATGGGACTGGGAAGTAGTAGTTGGAGGGGGGACGGTAGAAACAGGGACAACGGCTGTCATCAGAGAGGAGGCCAGAGCCTGGATCGATCTCTGTTATGCTGCCAATCCAGTGTGAATGTCCTCCAGGAATGCATTAGATTGTTGCATCTGGGCTGCCAGTCCCTGGATGGCATTCACAATGGTTGACTAGCCTATAGAGATGGATCACAGGAGGTCAATAGCCTCCTCAATCTGGGCAGCAGGGCTCACTGGGGCAGGGCTTGAGATGCCTGGGACGAAGGAGATGCCCACCCACCTGGGTGAGTGGGCACAGGCAACTCACTGAGGGGCTTTGGGGACCAGCTCATGATAGGCCACCGCCAGTATGTGGGCCATCAGGGGGTAAGGGTCTGACGGGCACACCTTCCTTGCTGGGAGGCCATCCCCAGCTGGTTCTCTGCTGTCTTCTGTGCCGAGCGTCTCAGTTCCTCCCAACGTTTGCGACCCTGGGTTCCCCTCGTGTCATAGACCTCCAGGGTCCGCACGTCCTTGGTGATGGCACGCCATATAACCTTCCTTTGATGGTCGCTGACCTGCAGAGGCAATACACACAGGAAAACACCATTAGAAAAACAGTCCAGCCAGTTACACATATGGCCCACCATACCCGTTTCCATCACCATTGGCACACACATAGCCCAGTACACAACATGTACACTGGAAAGAGGAGATCCACCCACCCCCTTACATAAGGCCTTCACACACACACAACTCCATGTATTCATGCCACATGCATCGTACCCAAGTTGTACTCACCTGTTGGTCTGGAGGCCCATACAGCAGTCTGTACTGGGGTAGGACCCCATCCACCAGTCTCTACAACTCCTCCGAAGTGAAGGCTGGGGCCCTTTCCGCAGTCACATGAGCCATGTTAGGTTCCAGATAAAGGTCACAGCAGCACATGCAGTGTAGGTCCTCTCCTGTGGAAGGTCAGGAAGCAAGTGAGGAATCAGATAGAAAATGGTATTCACGTCTGCGGCGGTGCATACTGTCACTGCCGGCTTAGATCACCATTGGCCACTTTACCCCATAGGGCCCAATTTTAACCAATGAGGAATTGCACGGCGATTCCCAACCGCCTCCCGCCACGGCACACAACATCAGCAGAATTACCTCACTTCCACCTGTTCCTCCACACAGGACAGGCGGACGCCATTTCATGGGGGGGCAGCCCTATGGAATCATGAAGCGTCACAGGAGAAATAGGCAGACACTGGACAAATCATACTGACCCATTACATGTTTACAGATTGCAAACTACTGTTGTGGCTTTAATGTTCAGTTTGTGACAGCCTCCACACTCTTGTGTCCCTTAGATACCTACTGGCGCTGATCAATAGGAGATGGAGACATACCCGCGTGTACAGACCCCTGGTGGACTTGGCTACACTGGAGGACAGGCACATTATTCTTGCCTATAGACTGGACAGGGCCACAATCACAGAGCTGTGTGTTCAATTGGATCCTGACCTGATATCTGCTATCCGTCACCCCACTGGGATCCCCTCTCTTGTGCAAGTGCTATCTGTACTCCATTTCCTGGCAACTGGTTCTTTCCAAGTGACAGTGGGCTTGGCAGCAGGAATGTCACAGCCAATCTTCTCAATAGTGCTGACAAGAGTGTTGTCTGCCCTGATAAAATACATGTACAGCTACATTGCTTTCCCCCAGGTTGAGGACTTGGCCACAGTGAAGGCTGAGTTTTATGCAATGGGACATATCCCCAACATAACTGGGGCGATTTATGGTACACATATTGCATATGTCCCCCCCGGCAGAATGAACAGGTGTTTAGGAATCGTAAGAGTTTCCACTCCATGAATATTCAGATGGTGTGCTTGGTGGACAAGTACATCTTCCAAGTCAATGCTAAGTATCGTAGTTCGGTGCATGATGCCTTTGTCCTAAGGAATAGCAGCATCCAAATGTGATGGGCCAACTACAGAGGCACAGAGTGTGGGTTATAGGTGAGCCCTGGTTCCCACCCAGTATATGTCAGTGTATGCCTGAGGTGTTGACCATACAGGATAGTATGTGGCTAAATGTTGTCCGTCAATATTTGCAGGTGACTCTGGTTACCCAAACCTATCATGGCTGCTTATTCCTTTGAGGAATGCCAGGACAAGGGCAGAAGAACTTATTAATGAGGCACATGGGTGAACCAGAAGGATAATTGAGAGAACCTATTGCCTCTTGAAGGCCAGGTCCCGGTGCCTCCATCTAACAGGTGGATCCCTGTGCTACTCACCCAAGAAAGTCTGCCAGATGGAAGTGGCATGTTGCATGTTGCACAACCTGGCCCTCAGACGCCATGTACCTTTTCTGCAGGAGGAGGAGACTGGAGATGCTCCTATGGCAGCAGTAGACCCTGTTGACAGTAAGGATGAGGAGGCAGAGGATGAGGATGAGGACAACAGAACATCTGTAATCTGTCAGTACTTCCAATGACACACAGGTAAGACAGTGTAACTTCACATTTCAATGACTTTGATTGAAATCTGTTTGGCAATGGCATGCTGATATTTCCCATTTCTATGCCCACTTACTGTTCCCTCTGGCAATTCATTTTGCAGATGTTGATGATTTGAAAAATACTCCTGGTGTGATCACTACAGCCAGCTACAGGTCATTAATCTATGCTCATTGTATGTACAGTTCATTTGCAATGTTTGTATCAGTTCCAAAAAATACATATTTGATATACATGACATACTCCAAATAGATTTTTTTCAAAGGGTGTTTATTGAAGTGCTAAAATATAGGGGGAAAGTGCAATGGGATGGAGTGATGATTGAGGAATGTCCAGAGTATTGTTCCAGTCTGTTTGTAGCACAGGTGCATTGTCCAAGGGAACATAGGAAGGAGAGCAATGGCAGTTCAAGGTGGACAGGGTGACTGAGTGGGACACAAGGGGAACAATCAGGAGAGTCTAATTTCCTGGCATGGGTCTTGGCAAGTGTCTCTGGCTTCTGTTTGGATCGCAGGGAATGTTTGCGGGGTGGCTTACCATCTGGAGGGGGAGGGGTGCTGGTGGCCTGTGAGTCCTGTGGCGAGGCCTCCTGGCCACTATCACCAGCGGAGGTAGAATGCTGTTCGGATGTAGTAGCACGAGACCGCTGGTGTGACACTGCCTCCCTCATAATGTTGGCCATGTCTGCTAGCTTCCCTGCTATGGAGATCAAGGTGGTGTTGATGGCCTGCAAGTCCTCCCTGATCCCCTGGTATGTCCCTCCTGAAGCTACCTGTTCTCCTGCACGTTGTCCAGGCTCTGGCCCATTGTGTCCTGGGAATGTTTGTAGGCTCCGAGGCTCTCGGAGAATGCTTCCTGGAGAGTTGGTTCCCTGGGCCTGTCCTCCCCCTGGTGACAGCACTCCTCCCAGTTTCCCTGTTGGCCTGTGCCTCTGTCTCCTTAACCATGTGGCCACTGCCACTGACCCCAGGTCCCTGATTGTCTTGTGTGCGAGGTGTGGCCTGGGGTCCCTGTAGAGGTGGACACTGCTGATTGACATGTCCTGGGGATAGAGGTGTGGGTACGCCGGGTGGGTGCTGTGGTGTTGTTTCCTGATGGGGAAGGCTCTGTGGTGGTCTGTGACTGGGCTTGGGTTACCGGCTGGTGAGTGGTCCCTGATGGGCTAGGTAGATCGTCCAGATCCTGAAGGCCAGAGTTACTGTCATCACTGTGGGCCTCTTCTTTTGGTGGACTGGATAATGCTGGCTTCTCCTTTCCGGTGACATTGGCTGGGGTACCTGTGGGTATGTAAATGATGTGTTATGGTTGATGCGTATGACATATTGTACATCCCTGGCTTCCCCTCTATTGTTTGATTTGCACTGCCAGCTTTCAATTGTGTATGTTAGCATATGGTGGGATTGTTAGTTCTCTATCCTGTGCATGCTTTAGTGATGAGTGTCCATGCAGGGCTGTGAGGGGTGTCCATGAATTGGTACAGCATGCAGGGCTTGACATTGGGATAAGTGAGATGTGATGGTGGAGTGTGTGGGATGTAGTGAAGTGATGGGAGTGAGGGTGAGGGTGACGGTATGTTATGGCATGCAGATAGGGGGGTAATAATAGTAGAGAGTTGACTTACCAGAGTCCAGTCCTCCTCTGACTCCGGCCAGGCCCTCAGGATGCAGTATTGCCAAGACTTGCTCCTACCCATGCTGTGAGTTGTGGGGTAGGAGGTGGGGGTTCACTGCCAGTCCTCTGGATAGCGAGCTGGTGTCTTGCTGCTATGGAACATACCTTCCCCCATAGGTCGTTGCATCTCTTCCTGATGTCATCCCTAGTTCTGGGGTGCTGTCCCATGGCGTTGACCCTGTCCACGATTCTCTGCCATAGCTCCATCTTCCTGGCTATTGATCTCTGCTGCACCTGTGCTCCAAATAGCTGTGGCTCTACCCTGACAATTTCCTCCACCATGACCCTTAGCTACTCCTTTGTGAAATGGGGGTGTCTTTGTGGTGCCATTGGTGTTATGTGTGGTGTGTTGGTGAGGGCAGTGTTCGGTAATGTGTTGGGGTGTGTGATGTGGAGTGCGTGAGTGGTGTATAGGTGTGAGTAGTGTGGGGCTCTAGTTGTCTCAGTGGTCTTGGTGTGTCTCTGGTGGAAATGATTTGTAATCATAAAGGGTTGCGGGTACTGTGGGTGGGTGTTTTTTATAGTGGTGTGGGTGTGTGGGTTTGGTGTGTGGACGGGTGTCAGGTGTGTATTGTTTGAATTGTCCAATGTGGTGTTGTTTTGTCTGTGGGTGTCCATTGTGAGTGTGGCGGTTTGTACTGCCAATGGTTTATCGCCATTGAATGTCCGCCGTGGTGATTCATGGGTCATAATGTGATGGGCATTGTTCTGCTGGTGTAACGGTGTGGGATATGATACCGCCAGTTTATCACTGACCTTTGGTCTGGCGGATTTGTGTATGTGGCTGAATTCTGTTGGATTGGTGTGTGTGTGTCATAATATGGTGAACGGATATCCAACGCGGCGGCGGTATATTGGCAGCCGTCAGCGTGGCATTAAGCAGGATTTACAGCCAATGTCATAATGAAGTCCTATATGTCTAAATGTTCTCTCACCTGGATTTGAAAAACTACAAATTAAAGAGGAGTGAAGAGAACCCACACAGTTCTAAATACTGTGATTGCTAAAAGGAAAATTATACTGTATTGCCAAATTGGGTGGTGCATCTGCATTCTTCTTTGAATGTCTATCACTCTCGGGTGCCTGGCTGAACCAGTATGGTAAGATAATCATAAATGCTACGGAGCTTTGACCTGTCGTGAAGGAGTGGAGAAGGCCTGTGGATTATAAACAAAATGATATTGTAGAGTCAAGGAGAAGGACAGAAGGTAGGCTTCAGGAGGAGTGTACCAAGAAGAGTCAAAGGCAGAGAAAGAGCATAGAATGCTACAATCATTCATTTAGTTTTATGACTCTTGTGTGATCAATTGACTGAGAAATGAAAAATTAATGAGAAATAAAAAAAATGATTTGCTGGCGTACCAGGGGAATATGAGAAAACCATTGGCAGGCAAGGTAGTGCAGGTGAAAAATGCATATAATATAAAACACTTTTCAAAATCATAACATACTGATACTAGAATGATCCCAAAGCCTATTATTAAGCTAATGTCAGGGAAAAGTAAAAATACTGATCAAAATCAAAAAGGCATAGCTCTTGCCTTTCAATCTTTCTAGAAAATGGCTTTGAAAACTGGAAAAAGGGTGGCTGTACAAAATGGCTGCCGGGATGCCAGGAGGTATGGGGAACAAAGAACACATGCAGGCCTGTGGTAAAAGCACACTGTCTGCATACACAAAATGGCCACTGCCCACATGGTCAAATAACAACAGAAAGCAAACAAGCATGGCCACAACAAAGAGCACATGCAGACCTATGGCAAAAGCACACTGGCTGGTTATACAAAATGGCCACCATCCCTATGGTCAACCAACAGCAGCAAGCAAGTAGGCATGGGCACAACAAAGAACACATGCAGGCCTGTGGCACAAGCACACTGTCTGGCTGCACAAAATGGTCACTGGCCACATGGTCAAACTACAACAGGTAGCAAGGAGCCATGGACATAACAAAGAACACATTCAGACCTATGGCAGAAGCACACCTACTGGTTACACAAAATGGTCACCGGCCACATTGTTAATCAACAAACAAGGAGGCATGGAAAACAAATAACACATTCAGGACTAAGAACAGTGACAATACAAAATGCCTCCTTGCCACATGGCACGGAGAACAAAGACAAATGGTGCCCTATTGCAAACACACTCACACACACACTGTCCAAAGGAGGCATGGTAACACTGAAGAAAACACTTCCATTAATTTAGCAATGCCAAAAGCTAAAATCAACTGAGCTATAAAAAATTTACAACAACACATATCCTATCAAGGCATCAATAACTACCCCACCTATATAAGTTATGCAGAAAAAAATGTAAAATACAAAACAATAATAATAATAATATTAAAAATGGGGGATGGGGGATTTAGTGTAGCACAGAGTTCCTGAACTCTGACAACTACACAAGCAAAGTGCATTTTCCCTCCCAGACCTAGTGGTTTCTTATGACCTCTGCTTGTGTCCTAGCAGAGAACAATCAAAGCAGCATGACTGGAAATGGGGCACCCTGGGCTACAGACCACAAAATCCTCTTCCCGACTTCTAAGAAGGGGCTTAGTAACCCTTTCTTCCTCCCTTACTCTGGGACTTGACTATGTCTCCCTTGACCTCCCCCTGACCCTGCCAGATGAACCTGAATCCACCCTTATTGGGGCTACTCCCAGGTACCTTCCTGTGGACCCTGGTGCAGACCCAGAGCCCTGCCTCCCTAGCACGCTCTCTGGGGTCACAGTGCTTACTATCAATAAGGTGTTGGCTTGACTTCACTGCCCTTCACACACCATAAAGGTGCTTTGCAAAATGAATCAACACAATCCACCCATGTCTATTGGGATAACTTCTGACTGTCCCCAAACGTCTGTCTGTCCTTCTCTGCAGTCAGACCAAACCTCCTGATAAGAGTCTCCTTCTTAGGAAGATACGCCATCCTGTTATCCTGTCCCCCGGGGACAGAATGGTGTCCCTCGCCTCACTAGGGATGTGACTCCACAGACTGGCTCCCAATTTCTCCTCATGGACCTTGTGCATCTATAAAGCAATCTCAGAGGCATCCAACCATCTGTCTAGGTCATCTCCCACCACATAGTCAGACAACAGACCCTTGGGTGTGTGGACTCTCCTGTCAGAGGGTACTGAAGAATTGCTGCCATCATCACTGCTGGACTTAGCCTCCCTGCCTTTTATGTCCAGTTTTTTCAGGCTCAGCTTTGGAGCCAACCTAATTTTCCTTTCCTTTGTGGCCAATCTTTTCTCCTCTAAGGGTCTCTTCTTCTCCAAGATGAGCTTAGCAGGCTCTAGTTTTAATTTCCTTTCATCCCTCCTGTCCTCCAGATCCTCTGGGGACAGATCTCTAGATGAAATGCTGCTTCCTGCTCTCGGGGAAACCTCCACTCCATCGGCTCTCTGTCGCACAGGCAGTTCCAGTGAATCCTAGTTCAGCACCACATCATCATCTATTATCTCATTCTCCTCCTCTGGGAACACAGGTGCATCCCACGTTTCTAACCAGGCCCTCAGCGCCTTTTGCAATTCCACTTTCCTGGTAAAGCCTTTTTGTAAAAAGCCCAAACCCCTTGCAGAAATCCTTTAACTGGGCCACAATGTAACTCTTAAGCTTGGCCAGCACACAGTCCATTTTGCAGGTGCTGATGTAGGGCCTCCAGTCAGAGACATGATTTTAGAGAAAAACAAAAGTGCCAGTCAGGGCAGAACAGAAAAATTTAAAATGCCAATCATAGAGGAAAGTGAAAAATGCTCATAAAGATCACAGACATTTGTTTCAATTCAATTGAATTCAACAACAAGCTTTATTCGGTCATAAAAACCATCAAAGAAGAAACAATACTCCTATATAATTACAAGTTACGAGATACGATTAAAACCAAGGTCCAGGAAAATAGGGATCTGGGGAGTACCACCTGGGCATGCATGCAGAGCTCTGGCAAAATTGTTCTAACCCACAGACAGCTTAGTGGTTTTGCAAAGGCCTCACATAAGTAGCAGCATTTTGCGCTTTAGCTAAATAGATTTTTATTGCTGCAGAAACGGCTTTCGTAACAATACCTTTGTAAAAGCGCAAAATGACCCCAGATCTATGTTGGGGAAAGAGACATACTCTTGTTGATCTGTTCTTCTCAATGCAATTTGTTAGAGATCCTCACCCCCAAACAATCTCTTTAACCCACTCCCAAACAATCTATTGAACTAACTTTCCCCAAAGGAGCCCCAGCTAAAGTGACAGTACATGTCCTAACCGGTCCTGGGCTGAAAACCATTAGTTTAGTTTTACTAGTGTTCAGTTCCAGGCCATAATCAGTACAAAAGGTTATAAACTTGTCCACAAGGGTCTGGAGACTCATTGGGGTCTTAGAGATGAGGAGAGAATCATCTTCAAAAAGCAGAATAGGAATCTTTTGTGCATTTAGGGAAGGAACATTATTTTGACAGGAAGATACAGCTTGTACCACCTCATTAATATATAAAGTGAATAAGATTGGTGCCAGAACACATCCCTGACGAACCCCCCGCTGAACGGTAATATGGTCTCTCAATTCTCCCTGATTACCCCACCTCACCTGAGCATATGTGCCCTCGTGTAACCACTGTAGAAGATGGATTATGTTTGGTGGAGTGCCCATTTTATATAAAATATGCCATAATTTCCCTCTAGGAACCATATCAAATGCAGACCGAAGGTCCACAAAGGCAACATATAGATTTTGTTTAGCAAGTGTTACATATTTCCAATATAACAGTGCCAGCCTGAAAACCTGGTCCACGGTACTAGTTTTAGGACAAAAACCTGCCTGGAGTGAAGAAATCACAGGATGAGTGTCAACCCAATCTAAAAGCCTATTCAAAAGTTGTTTGGCAAAGATTTTTTGGACGTTATCGATGAGGCTAATGGGTCTGTAGTTACCAGGGGAACTTACCACTCCCTTTTTATATATAAGAACTGCTTCAGCCCCTTTCCAGGTGCTGGGTATTGGACCTCAAGCTGCTATTGCACTAGCTGTCATGTTTATATAACTGCACCAGGTCACTGGCTCAGACTTACATAAATCACCCGGTATCTTACCTCGGCCTGGGGCTTTAGAAGATGTAAGGGAATTAATTGCGGCGAGTGCTCCCTCCAGAGTAAAGACAATATAATCATCCTGATTACACAAGTCCATTCCCACGTCACCAGGAGGTAAACACACTACAGCCGATTGCTGGGATCACATTTGTCTGATATGTGGATGATAGTGTACATCAAATTACTGCAAGGCACTGCACAAACACAAGTCCTATCCTCATGGCTGATCACCAGTGTTAAAAATTGGGTTTCTGATTATCAGAGGAATGCACCCTGTCTAAGCAGGAACCACAATCCCAACCAAGGTACATCAGACACACACCATAAATTGACCTGTACTCGCTGGCAGACTTAACTTAGGAGGCAATGTATAAAATGTTTGTGCAACACTTAAAACACTAAAAAAATGAAAAAGCCACACATAATATACCACACCTGAATAGAGGAATGAAGCTTAATTTAATGACTAAAATGACAAAAATCCAATAAGTGGAAGTCGAGATATGAATTTTTAAAGAATATCTGCAATTTAGTGCTTAGAAGCTTAAAGTGTTGACCGGGATATCTGGTAGCACAAAACCTTGATAACTCCAAAAGTTCAGGCCGACCTCAATGTAAGGCAGGCGAGGTAAGGGACCAACCTTGTCCCACTGAAAAGTACTTTGTGTAGAAGGCTGTGTTAATGTCGAAGATCCGATGTGAGGAGGAGATAGGACAATGCGAAGGTGACGTGTTGGTTCCAATACATGCAGTCCGGGATGCATCGGCATTGAGCCACGCAGTCATTGATTCTATATCATTGAGCAGCAGTGTGACGTCGTACCCTTAGTGATGAAGGCGGTGCGTCATTGTGGAGCCGCACAGCTGGCAATGAGATGTTTTGGTCCTCAGTGGTGGCAGTGATGTGGTGACATTGAGGGAAGTGAGGTAATGGGTTTTTCAGAACCAGTACTGATCCGGTAACCCAGTGGTGCCAGGGTACACCCAAAGACCTCGGGTACTTTCCTGATTCAGACCACAGAAACTCAGAGTCTTCTAGGTGAAGTCAAAGATCGAATTTATTGGCTGCAACCAAGTAACAAGTGTCCTAGAAGTACAACAGCACGGTTTGTATGTTCTCAGGAGACTGTGGGGGTCATTCTAAGTCTGGCGGGCGGCGGAAGCCGCCCGCCAGACTTCCCCCCTCCAAAATACCGCTCCGCGGTCGCAAGACCGCTGAGGGTATTTTGGCTTTTGCACTGGGCTGGCGGGCGACCGCCAAAAGGCCGCCCGCCAGCCCAGTGCAAAAACCCTTCCCACGAGGACGCCGGCTCAGAATTGAGCCGGCGGAGTGGGAAGGTGCGACGGGTGCAGTTGCACCCGTCGCGAATTTCACTGTCTGCAATGCAGACAGTGAAATTCAAAGTGGGGCCCGCTTACGGGGGCCCCTGCAGTGCCCATGCCATTGGCATGGGCACTGCGAACCGCCAGGAACAGGATGGCGGTATGGGGTGTCTGAATCCCCATAGCGGCGCAGCGAGCTGCGCCGCCATGGAGGATTCAGAAGGGCAGCGGAAAACCGGCGGGAGACCGCCGGTTTTCCTCTTCTGACCGCGGCTGAACCGCTGCGGTCAGAATGCCCTGCGGGGCACCGCCAGCCTGTTGGCGGTGCTCCCGCCAACCCTGGCCCCGGCGGTCTAGTACCGCCGGGGTCAGAATCACCCCCTGTGTGTCAATGCAAAGTCAGGTTTCCTTATATACAGTTTTTTAAGCTTCAGGCAAACATTCTTGACATTTTGTTTGGTCATTCACATGTTTTCACTACAAAGGAAAAAACAGTGTCATGATGAAACCTCATATTTCATGTCATCCAACCCATAATAAATTACCCGGCAAGGCCTAGTATTTTACATCAGATAAGTGTGGACCCCCAATAAAAACGGGCACCTCCCCCTCGTAAAGTAAGAAGAAGAAAAGAGCAGGTGCAGGTGTGAGCAAGATTAGGCAGGGTGTGTGAGCGATAATAAGGGTTTTATGGCATGGTGTGCCTTGATGCTATCTCATTCGGCCACTGGGAGAGGGACTGACCAAACAGGTTTGGCCTGAGGCAATGGTTCCAGCTTGCCCAGGTCAGAGAAAAGTCAATCAAGGTGTACGTGTCCTTGGAATCAAATCTGACTGTATTATAAGCCTATGTGAGGGCAACTTTAAAAAATGGCTGCTGTGTATAAAATGGGAGCCATGAGTGCAGGACGAAAATGGCGATTTCGAGGTGAAAACGCTGCTGGAATTGAGCGAAAATGCTCATGCTTAGTGTACTAGTCATTATCGGTCTTTTGATACTAAAATCGTACTGCTGTGGCAAAGTAAATTACATGGGTCCAGAATTTTTAGAACCACAAACCCTCCTTTTGCCCTTACATAGGCAATAAACCTATTCTCATGCTAATCTGAGTCCAGGTCTATGTTTCTAAAGTCGTTGAGATGTTGCTGTAACATCATCCTAGTATTTAGCTTGTCTCTTGGTGCAGGTTTCCTTATGCATGATGTAACACAGAGGCCACATATCGCAGGAGCACACTGCACGCATAGACAGAACAGGAAAAGAATGGCCAAGATCATCCCAATGACCATCAGTATCTTCCATCCCCATGCTGATATCAGTTCCCAGAACCATCCCATTAATGACCAATCTCCTCTATCTAAATGAATAGATTCGGAAATTCTATGCAGTTTGGAGATGGCCTGGTATACTGTTGGAGCGTTATCTGGGACAAAAACACAGCAACTCGATTGGATCAATGTACATACTCCACCCCGGTCTGCAAGTATGACATCTAATGCGACCCTGTTCTGAAGGGTCATAAGACGATCCGACTGGAGCTCAGCAGTCAAGTTACCAAGGGCACCAGCGGTTTCAGCCACGGTGGATTCAACCACTCTTATCAATTGCCTTATGCTCCTGCTGTTACCTATTTGTCCCCAGAACGGCAGAAAACCCTTTACGAAGTCCCCAAATTCTTGTCCTGCAGTGTCTTCTTCACTGAAGACGCCTCTAACTATCCTTGTCTTGTGGTAATCTGCCGCTGCTGTGTAGGTAGGGGGCAACAGGAACGAAACGAAGCATGTGCCCGAAAAGTCAGGGGGCAACCATGTAAAGGCTCTATCATGGCAGATGAAATAGGTACCCTTAGCTGCCAAGAGCGGAGGGGAGGTCTGAGATTCGAAGACATATGTCTCAGTGCAGACGCTTTCCCCTAGCTGAGCTCTGGGATTCTTGCCAGTACCTTGCAGACACAGGTGACACTGATGGGGTACAACCCAAATCAGGGAAGATATCTTAGCTTGCTGTTTCTCACTCATTGTGGCTTCATATCCGGTCATGTTCCATCCTATATATGCTATTGTCTCATCTCTGGGGATAGTCTCGTAGAAGATATTGTCCTTCATCATGTCTATGATACCTTTAACTAAAGCATTTTTCTTAGGGTTGTCTTCCGCAAAACGTAGGGGGTAGTGTGCATAGATGAATATCGTTCTGAATGCCCACACGGAACCATTGTGGCTGAAAGGCAGGATCAGATAAGGGATACCTTTATCTGCTGTGTGAGGCATAAGGCCACACACCCAACAGTTAGTTGTATTTATCACTAGTTGGTGTTGGTGCAAAAGCTGGATGAAGGAGTTATTAATGAACTCTAGTCTCCTAGCAGATTCATGTTTAGGGAGGAGTTGAAAAGAATGTGGGGAAACAGTGGAAGGAGGAGGTGTAGACGAGGTAGTGGGTGCCAATATCACGTTAAAACAGAATAAAACATATCCTATAAAAAACATAAGTATACTAAATAACATAAAAATGCACAGCAGCAAAAACCGTTTCCTGGTTATCGTTTCACATATTCTCTTCTTGAAACTCAGTCTTTCAACATGTTCTCCATTTTGGAAAGATTCCATCCTCTAACCGTTGCCGTTCGTGGCGGTTGGTTTACTTCACTTAGGAGTGTTCTGAATGTTCCAGGCCGCCGTAGAACAAACCAGACCTGTAGACCTTGTGTCCACAGGCTACCCCCCTAAGTCTTTTCAGCCACGATCCTACAGCTGAACCCGGATGGAGGTTCGAAAAACACCAAAAAAAAACAAAAAGTCATTCAAAAATAATTTTCCATATTGGAGAACTTTGCTAAAGGGAAGAAAAGTAAACTGTTTTATTTGTCCTTTATTCTTGGTCGTAGATTATAACGGTTAGTCCCAGGTATCGTGTGGTCCTGAAAAAGGAGTTCAGGTTCTGTAGTGTCCAATCGAACTGACGGTGATACTGCTGATTGTAAAATGTCATCACTTTCTTTCTCAGTGAGTGTTCCGTTTATTCGTGCATCGCTGAAAGGCAGAAAACGTGGCACGGTTTCAGTCTCTGAGTCGGCGACACCTTCCTGGACCCACCAGTCATATGGCAGAGGTAGGGGTACCCTTTTGCAATGGGTCCCATGGATCCAGTGTTTCTTCCCTTCTACTCGAACAGCTGATCTTGTGGAGAGAAGAACGAGGTGCGGTCCGGTCCACCTGGGCTGCTCGTTTTTGGTTTGCTGAAAGTTCTTTATTAAAACCCAGGATCCAGGCTCAATGGGATGACCTGGAGATTCAGAGACCGGAGGCAGGGTGTCGGGGACCTGTTGATTTAAAACACGCAATTTAGCCGTCAATTCATACAGATAGTCAAGCAAAACAGGATGCTCCATCTCGCTAAACTTCTTGGGCCTGGGCACTCCCCATATATTGGCCGGGCGGCCAAAGACTATTTCATAAGGACTAAGTTTCACTCGTGAATGCACAGTCATTCTGGTTGATAGGAGTGCTAGGGGTAGAGCGTCAGGCCATTTAAGACCAGAGCTCGCTTGTATCTTGGCCAATTTTAGCTTTAGAGTGCCATTATAGCACTCCACTAATCCAGCTGATTGGGGGTGATTTGCAGCGTGAAATTTTTGGTTTATGCCTAGCCCTTCGCATACTTTCTTCATCACTTGACCCACAAATTCACTTCCATTGTCACTCCAGATCATTCTCGGCATTCCGAATCTAGGGAAGAACTCTTTCACAAGGGCTTTGGCTGTGGATAGCGCAGTATTGTCTTTTAGGAGATAGGCTTCCACCCATCTTGAAAAGGCACAAACAACAACGAGTACGTATTTTAAGTTGTTGCACCTCTCCATGTGGATGAAATCTAGCTGCAAAACCTCAAACGGATACGTAGGAGGTGCAAAATGACCAGCTGGAGTTGGAGTTCCTCTACCAGGGTTGTGTTTCAGGCATACCATGCAATTTTTAACCACATTTTCTGCGCACTTGGGAATTCCTCCATTTTGCCATACTGGGGCCAACAACTTACAAATCCCTTTCACACTGATGTGAGCCATTCCATGAGCCATTGTAACTACTGCAAGCACATACGCATCGGGTAGCAACCATCTTTGATGTTCTGACAACTCAACCCAACAACCATTCGCATCCAATTTACCCGTACTTTCTCTCCACACACTCAATTCTCTCTCTGTGGCTTCAGCTTGAATCGATTTCACGCTTTCTATCGTGTCTTCACACATTCCAACATCACCAATCCATCTTGCAGGGCCCGCGACATACATTCGGCTCATCACATTCCTTGCCATTTCTTTTGCGACCTCGTCAGCAAATGCATTCCCACGACCAACATCATCAGTCACCTTTTTATGTGTGCTACACTTCACAATCGCAACTTGCAACGGTAAAGTAAGTGAATCAAGGAGCTCATTTACCAACTGACCATGCTGTATTTTAGTTCCATGCGAGGTCAGGAACCCACGTTCCTTCCACAAACGCCCAAAACTATGGGCCACACCAAACGCATATTGGCTATCGGTATAGATAGTCACTTTCATTCCTTTTGATACTGTACATGCTCTTGTTAGGGCTATTAACTCAGCTGCTTGGGCTGAATTGTGTGGGATACGTGCAGCTTCAACAATCGTACACAAAGTTGTCACAGCATAGGCCGCAGTCGTGTCACCATTCGTGAGCTTAAAGCATGAACCATCCACCCACAAAGTACCATCACTCTTTGCAAGGGGAGTGTCCAGAAGGTCTATTCTCCCTTTCGTTTCTTCTTCTGTTCTATGGAGACAATCATGTTGTTCAGAAGTATCTAACTCCGTCACAATTGGCAATAACATAGCTGGGTTAAGTGTAGTGCATCTTTTTATATGTACATGGCTTGCTAACAATGTCAACTCGTAACCGGACAATCGAGCACTAGTTAAATGCTGTGTCTTGGTTCTGTTTAACAACATGTCCACTGCATGTGGAACCATTACGATTAATGTGTTATTCATCACTAAACCAGCAGACTGTCGGATAGAAACAGCAGTTGCTGCTACCGCTCTTAAGCAGCTTGGTAGTGCCTTAGCTACTGGGTCTAAGGTTGAAGAGAAATAGGCGCATGGACGCTCCCTGTCTCCAAACTGTTGTGTCAAAACTGCTAACGCACAACCTTCTTTCTCATGGACATACAATGTAAAAGGCTTGCTGTAGTTGGGGGTACCCAACACAGGAGCTGAACATAATGCATCACGTAATTCGACAAAACTTTTCTGACAATCTTTAGACCATGGGACGGGATTTGGTGTATCTTTACAAGTTAACGCCACCAAGGTTTGGCTATTAACGAAAAATTAGGTATCCATTGTCTGCAATATGATGTAATACCCAAGAAAGCACGCACTTCTCTCTGTGTTCTTGGCACACTCATTGCTGCAACAGCCCTGATTCTCTCAGGGGTCAGTTGCCTTCCCTCCTTCGAAAAGAGATGACCTAAATAGGTCACCTCTTTTTGACAATACTGTAACTTTGAAAGGGACACTTTGTGGTGTAAATTAGACAAATGACGCAATAATGACAATGTTGCTTCTTTGCAGATCTCCTTAGTATCTGCAGCAACTAGCAAATCATCGACATATTGAATGAGAGTGGCGCCATCAGGTAACATAAGAGTGTCAAGTTGTGCTTTCAAAGCCTGACTATAGATAGATAGACTTTCACAATAGCCTTGAGGAGCTCTCTTAAATCTGAAGCTTTGTCCTCCCAAATTGAAGCCAAAAATGTCCCTGCTCTCTTCTGCAATAGGGATGCTGAAGAAAGCATTTTTCAGGTCTATCACTGAAAACCAAGTGGCTGAAGCTGGAATCATTGTCAACAATGCAGTGATATCGGGGACGACTGGAAACTGTGGCACAACTATTTTGTTCACCTCTCTAAGATCAATTACAAACCTATAAACATGTGGCTGAGTAGGGTCAGTATGCTTCAAGACAGGCAAAACAGGACTATTGCAAACGTTGCCTCTTGTCTCTTCAATTACATCCTTCTCAATCAGATCACAAATAATTGCTAACAACGCTTTTTCCCCTTCACTAGAGATCTTGTATTGGGGAATACGTGGCATTTTAACATTGGCTTTTAATGTTATCACATATGGCTGAATTTCCAAAAGGCCTACATCATTAGGTCCAGTAGCCCAAAGAGTATTAGGAAGAGACGAAAATTCTGGTGGAAATCTATCCTTTGACAAATACATTGGTGAAACCACTTTCTTACCCAATGTGAGTTGCACTCCAGAAGGAGAGCAATACAATGTCGCATACAATCTCTTTAACAGATATAATCCTAACAAGTTCTCGCCTGTCATCAAAATAAGGGGTGTTTCAAATTTACAAGGTCCAACAGAAAGAGATATAGGGTTAGAAATCGGATTTCTAACTGGGGCGCAGGAAAACCCTACTGATACATTTGTTTCGCCAGACAAAGGTGCGCCAGGGAGTTTTGAGTGCATAATAGAACTCTTGGTAGCACCAGTATCCAACAGAAAAGGTTCTGACACACCTGATGCAATCACCTTAACATAAGGCCCACTCTGATCTACTGGAACTGAAACAACTCCCTCTCTTTGTCTATGGCTGTCCTAGCAATCATTACTGTCCAAATGCTCATCCTCTGTATAGTAATCATCAGTATAGTACTGAGCCGTCCTACCAGATGCATTAACCTGTTGATCAAATCTGTTCATTGAGTTTTGAGGGGGGAATGGGCGCGCACTCTGGGGAACATATCCACGTCCTCTTCCTCTAGGTGCTTGTGGAACACCTCGACCTCTTAAACCAGAAGTACCATTTGCGCGCTGTAGTAAAGCAGGGCAACTATACTTGAAATGACCCTCTTCCTTGCAATATGAACACTGATTGGGACCTACTGAGATACGTGGTTGAGCATACTCGGCTCTTTGCGAGTTTCTCTGAAACGGTTGGGGCTGATAGTTATTCTGATAGTTGTTCTGATAGTTACTCTGTGCACCACTATTTTGACCACCACGTGGCGGGTACGCTTGTTGTAACAGAACCTTCGTTTTCTTCTCTACTCTATCTCTCTCATCTTTATCTCTATTTTCGTAGTACTGTGCAGTAGCCAATATCTGCGCTGAAGAGGAAACTGCCCAAGAACTTTCTGAGTCTTTTAACTTTTTACACAACTCAGGAAGCAGATTATGCACAAATTTTTCGACGAACAAACGTTGACCACCTTCCGTGCTCATATCTTGACCACTGTGGTCTACAAACGTTTCTTCAAACCTGGTGAAGAAATCTGATACCGTTTCTTCTTTCTTTTGCTTACATGCAGACAATTTATCCCAGTTTACACGCATCGCAGGCATTATAGTTTTCATGTAATCAATAATCCTACCAGGAAGCTCTGTCACTAAAGGCTCAGGTTTAGAACCACCAATTTGTCGGGCATCTGCAGCAGCAATATTAGCCCATGTGTCACCTAACTCTTGAGCATGGTCTGTATGGCGAATCTTTCCCCATAAAGGCTGTGGAACAACATTCCCAAACAACATGTCTATGTCAGCTAAACTCATAATGCAAGACCCCGCAGTCTGTGACAATACCTTGTAATACCCTGTAGGATTCTTACGGGGATCAGGCAATGTCTGCTTAAGGGCTAAAACTTCAGCTCGCTTCCATGGAACGTGTACCCATACACGCTGGAAATGAGGCAGGACAGGTGGATTAGCATTTGGGTCCCCTTCCCTCCATTGTGGGGGAGCTTCTCTCATGGGGTACTGTTTCCTTTTCTTTTTAGCAGAAGAATCATATTTAAACAATAACCTGGAAACACCTTCAGTCCTAAACGACAATCACATCGCAACTGCTTTCTCGACATCTGAACCCACAATCAAACCTGTCGCAAAATCGAACCGTACACGACACAACTTAGGCGGATTGGGCTCCAAACCATTTTCCTCTAAATCCTCAGAAAGAAAAGTACACATTTTCTCAAAAACGTATCTCTGTTTCGGTTCTTCCCACTGATGGAAGACATCCATAACAGACTCTAGTTCATATCTCGCTGGTTCAGTAACCCATTAATGCGCCAAATAATTCAGTGTCTCTTTCTCCCTACCATCAGGCAATTGGCTACGCAATTGTTTACGCTCTGAAACTGGGGTCGTAGCTAATGACCCAAAGAGAGGGGATAAAAGACTAGTCATAGTGTTTGTCATTCTCAGAGGAAAGAGGGAGAGGTTGACAAATGAACAGGAGGAAAAACAGAATGAGACAAGGCAGAGACAGAAGCAGTGTCAGAAACAATACCAGGAGTGGTAGTCGCCATAGTAGTCAAAGTTGTAGGAAGTAAAGGCAGAGCAGATGTCAAAGCCGGTGGCCCTTGAGGAGGCTGCACCGGAGGAATGGGAACCAACTGAAGAATAGCTGGTGGGTGCTGTGGAGGAGCAGGAGGCAATGGAACCACTGGTTGTGCAACTAGAGGTTGCGGAGGTGCCGTGGCATTCTGCGCATAGGGTGGTGGCGAACTTAGCAAATGCGACATTAGGGGATCTTTTTCAGAGTCTTTTGCTGCATCTTGCTGAAGAGGCGGCAAAACTGGATAGCATTTATCTACTGTCATTTTATGTCGCCTATGCAACTGCTCATTCAACTGTTCTACTTTGTTATCTTTAAACTGTATAGCAGCTTGCATAATCGAAATACCTTTTTCTCTCTTATTTTTCTTAGCTAATTTAATTTCCTTTTGCTTGGTTTCCTTATGTCATAAGCGGAAAGAATCAAACATTGCCGGCCGGGCTTTCTTCTTAAAAAGTCTAACTTCGAGGTTATCTAAGATTTCTGTGTCAAAGCTACCATTTTGGGGCCATTTTTAAATGCCATCTTTTCTGGTGTAACGGATCCATACTTCATTATATGTGATGGGGCCTACTCTGTGCTTCACATATAGTTCATAGGTTGGAGTTCCAATCGGAGGAACCGGACATGAGTCCTCCAACCGGGAGTCCCTTTTACAACCAAGACAAAACAAATTTCCAAGTCTGCTAAGACCAGGCATCTTCGCTCACTAGTCTAGCTTCAAACTTCAAAGGATTATCGTTTACGATAGTCTCGTGAATACACGAGTCATTCGGCTTTGGTACTTGCAAGTTCCAAATCAAAGTGATCCCGAAGGGATACCAAACCAAATGTCCAACTAAGGACCAAACCAAGTGTCCAACTAAGGACTGGGAGAGGCTCCACTTATACTTAACTGAAAATATCGATGACGTCACCAGAAGACTAGTCTTATCGTTTCGCTCTACCAAACATCAAAGGTCCAAATCAGGGCGATAGCCAGGGCAGCAGTCCTTCGTAGCCGTCGGGAAGCGGGGAACCTCGCAGCAAAGACTTTCGGACCACGTCGACATGCAGGGGTCGATGAAGTGGCGGCCTTCCTCCAGAATTTTCACACGAAGCTCCTCACGGACCTCAGGCTTGGACCGGTACCGCTGGTATCGCCCCACGTTGGGCGCCAACTGAGGTACTGGGTTTTTCAGAACCGGTACTGATTCGGTAACCCAGTGTTGCCAGGGTACACCCAAAGACCTCGGGTACTTTCCTGATTCAGACCACAGAAACTCAGAGTCTTCTAGGTGAAGTCAAAGATCAAATTTATTGGCTGCAACCAAGTAACAAGCGTCCTAGAAGTACAACAGCACGGTTTGTATGTTCTCAGGAGACTGTGTGTCAATGCAAAGTCAGGTTTCCTTTTATACAGTTTTTTAAGCTTCAGGCAAACATTCTTGACATTTTGGTTGGTCATTCACATGTTTTCACTACAAAGGAAAAAACAGTGTCATGATGAAACCTCATATTTCATGTCATCCAACCCATAATAAATGACCCGGCAAGGCCTAGTATTTTACATCAGATAAGTGTGGACCCCCAATAAAAACGGGCACCTCCCCCTCGTAAAGTAAGAAGAAGAAAAGAGCAGGTGCAGGTGTGAGCAAGATTAGGCAGGGTGTGTGAGCGATAATAAGGGATTTATGGCATGGTGTGCCTTGATGCTATCTGATTCGGCCACTGGGAGAGGGACTGACCAAACAGGTTTGGCCTGAGGCAATGGTTTCAGCTTGCCCAGGTCAGAGAAAAGTCAATCAAGGTGTACGTGTCCTTGGAATAAAATCTGACTGTATTATAAGCCTATGTAAGGGCAACTTTAAAAAATGGCTGCCGTGTATAAAATGGGAGCCACGAGTGCAGGACGAAAATGGCGATTTTGAGGTGAAAACGCTGCTGGAATTGAGCGAAAATGCTCATGCTTAGTGTACTAGTCATTATCGGTCTTTTGATACTAAAATCGTACTGCTGTGGCAAAGTAAATTACATGGGTCCAGAATTTTTAGAACCACAGAAGATGCATCAGGTTTGACCGGGGCAACAACACCAATATGTGGATTTTGGAAGAAAAGACTGAAGAATCCATTTCCAAGGGCCAAGGAATGGATTGGCACCACTTGGCAAGGCAAGAATCACAGTTGGCAGAGTCCAGAGGCTGTGGTAGGGTTAAGTGAAGTGTTTAATGTCCCTGAGACTTCAGAACAGGAGTCAAGCCAGCAAGCCCTTGCAGTCACTTCGGCTCTGGCGAGATTTGCAGCTCCCGTCCTTCTCAGTCCCAGGCACGGAGGGCAACAAGCAGCAGGGCAGGCAAAGCTAAGCAGCAGTCCAGCAAAATACAGCAGAGTGACAGTCCCTTCCACAGCACATCAGTCCTTCCTGGCAGAATGTCCTCAGGTTTAAAAGTGTACTGATTTGATGGGGGCAGAAGTCCAGTTTTTATACTCAGTGTTGCCTTTGAAGCAGGGGAGTCTTAAAAGAGAGTCCTTTGAAGTGCACATAGTCCCTGTCCCCTCTTCCCTAGCTCAAGACACACTACAGGGAGGTATGCAGCCTTTTGTCAGGGCTTCAGACAAAGCCCATTCATGTGAAAGTGTCAGCTCCACCCTCCTATCCTTCCCAGGATGGGCCATCAACATGCAGATGGCCACTCAGTCACACCTAAGCTCCCTTTGTGTGTGGCTGTCTGGGAGGAATGCACAAAAACCCATCTGTCAGCCAACCAGATGTTTATTCAGAGACAGGTGAAAGCTACTAGATAAATTAAAGTAGGAAAAAGCCAGCTTTCTGAAACTGACATTTTCAGAATTACAATTTAAAATCTGACTTCGCCATTACTTGTAATTTTAAATTGTGATTCCAGAGACACTAAACTCAGGAGTCCGTCTCTTCCCAAATAGAAATTACACTTAAACTAGGTAATTCCAATGTTAGCCTTTGGGAGAGCTAGACCCTGCAGTAGTGAAAAACAAAATGGGGTGTTTTTTTCACTACATGGATGTGTAAAACTTAAAACTCCATGTCCAACTTTCTAAGTGCACTGCACCCTGCCCTCGGGGCTGTCAGGGTCTAACTAGGGGTAACTTCTATTTATTAAAAAGGAAGGTTTGGGCCTGGCGAGTGGGTTAAGTTGCCATGTCAACACCCACAGTCTTGGCAATAGCAAGTGTGAGTCCTAGTTAAAGGGCCGCTAAAGTAGGTGGCACAATCAGTGCTGCAGGCTCCCCAGTAGTATTTAATTTACATGTCCTGGGCACAGGTAGTGCACTTTACTAGGGACTTATAAGTACATTAAGTAAGCCAATTGTGGATAAACCAATGTTACCATATTTTAAGAAGATAGCACATGCACTTTGTCACTGATTAGCAGTGACAAAGTGCCCAGAGTCCTAAAGCCAAACAATTTAGCAAAAAGTGGAGTATAAGGCAAAAAGTCTGAGGATAACCCTGCAGAAAATGGCCAGATAGAACAAAACTATTTGCTTTTCAAATGAGGTATGTTAGCATAGTAGCTACGGTTCAGTGTCAAGCAGCACTCTCTGCCAGTCCAGCCACCAAGTTGGAATGCAAAGTTGTCAGGCAGTAAGAAGATGGCCATGTGTACATTTGGTGTGCTAGGTATTGTGCCTGATACTTTGACACTGTTGCATCTTTACTACTCCTGCAGGTGGCCTGCGGTCTACCATTGCCTGCAGCATGAAGAAAGAATGCTGCAGGCACACATTAAACACCAGAAAACACGTTCATCCACCAACCTTTCTTGTGATGTAATACAATACAACAATAGACATTTTTCAACATGTCTGTATTATAGTCCTAAACATACATTAAGTATTTCAGTGAGCGCAGGTACTTTTGTGCGGTACTTCCGCAACATGAATATTGTATTCACTACATACTGTAAGACATTCATTTCAAATCCAAACCATGCCTAAATAATGACATTGAATAAAACGGAACATAATTAATAAAAAACTCAGACAAAATCACCCAGATGTAGTTAATCAACACATTATCCTTTTAAGTATATCCATTTGTGTAGGTGTACATTTGAGGTGGGCATCAATCTAATGTCAAGGGCTCGATCCTTTGTCATGATTACACCCAAACACTCCAACACTAAACCTATGCATTTTGTTTTCCCATGAGGACTTAATTTAGTGGGATCTTCCTCGGGGCACTGCCTTTGAAATCTTAACATTTAAGGACAGTCTCAATATCCATTTGCGGGTGGTTCTGAATAATAGGAATAGCATTGCTTTCAAACACTATTTTTTTCATAATTTAAGGTCTATATCTATTAATTTTCATAGAGGTGTTGCTTCAGTGCCTTCTGTGACCAGATGATTGTTTCCATATGAAAAAACAATCACTCAGTTGCAGAAGATACCAAAATAAGGTTGAGAGCCTGCTGGTTGCCTCATGTCCAAGGAAGTAGCCATTCATGGGAGGATGCCAGATCAAGGGAGAGATCCCCAGTTCAGAAGCTGGAAAGAGGGTTTCATGTGTGTTGCTTTTCAAATTCTATGGAAGAAATAAGGAAGCAAACTTGGACATCTAGGGCAGACTAAAATTCGAGAAGGTTAGTCAACCATTTTCATTGGCCTCAGATGTCTGAAAATGTAAAAGAATTTTGTCACTGTGTTACCTGCCAAGTCAGGGGCAAAGCAGAGGGCAAGCCTAAGGTTCCCTTAATACCACTCCCTGTGAATTCAGCTTCATTTGAGAGAGTTGGGATTAATATTGTTGGACTCCTTGAACCTCACACTGCTTCTGGAAATAGGTTTATCCTGGTGGTAGCAGACCATGCCAACCGGTGCTTTGATAGGAGCACTAACTTCATGTGTCCATATTTAAAAGGTATTTGGGACAAATGTAGCGGTACTTAAATGTTCACCACCCCTATTACCTTAAGGCTAATGGTCTAGTTGAAAGGCTCAACAAGATCATAAAATGCATGACCATGGAATTATCAGCAAAACTCAGGAGACAGTGGGATGTCCTACTACCATGCCTGATATTTGGCTAAAGGGAGGTGTCTCACAAAGGTGTGGTCAGCATCCCCCTTGGACCTTTTTTTGGCCACTCTATGAGGGTTCCACTAGGCTTGGTCAGAGACGGTTGGATAAACCCCAACAAACAACGCAACGAGGATAAAGTGGATTACGTACCAGGCCTGTGTTCTCACATGGCTGAATATATGAAGAAGGCAGATAACAACGTGAAAGCCAGCCAGCTGCTTATATAGGACTGGTATGACCATAGGTCCTTCTTGGTAGAGTACAAACCATATCACTTAGTGTAGGTGCTGGAGCCTGTGGCTCCCAGACCTCTCCATGACAAATGGAGTGGACTCTATACAATCTTGGGGAAGAAAGGGGAGGTCATCTACTTGGTAGACCTTGGTACTCTGTGATACCCTCACAGAGTGAGTCATGTAAATACTCTCAAACCAAACAGTGACAGGGCTGATATGACCATGTTCAAGGTGGCAGCTAGAGGAGAGGTGGAAGAGAGTAACCTACTCCCTGACCTACTGTCAAATTATGCCAAGGGTGGTTCAGTGGATGGAGTGGTGCTCTCCTCCACTTTAACAGACCAACATCAGAAAGACTGTGATGACTTGTTGAAGCAGTTTGCTGTCTGTTTTCTTAGACCTCTGGTCTGACAAATTTGTGTGCTGATGATGTGGAGACAGGTGGCAGGTGGCCTGTCAAGTGTAATATGTACAAACTATCAGGCCAGATTAAAGCTAGAATTAAGGCTAAGGTTGCCAAAATGCTATAAGCATGGGCTGACTGAGACCTATGCAGATCTTGTGCCAGCCCAGTGGTGCTAGTGTCAAACCTAATCTAAATGGTGGGAAACCTAAGATGAGCTTCTGTGTGGACTACAGAGGTCTAAATGTAGACACACTGAGCCTGATTTACAAAGGGAAAAATAGACTTTGGTGCACATTTCCAAATTTTTGCATTCACAAACTACAATCCAATATTGAGTCTGTAACTGTAGAGACTCCACATTTGTGATGGAGGACTCCACACATAAAAAGATAGGCCTGTCATAACATTATGGGTGCTGAGTTCTCTACTCGATAGCGGAGTCTCTGCAGTCATAACTAATTATAAACTTGTTTATCAACACAAATTTTTTTAACTTACACAAAATTGCAAGTTTACCTATTTTAATTAGGCGTCAGACTGATGCTCACCCCATACCAAGAACTGATGAGCTAATTGACAAGATGTGGGCTGCAAGTAGCTAAGTACATTTAACTCAACTTCAGGCTATTGGCAGATTGCACTCATACAAGAAGCCTTGGAGAGCTCTGACCTTTCAACCACAGAAAGCCACTTTTGGTTAAAAGTGATGCAGTTTAGTTTGAAAAATGCTGCTGCTACTTTCCAAGGTTGGTGAACACAGTCCTATAAAATTTGGATACTTTTAGCACAGAATATCTCAATAACATTACTATATTCAATAACAGACACCACCACACTCAGATAGTTCATATCTAAATCAGTCTTTCAGTTGAAAACAGTTGCAAAATTATCCTTTGTGTTGCAAATGTTTTTTCAGCTGAAAGACTGCTTTATATATGGACTTTCTGAGTGCAGTGGTGTCTATTATTAACTTTGTTGAAGTGTTTGTTATGAACACCAAAATACGCTCTAGGGTTTTCTATCTAAAACTCAACATTCATACTGTCACCACATTTGGGAAGTGCATCTTACTTGTCACCACTACCCGGCTTGCTTTGTAAACATTGCTATATTCAGTTCAACTTGGGAGGAGCATCCGGTCCACCTTAAGGAAGTACTTGCATGGTAAAGTGCAACATGGTAAAATAACTCAATGTAAACACAAAAGGCATTGTTAAAAATGATTTGAAGGTTACCATGTGGTAAATTACTGCTTGTAACATCCGATATTCATGTGCACATGTACAGACTCATTGAGGAAGGCTATGTTGTCTGTCTCTGCCTTGCATGAGCACAGATGTAGCACTTAAGTAGATGGAGCCCTGTCTAATTTGTTACAAATGAACTGGAAACATAAAGGGATGTAATGTATAATGCTTCACTTTGTGCACTCTATGTGTATATTGTGTTCCAATTAACTTTGGTTTCAAATATGGTACATAGAGTATAGTCACTACCTCATTGACATTTTGCCAGGCATAGAATTCATGCATTTTAACCCTGGATTAGTTCATTATAAAAAATATCCTACTGGAGGAAGGGGGTATTTAGAATCTCTATAGCCATCACCAGTAACTGCTTGTTAATTAAGGAGAGGGGATCTCCCAGTGGTGATGATGGAAAAATATCTTCTATCAAGCAGTAGACAATTTGAAGATTTTTGGAGAGAAGAGACTAGCTGGGGACATAGAGAACAGCTCTGGAATACTATTAAGGAATGGGACAAGCTGGTCTTTTAAGAGTCATGTAAATGGGGAGTAATTATATGGTATCACAGGATTGGGTGGGTGCTGCGCTGACTTTAGAAATCTCCTCTCCCTTTCTGATTCTGCTCAACAGACATCGATATCTGAGGAGATGCCTGAAAGCACCAGCGTAGCTCTTGAGCCTTCACCCTTGTCAGAAGTTTGGGGATACACCCACTCATGATTTGTATTCTTCACCATCATCTGGACTAGTGACACCAACTCCCTGATTACTTTCAAGGCTCACTTGGAGGGGGCCTTCTATGGACTCCAGCAGTGACAGCCTTGTGCACTTCCCATTGATTGGTCCTGATGTAGTGCTTGAAAGAGTAGGAATCCGGACTCTTTCTTCTGAGCACAGTCACCCTGCAACATACTGCAAGGTGGGATGGCTGTTGAGCGCAAAAGAGGATGATGGTCTGTCAAGGAGTACCTGCTGGGTGCTGCTGAGGAAGATCCAAAGTCAGGAGATCACAATAGCTAGGCAGGAAGGCAATCCCAAAGCGCTAGAGCTAAGTGGTGCTGCATGGAAAAATAAGTAGTATCCCTTGAGGCAGAGAGAATTTAAAAACACTCTACAATTAAATATCTGTGCTAGGAGGCTGTTGGTACAGAGGGCATTTCTCCACCAAACTCTCTGAAAATGGTCCAATATGGGATCTGATATTATGATATATATTGCTCCTCATATGAGACATCTTGATACCTATAGCTTCCTTTCCTGGAACTTTTGTTTCGTCTTAGGCTCACCCATGGGGAAAGGTACACAATTTCACATTCAACAAAATACCTTTAGCTTGGAGATGTGGGAGAAATATCCAAGACTTATGCCTAGCCCCATTGAGGCCTCTGGGCTTGATCAGCATGGCTGGTGTGGAAGGGGGCCCCTTGAGCCTCCATGGGCTGCTGCCAATTGCCTCCTCAACTGCTTATCTTAGAGCGGACAATAAGGAGAGCAAGGACATACTTCTAGGTTGCGAGGAAGAAGTATTCAGCCAGCAGCAGGGCTACACAGCTCCAGGAGCCTGCATAGTCAATGTATGCATAGTGCCCCTCTGTCTACTCTGACACACTTCCTTTGGTTTATCAAACACCGGTTTGATGTGAGGAGTTATCATAGTGTTGAATCACTTAATTTCAGGTGTAAACAATATTGGCATGAGAGTGCAAACCTCCTTGGGGATTTTATTTTCTTACATGGATGATGTGGTTGAATGTGAAGCATAGGTTTTCTTCTGTAAAGTGGGCTTTTTGGGTGCCCCCGGTGACAAGAGGGTGAGAGTAGTTTTTGAAATAATTTATGCTTTCCCTTCCTTGGAAAATTAGGGCAACATGCTCTAGCTTTGTTGAACATTCCCCAGAAACAGAAAATATTTAGAAAAATTTGAAGATTCTTCATATCTTCTTCCTATGGTAAATATATGGAATCTAATGCTGACCTCACCATTTTATTAAATATATCTTTTGATCTCATACTGAAACAAAGAGGTATTTGAAAACTTGCTTTTCTTTCTTATTTTCTATTTATATGGCTAAACAATGGCAAGCAGAAAGGAGAACTTTATGACAACATTAGTTTACGCTCCTCAGGTAATTATAGAAAACATTGGATTCTTTCTGAATATTTCAACACGATATCATCTTGTATTAAACTGAATCTGATAACTGTTTGCAGCAAATAACTAACAGCGTTTTTTGATATGTTTCATTTTGCACTAGAGATTGTAGGGGTGATTTTAACCTTGGCGGACGGCCGATGCCGTCCGCCAAGGTACCGCCGTGAAATGACCGCACCGCGGTCAAAAGACCGCGGCGGCCATTTACACATTTCCGCTGGGCCGGCGGGCGCTCTCCGAAAGAGCGCCCGCCGGCCCAGCAGAAATGCCCCTGCAACGAGGACGCCGGCTCAGAATTGAGCCGGCGTAGTTGCAGGGGTGCGACGGGTGCAGTTGCACCCGTCGCGTATTTCAGTGTCTGCAAAGCAGACACTGAAATACTTTGCGGGGCCCTCTTACGGGGGCCCCTGCAGTGCCCATGCCATTGCCATGGGCACTGCAGGGGCCCCCAGGGGCCCCGCGGCAACCGCTACCGCCATCCTGTTCATGGCGGGTTTCCCGCCATGAACAGGATGGCGGTAGGGGGTGTCTGAATCCCCATGGCGGCAGAGCGCGCTCCGCCGCCATGGAGGATTCAATGGGGCAGCGGTAAACCGGCGGGAGACCGCCGGTTTACCCTTTCTGACCGCGGCTGAACCGCCGCGGTCAGAATGCCCTCGGGAGCACCGCCAGCCTGTTGGCGGTGCTCCCGTGGTCGGTGACCCTGGCGGTCACCGGCCGCCGGGGTCAGAATGACCCCCTGTATCTTTATTCTTCATGTTTACAAGTGTGCTCTTTCTTTCATGTGGAAGAGCTAGGCACCAAAGAGCTATGCACCATGGTTTGTGGGAGAGGTGATCGTTGTGATCACTTATTATAAGTAATAAAGTGCACCCTGCCATCAAGAGTGCATAACTGACAGAACTCAGCCTTTGGCTTTGGTATTTTTTGATGATTGAACTCTTCTGTGATTTTACTTTATCCCATGTATTGTTTGCTTCTCTCATGTGGAGACTTTCATGTTGCATGAAAAAACAAGCACAAGGTGATACATCATGATACCTCAGTGGATAAATTATACTAGGTTTTTTAGTGGTGGCAGTGCATGATTGTATGAACTGTGATTGCAGGTTTATATTTTAATCATAATCTAACTTTGAGTCATTTTAATTACTTGAGAAGTGAATATGCAGGTTTAGATTTCCCCTGGAAGCCTTTTATACCCTTTCTGTGGCACCTTGTATCAGAAAGTATCATAGTTAATTTTATTCATTTGCCTGTAATATTGTGCCCCCTCATTAATGCTGAGCTCCTGTTGTTGCTGTATTTGGCCCATTGTATGTAAATCCAGAGGTGAGGAGCCATACTAAGCTTAACTACATGATGCAGGGTATTTATTTAAAAGGAAGTACAACCATTACCAATGTGGTTTGATTAATCATGTTGTCTGCTTTTGTTTCAGAGAGCTTTAATCATGATAAGTGGACTATATAATGGAAATAGCACAAGCAATAGGTCAGTTTTAAGAGTGCAATTTCATACATAAGCGGTTTTAAACTTATGCTACCTGTATCCTGCTACCTAGCCAAGTGTTTTAAAATTAACTGTTGCCTCTAAGTTGTAAGCTATACAGCAAGTCAATCACCTTGGGTAGAGCCAATTAAACATGAGTGAAAGTGAGTAATTAAAAATTCCCAAAACAGCCCTACCAAAAAATGAAAACCAAAATATGAAATTTCTCAATGACCCCTTCTGACATAGGGTGTTAACTTATTTCTGCCTATTTAATGATACTATTGAGTGCAGAATTCATCAGGCCAGGAGGGAAATTGTAACCAAACATTCATGCTACAACAATTTCAAAATATAGTGCAGAAATAAAAACAATATACAATTGCAAACCTTTGACACTGGAGTTGGAGATAATGCACTTTGTTGTAGATACACGCCAGGACAGAAAACCAAACATCTCTTTTCAACCTAGGGTTGGCATTATTCAAGAATATGTCACTTTCCATCATTAGAATGCTTTCTTAAATTAAATAAATAATAAACAAACTTTAACAATGCCAAAAAAATGGCTACAACAAAAAAGCCTAGATTGAAGAAGCCTACCGCCTCCTTGCACCACATCAGCATGATTTTTTAAGGATGCTAATGTGGCCCAACAAGGCCAAATTTGCCACTCTATATTTATAAAGTGGTGCAATGCATGCATTGTGCCACTTTGTAACCCCTTGCATCACAAATGTATGCAAGAGCGGCATTACCCCGTCAGGGGATTACATAAATTGTGCAGTGGAATCTAAGAGATTCCACTGTGCTATTTTTAGTGGCTATTCTTACCACCCGCACAGGGCTGGTGTTAAAAGAGGCATAACATTGTTTTCAAAGGGCTGTTATGTACTCTGCAGGATTAGTGCCAAAATGTTGGTGCTAATCCTGCACAGTACATCAATAGTGTCAAAAATGTTAACGCTATTGCTCCTACTCTGCGCCAATGTGCACTGTATATTAAATATGGTGCTCACATAGTGGCAGTAGGGAGGTACTAATAGGTGCAATAAAACTGGCACTGCATTGGATGCAGCACCACTTTTCTTAAATTCGGACCAAAGTATCTAATTAAAAATGGTGCTTCCCTGCTTTTGCATGCCTTAGGTCATTAAAGCAAAGTCTATGAACTTTGCCAAGGTATTATGCAATATGATGTTGCAGATGAAGTCACACATATTTCACCCTAGTGGGTGGTAAAAGAACAGATTTTTACAGTACTCACCTGTTGTGAAATCAAGACAATGATTGTGGAGATCTGTAAAGCATAAATATGAGAGTTTATTTTAGAGTCTCAAATAATGAGAAGTGTTTACTGTAAGGCTTAACAATCTGAGTACAGCCTGTCTGTAAGTTGTCCTTAATTCTGGAACATATTGTATGTGGCCCGGAGGGCCATTTTCTCAAACAATTTGATTGACTGTGGAAGAAAGGAGAAATTGGGACCACTCATTCCAGTTAACTATATAGTCGCTGACCTCATGATGTTGCTGTTGTGATGAAATATTCATTTGACTGCAACTTAGAAAATTAAATGGAAGGAAATAAGATGAGAAAACGTACCATCAAAGAATAAATTAGAAAATGGATTATTCATTGAAGAAGTCCGTCATAAGTAAAACATCCCATGAGGTCCAAGACACAATCAATCAATCAGGACTTGTAGAGCATGGCTAATCACCCATGAGGGTATCCAATCGCTAGGTACTTGTTGGGATCAGTTAAATAGCCAGGCCTTGAGTCCCTTTCTGAATTTCAGGAGGGAGGATGATGTTCAGAAGTTGAGGGGAAGGTTGTTCAAGGACTTGGTAGTGAGTCATGAGAAGAAGCGTCCTCCACCGTAGCTTCAGCGGATGCACGCAGTGCATGTGAGGGCAAGGGAGGCAGAGTGCAGGTGTTTGGAGAGTTGGTGAAAACTTAGGTGGTGGTTCATGTATGCTGGTTCGTGGTCGTGGAGGGCCCTGTAGGAGTGTATCAGCATCCTAAATTGCCATCTTTTCTCTCAGGGGAGCCAGAGTAGTTGTGGACATTATGTGGGTCGATTTGGGGAGGTTGAGGATGACTCTGGCAGTAGAGGTTTATATTGATTGGAGTCTCTTAAGGAGCAGGGTGGTGGTTCCTGCATAGAGGGCGATGCTGTAGTCCAGCTACCTGGTGACTAGGGCCTAAGTGACAGCAGAATCACTTTAAATTCAAACGCCAAAACACAACATAAATACCACTACAGATTCGTAAAATGGAGAAAAATGAAACACGAAAATTGACCTCAAAATGAATGAAATCCAATAATGGGAACCAAAGATCTGGATTTTTTAAATATTTGGGTAAAAAGCACCACACAAATGTGAAGCACCAATAAGAAGTCAGTTTTTGATGTTGACCGCAAATAAAAGCAGTTTAAGGCAGACTGCAATGGAGTGGATGTTCAATAACCCCAAGCAAGTCATCCCTGTCAAAGATTTTACCTTCTGAATTAATTTCTGAAATATTAGTTAAACTCCTCTAGAGGCACAAGGCTGCATATTATAGCTGGTGTAGTCCTCTCAGATAGTCATGGGATGAGGCTTCACAGAAGCTGATGGTTGTGAGAAATGGGGTCTTTGGTTGGCAGTCAGGTTACCCCCGTCCAAGCAAGGACCCTCACTTTAGTCAGGGGATAGGAGGATCAACCTCAGTTAGCCCCCACTCACCCCCTTGGTAGCTTGGCACAAGCAGGCACGCTTAACTTCAGAGTCTAGGTGTAAAGTATTTGTACCAACACATACAGTAACTCAGTGAAAACACTACAAAATGACACAACAAAGGTTTATTAAAATAAGAAATATTTATCTAAATAAAACAAGAACAAAACCACAAAAATCCAACAAACACAAGCCAAATTATTAATTTTAAAAGCAAAAGAGTCTTAAATCCTTTTGTAAACTGTAAAACCACTCTTAGAGTTGAAAAGTACTTTGGTAGCGTCAAAATAACACGCACGGACAAGTGTATGTCGAAAAAGGTGATTGATGCGTCGATTTCTCACCAGCAAGTGAGACTGTTTCTCCTTCTCTAGTTGGGTCGGCATGTGTGGTTTTTCTTCTCTGCAGGAGAGCGAAGCATCGATCTGAACAAACACTCGGGTCCGGGCAGGTGTTGCGTCGTTCTTTCGCACCCATCGAGGTTTGCATCGAAAATCCTGCCGCCCGGTATCAGCAAAACTGCGCTGTGTGGGTTGCTATGTTACCAGCCTCCGTTAGTGGCGTTGCATGTCGTTTCTATAGCTGCATGCATCGATCTTCTAGCCGCACTGCAGACAGAGTGTTGATTTCAGCCGCGAAGCCGGTGGTGCATTGTTTTTTCAGCCGCGTCTCAGAGGTTGCATCGGAAATTTCCCTGCACGGTGGTCTGTGTGTGGATTTTCAATCTTGGTCTGCCAGCTTCACCTGTCAAGGCCGCAGGAATTGGATAGGGCACCACTTGGCAGGGCAGGTGTTCAGCAGAGAGTCCAGGTGCTGGCTGGGGAAGCAGGAAGAACAACAAAGCCCCGGCTTTGTCCCCTAGCACAGGCAGAAGCAGCAACTGCAGGATAGCTCCAAAAAGCACAGTCACAGGCAGGGCAGCACTTCTCTGCTCTTCAGCTCTTATCCAGGCAGAGGTTCCTCTTGATGTCCAGAAGTGATCTAAAATCTGTGGTTTTGGGTGCCTTCTTACACCCATTTTGGCCCTTAAAGTAGGCTTACTTCAAAGGAAAGTCTCTCTTGTTTGTGAAATCCTGCCTTGTCCAGGTCAGGCCCCAGACACACACCAGGGTTTTGGAGACTGCATTGTGTGAGGGCAGGCACAGCCCTTTCAGGTGTAAGTGACCACTCCTCCCCTCCCTCCAAGCACAGATGGCTCATCATGATATGCAGGTTACACCCCGGCTCCCTCTGTGTCACGGTCTAGAGAGAGGTGCAAACAGCCCAACTGTCAAACTGACCCAGACAGGGAATCCACAAACAGGCAAAGTCACAGAATGGTTTCAGCAAGAAAATGCTCACTTTCTAAAAGTGGCATTTTCTAACACACAGTCTTAAAATCAACTTTACTAAAAGATGTTTTTACATTGTGAGCTCAGAGACCCCAAACTCCAGATGTCTATCCGCTCCCAAAGTGAATCATACTTTAATCATATTTAAAGGCTGCCCCCATGTCAACCTATGAGAAGGATAGGCCTTGCAACAGTGAAAAACTAATTTGGCAGTATTTCAATGTTAGGACATATAAAACACATTAGTATATGTCCTACCTTAAACATACACTGCACCCTGCCCATGGGGCTACCTAGGGCCTACCTTAGGGTTGTCTTACATATAAGAAAAGGGAAGGATTAGGCCTGCAAGTGGGTACACTTGCTAATTTGAATTGCCATTTTAATACTGCAAAACCAGACACTGCAGTGGCAGGTCTGAGCCATGTTTACAGAGCTACTAATGTGGGAGGCACAACCAGTGCTGCAGGCCCACTAGCAGCATTTGATTTACAGGCCCTGGGCACCTCTAGTGCACTGTACTAGGGACTTACCAGTAAATCAAATATGCCAGTCATGGAAATCCAATTACATACACATTTTATATAGGAGCACTTCCACGTTAGCACTGGATAGCAGTGGTAAAGTGCCCATTGTAACAAAAACAGCAAAAGTACAGTCCAGCACACATCAACAACCTGGGGAACAGAGGCAAAAAGTTAGGGGAGACCACGCCAAGGATGCTAAGTCTAACAATGTTTTTTGTTAGAAAAGCTCAGACTCAAAAAATTCACATTTCATGCCTGCCAAAGTCCTCTCATTGTTTGGATGATATTCACAGCTTCACAAGGTCAAGATTGCTAACTTTGAACTTAAGCTCTTAGGCTCCTTTTACGATCTCAAAATCCTTCTACAGGTCAAGCATGATGCTGTATCTTGCAAAGTGCTCTGCAAATTTGCCATTTTTACAACAAAGTCCCACTGACTCTCTGGAGACCTAGTCCGAACTTTTCAGACTTTCTGGAGCAGCTCCTCCTGGACACTTCTAATGCTCAAAGTACCTCAGGGACAACACTTAGAGGTAAAGACTCACTCCAGCAGAGGCTGCTACACTTACAGGTTCCAGTCAGGGTCCAGCTGCTACTGGTTAGGACAAAAAACTCATGAATCTTGCTGTATCCCTAAAGCTACACAGGGAATCAGCCTACTGACTGTGGAGTCCCTTTCTCAGTCCTGGATACAAATGAGAGTAGGCCAAGGTCACAGACAGCAAGCCATCAATCCTTCCTTTACACATAACTATGAATGGGCAGGCCTCACCCTGTTCCCTTTCAAGTTAATGAAGTTCCTGAACCCTTCTCAACTTCCCTTCCTGAGCTGAGAGAAGGCATGTACCACACATCCAGGTCTTCCTGTCAAAAGGCATAAGCCATTGTTTCTGATCAGGGAGCAGTTTCTCACCTCATTAGGGGAAGCACTACCATTGAGCAGCTGCTAGCAGTCTAGTTTTAATTGTCCTTCTGAATATTCAGGGAGACAAAGTTTATCATTTCAAAAGGTACATTTTGTACAATTTTGAATTTCTAATGTGTATTGCAAATAATGGTTGAATCATCTCATTGTAGATTCTCCCAGACCAAAGATAGAAGAATAGTCATTTTATCAGAACTTTGGGGGTCATTCCGACCTGGCGGTCCATGACCGACAGGGCCGGGGACCGCGGAAGCACCGCCAACAGGCTGGCGGTGCTTCCTGGGCCATTCTGACGGCGGCGGTAAAGCCGCGGTCAGAAAAGGGCAACCGGCAGTTTCCCACCGGTTTACCCCTGGCCCAAGGAATCCGCCATGGCGGCGCTGCTTGCAGCACCGCCATGGGGATTCCGACCCCCTTCCCGCCATCCTGGTCCTACAGGATGGTGGGAACGGGTGTTGTGGGGCCCCTGGGGGCCCCTGCACTGCCCATGCCACTGGCATGGGCAGTGCAGGGGCCCCCTCACAGGGCCCCATAATGATTTTCAGTGTCTGCAAAGCAGACACTGAAAATCGCAGCGGGTGCCACTGCACCCGTCGCACCCCTTCAACTCCGCCGGCTCCATTCGGAGCCGGCTTCATTGTTGAAGGGTTTTTCCCGCTGGGCCGGCGGGAGGCCTTCTGGCGGTTGCCCGCCGGCCCAGCGGGAAAGTCAGAATGACCGCTGCGGTCATTTGACTGCGGTACGGTCTTTTGGCGGTTCCCGCCAGGCGGGCGGCTTCCACCGCCCGCCGGGGTCGGAACGATTCCCTTTATCTTTTCTAATAGGAACTGCTATAGCCCATTACAGTCAAAATGCCTTTTGCGGGTAGTCACTGTGAGTACATCCCAACACTAAGGCCCTCATTACAACCCTGACCGTCGGTGTTAAAGCGGAAGTAAGACTGCCAACAGGCCGGCGGTAAAAAAAATTGAATTACGACCATGGCGGAAACTGCCAACATGGAGAGCCATTTTAACACTCCAAACACCACGGCGGTACAAACAAACAGCATGGCGGTCACCGCCAACAGACAGGCGGAAGACAATGTACTGCCCACACTATTATGAGAGGCCAATCCGCCACCTTTTCCTGGGCGGATTCAACAGGAACAAAAACACGGCCGAAACAGGACTTGGAAGGGGAAACACCCACCTCTACCCAACCCACGACGAACCAGGACGCCATGGAGTGAGAACTCCAAATCCTCCCTGTGATAGTTTTCCTGCTCCTCTACCAGGAGCACGAATGACGGCGGCGACGACCATGGTGAGTACTGCACCTCCAGCACAGGGGAGGGAGAAGGGAAAAGAGAGTGACACACACACGTAACACGCAACACCCCCAACCCCACCCTCACCCACAACAATACACACACACCAATACATGCTGCAACAATAGATTTACACCGCCCAACCCCCCCTGGAAGAACGCAATGACAAAAGGAAATGACTGGAATGACTGTAATCAATAAAAATCCATTAGTCAAAACTTTAAATACAGTATAAACAATTATGTACACCAACTATACTAGTCCGGATAGTGCACCATTCAAAGTCCGTGGACCACTGGGCCCAAAATGCATGGGCAAGGCCCACACTCGATACCAGACTGCAAACGGAGAGAACACTGCTGGGGCATGAGATTGAAATTAAACAGGCACCTCAGGGGGAAGGGAAGGGGGCACCTCAGCCGGATGAGTGCACGACACCAGCTCCACGAGGGGGCTCCATGCCCATTGTTGTATCCTGGGGAGTGCAAAGCCACAGTCTCTCAAGTCCCTTCAGTGGGTAGGTTGCCCACTGCTCTATCCTGGGGAGTGCAAAGCCACAGTCTCTCAAGTCTATTCAGTGGGTGGTTTGCCCACTGCTTTATCCTGGGGAGTGCAAAGCCACAGTCTCTCCAGTCTATTCAGTGGGTGGTTTGCCCACTGCTTTATCCTGGGGAGTGCAAAGCCACCGTCTCTCAAGTCTTTCCAGTGGGTGGTTTGCCCACTGCTTTATCCTGGGGAGTGCAAAGCCACTGTCTCTCAAGTCTTTCCAGTGGGTGGGTTGCCCACTGCTTTATCCTGGGGAGTGCAAAGCCACAGTCTCTCAAGTCTCTCAAGTGGGTGGGTTGCCCACTGCTTTATCATGGGGAGTGCAAAGCCACAGTCTCTCAACTGGATGCCTTTCTCCACTGGTTCTGGAGGGGGCTTTGTGCCCAGAGTGCTTCATCCTGACAAGGACTCAGGTAGTGGATGCCTTTTTCCACTGGTTCTGGAGGGGGCTTTGTGCCCAGAGTGCTTCATCCTGCCAAGGACTCAGGTAGTGGATGCCTTTCTCCACTGGTTCTGGAGGGGGCTTTGTGCCCAGAGTGCTTCATCCTGCCAAGGACTCAGGTAGTGGATGCTACACTCCACTGACGGTGGTGCAACATGCAAGCTGGCCAGGCTCCTGGAACTGACCACCAGCCTCGTACAATTGACCACTGGGATGGCAGCCATGTCTGCAGTGGTGCCACTGGCTCAGGATGTTGCGCGGCTGCTGGCGGTGCTGGCAGCGGTGTCAGTAGCGACAGTGCTGGCGGCGGTGTCAGTAGCTGCGGTGCTTGTGGCATACTCAGTGGCATCGGTGCTGGCTGCGGGCTCTGTAGCATCGGTGCTGGCGGCAGGCTCTGTGGAAACGGTGCTGGCGGCTGTCGTAGTGGCGGTGGGGCTGGTGGCGGGCTCACTGACTGCGGTGCTGGTGGGGGGCTCACTGACTGCGGTGCTGGTGGCGGGCTCACTGACTGCGGTGCTGGTGGTGGCCTCACTGACTGCGGTGCTGGTGGCGGGCTCACTGACTGTGGTGCTGATGGCGGCCTCACTGACTGCGGTGCTGATGGCGGCCTCACTGGCTGCGGTGCTGATGGCGGCCTCACTGGCTGCGGTGCTGGTGGCGGGCTCACTGACTGCGGTGCTGGTAGCAGTGCTGGTGGCGGAGGTGCAGGTGGCAGTGCCAGTGGTGGTCTTGTCCGCCGTGAAGGTTGGCGTTGACGTGGACCTGCCTTTGATTTTTTGGCCCTTCCCCACCTTGGATGGTGGCGCAGCTATCTTGCCACTTTCCACTTTTGTTTTGCCTGAGCCCTTGGTGGCAGGTGTTTTAGCCTTCTCCCTCTGGGATGTGGGCAACTTTTTCTCTTTTGGAGGTGGGGGAATGTCCTTGTCCTCGCTCCTTTGGACACTGGCAGCCCTGTTGCTTGGCGCACTCCAGAATCCCGCTATTGCTGGCACCACTGTGCCCGGTGATGTGGTGGCTGAGGTGCTGGGTTGCGAACTAGAAAGGTGGGCCCTAGGGGACGGAAAGGGGGGGAGGTGTAGGGAAGATGTCAACATTTGATAGGAAAAGCTTTTTAGACACACTGGGATGGGTAGATGGAGGGGGTTTGGGAGTGGAGGAAGAGGTAGTGGATGTAGGACGTGTACGTTTGCTGACTTTGGGTGAAGGGACATGGGCTGGAGGCTGTTGTAAGGTGGATGGCTGTTGGGTGGCTGTGTGACTGCGTTTGTGTAGTTTGGGAGGAGGGCTCACAGACACACTGGGAGAGGACACAGGGGATGTGTGAATGGTAGTGGGGTGGTGAGTGCACCTGAGCGGTATGTAGTGATGGGCGTGCTGATGATGGAGGTAGTGGCTGAAGATGTAGTGCATGCAGGTGTGAGTGGAGACGAGACTGGGAGGGAGGAGGGAGACGTGGAGAAGGGGGACACAGTGGAGGCAGTGGATGTTGGTATGTCTGCATGGGTATGGTGCTTGTGTGAGTGCCTGTGGGATGTGTGGTGCTTATGTTTGCCTGAGCCACCCTTGTGTGTTGAGGTGTGTGCATGCTGGTCTGATGGTGTGCTTGGGATAGGCTGAGGTACACGGGATTGGGTCGGGGTAAAGGAGGTTGCAGGGGGGAGGCTGGACACAGGTACAATGGCTGCCATCAGTGCTGAGGCCAGAGCCTGAAATGCTCGCTGTTGGGCTGCCTGGTCAGAATGAATGCCCTCCAGGTATGCATTTGTTTGTTGCAAATGCCTCTCTACACCCTGGATGGCATTCAGAATGTTGGACTGCCCAACAGTGAGGGATCTCAGGTGGTCAATAGCCTCCTCACTGAGGGCAGCAGGGCTGACTGGGGCAGGGGATGAGGTGCCTGGGTGAGCGGCTACGGGACACACGCTGAGGGGCTGCTGGGAGGGCGGTGCTGGTGGGGGGGTGGCAGCTGTACCTGTAGATGCGGTGGGCACAGAGGGGCCCGCCACCACAAGGGAGCTCCCATCAGAGGAGGAGTCGGTGTCGCTGGTCTCTTCTCCTGTCCTCGCCGTGGAGCTCCCCTCACCCTCTGTCCTATTGGTGACTTCAGACTCTGTTGTCTCGCCCTCCAGGGCCATGTGGGATGCAACTCCCTCCTGCTCCGGTGGCACTGCTCCTCCGCCTGATTATGCTAATGCACACAAGAACATGGAGACCACAAAAAGGCGGGGGGAAGAAAGAAGAAAGAGATGTTCAGTGCATGCAATAGCGCTACTGTTGGCGGAACCTACAGACAGCAGCCCTCTGCACTATGCCATGCACTAAGAGTTCCCTAATTAATCACAGGGACATCGGGTACAAGGCCTTTGCCCGATTGCTGCACACATGGAAGTCACAGCAGCCTGACTAGGTGTAGATGGCTCTTCCACTGGTGGGGTTTGGGTGCCACATAGCCTGCCTCACAAAGGGTCCTTGTCTACAAAGCTCACCCTGGCCTAGGGTAACCCACTGCCCAGCCCCCCCACCCAGACACCTCCTAATGAGCGCAGAGTCAGATGGATGTGATGGTACTCACCCCCTTGTGGCTGCTGTGATGCCCTCAAGCGCCCATCCAACTTCGGATACGCCACCGCCAGGATCAGGAACATCAGGGGGGTCATGGTGCGATGGGCACCCCTCCCACATTGGGAGGCCATCCCCAGCTGGGCCTCCGCTGTCTTCTTGCTCCAGCGGCGAATGTCCTCCCATCATTTCCGGCAGTGGGTGCGCCGTCTGTGGTGGACCCCCAGGGTCCAGGCGTCCTTGGTGATGGCACGCCAAATATCCTTCTTCTGGTGGGCGCTGACCTAGAAGAATAGTACAGGGGAAAAGTTAAAACTTTAACCGTCCGGACTGCCAGTCATTGGCCCACGTTCCCATCCTTGCCCTGACGCACATACACTCACCGTCTGCTCATGCAGGCCTCAGTCCCCCCGTATCTTCCATCCACACCACTCCAAACAAGCATTGCCCATACAGCATGCTCACAGTGTACTCACCTGTATGTCTGGAGGACCGTAGAGTAGCGTGTACTGGGGGAGGACCCCATCCACTAACTTCTCCAACTCCTCCAAAGTGAAGGCAGGGGCACTTTCCCCAGACACATGAGCCATTGTCGCTTCCAGACCGAGGTCACAGCAGCACTTGCAGTGTAGGTCCCCTCCTGTCGAAGGTCAGGTATCAAGTGAGTGAACAGAGAGAAAATGGGGGTCACGTCCGCGGCGGTGCGTACCATCACCGCCGGCGTACATCGTCATTGGCTCCTCGGACCCATAGGGCCCAATGTTAACCATTGCAGGATTGCGCTGCGGTCTTCGACTGCCTACCGGGACGGTGTACAACACCAGCGCAGTTACCTCATATCCCACATTAGAGGTCAGGCAGCCGCCATTTCAGGTGACCACATGGTATTATTTTGAAATGCGTCACACATATGTAGGCCTTGCATACACACAGTGACAGGCACAGAGCGGATTGACAAATGTGTGCAATAAATTCTTTTTTTACTACCTCAGTGTTGGCTGACTCTGTGCTCGCAGTTCTCGTCCATAGGGCACGTCCGCTGGGGCAGGTGAAGAGATGGCAGCATCCTCCAGTGTACAGACCGCTGGTGGACCTGTCAACAATGGAAGACAGAAACATCATTATCACTTACAGACTTGATCGTGCCACAATCCAGGAACTGTGGAGCTAGACCTGATGTCAGCTATCCACCATCCCACAGGAATCCCCCTCTAGGGCAGGTCCTGTCAGAACTCCATTTCCTGGTAAGTGGGTCTTTTCAAACAACAGTGGCCATTGCATCAGGGATGTCCCAGCCTATGTTCTCAAGAGTGTTGTCTGCCCTGCTGAAACACATTCACAGCTACATCATTTTCCCTCAGGTGGAGGATTTTCCCGCAGTGAAAGTTTACTTCTATGCCCTGGGACATATCCCCAACACATGTGGCCTTGGTACCCCCCCACCGCAGGAGTGAACAGGTGTACTGAAACAGGAAGAGCTACCATTCAATGAATGTGCAGAGGGTGTGTTTGGCCGACCAGTACATCTCCCATGTGAACGCCAAGTTTCCAGGCTCAGTGCATGACACTTACATTTTGAGGAAGAGCAGCATCCCAGAGGCACTGTGGCCCTCACGCCCGCCAAGCGGAAACCGCCATTTGGCCGCTCCGCGGTCAAAAGACCGCGGAGGCCATTCTGGCTTTCCCGCTGGGCCGGCGGGCGCCCGCCAAAGGAGCGCCCGCCGGCCCAGCGGGAAAGGCCCTGCAACAATGAAGCCGGCTCCAAATGGAGCCGGCGGAGCTGCAGGGCTGCGACGGTTGCACCCGTCGCGATTTTCACTGTCTGCAATGCAGACAGTGAAAATCTTTATGGGGCCCTGTTAGGGGGCCCCTGCACTGCCCATGCCAATGGCATGGGCAGTGCAGGGGCCCCACGACACCCGTCAGCCCAAGCAGGGGAAATCCGGCGGGAAACTGCCGGATTCCCTTTTCTGACCGCGGCTTTAACGCAGCGGTCAGAATGGGCATTGAAGCACCGCCAGCCTGTTGGCTGTGCTTCCGTGGGCCCCGGCCCTGGCGGTCTTGGACCGCCAGGGTCGGAATGACCCCCTGTGTGTGGCTAATAGGTGAGGACAAGGACCCTATACCCTATGAATAGTTTAGACTGGGTCTGGGGTTGTCCCTAAGCGTTAGTGTGTGTCTAACAGTTGTCTCTTGACATTTGCAGATGACTCTGGGTACCCCAACCTGTCATGGCTACTGACCCCAGTGTGAAATCCCAGGACAAGGGCAGAGGACCGCTACAGTGAGGCACATGGTCGAACTAGGAGAGTGATCGAAAGGACCTTCGGCCTCCTGAAGGCCAGGTTCGGGTGCCTCCATATGACAGATGATTCTCTCTACTACTCACCGAGATCATCGTGGCCTGCTGTATGCTGCACAACCTGGCTTTGCGACGACAGGAGCCTTTTCCGCAGGAGGATGGTCCAGAAGGAGGTCTTGTGGCAGCTGTGGAGCCTGTGGACAGTGAAGAAGAGGAGGCAGAAGAAGACGATATAGACAACAGAAACAACATGATCCAATAATACTTCCAGTGAGACACAGGTAAGAAGACATCACTGCCTCCTACATCTCATACAATTGTTAGACCTATCATATGTCTGTCACTTTCACTCAGTGTATGGACCCTGACCTGCCACTTTGCCTTTCCATTTCACAGATGTGGGTCCCACTGTGTAACCTCTGCTATGTGACCTCATGGACTAGAGCTGCGTGACATAGGTATGTTGACAATACAATGGACATTGCTATGTTCCTTAGTGATAGCAAATACACATTTGTGAAAGCACAGACTGACTCCAGATTGCTTTGTGATTCAAGGGTGTTTATTTAAGTGCAAATTAGTGGAGGGGGTTGGAAAGTGGTCAGGGGTGATGGTGGAGGAATGTCCATGGCAGAGTCCAGTTATTTGTCCCACAGGTGCATTGTCCAAAGGGGCATAGTAAGTGGAGCTAGGGCAGTTTAAGGATGGGCAGGGTGACGCAGTGGGACAGAAGGATGACATTCAGGGTGGTCTCATGTCTTGGCGGGGGTCTTGGCATTGTTCTCTGTCTTTGTCCTGGATCTCAGGGACCGTTTGCGGGGTGGTTCTCCATCTGCAGGGGGGGGTGCTGGTGTTGTGGTCCTGTGGCGGTGCCTCCTGTACACTAGCGCCGGCGGAGGAGGTGGGCAGTTTATCATCGAGGCTAGTGTCAGGGGCCCCTTGTTGTGCCACAGTGTCCCTCCTGGTGTTGACAAGGTCCTTCAGCACCCCTACAATGGTGACCAGGGTGTTGTTGATGGACTTGAGTTCCTCCCTGATCCCCAAATACTGTTCCTCCTGCAGCCGCTTTGTCTCCTGAAACTTGGCCAGTACCGTTGCCATTGTCTCCTGGGAATTATGGTACGCTCCCATGATGTTGGAGAGGGCCTCATGGAGAGTGGGTTCCCTGGGCCTGTCCTCCACCTGTCGCACAGCTGTCCTCCCAGTTCCCCTGTTTTCCTGTTCCTCTGTCCCCTGAACCGTGTGCCCACTGCCACTGCCCGCAGGTCCCTGATGTTCTTGATTTTGTGGGTTTGCCTGGGTTCCCTGTAGTGGTGGACACACTGCTGCTTGACGTTTCTTGGGGACAGAGGGATGGGCCCACTGGGTGGGTGCTGTGCTGATTTTTCCTGAGGGGGGAGGCTCCGTGGTGGCATTTGCCAGTATGTGGGGAACTGACTGTCCTGAGGTCCCAGGTGAGCCGGGCTGGTCATCTAGATCCAGTTGGACAGATCTGCTGTCATCACTGATCGACGATATATTGTTAATATATTTTAAATGTTACATTTATTTCAATTATTTGTGTTGTAATATTGTTTTTATTTAATTGGAAATGTATTGAAAAGATAAAATACAACTAGCGCAAAGGCAAAAAAATATATTCAAATATGTCTCAAATCCAAAAAATAATGATAAAGTGCATTGTCATGCATACATAACCAACAAAAAAATCATCAAAACAACATATGGTAGTCACCTATCCCGGTAAATCAGGGGCCAGTTGGAAGTAATTTCAATTCAGCAAATCTTCCCTGTCCAAATTGCTGCTAGTGTCAGCTGTTCTTATAGGTGGATGAGGCAAGTTGTTTGAATGCAGAAGCTAGATATTTGCATGCAGTGGTTGGTTGATAGCTATGTAAGGACTGACCTTCAGAAATTTGGACCAGGAAAATTTGCTGAATTTACATTACTGGCCCCTGATTTATCGGTATGGGTGACCAGCATATGTTTATCCCGATGAACAGCCCAGATGATTTATCTATTAAAGGGGTCAACACACCAACTGTCTTTGGGTCTACCCAGATCCCTTAATGATGGATATTCAAACTCAAATGCTCTTTAAATAGTGTTGCTGTTTCATCCTTGGGTGCTGATCCCTATGTATTCATTGTAAATGCTTGTTTATTTTTTGTAATTTTTCATCTATTTGCTTATGGCACACTGATTTTCAGTTCTCACTGCGGCGTCACTTGGAGCACTATTTTGGATACTTGATCAGTGGCATGAAACACGTGCTTACAAAAACATACTTTGTGAAACTATTTAAAAAACACTTTAAAAAACTGTTTTTAGGTTGATTTGATCCAAAAATCTTGTGATATTCTGAAAATAAACTTGTTTGCAACCAATGGCCATTTTTGTGTATGATATGAGAAATAGGCTATCCTTGCAGAACACTTGTTCATTTGTAGAGCCAGAAATAGTTTACGGCACATAGAGAAATCCTTTATGGGCAAGTAGAGAACAAAATCCATATGAAGGAGGATCTAAAAAAAACAGTCGATGTGCCCTGCACTGACCTTGAATTTCCTCAACAGTGTGGACTGTTAGTGAACAGTTGGCAAAGTTGCTTGATGTCAATCTGATGCCAAAATTACCCTTCTTGAAAGGACATAGGTAAGTTGGTGTTGCTCTCAAGGAAGGTGAACTGATTAAAAGCAGAAATGCCTCAGTATGTCTTAATTACATCCCAAACCCTAACTGCAAGTGTCTTAAACCTTTGCATATGAAATAGACTGTGTCAATCAAACCCAACATTATTGGTGGTGCAGTAAAAAAACCTGGAAATGGATAGAATAGCTGCCATTCGGTCCTCTCCATGACTGCCCTGCGTGAAGAAAGGAAATACAGCCACAGAGAGGGAAAAGGCTTGCCACCCATATCTCAAGGGACTGCAATACAGAATAGCGCAACACGATTTCTTTTCACTCCATTCCAATCCCTGCCAACTGGTTTCGACCATTTTGAATAATTTCCTGGGAAGGTGTAACAGTAGAGGCTGATAAAGATATTAAAAACCATGGCTGATTAACCATGTTGATGAGTTTGCAGTGACCTATCAGCCCTAATTGAAGTGTATCCCATTTTTTAAAGAGTGTCATATAGTCATAGTATAGTCCCAAGTAATGAAGCTCAATCACCAGCTCTGTGATTGGAGAAATGCAGATCTCTAAGCCAGTGGCCTCCTTAATATTGCAGGGTTCAGTTGGGGCTACGACTGAGCTATTTATAATTTGGATGTTGCCAATGTTCGATTTATAACCAGAGACTGTGCCAAATTCAGCAGCTGCAGCCTCAATACCAACTACTGCCTCCCCAGAGGATGATGAAAAAATGGCAATGCCATCCACATAGACCATTACAATAATAATAAGCTGATTCAGGTTCAATGGAGGTGTAGTATTTAGAAGCTTAAGTAAAGGGCTCCCATTATACTAGAAGCAATAAGAGTGTTAGAGGGCAGCACTGTTGAGTACCCCACTAAAGTGCAATGCTCTTCGATATTTTCCCAATACTAACATTGTTAGCAGACAGAGAAGTGTGGAGCATCTTCATTGCACTTTTGTCTGAGCCCCATTTTTGCCAAAACCTCCCAGAGAAAGCCCCAAGCCACCTTATGGAATGCCTTATTGAGTAGGATCATGCCCGCAGGCTTACTACTTGTTTCTGTAACATCCAAAACTGAGATGGCTATATTAACATGGGTCCTGGTATCTAGTCCTGGAATGAAACTATGCTACTGATTGTCCATTAGGTTAGGTATGACCATACATAGTCAATTGACCAGGACACAAATATAAATTTTGGTGTCCATATTCATTAAAGAAATTGGGCAGTACGCACCACGATTAAGCAGATCTTTACTTTAAAGAAATTGAGGTATAAGCGAGGTTCAAACGCAAGAAAGCTTGAAAATTAATCAGCTCTTCAAATTTAGAGACCAGAATGTCAGCAAACATTTTGTAAACCTCAGGAGGAATAGAGTGCAGTCCTGATGCTTTCTCTGAGGTAGTATATCAGAACAAAGGATTCCTTCACCACGCATGCCATTACTCTGATGTCTTTACATTGAATCCGTCTTTACCACACTTTCCTTTACCACGCATATTGTTAAAACAACATGCCTTAAGGAAGGCGATGGCTTTTGGAGCAGTATATTTCACTATCCCAACTCCCGTCGTGGCACTAAAGTGGGGAAAGTGTGGGATTTTAATGTCCAATGCTACTTTCCCTAAGGCATGATGTTGCAACGACATGCAGGGTAAAGGAAGGTGCAGTAAAGACGCATTCCATGTAACAGCTGTGTTTTAACCGCAGCGGTTGGCTCAGCCATCGTGGTAAAGATTGCTTCCACTTCACTGAGGCTAACTCATTCAGCGCTTTCGTAATCTCTATATCCACAACAGGGGTTTTTAACATTTGAGTTTGAACATGCATTAAGACCCGAATTTAAGAAAAGTGGTGCTGCATCCAATGTGACCAGTGACGATGACGACAACTGTAAATACCCCTGCCTAGCTCACACTGGAGGGAAAGGCAACATTACACACCCACACAGAACAAACTAACTCAGCATGGACAGCGAAGGCAACACACACATGTAAACAAACGTACTGTACCAGCACCCACATCTACACAAACAAAATACACACACCATACCAAACAGACACGTGCCATGCACACAGCACAACACACACGCACACCACCAACACAGTCATACACATACATACACAACATCCCACAATCACACAATGACAACAACATCACAAACACACAAATGCAGTCATACACTGGCACGTCGAGAAATACCATACAAACAAGCAAAAACCTGTACGTAGCAAGAACACTCAATGAATATCACTGAACAAACATCCAAAAAATGTCACAGGTGAGACACCACATACAACCAACATACAAAGGAGTTCACAGATGCAGCACCAAACACACGGACTCACACACCTCTAACATTCAATGCCACAAGCAAGCATACAAACGCATGCACATAGCACAAGTCATCTACCCAGTGTATGCAACAATACAGACACTACATATACACAAACGACACACACCGTACCACACAGACATCACACACCATGTAGAAGGAAACCAGGACAAGTACTTCACCTTGACATCCACATTTCTGTAGGCAGATTTATTCAGCTTTAACAAAAATAAATAACTATTCACAAAATTGGACTACTGGCCAGTCCACTTTCCAAATGTGCCCTAGGCACATAGGGCACATTCCATGGACCCAACTTGACTCCTCACTGCAAATAGGCCTCCAAGTGAAAGGGGCATCAAGGTGGTCTCTGGATTGGTGAAGGGAGAGGGGTCTTTGATTGGGAATAGGTCACTGGAGGGGGGACGGAAGATGAATGGACACTAGCTGCCATCAAAGAGGAGGCCAGAGACTTCCAGGTATGCATTGCTATGCTGCATCTGGGATGCCAGTCCCTGAATGTCATTCTCGATGGTTGACTGCCCCACAGAGCTGATATTAGAAGGTTAATAGCCTCCTCGTTGATGGCAGCAGGGCTGACTGGGACAGTGGCAGAGATGCCTGCGCGAAGGAGACACCCACTCTCCGGGGTGAGCAGGCATGAGCAACTGGGTGGGGAGCTACGGGGAAGGCGGTGCTGGTAAGGGTGGTGGCAGACAAGGATGATGCTGGGCTGGTCCCAGATGGGTCCGCCACTGCCAGGTAGCCGCCATCAGAGGAGGAATCCAAAGATGATGTTGTTGCTGTTCCAGTCTCCCCTGTTGTGCTCCCCTCGCCCTCCTTCCCACTGGTCCCCTCGGCGTCGGTGGACTCTGCCTCCTGAGTCCTGTGGGATGCAGCTTCCCCACTTGCCGGTGCCCCTTCTCCTTTGCCAGATGATGCTAATGCACACATAGACAGAGGTGGAGAGAGAAGGAGTTTGGGAGAGAAAGAAGTAAAGGAAAGGGTCATTACCTGCCCATCTTGTACACATGCCAACAAGATTTAGGGGGTCATTACAACCCTGGCGGACAGTGTTAAAGCGGCGGTAATACCGCAAACAGTCCGGCGGACAAAAAAAGGGAATTATGACCCTGGCAGAAACCGCCAACAAAGACAGCCACTTTAACACACCGCCCGCCACGGCGGTATAAACAAACAGCGCGGCGGTCACCGCCAACAGACAGGAGGAAGACAATGTACCGCCCACACTATTACAACCCACCAATCCGCCACCTTTTCCGGGGCAGATTCACCACGGATAAAAACACGGCGGAAACAGCTTTTGCTATGGGAAAATGCTCACCTGAACACATCCCACGAGGAAAGAGGACTCCATGGAGCCGGAACTCCAAATACTCCCTGCCCCTGTCTTTCTGCTCCTCTACGACCAACAGCTACGTAGGCGCCGAAGACAACGGTGAGTACTGCACCTACGACACGGGGGAGGGGGAAGGCAAAATTTAGGGGGACACCCACCAAACACCCCTACCCTCGCATATTACAACATACACCCCAATGCATTCACAAAAATCACAGTAACAACCCACAATCCCCCCGGAAGAATGAAAAGACAATGCGAAATTCGGTCAAACACTGTAATGTGGCAATATATATGTCATACAAAAATATACAGCTATATATTTGAAAACCAGCCATAATTATATATAATACGAGAACTAGTGCAGATATGTACATAACAATGTCCGTGCACCAACAGTCCAAAAATGCATGGGCGAGGCCCACAAAGGATACCTGACCACAATCGGAGAGAACACTGCCGGGGCATCAGATAGAATTACTACAGGCACCTCAGGGGGAAGGGAAGGGGGGGGCACCTCAACCGGATGACTGCAAAGCCAGATCCACGATGGGGCTCCATGCCCATTGATGTATCCTGGGGAGTGCAAAGCCACAGTCTCACAAGTTTCTACAGTGGGTGGGTTGCCCACTGTACCATCCTGGGGAGTGCAAAGCCACAGTCTCACAAGTCTCTACAGTGGGTGGGTTGCTCCCTGTACCATCCTGGGGAGTGCAAAGCCACAGTCTCTCAAGTCTCTACAGTGGGTGGGTTGCCCACTGTACCATCCTGGGGAGTGCAAAGCCACAGTCTCTCAAGTCTCTGCAGTGGGTGGGTGGCCCACTGTACCATCCTGGGGAGTGCAAAGCCACAGTCTCGCAAGTCTCTGCAGTGGGTGGGTTGCCCACTGTACCATCCTGGGGAGTGCAAAGCCACAGTCTCTCAAGTCTCTACAGTGGGTGGGTTGCCCACTGTACCATCCTGGGGAGTGCAAAACCACAGTCTCTCAAGTAGATGCAGGTCTCTACTGGTACTGGGGGGGACTGGTGCCCAGACTGGATGAGTCTCCCCGTGAAAGTTCCTGTCCTGTCACTGTCCCAGCTGCACATGGGATAAGGATGCCTGATGTGGCGGTCCATTCATTCCTACCCGGTGCTTGCCCTGTTCAGCGGTGCTTTGACATGGTGGTCTTTGCCCTGTTCAGCGGTGCTTTGACATGGCGGTTCTGGACTGTTCAGCGGTGCTTTGCCATGGCGGTCTTTGCCCTGTTCAGTGGTGCTTTGACATGGCGGTTCTGGACTGTTCAGTGGTGCTTTGCCATGGCGGTCTTTGCCCTGTTCAGCGGTGCTTTGACATGGCGGTCTTTGCCCTGTTCAGCGGTGCTTTGCCATGGCGGTCTTTGCCCTGTTCAGCGGTGCTTTGCCATGGCGGTCTTTGCCCTGTTCAGCGGTGCTTTGACATGGCGGTTCTGATACGGACATTGGTGTGTGGCATGACATTCTCTACACTGGGCATTGGTGTGTGACATGACGTTCTCTACACTGGGCATTGGTGTGTGGCATGACGTTCTCTACACTGGGCACTGGTGTGTGGCATGACGTTCTCTACACTGGGCATTGGTGTGTGGCATGACGTCCCATCATTGCCCAGCGGGGCTGTGGCAGCCGGGGCCCTCCAGGGCACTGACTCCGGCGGTGGTCTCCTGACCAGTGACGATACTTGGTGCCTCCTGGGCTGTGACTCTGGCGGTGGTCTCCTGACCAGTGACGATACTTGTGCCCTCCTGGGCTGTGACTCTGGCGGTGGTCTCTGGACCAGTGACGATACTTGTGTCCTCCTGGGCTGTGACTCCGACAGTGGTCTCCTGACCAGTGACGATACTTGGGCCCTCCTAGGCTGTGACTCCGGCGGTGGTCTCTGGACCAGTGACGATACTTGGGCCCTCCTGGGCTGTGACTCCGGCGGTGGTATCTGGACCAGTGATGATACTTGTGCCCTCCTGGGCTGTGACTCCGGCGGTGGTCTCCTGACCAGTGACGATACTTGGGCCCTCCTGGGCTGTGACTCTGGCGGTGGTCTCTTGACAAGTGACGATACTTGGGCCCTCCTGGGCTGTGACTCCGGCGGTGGTCTCCTGACCAGTGACTATACTTGTGCCCTCCTGGGCTGTGACTCCGGCGGTGGTCTCCTGACCAGTGACGATACTTGGGCCCTCCTGGGGTGCGACTCTGGCGGTGGTCTCTGGACCAGTGACGATACTTGGGCCCTCCTGGGCTGTGACTCTGGCGGTGGTCTCTGGATCAGTGACGACGGTGCTGGCGGTTGTGTGTCGACCACCGGAAATGATGGCGCACTTCTCCGCCGTGACACTCACAACAGGCTGGGCAGACTTCCTCTGGCCCTTCCCCACCTTTGGTGGAGTCACAGCTGACTATCCAATCCCCTTGGAACTCATGTCAGTTGTTTTCCCACCAGGAGTCTTAGCACGGTCCCGTCGTCCACTCTCCAATTTTAGAGCCTTTACAGGGGGTGGGCTGCAAGTGCCTTGGCTCCGGGTCCTACTGCCTGCCCTGGTGGCCGGTGCACTCCACAAACCTTGAACAGGCACTACTGGTATTGGAGGGTTTTTGGCTGAGGCGCTACGATGGGACTGATGGATTGGAGGGGGTGGGGTGGGGGCAAAAAGGTCAACTTTACACAGGGACAGTTTCTGAAGAACACTGGGATGGGTAGCTGGAGGGGGTCTGGGAGTGGAGGAAGAGGAGGTGGTTGTCGGAGGTGTCACTTTAGGTGTTTTGGGTGCAGGTGCAGGTACTGGAGGCTGTCGTGAGGTGGATGGATGTTGGGTGAGTGATTGCCGGCGTTTGTGTACTTTGGGACGGGGCGTCACAGACACACTGGGAGAGGACACAGGGGACGTGTAAATGGAAGTCGAGGTGGTGAGTGCAGGTGAGCGGCTTGTGGTGCTGGGTGTCCTTGTGCGATTCATGGTGCCTGTAGATGTGGTGCATGCAGGTGTGTGTGTAGACAAGACTGGGGGGGAGGAGGGAGAAGAGGAGGAGGGGGACCCAGTGTAGGCAGTGGATGTTGCTGTGTCTGTACGTGGGTGAGGCTTGCGTGAGTGCCTGTGGTGTGTGTGGTGCCTATGTTTGCTTGAGCTACTTGTGTGTGTTGACTTGTGTGCATGCTGGTCTGTAGGTGTGCTTGGGATGGGCTGGGGTACAGGAGATTGGGTCTGGGTGGAGGAAGTTGGAGGGGGGAGGCTAGACACAGGGACAATGGCTGCCATCAGTGCTGAGGCCAGAGATTGCAGGGTTCGCTGAAGGACAGCCTGACCAGAATGAATGCCCTCCAGGAATGCATTACTGTGTTGCAAGTCTCGTTCTACACCCTGGATGGCATTCACAATGGTAGACTGCCCAACAGTGAGTGACCTGAGGAGGTCAATGGCCTCCTCACTGAGGGCAGCAGGGGTGACTGGGGCAGGGCCTGAGGTGCCTGGGGCAAAGGTGATGCCCACCCTCCTGGGTGAGCGGGCACGGGGTGAATGCTGAGGGGCTGCTGGGAGGGCGGGGCTGGTAGGGGAGGTGGCAGCTGTAACTGTAGAGGTGGGGGGCACAGATGGTGCCGCCACCACAAGAAAGCCCCCATCGGCGAACGAGTCTGTGTCTCTGCTTCGTGATCCGGTGGCCGACGTGAAGCTCCCTTCGCCCTCCGTCCCACTGGTGCATTGAGAGTCCGTGGTGTGGCCCTCCATGGCCATGTGGGATGCAGCTCCCTCGTGCTCCGGTGCCACTGTACCTCCGCCTGTTGATGCTGATGTACAAAAAGACAGGGAGAGTAGAAAAGGGGGGGGGGAGACAGAAGAAAGAGAGTTTTAGTGCATGGATTACCCCTACCGTTGGCGGACAAGACAGACACAGCAGCCCCCTGCATTACGCCGTGCTCCTGCCCTCTGCACATGCAATTTCTGGGATATGGCCTACATGGCAATGGTGGACATCTGCACACATGGATGCCACAGGGACAACTGTACCTCGACTTGGCACTCTGCTGAGGTGGGGTAGAGTGCCACATGGCCTACATTACGGAGGGGCCTTGCCTACCTAACTCGCCCTGGCCTAGGGACACCCAAAGCCCACCTCCCCCACCCAGACACCTCCACTGCGCGCAAAGTCAGCAGAATTAGGTTGTACTCACGCCCGAGTGTCTGCTGTGATGCCCTCAAGCGCCCATCCAAATCCGGGTAGGCCACTGCCAGGATCCGGAACATCAGGGGGGTCATGGTGCGACGGGCACCCCTCCCACGTTGGGAGGCCATCCCCAGCTGAGCCTCCGCCGTCTTCTTGCCGCAGCGGCGAATGTCCTCCCATCTCTTACGGCAGTGGGTGCCCTGTCTCTGGTGGGCCCCCAGGGTCCAGACCTCCTTGGCGATGGCACGCCAAATGTCCCTCTTCTGGTGGGCGCTGACCTACATGACATGCACAAGGGAACAGGAACAGTCATTACGAACTGCACCGTTGTTGTGAGTGGCCCCCTCCATACTCTGGCCATGTGGCCCATTCATTCCAATGCATTGTTGTTCTATGAACTCTGCCCCCTTCCCTCCTTTAACCAGCCCTCTCCACCCAGGCCTAGCCCATACAACGTGCTCCCTGTGTATTAACCTGTTGGTCTGGAGGACCGTAGAGTAGCGTGTACTGGGGGTGGACCCCGTCTACCAGTTTCTCCAACTCCTGTGCAGTGAAGGCAGGGCCCTTTCCCCAGATGCAGCAGCCATCGTCGCTTCCAGACCGAGGTCACAGCAGCACTTGCAGTGTAGGTCCTCTCCTGTCGAAGGTCAGGTATCTAGTGATTGAACAGATAGAAAATGGCGGTGACGTCCGCGGCGGTGCGCATCATCACCGCCGGCGCACCTGTTCATTGGCTCCTGGGACCCATAGGGTCCAATGTTAACCAATGCAGCATTGCGCCGCGGTCTACGACCGCCTACCACAACGGTGTGCAACGCCAGCAGAGTTACCCCACAATCCCATTGTCCCAGTTTAGAGGTCAGGCAGCCGCCATTTCAGGGGCCCACATGGCTTCATTTACTACTGCGTCACACATAGCTAGGCCTACACTCAACACACATACAGGAAGGGTTTTGTGAGTGGTGTAGTCTTGTGTGTAACTGTGGGTACATACGTGGAGGAATAATGACTGGTTCTTCGCTGTTGTCCTTCGTAGGCACCGTCAGCTGGGACATATGAGAAGAAGGCGGAATTCTCCGGTGTACCGACCGCTGGTGGACCTGTTGACAATGGAAGAGAGACATGTCATCGTCACCTACCGGTTTGACCATGCCACAATCCAGGAACTATGTACCCAGTTGGAGCCAGACCTGATGTCACCAATCCGCCATCCAACTGGAATCTCCCCTGACATGCAGGTGCTGTCAGTGCTCCATTTCCTTGCAAGTGGGTCTTTTCAGACAACTGTGGCCATGGCATCAGGGATGTCCCAGCCTATGTTTTCCAATGTGTTGTCCAGAGTGTTGTCTGCCCTGCTGAAACACGAAAGGAGATACATCATTTTCCCTCAGGTGGAGGATTTGCCTACAGTGAAAGGTGACTTCTATGCCCTTGGACTTATCCCCAACGTCATAGGTGCCATTGATGGGACCCATGTAGCTCTGTTCCCCCCCCACAGGAGTGAAGAGGTGTACAGGAACAGGAAGAGTTATCATTCCATGAATGTCCAGATGGTCTGTTTGGCAGACCAGTACATCTCGCAGGTAAATGCTATGTTCCCTGGCTCAGTGCATGACGCCTACATCCTGCAGAATAGCAGCATCCCTGATATGATGAGTCAACTCCAGAGGCACCGTGTATGGCTATTGGGGGACTCTGGTTACCCCAACCTTTCCTGGCTATTGACCACAGTGAGGAATCTCAGGACCAGGGCAGAGGAATGGTACAATGAGGCCCATGGGCGGACTAGGAGGGTGATCGAACGCACCTTCGGCCTCCTGAAGGCCAGGTTCAGGTGCCTCCATATGACAGGTGGATCCCTATTCTACTGACTGAAGAAGGTGTGCAACATCATCATCGCCTGCTCCATGCTCCATAATTTGGATTGCGACGCCAGGTGCCTTTTCTGCAGGAGGATGATCCAGATGATGGTGTTGTAGCAGCTGTGGAGTCTGTGGAGGCTGTGGACAGTGATGAGGATGAAGCTGAGGAAGAAGACAACAGGGAGTCAGTCATACAGCAATATTTCCAGTGAGACACAGGTGAGAACATTTTCATTTTTAACATTAGATTAACTTTCACACGTCTACCTCTATCCTGTTTCTCTATTTAAATCACTATTTGGTAACTGAGTTGTACCCTTCCATTATGGTTTCACAGGTGTGGTTACCTACGTGTCAACTGCTTGCATCCTTCAAGGGCTTGTGATGTGTGACATAGGTATGTTAGCCTTACAATGGTAAACCCATTATGCCACGGTCATTGATAATACATATTTACTAAATCACAGACTGACTCCAGATTGTTTTGTGTTTCAAGGGTGTTTATTGAAGTGCTCTGAAATGTGAGGGGTTTGTAAATTGGTGATGGGTGATGGCGGAGGAATGTCTATGGCAGAGTCCAGTCTATTAGTCTCACAGGTGCACTGCCCATCTGGGCATAGGAAGTGGAGCTGGTGCAGTTTAAGTATGGACAGGGTAACAAAGTGGGACAGTGGGAGGACAATCAGGTTGGACTCATTTCCTGGCGGGGGTCTTGCCATCTTGCTCTGTCCTGTTCCTGGATCTCAGGGACCGCTTGCGTGGTGGTTGTCCGTCTGCAGGGGGTGGGGTGCTGGTGTGGTGGTCCTGTGGCGGGCGTCCTGTCCACTAGCGCCGGAGAAGGTGGTGGGAAGTTCATCATCCTGGCTAGTGTCAGGGGCCTCTTGGAGTGCCACGGTGTCCCTCAAGGTCTGCTGTATGTCCTTCAGCACCCCTACGATGGTTCCCAGGGCGGAGCTGATGGTCCTGAGCTCCTCCCTGAACCCCAAATACAGTTCGTCCTGCAGGCGCAGGGTCTCCTGCAACTTGTCCAGGACTGGCCCCATCGTCTCCTGGGAGTAGTGGTATGCTCCCATGATGGAGGATAGGGCCTCGTGGAGAGTGGGTTCCCTTGGCCTGTCCTCCCTCTGTCGCACAGCAGCCCTCCCAGTTCCCCTGTGTTCCTGTGCCTCCGTCCCCTGCACCGTGTGCCCACTACCACTGCCCCCAGGTCCCTGTTGTTGTTGGGGTGGCGGGTTAGCCTGGGTTCCCTGTAGTGGTGGACACACCGCTGATTGACCTGTACTGGGTAGGGAGGTTTGGGCCCGCTGGGTGGGTGCTGTGCTGGTGTTACCAGAGGGTGGTAGGTCAGTGTTGGGCTGTGCCTGTGCAAGGGGAACCGACTGTCCCGAGGCCCATGATGGTCCGGGCTGGTCATCAGGATCCAGTAGGGCAGAGCTGCTGTCGTCACTGTGGGCCTCTTCTGTGGGGTGGAGTGGTGTTGTCTGGACCCTCTGGTGTGGTGACAGTCCATCGAGTTCCTGCAGGGGCATAAGAGCATGATAATTGCATGTGTGTGTGTAATGGTGTGCAATGGGTGGGTTTTTGTGTACCCCAGTGCAAGCATTCCTGTGTGTGGGTTTGTGTGATGATGGTTGGGGTGGTGTTCTGGGTATGTGCAGTGGGCATGCTTTAGTGATGGGTGTCCATGCTTAGTTGTGTCATGCAGGGCTTGGTGTAGGGATGGGTGGTTTGTGTTATGGGTAGATCAGTGAGGATTTGGAGTGATAGGGAAGGTGTGAGGGTGGGGGTGTGTGATAGCATGCAGGTAGGGTGGGGGATATGATAGATAAGATTTGACTTACCAGTGTCCCATCCTCCACCGACTCCTCCGAGGCCATCAGGATGCAAGATGGTCAAGACTTGCTCCTCCCATGTTGTTAGTTGTGGGGGAGGAGGTGGGGGTCCGCCGCCAGTCCGCTGTACTGCGATGTTGTGCCTGGAGACCGTTGAACGCACCTTCCCCCGTCGGTCGTTCCACCTCTTCCTGATGTCCTCCCAATTTCTTGGGTTGTGTCCCACGGCGTTCACCCTGTCCACTATTCTGCGCCATAACTCCATCTTCCTGGCTATTGATGTGTGCTGTACCTGTGAGCCAAATAGCTGTGGCTTTACCCAGACGATTTCCTCCACCATGACCCTGAGCTCCTTGGAGAAGCGGGGGTGTCTTTGGCGTGACATGGGGTGGTGTGGGTGATCTGTGGGGTGATGTATGTGGTGATGAGTGTGGTGAGTGTAGTGGTGTGTGGTGTTTTGTGCGTGGATGTTGTGTGGGTGATGCTGCTGTGTGCCTCTGTGTGACGGGGCTGTCTATTCTGTGCTCTCTCTCTGTCCTTCGTTCGTGAATTATGGTCGTAGGGGTTTGTGGGTGATGTGGGTGTGTGTTTTATATTGTATTGGGTGTGTGGGAGTGGTTTGTGTATGTGTATCAGGTGTGTGTATTTGGAATTGTCCAATGTGGTGGTGTTTTGGAGATGTGTGTGTATTTTGAGCGCGGCGGTGTGTACCGCCAATGGAATACCACGTTTGAAAGACCGCCACGTGGATTTGTGGGTCGTAATAGCATGGGCTTGTTTCTGTTGGCATGGAGGTGGAGGATTTGTTTCCGCCAGTTTATCACTGACGTTTGGTGTGGCGGTGTTGTGTGGGTGTCTGAATTTCGGCGGATTCCAAGATGTGTGTCATAATAGCTGTGGCGGAATACCGCAGCCACGGCGGTGTATTGGCGGTCTTCTGCACGGCGGTAAGCGCCTTTTACCGCCAATGTTGTAATGACCCCTGTAGGAAAGTACCATCTTGCCTGGCATGTTACCCCCTTTTTTCACTGTATATATGTTGTTTTAGTTGTATGTGTCACTGGGACCCTGGTAACCCAGGGCCCCAGTGCTCATAAGTGTCCCTGAATGTGTTTCCTGTGTAGTGACTAACTGTCTCACTGAGGCTCTGCTAATCAGAACCTCAGTGGTTATGCTCTCTCATTTCTTTCCAAATTGTCACTAACAGGCTAGTGACCATTTTTACCAATTTACATTGGCTTACTGGAACAACCTTATAATTCCCTAGTATATGGTACTGAGGTACCCAGGGTATTGGGGTTCCAGGAGATCCCTATGGGCTGCAGCATTTCTTTTGCCACCCATAGGGAGCTCTGACAATTCTTACACAGGCCTGCCACTGCAGCCTGCGTGAAATAACGTCCACGTTATTTCACAGCCATTTTACACTGCACTTAAGTAACTTATAAGTCACCTATATGTCTAACCTTTACCTGGTAAAGGTTAGGTGCAAAGTTACTTAGTGTGAGGGCACCCTGGCACTAGCCAAGGTGCCCCCACATTGTTCAGAGCCAATTCCCTGAACTTTGTGAGTGCGGGGACACCATTACACGCGTGCACTACATATAGGTCACTACCTATATGTAGCTTCACAATGGTAACTCCGAATATGGCCATGTAACATGTCTATGATCATGGAATTGCCCCCTCTATGCCATCCTGGCATAGTTGGCACAATCCCATGATCCCAGTGGTCTGTAGCACAGACCCTGGTACTGCCAAACTGCCCTTCCTGGGGTTTCACTGCAGCTGCTGCTGCTGCCAACCCCTCAGACAGGCATCTGCCCTCCTGGGGTCCAGCCAGGCCTGGCCCAGGATGGCAGAACAAAGGACTTCCTCTGAGAGAGGGTGTTACACCCTCTCCCTTTGGAAAATGGTGTGAAGGCAGGGGAGGAGTAGCCTCCCCCAGCCTCTGGAAATGCTTTCTTGGGCACAGATGTGCCCAATTCTGCATAAGCCAGTCTACACCGGTTCAGGGGACCCCTTAGCCCTGCTCTGGCGCAAAACTGGACAAAGGAAAGGGGAGTGACCACTCCCCTGACCTGCACCTCCCCTGGGAGGTGTCCAGAGCTCCTCCAGTGTGCTCCAGACCTCTGCCATCTTGGAAACAGAGGTGCTGCTGGCACACTGGACTGCTCTGATTGGCCAGTGCCACCAGGTGACGTCAGAGACTCCTTGTGATAGGCTCCTTCAGGTGTTGCTAGCCTATCCTCTCTCCTAAGTAGCCAAACCCTCTTTTCTGGCTATTTAGGGTCTCTGTCTCTGGGGAAACTTTAGATAACGAATGCAAGAGCTCATCCGAGTTCCTCTGCATCTCTCTCTTCACCTTCTGCCAAGGAATCGACTGCTGACCGCGCTGGAAGCCTGCAAACCTGCAACAAAGTAGCAAAGACGACTACTGCAACTCTGTAACGCTGATCCTGCCGCCTTCTCGACTGTTTTCCTGCTTGTGCATGCTGTGGGGGTATTCTGCCTCCTCTCTGCACCAGAAGCTCCGAAGAAATCTCCCGTGGGTCGACGGAATCTTCCCCCTGCAACCGCAGGCACCAAAAAGCTGCATTACCAGTCCCTTGGGTCTCCTCTCAGCACGACGAGCGAGGTCCCTCGAATCCAGCGACTCTGTCCAAGTGACCCCCACAGTCCAGTGACTCTTCAGTCCAAGTTTGGTGGAGGTAAGTCCTTGCCTCACCTCGCTGGGCTGCATTGCTGGGAACCGCGACTTTTGCAGCTACTCCGGCCCCTGTGCACTTCCGGCGGAAATCCTTTGTGCACAGCCAAGCCTGGGTCCACGGCACTGTAACCTGCATTGCACGACTTTCTAAGTTGGTCTCCGGCGACGTGGGACTCCTTTGTGCGACTTCGGGTGAGCACTGTTTCACGCATCCTCATAGTGCCTGTTTCTGGCACTTCTCCGGGTGCTACCTGCTGCTGAGAGGGCTCCTTGTCTTGCTCGACGTCCCCTCTCTCTCCTGGTCCAATTTGCGACCTCCTGGTCCCTCCAGGGCCACAGCAGCGTCCAAAAACGCTAACCGCACGATTTGCAGCTAGCAAGGCTTGTTAGCGTTCTTTTGGCGGGAAAACACTTCTGCACGACTCTCCACGGCGAGAGAGATCCGTCCACCAAAGGGGAAGTCTCTAGCCCTTTTCGTTCCTGCAGGAACCTCAGCTTCTTCTGTCCAGTAGAAGCTTCTTTGCACCCGCAGCTGGCATTTCCTGGGCATTTGCCCATCTCCGACTTGCTTGTGACTTTTGGACTTGGTCCCCTTGTTCCACAGGTACCCTAGATTGGAAATCCACAGTTGTTGCATTGTTGGTTTGTGTCTTTCCTGCATTATTCCTCTGACACGACTTCTTTGTCCTTAGGGGAACTTTAGTGCACTTTGCACTCACTTTTCAGGGTCTTGGGGAGGGTTATTTTTCTAACTCTCACTATTTTCTAATAGTCCCAGCGACCCTCTACAAGGTCACATAGGTTTGGGGTCCATTCGTGGTTCGCATTCCACTTTTGGAGTATATGGTTTGTGTTGCCCCTATCCCTATGTTTCCCCATTGCATCCTATTGTAACTATACATTGTTTGCACTGTTTTCTAAGACTATACTGCATATTTTTGCTATTGTGTATATATATCTTGTGTATATTTCCTATCCTCTCACTGAGGGTACACTCTAAGATACTTTGGCATATTGTCATAAAAATAAAGTACCTTTATTTTTAGTATAACTGTGTATTGTGTTTTCTTATGATATTGTGCATATGACACTAAGTGGAACTGTAGTAGCTTCACACGTCTCCTAGTTCAGCCTAAGCTGCTCTGCTAAGCTAAGCCTAAGCTGCTAGACACCCTATACACTAATAAGGGATAACTGGGCCTGGTGCAAGGTGCAAGTACCCCTAGGTACTCACTACAAGCCAGTCCAGCCTCCTACAACCCCCATATACTTTTCCCGGCTGTGACAAATAGTGGCTATAATACAATTATTATATATATAGTTCAGGTAGCAATGACCAAATAAATAACCTATTACCTTACTTCTTCACACAAGAGACAAAATTGAACATCCTACATGTCTGTCATCTCTCGTACTCACATGCCTATTTATTTACTCCATGAACATACTTACCTACATGTCAATCACAACACAATGAAACAAAAAAACTTCAGAGGTACTATATACACAGATAATATGACATGTATGTGTGGAATCCATTTTGTACAGATGTCCTTCTATATTGCATCCTCTTTCAATGTACACTACACACACTTGTCATAATCAAAATACAGAGCTAACAACATAATTTTGGCTGAGTAAAGTAGAATCAGAGATAGAGAATGAATGTTGTAGAACATTGAAGTTTGTCTTAATTTCAGTTGACAATATAGTACAGAACCACCACATCAATGCATGCATGGCTTTACAAAGCTAATGAACATCACTGCAACATAATTGGAGTGAGAACCATGACTGTTTACTTGAGTAAGGGACACAATAGAAAACCATACAAATGTCACCTAACAGTCTGCACTTACCCCCTTGTGGCCGCTGTGCTGCCCTCGAGTTCCCATCCAACTCGGAGTAGGCCACCACCATTATGTGGGCCATTAGTGGGGTCAGGGTCCGACGGGCACTCTTCCTCATCGGGGTGACGTCCCCAACTGGACCTCTGCAGTCTTCCGGGCCCAGTTTCGCAGGTCGTCCCACTGCTTCCTGTCTCCCGGCTATGGACCCCCAGGGGCGGCACTTGTTTGGCGATGGCTCTCCATAACCATTTCTTCTGATGGGTGCTGACCTGCATGGGAGACATAGAAAAAAGCAGAACATCAAATAGATGATACAAAACATCATCAGTATTTTCTGACATACAGCATACACAGCACAAGCACAAACCCACTACACTGTACACCACATACATTATTAGCATACTATTGCACCTATCCCCTGCTGTACGTGCCATTGTGGCTTCCAGATACAGAACACAGCAGCTCCCGCAGTGGAGGGCTTGCTTGCTCGAGTGTCAGGAGTCAAGTGAGCTGGGCTATACAAAATGGCAGCCACGGCCGCCGAGGTCATGACCGTCACCGCCGGCGCTGATCATCATTGGCCCCAGTTCCCCACAGACATCAATGTTAACCAATCAGGAGCTGCATGGCAGGTTGGAACACCTTCCACTATGATGACGTCCGCAGGCGGAATGAGGTCACTTCCATCTGTCCTCTGCAGGCTGGACAGGAGGCTGCCATTTTACAATTTCAAATGACTTTTTTGTGATCCCACTGTGTCATTACTTGAATATTTGCACAATATGCTTAATGTAAGGTGTCAACACATTGACACTCACATAAGAAGTGGTTGTCAGCTGGCAATATTTCAGGTGTATGTTCATATCCATGTAAGAACATTCCACACTGTGTAACATATGGGAAGCTTTTGTTTGTTCATGACTTCATTTCCTGTACACATCCCTCTGTCACAAGTATGGCAATATGAGGTACTGTCATAATGTCTGAGTAAGACTGGTACGTGGATAAATGTTTCCATCTGAAACTTGCCTGACAACTTACAGGACCAATCCTTTCTGATTGTCCTGTGATATTTATCGTTCACAACACTGTAAGAACTGCACTGAGTACTGTTTGTACCCCTGCCTAGATACCTCCAAATCGGAGTGATGAGGAATGCACCAGTCTACCGCACCTAGTGGACCTGGAAACTCTGGAAATGAGGCAGATTATGATGACCTATTGACTAAACCGTCTGACCATCAGGGAACTGGGTGCCCAGTTGCAGCCAGACCTCCTGCTAGCCTTAAGGAATCCCCATGCCATCCCTCCAACAGTGCAGGTGTTGTCTGTCCTGAATTTTGTGGCTCATTTCAGGTGAATGTGGGACTGGCTGCAGGGATGTCACGGCTGATGTTTAGTGTAGTGTTACAGGATGTGCTTGATGCCCTACTGAAGCATATGGACAGGTACCTAAGGTTCCGACAACATCCAGAAGAGAACGCTGTTAAGGCTGCCTTTTACAACATTGCTCATGTGCCACATGTAATAGGGGCCATTGATGGTACTCACAACACCTTGGTACCTCCGAGGGCCAATGAACAGGTGTACAGAAACCGGTAGAGTACATATTCGATTAATGTTCAGCTGGCGTGTCTTGCAGACCAGTAAATGTCACATGTGACTGCGAAAGTCCCAAAATAGGCTCAGGGACACTGATTACATATCGGAAGGCACCGTCAATAAAAGGCTATAAAGTGAGAAGTCATTTATCTTTAAAAAGCCAACAAAAATGGCTAGTAGAACAACAACCGGGATCTGTCAAATGTAATAATTGTAAAGCTTGCAAAATTGGAAAGTCAACAAAAGTAGTGAAAATGTCTAATGAAGTTGAAATGCAGATTAAACATAGAATAATTTGAAATACTAAGTGCACTGTGTATGTGATTGAATGCCATTGTAGCTTAAAATATGTAGGCAGTACAATTTGCTTGCTTAAGAAAATAATTTTGGAACACATCGGAGCAATTATACACAATGACTTTACTTATGCTGTAGCCAAACATTAAAAAATGCATGAAATTAAGAGTTGGAAAACTCTAAGATAATTTGGTATAGATCATATTCCTAAACATGAAAGAGGGGATGATAGAACTAAAAAATTAAGACAATTAGAATCCAGATATATCATTCAAATGAGAACAAGAATACCTTTTAGTTTGAATAATGACGAGGAACTTTTTGTTCATTTGTGAATAACATAATGGATGATGAATATGAAAGAAGTAATATGTTAGTGGTCACAAGCATAGTGGTATTAGATGTGATGTAGAAAATTAATTTACTATTTACATATATTACAAATATTTACAATATTTTGATCAAGCGCATCATTTACTGATTGAATTTTATTTATTATGTATGAACTATATTCCATTTACAAGGACAAAGAAAAAATATAAATTTTTAGATATAACACTGTAGAGTACTTTTCTTTCCCTTGATCTATGTTGAATACGATAACAATGTGATTAGACACATATTGATTTGATTATAATTATTATGCTAATTTGATGTATTGGAAAAAATATAAAGTAATTGGTTATTGATTATAGTGCACCACAATATCCACAATGCATTGGACTGGTCATTGGACTATGGTAGTACAAAAAGAGATAGAGAGAAATGACTGTGAAACCAGGAAGAAGACTGTTTTGTTGAAACACATTGTTTTGTTTTCTTTGCACTGAATAAACTCGAAAACTGAAAAACGAATCCTTAACGGAGTGCGTCGCCATAAAATTTTGGTTAACTATATATATATATATATAGATAGATAGATAGATAGATCACTTTTGTCAATGTATGTGTGGTTTGCCTGGTGGCTGCGTCCGGCCCCCATATATAAAATATATATATATATATATACGTATATATAAATACGTGTATATATATATATATATACATATACATATATATATACATATATACATATATAGATGTATATATATTGATATATGTATATATATATATGTATGAATATATATAGATAGATATATATGTATACATATATATATGTATGTATATATATATATATATATATATTCGCCACCAGTTGTCTTGCAGTTGCAGCTTGCATCTTCAAAGCAATGCACATACTTAATTTGACACGTTTCAACTGTAGCTTGTAGGCAGCAATAAAAAAGTCATGTAAGTCTTGTGTTTATGTTTCTTCTACAAAAGGATCAGACTTTTGTCTAGTGGCAGTTTTGATGCCATAAAGTAGCGCAGAAGGTTTATATGCCTACTGCAAAAATCAAATCAGTATTTTATGTAAATAGCTGAGTACATTAGTAAAGTCAGTTATTACCTGCGCTATAATACAAATGAAATGTATGTGTGGGGATAGATATGGAGAGATGAAGGGCACTTTTGCTGGGTGGTAGTGAGGGGATCCGAGGAGGAGGTCATTGGACTGAGAGCACCAACAATAATTGTTGGACTGGGCGCTAGAGGTGCTAAAGACTGTGACGATTAGTATGTGACAAAGTGAAGTAATAGTGTGTCTTTTTGGAGTGTCTTGAAGGAATGTGCTGATTGAGGGAAGAAGTGAAGGTAAGGTGACCTCTACTGTTACACGTATCACACACACACACCCACCAGCAATTCTGTGACTGTCTACGCAGGCTAGTGTTTTAGAGCAATGATTTAGCCAGTAGCAGTGATGGCATCTTGTTTGATAACTGCTGCTCAAGCCCTCACTCGGGTTATAGAGGACAGCTGTGACGTAGGATCAGAGACTGAGACAGCAGATACTGAGGCAGCATCTGAGGGATAGGACAATGGCACAGAGTCTGGGAGTGATTTTTCAGTCAGAGGAGTCCCATTTGATAACTCCTCTTCCAGTAATTAAAAGGAATGTAAAGAGGACAGTCCTGCTGTCCCTTCGCCAGCACAGTCTGTGCATCGGGACAATAGCGGGTTAGCCCAAACCAGAGAGCAGGTTCATGCGACGGCAAGCACAGAAAGAGTGCTCTCTTGGGAGCTCCCCAATTTAGTTCAGCAACAAATTCCACCACCCAAATCATATTGTAGAGACATCAAAATTATCTATCCCAAAAGAGACTGGTTTTCTAAGGCAGGCACCTGTGTTTATGGTCCGGGACTCAGCGGCCACAGAGGGAAACATACCAAATCCAGACATTTCTGGAAACTAGACATCCAGGGAGTCCACAGAGGTGTGACTTTTGTGGATTCTCCCATGTTTTCTTACCCAGAATACCCTGCAAAGCTGAAATGTTGAATAAAAACTCTATTTTTTCTTGCATTTCTGTCACACAAACTGCATGAATATGCTGAGATCCACAAACTTCCTACCACCAAATGTTTCCCCACCTGTCCTGATAAGAACACTACCCCACTTAAGTGCCTGTACCTAGTGCCTGCATCAGGAATGGATCGCCCCAGGGTCAACAGTTGCCCTCATGTAAGGACCAACATTGACCGTTGTGTGATCTGTTCCTGTCGCGGGCACTAGGCCTACCCACACAAGTGAAGTACCATTCTTATCTGGAGAATTGAGGGAATGTTGGGTGGAAGGAAATGTGTGGCTCCTTTCAGATTCCAGAACTTTCTATCACCTAAATGTGAGGAAAAAGTGTTTTTTTCCTGGCCAAATATTGAGGTTTGCAAAAGATTCTAGGCAACAGAACCTTTTGAGAGCCCCACAAGGCACCCCATATTGGATTCCCCTAGGTGTCTAGTTTAAAAAAATGCACAGGTTTGGTAGGTTTCCTTAGGTGCCGGCTGAGCTAGAGGCCAAAATCCACAGCTAGGCACTTTGCAAAAAACAGCTCTGTTTTCTTTGGGAAAATTTGATGTGTCCATATTGTGTTTTGGGGCATTTCCTGTAGCGGGCACTTGGCCTACCCCCACAAGTGAGGTACCATTTTTATCGGGAGACTTTGGGGAACACTGAGTGGAAGGACATTTGTGGCTCCTCTCAGATTCCAAATCTTTCTGTCACCGAAATGCTGAGGAAAAAGTGTTTTGTTTTCGCCAAATATTGAGGTTTGCAAAGGATTCTGGGCAGCAGAACCTGGTGAGAGCCCCACAAGTCAGCCCATATTGGATTCCCATAGGTGTCTAATTTAAAAACTGCACATGTTTGGTAGGTTTTGCTTGCTGAGCTAGAGGCTAAAATCCACAGCTAGGCACTTTCCAAAAAACACGCCAGTTTTCAATGTAAAAATGTGATGTGTCCATGTGCGTTTCCTGCTGCAGGCATTAGGCCTACCCACGCAAGTGAAGTACCATTTTTATCGGGAGACTTGGAGGAACACATAATAGCAGAACAAGTGTTATTTCCCCTTGTCTTTCTCTACTTTTTTTCATTCCAAATGTAAGACAATGTGTAAAAATGACATCTATTTGAGAAATGTCCTGTAATTCACATGCTAGTATGGACACCCTGGTATTCAGAGATGTGCAAATAGCCACTGCTTCTCAACACCTTATCTTGGAAATACAAAGGTTTTCTTGATACCTATTTTTTACTCTTTATATTTCAGCAAATGAATTGCTGTATGCCTGGTATAGAATGAAAACCCATTGCAAGGTGCAGCTCATTTATTGACTCTGGGTACCCAGGGATCTTGATGAACCTACAAGCCCTATATATCCCATCTACCAGAAGAGTCCAGCAGACGTAACGGTATTGCTTTAAAAAAAGTGACATTGCAGGAAAAAGTTACAGAGTAAAACATGGAGAAAAATGGCGGTGTTTTTCAGCTCAATTTAAATATTTCTTTTTATTTCAGCTTTTATTTTCTGAAGGAAAACCTTGTAGGATCTACACAAATGGCCCCTTGATAAATTCAGAATGTTGTCTACTTTTCAGAAATGTTTAGCATTCCAGGATCCAGCATTGGTTACACACCCATTCCTGTCACAGACTGGAAGGAGGCTGAAAGCACAAAAAATAGTAAAAATGGGGCATGTCCCAGTAAAATGCAAAAATTGTGTTGAACATGTGGTTTTCTGATTCAAGTCTTCCTGTTCCTGAAAGCTGGGAAGATGGTGATTTTGGCACTGCAAACCCTTTGTTGATGCCATTTTCTGGGGAAAAACGCAAGCCTTCTTCTGTAGCCCCTTTTTCCATTTTTTTGAGAAAAAAAATGCAATTTTCACTGTATTTTGGCTAATTTCTTGGTTTTTCTCCAGGGGAACCCACAAACTCTGATTACCTTTGGAATCCCTAGGATGTCAGAAAAAAAGATCCACATTTGGCATCGGTAGCTTATCTGGACAAAAAGTTATGAAGCTCGAATTGCGAACTACCCCAAATAGCCAAAAAAGGGCTTAGCAGTGGGGGGAGGTCCAGCAGCTAAGGGTTTAACCTTTTCCCTAATTTGGTTTCTAATCAGGTCACATGTGTGTTTATAATCTGCTTCCTGACATGACTGTTGGCACCCTTGCAACTGGATGTTACTTCCATATGGATCTACTGACACACCTGCTGGAAATTCCTGCAACATCCATCACTCTGACAAACTTGTTGTACAGATGTGTGTATTTAATTACTGTTTGTTACTTAAGATGTCACTCTAAGCAATGAAGACACATAGACCATTACGTGTGCTTATTAGTGTTTGTTTTGTGTTTCACATCACAGTTCTGAGGAGTGAGGTCATGGTTTCAGAAATCACCAGAATGGGTGGTCCAGCTGTTGGTTCCACAGGTCCTGTATCCATGAGCCTGGGGATAATGGGGTTTGGCCTTGGATAGTCATCAGGGTGTATCAGTGGCACACAAGGGAGAAGGTTCAGGAGAGGGATCACTTCCTTTTGTGTGTTTGATCTTGGCCTCAGGTCCTGCTGGATGTCTGGATTGATGACCTCTTTTGCGGGTTCAGTGAGCATCCCTGCAATGGAGACTATGGTGGCATTATGTAACTGCCACTGCTGCATGGCCTCCTAATGGTATTCCCTTTGCGGCCTCCTGCAAGATGGTGAGTATCTGGCCCATCATGCCCTGGGATTGCTGGTAGGCTCCCAGGACTCTGCAGCTGGCCTTCTTGCTAGTCGTGTCGTGTTGCTGCCTCATCCCTTGGCCCACTGTTGCCCTCCCACTGGGCCTTACCCCCTGTGCCTGTGCCCCTGGCACAGTGTGCCCCCTCCCACTGACACCTGGACTTTCATTGTCTTGGGTTTGGGGTGTTGACTCCAGTCCCTGTACTGTGGGGCACACTGATGATTGATCTGTCCTTGGGACACAGGTTTGGAAAGGTTGACTCAGCTGTTCTGTAGGTGCCATAAGGGAGGGGGATTCAGTTTTGGGCAGGGTGAGGCTGGGGTTGGTGGTGGACTGACCAGTCATGCTTGATGGGCCAGATGAGTCGTCCCTTCCCAGACATCCATGGTATTCTTCCTATATTGGACCTACTTCCAGAGGCTGGCTTTCAGTCTCTGGCATCCTCTGCTGTGTCACAGTACTAGGGATACCTGTGGAGTGAGAGGAAGTGTGTTACATGATGGTATAGTAGTAGTGGTACACATGGTCGTTTGCTATTATTGCCTGCAATTGCTGACCAGGAATGGCATTGTCAGTTCCTTAACAACTGCTAGTTTTTGGGTCTGTTGGAAGTTGCTATTGTATTTTTTTGCTATATAGTTGATGGTGGTCTTGAATGCTGTCATTGCCATGTACTGATGTGCATTCAGAATTTCTTGATGGTGAAGGGAGTGACATGGGTATACGTGCAGGTATCCAAATGTGGAGTGGATTTAGCAGTTCTACAATGGTTGGGAGTGTTGTATTTTGGTAGTTGTAGTACTTGCTGTAGTGTGAGAAATCCATGCACTAGGTGGACCTGTGTGGGAATGGTGTTAGTGGGGAGGTGTGGCATGCAAGGGAGGGTATTAGGATTAGGGTGTGTTGGTGCATATAAGGGTGTTGTGAGGGGGTGACAGGGTGGTAGGGGTACATGCTGTGCAGGAGTACATAGTGCTCGGGAATGTTGTTGACTTACGAGAGTCCAGTCCTCTTGGTATTCCCCTCAGGCCCTCTGGGTGTAGGATGACAAGGACCTTCTCCCCCCATGATGTGAACTCAGGGGAAGGAGGTAGGGGCCCACCGTCAGTCTTTACTATGCTGATTTGCTGTTGGGATGCCATGGACCGTACCGTCCCCTGTAGGTCTATCCACCTCTTCCTGATGCCGTCCCTTGTTCCGTGGATGCTTTCCCACTGCGTTCACCCTGTGGACAATCATCTGTCATAATTCCGGTTTCCGAGCTATGGATATCTGCTGGACCAGTGCTCCACACAATTGTGCTCCACTCTGACGATTTCATCGCCCAGGACCCTCAACTCCTCATCTGTGAATCGTGGGTGTTTTTGTGGTGATATGGTGGTTGTGTTGTGGGTGGAGGGGTGTATGTTGTGCAGGGATGCTGGATGTGCTGTTTGTTGGGGTGAGTTTGGCTGCTAGGGTGTGCATGTGGTTTATGGTGTTTGTGTGCAGTGGTGATGTGTGTGTTGTGTTGTTGTTGCTGTTGTGTGTTGTGAGATGAGTGTTCTATGTGATGGTGCCTATTATATCCAGGTGCAGTGTCTTCTGTTAATGCGGTCTTCCCTCTCTCTGTCAAAATTTCTGGATGCAGAGGATTGTGGGGGGGTGTTATATAGTGCTGTAATCAGGTGTGTGTGGTGTGTGTATGTACATCAGGTGTGGGGTATTCGTATTGTCCAATGTGGTGTTGTGTTTTGGTGGTGGTGCGTTTTTGACTGCAGCTGTTTGGACCGCCAATGGATTACCGCCATGCAAAGACCTCAGTGCTGATTTGTGAGTCATAATTTGGAGAAGAGGATGTTGTTGGCATGGTGGTGCTGGCTGAGGAACCGCTTCCTTCCCGCCGTCGGTCAGGCCGACAATTACAGATTTTTGGCTGTTTTTGGGCAGTGTTCTGTTGGTGAATCATAATATGGTGGTCTTCGGGAAATACCGCCAAAGTAATAATGAGAACCTCAGTCTGTATCAGCAGGTGTCTGCATGGTCTTGGCCTGTGTCTCCACAACATTACATGCAGCACTTTCAGGAAAGATATTTGCCTCACCAGTGCTCATCTTTGGGTCCTTTCCTGTCATAACAGGTAACTTCTGGCACTCTTAATTTAGTTGACACCCCACATCTTACCATCCTCTTGGATTTGTGCATCCTAACCTTATGAAGCATACTCATCTCAGTCTCTGGTGGGGCAACCTAGGTGCTTTTTTACCCACTGGTTCTCTATATGCCCTTTGCAGTTCACTGCCAAGGAAGGAATCTGTGGTAAGTGAGGACATACAACTACCTTTTTCTGGACAACCACCCTCCTCCACTATAAGCAAACCTTGACCACAGGGTAGGCAGACTCCCTTACCTTGGACAGTTCTTACCCTACAGGCCTTTCCTTGCAGATAAAGTTTTGGCAAAGCCAGCATTTTCACCACAACAATCTGACTGGCACAAGATTCCCACTGAGCAGAGACAGTCATCCCATTCACTGAGACTCTCTGGAAGTGATTCCTACCACCCTCTGATTTCCCTCCTTCCTACTTGTAGGAAGTATTTTGGCAATCTTTTTTGTCAAAGTTTTCGAGCATTAAGGAGTTATCTTTTAGAGACTTGTTGTCCCCTCCTTTCCTGCTGTTGTTCTATCGCACCCCTTCTTGGGTCCACTTTGCTGGGATTTCTTGGACACTGTACGGACAACCCCCACACAGTAGCATTGCTTCTAAGTTTCCTGAGGCTAGTCAGATTGGTATCTGATAGATGGTGATGTAACTGTGAACACAATTATTCAATATGTGTTCCTTCATAACCACATTTTCACTTCCCTTCACCCAGTCCTTTAGTGCTTTCAATAAGGGAGATGTCTACAACCCAAGATTGTTGTGTCTCCTAACTTTTTATGGTACTCTTTGGCAATGCAACCTACACTAATCACCTTTCATGTGCATGTAGGACCCTGCTACAGCCTCATCTAGAGTTAGAAGTGTATCCCTCACCTGTGTAGGTACAAGCCCTCACACCAATACTCCCCAGTGCTGCTTGTCCATCTGTGCTTTCTCAATGTTGCCTCAGGTCAGAGTGCATTCAATGAAGGCTAGAAAGGATTGCCTCAGTGTGCAGAGTCAAACAAATGGGTGTGATCACACAAAAAGAGGGATTTTCTCACACATTGCATACTTCCTTAGTTAGATGTGATCCTATCATTTAAAATACTGTGTTTTGTTCCTCATTTCTCTGCCTTTCTCTCAGTCTTCTCTGTAGAGATGTGCAACACAAAATTCAGCCAGAAAGTCTTTGGGCAAAACACTGACAAACTCCTTGCATAACCCATTTTGCTGTGTTTTGTTTCACTTCAGCTCAAACAGGCTTTTATATTGTTTTCTGTCCCTGCTGCCAGCTCTAGTGCATAATGGCAATTGTATGTGGAGAACGGTGCAGCTCCAGGGCAATGGGAAAAGGAAAAAGCCAGGAAGGACACATCATAATAGGTGGGTACTCAACTCACTGAGTCAATTGCCTTTTTTTACATTGGTGAACGCTCTGACAAAAGCAATCTTGCTGCTTTGGCATTTGGTTGTGATGAGAGACATCCAGCATTAGGCAGACCGTCCCTAGATTTAGGAATGGTGCATTGGCAAGAGAGAGAGGACCGTTGAACAAAAAGTAACAGGGCTGACAGTTGAGATTGTCACATGTTTGAGATCAGGAGAGAATGACTCCAAGTTGTTTGTCCCAATGTTTTGAAGCATTGTGGGTGTTGTTGTTCATGTATCAAGCCTTCAAGGTAGCCTTAAGTGGGGCAGACAGTCTCTATCTGCAAAAAACAATATGACATGGGGATCAGGCTCACACTCAACCACAGGAAACAAAAATAAGAAGCATTTGCAATGCAATTGGCCTAGCCTTTACTCGAGTTAAAGCTATTAGCGTTGTAAACTCCTAACCAGACTTTTCTTGCCACGTAAGCTGAAAATGAAAAGTAAAACAGTTTCACATAAATGAACTGATGGCCGCCGTGAGCGCAAAGCAAACACACAAAAGGAAACAGAAGAATCAGGCACATAGGCCCTCATTACAACCCTGGTGGTCAAAGACCGCCAGGTCTGTTTTGTCGATTGCACCGCCAACAGGCTGGCAGTGCAATCTTGGGAATTACGACCCACGGTCGCACCGCCGGGACCAGCGGTTTCCCGCCACGTTGGTCCCGGCGGATTTAATCCTCCAGGGAAGCGCTGCTTGCGGCGCTGCCGAGGGGATTACGAGTACCCCTCCCGCCAGCCTTTTCATGTCAGTAGAAACCGCCATGAAAAGGCTGGCGGAAAGGGGAGTCGCGGGGCCCCTGGCACAGCCCCATGAAGCTTTTCACTGTCTGCATAGCAGACAGTGTGAAAAGCGCGACGGGTACAACTACACCTGTCGCACCGTCGCAACACCGCCGACTCCATTTGGAGCTGACTCCCATGTTGCGGCCGTCATTCCCGCTGGGCCGGCGGGGGGAAACTCGGTTTCCGCCTACCAGCCCAGCGGGGATGTAGAAATGGCCACCGCAGGAGTGCGGCAGCATTGGCGGACGCACTGCGGTTACAACTTGGAAATTTGTAATGAGGGCCATAGAGTCTTACGTCTGACATTATCCTTGTTAACCAGTTCAATGACAAGCTAGTGAGGTCTCTATTTGTCTGGAAAAGAATCAGTGTTTATAAATTGTCAATAAACATATATCTTTATTTGAAAAATTATTTCTTTCTTGGACTAAACTGATCACAGGCCTGTTCTGTTAAAATCAAGAAAGCAAGAAGTGTTCAAGTAAAGATGTTTTAACATATGTGACAAATTATAAGGAAAGGACTACCTCCTTTCCTGCCGAATTGAGAGCACACTAGCTTGTTGTTGAACTAAAATGATTAGCCAGATATCTTCAAACTGGAAGGTGCTTCCTCTTAGGGGTCCATGACTTTAGTTCCAGGAGGACACAAATGCCTCAACAAGTACGGAAAATAAAAAAGGCCTGAAAGCAAAACTTGTGTTTCCAAACTGGCTTACTTACATGCAGCGGTAAAAGTTCTAAAAAAGATTTAATGGGGTCTGAGATGTAGCACAAATATGCTGTGTCTTCTTGTATCATGTAACTGCATATAAAAAATGTAGAAATGTAAATCCAAATTAAATGCAATTTAACCAAATCGATGGAAAATGCAGTCTTTTACTTAATGAAACCTCAGTTGATTAATATGATTGTGAGAAAACAGGGCTGATTGCAGAGGCTCCCCCAACAAGCTGACCACTACCAGTGGCCGAAAAGGAGTTTGCGCCAGGTGCATTCTGGGAGTTGTAATCCGCACCCCCAAGGATCAACTCAGAGCTTTGGACCCTTGGGCTGGGCTGTGGACCCCAAAAGAACCTTAAAAGAACATCTGGGAGAAGCCCCACAAGTTTGGAGTATTTTTAAAAAAAAGCTCCATAGAGGGACCGACTCGCCGGGGCAACTCTAGCCAGCTTGCCTCAACCGGGACCCGTCATGATTTGCAGGTTCGTCCCGGTGAAGAAAATCTCCAAAAAAGAGACTATGGGGGTCATTACAACCCAGCAGGCTGGCGGTGAAATCCTTGGTATTACGACCTTGGTGGAAGTGCCACCGTCGCACCGCCGGGACCGGCAGTTTCCCACCACTTTAGTCCCGCCGGAGTAATCCTCCCGGGCAGCGCTGCTTGCAGCTTTTCCTAGGGGATTACGAGTCCCCCTCCCGCCAGCCCATGAAAAGGCTGGCGGAAAGGGGTGTTGCGGGGCCCCTGGGGGCCCCTGAACTGCCCATGCCACTGGCATGGGCAGTTGCGGGGCCCCCTGCCACGGCCCGTGCAGGTTTTCACTGTCTGCTTTGCAGACAGTGAAATGCGTGACGGGTGCAACTGCACCCGTCGCACGGCCGCAACACCGCTGGCTTCATTTGGAGACGGCTCCTGTGTTGTGGCCGAGATCCCCGCTGGGCCAGCGGGCGGAAACCAGGTTTCTGCCCGCCGGCCCAGTGGGGATCTCCTGATGGCCGCGGCGGGAGTGCAGCTGCATTGGCGGCCCAAGGTCCTAATGAACCCCTAAGTCCGAAGGTAAAAAGTTGACCGGGACCTCCCAGCCAGCATATCTGAGGACGGCTCAACGGACGTCGGATCAAGATCCAGGTTTGCCCCGGTTGAAGGATTTTCACCTCGAAAAACAACTAAGTCCGAAGGTAAAAATCTCCACCGAGGGCTCCCGCGAAGCGTATCCGGAGAAGAGTTCCTGGAGGTCGGATTGGACTGGCAGGTTCGTCCCGCTGAAGAAAATCTTCATAAAAGAGACTATGGGGGTCATTCTGACTTTGGCGGGCGGCGGAGGCCGCCCGCCAAAGTCCCGCCGTCAGAATACCGCTGCGCGGTCAAAAGACCGCCGCAGTAATTCTGAGTTTCCCACTGGGCTGGCGGGCGACCGCCAGAAGGCCGCCCGCCAGCCCAGCGGGAAACCCCCTTCCATGAGGATGCCGGCTCCGAATGGAGCCGGCGGAGTGGAAGGGGTGCGACGGGTGCAGTTGCACCCGTCGTGATTTTCAGTGTCTGCTTGGCAGACACTGAAAATCTTGGTGGGGCCCTGTTAGGGGGCCCCTGCAGTGCCCATGCCGTTGGCATGGGCACTGCAGGGGCCCCCAGGGGCCCCACGACACCCGTTACCGCCAGCCAGGTTCTGGCGGTCAAAACCGCCAGGCTGGCGGTAAGGGGGTCGGAATCCCCATGGCGGCGCTGCCTGCAGCGCCACCATGGAGGATTCCCTAGGGCGGCGGGAAACCGGCGGGACACCGCCGGTTTCCCGTTTCTGACCGCGGCTGTACCGCCGCAGTCAGAATGCCCAAGGATGCACCGCCAGCCTGTTGGCGGTGCATCCGCGTTCCCCGCCCTGGCGGTTTTTACCGCCAGGGTCGGAATGACCCCCTATGTCCGAAGGTCAACTTTTGACCGAGGCCTCCCGCGTGCTGTAGCCGAGCAGGGCTCCATCGCGGTCGGCCTTAAACTTTGACTTTGCCCCAGTCGAGGTGCAACCAGGAGACCCGATTGTTGCTTTTTGTTTCTAGGTGCTAAAAAAACAATAATTCTGTAAAAATTCATATCTCCGGTTCCCCTTATCCGATTTTATTTGTTTTTGTGTCATTTTAAAGATAAAAATATAATCTATTTTTATAAATTGGTTTCGGATTTTTAAACTGTTTCCTGTGTTTTATTTAATTACTGTTTTGTGATATTTGAATGCTTTACACTCTGTCTCCTAAGATAAGCCTTGTCGCTCGTTGTCAAGCTACCAAGGGTTGAGCTGGGTTTCATTTACTGAGACCTAACTGGACCTAAGTGGAGGTTAGTGGCCTATTGCTAAGTGTAGGTACCTACCTGCCCTTACCAATAACCCATTCTACAACATTTTTGGTGGCAGCGGTGGGATCCTGTACTTCTGTTCAGTATCACATTACAGTTTTAAGTAAAGCAAATTAAAAATCCTTTAAATTGTCCTAGTGCAAACATTGTTTTTAATTTTTAATTTGTATTAATTTCAGTTATTGAATTTTTGTGATTTTTCTAAATTCTTGTTTCAAATTTTTGCAAAAAGTTTTTGTTGACACAAAACTAGGGAACAATGGAGCTTGATCTGGCTAGCCTACCCACACTGACAGTAGTCCAGCTTAGGGGGTTGTGTACTGAAAGAGGGTTGCCCACAACCACTGACCTCAGGAAGCATGTCCTGATCAAATCCCTGACAGCATGGGCTGAGTCCCAAGAGGTAGACCCAGAGGAAGCTCCAGAGTAGGGAGAAGTAGGGGAGGATGCTAGCTCTAACCACTCAGGGGAGGGAGGGCATCTGAGCCTAAGTGAGGATGAGGAAGAACGGTCCTCATTACAAACAGTCACTAGGGGCAGACCCAAAGCTAGTTGGGGGAATGGGGTCCCTTCAGGAGGAGAGAACCTGTCCCTCAGAGAAAGAGAGCTGGGGGCCCAGCTAGCATTTATAGCTTTGGAGGCACAGAAGCTGGCCCTATAAGAGAAAAAGTGGGCAAAGAAAGAGAAAAGAGATGGTGGCAACGACAGAGAAGCTGAGGTGTCCATGGGTGGGGGGGTTTGCCCCCAATTACCCAAGGGGGTGGTTCCTGCTTATGTAGAGGGGGATGATATAGACAAGTTGTTGGAGGCCTTTGAGAGGGCACTCCAAATGAGAAGGGTTAGCCTAAATACTGGGGTTAACTTTTATGGGAGTTGGTCCCCAACTCAGGGAGGGATAGGCTTCTGACCTTAAGGGGGAGGAGGCAGATTCATACCCTAGTATGAAGAGGTGCTTAATCAAGAAGTTTGGTCTGACCCCAGAGCAGTATAGAATGAAGTTCAGGGACACCCAGAAGGTCGGTACCCAGTCTTGGGTTGACTTTGTAGACACCTCACTTAAGGCACTAGAGGGCTGGATTATTGGTAACAAAGTAAATACTTATGAGGGGCTATAAAATCTGATCATGAGAGAGCACATCTTGACCAATTGTACCTAAGAAAGGCTACGCCAGCATCTAGTGGACTCTAAGCTTACCAACCCTAGAGAGATAGGGGAGGCAGCTGATGAGTGGTTGAGAACCAGGGTGGTTGTCAAGTCCCAGGGGGAGACTCCAAGAAGGGGGGGTCAGGTCCCCAAAGACCTATTGAGGGAGGTGGTAAGCCCCCCACAGAGAATCTCTCTGTACCCCAGAACCCTAATAAGGAGGACACTAAACACCACTCCCACTCTGACAAGCAGAGACAGGGAGACCCAGGGTTCAAAAAAGCTCTTGGACAGTAAGGCTTGCTTTGACTGTCAGCAAACAGGTCATTTCAGAGGAGATGCAGCCTGTCCAAAGAAGGTGGTTAGCACTGGGCTGTCCAGTGTAGCCATGGAGGAGGACTCCTCAGATGATGAAGTCCTCCTAGCATTGAGCTGGGAGACAGTACCAGATGATGAGCTGGTGATCCCTGAGGATGGGAGTAGGCACTTTCACCCCATTCAGGTGAATGGGATTCCTACCACTGGCCTGAGAGACACCTGTGCCAGTCACACTATAGTGAGTGACCGGTTAGTGACCCCAGACATGTATGTCCCAGGAGAGACCAGGAAAGTTAGGATAGCGCAGGGGAGGTCACCTCCAAACCTGTTGCCATAGTGCCCCTAGAGAGGGAGGGTATCCTTGACTGGTTTAGGGTGGTAGTCAATGCTGACCTCCCCCTAGATTGTATCCTGGGCAATGACCTCCCAGAGGTAAGTCTGGTTCCAGATGGGGCGGTCCCCCAGGACGCCCCCCAACCCAAAGTCCTGGGGAGTCAGTCCCTACAGTCAGGAAACAGGGGTCCCCAAGAAAAAGAAAGAAGAAAAGGAAGGGTGGGCCACTCTTAAAGAGAGGTCCAGGGAGCCAAAGGCCTTCTGCCCCAGTAGGGGGGGAGCCCAGAGTTGGCACTGGTAGGCCTCACCTGACCCCAAGGAAGTCCTGAGTAGTCAGGAAGATGTCCAGATGCAGGGTGTTGCTCCTGCACTGACAGAAGGGAGAGTAGAAGGAGGGTGTCTGCCACAGGAGGTGGTAGCCCCCCACTCTAGACAGCAACAGGGGTGCCCGAACCCCACAGTTGCCCCTAAAGCAGCTCAGCCACCTGTCAGTGGAGAGCTTAGGGTGTGGTTCTGGGTTCTGACAGCTGTCAGTAGCCTCTGTTGGGTGCTAGCCCTCCTGGCAGCATTGTACTTGGCCTGGGAGGCAGACCCCAGAGCCAAAAGCAAAGTAGGCCCTCTGACCCTGTTGGTCATGGTGGGTTTGCTCAAGTGTTAAGTGACCTCTTTGTGTAAGCTAGGTGTTGCCCTAGCAAAGTTAGGATAGTGGAGGTGGGCACCTCACTACCCAAGTTGGCAGAGAGAGAGGAGGAAGACCCCTCCAAAGGGACGTTTCAGTTTGAGATGGGTCCTTTCACTATTGGGATGGATTCACTACCCAGAAGGAGTGACCCTGGCAGGAGGATGTAAGGCGGAGTAGGCCCTCAAAGGGACAGCCTGTTCTTTTCACTGTCTTCCTCGCTAGACAAGCCAGGAAGACTCTCTCAGGGTTGGGCTGAGTCTCCTGGGCCTGTGGGCTTGGGGGGGGCTTGTGTGAGAGAACAGGGCTGATTGCAGAGGCCCCCTACCTTTTTGCCCCATTTTCCACTTTTTGCTGGCGTTTTCCTGACTCTGATAGTGCCCTGGGTACTGCTAACCAGTCCCAGGGCCTGTGCTCTGTGTAAAATCAATATGGAAATTAGGCTAATTATAATTGGCTAAGTTAACCTACCTATAAGTCCCTAGTATATGGTAGGGCATGTAGGCTTAGGGACCACAGCACAGGTAGTGCACCCATAGGTGCACTGCTGAGGTGCCCAGTGTCATTTTAAAGGCAGGCCTGCCTTGTTGGCTGCTTTTAAATTAAAGTTATATGCAAATTCGACTTTGGAATTAAAAGTAGTTCCAAACTCTTAAACTACCTTATTATTACATATAAGTCACCCCTAAGGTGTGCACTATGTGCCCCTGGGGCTGCGTGCCATGTAACTATAAGCAGGGACATTATAAAAGTAGTTTTATAAGCCATGGTGAGGTAAAAACAGCCAAATTCGTTTTCCCCTCAGTGTAGCGAATGGCCTTCATAGGCTAGAATGGGGAGACTTTATTTTAATTTTAAAAGTCCTCTTAAGTAATGGATACCACGAGTTTGGTATCAAATTAATTGTAATATTAAACCCCACAACTTCCAGTTGTTGGATTTAATATAACTTGTTCAGGTAAAGAGTTTTAAATTTTGCCTGAAAAGTTGTTAATTTCACCCCTGCATTGTTTTTTCTGCTGTGCTCTGGTTGGCCAGCCTCTGGCAGCCTGGCCAGGCTGTCTTGATGAGGTGTGAAGTGGCCTGGCTCAGCACAAAGAGATGTGCCTTTGGGAGGAGATCTCCCCTCAGCAGATGGTGAGGCAGGAAGGGGAGGGCTGCCAAACTGATCTTCAAAGGCAGAGAAGGACATTTGGAGCAACCCAGCAAAACCCCCACATCCTGCAACCCCAGACAACTAGGTGCTCCCTTGATTAGATTAGGAGAGGGCAGGAGAGGGGTATGTTTATGATTTTTAGCCACACCAGTGGGTGGGCTCAGCCAGATGTAACCTCCAAAAATCATTGTCAGCCATGACTGTTTTTTAAGAATGTTGCCTCCTTTGATTGATTTTTGCCAAACTTCCCAGGAAGTGGTCATCACAGGGGGAAGGACCCTGCACCCAATTGGAGAATCAGGACCCCCCTGTTTTTCACCCAGGAGCAGGGATAAAACTGGCAGACCTGCACCCACACCTCAGTTCCCTACCACATCCAACAAGGAAGAACCAAAGGAGAAGAAGGACTGCCCTGCTGGACCCATGGCCTGCACCTGGAACCTGCATTCAGAAGGTCTGCACCAGCTGCACACTTGGTCTTCACCACAAGAAGGACTTTGCCTGGCTTCAACTGGTTCAAGGAGGGACTCCCTGTTTGCTACAGGTGAAAAAATGCTAACCAGAGTCCCCTGCATCAACTCCTGAAGAAATCAACCAGCTGACCACTACCCAGTGGCCAAAAAGGAGTTTGCGCCAGGTGCATTCTGGGAGTTGTAGTCTGTACCCCCCCAAGGATCATCTCAGAGCTTCTGGACCCTTGGGGTGAGCTGTGGACCCCCAAAAGAACTTTAAAAGAACATCTGGGTGAAGCCCCAGACATTTGGAGAAGTTTGGAGTACTTTTGAAAAAAAGCTCCATAGAGGGACCGACCCACCGTGCAACTATAGCCGGCTTGCCTCAACCGCGACCCGGCCTGATTTGCAGGTTCGTCCCGGTGAAGAAAATCTCCAAAACGAGAAGAAGTCCGAAGGTAAAAAGTTGACCAGGACCTCCCAGCCAGCATATCCGAGGAGGGCTCCAGGGACGTCGGATCAAGATCCAGGTTTGCCCCGGTCGAGGATTTTCACCTCGAAAAAATGACTAAGTCCGAAGATACAAATCTCCATGAGGGCTCCTGCGACGCGAATCCGGAGAAGAGTTCCAGGAAGTCGGATTGGACTGGCAGGGTTGTCCCGCTGAAGAAAATCTTCAGAAAAGAGACTAAGGCCCTCATTCCGACTTTGACCGGCGGCGGTCGCCGCCGGCCTGTCGGGGGCCGCCAGAATACCGCTGCGCGGTCAAAAGACCGCCGCGGTAATTCTGACTTTCCCGCTGGGCTGGCGGGCGGCCGCCTTCAGGCCGCCCGCCAGCCCAGCGGGAAAGATGCTTCCACGATGAAGCCGGCTCGGAATCGAGCCGGCGGAGTGGAAGCTGTGCGACGGGTGCAGTGGCACCCGTCGCGTATTTCACTGTCTGCCAAGCAGACAGTGAAATACTTGTAGGGGCCCTCTTACGGGGGCCCCTGCAATGCCCATGCCAGTGGCATGGGCACTGCAGGGGCCCCCAGGGGCCCCGCGACCCCCCCTACCGCCATCCGGTTCCCGGCGGTCGGACCGCTGGGATCTGGATGGCGGTAGGGGGGGTCGGAATCCCCTCGGCGGCGCAGCAAGCTGCGCCGCCTTGGAGGATTCAATGGGGCGGCGGTACACTGGCGGGAGACCGCCAGTGTTGCCGGTCCGACCGCGGCTTTACCGCCGCGGTCGGAATCCCCATTGGAGCACCGCCGGCCTGTCGGCGGTGCTCCCGCGGTCCTCCGCCCTGGCGGTCTTTGACCGCCAGGGTCAGAATGACCGCCTAAGTCCAAAGGTAAACTTTTGACCGAGGCCTCCCGCGAGATGTAGCTGAGCAGGGCTCCATCGCGGTCGGCCTTAAACTTTGACTTTGCCCCGGTCGAGGTGCAACCAGATGACCCGATTGGCGCTTTTTGTTCCTAGGCGCTAAAAAAACAATAATTCTTTTAAAAAATCATATCTCTGGTTCCCTATATCCGATTTTATTCGTTTTTGTGTCAATTTAAAGATAAAAATATAATCTATTTTTATAAATTGGTTTTGGATTTTTAAACTGTTTCCTGTGTTTTATTTAATTACTGTTTTATGATATTTGAATGCTTTACTCTCTGTCTGTTAAGTTAAGCCTTGTCGCTCGTTGCCAAGCTACCAAGGGTTGAGCTGGGTTTAATTTACTGAGACCTAACTGGACCTAAGTGGAGGTTAGTGGCCTATTGCTAAGTGTAGGTACCTACCTGGCCTTACTAATAACCCATTTTCCAACAATGATCACTGTAAATGTCTGTGTGATCAGAGTCACAGAACTGAATCCTGATTGAGGCAGTGGGAAATAGTGAATTCTGTATTTATTGTGCTGCATGGTCCCACTCTGTAACTAAAAGCACTGTGAATATGTAAGCCATTACTTGCCCAGAGGTGTGAGGGGCCAACTAAACCCCAAATATAGCTGTTTTACTATCCTTCCTTGCTTACATTATGGCCCAATGACCTTTTGATGTGACATTGGAGCAATGGCACAAGGGATAGGTAAATTGAAGTAGAGGAGGCACAATAGCACGGCCTCATAAAGATGGCACAGAGTGGGGATGAGTCAAGATGTTGGTCCTTGTTTTTATGAAATGGACAGAGGAGAAGGCACCTGGGCTCCTGCCTGCTTGTTCCCAGCTCCTGTTTCTGGTCTCACCTTTTCTCTGCCATTATCTTGCTTTTGACAGCTTGCTGCTGCCTAGTTTCACTGCTGCTCCCAAATTTCCCTCTCTCCTGTTCCCCATCCTGCCATAGCTCCCAGCCCCACCCAACCCAGACCTACTTAATGCAGGCTGTAACAAGCCTCTGTAATGCCCTCTCAAACGTTTTAAACTAGAGGATTGCCAAGATCTTCAACAAGTTTGACCCTCAGCCTACTGACCAGCACCTCCTCAATCAGCCAGACTCCAAAACCACTGCCAAACAGAAGATCAACAACTGGAAGCCCTTCTCAAATGAAAACACCACCACCCTGATGAAAACCATCTTTCCAGGAGCCCCCTCTGACACCTGCCCCCACCACCTACAACCTATGAAGCACAATCATCTCACGATGCTTTCACCACAATCATCTACTTTTTCTAACCACTGTCACCTTCTCAACAAACTGGGAAAATGCACCATGTTGAAGAAGATGTCAGAAGACCTCCACCCCTCATCAACTATTAACCCATCTCACTCTCACCTTTCCCAGTCAAAGTCAATGAGAAAGCAATCGGCATTCAACTCTCTGAGAACCTAAAGCACCATCAATTCCTCAACAGATCTCAGTCAGGCTCCTGCCCTAACTATAGCATCGAAACAGCCCTCATCTTAGTCACTGATGACTTCAGGAACATCCTTGACCGAGGAGGAACAGCTGCCCTCATACTCCGAAACCTCTCAGCAGCCTTTGACATCATCTTTCGCAAAACATTCATCAGAACTCTTCACCCCTTGGGGGACCTTTAGTGGATACCCTCCTTCCTCATGGGAAGAACACAATGATTGACACTACCACCATACACCTCAGAACCCAAAAATCTCATCTGCAGGGTCCCTCAGCCCAACGCTCTTCAATTCATACATGACACCACTTGCAGACATTGCCAGACCACATAGTATCTGCATCATCTCATATGTCGATGACACCCAGCTCATTCTCTCCCTAATGGACAGATCCAGTGCTGCCAAAACTGATTTTGCCAACTGCATGAGCAATGTTGCATTAAAGATGAGTATCAACTGCATCTAGCTCAACTCAGACAAAACCAAAGTCCTGAATTTCGGAAACAACCACCCCCCTGGGATGCCTCATGGTGGCCTTCTGAACTGGGTCCCACACCAATGTGCCTACTGTTTTTGCCAAGAACCTTATAATCATACTAGACACCAACCTCACCATGATTGAGCAGATCAATGCTGTCTCCTCATCATGTCTCTGCGTCCTGTGAATGCTATGCTAGAATTTCAAATGGATCCCTATGAAGCACAGGGTCAAGACTGATTTGCATATAGCTGGGATCAAACTGGGGTGACGTGGCAAGCAAAATAACAATGGATTAAACCCAGATCAGCGACTGGGGCTGAGTGTTTTAAAAGTTTCAAAACTCCATCCATCATTTTATTTTGTGATATTGCCTTGCGCACACTAAGAGGCTAGGTATGCCCAGATGTTGGTCCATTGTTTGCTGCGCCACTGGATTCAAGCTAGCCTGGCTGATGAACAGTGATACCCTAAAACCGATCCCAGGATGCTTGAATCCTGTCCAGGGAGGACCTGGCTTGGCAGTTCAGGCCCACTGCATTACAATTCTGACTGTCCTAATTCACAAAATGGAATGATGTTCATTTTTCTTGCCAGCATTAGGGTTGAGAGCACACTTGCTGCAAAGAGGGGGAAACATGTCATAGCTCATTTTTGTCTGAATGGGACAAATAATCTGTTTTTAGATTGGAGTGATGGCCATGAGTGGTGGAGAAGGTGTGAAAGAGACAGAGGAGACAGCCTTCTATTCATGGCTGCAGCTACCATTAGTGCAGCAGGTGAAGTTGCACTGGGGCCCAAGAGAGAGGCAGGCATACAGCACCACAATTCTCAGAGTAGTTTGTTTTTGTCAATTTCAGATTTTGTTTGATATATTTGCTCTTTTATAAGTGTCACATTTGGTGTGGATTATGTGCTACTGGCAAGGTTCCACTGAAATGATCTCAAAAGCCCCACAACCTGCTTTCAGCCCTGCTGTTGCTCCTCTAATTTTTGTCATAAACCTTTGAAGGGGGCCCAATTTCAAAATCTTTTACTTTGGTAGACTGAGAGAGAAAATTATTGAAAATCTCTGCTCTGCAATGCCCGTGCTCACTTTGCACTCAGGGTGTTCTTTTCTGAATTCAATTGGTCTGTACTGCTGTGACATCACTCAGCACTCACTTTGCATGGATGAGACTGTACTCCTTTTGCTGCTATGCCATGTTTGTGTCTCTAGCAAAACCCACTCTTCTGTAACAGCCCCCACTCTGGACTACTGAGCAGTGGCAGCCCTCTGCCTTGTGAGCAGATGAGGCAGGGTTTGCATGGCACATAGTGCACACACATTCAAAGCCTTTCTGAAGAGGTTGGCATCTATGTACTTGTCTAGAGCATAGTTTTTAGGCTGTGGCAGCATCAAATAACAATATCGTACTAGTTCAAAGCTCCTTCTCAATACAAAAATAGCCAAAGAATCACCATAAATATCGGATGACAGTAAGTAAAGAAATCCATTGTTAAATTAATAAAAACATTACAATAAAAATCAATTGCAATCAATGAAATTGTTAAAATTATTGGTGCTTATACTTTAGTACAAACTAATTTACTCAAACAATTCAATGTATGTCTGTCAATACTTTTTGTGCAGTTAACACCTCTTATTTTACTGCTCACTGTGTAAATATGCTTATACTTTTCATTGACCAGTTTCTGCTGTTGCACTAAATTGCATTTATAGTCAGTACTATCCAGCAAATCTATAAATCTACAAACCTACAAATATACATACAGAAGTGTTTTCAAACCCCTCTCGTTGCTGGAACAATTGTTTTGCTTTTAAACCTAGTAATAGGAGGCATGGAGTGTATCAACCACAATCTGTAAATCTTGCACTGCCAGTTCCAATAAGACTATCCAAATTTAAAATCAATAGTAATCAATACATGCATCAGGCCTCCTATTGACAGTAGTGGGACTGTCAGAGTGATAACATGGAACACCACATAAAAAATATTGTTATCACAGCTAACACATTCACTAACTCACGTACCTATACATTCATCTCCAAAAGTTAGCCACCTAGTCCAGACTTCCATTAGTGACATCCATGACACTTATGTCTCACCTGTACATGATCTGTATACAAAAAAGTCTTGTACCAGTCTACCCTCCTGACTCTGCTCTCCAAGGAGTTGAAGTTTGCACTTGCTGACTACTATGATGGGGAACATTTCTATGCTACTTCCATGCTGTACCTACACTGTGAGGAAGCAAGGCTTGTGCTGCTGCTGTCCTATTTGCAGATGTTCTGTGATTGTGAAAACATAACATGTATAATTGGTGTTTCAACTTCTGTTGCCTCATCTTATAAAAAAAACAGAGAATATATTGAATGCACTTGTATAACATGCCCTGTGAACCACATACTCTTTTATAACATTTGATCTGAGACACCAGAATCTATACTCCTGAGAAAAGTGTCAGCTTCAGCAGGAGTAATATGTGAGCATTGACACATTGATGGAAAAGAGAGGGACAATTGTTAGACCTGTCAGCCTTAGACTGGTCTTCCCTCAAACATTGTGCTTGTTTACCTCCTTTTCTGTTCATTCTTTTTGTTGGACTTAGGACTCTGGCACTTTACCACTGCTGAATAATGCTAAGGTGCATGCCCTTCGCCTCTAAAACATGGTAACATTGGTTCATCCACAATTGGGATATTTATTTTTCTTTAAGCCCCTACTAGAGAACACTACCTGTGCCCAGGGCCTGTAAATTAAATGCTATCAGTTGGCCTGCAATACTGATTGCGCTATTCACACAAGTGGCCCTTTAAACATGTATCAGGCCTGCCACTTTAGGACCTGAGTACTCAGTTTCACTGCCATGACGACTTGGCATTTAGAACTCCTTGCCAAGCCTTAGACACCCCTTTTCTTACATATGTTACCTCTAAGGTAGGTCCTAGGTAGCCCATAGGGCAGGAGGTTGGGTAAGTTAAAACTTACTTTTAAGCTTTGCATGTCTGGTAGTGAAAGACACCTAAATCCATTTTTCACTACTGTAAGGCCTACTGCTCTAATAAGTTAGCATTGGGAATTTCTTATTACACTCTTAAGCTGAAATTCCTGATTAAAAAGGAGTAGCTCTGTCATGTATCATATCATTGGAATGACAATGATCAATCCTCTTTATTGGCAAAGTTGGATTTAACATTACTATTTTAGAAATCCCACTTTAAGAAAGTTGGTATTTCTCTGCTCTTAAAGCTCTGTGTGCCTTTAGCCTAGCCTGTCTATAATACATGTCTAGGGAAGCTAACAGCTTGACTTTGTGTAGGCCCTCTAGACAGCCACACAAAAAGGAAGGTTAGGTGTGTTTGAGTGTCCATCTGCATCCTGACGGCTCATTCTGGGCAGGATGGGATGGAGAAGATGACATTTACATCTGAAAGGGCAGTGTTCTGTTCCCACACAAATTGTTGATTACCCTGTGTAGTGAATATGGAGCAAGGGCTATCTAAAAAGGACCTCTATGCACTTCAAAGATCTTTCTTTGAAGTCACCTCCACTTCAAAGGCACAACTGGGTATAAGTACTGGGTTTCTGACCATCACTGCAAGTCTACCTCTCCCATACAGTAACATTGGGAACCAATGGATTAAATGGAGCTTGTGCATCGGCGTTCATGAAAGCAGGAAACAGGAATATGCAGTATGGAAAGAACCTACATTGGAAATTAAATAATCTTAAGCTGATAACAGTGGACAAAGAGGGTGGTGTTTGAGCCCTGATGAAGCAGCAGCACATTGCAAAACAAGTGTTGGTTCTCAATCAAATGCTAATAAGAGTTTGTCTCATGACTGTCTTGGCAATAGTACTCTGAATTGAATATTGATATGACTACTGTGCGAGTGCATATGATCTGCAAATTCTTGTTGAATAGATTTGGAAGGGAAGTCGTACATAAATAGAGATTGAAAGGGAACTCATGAGGAACTGAGGTCCAGTTCTCAGATTAAAATCATGACATAACAGTTTAAGGAATACACAACAAGCACAAGAAGACAATCCTGTAATATAATACACTTTTCAAGCTGTTCTATTCAGAAATTGACACACAATAATATTACACTGGTTCCCAAATAAGTCAATAAACAAGAGAAAACTATTTGAATTGTATGCAAAGGTGAATTTAAAAATATTTAGCTACAGTGCATTCTCGACTCCATTTATGAAAACTTGGAAGCAGATTTACTAATATTTCAAGCAATGCAGCAACGCAACTTAGCCCATTGCTTTGATTGAAAGGGAAAGAGCAGAGATATTTCTCCTTGTTACCCCTCTGTTTGGTAGGCACTGCCTTTTGGTGCAAACCCGTGTATATAAGTCTTTGTAAATCTGGGTTTGTGTAACAATTTGTGGGTGGTTTCAAGAGAACCCCCATGAACCACCCTTGTAAAGCCTACCCAGAGTAAAATAACTGAGGCAAGTGCTATGCTCTGCGTTGCATTGCTTAAAATCTTATTAAATCTGAGCCCTGAAATACTGACCTCGCAGAACCATTCCTCACACAGCAAAATAGTACTGGCATGTTCCTCAAAATTCCATTCAAAACCTAAACAAACTCTGCAGGTCCCAAGATGTTATTTACCTTCAGAACAAGCTTCACAACCAAGCAGAGCGTTTTTTAACTTTCCGTTATGCATTGTACAGTTCTACAATGTAAGGGTATGCATTGTACATTATACTTCTACAATATGTACAATCACCCTTTGTACACACACACACGCACACATATATATATCAGACGGCCTTACGTTTTGCAATCATGACTTAATCGATCATATGACATACAATTAGACCCTGTACACTTCTCCTTTATGCATCCATACATTGAGGAGCCATCCATCACCCAATGAAAGCTGCTTAGCACAGTCTTATATTAACCAGTCGTCTTGTCTGAACTCTTTGTCAGTACTACTATTATATAATATTCTGGCAACAAAACGTTATCACTTTACCCCACTTTAACTAGAAGTCAGCCCCTCGAAATGTAGGAGGGCAAGATTAATTTGTAGGCACAAGCCCCGTAGATACCGTAAAGATCAGCCTGCAGTGAGTTTTGTTTTTTCTGGGCAGCAGGTAGTGCGTGAATAAGTACTACCTATCAAAACATCCAACTAAGCAGGCGGTGATTTATTAAGGAGACACATTAGCAATGTCTGCTGCATTCCCCTGTTAACTGCAGTATTCTCCTTCTGCCTCATGATATTTAAACATTTGTATCTGCAGAGGAATTTTGGTTGTAGAGCAGAGAACATGACTCTATCCCAAGATGTATGGGGCTCAAAACAGACCAGAGGCATTAAGGCCCATATTTATACTTTTTGACGCAAAACTGGGGCAAGTCAGGTTGAGGCAATTTTAGCACCTCAACCCGATTTGCGCCATTTTCTTTTCACTCCCAACCCCCATATGCCCCCTTGCCCAATGGCCATGCTCAGGGGACTTCTGTCCCATGGTCATTGGGCATAGTGGCATGTAGGGGGGCACAAATCAGGCCCCCCTATGCCACAAAAAAAAATAAAAAAAATACTTACCTGAACTTACCTTAATGTCCCTGGGATGGGTCCCTCCAGCCTTGGGTGTCCTCCTGGGGTGGGCAAGGGTGACAGGGGGTGTCCCTGGGGGCACCTCTGGGCTCCTTCAGAGCCCACAGGTCCCTTAACGCCTGCCTTTTGCAGGCGCTAAAAAACGGCGCAAAAGCGGCCGTACCTCATTTTTTTGACCCGCCCACTCCCGGGCATTATTTTTGCCCGGGAGTATAAATCCGACGCACATGCCTCGGAGTCGATTTTTTAGACGGGAACGCCTACCTTGCATCTCATTAATGCAAAGTAGGTGTCCACGCAAAAAAATGACGCTAACTCCATGGACTTTGGCGCTAGACGCGTCTAACGCCAAAGTATAAATATGGAGTTAGTTTTGCGTCGAAATTGCGTCAAAAAAAACAACGCAATTCCGCCGCAAACGGCGCCCAAGCTCCATTTTCCCCTACGCCGGCGCTGCCTGGTGTACGTCGTTTTTTTTAACGCACACCAGATGGCGCCGGCGGCTAACGCCGGCTAACGTCATTCAATAAATACGGCGCCCGCATGGCGCTTCAGAATGGCGTTAGCCGGCGCTAATTTTTTGGACGCAAAACTGCGTTAGCGCAGTTTTGCGTCAAAAAGTATAAATATGGGCCTAAATATTTTCTATGTATTATGTGACACAAGACGTATCACACAAAATGCGCACATATTCTGAGGAAAGCATACACATCTGGAAGAATTTAAACATTGACAATAACATTTTTCTCAACTTTCTATTTGCATCCCCACAGGAGCAGAAAAATACTCCCCAGTTTGCAACACCCCTGCGTACGTAGGCGCACAATGCCAACAAAGGTGTTCAGAAAAAGGCACTGCAATACGATCTATAGAATGACATGTAATGGAATATGAATAGAAGAAGAACATGCAATAGAGCCCCTGGGGAACTGCACAGTGCACCGTTCACTAACAGTACATCTGTGACCATACTGGCCAGCCACGAACCCTAAGAATATTGAAACCACAGACAAACCAGAGGAAGACCTCACAGGCTCAGCAACATGAGCACGCCAGTACCCCTTCAAGCCAGCCCCATGCAAAGTGAATCGTGTCCCAATGTAGAAAATAAGACGTAGAGAATTTAAAGTATCCTAGCTTTGGCCTAACTGCTCTGCAAATATCTGACCACACAATTGAAGCCCCTGGAAGCCATATTTATCTTAAATAATGTAACTATCAGCAAACCTTTCTTCCTCAGGAGGGTTCATAGCTAATGCCCACCACTTCGATTACTAGGATCTCAGTGATTGTAATTGCCCTGGAACCTAAATCATTGTTTGTGCTTAAATAGATTTTCCAACTTAAATCTCCAAAAAGCCATTTATTGGTGCCTAAAACCTGCAGCAATTTAACTGGCCTCTAGACTAAAATACTGGAACCTCTCACTTTCTCTGTAAACGAAAAAAAAGCTGCACCAGCAAATGTTCATTCATCTCGGGGGAGAGGCCACTGCAAATACTCAAAAAATGAAAGAAATGTTATGGGGCCAAGCTTTATTTGGTGCCAGTGATATTGTAAATAAGAGTGTGGATCGAGAAGGGGAGAATTGAGTCAGTAGAAGGACACTAGGGCCATTATTTGTAATTTTTGACGCAAATCAGCGCTAGCGCAGATTTGCCTCAAAAAGTTTACCGCTGGCTAACGCCATTCCAACACACCAGCCAGGTGCTTTATTTATGGAAGGACGTTAGCCGGTGCTGCGGCCTGGTTAGCATCAAAACAAATAATGGTAACCAGGCAGCAGAGGCGAAGGGAAGACTGGGAGTTGTGTGCCAAAGAAAAGTGACAAGGTAGGTATGCATCATATTTATGCAATACAGTGCATTCCTTTCCTTTCCCTATGTGCTGGTGCCATTTCAGCAGCCTTGCGCCAACACAGGAACCCTTCCTCCATGGTGCAAGGGTGCTTCTGTTGCATGCAGGATTGTTTTTATGCAGGATGGGACACCTTCTTACACAAAAACCAGAGATACATTTTCCTCTTTCTATGTGCACTGCAGAATGCAGCACACATGGAAAAAAAAAGAAAGAAGGAGAAATTAAAATATTTATTATTATGCCTCACCTTGGAAGGCATAAGGTTTTGGCGGATCCCCAGGTTTATGTGCTTTTGCAAATGTGGGGCAATGTGAAAATTCATGGGTGTTGAGTGGGAAAACCCACCACAGCACCCATGGAACACCTCCCTGGCAACATATGCTGCATTGCCTTACTCCATATCATCAAAACAGTGATGCTCTGACAGGAAATAGGGCTCATAAATATGCTCCATGGTGTGTGATTCACATTACTGTGTGCACAATTAAAATGTGCATTAATGGAGACTGAATGAATTCAGAGACTGCAAAGAGCCTAAAATGATTCAGAGACTCTAAAAGGAATATTATCAAGTATAATTTGCTTCAGGATAAGGTGGCGCATCTTAAAGATTGCTTGCCTGGACTCAGGCACTTCATGCATTGAGCCACCAATGTGTTGGAATACAGCAAAAAGCAGTGGTCCAGACTACTGTAGTATCAGCGATTACTTGCTCTCACATGAGTGTTGATGATGAAATCATGGCTGCCATCACTGCTTTGTGAAATGCAGCTCCCTCACTTAAAAAATATCCAGCAAAATAATCCTATCTGTCAAGTGCCAAAAACATTCCTTTTGCCAACATCCCTCGGGTGGATGATTGAGTGATACCCCACCAGCACCACAGGCTAGAATTAATTATTGCAGCACATGAGGGGTTGGGAAATGTACATGCTGGTGTGGTGGCTATCGTTTCCTTGCTACAGAAATGCTATTGGTGGCTTTGGCTGTACAAGCAGATGAAACACTATGGCCCCCAATATGACCCTGGTGGTCTGAAGACTGCCAGGGCCACGGTGGTGGTCTCACCGCCGATGGGCTGGCAGTGAAGACCACCTCCTCCAACCCGCCACAGCCTTGCCTGTACCACCAGGGTGGTTGGACAGCCGGGCTGGAGATTAGCATCTCCGACCCGGCGGTCCACTGAAGATTACCGGCGGCATCATGAGTCGGCTTTCCACCAGCGTTTCCGCGGTGGTAGCACCGCAACAAAAACCCTCATGGAAAGGCTACCGGTGACAGGAAATTTCTTTAACTATACAAACATTCCAACACTCACTCACTTCAACAATCATACATGCATTCAAACACCCATACACACACGCATACATAAACGCAGACACACATGCATACACACTTACATTGACGCACACAGATAACACCCACTCACACAGGCATACACAACACCCCTCACCCTCCCACCCCCTCCCCTGTCGGATGATCAACTTACCTTGTCCAGCGAGGAGGTCGTCCGGCAGGGAACGGGAACAGGCACTTCCACCGCAGGCAGCACCCCGCCAGGCCGTATTACAGCTTGTAATACAGTTGGTGGAGCCCTTTTGGTGGGGCGGGCCACTGGTGGAACTGCCCCTGCGCCTCCAACCGCCAGCACGACTATTAGAGGATTTCTGCCCAAATTGTGGCAGAAATCCTTCAGTACTCGTAATATGGTGGTCAGAAGTCCGCCAGCACTGGAGGTCTTCTGGTACCCGTGGCTTCGGCAGTGTTGAGAAAAGACCGCCAAAGTCATAATGAGGGCTTATGTCTTCAGTTGTGATAGTTGTCAGTAAATTAAAGGTTCCACGTCAGCATGCCCACACAGGCATCCTTCTTAGCTTCAAACAAGCTTATCCAATGAGTGTATGTGGATCACTGTGGACCTCTCAACTCAGATGATATGTTTAAATTTGTTTTACTGATCACAGATTCATGTTCTAGATTTATGTGGCAAAAGCGGTCAGCTGATGCTCGAAAGGTTATTAAAGATTTGCAAGTCTTTGTCAGGACACATGCAGTAGCAGCATTCAGTTTGACCAAGTACCGACATCTGCCTCTAAAGCTTACAGGGATACCATGGAAACCCTGTGTGTCGCTGGGCATTATTCCTCTTCCTATCATCCTGAAGGAAATTTGATAGTGCAAAGAAAGAACCATGACTTGAAGCAGTCCTTAACAGCTAGAGTATTGGGTTAAGGTCACAGGTGTATCCTTCATCCGTATGGAGTCTAGAGTGCTCTAAATAATCTGCCTAAAAGATCTTTGGGATGTCGGACCCCCTAGGAGGTCCTATTTGGGGTCCAGATGTACGCTCCAGCTCTTTATAATCATTTCAGATATGCCATTTGAGATCAATCTGCTGGATTCCTTCAGTCAGAGATCTAGTTCAAGTGAATATTTTGGACAAGAAAACTTTTGGCCCATCTTACCAAGCACTGGTGCCAGTCCTTGGCATTCAAGGTACTAAAACTGTTGTTAAGCATCCTCTTGTTGGTTTTAAAAATAATGGTGGTCATTCCGAGGCTGGCGGTCTTAAGAAGACTGACGCATTATGAGATAGGTGGTTTAGCTGCAGCCAAATCGCCACAATGTCACCAGTATCATCCAGGCAGTCAGACCGCTGGGCCGGAGGTGAGCACCTTCAGCCCAGCGGCAGCTGTGAGACCATCGAAGGTATTTAACCTGGCAGATCGCCAGGCTTTCTAAGGCAGTCACACCCCACGAAAGCCCTGGCAGTAACGCACCTGGCGACAGGAATCTCCATTCCTGTTGCTGGCACCCCCCATGTCCACACACATGCACACACCCTCCCCCCATTTCCACCCTCGAAAAAGACCGCCGAAGTCGTAATGACCACAGTAAGCCACCAGTGCTCCTGGGTAGTTCCCTGCCACTTCTCACTACCCTGCAGGAAATCATTCTACAAGCATTAAATAATACAGGTATTACTTCTCTCCAGCTGGGAACTTTGTATCCTGAATTTCCTCTATTCCCTGTTGCTACTGCCAATACAGGACATGCTCCAAATGTGAGTCTACATTTTCTTATATTTTTGTTTTGTTTAGCAATTTATTATTGAAGAAACAGGGTATCTATACACATGTATAGGTCCATACCGAGGTAACTAAAGAAGAAAGAAAAACTCAGATCCAAGCAGTAGCTGTTGCAAAAAAAGGAGGAAAGGGAGGGAGACGGCGGGGTGAAGGGAGTAAAGATGAGGGAAGGGCAGGAAATAATGTGCATGGCAGTGTTAATAAACATCCCCACGGGTAAAGATATATGAACCCAATATGATCATGCCCATCAAGAGCAAAGAGCCAAAAGGAAGCAGGATTCCCTGAAGATATATATAGTGGATAGGCATGTTGAGCAGGCATGTTGAGCAGGATTGGTGGGAGCAGGGGAAAGGGAGGGAGAAGCATGCTAGGGCGGGAGGTATGAGGCAACCGATTGGTCAAGGAAATCCAGGGTTGGAATGGTATTGGGAGAGTTAAGAGTGGGCAAGGCTGGGGGTTTAGAGGTGCACATGAAGAAACAGGAGAAATAGGATAAGTTTGGAAGAAGGGAAAGACTGTCATCAGCTTGGCTGATCTGAAGGAGGGTGAGAGGGGGGGAACTGGCAAAAGGTAAGGGGGAAGGGTAGAAAAGAAAAGAAAAGGGGTAGGGAAGGGGAAAGGGTAGGTGGGTTGTCAGGGGTGCCACAACACCCCATGTGAGATGGAAAAGCAGGGAGCAGCAGAGTATAATCAAGCTGAAGGGTTGTCTCTGAGGAAAGGCGCCAAGGTCTGTGCGAATAGCACTGATTGGTCCTGCAAGTTATAAATGACACATTCATGGGCTGTAGTTTGTATCATCACTACTATCCATTCCTCTGGATTCGGAGGGGTAGGGAAGCTCCAGTGACGTAGGATACAAATCTCAGCTGTGTGTATGAGGAAGTGCTGTGGTCTTGTGAAGTCAGGGGAGCCTCCAAAATCATGGAGGAGAATGAGAGAGTGGGATAAAGGCACCAGAAGGGACATAGAGACCCCCATTGTCTCCCAGACTTCCTCCTAAAGGGGCTGGATCGAGGCGCAACTAGCTGCACACCCACAGCAGTTAGCGTGCAATAGGAGGCCCGCCCTGTGGGTTTCAACAGTGACCAATGGCAGTTGTGCAGTAAATTAAACAGGCAGAATTTCAACCTTGCTTCCTGCATGCCCTTATCTAGGGCCTCCATAAGGTCTGACCAGTCCTCCTCTGTTGTCACCTGGAGTCGGAGCACAATTTAGTGCATAGATTGTGGACAAGGGGTATCAAAAATAGATGGCTAGTGAGGATGCAATAGAGACCTGACATCACTCCCTTAAAGCGGCCCCAGGTCATAAGGTAGGACACCCATGGTGAGGATTAAAGATTCCAGGGCTCGACCCCAAGACAGCAGCGTAGACAGTGTTGTAGTTTTTGGTATCTCCATTTCTGCTGAGGACCGATGCCAAATTCTTCCGGCAAACGTTCAAAGGACTTGTGTCCATTGACAGCTTACAGTTGATCAAGGCTGTGGAGTCCAGCCGTGTGCCACTGAATCCAATTGAGGATGCTCCACCATTATGCATGCTATCATTACTCCATACAGGGCCCCGCTTATGGAGTCAGGGATGGACTCCCAGGTGGTGGTGCGCACTGTGCCAGACTTTGTACATGGGTTGGTGGGGAAGAGTACGGGTAGACTATTGTTGTACAGGAGTCTAAGGTCCTGGTTGTTCCGGTCGGCAATTAGCTGCCGTTCTATGGTGATCCTCTGTGGGGGATACCATGTCTCTGTGAGCAAAAACATTGGATTGGACAGCTAGAGGGCTAGGATATAATTCTCCACTGATGGGAGCCCCAGACCACCACGAAAGCGGCGTGCCATGAGCTTAGATGAAGTCAACCAGGCCTGGAAGTACCCCACACAAAGGTACGCGTCTCTGTATCTATAAGACGAGGAGTCAATAGGGATATCATAATTGGGAATATGCCCAGCACATAGGTGTAGCGTGGGAGCGAACCCATTCTTAATATATGTACTCTTCTCCACAGGGAGAGATACAGGTATGATTATTTCACAAACTTAAGCCATGCACGGTCTATCAGTGGGTTCAGGTTATCCACTTCCATGAGGTCAAGGCCCCTATTGACGAGGATCTCCAAATATTTCAGATGTGACGATTTCCACTGAAAAGGCTAACCATGTACCGCCGAGTTCGTAGTAATGATGGAGAGGGGCAGTGCCTTGCTTTTATCCCAGTTCACCTGGTAGTCTGAAAAAAGTGCAAAATCTCCTATGATCTCCAGGAGGGTGGTAAAGTAGCGTTGGAGGTCTGTTAGTGTTAGTAGGATGCCATCTGCATATAGGTAGACTTTAGATTCCCCTCCGGGAAGCCGTATTCCAGTAAGTTGTGAAGAGTCTCAAATAGTGGCCGCTAAGGTTTCTAAAGCCAGTAGGAAGAGTAGGGGCAAGAACGGACAGTCTTGCCTCATCCCCAGCTGTATTTAGAAAGGGTTTGACAGGTAGCCACCACAATGACCTCAAGCCATCAGGTTCTCATAGAGCAGATGAACCGTGGCTATGAATTAGTCGTCCAGCCCAAACTTCTGGAGAGTAGCAAAAAAACAGTCCCATTCTATGCGGTCAAATACATTTTCCATGTCAAGAGACAGGGTTATAGCTGTGCTTGGCAGACCTGAGTTCTCCCAAAGGGCCTGGGCCAGGGTACAAAGAAGATTCCTGGAGGTACACCCTGGAATGAAGCCCACTTATGTATGGTGTATTATAGATGGGAGGACTTTGTGGAGACGGACGGCTGGTACTTCGGCTTAAATTTTTCAAATGCTCATTCAATAGGGAGATAGGTCTATAACTGCTGCAGTGGAGAGTGTCCTTCCCAGGTTTGGGGATCACTGCTATCACAGCTCTGTTGGAAAGCCTAAGGAGACTTCTGGACTAGCCTCTAGGAATGCCCCATGGAAGTAGTCTACCTCCCCGGCCTACTTGTAGAATTCAGCTGGAATTCCATCTGACCCTGGCAACTTATGTTAAGGGAGGATGGAGATAGCCTGTGCTATTTCGTCTTTGCTGATGTCCCCATCCAGTAGAGCCCGTCCTTCGTTGATCAACTGGGGCAATCTCACACCAGCTAGAAAGGCCGTAATTTGTTGGATACTGAGCACAGACTCCAGTGTATATAACTTCAGGTAAAATGCAACAATTTCATTGACAATTTCCTGCGGATTCGTAAGAACCCCTCTGCTCAAGGAGCAAATGGCAGGGATTGCCTGTGCTGCTTCCAGCTGCAATAGCGGGCAGCCTTCTCACCCAGTTCATAGTGGCAGCTTTTGAGTCATTGAAGCACATGTTCTGACTTGGACGTATAAAGTTTTTTAAGAGCTACCCGGGCATGTTCCAGACAGCAGGACATGGGTAGTGAGGGGCAAGCTGTGTAAAGGCTGGTGAGGGACAAGATATGGTTCTCAAGTTTGTGTTGGCGGGCCATTGATAGTGTGTTAGCTAGAGACGCATCCTGCATCATACTCGCACGTATAGTGGCTTTCACAGGTGCCCACAGTACCCTCTGGGAGGAAACGGAGCCCTTGTTGTCTTTCATGTAAGTGGTGACATGTGACCGGAGTTGACGCTTGCCTGGGGGTGTGTGGTAGTGATTTACGGCTAGTTGCCTAGGTTGGCGGCCCAGAGAAATATGTCCCATATCAATCGTCAGGAGGACTGGAGTGTGGTCAAAAAACACAGCTGACAGGATCATTGAATCACGAGCAGAGGCTGCTGCATTTTGTGAGACTAGGAAGTAGTCCAGATGCGACTGAGTATTATGAACAGAGGACAGAAGGGTGCATTCTCTATCTGCCGAATGGGTAAGCCTTCAGTAGTTGACTAAACCATGGTCAGAGGTTATATCACTCATGAGGGCCCTGTCCGCATTGTTGCATGCATTGATGGGGCCGGTCCTGACAAGAACAGCATCGTAGGCGAGGTTCCAGTCACCTCCTATGATATATCGGGAAGCTCCAATTTCAATGAGAAGACGGTTGAGGTGGAGGAAGAACGTGTGCTTAGGTCCTGTAGGTGCATAAACAGACCCTAGACAAAGTGAGTTGTACCCCACTTTTAGTTTTGCAAAGGCATACCTACCCTCGGTGTCAGACCATGTCTTGACAATGGTAATAGGTAGGGTCTTATGGAACAGAAATGCCACACTGCACTTCCTGGGAGTTTCGTTCAACGATGTCGATGGGGCTGGATAACTACTGTGGTTAACCTTCCCCACCCAATCTCGATGCAGTTTGCTGGACTCAAGGTCATTTAGGTGGGTTTCTTGCAGGAGAGCCACATCACTGCATTTCTATTGGAGGTAAGATGGAACTTTCTTATTCTTCACATAATGGGTCAGCCCATGGATGTTCCACAAGAGAACTTGGAGCAGATGAGGAGCGTGTTGAATTGGGGCAGTGGTTATTGTGCGATGTGGGAGGGGGGGTTAGGTGGACATGAGGCCATAGGATCCTGGGGGAGGGGGAGTGCTGGCTAAGGAGGGAGGGATTGGCAGAGGGTGAAGAAGGGTACAGCAGGTACAAACAGCAAGAGAAGGAGGGGAGAGGGGGATTCCTGCAGACCTAGGCCAGTAAGGTGACACGAAGGCCACCAATAGTGCCTTAGTAGAAACTGAAAGGGTTAGAGTACATAGAAAAGGGAAGGGAAACAAACATGGGTTAAGACATGTGAGAAGTGGCAAGTGAAAAGTGATGAATGGGGGTGCGGCTAAGGAGTGAAAGATGAAAGGAAAAAGATAGGAAAGAAACTGGGAAGGGAGAAAAACAACAGAAACTGAAAGAACTGGAAAAAACTGAGGGTGGGGGTTTGATACTAGTTGAAGTGATGCCTCGAGAGAGCAGATCTATGAACTGCGGGTCCAAGATTGAGGAGTTCGCACACCGGCTAGGCTCATCCTAAAGGGCACTTAAAGGGGTAAGCAGGGTGGTGGAAGTGCAATGGTGGTGTCGGGGGAAAGTGAAGGAGGAAGAAGGCTGAGCCCGTCACGGCCACCCAAGTATAGTGATATCAACAGGCAATAACAGGAACCACCTGGAAGGGGTGGGCCAGGGGTCCCAGGCCTTACCAGAGGTGACGTAAAGGCAGAGCGGGGTCTGAACAGTTTGACTGGAGGGCCCCTGGTAGAGTGTTTGGGGGATGGTGTGTCCACAGGGGAGGGTGGGTGAGGTTCCGGAGAATATAGAAGGGAGAGGTTTAATCAGCTACAGGCAGCAGGGACGAGCTGGATAGTTGGCAGTTAAAGGGTCAGTCCACAGGGTAGTAAAGCGCAAAGCATAACAGAAAATCAGCCTAATTGTACATACATGTGCAATCAACATAACATACCATTAATTACATCTGGTGCAATTAAGAGCAGCAGCATCAAAAAATGCATTTCCAAACTTTGAAGGTAGAAGTCTAAAGGCTAAGGCTAGAGGGAGCCGCTGGACTGGGAAGGGGTCCCTAACTCAATGCACAATCCTCAGTGGGCAGTGCAGCTCTCTAGAACAGTTGCACCGAAACAAGGTGTCATATAGAAGGCCTGCACTGCGTTGAAGCATGCAACAAAGTACATCTGTCTGTTTGGGTGAGTTCATGGAGCACAGGTCAGCTCCCTGATGTCTAGACAAGGCTAGAGGACCAGGGTGGCCGAGAGTTCATTCAGTTGGTGGCGCAGGTTTCATGGGTGAATGGTATTTATCTCTGTTGTGGGATTGGGTGAGGTTTGACACCACCAGCAGGACCTGGGCTCTGTCGTCCTGAGGTTGCACGAGTCTCTGAGGTTCCCTGCCTCTGTGATGAGAGCCCCCTGCTTTGTACCAGCAGTCAGCCCAGTTGTCATGGCAGGGCAGAGATCTTCTTGAGGTGTCAGTAGATGTTGAAAGGGAATCCGGAGACCTGTGTCCATGTTCTGGGTCTTGAGGTTATCAAAAAAATGCCCGAGGACCTCAGGGTCGAAAAAGTCTCTTGATTCACTGTTTTTGGTAAACCACATTTGTGATGGCTCAAACAGGCCATACTCTATGTCCAGTTGTGGAGCCAGGGTCACAAGGACAAGAACTCCCTGCGGCGGTCACTGGTCTCCTTAAAGAAATCTGCCATGATGCAGATGTCCTGCCCTTCAAGTTGGTAGAGACCATGGGAGCAAGCAGTGGGAAGGAGCTGGTGGACCTGCTCATGTCGCAAGAAGCAGCCAATGATGGGGCAAGGCCATGTAGCCCCATTGGTGCATTTCGGACCCATGTGGTGTGCTCGTTACAATTCCAATGGGGGTCAAAATTGAGGCCTGAGAGAATCATGAGGATGATACAGAGGAAGGCCACAATGCTCACCCCTTCAATTTGTTCTGGAAACCAGAAGAAGTGGGCATTGTCCCTTCGGGTCCTGTTTTCGAGGTCAGTTACGTTGCTGCGTAGAAATAGAAGTTCCTGATCCCTCTCTGGCAATGCACTGAGATGGCTCTCCACTGTCGTTAGACATTGTTGTAGGTTTGTGCACTTTTGGATTCCCGCAATATCCAGACATGCAGGCCCTCATTTCAACTTTGGCGGGTGGCAACTGCCGCCCGCCAAGTTGAAACCGCCGGGCGGCCGCCAATTCAGCCACACTCCGGCGGGGTCTATTTTGAGATCCCCGCTGGGCTGGCGGGGGTCTCGGCCGCAACACGGGAGCCGGCTCCAAATGGAGCCAGCCGTTTTGCGGCTGTGCGACGGGTGCAGTTGCACCCTTCGCGCTTTTCACTGTCTGCTATGCAGACAGTGAAAAGCTCCCTGGGGCCCCCAGGGGCCCCGCAACTCCCCTTCCCGCCAGCCTTTTCATGGCGGTTCATACCACCATGAAAAGGCTGGTGGGAGGGGGACTCGTAATACCCTGGCCAGCGCTGCATGCAGCGCTGCCATGGGGGATTACAACTGCCCGGACAAATGTGGCAGGAAACCGCCGGTCAGGGCGGTGCGACTGCGGCGCTTCCGCCGTGGTCGTAATGCCCACGTTTGTACCGCCAGCCTGTTGTCGGTACAAACTCCAAAACAGTTGTAATGAGGGCCATAGTTTGGTCTTGGCTGTCAGAGCAGAGATACCCGAGTCTATCCCCTCCAGTTGGCGGCCCACAGCCATAGGTTCCTGAAGGATACGCTCCACTGCAATGTCCTGTACAAAGCCAGGAAGGGTAGAGGAGCGGTCAGACGGCAGCCCAAACCCTGCTGCAGCCATGGAGCAGGATTGCTGGAGAACTTCTGAGAAAAAATGTTGTTGCATGGATTTAGTCGCTGGCTTGTCATGAGGTTTACCAGTGGGAATCTCCCAATTGGGTTCGGGAGTCATGGCTGTACAGAGAACCACAGAGAAACCCATTACAAGCATCTGCAATGAGAATTGGATGAGTGGATTGCTCCCAGGGCAAGCGGAAGGAGGAGGATGAGGGAAGGTAAAATCAAACCTCTGTAAATCCTGCAATGGTCATTGAGCCTACAGGCACCTGTTCTGAATTTCCTGGTGTGCCTCTTAGTGCATTGAGAGAGCCCAAATGATCCTCTGATCAAAGTCACAGCAAAGAGCCAGGGCTGGCCAACATCCGGGGAGAGAAAAAGCAGTCCTCAAAGTGGGCACCTCCTTCCTAGGTCCTTTGGAAGGCAGATAGTCAGGGCCACATGATAACCATTCAGGACTTCAGTAGCCAATTAGTCTCCAGTAGTTGCAGGAAGGTGCAATGAACTGTGGCAGACGATGGCAGCAACTGGGACGGGGCTGGCTTCTAGGCAATAAGGCATCCAGTCCCGATCACTTTGCCACACCCAATATGGCTGGTAGGCAGAGGGCCCCTACTGGCTACCATCAGCCCTCAGGGTCATTAAAAGAGGACCTCTCTGTCTTGGTAGGGATCAGGCTGTCCCAGCCCGAAAAGCACATGTGGGCCATGTGCGGTCAAACGGGGAAAGAGATATGGCTGCTCACGTCCAACACCCATTCAGCAACCACCTCAGTCAGGCCTGGAGGGGCAGGTAGCCAGAGTTGTGGAAGGTGCAGAGTCTGGGAAGAAATAGGAGGAAGAGCAGGGACACCTGCCTCATCGGTGCAGGCCCGTCGGCCAAATAGTAATCCGGACCCACTGGTCGGGTGCGGAGCGGCTGTCCGCGGTCTTGTCCGGGTGTCACCTCACCACCCAGAATAGCAGGTCTTGCTCTTTCAAGAGCAGCAGGCTGGGCTAATCAGCTGCTTGAGGGCCCCCCACCAACTGCCAGCTCTCGCCCCCGGTCAGAGGCAGTCTCTGGTACAGCTGGCATAGCCCCGTCACTCTATGAATGCTGCTTTCCAAGATCGGGGCTCACCAGCATACAGATTGTGATCCCTACTTGGACAACGGTGTATACCTCTGGCAACTAGAGACCCCATTTCTAGCATTGGTGATCAGCAGTGAGTATAGGAATTGTGTTTGCGCAGTGCCATACAGTAGCTACATGTACACTAACCACCCACATTCACAGATCATTTTTTGATTTGGTACTTTTTGCCACAAACTTTCCTGCTTGACATTGTCTTTGGCTGGGTCCACAAGAGGAGCTGGAGAGTTTGACCTAGCCAAGCTGGAGACATATACTGTCAACCAGCTGAAGGGTTTCTGCAAAGGGATAGGGGTACCTACCTGTGGAGCCTCCAAGAAGGAGTACCACCAAAAGACACTGAGGGCCTAGGCAGGAGCCCACTCACAAGAATATGTTGAGTTGGTAGAGCAAGTTGATGGCTCTCCAGAGAATTTACCAGCATTAGTGGGGGGTGACAACCCTGATTTTGTTCATCCTGCAAAATCTGGAAGCAGTGTCTCCCATCATGGCCCAGCCGCAGAAGAAAGGAGGGAGGAAAGAGAATTTCAACTACAGCTGGCCAGATTGAAAATAGAAGCAGAGAAGAGGAGAGCTGAGACTGAGAGGCCTTGGCAGAAAATAAACGAATCTTTGGTTCACAAACTGAGCCTAAAAGAGCTGGAGCTCAAGTCTAGGCATTCTGAGTCCAGCAGTGATTGTGGCAGCATACATACAGGACCTGCTGGAGACAAAAAGGTTTGTATACCCAATGATGTGGTTACCAAGTAATGTGGTGCGAAATGACATTAATAAGTGATTTTCAGCATATGAAGTTGCTCTAAGGGCTCATGGGATTCCTGAAGAGTAATGTGGGGCAGGCTTGTGGAAACACATGCCAATGCTTGGGAGGAACACACTTCCTGCACTAGAAGCCAGGGACCAGACCAAGTATACCCCTATGAAAGCCATTTTAATTGCCAAATTTGGACTGACCCCTGAAAGTATCGCCAAAGATTCAAGGACAGTAGCAAGCTCCCCAACCAAACCTGGGTTGACTTTATTGATTTTTCCAGTAAGCCACTACATGGCTGGGTGTGAGGCAGTAAAGTAAGTGGTTAAATGAGTTTCTACAATTTCATCCAGAGAGTGCAAATGTTCAGCATTTGCTTTACAGAGTTGTGCCAGCACCTAGTGGACATTAGGCTAACTGATTCCAGGAAGCTTGCTGAGGACACTGACCTCTGATCTAACACCAGAGTGTCCAAAAAGGTATCTGGGGGAACACCCAGTCTAAAAAGAAAGTTTCTTTGACAGTAAGACAGGGAGGTTTGTACCCCAATTTACAGAGTGAACTAAGTATGGTCACTCAAAGGGAGACTCTAAATGCCCAAAGAGTGCACAGCCCCCCATTACAGGGCAATCACCTGGGTTGGCTAGTGTAGTGCTTGGGAAGGAGGTAGTCCCAGTTAGTTTTAGGGAACAGATAGAGGTAACCCAAGTGTCCCTGGGAGATGCACAAATGGTGCCAAAAGCCCACATGCTTGCTAATACTTCCAAGTATAGGCAGTGGGTCACCATTAATGGGCAACAGGTAGAGGCTCTGAGTGACACAGGAGCCAGCATGACTACTGTCAGGGGGCAACTGGTGTCAGAAGAGCAGGTCCTACTAAACACATTCCACCAAGTCATAGTCGCTGGCAATCATGAGAGCCACCTGACAGTAGCTCTGGCTCCCTTTGACTGTTGGGGGGGTCTCTGGTACTCTGAGTGTAGTTGTGAGTCCTGCCATGCCTGTGGATTGTCTGTTAGGCAATGGCCTTGAGCACACTACCTGGAGGGAGGTAGAGATAAGGTTTTATTTGGAAATGTTGGGATTGCATGAGTGGGTCTGCATGACCACAAGGTCCATGGCTGCCCCGGAGGGGAGTCAAGAGCGTCTGGAGCCTGGAAGAATGGCATAGACAGCTGCCAAAAAGAGAGGCAAGGGCTGTGGGAAAACATTCCCAGAAGTTCCCAACGTGGTTGACGAGGTCCCTGAGGAGGAGGCCCCTGAGTCAACCAGGGAGACCATTGCTACCCTAGGTGACCTATCTGAGCTTGCTGGCTGGAAAGCTGAGGGTGGGCCAACCAGGAAAGATGTCTGCAAGGTGCAAAAAGAGTGTCCCACTCTTGAGGGCTTGAGGCAACAGGCCTCAGCCTAAGCAGCAGCTGATCTAGTGATCACTTGATCTATTGAGAGAATGATCTCCTTTACAGTGAGCCTAAGGTACCAGAGGCTGTGGAACCACCTGTGCTGGTGGTCCCCCAGAGTTACCAGACCTTCCTATGGGCCTGGCTCATGACATTTCCATAGCAGGACATTTAGGGCAAGACAAGACCTTTGTCAGGCTTGTTACCCACTTTTATTGGCCCCAGGTGTGGATGGTCTCAGATGCATTCTGTAGGTCCTGTGCTACCTGTCAGGACAGTGGGAAGACAGGGAAAAGGCTCTTACTGGCCTTGATTTTCAGGCCTGCCTGTTGCTGGGCCTGGAGCACCTCTTGGAGGTGGAGCAGGTGTTCCTCCCAGCTGGAACTGTAGACGGCAATGTGGTATAGATAGGCGGTGCAGAACGCATCCTTACAACCAGGAACCTGTTAACCAACCGCTGGAAGGTAGCAGGAACATTTTTTCAAGCCAAAGGGCATTACTCTGAACTGGTAATGTCCCTCATTTGAAAAAGCGGATCTCTCTTTACCCCCCTCAATCAAGGCAATCTGCCAGTAGCCTAATGTGAGATCAAAAGTACTGAAGAATTTGGCAGCGCCTAGCTTGTCTATGAGCTCATCAGCTCAGAGGATGGGGTGGGAATCATTTTTAGTGACAGAATTGAGACTCCATTAGTCCAGTTTCTGGCTTGGCACCGGATAGGGCAGCCTTTGGTACCAGCACTACAGGGCTGGCCAGGGACTGCTGGATCTCCCAATGACCCCAGGAGCCAGCATCTTGGCAACCTCCTCCTTGATGCTAGTCCTCACCCTGTCTGACAACATGTACATTTTATCCTTTACAGGGGGACTGTCTCCCCTGTCAAGATCATGGACATACAAGTGTATTAGTCCAAGGGTGAGGGAAAACAGAGAGGATTACTTCTCCAGTAGCTGGTAGCAGTCCCCTCAATGGTCCAGGGTCAGGGAGTCAGAAAGATTGACACCCTCCACTGACTCATCACCTTCTTGGGCAGAGAGCATGTGGGGGAGCAGTTAGCTCTCCTCCTCCACAGCTTCACCTGTCACCAGAAGCATGTCATTCTGAATGATATCAATTGTAGATAACACTATGGGCCTGATTACAACTTTGGCGGAGGGTGTTGATCTGTCCCAAATGTGACGGATATCCTGCCCACCGTATTACGAGTTCCATAGGATATAATGGACTTGTAATACGGCGGGTGGTATATCCGTCACATTTGGGACAGATTAACGCCCTCCGCCAAAGTTGTAACCAGGCCCTATATTATTTAAGGGGTAAATTCGAGTAGACAGTGTGTTAATACCATTATTGATAACAGTTAATGCTTTCTCTAAATTTTCCTTATCTATTTGCCTTAAATTATCGGTCGGTTCCATTTGGGAAAGCTTCCATATTTCATTGTATATTGCAAGCAAAAAATGTTTAGTGTCTGGTTTTCTAACACCTAGCAAGAAATCTTGGATATCAGTTTATTCAGAGAGCAAGGGGAGGTGTTCTTTAACAACTGCCAATGTGGAGAGTTGCAACCATTGCTGGCATAAGTTAGCCACACTGTATCCAGTGACTATACATGTGTATTGTGTGGTGATGTAACAAGGGTCCACTCTGCTTGCCTTAAAACCCAGGGTTAATAAAATTTACAGGACAACCATTAGTGCCACTGCCCACAATAACCACCCGTTGAGACCTGAATGTGTTGAATTAAATGGACCATTCTTAACCATACCGTTGAGCTTCAGTAAAATTTGCAACATTTTGGCAATTTTTAAATTTTGCTTTGCTTTGGAATACTGGGCACATCCATTTCTTTAACCTTTTCTAACCAAAGGAAAATTGTTTGCTGAGCAATTTCATTGAAAAAATAATTTGTAACGGAATTAAGCATGCTTTGAATAAGGCATCCGTGTCTTGCTCCTGCCAATATTTTGTTCCCCAAACTGTTTTCAGGTCAATTGTCCTTTTTCAATATTTATAACCTTCTATGGCTAACTGGGAAATACATACCTATGAATGAATCAATTTGGTGTCTGTGGGCAGTGTTTTCCTTGCTTTAGTTATTGGTAATTTAAAATATTACAGATCAGGATTAGTAGCATCATGCCCAGTAAAATAAGTAAATTTATCTACATATGTTTTCGAACTCCCCAAAGGCGGAGTTGGACAATGTTCCCATTGCGTATGATTAAAAGCTAAAAGTGGAGTACTAGCTCTATGCAGGTAATGGTGTCCATAATAACACAACATGTGCCCATAATTTGCAGAATTCATGTAAATATCTTAAATCTGAAATACAGTATAATAGTCAAGCTCAGAAAGCATAGAATCAACTGTTTTAATGTCCCAGTCATCAGACACAACTCCAGGATAATATCATTCATAGAATTGTTTTTAAAACATGAGGAATCTGTACCATTTCAGTAGGACCAAAAATGTCATATGGAACTTTATTCCAAACAATCCCATCTGGAACTGAACAGCAGAAATGTTTACATGGGACGCGTCTCTTCGTAGTCTGTGGAAAGATAAATAAGCTTTTAGAATTGCATCCATGTATAAGCGAGAAGAAAATGACAACAAATCGAATCCAAAGAAGAAAAGCAATAAATATCAATATCATCTATAGTTAATTCCATGGACAAATGAAATAATTGTGTTTAAGCCAATTAAGAAACTTATGTATAACATGTGCTGAAAAAGTAGTTGATGTTGTGGAAAAATCATCCAAGTCTATAAAATAACCAGAAGCTAGCTCTGCAAAACTGAAGCCAGTGAAGGTGACAGAGAACTGATAAATGTATCCAAAGGTGGTTAATCATGAACAATCCCATCAGTTTGGGTTACATTAGTGAATTTCAGATTAACGTTTTGAACGTTTCTTGTACTTGCAATTGTAGCCATAACCAAATCAGCAAGAGTTCATTTGCCGCCCTCCCCAACCTAGGGTAAACAATTTCAGCATTATCTAATGCTTGAAGAGGTATCTCCTGTAGGGTAGTCAGAAGGGTAAGGGAACGACCCAGAAAGCCTTGAGGTCTACTGTGCAAGATCAGCTACATGATACAATTTTATATGATCAATGGAGACAAAGGGGGTTATTCTAACTTTGGAGGAGTGTTAATCCGTCCCAAAAGTGACGGTAAAGTGACGGATATACCACCAGCCGTATTACGAGTTCCATAGGATATAATGGACTCGTAATACGGCTGGTGGTAAATCCGTCACTTTTCCGTCACTTTTGGGACGGATTAACACCTCCTCCAAAGTTAGAATAACCCCCAAAGTGATTGTCTTTGCAGTCAGGCAGCAGAGGTAGAATCACTGTTCTCTTGGCCTGTATCCATAGGACAGGGACTGGTGCTTGGTAAGAAGGGGCAAGCTCCTTCTTCACAGGTATCTTTTCACAAACCAGATCCCAGACTTTTGGAATCCAGCCTGTGGAAGTTGTTGAATCCCTTACTCCTAATGTGGCATTTTGTTTTGTGATATGCTCATCTCTGAACCATTGTAATTCCTGTGAAACAGCGACACGTTCATTTATGTCCAAAGGTGTGTCTGCTGCCATTGTGTCAGGACCATCAAGATCTGGGACAAACATGGAGAAGACAAACAGGACTTTATATGTGGAATGGCCAGCCAAAGATCTTTGAGGCAGATTATTTAATGCTGTCTGGACCCCATACAGACCCCATATAGGTGATGTATCCAATGACAACCTGAACCTAATACTCTAGCTGTTAAAATTTAAGTCTTGTTTTTTTTCTTTCCACAATCAAATTTCCCTTGGGATGATATAGAGAAGAATAATGCACTGCTGCACGCAATGTTCCCATCCCTATAAGCCTTAGAAGCAAAAGTAGGGCCCTGGTTTGAATGGAGTGCAGCAACTGCACATGTCCCAATATAGACTTGCAAATCTTTAATAACAGTGCGAGCATCAGCCTATTGTTGCGCCGACACCAAAATGAATCTGGAGCAAGAATCAGCAGCTAGTAGAATGTGTTTGTATGCACCATCTGAATTTAAGAGACCACAGTGTTCCCGGTACATACATTGCTTAAGCTTGTTTGACACTAAGGGCCTAATTTACAAGCACCTTGTGCTGCAGATGCGTAATTTGTTTGATGTAGCGGTGGCACTAGCAGTGCACTACACTGCTCCATATTTACAAACTGATGCATTGGGCCCAATGTGTCAGTTTGAAAATCCCTGCATCACATTACACCTGTGCCAGGTATAGGTGGTCATCACAACCCTTACGGTCAGTGTTAAAGCGGCGGTAAGACCGCCAACAGGCCGGCGGAATTTTTTTTGCAATTACGACTGTGGTGGAAACCGCCAACAAAGACAGCCAGTTTAACACTCTGACCGCCAAGGCGGTACAAACAAACAGTGCGGCGGTCACCGCCAGCAGACAGGCGGGAGACAATGTACCGCCCACACTATTATGACAGGCAAATCCGCCACCTTTTCCGAAGCGGATTCACTGCGGATAAAAACACGGCGGAAACAGGAATCCCGAAGGGAAAACGCTCACCTCTACACACCCCACGAGGGACGAGGACGCCATGGACTCGGAACTCCAAATTCTCCCTGCAATAGCCTTCCTGCTCCTCTACCAGGAGCACGAACGCCGGCAGCGAAGGGGAGGAGGTGGCAAAAAACAGGGACCCTCACCCACTACAACACACAGACTAATGCATATCAGTACATCACAGTTACACCACCAAACCCCCCGGAAGAATGCAAAGACAATAGGAAATGAGTGACCATTGTAATATATTAAAAGCAAGTAGGAGGCAGAAATATTTAAATACACCATGTACATAATATATACCAAGCATAGTAGTCCAGGTAGTGCTCTAAGAAAGTCCGTGGAACACTGGGACCACACAATGTGGGCGAGGCCCACACAAGATCCCCGACCATGATGGAGAGAACACTGCAGGGGCATCAGAGAGCAACTAAACAGGCACCTCAGGGGGAGGGAAAGGGGGGGCACTTCAGCCGCTTGAGTGCACAACGCCAAATCCACGAGGGGGCCACATGCCCACTGTTACATCCTGGGGAGTGCAAAGCCACAGTCTCTCAAGTCTCTACAGTGGGTGGGTTGCCCACTGTTCAATCCTGGGGAGTGCAAAGCCACAGTCTTTCAAGTTTCTTCAGTGGGTGGTTTGCCCACTGTTCCATCCTGAGGAGTGCAAAGCTACAGTCTCTCAAGTCTCTACAGTGGGTGGGCTGCCCACTGTTCAATCCTGAGGAGTGCAAAGCCACAGTCTCTCAAGTCTCTACAGTGGGTGGTTTGCCCACTGTTCCATCCTGGGGAGTGCAAAGCCACAGTCTCTCAAGTCTCTACAGTGGGTGGGTTGCCCACTGCCATATCCTGGGGAGTGCAAAGCCACAGTCTCAAAAGTGGATAACAGTCTCCACTGGTTCTGGAGGGGGCATGGTGCCCAGAGTGCTTCATCCTGCTAAGGACAGAAGTAGTTGATGACAGTCTCGACTGGTTCTGGAGGGGGCATGGTGCCCAGAGTGCTTCATCCTGCTAAGGACAGAGGTAGTGGATGACAGTCTCCACTGGTTCTGCAGGGGGCATGGAGCCCAGAGTGCATCATTCACCCCGTGACGGACTCAGTTGCGTCAATGCCCTTGCCGCTTATGGGCCAGCGGTGCTTGAGATGGCGGTGCCCTGTTCAGCGGTGCTTGAGACGGCGGTGCCGTGTTCAGCAGTGCTTGAGACGGCGGTACCCTGTTCAGCGGTGCTTGAGATGGCGGTGCGCTGTTCAGCGGTGCTTGAAATGTTCAGCGGTGCTTGAGTTGGCGGTGCCCTGTTCAGCGGTGCTTGAGTTGGCGATGCCCTGTACAGCGGTGCTTGAGACGGCGGTGCCCTGTTCAGCGGTGCTTGAGACGGTGGTGCCCTGTTCAGCAGTGCTTGAGTTGGCGGTGCCCTGTTCAGCGGTGCTTGAGATGGCGGTGCCCTATGCAGCGGTGCTTGAGACAGCGGTGCCCTGTTCAGCGGTGCTTGAGTTGGCGGTGCCCTGCTTGAGATGGCGGTGCCCTGTTCAGCGGTGCTTGAGACGGCGGTGCCCTGTTCAGCGGTGCTTGAGTTGGCGGTGCCCTGTTCAGCGGTGCCTGAGACGGCTGTGCCCTGTTCAGCGGTGCTTGAGTTGGCGGTGCCCTGTTCAGCGGTGCTTGAGACCGCGGTGCCCTATTTAGCGGTGCTTGAGTCGGCAGTGCCCTGTTGAGCGGTGCTTGAGACAGCGGTGCCCTGTTCAGCGGTGCTTGAGATGGTTGTGCCCTGTTCAGCGGTGCTTAAGATGGCGGTGCCCTGTGCAGCGGTGCTTGAGATGGCAGTCTCCATTGCAGGATCTCAGCTGCTGCTGGTCATTCATGGCCCAGCGGGGCTAGTGGTGGCCTCCTGGCCAGGTGGGCTGGTGCTGGCGGTGGCCTCCTGGGCAGCTGAGCTGGTGCTGGCGGTGGCCTCCTGGGCAACTGGGAGTGGCTTTGGTGGTTGGAGTCTTCCCCCTCTCCCGCCGGGCACTGGCCAACTTCTGATGCTTCACAGGTGGGGGACTGCCTGTGCTGTGGCTCCGTGCCACACTGCCTGCCCTGGTGTCCGGTACATTCCAGATTCCGGTGACTACAGGCACCACTGGTCCCGGAGATGTTGTGGCTGAGGTGCTAGTCGGGACCTAGGAGACGGAAGGGGTGGGGAGGTGTGGAAAAGAGGTCAAGGGTGGACAGGAAAAGTTTCTTGGACACACTGGGACGGGTAGCTGGAGGGGGTTTGGGAGTGGAGAAAGAGGTGGTGGTTGCAGGAGGTGTACGTTTGGTGACTGGGTGAAGGTGCATGCGCTGGAGGCTGTTGTGAGGTGGATGGCTGTTGGGTGGTGTGTGCCTGCATTTGTGTATCTTGGGAGGGGGCGTCACAGACACACTGGGAGAGGACTGTGAATGGTAGTGGGGTGGTGACTGCACGTGAGAGGGTGTGGTGGTGGGTGTGCTGGAGAGGGACGTAGTGGCTGTAGAGGTAGTGCATGCAGGTGTGAGTGTAGACGAGGCTGGGAGGGAGGAGGGAGACATGGAGGAGGGGGACACAGTGGAGGCAGTGGATGTTGGTGTGTCTGCATGTGTGTGATGCTTGTGTGAGTGCCTGTGGGATGTGTGGTGCTTATGTTTGCCAGAGCTTCCCTTGTGTGTTGACGTGTGTGCAAGCTGGTCTGTAGGTGTGCTTGGGATAGGCTGAGGTACAGGGGACTGGGTCTGGGTGGAGGAAGTTGGAGGGGGGAGGCTAGAGATGGGGACAATGGCTGCCATCAGTGCTGAGGCTAGAGTCTGTAAAGCTCGCTGAAGGGCCACCTGACAAGAATGAATGCCCTCCAGCAATGCATTTGTTTGTTGCAAGTGCCTCTCTACACCCTGGCTGGCATTCAAAATGGTAGACTGCCCCACAGTGAGGGACCTGAGGAGGTCAATGGCCTCCTCACTGAGGGCAGCAGGGTTGATTAGGGCAAGGCCTGAGGTGCCTAGGGCGAAGGGGATGCCCACCCTCCTGGGTGAGCGGGCACAGGGCAAAGGCTGAGGGGCTGTTGGGAGGGCAGTGCTGGTAGGGGGGGTGGCGGCTGTACCTGTAGATGGGGGTGGCACAGATGTTGCCACCCCCACAAGGGAGCTCCCATCAGAGGACGAGTCCGTGTCGCTGGTGTCAGCTCCTGTCCCCGCCGTGGAGCTCCCCTCGCCCTCCGTCCCACTGGTGAACTCTGGGTCCATAGTCTCGCCCTCCAGGGCCATGTAGGATGCAGCTCCCTCGTGCTCCGGTGCCACTGCTCTTCCGCCAGATGATGCTAATGCACACAAGAACAGGGAGACCACAAAAAGGGGGGGACGACAGAAGAAAGACATGTTGAGTGCATGCATTACCGCTACCGTTGGCGGACACGACAGACACAGAAGCCCCCTGCACTATGCCGCGCTCTTGGGGTCCACTGTTCAATTCCTGGGAAATAGCCTACAAGGCTATGGACGACATCTGCACACATAGATGACACAGGGGCATGACTGGGTGTACTTGACACTCTACAGAGGTGGGGTGGGGTGCCACATGGCCTGCCTTACAGAGCGGCCTTGCCTACGGAACTCGCACTGGCCTAGGGAAACCCACAGCCCACCTCCCCCACCCAAACACCTCCACTGCACGCAAAGTCAGCAGAATGAGAGTGTACTCACCCCCTTGTGGCTGCTGTGATGCCCTCAAGCGCCCATCCAACTCTGGGTAGGCCACTGCCAGGATCCTGAACATCAGGGGGGTCATGGTGTGACGGGCACCCCTCCCACATTGGGAGGCCATACCCAGCTGAGCCTCCGCCGTCTTCTTGCTACAGCGGCAAATGTCCTCCCATCTTTTCCGGCAGTGGGTGCTCCCTCTGTGGTAGACCGCCAGGGTCCGGACGTCCTTGGCGATGGCACGCCAAATATCTTTTTTCTGGTGGGCGCTGACCTGAATGAAATGTACAGGGGAAAAAGAGAAGTTATTACGAACTGCACCGTCAAACTGATTGACCCCCATCCCTACCCTTGCCATGTGGCACATGCATTCACCGTCTTTCATGCATGCAGCACTCTCCCCCCTTCCTTCTTACATCCAGCCCTCTCCACACAGGCATAGCCCATACAACATGCTCCCTAAGTACTTACGTGTTTGTCTGGAGGACCGTAGAGTGGCGTGTACTGGGGGAGGACCCCATCCACGAGCTTCTCCAACTCATCCGATGTGAAGGCAGGGGCCCTTTCCCAGACACCCGAGCCATTGTCTCTTCCAGACCGAGGTCACAGCAGCACTTGCAGTGTAGGTCCTCTCCTGTCGGATTGAACAGATAGAAAATGGCGGTCACGTCCGCGGCGGTGCGTACCGTCACCGCCGGCGTACATCGTCATTGGCTCCTGGGACCCATAGGGTCCAATGTTAACCAATGCAGCATTGCGCCGCGGTCTTCGACCACCTACCCCGACGGTGTACAACGGCAGCGCAGTTACCTCACATCCCATTGTCCCACTTTACAGGTAAGGCATCCGCCATTTCAGGGGCCAACATGGCTTCATTTTCAACACATACCTAGGCCTAGACTCTACACACATAGAGGACATCTGTTGTGTATGAATGGTGTTCTTTGTAAACTGTGGGTACGTACCTCTGAGTTTTTTGACTCTGTGCTCACTGTTGTCCTTCATAGGCACTGTCCGCTGGGACATGTGAGGAGATGGTGGCATCCTCCGGTTTATCGACCGTTGGTGGACCTTTCGACAATGGAGGAGCGACATGTGATTATCACATACAGGCTTGACCATGCCACAATCCATGAACTGTGTACCCAGTTGGAGCCAGACCTGATGTCAGCAATCCGCCATCCCACAGGAATCCCCCCTCAAGTGCAGGTGCTGTCAGTGCTCCATTTCCTTGCAAGTGGGTCTTTTCAAACAACAGTGGCCATTGCATCACGGATATCCCAGCCTATGTTTTCCAACGTATTGTCCAGAGTGTTGTTTGCCCTTCTGAAACACATGCAGAGCTACATAGTTTTTCCTCAGGTGGAGGATTTGCCTACAGTGAAAGGTGATTTCTATGCCCTGGGACACATCCCCAACATCACAGGTGCCATTGATGGGACCCATGTGGCTTTGCCCCCCCCCCCCACAGGAGTGAACAGGTGTACAGAAACCGGAAGAGTTATCATTCAATGAATGTACAGATGGTATGTTTGGCAGACCAGTACATCTCCCATGTGAATGCCATGTTCCCTGGCTCAGTTCATGACGCCTACATCCTGCGTAATAGCAGCATCCCTTATGTGATGGGGCAACTCCAGAGGCACTGTGTGTGGCTATTAGGTGAGCACCTGGAAGCAAGTCAGTGGGAATGGTTGTCTGGGTCTGGGGATAGCCCTCCAGGTTAGTGCATGTCTAACAGTTGTCCCTCACCATTTGCAGGTGACTCTGGTTACCCCAACCTGTCATGGCTACTGACCCCAGTGAGGAATCCCAGGACAAGGGCAGAGGAATGCTACAATGAGGCCCATGGGCGAACTAGGAGGGTAATCGAGCGGACCTTCGGCCTCCTGAAGGCCAGGTTCAGGTGCCCCCATATGACAGGTGGATCCCTATTCTACTCACCAAAGAAGGTGTGCCAGATCATTGTGGCCTGCTGTATGCTTCACAACTTGGCTTTGCGACGACAGGTGCCTTTTCTGCAGGAGGATGGTCCAGATGGCAGTGTTGTGGCAGCTGTGGAGCCTGTGGACAGTGAAGATGAGGAAGCAGAGGAAGAAGACATGAACAACAGGGACTCAGTGATCCAGCAATATTTCCTGTGAGACACAGGTAAGATTACAGACCTGCCTACTACATGTACTTTAACACTACTACCTCTCTACTGTCTGTCATTTTCACCCAGTGTATGGTCACTGAGTTGTCACTTTCCCTTACGATTTCACAGATGTGGGTCCCACTGTGTGACATCTGCTTAGACTAGAGCTGTGTGACATAGGTATGTTGACACTACAATTGAAAGAGCATTTTGTCACTGTAATTGCTAATACAATATTTCAAAATCACAGACAGACTCCAGATTGTTTAGTGCTTTTAGTGTGTTTATTTAAGTGCTCAATATTGGAGGGGGTAATGAAATGGTGAGGGGTGATGGCGGAGGAATGTCCATGGCAGAGTCCAGTCTATTAGTCTCACAGGTTCATTGCCCATATGGGCATAGGAAGTCGAGCTGGGGCAGTTTAACTATGGACAGGATGACAAAGTGGGACAGTGGGATGACAATCAGGGTGGTCTAATTTCTTGGTGGGGGTCTTGGCATCGTGCTCTGTCTTTGTCCTGGATCTCAGGGACCGTTTGCGGGGTGGTTCTCCCTCTGCAGGGGGTGGTGTGCAGGTGTGGTGGTCCTGTGGCGGGGCGTCCTGTCCACTAGCGCCGGCAGAGGTGGTGGGCAGTTCATCGTCCATGCTAGTGTCAGGGGCCCCTTGTAGTGCTGCAGTGTCCCTCCTGGTGTTCACGAGTTCCTTCAGCACCCCTACGATGGTGCCCAGGGTGGAGTTGATGGTTCTGAGTTCCTCCCTGAAGCCCATATACTGTTCCTCCTGCAGGCGCTGGATCTCCTGAAACTTGGCCAGTACCGTTGCCATCGTCTCCTGGGAGTGGTCGTGATGGAGGAGAGGGCCTCGTGGAGAGTGGGTTCCCTTGGCCTGTCCACCCCCTGTCGCACAGCAGCCCTCCCAGTTCCCCTGTGTTCCTGGGCCTCCGTCCCCTGGACCGTGTGCCCACTGCCCCCAGGTCCCTGTTGCTGTTGGGGTGGTGGGTTAGCCTGGGTTCCCCGTAGTGGTGGACACACAGCTGATTGACGTGTCCTGGGCACGGAGGTATGGGCCCGCTGGGTGGGTGCTGTGCAGGTGTTTACAGAGGGGGGAAGGTATGTGGTGGCCTGTGACTGGGTGAGGGGAACCGACTGTCCCGAGGTCCCCGATGGGCCGGGCTGGTCATCTAGATCCAGTTGGACAGAGCTGCTGTCATCACTGTGGGCCTCTTCTGTTGGTGGTGTGGACATGTGTGGACCCTCCTGTCCGGTGACGTTGGGTAGGGGTCCTGCAGGGCTATAAAAGGATAGTTATTACATCTGTGTGTGTCATGGCGTGCAATGGGTGGGTGTCCGTGTACCCCAGTGCTTGCATTCCTTTGTGGGACCTTGTGTGATGATGGTTTAGGGGGTTGTATGGGTATGTGCAGTGGGCATGCTTTAGTGATGGGTGTCCATGCTTTGCTGTTGCATGCAGGGCTTGGTGTTGGGATGGGTGGTTTGTGATGTTAGACATATGTGAGGAGTTGGGGTGCTGGGGGTGAGGGTGAGGGTGGGGGGTATGTGCTCTCATGCAGGTAGGGTGGGGGATGTAATAATTAAGATTTGTCTTACCAGAGTCCATTCCTCCACCTACTCCTGCGAGGCCCTCAGGATGCAGAATCACCAAGACCTGCTCCTCCCATGTTGTTAGTTGTGGGTGAGGCGGTGGGGGTCCGCCGCCAGTCCGCTAAACCGCCTGGTGGTGTCTTGAGACCACGGAACGCACCTTCCCCCATAGGTCATTCCACCTCTTCCTGATGTCCTCACGATTTCTTGGGTGCTGTCCCACTGTGTTGACCCGGTCCACTATTCTTCGCCATAGCTCCATCTTCCTTGCTATTGAGGTGTGCTGCACCTGTGATCCGAAGAGCTGTGGCTCTACCCGGATGATTTCCTCCACCATGACCCTGAGCTCCTCCTCCGAGAACCTGGGGTGTCTTTGCCATGCCATGGGGTTGTGTAGGTGATGTGTGGAGTGGAGTGTGTTTTGATAAGTGTGCTGATATGTAGTGGTGTGTTGTGTGAGGTGCATGAAAGTTTTGTGGGTGATGGTGTTGTGTGCCTGTGGATGCTGTTTTTCTTGCTGGTTCTGTCTCTCTCTGGCCTTCTTTCTGAATTTTTTGTTGTAGGGGTTTGTGGGTGATGTGGGTGTATGTTTTATATTGTATTGGGTGTGTGGGAGTGCTGTGTGTATGTGTATCAGGTGTGTGTATTTGGAATTGTCCAATGTGGCTGTGTTTTGTAAGAGTGTGTGTATTTTGAGCGCGGCGGTGTGTACCGCCAATGGAATACCACAGTTGAAAGACCGCTGCGTAGATTCGTGTGTTGTGATAGTGTGGGCTTTTTTCTGTTGGCATGACGTTGGAGGTTTTGTTTTCTCCAGTTTATCACTGACCTTTGGTGTGGTGGACTTGTGTGGGTGTCTGAATTTTGGGGGATTCCGAAATGTGGGTCATAATAGTTGTGGCGGAATTCCGCGGCGGTGTGTTGGCGGTCTTCTGCACGGCAGTAAGCGGCTTTTACCGCTAATGTTGTAATGAGGGCCCTAATTTATGCAAGGTAGGTGTTCCCATGGAAAAAGCCACTTATAACGACCCAGTGAAATTCATAACTTTTCACTGCTTCACTCTACAACTTCATTGTGTCAAAATTTTACTACCGTCTCAGACCAGGCACAAAATTGACACAGGGCTTTTTTTTTCTGGGACGTAACTCTGGCAATGCATCATTTTAACGCCAATAGATGCGTCAACATTTCTGAATCTTTCATGAAAATGTCTGCCATCGAGCTCTGTATTTTAAATACAGTGCATCCAGTGAATTGTTAGGGATGTGTGGCAGATGCAAGACATCTGACACTTCGATGATGATTTGTCAGTTTCTTGTAAATGAGGCCCTTAGAGTGGTGTCTGTGGTGGGCGCTTGGTGGTCGAGCCTTTGATTTGGTGGCAGATGTCACAGCTAAGGACATACTATTTGGTCTGTTTGTAAAGACAATGCCACTAATAATGCTTTTGTAACAATGAGATAGTATACGCCACATCAGCATGGGTGGATGCAATACCCTCATGCACTGCTTCAATTAGTTCTAGCCTACGATCTTGGTTGGAGATCACACAATCACCCTCTCCTGTTATTGTTACATAAGAAATTTTGGGGCACTCTAGTGGTAGGAGTATTTTGGTGGTTATGCGTTTGGTAGTGGCTTGCCCTCAGCCAAGGGCTTTACAAAAGCCAAAATGTCATCATCCACCCTCATATGGGAATGCTTTATTGTATAAACAGTTGCCATAACAATTGCAGTCGTGACTACTTCATCAGCCAATACATTCCCTACAAAGGGAATTCCAATACGTTGATGGCCCAGTGTATGTATTACATGAGCCTGTGGTAGCTTTTCTTTAAGCTTTGCACCTTCTACTAGAGCTTTTTATGCTTCATGGTGTTTCTTTTAGAATCTCTGTATCCATTTAGGTGCCAGCGTAAGTTTTTATTGAAGGACTGGACACAGTTCCCCGAATCCAGCGCAAGACCTCCGGCGGCAGATCCTTCTCCTACCTCGCCGCCAAGACCTGGAACTCACTCCCCACCTCCCTGCGCTATACCCAGGACCTCCTCACCTTCAGGAGACTCCTCAAGACATGGCTCTTCAACCGAAAGCAGCTACCCCCCCCCCCTCAGTGCCTTGAAACCCTAACGGGTACATAGCGCGCTTTATAAGTGCTTTGATTGATTGATTGATTGAATATGAATCGCACGCAGTAAGTGTGGGAATTCGGAATTCATATGTTCCAGTGCCAGAATCAATGATGTGAGCTCAGCTAGTTGAGATGTGCAGTCCCCAAGGGACTGGGTGTAGGTTTTTGAGGGTGGAACTCAGTATTCCTCATGATTCCACAAATGGATGTGCAAGCTAGGAAATACTGGTGTCTAGTACCTATGGCAGGCTGTGCCGATCCATTGGTGTAAATTATGTATTTTAATTTTCTAGGGCAGAGGTCTTTGAACTGGGGGGTGGGACCCCTAGAGGGGCTTGAGGGATCCCAGAGGAGGGCACCAGGCTCTGGCCAAAAGAATCACCATTCTAATAGCAGAGCTTTGTTTTAAGCTAAAAAAAGAGCAGCAGGACAGCGCTTTCTTATGGGCCATCACTAACATGTTTTGTCATTTACATCTAGGCTGGGACTTTGGGGTTGATTATGACTTCGGTGGATGGAAAAGCCCATCCACTCAAGTCCCTATGATCAGGTTGCCGCCTGTTGGCCCCACTTGCCACCCCTTCCCACGGGCCCCATTAAGAGTTTCTTGCTGGGTCAGTGGGTGGAAACATCGGTGGCCCAGTGGGAAACAGCCTACAACATTGACGTCCGCTCATAATAGTGCCGGCGGCAATGTTGTAGTGTGTAGGGTGCAGCAGCACCAGTCACGAGGGGGGGCCCTACACTGCCCATGACAAGTGCATGGGCAGTGCAGGGGTCCCCCTGGGGCACCCTGCACCCTGTCTCTGCCAGCCTTTACATTGCAGTGCTACCACCCTGTAACCGCTGGTGGAGTGGGGGGTCATAATCCCCAGGGTGGCGCTGCTTGCAGCGCTGCCCTGGTGGATTAGGACCAGCAGCACCACCAGCCCCCCCTGTGGAGGTAAACAGGTGGCGCTGGTGGTCCAAAAGTGGCGCAACCACCACAGTCATAATGTAGCAGTTGGACTGCCACATTTGTGGCAGATTAACCACCACCGTAGCCCTCGTGGCTTTAAGACTGCAAGTGTCGTAATGACCCCCTATGTGTCAAAAGGAAAGGGACACCAAATACTCTTCAAAGGCCCCACTCAACCCTACTTCTAATAATCACACTGTGGATACTTTTACAGGGTGGCAACGCCTGCTTGACCAGAATAATTTGTTGGCATCATGTATTTGTTTGGATTTTTTAAAAGGTATTGTTTAAATGAAAACATGTATTTAAATATTCCCACTGTAATAGAATATTAGTTAAAATTTCAGAAGGGAGACCATGGATTTTTTTTTTTTGTGGGGGCTCACAGCATTAAAAAGTTTGAAGACTACCGTTCTAGAGGCATGCCAGTAGTAGGCATGGGGTACTCAAGTTCAAATTGGGGAAATTGTTGGGTTTGTAATTTTGGATGAAAAACATATTCAACATCAGTGGCAGTCAAGGGGGTAGCCCATTGTATCCTTCATGGATGTAATGCTTCAAAGTTAGGAACACTTGCTCTGGTAACAGCTTCAAGGGCTGGAACTGGAGTAACAACAGTAATGCATGTGCCCTGACCTAATGTGCTCTCCTTATTGATGGCCATCAGCAAGTTTACGGCGGATGAAAAACACATCTCTAACTTAGAATGTAAATGTGATTTATATGCAATTGGCATGTGTCAACTTCATTGAATGTGACATGTATGAGTCCAGTGTCATCTAGAATTATCCAGATGACCATATTTGTTTTATTCACAATGTATATAAGTGTTTTGCTTCAAGCATGTATGTCTGTAATGATCTGAGTATTTATGTGAGATGTCAGGTGTTCGTAAGGTGGTTTGATACACTGTGCATAATCTGGTATATATGTCCTGCCAAATCATAACAAGGATTGCAGTTTTTTTTATAGTATTTGGTGGTTGTAATTGGGCACACTTCTCTAGGAAGTGTGGTGCCAGACTCTTCCCTTCATTTGAAAGATTATATACCAAGAATAGGACACTGAGAAAAGGTATTTTTGTTTTCTTAAAGTTAAAATTGGAACCTTGTTCGGAAAATCTCAATACAATGCAATCTACCCTTGCCTAATGTGTATTGAGGTAGTCATCTGTTAGATAAATGTCATCTACATAAGACAATGCCTCAGTATCAATATCATGCAATATTGATGTAATATGGGCTGAGAACAATCCGGGACAATTCCTATACTCTTGGGAGAGTAGACAAAATTGGCGATGAGAGCTGACCGTGAAAAAAGCTGTTAGATCCCTGCTTTCAGGTGCTATATTTCAGCAGAAAAACACCATTGGAAATATCCAAAGTTGTTCCTCAGTATTATGGACAATGTTGTTCTTTAAAGCTGCACTGTGCAAGCTCTGTATTGCAAATGTGCATGCATTGCTGTTTAAGTGTCTGTAATCTAAGACTATTGTAAATGAATGGTCCTATTTAGTTATGGGAACTAAGGGTGGTTCTTTGGCGATACACAGGTTCAATTGCTCCCTGGTACTCAAGTTGTGAGAGAATTTCCCTCATGAGGGCTTTTGCATTATGTTTTTTTCGGTACTGAGGTTGTACTTGTGGCCTGGAGCATATAGGTATAACATGGTAGTTTGAGTCACTATCCCAGGCCACATGGTTTCAGTATAGCGCTGGAGCCTGTGCCAGAGCCTAATCTATGGCATAGGCTTCTTTACTGGATCTGAAACTAGGACTGAAAAAGATGGCAAAATTAGATCTTCCTCTTGTGGGAACTTTCTGACAAACTTTGGCGGCCAATCTTTTCCTGTCAAAAGAATATCAAAACTCAGCTTTAATCTTTCTCAGCATATTATTTAATGATGCTCATTATGCCCCCCCAATATGGATGTTTAATTTATGAATAAGATAAGGAGTGGTGACCCACCTGTTTGAGGTTTCGACTTCAATGTAGTCATTAGCTGCTCTCATATCCAGAAACTCTTGAAGAGTCTGGACAACTATTGTGACCCCTGCTGCGCTTTCTAGCACAGTCACTGCCCATGTCCTGTTTCTCAGCAATGACCTCAATGTGTGTGGCATAAATAGCCAAAATCCCGGCAACCTTCTTTTTTTTAAACTGGGGTTTTTGTTGTGGAAGTTTCTCTTTCCTTCTTATCGTGACATCAGATGAGAGTTGTGAGTAGTTCTTTTTCAGTTTCATGTACTCCTCTTTTCTACATTCTGTCCACCTAACTCTCTCATCCGTTTTTCGGATGAGTCCAGAAATGAGAAGGGTGTGTATCAGTATATTGATACCTGGTTGGTTGTTTCAAGTTGTCACAGTTTCTTAAATGAAATCTGTTCTCTAAGATCTCTGAATGGAGATTCTCCCAATGGTTTACTGTATCTTTAATAGACTTTGGTTTGTCTCAGCATTTTTAGAAGACTCTTGTGCTTGCTTGGTACTAACCTTTTCAGAATTCCCTTAAGTTGTGGTTTATTTGTTCTGGCCCTTAAATTATCCTGACCTATATTAGTATGTCTCAGAAATTACTTTTGGTAGCTTGCATTCTTGATCTGTTCTTGGAACATGTGTGAGCCGTTGGTGCACTGCCAATGCTGCTGCTTCCCCTTTAATATTTCCTAAAATAATTGAGGAGACTGTTGTTAAATTGCTCATTAGTTTCATCTGACAATCTAGGACAGGGTCAGTCCTGTGCTCATTTTGAATTTGTTTCTACACTTCCGGAAGAAACGAAAGAGATGATGTATCATGCGTTATGGTATAAACTGCAGTAAAAACGGTGCCCCATGTAGTACATTGACGGGGGTACCGTCCCAAATGGTACACATATTGTGCGAATTCTATGTTTATCATGGTGTCCTGTATGGGGAGACACTGCTTTCAGTTGATTGGTTTCTTCTTCATGCCTGGCCGCACCTTTACCCTAATTGCTTTAATAGTTACTGGGTTTATTACAGATGAAGGCAGTTGATGTTGAACAGCTGGAGCAGCCCTTGCTGGGGCAGTATTCAATGTTTGCATTACAAACTTTATTAAGCGTCTGAATATTCTTACTGAATTATTATATAAGGGGTGTAAATCTGCTGCTTGCAAGTTTTGTACATTTGGATAAGGTGTATGAGTAGTTAAAACTGGCCATGAGGCCCTGTCATTACTGAGGAGACCCAATCTAATGTGTTCAACTACATGTGGAGAGGTGCCTTGGAAACAGTTGTGATGTTCCTGGTATGTTAATGGCATTTCTAAATAGTTATATGCTCTCTATTGTGCTGATGGGTTTGCTACCATGTATGTGTGAAATGTATTTGTGTTAGCAGGAAAATTGACCTATGAGTAAAATGCTTCAGTTGTGTACGCATCTTGTGCCTCAACTACAAATGCAACATCTCCACCCCCATTCTGCAGCCCATTTGCTAATAAGTGTTGTGTGACAGCAAGTCTATATTTTACTGGAATAACTACTGGTTGTGCCATTGTTAAATAAGCTTCATAAATAGAAATACCAAATAGTGTATCCTTTTCAGGTTCAAGCTTGACCAACCTACATACTAGTATGGGTGCTAGCTATATAGCTGAGGAGTATTTTCCATAACACCATGGACGTCTCCACATAAAAAGGTGTATAGGGAACCTTTGGCATATAAGAGAGAGGTACTCAGGAGAGCTGTTAGATAAATACCTGACCGTAAACTTTGGAGGCTCCATGTTATGTGGTTCCTATTTTGGTAATATTACTACATGTTTAGGATGGCAGTAACACCAAGTGTTGGGGACTGGAATCACCCCATGCCACTTGGCAGCTGTTGGCCTAACTCCTGGATAGCTCGTAGTGCCTTAGTCTGACCATCACACATGTCGGGCAATGGGCTACAATAGCAACCTCAATATGACACTCTGACTCCTTAGGGAAGTGTTGGAAACATATTGTACAATTTGCTCAGTTACTCATGCACGCCTAGGTGAAACACAAAATGTAAAATGGATATCAATCCACTTATTGAAGTCATCACATTTGAGTATAAAAAGCATGTGCTGCAATAATAAGGCAGATGAACTAAAGCACAGTAACCAACATGACAACAAGAGTGAAGAAAGTAAACAACCCTAGCATATTGCATGTTTCTAGAGAGTTTAGATGCGCTGACCAAAACCCTATGTCTAAATCTGAAAGTTGGGGCTAACCTAGTTGTGCTTGTCCCAAAACCTCACACTAAGGATGGAAAAAGAGAGATGAGGTTTTGTGTTGACTATAGAGAGCTCAACCAAGTAACCAAGACAGATGCTCACCCTATACCCATGGCAGATGAGCTCATAGATACACTGGCTTCTGCCAAGTATCTGAGCACTTTTGTTCTAACTGCAGGGCATTGGCAGATTAGGTTATCAGAAGATGCAAAACCAAAGACTGCATTTTCAAAAATTGGAGGGCACTATCAATTTATAGTAATGCCCTTTGGTCTGAAAAATGCACCTGCCACTTTTCAAAGGTTGGTGAACACAGTCCAGCAAGGGTTAGAAGCTTTTAGTGCAGTATATCTAGATGATATAGCTGTCTTTAGCTCCACCTGGGATGATCATCTGGTCCACCTATGGAAAGTTTTGCAGGCCCTGCAAAAGGCAGGCCTCACTATCAAGACATCTAAGTGCCAGATAGGGCCGGGGTATAGTAGTTTATCTGGACCACCTGGTAGGTGGGGAACAGATTGCACCACTGGAGGGGAAGATCCAAACCATTATGGGATGGACTCCCCCTACAATTCAACCCAGGGGAGAGCCTTCTTAGGCCTCACAGGGTACTATAGGAGATTCATCAAGAATTATGGCTCCATAGCAGCCCCTCTTAATGATCTCACTAGCAAAAAGATGCCTAAGAAGGTACTGTGGACAGCTAGCTGACAAAAAGCCAGGCTATGTGCTCTGCACCTGTCCTAAAAAGCCCTTCCTACTCCAAGAAATTCATAGTCCAGACTGATACTTCTGAATTAGGCTGCTAGAGGTAGCTATAGCAGAGCAGCTTAGGCTGAAGTAGGAGACATGCAAAGCTCCTACTATACCACTTATATCATATAGCACTATAGCATAAGAAAACACAATACTCAGAGTTACCAAAAATAAAGGTACTTTATTTTAGGGACACTATGCCAAAAGTATCTCAGAGGATATACTCCCTTAGGAGGTAAGTAAGATACACAAAATATATACACACAAAACAAAATCAGGTAAGTAACAGTTAGAAAAGTAGTGCAAACAATGTAGAACACAATAGTATGCATTAGGGAGAAATAGGCCTGGGGCAACACAAAACATATACTCCAAAAGTGGAATGCGAACCACGAATGGACCCCAGGCCTAGTGTAGTGTGTAGAGGGTCACTGAGAGTGTAAGTAAACACTAAGGGCCATATTTATACTTTTTGACGCTAAACTGCGCTAACGCAGTTTAGCGTCAAAAAGTTTTGCGCCGTCTAACGCCATTCTGAAGCGCCATGCGGGCGCCGTATTTATAGAATGGCGTTAGACGGCGCAATCAGACCGGCGCTGCCTGGTTTGCGTGGGAAAAAACCACGTAGACCAGACAGCGCCGGCGTAGGGGGAAAATGGCGCATGGGCGTCTTAAAATGGGGCAAGTCAGGTTACGTCGAAAAAATCGTCTTAACCCGACTTGCGCCATTTTTTAACGACGCCCATCCCCCATCAACATGACTCCTATCATTGTAAAGATAGGAGTCATGCCCCCTTGCCCAATGGCCATGCCCAGGGGACTTCTGTCCCCTGGGCATGGTCATTGGGCATAGTGGCATGTAGGGGGGCACAAATAAGGCCCCCCTATGCCACCAAAAAAAAATATAAAAAATAAAAAATTATACTTACCTGAACTTACCTGAATGTCCCTGGGGTGGGTCCCTCCATCCTTGGGGGTCCTCCTGGGGTGGGCAAGGGTGGCAGGGGGGGTCCCTGGGGGCATGGGAGGGCACCTGTGGGCTCATTTTGAGCCCACAGGCCCCTTAACGCCTGCCCTGAGCAGGCGTTAAAAAGTGGCGCAAATGCGCCGTTTTTAGCCACGCCAACTCCCGGGCGTCTCTTTTGCCCGGGAGTATAAATACCACGTAAAGGCCTGGGAGTCATTTTTTAGACGGGAACGCCTCCCTTGCATATCATTAACGCAAGGAAGGGGTTCACGCTAAAAAATGACGCACATTCCGGGAACTTTGGCGCTATTCGCCTCTAACGCCATAGTATAAATATGGCGTTAGTTGGCGTTAGTTTTGCGTCGAAATTGCGTCAAAAAAAACGACGCAATTTCGGCGCAAACGGAGTATAAATATGGCCCTAAGGGTGTCCAAGATAACCCACCCCAAGACCCTGAAAAGTAGGAGTAAAGTTACCCTATTACCCCAAAAAGACAGTACAGTCGAGATAGGGGATTCTGCAAGGACAACAACTGACTGCAAAACACTGAAGATGAATTCTTGGACCTGAGGACCTGTAAAGGAAGGGGACCAAGTCCAAGAGTCACACAAGTGTCCGGGGGGGGGGGCAGGAGCCCACTAAACCCCGGATGAAGGTGCAAAAGGGCTTCCTCCGGATGGAAGAAGCCAAAGATTCTGCAACAACGGAAGGGGCCAGGAACTTCTCCTTTGGTCAGAAGATGTCCCACGGCATGCTGGAGGATGCAGTTTTTTCCACGCAGGAAGACTGCAAACATGCCTTGCTAGCTGCAAGAGTCACGGTTGAGGATGTTGGGTGCTGCTAGGGCCCAGGAAGGACAAGGAGGTCGCCCCTTGCAGTAGGAGATAAAGGGGGTGCTCAGCAACACGGAGAGCCCATGCAGAAGCAGGCAGCACCCGCAGAAGCACCTGAACTGGCACTTAGAAGATCTGAGGAAAATGGTCGACTCAGAGCAACAAAAGAGGTCCCACGACATCGGAGTCCAACTCAGCGAGTTGGGTAATGCAGGTCAGAGTGCTAGGGACCTGGGCTAGGCTGGGCACAAAGGAAGTCTTGCAAAAGTGCACAGAAGCCCGAGCAGCTGCAGTTCACGCAGTACACAGTATTACTGTCTGGCGTGGGGAGGCAAGGACTTACCTCCACCAAATTTAGACAGAAGGCCCACTGGACTGTCGAAGACAATTGAACCCAGCCCCTGTGTTGCAGGGACCAGGCTCGTCAGGATGAGAGGGGACCCAGAGGACCGGTGATACAGAAGTTTGGTGCCTGTGTTAGACGGTGAAGATTCCGTCAACCCACAGGAGATTTCTACTTGGCTTCCAGTGCATGGTGAAGGCAGACAACCCTCAGAGTATGCACCACCAGGATGCAGTGGAGAAAGCCAGCAGGATGAGGCACTACAATGTTGCTCGTAGTCTTCTTGTTACTTTGTTGCGGTTATGCAGGCGTCCTGGAGCAGTCAGAGGTCAATCCTTGGCTGAAGTCAAAGAGGGAATTGCAGAGGAACTCTGGTGAGCTCTTGCATTTGTTGTCTGGTGAGATGCCCACAGGAGAGACCCTAAATAGCCCACAGAGGAGGATTGGCTACTGAGAAAGGTTACTCCCCTTTTCCTTTGTCCAGTTTTGTACCAGAGCAGGGCTGGAGGGATCCCTGAACCGGTGGAGACTGGCTTATGCAAGGAGGGCACCATCTGTGCCCTTCAAAGCATTTCCAGAGGCCAGGAGAGGCTACTCCTTCCAGCCCTTCACACCTATTTCCAAAGGGAGAGGATGTAACACCCTCTCTCAGAGAAAATCCTTTGTTCTGCCTTCCTGGGTCTGGGCTGCCCAGGCCCCAGGAGGGCAGAAACCTGTCTAAGGGGTTGGCAGCAGTGGTAGCTGCAGAGGAGACCCCGGAAAGTTAGTTTGGCAGTAACCGGGCTCTATGCTGGAGACTCGGGGCTGCTTGGAATTGTCCCCCCAAAACCAGAATGGTATTGGGGTGACAATTCCATGATCCTAGACATGTTACATGGCAATGTTCGGAGTTACCATGGTGACGCTACATATAGGTATTGACCTATATGTAGTGCACGCGTGTAATGGTGTCCCTGCACTCACAAAGTCTGGGGGAATGTGCCCTGAACAATGTGGGGGCACCTTGGCTAGTGCCAGGGTTCCCGCACACTAAGTAACTTTGCACCTAACCTTCACCAAGTGAGGGTTAGACATATAGGTGACTTATATGTTACTTAAGTGCAGTGTAAAATGGCTGTGAAATAACGTGGACATTATTTCACTCAGCACTCTATCCTGCGATGCTCAACTCGCTGAGTTGTTCTCCAGCGGCGTGGGACCTTCTTTTGTAGTGCTGCAGCAACCGCAATTTGCACCTTCTTTGTCCCGGTGTCCTGGGACCTCCATGGGTGCTGCCTGGTCATCTTTAGGTTCCCTTCAGTGTTGGGAGCCCCATCAGCCTCCTCAGTCCAAGTTGAGGCCCCCAGGTCCCTCCTGGGTCCAGGCAGCGCCATTTTGAAACAATCCACGACATTGCTTCAACCAAGGCTTGTTGGAAGAATCCAGTGCTGCAACTCGTCTGCATCCGATATCTCCAAGTGGGACATCCTTTGCATCACGCTGGAACCCGGAGTCATCTTCTTTGGTGCTCTTCTGAAGAATTCTTCCTACCGGAGAATCCTCTTTTGCACCATCTTCTAGGTTGGCAGGGGCTCCTGTCCTTCCTGGAATCTTCTGCAACTTCTGGACTTGGTCTCCTCTCTTTACAGGTCTCCAGGTCCAGAAATCCACCATTTGTTGCTTGCAGTCTTGCTTGGTTCTTTCAATAACTCTAATGACGACGTGTAGTGTGTCCTGAGGAAACTTGCAGTACTTTACTCCTACTTTCCTGGGCTATGGGGTGGGGTATTTTACCCATCTTTGTGGTTTCTTACAATTCCTAGTGACCCTCTACACATTACACTTGCCTAGGGGGGGAATTTGTGATTCGCATTCCACTTTCTTAGTATATGGTTTGTGTTGCCCCTGGGCCTATTTCTTCATATTAGATTCTGTGGTATTTTCTATTGTCTCTTACTTACCTTTGCAAGAGACTAGAGATTAGGTAGGTTAGGTTTTTCTTACGCTACACTACCACACACACTACATCATGTCTACTGCTGGTTCTAGCTCTGAGGTCATGGGTACTCCCCCTGAGGTCATGACCTTCACCAAATTGAAGGGGCTTTGCTCAGACAGATACTTAGACATAGAGAAGAACCCCAACAAGAATTTTCTGTTGAGCCTTCTCCTTCAGGATGACCAGGAACATGCTGATAACCAGGAGGAGGAGGGGGAGGGAGATTCTAGACCCTTAGAGTCAGTGAATCATCCTTTAGATTCAGAGGAGGGCGCTTCCAAAGATCTTCCACCAAGCACACCTACTGGTGTAGCTGGCAGTGGGAGGGATGGATAGTCATTCAGGGAGGGCTACCTTCACATCTAGAGGTCAGGTTACTCAGGTTAAAAATATAGGAAAAGATCTACCTCTGCCCCTTCCCATATCACCTCAGTTTCTGAGGGGTCCCATGGGTCGACTCCTGGTGATGACTCCATAGATATGGAGCTCAGGAAACTGAGACTGGAGGAGGCCAGGCTGAGGCTGCAGCAGCAACTGCTAGCCCTACATAGGGTGGCCTTGGCTGTGGAAAGGGAAAGGCAGGGGCTAGGATTAGTTACCCATGGTGGCAGAAGCTTTTTCATGAGTTATGGAGTTAGCCAGGACACCATTGACTCTAGAATTCTGCACAAAATCGTTCCCCCATACAAGGTGGGGGTGATATTTACAAGTGGTTTGTTGCACTTGAGAGGGCCTGCAAAGTTCAGAAGGTCCCTCAAAGGCAGTGGGCTGCTATTCTATGGTTGTGCTTTTCTGACAAGGGTGAGGGATAGACTTCTCACTGTCAGAGGAGATGATTCAGACAACTATGTTATTCTTAAAACTGCACACTTGGATGGCTTTGGCTTAACCACTGAACAATACAGAATTAAGTTCAGAGAAACCAGAAAAGAGTCCTTATAGGATTGGATAAACTTTGTGGACTGTTTGGTTTTGCTTTAGAAGGCTGATTACATAGTAGCAAAGTGTCAGACTATGAGGGCTTATACAATCTGATTCTGAGATAGCCTATTTTGATAAACTGTTTGTGTGATTTGTTACACCAATAGTTGGTAGAATCATATCTGACCTCTCCCCAATAATTGGTAAAGAAGGCACACATATTCATCAGAACAAGGGTGAGCAGGAAAGGTCATACAGGGGGTGACAAAGACAAGAAGAAGGATGGTAAGTCTAATGAAAAAGGTGGGGAAAAAGATAAAAACAAAACATCTTCATCAGGCCCACAAAAATCCTCTGGGGGTGGGTCTAAATCCTCTTCTAACCAACAGAATGAAAACCTCAGTGTTATATGTGTAAAAACAAAGGTTATTGGGCAAGCTCCCACCACCACAGCCCCCACTGCTTCCACTATTGCCCCTATTAATAACAGTGGTGGTGTTAAAAATAACACTACCAATTGCCACTCCAAGGGTGTATTAGGCTCACTCTGGGAAGTGCAGTGAGGGTTGGTTTGGTTAAGGAAACCACTGAGGCTGTTTTAGTCTCTGATGGTGGCATTGACCTTGCAACCCCTGTTGCTTGTCCTCTTAATATGGATAAGAAGTACAAACAAGAACCCAGAATAAATGGTGTTCAGGTTGAGACCTACAGGGACACAGGTGCCAGTGTCACAATGGTGACTAAAAAACTGGTGGCCCTTGAGCAACACCTATTTAGTCATCAGTACCAAGTGACAGATGCTCATAGCAACACTGTTAACCACCCAATCGCTGTTGTTGATCTCAACTGGGGGGGTTACTGTTCCAAAGAAAGTTGTGGAATCCACAGACCTACCAGTAGAATGTCTACTAGGAAATGACTTGGAGACTGTACCTTAGGCTGAAGTGGAGTTGGAGGCTCATGCAGCAATGCTGGGCATTCCTGGGCATATATTTGCTTTGACAAGGGCTCAGGCCAAGAAGCAAAGAGAACAGGGAAACTTGTACCCTGGAACAATGGACCAAGATCTTAAAAAAAAAGAGAAGAAAGGGTAAAAGGTTATCCACTATCCCTCCCTCCACAGAAGATTCTCCTTTTGAGGAAGAGGAGTCTACTCCGTGTGCAGAACCTAACCCAGAGGAGCTTCAGAGGGGGGCCTGCCAGGGATGAGTTAAGTATGGCTCAGCAAAACGTGTCCCACACATGAGGGTTTAAGACAGCAAGCTATAAACAAGAAGCAGGGGATGTCAGTGACACCAATAGCTTGTATTAGGAAAACACTCTCCTATACACAGAATGTAAGGGAGCCAAAACCTGGTGCCACCAGGAGACTGGTCATACCCTTGCAGTATAGAGAATTTTTGTTGACCCATGCACATGACATTCCCCTTGCTGGACATCTGGGGAAAATTAATACCTGGGACAGACTGGCCCCTCACTTTCACTCGCCTCACATGTCAGAGAACACAAAGGCACAAAGGAGTTTTGTCACTCCTGTGTCACTTGCCAAGCCAGTGGTATGACTGGTGGCACCACAAAGGCCTCCTTGATCCCACTGCCAGTGGTTGGGGTGCCATTTGAAAGGTTAGGGATTGACATTGTTGGTCCCCTTGACCCTCCTACTGCTTCTGGCAATGGGTTAATTTTAGTGGTGGTGGACCATGCTACTAGATATCCAGAAGCAATACCTCTGAGGACCACTACAGCTCCTGCAGTGGCAAAAGCCTTCCTGGGAATCTTTTCCAGGGTGGGTTTTCCAAAAGAGGTGGTGTCAGACAGAGGTAGCAACTTCATGTCTGTATACCTAAAAGCAATGTGGAAAGATTCACCAAATGTTATCATCCCCAAACAAATGGGTTGGTTGAGAGGTTTAACAAAACCCTTAAAGGTATGATTATGGGACACTCTGAAAAGCTCAGAAGGAGATGGGATGTCCTGTTACCATGCCTCCCCTTTTATCTACTGGGAGGTACACAGAAGGGAGTGGGCTACAGCCCATTTGAACCTCTTTTTGGGCACTCTGGTAGGGGGGCATTAGCTCTTGTGAAAGAGGAGTGGGTGCAACCCTTGAAGCCCCCCCTCCAAAGAAGACATAGTGGACTATGTACTTGGCCTATGATCACAAATGGCTGAGTACATGAAAAAGGCCACTAGAAACATTCAGGCAAGCTAGGAGTTACAGGAACAATGGCATGACCAGAAGGCTGTCCTGACAGTGTACTAACCAGGACAGACGGTGTGGGTACTGGAGCCTGTGGCACTCAGGACACTCCAGGACAAATGGAGTGGACCACATATAATAGTAGAGAAAAAGGGTGCGGTCACTTATTTAGTTGACCTAGGCACTCCTAGAAGTCCTCTTAGAGTACTTCATGTGACTCACCTAAAGTCCTACTATGACATGGCTGACTTAACCCTGCTCAAGGCCATTAATGAGGGAGAGGAAGATGAGAGTGACCCTCTCCCTGATGGTTCAGTGGAAGGAGTTATTCTTGCAGACTGCCTTTCTGAAGAGCAAACTGAGGACTGCAGGAACCTCTTGGGTCAATTTTCAGAACTCTTTTCTCTCATACCTGGTCAAACTACTTGGTGTGAACACACCATTGGTACTGGACACAGTTTACCTGTCAAAAGTAAGAATTACAGAGAGCCTGACCATGTCAGAGACTGCAATAAATCAGAGGTTCAGAAAATGCTTGACCTAGGAGTGATTGAGCACTCTGATAGCCCCTGGGCCAGCCCCGTGGTGCTTGTACCCAAACCTCATTCTCAGAATGGAAAAAGGGAGATGATGTTCAGTGTATATTACAGAGGGCTCAACACAATCACAAAGACTGATGCCTACTCTACACCCATGGCAGATGAGCTTATTGATACACTTGTATCTGACAATTATCTCAGCACTTTTGATTTGATTACAGGGTATTGGCTGATCAAACTATCAGAAGATGCAAAACCCAAAACAGCTTTCTTTACCATTGGAGGGCATTATCAGTTTACTGTTATACCCTTTGGTTTGAAGAATGCTTCTGCCACTTTTCAGAGGATGGTGAACACAGTCCTCCAAGGTCTGGAAGCTTTTAGTGTAGCATATCTTGATGATATTGCTCTCTTCAGCTCCACCTGGGATGACTACCTGGTCTACCTATGGAAGGTTTTAGAGGCCTTGCAAAAGGCATGCCTCACTATCAAGGCTTCAAAGTAACAGATAGGGCAGGGGAAGGAGGTATATCTGGGACACCTGCTAGGTGGAAAACAGATTCAACCACTACAGGGGAAGATCCAGACTATTTTAGACTGGGCTCCCCCTACAACACAGACCCAGGCCAGAGCCTGTCTTGGTTTCACAGGAGGTTCATTAGGAACTATGGCTCCATTGTTGCCCAACTTAATGACCTCACCTCAAAGAAGATGCCTAATATGTTATTGTGGACAGCTAGCTCTCAGAAAGCTTTTGAGGAGCTGACACAGGCTATGTGCACTGTACCTGTCCTAAAAAGCCCAAACTACTCCAAGAAGTTTATAGTCTAGACTGAGTTTTCAGAGGTAGGGGTTGGGGCAGTTCTATCACAACTAAATTCAGAGGGCTAGGATCAATCTGTAGCTTTTATCAGCAGACGGTTGACCCCTAAAAAAAAGTGTTGGTCAGCCATAGAGAGGTAGGCCTTTGCTGTGGTCTGGGCCTTAAAGAAGTTGAGACCATACCTCTTTGGGACTCACTTCATTGTTCAAACAGACCACAAACCTCTCTTATAGTTTAAAACAAATGAAAGGTGAAAACCCTAAATTGTTATGGGAGACCATTTCCCTACAGGGGATGGACTTTACAGTGGAACATAGACCTGGAAGTAGCCATTCCAATGCAGATATCCGTCGTTTGGGGTGGAGGGGTTGTTTAGGAAAGTACCCTCTATTTGGCATGTTACCCCCCATTTTCTGCCTCATGTCAGGGTGTTTTACTGTGTTCGCTGGGATCCTGCTAATCAGGGTCCCAGTGATTATGCTCTCTCTCCTCTAAATTCTGTCACTGCATACTGGTAATTCAGTATTTCACCCAGAACTGGCATACTGGAGCCCCCTTATAAGTCCCTAGTATGTGGCACCTAGGTACCAAGGGGACTAGGGTTCCAGGGGATCCCTTTGGGCTGTAGCACATCTTTTGCCAATCATAGGGAGCCCATGAAAAGGCTTCTACAGGACTGCCTTTGCAGCCTGTGTGAAAAAGGGCATGCACCCTTTCACTGCCATTTACACTTCACCAGGTCACTTATGAGTCACCCCTATTGCTGGCCTTCCAGCCCTGAAGGCAGGGTGCAGAGTACTTATGTGTGAGGGCACCCCTGCACTAGCAGAGGTGCTTCCACAACCTCCACGACCATTTCCCGAACTTTTGCGGGGACGCCATTTTACACGCGTCCTTGACATAGGTCACTACCTATGTCCAGCTACATAATGGTAACTCCGAACATAGGCATCAAACTCCAAATTAGTGGTCAAGTCATCCTTTTCTTCAGGCTGATTGCCCTCAGAGCTAAGGTCTAAATCCTTTCCTTGGCAGTCAATCTTCTCATCTTCTTCAGTTACTGTAGCAAGACAATGGTGGACTTCCACGCAGGCTCTCAGCGTCTTTTGCAATTTTACCTTCCTTGTGGTGCTCTTGGTTGAAGGTCACCTCTTTTTACATAGATCTTTGAACTAGGCCACAGTGGTGGACTCCATGTTGTACAACTCAAACTCCATGTTTGAAGTGGATTCAGGCACAACAGAGAGAGAGAGAATTTGAAAAATGTAAAAGGACAATTAGGGAGAAGTAGAATGGTAGCATAATACAAAATTACTGTACAACACTGAAGAAACACAAGTCCAGTCCTCACCGCGGAACACCTGTGTTAGAAATTGGATTGTTGGTTAACTGGGCTCTGAGCCCTGGTCAAGCAGCAACCACAATCCTTGCCAGGGTAAGGCACAAGCAACTCTCATTTTAACCTGTGCTCGTCCTGGTAGTCTGGAACAGAGAAGTCAGACCTAACTTAGAGGCAATGTTTTAAGTGCTTATTCAACATTTCAAACAGTAACACAGTTAAAACACACCACAACAGGAGCCTACCACATAGTTAGTAAAAAGAAGTAGTCTTAAATAAATAAGACAAGACCAAAATGACAAAAATCCAATTTGTAGAACCGGAGTTATTACATTTTAAAAAAAATTGAGAAAAAAGGACTAAAATGAGTCAGCATAAACTGGGGATATCTGCCTGGGCCAGACCAGGACAAAGCTGCCATTTCAGGATGACCACAATGGAGTGTGGGCCAGCTACAAGGACCCAGTTAGGCTAGCTGAAAAGAGTTCCTTAAATCCTCAGTTGCAGAGCATTGCATTGATCAGATTTGAAGATGCATTGTGCAGCTGAGGCAATGTGTCAGTTCCAAGATGCGGTGAGGTTGCAGTGCGAGGTCATGTTGCATCAATGTCGAGGATCCTGTTGACAGGGCTTGTGATGTGAAGTGCGGCATCAGGGATACGGTGCAAAGTTGGGGCAATGAGTTGGTTCCAAAGAGATGCAAGGCTACACTGGATCCAGAGAGGCTGGTAATGCACTTTAAGCCCAATTCCAAGTATTCACGACTGTGGTGGCACTACTTGGCAGGGTAGACTCACAGATGGCAGAGTCTAGGTACAGATGCAGGGTTGTTGGAAGCCTGTTATGTCCCTGAGGCTTCAGATCCAAAGGCCAGCCAAGTAGCTCTTAGGTTCTGGGTTCAAGAGACACAGATCCAGTCGCTCTCACCCAGGCAGGAGAGCAGCAGGCTGCAGGTCAGCACAGCAAAACAGCAGTCCAGCAGAGTGGCAGTCCTTCAGCATCACATCAGTCCTTTTTCTGGCAGAGTACCCACAGGTCCGGAAGTGTACTGAAGAGTTGGTGTCTGTGGTCTAGTATTTATACCCAGTTGTGCCTTAGGAAGGGGAAAAAACTTCTAGAGTCATGCCTTTGAAGTGCACGGATGTCCTGCCTTCCCTGTCTTGGCTCCAGACTAACTGCGGAGGGTATGCAACCCTTTGTGTGGAGAAAGGCCATGGCCTATTTAGGTGTAAGTAAGGCTGTGCACAGCTTCTCCCTCCCCATTCTGTCAGTGAGGCCCAATCCAGCCACACCTAAACTTCCATTGTGTGTAGCTGTCTAGGTTGAATACACAAAGTCCATCTGCCAACTACACCCTGTCATGTGACCAGAGGCAGGCTGCAGGCACCAACTTTCTAAAAGTGGCATTTTCAGAATTGTAATTTAAAATGCAACTTCATCATGTTAGGATTTTAAATGAGGATTCCAGAGACAACAAACATGAACTGGTTAACCCCTCCTATTTGGAAATTACACTTATTAATTATAAGTCAACTCCATTGTTATCTTATAGGTGAGAGAGGCCCTGCAGTACTGGAAAATACATTTGAGAGTGTTTCACTACCAGGACAGGTAAACCTTAAAAGTATGTGTTCTACATTTTAAATATGTTGCACCCTACCCTCCAGCTACTCAAGTGGGTGGCTCGGTCAGTGCTGCAGACCCACTAGCAGCATTTAAGTTAGAGGCCCTGGATGCTTGTAGTACCACTTTACTAGGAACTTACAGGTTTACATGTAAATTAAATATGCCAATTGGGGACAAGCCAATGTTGGCATGGTTACTGGAGAAGGTGTATGCACTTTAATACTATTTAGCAGTGATAAAGTGATCAGACTCCTAACGTCAGCATAAACAAGATCAGAAAAATTAGAGGATGAAGGCAAAAGGTTGGGGGGGAAGACCACCCTAAGGCTGACAGGATTAACAGGAATGATAACTTTATAACTCTGGCTCACCACCTTCACATAGGCATTATTAATGGAACTTATGGTCTGTGGCTCTAAGGTGGAGACACTGTTGTTTTCTAGAGATCAATTCACCGTCAACATTTCCTGTTGATATTCCATTGACCGATGCCACCAGTCCAACCTCCCTGAGTGCTGTTAGGGATTCTCTGAAGTGGACCAGTACTTTCCTCACTCTTTTAGAGGGTATCTTTGATGTCTGAGCCTCGAACCCTGATCCTGGGCCCTTGGACAACTTCTGCATTGCCTAAGCAATACCATGAATGTGCACTGCATTGCACAGCTCCGTGAAGTAGCAAAGCTTGACATGTCTTGAGGGGCCCTTCATCGCAGTGCATGATTGCTACAGAGTACATAATACCGTAAAAAAGACACACAATTAGAAGAGAAATAGTAGGAAGGATTGTGTACTATCTATGTACATTTCTGCACCCCACTTCACAGGGAGAGCTCTTGACCAGGAGACGTTATAACCTCTCAAGTAACATTACTTTACCAAGAACACATTTAAAAGGATTGATCGTGCGTCTATTTCATAAATCCATATAATTCTTTGCAATGGAACAGACCCCTCAACAGACAGATGACCATACAGACAGTAGGAATCTAACCCTTAAACTTCAGACTGCAAGTCTTAGACCATAATCTTTACGCTCCATTATCCTCTCCTTTGTATTGTGCTTGACCCTTTCCATCTTCCCTCATGATCTTCTTGTCCAAACCAAAGGAAGTATAGGCCTACTTCAAGAAAAAAAGGTTGACAGTAGTAGATACTGAAACCGGAAGATAGATCTCCGCGCATCACAAGCTGAACGAAAGCGCTAGTCCCCATCTGCCCGTGCTCAATACTGTGTGACGCTATGAAGGTCTGTTACAAACTTATTATAACTGATGGTACAACCTCGCCCTACCATTATTTGCAGGTGACGATGTAGAATGCAAATTGACACCCTTTGGAGGGAAATGTCATGCTTCAGCAAGGTCACCAATGTCACAACCCCCTGCTCCCCATCGACGCGAAACACTAAACTTCCAAACTATTAATCATTCACTTATTCCAGTGGATTTATTTTAAATAGATAAAATTTTAAGCAGATGTATAACTACGAAGACAGTAAGGCTCTAACCCTCTCTCAAGTCAGAGATGTTGTGGCCCTAACCACTTAGGGCCCTAGAGACTCTCATGGGAATGCGTGCATTAACTGTAATACTGCTCCACTGACTCTTCCCTGGGAAATGAACATTGATCCCCCGTGGCTCATATCCGGCAGAATCTCCACTGTGCTATTTTGAAAACTGTAGAGAACGCCCTTAATATACTTGAAATAACTTTTTTTTTAGAGCAAGCAATTAGGAATAAAGGGCCAACTTTATTTATTGGAAAGCTCCTCGGAAAAACTTGAGAAGGAATTGACTAGTAGACCATGATTCCCTCAACCGTGTCCCTTTCTTCCTCTTGACTTGCATGAAATCTTGTTATTGAGGCCCAGCCGATGCCAAAATGATGTGAGGACTCAAGTGCATAGTCAAATAAATTAAAGGCGGGTTCCGATGAATGCATGAGTTTATAAATCGTGACCTACTAATGCTGTGTGATGTAACTAAGGGTGAGAAGTTTCTACCCCCCTAGCACTTCCTCAAGGGAGTCTGCTCTGGTGACGTACAGCCAGTTGAAGTCGCTAGAGCCAGAAATCTAGCTCTCAGCCTTACTAGGGAAATTACCCTGCTTCATACCTTGAAATAACTAAAGGTGACCCTTCACTAGAAATGGTGTGTGTCAGACAAGACGCATGCTTCTGTGTCCCTGCTGTTTTCCATCTATTTGATATACTTCCTGCCTCTCTCTATATATCACTCACTTGCTCTTTATTACTGATCAGGACATTACTGACTATTTACATGGGTCTGACCCTATCTTTCTTAGCTCTCCTCACTAATGTCTCTACCATTTCTTTAACTGTTGTTGCCTCCCTCTGTAAGTCACCCTCACCTAGCTGCCTTTTCACAGTTTCACATGTCCCTCTTTCCATACTGAGAAGGTTTCATAGGAAAATTCGTTCTCTTTAAAATAATACAGTAATTCTGGAACTGAGGGGCCAGATGTAGCGCCCCTTTGCAATTCTAGCTAGTCTGTCCGCTCTGCCCAGTAACTTTACCAGCTTTTACTCTCTCATTTCACAGCCTCACCTGCGGGTCATGCTCATAACTACAGGCACGGTAAGAGACATTATTTTCTGCAGACCCCGGCAGCAGGGCCTAAATATTCTAAATTGTGTCCAGACTGAGGTACACTTGGACCAGCAGCGGCTCTTTAATAGGTTACTAAGGGGTGTAGCACTGCCTCCTGTGAGGCACCAGTTTATGCCCCTTGTCTCTGCTGCTACAGATTTAAGCAGAGTTTGGAAAACATGAGTTTCAGGTTTTCATGAACACTGCCAATGCACAGGTCAACCCTCTCAACCTCCTCTCCAGGCTCCTGATGGTAGGAGGCTGGGGAAGGGGATTATGGGGGCTGAGGGACGATCCAGCGACAGAGTGTTATTTCAAAATACAACATTAGTAGCTGGATGTCTGGATTGTGCATGTGAACGGTGTAGCTAAACTATGGTCCCCTAACACAGCACGATCTTCTTTATTTAGCAGACATACTGTGCATGCCTCAGGCAGTACAGCCTATCTACTGAAATAGGGCTGTCAGGGCGCTTATCAGTGCATCTGAGGCCAATGAGAAATCACACAGTGCAGCAGGACCATGATCCCAAGCACTGTACCAGATTCTTATAGGGTTGTGCTTCCAGTCCTTTCAAGAAGCTGAGAAAAAGACTGAGGTGGGCCTCCCCCTGTAAAACCTGGTCATGATGCTCTGTCTGGCTCCTCCCTGAGAATCATGGGTTACTGGTTTTAATGCCCAGCTCTAGACTTCTGCTCCACTGATGCCATAGAACCTCAGAGTGGTTATCTAAGGAAGCAAGGTAAGTAAAACATGTCTCTCCGTGCATGCATGAGTATGTGTGAGTGTGTTTGGGAATGATTGACAGTGACGGAGATTGAGTTGGAGTGTCTATGGATGTGTATGAGAGTGTCAATGAAAGTGAAAGTGAGTGAGAATCTGAGTGAGAGCTTATCAATATGTGTAAGTTAGTATGAGGGGTGAATAAAGGAGTATGAGTGTGTTATAAGTAGTGCGTGATTGGAGATTAAGTGGAGACTGTAAGGGGACATGGAAGGGCATTAGGTGTGCAGCTATCAATGGTGCAGTAGGTGCAGTTGCACCAGGGCCCAGAGTCAGTGAGTGTGAAAGCATGACTATGGGGGTGATTCTAAGTCTGGCGGGCGGCGGAGGCCGCCCGCCAGACTTCCCCCTCCAAAATACCGCTCCGCGGTCGGAAGACCGCTGAGGGTATTCTGGGTTTTGCACTGGGCTGGCGGGCGACCGCCAAAAGGCCGCCCGCCAGCCCAGTGCAAAACTACCTTCCCACGAGGACGCCGGCTCCGAATGGAGCCGGCGGAGTGGGAAGGTGCGACGGGTGCAGTGGCACCCGTTGCGAATTTCACTGTCTGCAATGCAGACAGTGAAATTCTTTGTGGGGCCCTCTTACAGGGGCCCCTGCAGTGCCCATGCCATTGGCATGGGCACTGCAGGGGCCCCCAGGGGCCCCACGACAACCCATACCGCCATCCTGTTCCTGGCGGGCGAACCGCCAGGAACAGGATGGCGGTATGGGCTGTCAGAATCCCCATGGCGGCGCAGCGAGCTGCGCCGCCATGGAGGATTCAAATGGGCAGCGGAAAACCGGCGGGAGACCGCCGGTTTTTCACTTCTGACCGCGGTCAAACCGCCGCGGTCAGAATGCCCAGCGGGCACCGCCAGCCTGTTCGCTGTGCCCCGTCATTTTAGCCCTGGCGGTCTTGGACCGCCAGGGTTAGAATGACCCCCTATGTGTTTTTGTAAGTGAGAGTGATAATCATTGACGATGAGTATGTCTGTTTGTGAGTAACTGAATGGGAGTGAGTATGTGCGAAAGTGTGAGTAAGAGTGAGTTTGTGTGTTTATGACTGTGAATCTGCCGATGGCCATGGCATACTGAAAATAATTTTGGGCTTGTGTTGGCACCCAAAGCAACAGCTGCTGCTGGCATATTGGAGATAATTCTTGCAATTAGAAAGGACACCCGTGGCAAAATGCAGGCACTAACATATGAGAATGAATTCTTGGCATGACCCCTGTGGTAAAATGCTAGCCCTTCCATACCAGAGGAAATTCTTGGCCTGGGTGCACCCTTGTTAAAATGCTTTTACCAGAACATTGGAGGTCATTCTTGGCATAAAGGAGGACTCCCAAGGTAAATTGCAGATCCTGGAATACTGGAAGAAATACTTGACATAAAGGGGCATCTGAGGCAAAATGTTTTGTTGGTATACCGCAGACAATGCTTTGCTTTGGAGATGGCAGCCATGGCATATATGGGCCGAGAGGGTGAGTTTGGGAAACCATGATAAAACGCTGCCTCTGTAATACTTGAGGAATTTTTTGATGTAAGGGCCATCCATGCTTTATGTGCAATGTCAGTGTCAAAATTCTGGTACTGGAATATTGTATGCAATTATTGGCATAGGAGGCATGCATGATGAATTGCTGACATTGGCACAGTGAAGGTAATGTTTCACATATGGGCAACTCCCCATGGTAATTTAGGGCCAGATGTAGCAAAATAACATTTTGCGACTTGCAAATTGCGAGTACTAGCGACTCGCATTCTGCAACTCGCAAAATGTTATGCAGAAAGGTGTCTCAGACACCTTCTGCGAGTCGGTATGGGGTCGCAAAGACCCACCTCATTAATATTAATGAGGAGGGTCGCAAATTGCGGCCCCATACCGAGTCTAGGCACTCGCAAACATGGAGGCCTGCTGTCGTCAGCAGACCTCCATGTTCGTGACTGCTTTCAATAAAGCATTTTTTTTTTTTTTAAGTGTAGCCCGTTTTCCTTAAAGGAAAACGAGCTGCACTTAAAAAAAAAAAACCTTTAGTTTCGGTTTTTTTTCAGGGCAGGTAGTGGACCACTACCTACCCTGAAAAAATATTTGTGGGTCCATTCACAAAGTGGAAGGGGTCCCATGGGGACCCCTTCCAATTTGCGAGTGGGTTACCATCCACTTGAAGTGGATGGTAACTGCGACACCATTTGCGACCGCATATGCGGTCGCAAATGGTATTGCATACCACTCAGAATCGCAAATAGGAAGGGAACACCCCTTCCTATTTGCGATTCCGAAATGCATATTGCAAGTCGGTCCCGACTCGCAATATGCATTTCTGCATAGCAAAGAGGCATTTGCGCCTCGCAAACGCCGATTTTTGCCGTTTGCGAGGTGCAAATCCTTTGCTACATCTGGCCCTCTGAAACAAAAAGGGTGAATTAATGCCAAGTATTATCCTCCACCACTTTTAAGGATCACCAGCTGTAAGGAAATGCCCCTTTTTTATGGTCACCCCAAGACTTTCAAATGATGCTGCTGTTTTTTTTGCTATAGAGAGTTCACTGAGATCTGCTAGCTAAACGCAGGTGCCAGTGCCCTGGTCCTTAAATTGTTTGTCGAATTGGCTATACCCAATTGAAATTGGCTGACTTACCCATAAGTCCCTAGTAAATGGCACCCTGGTAGCCTGTGCATGTAAGATACAGTGGTACACCAGGGCTTGATGCAGTGATTGTGTTACCCTGGAGGTCCCCCAAGAAAAGCAAGACCCCCACCGCCACTGCAGACTGGTAGGGCAGTTGTGCACTGCTAGCCTGATGTTGCCATTGAAACAATGGCAAAGCCACCACTTCCTATGGACACGTGGGTAAGTCACCCCTCTGGCAGACCAACTAAGCCCTAAATGCAAGGTGCACGAAATATCACAGACGGGACATGTACTTTACATGTCCTGCCAGTAAAATAGGCAAAATGACTGTTTTACTGTAACAAGAATTGGTTGCCCAATTGACAAATACAATTTTACATGCTGAACAACTCTGCTGTGCTAACTTCAGAACAATGCAACCAAAGTGGGCACTTCAAGGTATTACACAACATGTTACATTAAGCTAACTTGTACCTCAACTTAAAATTAATGTAGCATGTTGCAGTGTGCAGCTTTAGCAAAGCTGCCCCTTTGTTACTTTTAAATCTCATGTGTTTTCCCAGGCACACATGAAGCCTGCACCACGAGACAGCCTTCTGCCCTCCTGGAGAGATGTGTTAACAACTCTCTGAAAGGAGAACAATGAGGCATTGCAGGCTAGGGAGGTGGCACTTCCCTCCTATAAGAAGCCACTCACGTGTTAGGCCCAAACGGCAGGCTTCAAAAGTGAAGCTGATTTTGAAGTGAAGATGTGGGACATCAAGTGAGAAGGCTGCCCCATTGTTGAGGTAGACAGGCCGGCATGGGACCAGAGATGGGAAACCAGGTGCTAAACTGGTTTCCTCAGGGGCATGTAGCAGTGAGTCAGCCACTCACACAGGGTGGGCTAGGGAGGTCTATACACCAGGAGACACTGGGTGTCAATCTGTGATAGCCAGACGCAACACTCCACAGGAAGTTGTCACTAGGCTGGTGGGAGCTTGGTAGTCCATTGGCTACCAACCACATCCTGCCCTGAGGGCACTTTCCAAGCATAAAGGGGGCACCTCTGGCACCCAGACTCAGATCTTGACATACGCAGAAGAAGGGCCAAAGAAGGAATGCACTGATGGACCAGCCAAGAGAAGCTGCACCAATAATGACTAGCCTCCTGTTTGCAGCACAGTAACACAACAGCTTAAGAAGACTGCTGATGTAAGCTGGTAGTCCAAAGTCTTACCACTGCTACTGTTCAGAACAGAGGACCAAGACCCAATGCACAGAGTTGACCTGCGTTTATTAAACCCAGGAGTGTTGGAGAGTTGCTGGGCTCCTCAGAAGGTGGGTTATCAACTCAGGAATGATTAGACTGTGACAGAGACAATCAACGACTGGCAGTCTAGTGGCGAGTAGATCTCTGCCACACTGGAGAGGACTTTGTAAGACCCTGCAAGCAGGACCCCCTCCCCATCCTGGTGGGAATCCCTGCAGGAAGACCCTAAATGCACAGCATCCTAAGAGCACCTTCAACATTCTGTATCCCTTGCACCAGAACCACTCTATTGGAATCCATTGCAACACAGATGAAGCATCTGGAACTGGTGAAGGACTGCTTCTCCTTTAAAGTTGACAGCAGTTGAAGACCTTGCTAGTCCCCCTGAGTAGCTCCCTACTGGAGTTGGTCGCCCCAAGTACTTCTTACCAACCACCTTGAAACGTACCTATGTTTTTTGGGAAAAAAGTTTCTCAGTGTCCATATCATTGACTTTGCTAAATCTTGTTCGTGTTTCAGTGAAATTACATTGATTTATCATTGCTCATAAAGTGTATGTCTCTGGGATCCTCCAGTGGAGCTTTTTCATTCTAGCATCAAAATTATTATAAAAAACGAACTATTTTTACAAATTGGTGTTTAATTTCTTGAGTTTTCTATTGATTTCCTTTTCAATTGTTTTGGTGCTGTTTAAATGATTAACAGTTTTTGCTCGGTGTAAGCCTTACTGTTCTGTGTCACAGCTACCCAGGATTGAGCTGAGAGTTTGACAGACGAAACCCAATGGTCCTGAAACTTGCACTAGCACACCATATAATACACCCTATTTCCCCACACTAGGCACCACCGATTTGGAGAGGTAAGTATGGGTGCCAACTCCAGATTGCAATTAAGAATTGAGTTGTTCTGGCAGAGTTCTCAACAAGTCCAACTTGAAGTGTTATGAGTTCCAGTTGTAGAGCTTTTTGCCATTCAGAAAAGAGGTGCATTTGCAGAGCCCTCTGAAAAATAGAACTAATTGCACTGGCATAGCTCTGTGCAAATCAAAATCAAGGTACGCTGGCAGAGCTCTGTGCAAGTCAGAATTGAGGTACATTGGCAGGACTGTTTGCACGTTAGAACTGAGGTGAGCTGCCAGAGCAATCCATAAGTTAAAACCAGATGCACTGGCAAAACCCTCTGCACTTCACAACTCTGGTGCGCTGGCTGAGCTCTTGTAAGTTAGAACAGAGATGGACTTGCAGAACTCACCTTAAGTCATACTCTAGGTGCACTGGAAGAGCTGTCTGCAGGTCAGAATTGAAGTATGCTGGCAGAGGTCTGTTCATGTGTAAGATATAAAATAGCATAGGATGCTGTAGGTCAGGTCTAAGAACAGTTACCATAATCCATGTGACGAGAGAGCAACTTCGAGTCCTGGAATTCTTTTTACAGATAATTATGTTGTGTGCATTAGCCAACTGTAACAAACAAAAAAATCCCAGAATTCAGTGATGTAGTGACTGAACGACTATAGGTGTAAATGAGGTTCACTTCATGCATGTACGCCATTGAGGCGCACACTGCAATTGATTTTCTTGCCGAACTAAACACATGGCAGAACTGGACAGCAAAAAGAGAAGAGCAAATATTTGTTGTTTGTGCCAATCAATCCTTTTCATATCGTTGGGCATTGCTTCGAATTCTCTAAACATTTCTTTCCACTACTTATCTGCCTGTATGCTCTAGGCAGGCATTCCTTCTCCCTGATCGGCTAAGTTGAATCCCAACTTCATCACTGTCCACAGGAAACCCACAGCTGAACCACAGACTACATTCAGATGGTTCGGGTAGATCTGCCTCAGATACAAGTACCTTCATAAATCAGCATGCACTATAGTAATTTTATTTTTTACTGTGAAAATGTGCAAACAAATAAAACTGCTTTCACGGGTTTCTGTGCACACAAATTATAATGAAAGGACAACTTTATAGTCCATTCATTGCCGTTTACTTTTATTTTACCAAAGCAGCTTTCAATACTTTGTCAACTTAGCTTGCTCTGCCATCCATAACCTATTGTTTTAAAAAAAGGTTGAGGAGCTTGACATGCTTGGGGATGGACAAGGCCAATTAAGTTTAGCTCTTTATTTACCTGGATCAATCCTCTTAAAAGGCCTGTGCTGCGCATGAGTGGTGACACTAGGCAAATGATCCATTTACTATAAGATGACCCTAACATTATCGTGCTACTGAAAAGCTTGGAATGCTGTCATTGGTGTTAGTTGCCTGCCCTCCCTTCTCCAACATTACTATTGGCTCCAAAAGGGCTGTAATAAATTTCTGATTTCGAGATTCTTACAAAATGGATTGTATGCGATGTCAAATCTTTTACTTACATGGGAAAATGTTCCTACCCAACTATACCTTATGTTGAGTTTGATTTCAGTAAGCGTTCTCCCTCATATCTATCCTAAGCCACGATTTATATCTGGAGTAAAACCTTTGGCAACTTTCTAATGCGTGTTATGACACTGATGTCTGTCTTCAGTTTCAACTCATATCTAGTTTATAAATGAAGTAAAAGTAGCTAAACATAGCATTTTAGATTGTACTCTGGAATATCGAGTACAAGTGTATTGAGGCACACTAATATTATAAATAGAATATCGAGGGACAACATTTTGAAAGGTAAGTGCATACAGGGAAGCATAGATTTACTATTCTTGGCTCCACACCTATGTACCTTGAAGAAACATATCTTGTCAAGATATATATATATATATATATATATATATATATATTAGCTACTGGTGGTTGCCAGTAGGTAGTTATAGTTAGGACCATGTTTCCATAGAAAAATATTTTTTTGACTTACCTATGACTTTGGCACCGTCTGACGAATCTTCACAAAATTTCCCAAAACAAGTGGCCCAGTGATTCTTTATGAACACAGAAATTTTCAGGGTGATCTGTCAAGCGGGGACTAAGAAAAAAAGGGAGTGGGGTAAAAAAAATGTGTGTTTCTTATGTTAATTCTGATAGGAGATTGGAACACAACTACAGCCTGAACCACTTAACAGAATTACCCCAAATTTGTCAGAAACCTAGCTTTCAGTACGCAGATTACACTTTTCATTATTTGGTGTAAATCTGTTCAGAGAAAGTGAAGGGAAAATAAATTTGTATATCTAAGCCTGCAGATCCTCCTCGATGACTTTGTGAATAATGACAACCTTGTACAGTGAAATGTTCAGCTCTGATTGGCTGCCAACAATTCAACCAGGAAGTATTGGCAGCCATTTTGAGACTAGGCTTCAGCCAAGTCCCTCCAAAAAAGTGAAAAAAGTAAAGGGGCCATGGTAGGAATACCTTGACCCCCCCAAGCCTTGTTCGTGGGGAGCCAGAGAAACTCCAGCAGAACCCCACAAAGCAAAATGAAAAATTTGTGGCCAAAAAAATTACAAAAACTAGTGCTGGCTCCCGCGCTTGTTTTTTTAAAGCCCCATGTGGACCAGGTCCCAAGGCGTACTAAAAAATGAGAAGCCAGGGGCATAAGAGACCCCCCTGGTGGTCTTTTTGCTGCCCCAGGTACTGGGGCAGAATATCTAAGCAAATATGTGGGCACCCAGCCCCACTGCAGAATATGTAAACAAATGCGGGGGCCACCTGGCCACCTCACAGCCCTGGGCACCGCCACCTCTCCTGGCTTATTCCAAAAATAACAGTAATGCCAGCTCCCACAGGAAGTGGGGAGACGTCTGGAACCACAGGTGCCTTCAGGCTCCCCCTGCAGTCCAAAACATTGTCACATGGCTGCACCCAGGGGGATGGGGTCCCCTGGGCTGAGATCGGACTAGGGAGGGGGCTGCATGACCCCCTACCTCCAAGAACATTTAATTGTTTGGGCTGGGCCCTGGGATCTGAGATCAGCCTTGGGGGGACAGCTGTGGCCCCCCTCCCCAAACAAAAAGAATGTTTAGGCCCGGTACTGGGGGACGGGTCTCTGGGGTTGAGATCAGCCTTGGGAGGGGGATTGTGGTCCCTCCATCCCCGAAAAAATTAAATGCTTGGGCCTGGCCCTGGGGATGGGGTACCCAGGACCGAGATCAGATTTGGGTGGGTGGCCACATAACCTCCTTCCTCTCAAAAAATAAAATGATCAGTTTAGTCAGGGGGACCCCCTACCCCCCAAAAAACATATGAAGACCGAGTCCTGGGGCATGTGGTCCAGGGGGCTGAAATCGGTTGGGAGAGGGGAGTCTTGTGGCTCCCTCCTCCAAAAACAAATTTGAAAGGCTGGCCCCAGGGGATGTGGTACCTGAGGCTGAGATCAGCCCAGGGAGGGGGTCACCCAGAGATCTAAATATATTGAAACAGGGACCCAGGGGATGGGATCCCTGGGGCTGAAACTGGCCAGGGGAGGGGGGCTGCGTGGCCCACTTCCCCCCAAAAAATATTTAGAAGCCCGGGTCCCAGGGGATAGGGTCCCCAGGGCTGAAATCTGCAGGGAGGGTCACACGAACCTGTGGCCAGCTCTGGCTGCGCATGGCCAAAGGCATGGACACAGGACATGGATGACTCCCAAACATGGCTGGTGCACTAGACTCATTTGACAGTTTTCTGTATTTTGAAGGCTTTTAAAGGCCATTGTTTGTTCAACTTCTTGCTTTGAAACGCACGCCCCTAAAGGGCATTCCTGCCTTGTCTTTTCTCGTTTTAATGCCCTGCAGGGATATTATAGCACAGAGGGTACAAGTGGATTGTTTAAATTCTGTCAGACTGTGTTGTTTTCATAGACCCTTAGGGTATGGCGGGCCCCCATATAGAAGTGACATTCATTTTAAGACTGCAGAGGATATTGCAAGACTATGGGCAAGGTGCATCACATGTCATTCAAGTGCTTTAAGAATCACTTCACACTCTGGAAATAGTAGAAAATGTTAAAATCTGCCTTATTAAATTGGAAAAATGGTAATGTTCATTTTGCCTATTTTGAAATATACACATACCTAGGATTCAATCTCTTGTATGCTTTTAAGATAATTGCTCTACCATTTATGTAGTAGTGATGGCAGGAAAGGAGCAGAACATTAATAGAAGTCATACTTCTAAAGATTGCAAAAATGTAATAAACATCATGCTCCTATAAAATGGCCCAACCCATCAACGAGTAGAGAAACAAAAATAATAACATTCACCTACTCCTATGCATAGAATCAAGATTACTTCTTTCTCTCCATGTGCCCTTTAGACCTCCAATTATGTGCAACAAAGGTTCTATCATTGTAAAATACATCCAAACTCAACCCTGAAGAACCATAGTAGAAACCAGGCAATACTAATGAGTAACACCAAGAATTTGGGATAAAAATGAAAGTAAGCGATACTTGCAACATCATTCTCCAAAGTCCATAAGCATCACCAAATCCAGCAGCACCAGGAGGGCAACCAGCACCAGAAACATCAACATCAGGACCAGTTATGTAAGAACTTACAACAGTGTCCCCCGGACCAATAATACTAAAAAGACAACAATTAGCAGATCATTATTGGGTAAGAAAGAGGCATGGTTTTCTGCTGAGGCTGATAGCTGACCTTTCACAGCTCTCCAATCAAAAAGGCTGAAGTGCTGCACAAAATACTTCCAATAATCCTACACTCCCAAATATATGGATGCAGTACTTGAGTGGATACATACTATGCTGTCAGTTTATTCACATAAAAGAAGGTGTCAAAAACTACTCAATCACCAGTGTCATAGTTTCAAACCTACAATACAACCCAATAGCGTAAACTTCACATCTCACACAAGTTGAGACAACACCACACTATCAATGTTCACAAATTTTAGACAAAAGGACACAAGACCCATCATCCCTCTTTCCAACATGAAGCAGCCTCAACGGGTATACCAAAAGCTCAAAGACAATACTCACACCAGTTTGGTAAAAGATTACAACATCCAATTTTATAAAATCCCTGCAAGAGTAAAACTTACAAGCTACAGATACAGTTTGCACAAAAGGGGCCGATACGTGAAAGATGTTTCTTTTAAAGCCTGCAGTTCTAAAAACAGAGCGCTGTGGAGTAAATAAAAAATTGTTATTGTGACTCTTCAAGCATATTTGGTGAGTCCTTTTGAACCACACAGCAAAGCAGGTGTTTGTGGTTGGCAGAGACATGTACTCTGTCCAAGCTCGTACCACAATCCTAGTCAGGCTAAGTCACCACACACCCTAAATGGATGACAGAGATGTGCACTCTGTCCAAGCATGAACCACAATCCTAATCAGTCACCACACACCCTAAATTAACCTGTGCTTACCCCCTGGTAGCTTGGCTCAGAGCAGTTAGGTTTAATTTAAGAGGCAATATGCAACGTTTTTGTGAAACATTTCAAAAAGTAAAACAGTGAAAACACTACACAAAAATATACCATGCCTGGTTAGAAAAAAAATTGAACTTAATATAAGGACCAAAACAAGGCTAAAATGCAAAAACTCAGGAGATATGATTCTTTAAAGAACAAACTGAAAAGTAGTGCTTAGAGGCATAAAGCTCAAAACTAGGCTACCTGGTCACGCTAACCAGGGTCATATCTGAATGTTCAGGCCAACCTCAATGGAGCACGGGTCGAATACAGGGACTAGCCTTAGTCCACTGCAACAGTACCTTGTTTGCAGTTAAAAGTGGCATTTTCAGAATTACAATGTAAAATCTGACTTCACCATAAATGGTGTTTATAGATTGTGATTCCAGAGACACAAAACTTTGGGTTTCATCTCTTTTTAACTGGAAATTACACATATACATTTTAAATAAAGTAATCCCAATGTATCCTATGGGAGAGCTAGGCCTTGCAATTGCAAAAAACAAATTTAGAAGTTTTTCACTACTAGGACATTTAAAACTTTAAAGTACATGTCCTATCTTTTAAATACACTCCACCATGCCCTTGGACTGTCCAGGGCTTGTATTAGGGGTGACATATGTATTATGACAGGCCTGAGACATGTTTGAAGGTCTACTTAAAGTGGGTGGCATAATCAGTAATGAAGGGCTACTAGTAGCACTTGATTTACAGGCCAATTTACTAGGGACATATACGTAAATTAAATATGCCATGTGTGGATAAGCCACTGTCACCATGTTTTAAGCAGAAAGCATATGCACTTTAGCACTGGTTAGCAGTGATAAAGGGCTATATGTATGAAAACTGGAGCTTGCGCATCGCAAATAGTGATTTTTAAGAAATCGCTATTTCCGAGTTGCAATTGGCCATGTAACAAAATTGCGATTCAGAAATAGTGATTTCTTAAAAATCGCTATTTGTGATTTGCGAGGCCCATTTACCGAATCGCAATTTGCATTATTGCAAATTCCGATTTTTTGCGATTCAGCAAAAAATCACAAAATACAATAAAGTTCGAGAATGCACACCTGGAGGAGCCTGATGACATCACCAGCAGGAAATGAGTCATCCCAGGCAGTTTCAGGTGTCACACCCAAACCAGCATCCTGAGAAAGAGCAGCCCAGACACACAGAGCAGCACTCAGAATGAGCAAGAACACCTGTGCCAGGATGAATACCCCAGGCCAAGCACAGGAGAAGGGTGAAAGGAAGCGCAAGCTGAAATTCAGCGAGCAGGAGCTTGAGGTACTAACTGAGGAGGTGGTGAGGAGCCATGACCGCCTGTTTGGAAAAAGCTCACTCCAGGTGCCTGAGAGTGAAAAGAGGAGACTATGGCTGGACATACAGTCCAAAATCTGCGCTATTGGAGTGGTACAGCGCACCATTGAAGAGATAAAAAAAAAGTGGTATGCGGTCCAGTGCAAAGGAGAGGGTGGCAAGGAGACTTGCGGAAGCCAGGGGTACAGGAGGCGGTCCACCCACAGAGGCACAATCAACACCATTGGAGGACCTAGTTGAGTCCACACTCCTCTCTGAAGCTGTGACTGGGGTCACAGAGATGGACACCTCCGGCACACCGAGTACCAGCCAAGGTAAGTGCAATATTGTTTTGTAACCCTATATGTGTATGCACAAAAGCCCCTTAGGAATTAGCAAGTAATGTGAAACAGTGTGAGAAGTAGTCCAGTCCACATCTTGGAAGCAGCACTACAATGCATTATGGGAGTGGCAGTCCACAACCTAGAACTGTTTTTAAGAATAGTGACACCCAGAGTAACACAACACACACAACACCGTGTAGATCAGTACCTGTACCTTTCTTGCCATTGTCTGACCGAAAATGTAACATACAGAACTGACATGCTGCATATTGTTGTTGCAGGTGGGCCAGGCCCAGCAGCCACAGCATCTGCCTGAGTAGGCGAGACAGACACCCATCTGCCCTCAGATTCGAACACCAGTGGGTCCCTCCACATGTCGACTGGACAACGCAGGCCCAGGGCACTGCCACTGCCAGAGCTCAGCAACAACTCTGATGAGCAGCAGGAAGGGCCAAGTACCCCATCAGCACCAGAAAGGCGCAGCCAGATTCAGGAGGGCAGGTGTCATCCAACCACAGCACCACGCAGGATTGCGACAGAGTCCTGGGCACAGCAGCATGAGTCAGGTGAGGGTCCCTCCTTATTCGGTGGCCTGGAAGCTGCTATGTTGCAGCAGCAGCATCTGCAAAATAAGCGGATCCTTGCATTAGACAGAAATCTGCGCAAACATAACCGCAACATGATGGGCCTGCATCGCCAACTTGACTCACTCAATAGTAACATTTTACAGCTGCGTGAGGGACAGGTACAGGCATCACAGGACACCAGGGACCTTACAAGTGCTGTCCATGAACTCTGCCAGGAGCTGCGCCATGAGAGGGTGAGCCAGCGCAGACAGGAGCGCAGATTCCGTACCATGTTTGGCAGCTTCTGCCGTTCCTCTAACAGGATGGCAAATTTGATAGCAGTGATTGCCTGTCATGCAGTGGCTGCGCAAGTGGAGGCAGCACACAGCAGCAGGGACGTTGTCAATGGACTTGTGCTGATCACAAATGTGATCGAATACATTATGGGACCAAGATCAGCCACTCCGAGTGAGCTAGCACTGGGGGACACTGAGGACAGTTCCAGCCTCAGCAGTGTTGCCGTACCAGCAGCGGACACCAGACGGCGCAGTGCCAGGCACAGCACTGCCACTGAGGGTGACAATAGAGGTGCCAGTGACGTAACTGGGCACTCGAGTGGTGTGCGTGGTCAAGAAAAATGACTCTCGCTGCCATTGGACTGCTGTTGACACTATGAAGAAATAGTGCATAACTCTGGTTATTTGTTGGTTTGCGTTTGTCACATCACCTGTTTTTTTTCTTACTCACACGTACATTACCTGACGTAAGGTCATAAATTTATTCCACTACATGTACAGTTGTCAGAGGATTTGTGTCATTCATACTCACGTCTGAAATGGTTGTGTGTGATGTTCGCACGCCTTTGCCTTCCCTCTGCTGCACTGGTCCTGTCTGCTGGCTGTAGAGGTGGTATGGGATTGTCATGCTCATCTGATTCAGTAGCACTGATTTCTACAGGTATGCCCCTGGTTGTAGCTATATTGTGCAGGATTGCACAAGTAACCACTATGCTACATGTTGTCTCTGGACTGTACTGTAGTGCCCCTCCACTTTTGTGGAGGCACCGGAAGGGACTCTTCAGCAGTCCAAATGTGTGCTCCACCATGTTGCGGGTTGCCCTGTGTGCTGCATTGTATCTCCGTTCAGCTGGTGTGGTAGGATTGAGGCAGGGCGTCATCATATACGTGTGCACTGCGTAAGCACTGTCTCCTGGAAGGGACAGAGGGTGTGATGAGTAACTGAGCCATCTGACATGGGTACGCCATCAATGCACCAGTGTACAGAGGGACAATACCTAATAGATATCATTCACCAAACTCCCCAGCTAGCAGTCTTGTGTGAATCCCGCTGTGGTGAAAGATGTAAGAATCATGTGTGCTCCCTGGGTTCCTGGCCACGAGATCAGTAATGATGTAGTAGGCATTGCATATCACCTGTATGTTCATGGAATGTTGGTATTTCCTGTTGCGGTACACATACTCTGTGGCTGATGGTGGACATATTGCCACATGTGTGCCATCTATGGCACCTAGGACGTGGGGGAACTGGGCTATCTGGTAAAACTCTCTTTTTGTCTGCTGTAATTCCTGTGAGATGTGAATCGGATGTACTGTTGTAGTTTGCTCAGCATAGCGTTGATGAATGCATTGAAAAATCTGGAGAGGGTACTCTGTGTGACCCCTCCAGCTGCTGCTATGACCCCTTGATAGCTCCCTGAGGCGAGTAGGTGGAGGGAGCATAATACCTGTACATGGGTGGGTATGCTGTGAGTCCTTAGTGTTCTGCGCTGCAGTATAAGTTGTAGCTCAGCTATCAGATCAAGTATCATGGCTGAGTTCAACCTATACCTCTCATATATTTCCTCCTCTGTCAGGTCAAAAAGTGTAATGCGCACTCTAAAAATGCGCTCCTGTCTCTTCCTCCCTCTCCTCAAACCTGCCAAGATCCTCATCCTCCTCGCCATAACGTAGAGTGCAGTCATTGTGGAAAAGAGTCTGGGGCATTCTGGGCCTCTTTATATGTTGCAACTGGTTACCACCTGGTTTCAGTTCATGGTATTTTGCATGTGCAGAAGGCCATTCTGCAAAAAATCACAATTTGCTATTTTTTGATGCATCTCTTTGCGACTTGGATTTTGCGAATCGCAATTTGCGCCTCGCAATTTCCTACTGGAAATACCGAATCGCAAAATGCGACTCGCAAAACCAGGTCACAACGCACAAAATTTCAGTTTTTGCGATTTCTTATTTTTGGTCAGCGAATGCCTTTCATGCATCGCAGACCACGTTTTTGCACTCGCAAACGGCCGATTTTTGCGATTTGCACCGTTTGCGAATGCAAAAATGTTTCATACATATGGCCCAAAGTGTCTAGAGTCCTAAAGCAAGCAAAAACAAGGTCAGCAAAAAAGGAAGTTTGAAGGCAAAAAGTCAGGAGAACCAACACCAAGGATGCCAGGTCTATAAGTAGGCAGTACAGATGTGTTCCATCTTAATTTTTTTTTTTTTTAAATGATACTCAGCAAAGATGTGCAACTGTTCCTATGGTCACCAGCATTGAGTGGTTACCAACTCCCTTGTCGGCATGTAATAAGTTGAACACAGGAGGTTGTCCATATGGAAAACATTCTGTTGTGCAATTTAGACCTTTGGGAGTTGATGTGAGTACACAGCTGACCTTGGAGCTGCTGTATTCTTACCCTGATGGTCACTGCAAATTGTAACACTTGTGTGCAGTTCAATATAAAACAGCGCCTTTGTTCTGTATCGGACTGATGCATTTGTCTCAGTATGTAGACATTGTCAGGTTCTGTTTTCTAAAGTCAAACAAACACAGTCATAATTTGTGAGTCGGCCAACGGTGCTTTGAATCGCAATCCTGCAGCAGAGGATCAAAAAGCAAACAATTTGTGAATGTGTCAGTGTACAAATGCCAGTTATGAAACACAACAATGTAGGGTGAATTAACCATTCCTTCGCGGGTGAGCCATGACATAGGAAATATGCTGTTAACAAAACCATTTATGTCTCAATGGTAGGCATTATTCATTTTAAATGTGTCAAATGTGCTCATGGAGTTGTATTTTTGCACGGAAGGGGTGAATCAATTTCTGCCATACTGACACATTTATGCATTCTTCTTGTGCAGGTGTTCGGGAGTTGGTTCTTGAGTATCCCTTTTATCCAACCACTTCCACTGTATGAAACAGGAGATAGTAAGTTTTATTAATCTCATGTTGAATGATTTGTCAATAGAACTGCAGTTAGATCAACACCCCCATCCACCAGCAATTTCATAATCATTCTAAAGAATTTGTGCCACTGCAGTTTAACCAAGGCGCAGATAGATTTCCGAGCTCATTGCACCTGCCTTGAAAACAAGTGGCATCCGTTTCCCTAAAGCTGTATTTTTCTGGCATGTTTACCTTTGTATTTGGTTTCTGTATAAATTAAATCTACCAATCGCAGACTCTCTTTTTTCAACAAGGCTATTAAAACTCAATCACAAGCACAGCAGGACGTTCAGTGCAGAAAATGGTAAAAGTGGTAAATAACTTCAGAATGAGCAAGATTAATAGAAGATATCATCAAAGTCAGCCATAAGAATAAAAGAGCATCAATCTTGAAGGAACACTGATAAAGATTGATAACAGCAAATGACGCCATCTTTATAATCATTTACACAGTGATGGATAGTAAAGGCATTTAATGAGTAAACTTCAGAATTAAAAATTCATTAGGGTGTAGAAGAGCTAAAATAATTGTAAACGCAGGATCACAAATCTTAGGACAGGTTGACGGGTGGAAAATGTAGCAGCGAACTAATTTCAGCCCTCATGCCAAACACGGAAAAAGAATAAATTTGTCAGGCATTTGAGCAAAATCTGCTGCAGCAAAACGTGACTTCAAGAGGGAGATTGTGCCTACTGTTCTGTAATTTAGCTGGCGCGAGAGCTGGGCTAACAGAATGTAATTGTATTTTAATGTCTGCAACGAGACTGGGAATCGTTAGTCACCCTCTAAAGAGGCACCGACTGATGTCACTCATGTAATTGTCAAGTTTTAGAAAACAGCCTTCAGGGCTTATTGTGTGCCTTGCTCTCAGATATAATCTGCGGTACTCTTCTCCCACATGCAATTCCGATCTCTTGGTGATCAGCAGCAAAAATGATTTCAGTGCTTAAGATGTTACAGCCAGAGGTGGGGGTATACGTGTATGACACATTTGAAGCAAAACGAGTCTTGTAACTACTAAATTACTGACATTGCCAGCTGTGCTGACTGGAAAAGATCAGGGAACTTCTGCTGATGCCTCTGTGGCATAAAAACACTCTTACTGCAGGCAGTAAAAATCCATAAACTTTTTGAAGGAAAAAATGCTAAATTTCGATTTCATTTGACATGTGAACTTCTGTTCAAATGTGTTCCTCTTCAAGTCTTCTGAATGTTCACAATCCTTTTTTCTTTATATAATATTTTACGTGGGTGGATAAGAGAGGAAGAAAGAAAGAAAGTATTCCCTCATTCTTAATAATGCTGCAATGTGTAACTTTCTTCACAAACTAATGCAAGAAAGGAATGTAATTACCGGTAATCTGCTTTAGCATATTTAGACATGAATTCTGCGATATTGAAAACACATAAAAATAGAACAAATATATATGGATACAATCAAAAATTATGAAATAGATTCACACTGTGTGTAATTTGTGGCATAACCGTTTCATTCAGATTGTATATAACCCCACTTGCTTTTCAATATCTGTCAGCCACGTGATTTGGGTGAGGGCAGGTGTCTTGACAAAGGTCCAAATTCTCCATAATTACTACACTTTTTTGCTCAGCGTGTTTCCTCCACATCATTATGTGTACTTTCCCTACTTATCACAAAAGGGAGGGTAGGTGTGTAATTTTCCTGCGCAACGTGCTCTCAAGAAACAATTACGCTGCATTCTGCTCCAAGAGAATAACAAGTTTGTGAATGCATCAGTCCCAATTGAAAGAATAATAATTCACTGGCATTTCAGATTTTATTTTTGTATTTTTTTTATGAAGCGTGCCTTTTTTTACGAGAACCGTAACTTGGGGTTTCCCTAATATGTGAGGTAGTCTCAGTTTCTTTACAGTTAGATGTGTTTTTCAATCCTAAACATTATGTTGAATGATATCTTCTTTTATGTGGGGGTGATTTCCGATTCAAAATATTGATAATAATAATAATGTGTCTCTGGCTGTATAGGTTTGATGGTCTTATAATATACATGTGTCAGACAACTACAATCTCCAAGAAATAAACATATTACTGCAAATAGTTTCGAAACACGACTATGACTTAAAGGAGTTTAGAGACAGGAAATGTGACCCTTAAGCTATTTTTAAAGATTTTTGGCAGTCTTAAAAGAAAGTTTTTTTCACCGGTGTGACATCAGGGGCCCTACTATAGATTGTGCCCAGGGGTGTGTGTACCCACTTTGTGTGCCCCTGGGACAATATGGTATTACAGAAGATGCTGCAGATCCTCGTGTTCCCCCTTTTCTAATAACGGTAGCACAGGAATAAAGGTAGCTCCCTCGCTATCATGAGAGGGCATGCCACATGCAAATTAAGGAATCCCTCGGCGCCCTGCCCGATATTACTGACACGGACGCAGAGGCAAATATGCATTTAGGAGGTGCACTGAAAGTGTGCCACAAAGAGGTGGTTCTTCCTGATGGCAGTTCTCTGTGGATAGAAAGGGGATCCCATGGACCCCCCCAGACATCACTGTGCGGCGGGGTCAGACACTCACTGCACCTGCCTGCAAGGGGATGTTTGTCCCCTCTTGAAAGTGCAGGTGGCATGCCATCTGCACAGTGAAACACACAACGACTGTGAAGCAGCCTCTCCGTATACCACTTGAATGCATTGCCACCTTGGCAGCATGAGTTCGCAGCTGCCCTGGGGGCAGCACATTTGACATAATAAAGAACACTTTCCCTGGTTGTGCCTGGTGCACCTTTTTTAAGTTACACAGTGGCGCAAACAAGGAAAGTGGGCTGTACATGTTATGCTGCCCCTAATATCAATCACTGTTTAACTGAAATTCTGAGGTTTATACTTTCCATTAAGGTTCAATTAACTGTTAAAAAGAATAAAATAGGCCATCATCAGTGACAACGTACTTCTGTTGCCACATCCTTCGATGTGATCAAGAGTGAAAAAGTATTTAATATAATTTTTGCTATCCCTTTTAATTTGCTGGAAAAACATTTATTTGCAGAATAAACAATGTATAATTACATTTAGGGGAGATTTATATCAGAGACCGATTGACAGAAAGTGTGAAGCTCCAGCCATGTAGACATGCACCAAACATTTACATAGAGTTCCACAGCTCAACAGACATGCTTGCAAGAAACCTATGGCTGTCAGTGCATACCTGACACCCTTACTCCCACTCCAACTTATTGTCTACAAGTGTGATAGCCAGTGCTTAATATGAGCCAGTGGTTTCCAGTGCTCTGGACTGACAGTTAATTGTCAGCACCAGTTCTAGCGACAGTTTACCACATGGTGGCACTGTCTGTCAAATTTTGAGATGAGCACAACAGTGTTTAATAGGTCAATACACATTAAAAATGAATAACACATGACATTCACACCATTTATTTTAGTTTTGGGTGGCTTGGAATAGTCTGAATTGTCAGTCTTGCAGAAGTGTGAGGGTTAGTACTGGTGTTGCAACTACTGCTAACAGGGGTGTTGGGTGGTGCAGACTGCAGTGGCCTCCCGAGAAGGGCAGTGGTACTCACTTTTATTTTTACAAATTAAGCACTGGTGATAGCTAGACCTCCAGTTATGGTAGCGGTGCAATTGAACTTGCCCCTTTTTTGATAGACATGAAAAAGATATTTCTATGCGAATGTGAAGAAATTTCTTCCTCTATGCACAAAGAAAAAATGATGATCTACGGAACACTTTCTCATTTATGCTTACTTACGTTAAATTGACATACGTGTAAATTTACACCAATATCAAGCTGCATGAGCAGTCAATTTTCCTGTCACTATTTGACGCTTATGACTGTGACAAATCACCTATCTGATGGAACTTCTGCTCTTAATGAGACCAGGACTCAAAGAGGAGTATGCAGGCTGCAATGAGAGAGGATTCTGAAGACCGACTGAAGCAGTGTGAGGAGACCTCTTAAGTGCAGCAAGAAAGACATAATATGGTCCAAGGAATGGCCTGCTCTGAAATACTCGCTTCAGTGCACTTCCTATCAGGGATGAACTGGCTACTTGGCATTTTGTTCTAAATAAACAATGTAAAATCAAAGTATGTTAGCACTCTTTAAAACGATTAACACAGAAAAGTAGCAGGGGTATGGATTGGTATTTGCTTAGAATTGCTGGGTTTTCCAAGGATGTTTTTAGAAGAGGAATCACTAAGGCTCTTTTTCAGCAAGAAGGGGCCAAGGTCGTGGAGATTGATTTAAAGCAAAGCATGAGTAGTGTATTAGTGAGCACATGTGAACCAGAGGGCCAGATGGAGGAAGGATCTAGAGGAGATCAGGAGACACAACTGACATTAGGTTTTAAAAAGTCAGAACAAGAGATGAGAGCAAATTCTTTGAGAGAAGGGGAGGCAGGACCCGATATAGGACTAGCAGGGTCCTGTAGTGTATGATAGGAAGTGGCATAGAAAGGCTGTCCAGAGCAAATCGGGGAATAGGGTCAACAGTATTTTGACTGTGCGGTTGAGATGAGTAGCAGGGAAGGGATTACATATCTGTTTCATTGTTATTGCAACACATTGGAAATATTATCGCATGGTGCTTGGGAAGGTTCAAGTTTAGAAGCAAAACTGGAGGGAGAAGACATCAAATACACAATTCAATATTTCCTTATTCCTGTTGCTTGCCTTGATTTTTTTTCTGCATAGAATGAGGCTTTAGAGGACAGCACAGGTCTTTTGTAAGAATGCTGTGTAGACCACAAATCATTATGACTGGTCGTTCTTCGAGGAATCCAGTGAGGGCAGGACTCTAAGTACCAGAGTGCCTCACTCCAAAGAGGCGGGGCCTATCATCACTGCACCAGTGGTTGCTACATAGGCTGCACAACTTCTCCGAGGTGCAGCACGTGCTCAGGCGTGGCCCGTGCAAAGACCGGGCCAAGAGGGGGCAAGTCTGTGCCTGTCCACGGCTGAACCGAGCTGAGCCACCTCCCTTGGCCTCTTACTCTGCAGCTGTCTATTGTGCCACAAAAGAGAGCACTGCCTCATGAAACATCAAGAGTAAGAGAAAATCTGCACCTTTATCTGAGCGGATTAAAGAATGTCTAGTATCTGGCCCTATCACCATTTTTTTATTCACTGCTATCGGTGCAATGAACTCTGAAATTGATTGCATGGAGGGTGAGGCTGGAAGCCACTAAGAAGGCCCTAGAGATGGCCATAGTCGGAGACCCAGCTCTAGAGACATTGCCAGTTTGTGCAACTGTAGAGCATTCACATTGGAGTTCAGGGTGGGGTATTAGGCGGGCACTTAGTAAACCTTGTGTTTTTCCTAGGGATTTGGAAACTGTGCCTAAGAACACATCGCATACCAACAAGCACTCTGTGAGATCTCTGCCAACCAAAAAGAAAAAAGCCAATTTATGTCAGGCAAAACTGGGCACCAGGAAATTATTTTCGGCTACTAAGCTGCCAAGTAAATTAGCAGTTAGTTTGCCGGCAGACAGGAGCCTTTCACATTCAAAGCCAAACCTAGGCGAGGGTAAAGTTAACATCTCTAATGTTAATATTAAACATCTGGAGAACATCCTTGAGACTCTGCTCAGCCCTGTAAGCTCTGTTCTCAATAGCATAGAATCAGTGCTGAAAGAGGTCCTAATACAACTCTACCCATGTTTTTGGGACATGCTGAGCCTGAGAGCCTAGGAGAAACACATGGTGCTCATCACAGCAAGGAAGACATTGAAAAAGGGGGCAACAGGGATACCTAAATAGCACAGACATAACTTGGCCCATACATACAAGTACCTCAGGACATCATGAACAACATCAGAAAGAGTCAGCCTTTCCCTTGTCTCATGTTTTTGGTTTCAATTTAACTAGAAATGCTAAGCCACATTATGCAATCCTGACCCTCACAATTTGGCAGTTTCCCGCTACACCCCTCGTGGTTGTATTAAAAAATGTCCCAGTTCTACGACCAAGTCAAACTGAGGATGCCTCAATTAGAGAATAAAACCACCCACTAGATGAATTAATAGCTTGCAAATTTGAGATGCGATACTCTCAACAGAGATATAATTGTCATCCGCAGAGTATTGTGGATAGGTAATAGTCCTAAAAGGGAGGAAGAGGATTGTATAGCTATTAATTTCTGTGACGTACAGCTGGTGTGTTTCCTAATTCACAGATTGTCTGGTTTTGTACATTTTAAACGTGACATACAGGCTCTTCCCCTCGGCTATTTTCATAGGTAAAAATCCGCCATTCATTTCAAACCTTGTCTTACTGACACCCTCAGTACCCAGGTGATTCATCATTCCAACTCAAAATTGCTTCTCCTCCTTTGCAGAGTTGACTGACTGGGTTGCAATAAGCCATCAATTAAAACAGGATATGGGCACTCATCTAAGCAACCTCCTGGGCCAAAATTATGTAAAGCAAGAAGGGGCCACATGGCTTAGGTTCTAACTCCCAGATAAGAAGACCACACCCAATGCCCAGCACTATTGTTTGAGTGATTGATTATATCTCCTAAATGAAAGTGTTGATAACAACTCCATTGATGGTGGAGCAAGGACTGTTAAAAACCTGACCTGTACAGGACTGCAAACCACTGGTCAGTTATCAATGTTAGGAACAGCCTCAAGTTATAGAACATGCACTACCATAGCCTTCTCTGACTTGAGCCTGCTTGCTTGGAATATTGCTGGTCTTGCAAATAAGTTGAATGATGTTATTTGGGTTGTTAGAAATGGGGTCTCTGTTTGACAGTCAGTTTAAACCCTGTCCAAGAAGGGTCCCTCACGCTAGTCAGGGTAAGGGAGATCCACAGCTTAGAAAACTCCTGTTCACCCACTTGGTGGCTTGGCACAAGCATTCAGGCTTATCTCAGAGGTAAAGTATTTGCACAAACACATACAGTAACACAGTGAAAATACCACAAAAGGGCTCCAAACCAGCTTAGAAAAATAGCCAATATTTATCTATGTCAAACAAGACCAAAACAACAAACGTCCAACATACACAAAAAGAGATAACTAATTTTGAAGTAAAAAGAGTCTTAATCAATAAGAATCAATGGATGCGTTGTTTTAGCACAACGTACCTGGTATGTGTTAAAAATAAAGCCACAGGGGCGAGGGTTCATCAGAAAAGCAAGTGATGTGTGGATTCCTTATTTGCAAGTGAGGCCGTGCGTTGACTTTTTTCTCTGCCGGGAAAGAGATACGTCAATTCTTTTCTTGCAGGGAAGGGATGCATCGAATTCCAGACAACCAGCCTTGGATCAATGCTGTTGAAGATTTTGATGCCCAGGGACAATGCGTGTAAAATCTGGATGGATGGCGAAGGTGAGGTTGTGCTGAGCTGCTGATGTGTTGAATTCTGCAGCCGCTACGCAGGCTTTGTGTCAATTTTGCAGCTGCGAGGTCCCCACAGCTCTGGTGCATGGATTTTCACCCAGGTGCTGCCAGCTTCACCTTCCAGGGGCCGAGGGACTAGATGTGGCACCACTTCTCTATTCAGGGGGTTTCAGCAAGAGAGCCCAGGTGCTTGCAGGTGACGTCTTTGATGTCCCTGAGGCTTCTTAACAGGAGGAAAACTCAGTTCAAGTCTTTGGATTAACTTCACAAGCAGGATACACAGCAAAGTCCAGTCTTTGTCCTCTCCAAGACAGAAGCAACAACTGCAGGCCAACCCAGCAAAGCACACACAGAAAAGTACTCCTCCTCAATGCTCATCAGCTCTTCTCCTTGGCAGAGGTTCCTCTTGATCCAGAAAGTGTTTCAACATTTTGGGGTCAGCAGCCCAATACTAATTTCTGCCTTTGAATTAGGCAAACTTCAAAGAAAAGTCTTTGTAGTGCCAAGACCCTGACTCTTCCTTTCCCTGCCCCAGCCACACTCTAGGGGGTTGGAGAATGCACTGTGTGAGGTCAGGCACAGCCATTTCAAGAGCAGGTATCAGCTCCCATTTTACTCTAACCCAGGAAGAGTCATGAGGATATGCATGACACACCTTGGCTCTCTTTGTGTCATTGGCCCTCATTACAACCCTGGAGGTCGGTGTTAAAGCGGCGGTAAGACCACCAACAGACCGGCAGTAAAAAAAATGGAATCACGACCATGGCGGAAACCGCCAACGTAGACAGCCACTTTGACACTCCCACCGCCACGGAGATAGAAACAAACACAGCGACGGTCACCGCCAACAGACAGGCGGAAGACAATGTACTGCCCACACTATTATGAGAGGCTATCCGCCACCTTTTCCGGGCCGGATTCAACGCAAGCAAAAACACAGCGGAAACAGGACTTGGAAGAGGAAACACTCACCCCTACACAACCCACGAGGAACCAGGATGCCATGAAGCCAGAACTCCAAATACTCCCTGCAATAGTATTCCTGCTCCTCTACCAGGAGAACGAAAGACGGTGGCGACGACCAGGGTGAGTACTGCACCTACAACACAGGGGAGGGGGGTGGGAAAAGAGAGTGGCACACACATGCAGCATGCAACACCCCCACCCTCACCCACAACAACATACACACAAATACATGCTGCAACATTACATTCACACCTCCCAACCCCCACTGGAAGAACACAATGACAAAAGGAAATGATTATAACGATTGTAATCGATAAAAATCCATTAGTCCAAACTTTAAATACAGTATAAACAATTATGTACACCAACTATTCAAGTCCGGGTAGTGCACCATTCATAGTTCGTGTACCACTGGGCCCAAAATGCATGGGCGATGCCCACAGTCGATACCAGACTCGAAACAGAGAGAACATTGCTGGAGCATTAGATTGATATGAAACAGGCACCTCACGGGGAAGGGGAGCACCTCAGCCGGATGAGTGCACAACACCAGTTCCACGAGGGGGTTCCATGCCCATTGATGTACCCTGGGGAGTGCAAAGCCACAGTCTCTCAAGTCTTTTCAGTGGGTTGGTTGCCCACTGCTTTATCCTGGGGAGTGTAAAGCCACAGTCTCTTAAGTCTTTTCAGTGGGTGGTTTGCCCACTGCTTTATCCTGGGGAGTGCAAAGCCACAGTCTCTCAAGTCTTTTCAGTGGGTGGGTTGCCCACTGCTTTATCCTGGGGAGTGCAAAACCACAGTCTCTCAAGTGGATAACAGTCTCCACTGGTTCTGGAGGGGCATTGTGCCCAGAGGGCTTCATCCTGCCAAGGACTGAGGTAGTGGATGTGATACTCCACTAGTTCTGGAGGGGGCTTTGTGCCCAGAGTGATTCATCGTGCCAAGGACTGAGGTACTGGATGTGATACTCCACTGGTTCTGGAGGGGGCATTGTGCCCAGAGTGCTTCATCCTGCCAAGGACTAAGGTAGTGGATATGATACTCCACTGGTTCTGGAGAGGGCTTTGTGCCCAGAGTGCTTCATCCTGCCAAGGAATGAAGTAGTGGATGTATCTCTCCACTGGTTCTGGAGGGGGCATTGTGCCCAGAGTGCTTCATCCTGCCAAGGACTGAGGTAGTGGATGTGATACTCCACTGGTTCTGGAGGGGGCTTTGTGCCCAGAGTGCTTCATCCTGCCAAGGACTGAGGTAGTGGATGTGATACTCCACTAGTTCTGGAGGGGGCATTGCGCCCAGAGTGCTTCATCCTGCCAAGCACTGAGATAGTGGATGTATCGCTCCACTGGTTCTGGAGGGAGCATTGGGCCCAGAGTGCTTCCTCCTGCCAAGGACTAAGGTAGTGGATGCAATACTTCACTGGTTCTGGAGGGGGCTTTGTGCCCAGAGTTCTTGATCCTGCCAAGGACTGAGGTAGTGGATGTGATACTCCACTGGTTCTGGAGGGGGCTTTGTGCCCAGAGTGCTTCATCCTGCCAAGGCCTGAGGTAGTGGATGTGATACTCCATTGCTTCTGGAGGGGGCTTTGTGCCCAGAGTGCTTCATCCTGCCAAGGACTGAGGTAGTGAATGTGATACTCCACTGGTTCTGGAGGGGTTTTGTGCCCAGAGTGCTTCATACTGCCAAGGACTGAGGTAGTGGATGTGATACTCCACTGCTTCTGGAGGGGGCTTTGTGCCCAGAGTGCTTCATCCTGCCAAGGACTGAGGTAGTGGATGTGATACGCCACTGGTTCTGGAGGGGGCATTGTGCCCAGAGTGCTTCATCCTGCCAAGGACTGAGGTAGTGGATGTGATACTCCACTGGTTCTGGAGGGGGCTTTGTGCCCAGAGTGTTTCATCCTGCCAAGGACTGAGATAGTGGATGTATCGCTCCACTGGTTCTGGAGGGGGCATTGTGCCCAGAGTGCTTCATCCTGCCAAGGACTGAGGTAGTGGATGTGATACTCCACTGGTTCTGGAGGGGGCTTTGTGCCCAGAGTGCTTCATCCTGCCAAGGACTGAGGTAGTGGATCTATCTTTCCACTGGTTCTGGAGGGGGCATTGTGCCCAGAGTGCTTCATCCCGCCAAGGACTGAGGTAGTGGATGTGATACTCCACTGGTTCTGGAGGGGGCTTTGTGCTCGAAGTGCTTCATACTGCCAAGGACTGAGGTAGTGGACGTGATACTCCACTGGTTCTGGAGGGGGCTTTGTGCCCAGAGTGCTTCATCCTGCCAATGACTGAGGTAGTGGATGTGATACTCCACTGGTTCTGGAGGGGGCAGGGGGCATTGTGTCCAGAGTGCTTCATCCTGCCAAGGACTGAGGTAGTGGATGTGATACTCCACTGGTTCTGGAAGGGGCTTTGTGCCCAGAGTGTTTCATCCTGCCAAGGACTGAGGTAGTGGATCTATCTCTCCACTGGTTCTGGAGGGGGCATTGTGTCCAGAGTGCTTCATCCTGCCAAGGACTGAGGTAGTGGATGTGATACTCCACTGGTTCTGGAGGGGGCATTGTGCCCAGAGTGTTTCATCCTACCAAGGACTGAGGTAGTGGATGTGATACACCACTGGTTCTGGAGGGGGCTTCGTGCCCAGTGTGCTTCATCCTGCCAAGGACTGAGGTAGTGGATGTGAAACACCACTGGTTCTGGAGGGGCATTGTGCCCAGAGGGCTTCATCCTGCCAAGGACTGAGGTAGTGGATGTGATACTCCACTGGTTCTGGAGGGGGCTTTGTGCTCAGAGTGATTCATCGTGCCAAGGACTGAGGTACTGGATGTGATACTCCACTGGTTCTGGAGGGGGCATTGTGCCCAGAGTGCTTCATCCTGCCAAGGACTAAGGTAGTGGATATGATACTCCACTGGTTCTGGAGAGGGCTTTGTGCCCAGAGTGCTTCATCCTGCCAATGAATGAGGTAGTGGATGTATCTCTCCACTGGTTCTGGAGGGGGCATTGTGCCCAGAGTGCTTCATCCTGCCAAGGACTGAGGTAGTGGATGTGAAACTCCACTGGATCTGGAACGGGCTTTGTGCCCAGAGTGCTCCATCCTGCCAAGGACTGAGGTAGTGGATGTGATACTCCACTAGTTTTGGAGGGGGCATTGCGCCCAGAGTGCTTCATCCTGCCAAGCACTGAGATAGTGGATGTATCGCTCCACTGGTTCTGGAGGGAGCATTGGGCCCAGAGAGCTTCCTCCTGCCAAGGACTAAGGAAGGGGATGTGATACTTCACTGGTTCTGGAGGGGGCTTTGTGCCCAGAGTTCTTGATCCTGCCAAGGACTGAGGTAGTGGATGTGATAGTCCACTGGTTCTGGAGGGGGCTTTGTGCCCAGAGTGCTTCATCCTGCCAAGGACTGAGGTAGTGGATGTGATACTCCATTGCTTCTGGAGGGGGGTTTGTGCCCAGAGTGCTTCATCCTGCCAAGGACTGAGGTAGTGGATGTGATACTCCACTGGTTCTGGAGGGGGGTTTGTGCCCAGAGTGCTTCATACTGCCAAGGACTGAGGTAGTGGATGTGATACTCCACTGCTTCTGGAGGGGGCTTTGTGCCCAGAGTGCTTCATCCTGCCAAGGACTGAGGTAGTGGATGTGATACGCCACTGGTTCTGGAGGGGGCATTGTGCCCAGAGTGCTTCATCCTGCCAAGGACTGAGGTAGTGGATGTGATACTCCACTGGTTCTGGAGGGGGCTTTGTGCCCAGAGTGTTTCATCCTGCCAAGGACTGAGATAGTGGATGTATCGCTCCACTGGTTCTGGAGGGGGCATTGGGCCCAGAGTGCTTCATCCTGCCAAGGACTGAGGTAGTGGATGTGATACTCCACTGGTTCTGGAGGGGGCTTTGTGCCCAGAGTGCTTCATCCTGCCAAGGACTGAGGTAGTGGATCTATCTCTCCACTGGTTCTAGAGGGGGCATTGTGCCCAGAGTGCTTCATCCCGCCAAGGACTGAGGTAGTGGATGTGATACTCCACTGGTTCTGGAGGGGGCTTTGTGCCCAGAGTGATTCATCCTGCCAAGGACTGAGGTAGTGGATGTGATACTCCACTGGTTCTGGAGGGGGTTTTGTGCCCAGAGTGCTTCATACTGCCAAGGACTGAGGTAGTGGACGTGATACTCCACTGGTTCTGGAGGGGGCTTTGTGCCCAGAGTGCTTCATCTTGCCAATGACTGAGGTAGTGGATGTGATACTCCACTGGTTCTGGAGGGGGCAGGGGGCATTGTGTCCAGAGTGCTTCATCCTGCCAAGGACTGAGGTAGTGGATGTGATACTCCACTGGTTCTGGAAGGGGCTTTGTGCCCAGAGTGTTTCATTCTGCCAAGGACTGAGGTAGTGGATCTATCTCTCCACTGGTTCTGGAGGGGGCATTGTGTCCAGAGTGCTTCATCCTGTCAAGGACTGAGGTAGTGGATGTGATACTCCACTGGTCCTGGAGGGGGCATTGTGCCCAGAGTGTTTCATCCTACCAAGGACTGAGGTAGTGGATGTGATACACCACTGGTTCTGGAGGGGGCTTCGTGCCCAGCGTGCTTCATCCTGCCAAGGACTGAGGTAGTGGATGTGATACACCACTGGTTCTGGAGGGGGCATTGTGCCCAGAGTGCTTCATCCTGCCAAGGACTGAGATGGTGGATGTGATACTCCACTGGTTTTGGAGGGGGCTTTGTGCTCAGAGTGCTTCATCCTGCCAAGGACTGAGGTAGTGGATGTATCTCTCCACTGGTTCTGGAGGGGGCATTGTGCCCAGAGTGCTTCATCCTGCCAAGGACTGAGGTAGTGGATGTGATACTCCACTGCTTCTGGAGGGCGCTTTGTGCCCAGAGTGCTTCATCCTGCCAAGGACTGAGGTAGTGGATGTGATACACCACTGGTTCTGGAGGGGGCATTGTGCCCAGAGTGCTTCATCCTGCCAAGGACTGAGGTAGTGGATGTGATACTCCACTGGTTCTGGAGGGGGCTTTGTGCCCAGAGTGTTTCATTCTGCCAAGGACTGAGATAGTGGATGTATCGCTCCACTGGTTCTGGAGGGGGCATTGTGCCCAGAGTGCTTCATCCTGCCAAGGACTGAGGTAGTGGATGTGATACTCCACTGGTTCTGTAGGGGGCTTTGTGCCCAGAGTGCTTCATCCTGCCAAGGACTGAGGTAGTTGATGTGATACTCCACTGGTTCTGGGGGGGGCTTTGTGCCCAGAGTGCTTCATCCTGCCAAGGACTGAGGTAGTGGATCTATCTCTCCACTGGTTCTGGAGGGGGCATTGTGCCCAGAGTTCTTCATCCCGCCAAGGACTGAGGTAGTGGATGTGATACTCCACTGGTTCTGGAGGGGACTTTGTGCCCAGAGTGATTCATCGTGCCAAGGACTGAGGTAGTGGATGTGATACTCCACTGGTTCTGGAGGGGGCTTTGTGCCCAGAGTGCTTCATACTGCCAAGTGCCCAGAGTGCTTCATACTGCCAAGGACTGAGGTAGTGGATGTGATACTCCACTGGTTCTGGAGGGGGCTTTGTGCCCAGAGTGCTTCATCCTGCCAATGACTGAGGTAGTGGATGTGATACTCCACTGGTTCTGGAGGGGGCAGGGGGCATTGTGTCCAGAGTGCTTCATCCTGCCAAGGACTGAGGTAGTGGATGTGATACTCCACTGGTTCTGGAAGGGGCTTTGTGCCCAGAGTGTTTCATCCTGCCAAGGACTGAGGTAGTGGATCTATCTCTCCACTGGTTCTGGAGGGGGCATTGTGTTCACAGTGCTTCATCCTGCCAAGGACTGAGGTAGTGGATGTGATACTCCACTGGTTGTGGAGGGGGCATTGTGCCCAGAGTGTTTCATCCTACCAAGGACTGAGGTAGTGGATGTGATACACCACTGGTTCTGGAGGGGGCTTCGTGCCCAGTGTGCTTCATCTTGCCAAGGACTGGGGTAGTGGATCTATCTCTCCACTGGTTCTGGAGGGGGCATTGTGCCCAGAGTGCTTCATCCTGCCAAGGACTGAGATGGTGGATGTGATACTCCACTGGTTTTGGAGGGGGCTTTGTGCCCAGAGTGCTTCATCCTGCCAAGGACTGAGGTAGTGGATGTATCTCTCCACTGGTTCTGGAGGGGGCATTGTGCCCAGAGTGCTTCATCCTGCCAAGGACTGAGGTAGTGGATGTGATACTCCACTGGTTCTGGAGGGGGCTGTGTGCCCAGAGTGCTTCATCCTGCCAAGTGGATGTGACACTCCACTGACGGTGGTGCAACATGCAAGCTGTTCAGGCTCCTGGAACTGACCACCAGCCTTGTACGACTGACCACTGGGGATGGCAGCCATGTCTGTGGTAGTGCCACTGGCTCAGGATGTTGCGGGGCCGCTGGCGGTGCTGGCAGTGGGGTCAGTAGCGGCGGTGCTTGCAGCTGGCTACGTGACATCGGTGATGCCGGCGGTCTTTGTGGCAGCGGTTCTGGTGGCAGCTTCACTGACTGCAGTGCTTGTGGCGGCCTTACTCACTGCGGTGCTGCCGGTGGTGTCAGTAGTGGCGGTGCTGGTGGCGGGCTCACTGACTGCAGTGCTGGCGGCAGTGTCAGTAGCGGCGGTGCTGGTGGCAGGCTCACTGACTGCAGTGCTGGTGAAGGGCACAGTGTCTGCGGTGCTGGTGAAGGGCTCAGTGTCTGGGGTGCTGGCGGCGGTGTCTGCGGTGCAGGTGGTGGTCTTATCCTCCATGCAGGTTGGCGTCGACGTGGACCTGCCTTTGATTTTCAGGCCCTTTCCCACATTGGATGGTGGCGCAGCTGTCTTGCCACTTTCAAGTTTTGTCTTGCCTGAGCCTTTGGTGGCAGGTGTTTTCGCCTTATCCCTGGCATGTGGGCAACCTTTTCAGTTTTGGAGGTGGCGGAATGTCCTTGCCCTCGCTCCTTGGGACACCTGCAGCCCTGTTGCTTGGTGCACTCAAAAATCCCGCTATTGCTGGCACCACTGCGCCCGGTGATGTGGTGGCTGAGGTGCTGGGTTGGGACCTGGAAAGGCAGGCCCTAGGGGACAGATGGGGGGGGAGGTGTAGGGAAGAGGTCAACATTTGATAGGAAAAGCTTTTTAGACACACTGGGACGGGTAGATGGAGGGGGTTCGGGAATGGAGGAAGAGGTAGTGGTTGTAGGAGTGGTCGTTTGGTGACTTTGGGTGAAGGTGCATGGGCTATAGGCTGTTGTGAGGTGGATGGTTGTTGGGTGGGTGTGTGACTGCGTTTATGTACTTTGGGAGGAGGGCTCACAGACATACTGGTAGAGGACAGGGGATGTGTGAATGGTAGTGGGGGTGGTGAGTGCACATGAGCGGTGTGTGGTGATGGGAGGGCTTGCGATGGAGGTAGTGGCTGAGGATGTAATGCATGCTGGTGTGAGTGGAGACGTGGAAGGGAGGGAGAAGGGAGACGTGGAGGAGGTGGACACAGTGGAGGCAGTGGATGTTGGTATGTGTGCATGGGTATGATGCTTGTGTGAGTGCCTGTGGGATGTGTTGTGCTTATGTTTGCCTGAGCCACCCTTGTGTGTTGATGTGTGTGCATGCTGGTCTGATGGTGTGCTTGGGATAGGCTAAGGTACAGGGGATTGGGTCTGGGTGGAGGAAGTTGGAGGGGGGAGGCTGGACACAGGGACAATGGCTGCCATCAGTCAGAGGCCACAGCCTGAAATGCTCGCTGTTGGGCTGCCTGGCCAGAATGAATGCCCTCCAGGTATGCATTTGTTCGTTGCAGCTGCCTCCCTACACCCTGGATGGCATTCAAAATGGTAGACTGCCCAACAGTGAGGGATCTCAGGAGGTCAATGGCCTCCTCACTGAGGGCAGCAGGGCTGACTGGGGCAGGGTCTGAGGTGCCTGGGGTGAAGGAGATGCCCACCCTCCTGGGTGAGCGGCCACGGGACACACACTGAGGGGCTGCTGGGAGGGTGGTGCTGGTAGGGGGGTGGCGGCTGTACCTGTAGATGCAGTGGGCCCAGAGGGGCCCGCCACCGCAAGGGAGCTCCCATCAGAAGAGTCGGTGTTGCTGGTCTCTGCTCCTGTCCCCGTCGTGGAGCTCCCCCCTGCCCTCCATCCCACTGGTGACTTCAGACTCCATTGTCTGGTCCTCCAGGGCAATGTGGGAAGCAGCTCCCTCCTGCTCCGGTGGCACTGCTCCTCCACCTGATGATGCTAGTGCACACAAGAACAGGGCAACCTCAAAAAGGGGGGGAGAAAAAGAAGAAAGACATGTTCAGTGCATGCAATACCGCCACCGTTGGCGGACACTACAGACACAGCAGCCCTCTGCACTGCGCCATGAACTTAGAGTTCCCTAATTAATCACAGGGACATGGGGTACAAGGCCTATACCCGATTGCTGCACACATGGAAGTCACAGGAGCCTGACTAGGTGTAGATGGCTCTTACCACTAGTGGGGTTAGGGTGCCACATAGCCTTCCTCACAAAGGGTCCTTGCCTACAAAGCTCGCCGTGGCCTAGGGTAACCCACTGCCCACCTCCCCCACCCAGACACCTCATAATGCACGCAGAGTCAGATGGATGTGACTGTACTCACCCCCTTGTGGCTGCTGTGATGGCCTCAAACGCCCATCCAACTCAGATACGCCACCGCCAGGATCCGGAACATCAGGGGGGTCATGGTGCGACGGGCACCCCTCCCACGTTGGGAGGCCATCCCCAACTGGGCCTCCGCCGTCTTCTTGCTCCAGTGGCGAATGTCCTCCCATCTTTTCCCGCAGTGGGTGCTCCGACTGTGGTGGACACCCAGGGTCCGGACGTCCTTGGCGATGGCACGCCAAATATCCTTCTTCTGGTGGGCGCTGACCTACAGGAATATTACAGGGGAAAAGGAAAAACTCTTTAACTGTCCGGACCGTCACAGTCATTGTCCCATGTTCCCACCCTTGCCCTGACACACATACAATCACTGTCCGCTCATGCAGGCCTCAGTCCCCCACTGTATCTTCCATCCACACTACTCCAAACAGGCATTGCCCATACAGCATGCTCACAGTGTACTCACCTGTTTGTCTGGAGAACCGTAAAGTAGCGTGTAATGGGGGAGAACCCCATCCACTAACTTCTCCAACTCCTCCTAAGTGAAGGCAGGGGCCCTTTCCCCAGACACATGAGCCATCGTCGCTTCCAGACACAGGTCACAGCAGCACTTGCAGTGTAGGTCCTCTCCTGTCGAAGGTCAGGTATCAAATGAGTGAACAGACAGAAAATGGCGGTCACGTCCACGGCGGTGCGTACCGTCACCGCCGGCGTACATCGTCATTGGCTCCTGGGACCCATAGGGCCCAATGTGAACCAATGCAGGATTGCGCCGCAGTCTTCAACCGCCTACTGCGATGGTGTACAACGCCAGCACAGTTACCTCATATCCCCTTGTCTCACATTACAGGTCAGGCAGCCGCCATTTCAGGGGGCCACGTGGCATTATTTTTAAATGCGTCACACATATCTAGGCCTTGCATACAGACAGAGACAGGCACATAGTGGATTGACAAATGCATGCAATAAATTATTTTTTTCTACCTCAGTGTTGGCTGACTCTGTGCTCGCTGTTCTCGTCCATAGGGCACGTCCGCTGGGGCAGGTGAGGAGATGGCGGCATGCTCCGGTGTACAGACCGCTGGTGGACCTGTCGACAATGGAAGAGAGACATGTAATAGTCACCTACAGACTTGATCGTGCCACAATCCAGGAACTGTGTGCCCAGTTGGAGCCAGACCTGATTTCAGCTATCCGCCTTCCCACAGGAATCCCCCCTCTAGTGCAGGTCCTCTCAGTACTCAATTTCCTGGCAAGTGGGTCTTTTCAAACAACAGTGGCCATTGCATCAGGGATGTCCCAGCCTATGTTCTCAAACATGTTGTCCAGAGTGTTGTCTGCCCTGCTGAAACACATGCACACCTACATCGTTTTCCCTCAGGTGGAGGATTTGCCCACTGTGAAAGGTGACTCCTATGCCCAGGGACATATCCCCAACATCATAGGTGCCATTGATGGTACACATGTGACCTTGGTACCTACCCGCAGGAGTGAACAGGTGTACAGAAACCGGAAGAGCTACCATTCAATGAATGTGCAGATGGTGTGTTTGGCTGACCAGTACATCTCCCATGTGAATGCCAAGTTTCCTGGCTCAGGGCATGACACTAACATTCTGAGGAATAGCAGCATCCCTTATGTGATGGGTCAACTCCAGAGGCACCGTGTGTGGCTAATAGGTGAGGACAAGGACCCTATACTCTGTGAATAGTTGTCTGGGTCTGGGCTTGTTTCTACAGTTTAGTGTGTGTCCCTCGACATTTGCAGGTAACTCTGGGTACCCCAACCTGTCATGGCTACTGACCCCAGTGAGAAATCCCAGGACAAGGGCAGAGGAACGCTACAATGAGGAACATGGCCGGACTAGGAGGATTATAGAAAGAATCTTCGGCCCCCTGAAGGCCAGGTTCCGGTGCATCCATATGACAGGTGGTTCTCTGTACTACTCACCAAAGAAGGTGTGCCAGATCATCGTGGCCTGCTGTATGCTGCACAACTTGGCTTTGCGACAACAGGTGCCTTTTCTGCAGAAGGATGGTCCAGAAGGAGGTCTAGTGGCAGCTGTGGAGCCTGTGGACAGTGAAGAAGAGGAGGCAGAAGAAGAGGATATCAGCAACAGAAACAACGTGATCCAGCAATACTTCCAGTGAGACACAGGTAAAAACACAGCACTGCCTCCTACATCTCATGCTATTGTTAGACCTATCATATGTCTGTCACTTTCTCCAAGTGTATGGACCCTGACCTGTCACTTTGCCTTTCCATTTCACAAATGTGGGTCCCACTGTGTGACCTCTGCTATGGTACCTCATGGACTAGAGCTGTGTGACATAGGTATGTTGACATTACAATGGACATTGCTATTTTCCTCAGTTATTGCAAATACACATTTGTGAAAGCACAGACTGACTCCAGATTGTTTTGTGATTCAAGGGTGCTTATTTAAATGCAAATTAGTGGACGGGATTGTAAAATGGTCAGGGGTGATGGTGGAGGAATGTCCATGGCAGAGTCCAGTTATTAGTCTCACAAGTGCATTGTCCAAAGGGGCATAGGAAGTGGAGCTAGGGCAGTTTAAGGATGGACAGGATGACGAAGTGGGACAGAAGGATGACATTCAGGATGGTCTCATTTTTTGGCGGGGTCTTGCCATTGTTTTCTGTCTTGTGCCTGGATCTCAGGGACCATTTGCGGGGTGGTTCTCCATCTGCAGGGGGTGGGGTGCTGGTGTTGTGGTCCTGTGGTGGTGCCTCCTGTCCAATAGCGCCGGCGGAGGTGGTGGGTAGTTCATCATCGAGGCTAGTGTCAGGGGCCCCTTGTTGTGCCACAGAGTCCCTCCTGGTGTTCACAAGGTCCTTCAGCACCCCTACAATGGTGACCAGGATGGTGTTGATGAACTTGAGTTCCTCCCTGATCCCCAAATACTGTACCTCCTGCAGCCACTGGGTCTCCTGAAACTTGGCCAGTACCATTGCCATCGTCTCCTGGGAATGATGGTACGCTTCCATGATGTAGGAGAGGGCCTTGTGGAGAGTGTGTTCCCTGGGCCTGTCCTCCCCCGTCGCACAGCAGTACTCCCAGTTCCCCTATCTTCCTGTGCCTCTGTCCCCTGAACTGTGTGCCCACTGCCACTGCCCCAGGTCCCTGATGTTCTTGGGTTTGTGGGTTTGCCTGGGTTCCCCGTAGTGGTGAACACACTGCTGCTTGACGTGTCCTGGGAACAGAGGGATGGGCCCGCTGGGTGGGTGCTGTGCTGGTGTTTCCTGAGGGAGGAGGCTCTGAGGTGGCATGTGCCAGTGTGTGTGGAACCGACTGTCCCGAGGTCCCAGATGGGCCGGGCTGGCCATCTAGATCCAGTTGGACAGAGCTGCTGTCATCACTGTGGGCCTCTTCTGTGGGGGGATGGTCATGTCTGGAACCTCCTGTCCGGTGACGTTGGGTAGGGGTCCTGCAGGGGTGTAAAGGCATGATTATTGCATCAGTGTGTGCCATCGTGTGCAATGGGTGGGTGACCCTGTACCCCAGTGCTTACATTTTTGTCTAGGACCTTGTGTGATATTTGGTTTGGGGATATGTGTGGGAATCTGTAGTTGACATGCTTTGGTGATGGGTGTCCGTGCTTTGGTGTTGCATGCAGTGCTTGTTGTTGGGATGGGAGGTTTGTGATAGTAGGACATATGTGAGGTGTTGGAGTGAAGGGGGTGAGGGTGAGGGTGGGGGTATGTGATAGCATGCAGGTATGGTGGGGGATGTAATAGTTAAGATTTGACTTACCAGAGTCCATTCCTCCAGCCACTCCTGCGAGGCCCTCAGGATGCAGTATAGCCAAGACCTGCTCCTCCCATGTTGTTAGTTGTTGGGGAGGTGGTGGGGGTCAGCTGCCAGTCCTCTGAACTGCAATCTGGTGTCTTGAGACCACGGAACGCACCTTCCTCCGTAGGTCTATTCACCTCTTCCTGATGTCATCCCTAGTTCTTGGATGCTGTCCCACTGCATTGACCCTGTCCACGATTCTGCACCATAGCTCCATCTTCCTATCAATGGAGGCGTGCTGCACCTGTGATCCGAATAGCTGTGGCTCTACCCCGACAATTTCCTCCACCATGACCCTGAGCTCCTCCTCAGAGAACCTCGGGTGTCTTTGCGGTGCCATGGGGTGGTGTGGGTGATGTGTGAGGTGGTATGTGCTGTGATGTGTGAGGGGATGTGTTTGTGTGTGTTGTGTGAGGTGTGTGGATGTTGTGTGAGTGATGGTGTTGTGTGTCTGTGGATGCTAGTTTGTTGATGGTGGTGTCTCTCTCTGTGCTTAGTTCTCAATTTTTGTCGTAGGTGTTTGTGGGTGATGTGGGTGTGTGTTTTTTTATTGTATTGGGTGTGTTGGAGTGGTGTGTGTATGTGTATCAGTTGTGTGTATTTCGAATTGTCCAATGTGGTTGTGTTTTTGAAAATGTGTGTGTATTTTGAGCGCAGCGGTGTGTACTGCCAATGGAATACTGCGGTTGAAAGACCGCTGCGTGGATTCGTGTGTCGTGATAGTGTGAGCGTATTCCTGTTGGCGTGGAGGTGGAGGTTTTGTTATTGCCAGTTTCTCACTGACCTTTGGTGTGGGGGACTTGTGTGGGTGTCTAGATTTTGGCGGATTCCGATCTGTGGGCCGTAATAGCTGTAGCGGAATTCGGCCGCCGCAGCGGTGTGTTGGCGGTCTTCTGCGCGGCGGTAAGGGGGATTTACCACCAATGTTGTAATGAGGGCCACTGTCTAGAGTGAATTAACAAACAGCCCAACTGTCAGTGCGACCCAGACGTCGATTCAGCAGTCAAGCAGAGGCACCAAATAATTAAGCAAGAACATTTTCACTTTCTAAAAGTGGCAGTTTCAAACAGACAATCTAAAACCCAACTTTACCGAAAGATGTATCTTTAAATTGTGAGTTCAGGGACCCCAAACTCCAGATCTCTATCTGCTCCCAGTGGTAAACTACACTTAAAAGTTATTTAAAGGCAATCCCTATCCTAACCTATGGGAGGGATAGGCCTTGCACTAGTGAAAACCATATTTGGTAGAATTTCACTATCAGGACATGGAAAACCCACCAGTACATGTCCTACCTTTTAAATACGCTGTACCCTGCCCATGGCGTACCTAGGACCTACCTTAGGGACGTCTTACATACACTAAAAGGGAATGTTTAGGTCTGACAAGTGGGTACAATTGCCAGGTCGACATAATAGTTTAAACCTGCACACACAGACACTGCAGTGGCAGGTCTGAGACATGTTTCCAGGGCTACTCCTGTGGGTGGCACAATCAGTTCTGCAGGCCCAAAGGTTGCATTTGATTTACAGGTGCTGGGCACATGTAGCACACTTTACTAGGGACTTACTAGTAAATGAAATATGATAATCATGGATAAACCAATCACCAACACAATTTAGACAGAGAACACTTGTGCTGTAGCACTGATCAGCACTGGTAAAGTGCCCAGAGTCCTAAAGCCGACAAAAACAGGTCAGAAAAATGAGGAAGAAGAAGGCAAAACGTTTTGAGATGACCCCGCAAAAACGGCCACTTCCAACATGGGTTAACATGATTACTGATTACCATTTGTCCGTCTGCAGGAAACATGGTCTAACAGCAACTAGCATATCAAAGAGATTTTCGTGTGATGACACTGGCTACCCCATCAACGTCTGGACATCATAGTGACAGACTGTTAACCTCAAGCACCATTGCTGTGGCAGTCAAGATAAGCAAACCCTTTTAAAATTCACTTTATTGGCATATAATCTGCTTGTCGCTTGTAGCATCCCACTAATTGTATCAATTAATTTCTTTCAGAATAATTTAAATGGCAGAAACTCTTCCATAGTGTGATCACTTGATTCTGCCCTCAGTAGAAGGGGCTGAGTGATGTAATTGCTGGAGATCATGGGGGTGATTCTAACTTTGGAGGAGGTGTTAATCCGTCCCAAAAGTGACGGAAAAGTGACGGATTTACCACCAGCCGTATTACGAGTCTATTATATCCTATGGAACTCGTAATACGGCTGGTGGTATATCCGTCACTTTACCGTCACTTTTGGGACGGATTAACACTCCTCCAAAGTTAGAATAACCCCCCATATGTCTAGTTCTTATTTTCCAGAGCTACACCACCACCAGGTGGAGTGTGAGTTCTCTGACCCCAGGGAACTCACACTGGAGGCAGACCTCTGGGTGACTAATATAGAGTCTGAAGAGGCATTTGTGGGTGCTCCTGAGGGGAGCGGTCTCGGTATTTCCCAACCAGGTCAGATAGGGAAGGACTGCAGTGTCCCAAGTAGGTCCCAGTGTAATGGGATGGGTGAGGGACCCTGTGCCCATTCTCAGAGGAGAGGGAATGGGGATGGGCTGCGGCCCAGGGTGCTCGAGATCCAATCCCAGGTCCTGGAGGGTTCCATGAGGAAACACCAGGAGAAGAGTCTAGCCTGTACTGTAGCGCCATCTGCTGAGGGAGACCCCACAGTGTCAGGAGATCTTTGGGGGTGGGTGGCTGTAGCCAGCGTCCCACCAGTTCTGGTGTCTGGCAGTACCACTCCTAGTGAGGGGGTGCAAGAGTCCAGACAGAGGGTTTAGAGGGGGTTGCGGACCCCAGTGGAGAACCTGGAGGGTCAGGGGTCAGCTCTGAGAGAAGAGCGCCCCAGGAATGACCTTGGTGAAACCATTTGGGTTGGGGGGAATCCAGAAAACGCCAGATGAGCAGGGGACCTTTGTCAGCCAGACTCTTGTGTGGCCCTTGGGAAAAGTGTTTCCCTTGGGGGGGGTAGGTGTGCCCCCCCAGGAAGTCCTGGTGTGCCAGGCAGTGGTTCAACCACAGGGTGGTGACTCTGGGTTGGATGGTCTGGGTCAGGGAGTAATATCCCACCTGATGGGGAGTAGGTGTGCCAGACAGTGGTCCAGTCTGAGGGTACAGACCCTGGACTGGAGGATCAGGTGCAGGGGGTAAACACTGACCTGAAAGAGGGGGGGCTGTTTGCAAATCACCCCCACTGGTGTGATTTCTAGGAGTACTCTACCTGATGGGGGGTGCAGAACCCTGGGGGTAGGGGCAGGGGAGGGAGAGACTCACCCCTGACCCCAGTTGAATCTAACGGTACAGACCCTGGATTGAAAGGCCAGGTTAAGGGTGTCCCCCCTGACCTGGAAGGAGGGACTACCGCTAACAGAGCCCCTACCATGTTGTCTTCTGGGGGGGGCACTCCTAGTTGCGGTGTACAGGACCCCAGAAGGGACGGCAGGGGGAGGGAAGCCTCACCCCTGGCCCTAGTCCAACCTGAAGGTACAGACTCCAGGATGGAAGACCAGTTGCATGTTAACATCCCTGCACTGGTGGGAGAATTGTGCAGGACTGCTTCTACAAGCACCCTGACAAGTTTGGACTCTGGGGGTGCCACTCCTAGAGGGGAGGTACAGAGTCCCAGAGGAGATGACCAGGGTCAGGCTGTCATCCCTGACCTGGTGGAAGGGAGAGTGGTCAAAGGGTGCCAGGCCCCTGGGGCTACCACCCTCCACTCTCCACAGTCACAGTGGTTGGAGAGCCTTGAGAGGCCTGAGGTCTGGCTCACATCCCTGACAGCTGTCAGAGGCCACTCTGGCTTTCTGTCCTGGTTAACAGAGTTACCTCTGGGGGTACAAGAGTCACACCCCAGGGTGGAGTAGGGAACACCACTGTGTTGGCCCTGGTAGTTCTATCTGCCCCTTGGGATACATCTGTGGGCAAAGTAAAGTTAGGTGCTGCACAGATGGTATCTGCAGTTGAGGAGAAGGGTTCCCCATGGATTAGTTTAGTGGGACCTGAGAGTATGGACAGAGGGATCAAACTGGAGTCAGGAAGGTGTAGAACTGGAACATGCCCCTGATGTTGTGGGCCTAGGTCCCTCTTCTATCGCCCCAATCAGGGAAGTCCATCAAGGTATTGTTGGTCTCCCCTGGCTTTAGGCTGGTAGGGGGCCGTGTTGGACTTTTTCCCTTATGCAGGGTCATCCCCAATCTTTTTTCCTATTGCCTCCTATTGTTTCTGACCTGTTGTTGTTGGGTTTTGAACTCTGAGCACTTTACCATTGCCAACCACTGGTAAAGTGCATATGCTCTCTGTGTAAATTTTACTGCTGATTGGTTTCTACATGATTGGCATATTTGATTTACTAGTAAGTCCCTAGCACAGTGAACTAGAGGTGCCCAGGGCCTGTAAATCAAATGCTCAGTGTCTGTGTGTGCAGTTTTGAACTGCCATTTCAACTTGGCAAGTGTAAACACTTGTCAGGCCTAAACCTTCCCTTTCCTTACATGTAAGACAACCCTAAGGTAAGCCCTAGGTAGCTCCTTGGGCATGGTGCATCAAATGTTGAAGTTAGGACATATACCAATGTGTTTTATGTGTCCTGACAGTGAAATACTGCCAAACTCAGTTTTCACTGTTGCAAGACCTATCTCTCTCATACGTTAACATGGGGGCTACCTTTAAAAATGATTAAAGCGTAGATTCCCTTTGGGAGCAGATAGACATGTGGAGTTTGGGGTCTCTGAGCTCACAATGTAAAAATACATCTTGTAGTAAAGTTGATTTTAAGATTTTGTGTTTGAAAATGCCACTTTTAGAAAATGGGCATTTCTTGCTTAAACCATTATGTGACTCTGCCTGCTTGTAGATTCCCTGTCTGGGTCAGTTTGACAGTTGGATGTTTGCACCTCACTCTCGACAGTGATACAAAGGGAGCTGGGGTGTAGCCTGCATATCTTGATGAGCCATCTGTGCTAGGAGGGAGGGGAGGAGTGGTCACTTACACCTGAAAGGGCTGTGCCTACCCTCACACAATGCAGTCTCCAACCCCCCTGGTGTGTGTCTGGGGCCTGGCCTGGGCAAGGAAGGATTTCACAAACAAGAGAGACTTTCCTTTGAAGTAAGCCTACTTTAAAGGCCAAAATGGGTATAAGAAGAGCATCCAAAACCACAGACTTTAGATCACTTCTAGAAATCAAGAGGAACCTCTGCCTGGAGAAGAACTGAAGAGCTGCGGAGAAGTGCTGCCTGCCTGTGCTTTGTGGAGCTATCCTGCAGTTGCTGCTTCTGCCTGGTGAAAGGCGACAAAGACTAGACTTTGTTGTGCATTCCTGCTTACGAAGAATTCTCCAACTACTTGTCCTGTGCTTGCCTCCTTTTGTTGAAGTCTCAGGGCCATCAAAGATTTCCCCTGCCATGACCTGGGCTCTCTTCTGAGACTCCTGCCCTGGCATGTGGTGCCCTATCCTATCCAGTTCCTGGGGCCTTGACAGGTGAATCTGGAAGACCAAGATTTAAAATCAATGCACAGACCATCGTGCAGGGAAATTTTCAAAGCAACCTCCTGAGCGCGGCTGAGAAATGATGCGCCACCGGCTTTGGGGCTGAAATCGACGATGCGCTTGCAGCGTGATTCGAAGATCAATGCATGTGGTTGGAGAAATGGCGCACAACACCTCTAAAGGAGGCTGATAGGTCGCAACCCACACTGCACTGTTTATTTTTTTTATACAGTGGGGACGGATTTTCAACGCAAACCTTGCTGGGTGTAGAAATACTATGCAACGCCTGCCCTGATCCGAGTGCTGCCCAGTGCGACGCATCGCTCTCCTGCGGAGAGGAAAACCGATGCACACTGACCTGACCAGAAAAGGAGAAACAACGCACGGTCTCGCTTACGGGTGATAATAATTAATAACTTGACTTGTGTATGTTGGATTTTTGTTGTTGTGGTCTTGTTTTGTTTAGATAAATATTTTCTTTTTTTCTCAACCTGTGTTGTGTCATTTTGTAGTGTTTTCTTTAAGTTACTGTGTGTGTTGGTACAAATACTTTACACCTAGAACTCTGACGTTCAGCCTGCCTGCTCGTGCCAAGCTACCAAGGGGGTGAGCTGAGGGTGATTCTCCTTTATCCTGACTAGATTTAGGGTCATTGCTTGGATAGGGGTTAACCTGACTGCCAACCACAGACCCCATTTCTAATAACACACATAAAAATCACACACATTCATCGTATTCACATACTCATACAGCAAACTATAATAGACATTGTAAGACAAATCTCCCTTTGTGTTATCTAAATGAAGCAATCCCTCATCCTTATCTTTATAAAACATATCGGGGGTGATTCTAACCCTGGCGGTCGGTGATAAAGCGGCGGCCAAACCGCCAACAGGCCGGCGGTCCAAAAAATTGAATTCTGACCCTGGCGGGAACCGCCAACACAGCCCACCACATTAACACTCCGACCGCCACGGCGAGACCGACAAACAGCGCGGCGGTCACCGCCAACAGCCAGGCGGCAGACAATGTACCGCCCACACTATCATGACCCACCAATCCGCCACCTTTTCCGGGGCGGGAGCCCCGCCGATAAAAACAAGGCGGAAACAGACTACGAATGTGAAAACGCTCACCTCTACGCACTCCACGAGTACGGAGGACAGCATGGAACCCGAATTGAACATCATACCTGCTCTCGTCTACCTGCTCATCTACCACGAGTACGAACTCCGGCGCAGACGTCAACGGTGAGTACAGCACCTACGACACACGGGAGGGGGGAGGACGAAAGGTTACGGGCACACACATATGCAACCCCCCCCCAATATGTACACACCAATGCAGAGCAACAAGTCACAGCGACACCAACCAAACCCCCGTAAAAAATGAAATGACATTTCAAAATTGTCAATAAATATTTATGTCCAAAATAGCCTCCGATAAGTATTGGTCAACTATCCAGAATATTTACATTTATAAAGTCAATATACACAGCAGTGGACAACTGCAGAAATCAGTCCTGCACATTTTACGTAGTAACGATTTGTCCGTGGGCCAAAGTGTAGCAACACAAGGGCAAAGCCCACACACGAGACCTGAGTCCTTTGGAGAGAACACTGCAGGGGCATCTGATGACAAAACTACAGGCACCTCAGGGGGAAGCGAAGGGGGTGCAGCTCAGCCACATGAGTCCACGACGCAAGACCCACGAAGGGGCCACCATGCCCACTGCCATATCCTGGGGAGTGCTTGACAGGAAGGGCCCAGCGGAGCGGTGCCTGAGACGGCGGGGCCCAGCAGAGCGGTGCTTGAGACGGCGGGGCCCAGCGGAGCGGTGCTTGACAGGAAGGGCCCAGCGGAGCGGTGCCTGAGACGGCGGGGCCCGGCGGAGCGGTGCTTGAGACGGCGGGGCCCAGCGGAGTGGTGCTTGACAGGAGGGGCCCAGCGGAGCGGTGCTTGACAGGAAGGGCCCAGCGGAGTGGTGCTTGAGACGGCGGGGCCCAGCGGAGCAGTGCTTGAGACGGCGGGGCCCAGCGGAGCGGTGCTTGACAGGAAGGGCCCAGCGGAGCGGTGCTAGAGACGGCGGGGCCCAGCGGAGCGGTGCTAGAGACGGCGGGGCCCAGCGGAGCGGTGCTTGACAGGAGGGGCCCAGCGGAGCGGTGCTTGACAGGAAGGGCCCAGCGGAGCGGTGCTTGACAGGAGGGGCCCAGCGGAGCGGTGCTTGACAGGAAGGGCCCAGCGGAGCAGTGCTTGAGACGGCGGGGCCCAGCAGAGCGGTGCTTGAGACGGCGGGGCCCAGCGGAGCAGTGCTTGACAGAAGGGGCCCAGCGGAGCGGTGCTTGACAGGAGGGGCCCAGCGGAGCGGTGCTTGACAGGAAGGGCCCAGCGGAGCGGTGCTTGAGACGGCGGGGCCCAGCGGAGCGGTGCTTGAGACGGCGGGGCCCAGCGGAGCGGTGCTTGACAGGAGGGGCCCAGCGGAGCGGTGCTTGACAGGAGGGGCCCAGCGGAGCGGTGCTTGACAGGAAGGGCCCAGCGAAGCGGTGCTTGAGACGGCGGGGCCCAGCGGAGCGGTGCTTGAGACGGCGGGGCCCAGCGGAGCGATGCTTGACAGGAGGGGCCCAGCGGAGCGGTGCTTGAGACGGCGGGGCCCAGCGGAGCGGTGCTTGAGACGGCGGGGCCCAGCGGAGCGGTGCTTGACAGGAAGGGCCCAGCGGAGCGGTGCCTGAGACAGCGGGGCCCAGCGGAGCGGTGCTTGAGACGGCGGGGCCCAGCGGAGCGGTGCTTGACAGGAGGGGCCCAGCGGAGCGGTGCTTGAGACGGCGGGGCCCAGCGGAGCGGTGCTTGACAGGAAGGGCACAGCGTGGCGGTGCTTGACAGGAGGGGCCCAGCGGAACGGTGCTTGACAGGAGGGGCCCAGCGGAGCGGTGCTTGACAGGAAGGGCCCAGCGGAGCGGTGCTTGACCGGAGGGGCCCAGCGGAGCGGTGCTTGACAGGAAGGGCCCAGCGGAGCGGTGCTTGAGACGGCGGGTCCCAGCGGAGCGGTGCTTGACAGGAAGGGCCCTGTTCAGCGGTGCTCTTCTGCACGGCGGGGCCCTCTTCAGCGGTGCTCTTCTGCACGGCGGGGCCCTCTTCAGCGGTGCCTGTCTTCACGGCGGGGCCCTCTTCAGCGGTGCCTGTCTTCACGGCGGGGCCCTGTTCAGCGGTGCTCTTCTGCACGGCGGGGCCCTCTTCAGCGGTGCCTGTCTTCACGGCGGGGCCCTGTTCAGTGGTGCTCTTCTGCACGGCGGGGCCCTGTTCAGCGGTGCTCTTCTGCACGGCGGGGCCCTCTTCAGCGGTGCCTGTCTTCACGGCGGGGCCCTGTTCAGCAGTGCTCTTCTGCACGGCGGGGCCCTGTTCAGCGGTGCTCTTCTGCACGGCGGGGCCCTGTTCAGCGGTGCTCTTCTGCACGGCGGGGCCCTCTTCAGCGGTGCTCTTCTGCACGGCGGGGCCCTCTTCAGCAGTGCCTGTCTTCACGGCGGGGCCCTTTTCAGCGGTGCCTGTCTTCACGGCGGGGCCCTGTTCAGCGGTGCTCTTCTGCACGGCGGGGCCCTCTTCAGTGGTGCTCTTCTGCACGGCGGGGCCCTCTTCAGCGGTGCCTGTCTTCACGGCGGGGCCCTCTTCAGCGGTGCCTGTCTTCACGGCGGGGCCCTGTTCAGCGGTGCTCTTCTGCACGGCGGGGCCCTCTTCAGCGGTGCCTGTCTTCACGGCGGGGCCCTGTTCAGCGGTGCTCTTCTGCACAGCGGGGCCCTGTTCAGCGGTGCTCTTCTGCACAGCGGGGCCCTCTTCAGCGGTGCCTGTCTTCACGGCGGGGCCCTGTTCAGCGGTGCTCTTCTGCACGGCGGGGCCCTCTTCAGCGGTGCCTGTCTTCACGGCGGGGCCCTCTTCAGCGGTGCCTGTCTTCACGGCGGGGCCCTGTTCAGCGGTGCTCTTCTGCACGGCGGGGCCCTGTTCAGCGGTGCTCTTCTGCACGGCGGGGCCCTCTTCAGCGGTGCCTGTCTTCACGGCGGGGCCCTGTTCAGCGGTGCTCTTCTGCACGGCGGGGCCCTGTTCACCGGTGCTCTTCTGCACGGCAGGGCCCTGTTCAGCAGTGCTCTTCTGCACGGCGGGGCCCTCTTCAGCGGTGCTCTTCTGCACGGCGGGGCCCTCTTCAGCGGTGCCTGTCTTCACGCCGGGGCCCTGTTCAGCGGTGCTCTTCTGCACGGCGGGGCCCTCTTCAGCGGTGCCTGTCTTCACGGCGGGGCCCTCTTCAGCGGTGCCTGTCTTCACGGCGGTGCCCTCTTCAGCGGTCCTCTTCCAGGAAGTCTAGGGAGCCAGACCTGGGCTGGACACCCTGATCACTCGCCCTCCGAATGTGCAGTGGCAGGCCCCTTCGGGGACGGAGTCCTGGGCCCTTTGCTGTTGTCCCTTGCAGGCGGGATGGGGCTTGCGGGCCCTCCAGCTCCGCGCTCCTGATGGATGACCTCTCCGCCCTGCTGCCCTTTCGCTCCTTAGATGGGGCTCTCGAGCCCTTGCCTCCCCTGGCTGTTGTGGCAGGTGAAGTGGCCGTTGTTGGCTCCTTGGGGGCAGCCGTCTCAGTCCTCTCACGGCAGCCCTTCACTTTACGTGTCCTCTTGCCTGGGGGTGGGCTGGATGTCCCCTTGCTGCTCAGTGAAGTGTCACTGCCGCCAAAGGGTGGACTCCAGAAGCCATGCACCACTTGGACCCTCGATGCTGGGCTGGTGGTGGCTGAGGTGCTCTTGGGACTCTTAACCGATGGAGGGGGTGGGTCAGGGGAGGGAAAGAGGTTACGATTAGAGAGGTAACATTTCTTAGGACCAAGGTAAAGGGTAGGAGTAGTGGTGATGGAAGTGGAGGAAGAGGATGTGGTTGTAGGAGAGTCAGGTGTGCTGTCTTTGGGTGCAGGTGACTGAGGCGTAGGCTGTCGTGAGGTGGTTGGCTGTTGTTTGGGTGTCTGCCTGCGTTTATGTGTCTTGGAAGAGGGGGTGACAGACACAGTGGGAGAGGACACAGGGGACGTGTAGATGGCAGTGGGGGTGGTGACTGCACGTGTGAGGACTGTAGTGGAGGGTGTGCTGGTGATGGAAGCACTGGCTGATGGTGGTGTGCATGCAGGTGTGAGTGTAGACGTCACAGGGAGGGAGGAGGGAGACGAGGAGGAGGGGGACACAGAGGTGGTAGTGACTGTTGGAATGTCTGCATCTGGGTGTTGCTGGGGTGAATGCTTGTGTGTCCTGTGGTGCTTGTGTCTGGATGATCTGGCCTTGGGTGTTGAGGTGTGTGCAGGCTGGTCTGATGGTGTGGATGGGATAGGCTGAGGGACAGGAGACAGAGAAAGGGTGGAGGCAGTTAGAAGAGGGAGGCTGGAGACAGGGACAATGGCTGCCGTCAGTGCTGAGGCCAGAGCAGTGAACGATCGTTGATGGGCAGCCTGACCCGAATGAATGCCCTCCAGGTAGGCATTGCTCCGATGCACCTCCCTTTCCACCCCCTGGATGGCATTCAAAAGGGTAGTCTGCCCAACAATGAGCGTCCTCACGAGGTCAATGAGCTCCGCACTGAGGGCAGCAGGGGTAACTGGGGCAGGGGCTGAGGTGCCTGGGGCGAAGGAGACGCCCGCCTTCCTGGGCGAGCGGGCACGGAGCGAAGGCTGAGGGGCTGCTGGGAGGGCGGAGCTGGAGCGCTGGGTGGCGGCTGTACCTGTGGAGGCGGGGGGCCCGGATGTTGCCACCCCCGCTAGGAAGCTCCCAAACGAGGACGTGTCCGTGTTGCTGGTGTCTTCACCGGTCCCCGTTGTGGTGCTCCCCTCGCCCTCCGGATCACTGGTGCCCTCGGTGTCTGTTCCAGTGCCCACCGGGGCATTGTGACTTGCAGCTCCCTCGTGCTCCGACGCCAATTCTCCTCCGCCTGATGATGCTGATGCACAAGAAGACAAAGAATAAGGGTAGGGGGAGAAATAATACAAAGTTGAGTGTATGCCTTGTCAATACCGTTGGCGGAGAGGACAGACACAGGTACCTCATGCACTAAGCCGCGAAATTGGGGTACACTACTCAGTACTTCTGACTAGGCCAACAGGTCTAGGGACAACAGACGCGCACATGGGTGATGCAGGACCATGGATAGCTGTACTTGGCACCCTACAGAGGTGGGGGGCGGGGGCACAGGGCCATGTCTAAGGGAGGGGACTACACTACAGAAAGCGCCCTGGCCTAGTGTCACCCACGGCCCTCCTCCCCCACCCAGATGCCTCAACTGCGCTTAAGGATAGCAGAATGTGCAGGTACTCACCCCCTTGTGTCTGCTGTGATGTCCTCAAGCGCCCATCCAAATCAGGGTAGGCCACCGCCAGGATCCGGGACATCAGGGGGGTCAGGGTACGACTGGCACCCCTCCTAGGTCGGGAGGCCATCCCCAGCAGTGACTCGGCGGTCTTTCGGGTTCCGCGGCGAATGTCCTCCCACCTCTTGCGGCAGTTGGTGCCCCGTCTGGTGTAGACCCCCAGGGCCTGGACTTCCTTGGCGATGGCACGCCAAATGTCGATTTTCTGATGGGCGCTGACCTATTAGACATGTACAGGGTGGGAAAGAGAAAACGTGAATTTTCGGCATGTTTGGAGTACATGCCACCCCCTCCCCAACCTTGCCATGTGGCCCATTCTCTCATCTGTCGTGCGTTGCAGCCCTCATTTTCTCCCCACCCCAACAACTTACATCCACCCCACTCCACACAGCCATAACCCATTCAATGTGCACTCAGTGTACTCACCTGTTGGTCTGGAGGACCGTAGAGTAGCGCATACTGGGGGAGGACCCCATCCACTAGTTTCTCCAACTCTTCAGACGTGAAGGCAGGGGCCCTTTCCCCAGTCGCAGCAGCCATTGTCACTTCCAGACCGAGGTCACAGCAGCACTTGCAGTATTGGTCCTCTCCTGTGGATGATCAGGTATCGAGTGATTAGGCAGATAGAAAATGGCGGTCACGGCCGCGGCGGTGCAGCCGCCATTTCAAGGGCCCACATGGCTTAATTTCAACTGCGTCACACAGGCCTAGGCCTTGCATTGCCACATATCCAAACATAGCCATCCATACCTTTTCGTGTACTGTGCATGCAGTGGTGAACGCACCTGTGACTTGCTTGACTCTGTGCTCCATGTTGTCCTTCCTAGGCACCGTCCGCTGGGACTTGCGAGGAGAAGGATGAATCCTCGCGTGTACCGCCCGCTGGTGGACCTGTCGACAATGGAAGAACGCCACATCATACTACGATACCGGCTTGACCGAGCCACTATACATGAACTGTGTGCCCAACTGGAGCCAGCCCTGATGTCCCCCATCCGCCAACCCACAGGAATTCCCCCTCTAGTGCAGGTTCTGTCAGTCCTCCATTTTTTGGCAAGTGGCTCATTCCAGACAACAGTGGCCATGTCATCTGGAATGTCTCAGCCTATGTTTTCAAAAATCTTGTCTAGAGTGTTGTCTGCCCTGACGAAACACATGCAGCGCTACATTGTATTCCCTGAGGAGGTTGATTTGGCCACTGTGAAGGGTGATTTTTATGCCCTTGGACATATCCCCAACATAATTGGTGCCATTGATGGGACCCATGTGGCTTTAGTACCCCCAAAAGACGATGAGCAGGTGTACAGAAACAGGAAAAGTTACCATTCGATGAACGTCCAGGTGGTCTGTTTGGCTGACCAGTACATATCCCATGTGAATGCCATGTTCCCTGGGTCAGTGCATGACGCGTATGTGATGCGAAATAGCAGCATCCCTTATGTGATGGAACAGCTACAGAGACAACGTGTGTGGCTAATTGGTGACTCTGGTTACCCCAAGCTGCCTTGGCTATTGACCCCAGTGAGGAATCCCCGGACCAGGGCAGAGGAACAGTACAATGAGGCCCATGGGCGAACTAGGAGGGTCATTGAAAGAACCTTTGGCCTCCTGAAGGCCAGGTTTAGGTGCCTACATATGACAGGGGGATCCCTGATGTACTCACCAAAGAAGGTGTGCCAGATCATCGTGGCCTGCTGTATGCTTCACAATCTGGCATTGCGACGTCAGGTGCCCTTCCTGCAGGAGGATGGTCCAGATGGTGGCGTTGAAGCAGCTGTGGAGCCTGCGGAGAGTGAAGAGGAGGAAGACGAAGAGGACGACCCAGACAACAGGGACAGAGTTATCCTACAGTATTTTCAGTAGCACACAGGTAGGAATCTCCTACGCCATTTACCATTTAGTGAATGCCCCCTGCATCTTTACTTTGTGTATTGCCCCCAAGTTCTTTTAACCTGAAGTTTACTTTTCCCTTCCCTTTTCAGTGCTGTATGACCCACTGCGTGACTTCTGCCTGATTAGCCCATGGACTAATGCTTATTGACATCGGTATGTTGTCCACACATATATAACAGAACATTATTGATAAGTAATGTGTTATACATTTGTAAATAATACAGGCTGACTCCAGAATGATTTATGTGCAATGAGTGATTTATTTTTAGTGCTATATTTTGGTACATGATATTAAACGGTGAAGGGTGAGGGTGGAGTTATGTCCATGGCAGAGTCCAGTTCTCGGTCGCACAGGTGCATTGTTCATATGGCAGTGGAAGGATGGAGCAGGGGCAGTTCAAGGTTGGACAGGGTGACACTGTGGGACAGTAGAATGACATCCGGGGGATATTAGACTGGCGGGGGTCCTGGCATCCTACTCTGTCTTCCTTTGAGATCTCAGGTTCCTCTTGCGGGGTGGTTGTTCTTCAGCAGGAGGTGGGGTTCTGGTGGCCCGTCGTTCTGTGGGGGCCTCCTGACCACTAGCGCCGGCGGAGGTGGTAGGCTGTTCCTGGCTAGTGACAGGGGCCCTTTGCGGTGCCACATGGTCCCGCTATGTGGTTTCAATGCGGTTTAGGGCCTGGACTATGGTCCCCATTGCGGTAGCGATGGCCCGGAGTTCATTACTGAACCCCATGTTCCGTTCCTCCCGCTGTGCCTGGATCTCGGTGAACCTGGCCAGTACCGTTGCCATCGTCTCATGGGAGTGATGATACGCTCCCATGATGGTGGTGAGGGCCTCTTGGAGAGTCGGTTCCCTGGGCCTGTCCTCCCCCCCCTGTCGCACAGCAGCCCTCCCAGTTGCCCTGTTTCCCCGGGCCTCTGTCCCCTGGACGGTGTGCCCACTACCACTGCCCCCAGGTCCCTGTTGTTGTTGGGGTGTTGGGTCAGCCTGGGTGCCCTGTAGTGGCGGACACACCGCTGATTGACGCGTCTGCGGGACAGAGGCATGGGCCCGCTGGGTGGGAGCTGTGCTGGTGTTCCCAGGGGGGTTTGGGTCTGCTGTGGCCTGTGTGTGGGGAACCGACTGTCCAGAGGTCCCCGATGGTCCGAGCTGGTCGTCAGGTTCTAGGTCGACAGAGCTGCTGTCCTCGCTGGGGGCCTGTTCTGGGGGTGGGATGGACATCTCTGGACCCTCCTTGGCGGTGTGTTGTCGTTCGGGCCCTGCAGGGGTAAAGGAGTATGGTTATTGTTTCTGTGTGTGCCATGGCGTGCATTTTGGGTGCCCTTGTCCCCCAGTGCTGGCATTCCCTTGTGGGAGGTGTTGTGAGGGTTTGGGGGGGGGTGTATGGGTATGTGCAATGGTCATGCTTTGGTGGTGGCTGTCTATGGTTTGTGTTGGCATTCAGGGGTTGGTGTTGTTTAGGGTGGGTTGTGCTGGTGAGACATTGGCAGGGAGGTTATGTGCTGGGAGGTGAGATTGGGGGTGAGGAGGGGGGTTGGCATGCTGGTGTTTGGGGGGGGTGAAGTGGTTGAAATTCTACTTACCAGAGTCCATTCCTCCTTGTACTCCAGCGAGGCCATCGGGATGCAGGATGTTTACCACCTCTTGCTCCCATGCTGTGAATTGGGGTGGGGTGGGTGGATGTCCGCCGCCAGTCTTCTGCACAGCGATGTTGTGCCTGGAGATCATCGAGCGCACCTTCCCCCGTAGGTCGTTCCATCGCTTTCTTATATCTTCCCGATTTCTGGGATGCTGTCCCACAGCGTTGACCCTGTCTACGATCCTTTGCCATAGTTCAGCCTTCCTTGCTATGGTGGTGTGCTGCACCTGTGTGCCGAAGAGCTGGGGCTCAACCCTCATGATTTCCTCCACCATGACCCGGAGTTCCTGGTCCGAAAACCGTGGGTGTGTTTGGGGTGCCATGGGGTGGTGTGGATGAGGTGTGGGGTGGTGTTTGTGGTGATGTGCGTGGTGATATGTGGTGATGTGTGCGTAGATGTGGTGTGGGTGATGAAGTTGTGTTCCTGTGTGTGTTGGGGTTTTCTAATGCTGTGCTCGCTATCACTATCTCTCGCTCTCGCCTTCGCTCCGATTTCCAACTAGTGGGGGTTTGTGGGTGATGTGGGTGTGTGTTTTATAGTTGATTGGATGTGTGGGAGCGTTGTTTGTATGTGTGTCAGGTGTGCGTATTTCAAATTGTCCAATGTGGCAGTGTTTAGGAGCTGTGTGTGTATTTTGAGCGCGGCAGTGTGTACCGCCAATGGAATACCGCGGTTGAAAGACCGCCGCGTGGATTCGTGGGTCAGAATGGCATGGGCGTGTTTGTGTTGGCGTGACGGTGGAGGTTTGGTCATCTCCAGTTTTCCGCGGCCCGCTGATGTGGCGGCCTTCCTTGGATGTCGGATTTTTGGCGGTTTCACAGTTGGTGGTCAGAATGACCGTGGCGGTCGACCGCGGCGGTAGTATGGCGGACTTCTGACCGGCGGTAAGGGCCTTTTACCGCCGAGGTCAGAATGACCCCCATCCTGTTTGGATGTTGTCTATCTCTGCACTGAAGTTGCTGTAGTTTGCACCTCTCCTTTCGTTGAAACACTCACAATGTCTTACCCCCATATTACTGCACACAGGTCGTAACCACTTCCGTCGCGCAATCAAATTAACAGGGCATATAAACATAAAATGTACAATAGATTCAGAAATTTGATTACAACTCGGACAAGTATCAGGACTTGCGGTCGCACTCCATGTGCTGCCATAGGATTTAAGAGGCAGACAGCCATATCTGAACTGAATATATAGACTCTTACTTAATGGGTCAAGAATTGTATCCATAAATGGTTCCAGATACGGGTACCATTTAAAATCAAAAAATTGTGAAGTCAATCTGCCGTGTGTTGAACACAGCAAGTAGTTTTCCCTGACATATATCCAGTAAACAATTTTTAAATGATTCTTCTGATCCTTCCTTATACTTTCTGGATGACTCCAAAACTCACTAAGACCCAATCTGTGGAACCATTTTGAGATGTGGCTAAACCAGGGAATGGTAAGTACATTTGGTCTGTCTAGAATGTCTTGAATAGACTCCTTGTATGTGGATAGCTCTGGGGTGGTCCATACACGGACCCAGAATAGCAATGGTCGTAGGGCAATTACATCAGAGATGCGTGAAAGGCCAAGGTCCCAGAACATAGGCAGCAGTGGGGTATTGCGAGGACAGGCCAGAGTCGACCTTACAAAGTTGTTTTCCCCCACTGCAAGCTTGCCAGTGTTCGAGGACCCCCAAATTTCAGACCCGTAGACCGCAGCGCTCTGTGCCTTTGCTTGGTAAATTTTAATAGTTGGAGTAATCACTCTCTCAGAAGTAGATTTGTGAAAGCGTAAAATGGCCCCAGATCTCTGCGCCAGAATAGCTGAACATTTTTCAATTTGGGCCCCCCAATGCAGATTGTTGCTAATTCTCACCCCCAAATAATCTATGGAGCTTACCATACCTAGGGGGGTACCATTATGGAAAATTGAATATCTCTTAGTGGGGCCACAACCCAGGGTCATAAATTTAGTTTTGCTATGGTTGAGTTCAAGGCCATAGTCGCCACAAAACAAACTAAACTTATCCACAAGTACCTGAAGACCCATAGGGGTTCTGGAGATCAGGAGGGAATCATCAGCAAATAGCAAAATTGGAATTTTATGGTTGTTCAAGGATGGAGCATCATTTTGGCAGTTGGTAACGACTTGCACCACCTCGTTGATAAACAATGTAAATAGCGTTGGGGCAAGAACACAGCCCTGGCGTACTCCTCTCTTAATATCTATTTTGTCGGTGAGTTCCCCCTGCTTACCCCATCTGACTTGTGCAAATGTTTTTTCATGTAATCTTTGGATCAAATGCACTAGATTTCCTGGGATACCGATTTTATTTAATACTCCCCATAGTTTCTCTCTTGGGACTAAATCAAATGCAGATCTTAGATCTACGAAAGCAACATAAAGTTTTTGCTTAGATAGGGTGACATACTTCCAAAATAGTAATGACAGCCTGAGGACTTGGTCCATGGTGTTAGTTTTAGGCCGAAAACCGGCCTGTAAGGGGGATAAAATTTGGTTGTCTTGAATCCAATCGGTAAGCCTATCTAGGACCTGCTTAGCAAACGTCTTCTGAAGAATATCAATTAGGCTGATTGGTCGATAATTTGCAGGTGAACCTACATCACCCTTTTTGTGAATCGGTATTATTTCTGCGCCACGCCAGGAATCTGGAATAGGGCTACCAGCTGCTATGGCATTAGACAATACATTGATGTACCATGCCCATATCTTTGGTTCTGATTTGAACAGGTCCCCTGGGATCTTATCTGGACCAGGGGCTTTGGCTGGCCTCAAAGAATTAATTGCAGCTGTTGTTTCGGCTAAAGTAAAAACAATGCTCTCAGTTGTGGTCTTGTTAACAGCCCAACACTCATCATATCCAGGGTCCTCCAGAGATTGTGGTGCAGGCAGAGCATAAATTCCAGAAAAATAGGACACCCATCTTTCGGGCTGTATGTACATACCAATGTCATCATTGCCCTTTTCGAACTAGAGGTCAACAGCCGCCAGAAGGAACTATCATCTTTGTATTTGACTGCTGCAAGCAGCTTCTGCCATATCTCATTATCCCAGTCTTTTTTTGCTTGTTTCAGGGCATTAACATACCTACGTCGGGCCTCTTTAACGGCCACTTGGGTAGAGTTTTTTACAGCCTTATTTAGATTAGATCTTGCTCGCACACAATCCTGATTATACCAATCCCTACGAGGGGTGTCAACAGGTCTCGATTTGGAAGGGATTTCCCTATAGAAGATACCCTGTAGGGAATCCACCAATTTATTGTGGATAACCATAATGGGAATATCAGAGGCTTCGTGTTCCTCATAATCTGCGAAGAGTTTAAAAAAAAATGAATATATTTCCCCGATCAAATACGGGTTGGATTCCACCTTTGGCCAGCAGACCCGAGAACGTCTATGATTCAAATAAGGGAGTGGGACGTTAGTGATCGTAGTGTGCTGGACTCTTAAAAATGCATGGTTGGTCAGTACAAGGCACAGAGGATTATGATCGCTATCCAAGCGAGGTAAGATTTCCATGTCCAGTGAACTTGACCATAGCCTAATATCCACCAGAATATAATCAATAGTACTAAAGGAAAGCCCTCGCTTGAAAGTGATGGCTCGCTCTGAGTCAGATTTAGTGCGGCCGTTACATTCTCTCAGGCCATATTTCAGACAAAGGGAAGACCACTGAGATGCAACACGGGAAGCGGGCAAAAACGCTGTTTCCTTAGATTGGGGAATACCCCAATATTCGTCCTCCTCAGTAGTCAGATTGCTGATGGTGTTGTCCAACACAAAAGAACAATTAAAATCACCTGCTATAATCAGAAGATCTGAAGGGTCCAGAAGCTCTATATAGTCCGTCAGCTGGGTGAGAACCATTGATTCTGACCCACGGAGAACGGATCTTGCATAAGTATTCAGAACTATCATCCTGAATCCAGGTCGGAATATGAGTTGGACACCCAGCAGATCATAGGAATTAATCTTTATCATGGAGTGGACACATTCTAGCCTATTATTCAATAGAATCATTAACCCTCCTATCTGTCTTCCAAAGCCACCAGAGGGAGGTTGTGCAGCCAAAAAATAGGTTGTAAAGCCTTGTATGGATAGCTGTTCTGCAGACCAAGTTTCCTGAAAAAGACAGATATCTTGTTTATTAACAAGGCTTACCCAGGTCGTCCAACTTTGACTTGATTCCTGCAACATTCCATGATATAATATTAATTTTGGGAGGTGTAAATATTGACTTAGTTCTCAATAGGGGGGCAGGAGATGGAGTCCCTGTAAGTTGACACTCATCATTTACTATTTTAGGAAGTACTGTGCAGGGGGCAATCAGTCAGTCTAATTCAGGAAGTAAGGGGGCAGGATTCACGGGTTTAGATGTTACAGAGTTATCTAAAGAAGAAATAACCCCAGCTGCGATGGTTCCGGATGTACAACATCCTCTACATAGCGGGGCCCCAGGCGGCTGAGTGCTAAGTCTAAGATTCGATTCCCTACCTGTACGTAGTATACCTGTCCGTGTATCAAAGGCCAGGAGATCATTAACTAGACTACTGTCATTAAAAAGAATCGAAATATAATCAAATTCCGACCCTGACTGGTTATATCTATGGGACTCACGTATGTCAGACCGGATAACAGAGAGACAGTTCCTCTGGGAGCGTATCCAATAGATGACTTTATTAATTAGAGAGTCACTCGACTCTCTGTTACCCTGAGGTAGCTTTGGCACCCTAGTCAAATATATAATAGCATCTTCCCTCCTCCTTCTTAACCTTCCCTTGAGGTCACAGGGCTGCGAGAGTGTCAAATGATCAGGGTGAGTGACTGAAAGGGGACTAACACAACAACTTGCTGCAGAGGGCGTTCCTCCTAGTTTTAACTGAGGAGTTTTTGAGCGAGGGCTACCTTTATCCCCCCGTCCAAGGATGGATCCACACTTGTTTACACCTAGTTTTAAAGCTTGCTCCTGAGTAGAAGACATGGTCTGACAAGCAGACCTACCATGCCTTGGGAAACTACCGTTACTTCCCTTAGTGAGGTTATCTGTAGAAGAAGATGTCAATTTATCACCTACGGTAAGAGAACTAGTTTTTTTTGTTTCCATCAGTAAATCAGAGGAAGGAACAGACTCATATGGCACAATGCAATTACAACCAGACTTTTGAACATGAAGTCCAGAGATTTTGTTCATCAGAGATATCAACAAACACTTAACGTCATCTAATTTCTGAGAAATGATAACCAACTGAGGAGCTTTGTTGTTGCCCATCTTCCCATCCAAAGAGTCTTTATCGATTCCTTCTACGAGTAAGGTTGGTAAAAGTCCAGGACTTACAGAATTAGAGGACAAAACCGAAAACCTATTTGAACAAGGAATGGTAATAGGAGGCGGAGACAAGCACCTCAGCTGAGGTGCACCTTCTATAGGTAAACATCCATTTGTTTCCACCAAAAATGGTGAAATCTCCACGAGTGAAGGAATTACACCCTGGGAGTGGGGGGGTGGGTGTAAATCAACCTTGACCTCTACTCTATGCGTCTGTATTTTTTTATTGAAGAGATCAGGATTTTTTTTTTTGGGAGGAATGATACCCGGTATAGAAGGGCCAGCAACAGAAGGGCTCCTCAGTATAGCCTCAACCTCTTCAAACAATGAATCAATTGTTTTGAATTGCTGTAAATTTGCAGTAGAACATCCCTCCACTTTCCCAACAGAACGTTTCTTGGGTTTTTTAACCCGGGACTGGGGTGCTGATACATCATCGGCCTTCCTCTTCCCCATATCGACTAACCAATAGCCCAGCTAAATAATTTCAAACACGTCTGAGAAAAAAAAAAAGACCCCAAGAAGCGAGAAGTAATAGGGACTTGCTCCACTGACCCCTTTGGTGCCAAGTGAAGCTCGTGGTCAAGTAAGACTAAGCAAACTAAGCAAAGGGCATTCCTGAGACCTCTGTACCAGGACCATGTATCAAAAACCAAACTTTGGGGGGGTGGCCCAGCCCAGTCTCCTCCAGGCGATGACGGGCGCAAGACGGGCCCGCCCTTGGCCCGGGCTTTGCCCGGGCGCCGCCCGCGCGCGTCCCGCGCGGCGGGAGCGCTATAGAAAGTTTAAAGGGCTCCTGCCCTGGCTTCTCCTCCCCTCAGGTGACGCGCTTCCCGCGGCGGCGGGAGCGCTATAGAAAGTTTAAAGGGCTCCTGCCCTGGCTTCTCCTCCCCTCAGGTGACGCGCTTCCCGCGGCGGCGGGAGCGCTATAGAAAGTTTAAAGGGCTCCTGCCCTGGCTTCTCCTCCCCTCAGGTGACGCGCTTCCCTGGCAAGGTTGTTTCAGAATTCAGTTCAAATGCAATTTCAAGTTCCTGAATGTTCAACTGAATTCTCACAGTCAAAACAAAAGGCCATAAACTTGCTCTCCCATTCATTTGTGACAAATGTAGATCCATTCAGGCGAAGAGTACCTGCAATTTGGCACTCTTTTCCTCTTCATTCTCCTTACATCACCTTCATCATCTTCACTCTGATTTGACTCTTTAACTGCTTCTGTTATTGATGGTAGTTTATCAGCAACCAGTTCATGTGCAGCCTCAAGCCATTTATCTTGTTTTACAGTTCTCTTTTCAGGTGCAACTGTTTTTGCAACATTTTCTGAACTGGCAGGAATCAGTTCACTTTGACCTTGCTCTCCTGCACTTTTGCCTGCATGCAGGCTACTTGTTCCTTCACCACTTTGCACGATCTCTGCTTCAGCCACTGATTCTCTCCTCACAGCTTGGTCAAGCTGAACCCCTTCTTTATCAGCATTTTCTCTTGTGGGATCAGACTCTGTGTTTTCAAGAGGACACAGAAGTTTGCTTGTATGGCTTGTATGGATCCAGTTCAGAAGACCAGCATACTTCACAGCTGTTGGTGTCACTAAGATAGCTTAAAAGGGTCCTTTCCACTGTGGCTCTAGGCAAGTCTTCCTGACATGCTTCATGACTAAAATCCATTCACTACCTTTCAAGCTGTGATACCGTGCGTGAAACATTTCAACTGTTGCTGCTTCAACTGGATGAGACAAGGAGCAACCCACATCAGCTAGACCTTTGCAATAATCCAGCACTAATTCATCTGTTATGTTCACAAGTGCACTTGCAGGTGCTGCTGGTAGCCTCATTGCACAACCCATCAGAATCTCATGGGGAGGCAATCTTGTCTTTCTGTCAGGGGTGCTACTCGCGCTCGTCGGGACAAGTGGCAATGCATCAGGCAGTTTCAATGCTGCAGAGGCACAAACCTTTGCCACTCAAGCTTTCAGTGTTCCATTAGTTTGTTCCACCAATCCAGATGTCTATGGCGTGTAACTGCAGTGTCATTTTTGCTCAATATTCAGTGCTGCACACAACAACTTTATGATCTCATGATTAAAATAAGTTCCTCGATCTGATTCCAAAGAAGTCAGGAACACATTCCTGGGTATCTGTTTTCCGAGCAGCAGCTAGCTGCAGTGAGACTATCATTCATACATGTTGGATAAGCCTCAATCCAATGAGAGAACATACATACAATAACCAATACATACTTTAATCAATTGCAGGCAGGCATCTCAGTAAAATCAAGTTGCATTCTGTTAAATGGACTTTTCGATCTGTCTATGTGGCTCATGTTAACCCCTGTGCATTTCCCTCTGTTCATTTGTTGGCATGTAACACATCTGTGACAAACTGCTTCTGCAACCAATCTAAATCTGGGGTTGAACCATGTCTGTTTGAATGTGCAAATCATTACATCTCTGCCGAGGTGAAACTGACCATGATAATATCTAGCCATGAAGTTCAACAAACAATCTGGCAACACAACTTTTCTTTCATTTGAAATCCAAACATTATCTCCCTCTCTTTCAACACGACCTGCTTTATCCAACCTCTGTGTTCTTCCACTGTTGTCTCTTCCTACAACCTCTTGATCTCATCCCAGGTATCCACTACTGACATAAAGAAATTTTGATTTGTCTTGCTGGTGTCACTTCCACTACTCCACTCTTCACTGAAGGTGATGCAAGGAGTGCACAATATCTGGCAATTTGGTCAGCATAGGCATTGCCCAATGATACATAATCATTAGACCCATTGGTGAGCCATACACTTAACAACCGAAAATTGTAAAGCATTTAACAAATTATGACCTTTTTCAGTTTTTCGAATGGATGATCCTGACAAGGTCATAAAACCTTGCTGGTGCATAAAAGCCCCAAATCTTGCACAGCACTAAATCTGTATTGACTATCTGTGAATACTGTCACTTTGAGCTACTCTGATATGCAGCATGCTCTAGTAATACCAACCAATCCGGCTACTTGGGCAGAAGCGACTCCATGAAGCCATGAGGTTTTGACCACTCCAGAGAATATGAAAACTGCATATCCAGCTCTCAGAGTACCTTCACTGTCTCTTAAACAGGAGCAATCCACAAATACAACTTGGTCATTCTCTTCTAAAGGAGTATCCTGAATCTCAGGTCTGGGTTTGGTGCACAGTTCAGTGACATCGAGGCAGTCATGTTCCATTTCATTGACATCATTTGAATAATCAACATTTACAGGCAATAATGTGGCATGGTTTAAAACTGCACACCTCTTGACAGTTTCATGGGCAGACCCCAGGATCAATAACTTATAACGGGTAAGACAGGCATTGGTCAAATATCAGGTGTTAGACCTAGGCAAAAGTACTTCAACTGAATGTGGGACATAAACAGTTAAATGGTGTCCCATCACAATGCCTTCACATTGGCCTATGCTTACACCAGTGCTAGCCACTGCTTTTAAACAGCTGGGAAAAGCAGCAGCGACAGAATCCAATGTGGTGGAAAAATAAGCTACTGGCCTGCTTGTTCCTCCATGTGACTGCATCAAACCATAAAGAGCACAACCATCACGTTCATGACAAACAGTGCAAAACCTTTCATATAATCAGGCATTCCCAAAGCTGGTGCTCTGTGCAAACTCTCTCTTAGCAAGTGAAAGCTTTCATGCATTCTTCATCAAAGTGATTGAGTCTGTGACTTCCTTAGGTGTTAACTTCTGCAGTGTTTTGCAAATTACTGAAAATTGGGGATCCATTGACAACAGTAACTCACAGTGCCCCAAAAACATCCTGACATCTCTCTGTGTAACTGGGGGATTCATTTGCATAAGTGCTGCAAGTCTCTCTTGGGAGACTTTCCTTGCACCTTTCTCAATTTGGTGACCCAAGTACTTTACTTCTTTCTGGCCATACTGTAACTAAGCAGGGGAAACCTTATGTCCATTGTCACCCAAATGATTAAATAATGTTAAGTTATCTTATCTGTGAGCATCACGTGTATTGGACGCAACTATCAGATCATCAATATACTGCACCAAAGCAGACTGAAATGGCATGTTAAAAGACTCTAACTTCTTTTTCAAAATCTAATTCAAAATGGATGGAGATCCTGAAAACCCCTGTGGACTGTGACACCATAAATACACATGGGTTCCAAATCTGAATGAAAAGAGGAATTGACTATCTTCATGCAAAGGCGCTGAATAAAATGCTTGTGACAGATCGATAACTGAAAACCATTCTGCTTCACATGGAATCCTGAATAAAATCACTGCTGGATTTAGCACTACAGCACAACAGGATACCACAATTTCATTCACCTTTTTCAAATCATGAACTATGCTATATTTCTCACTTAGTTTTTCAATCCCATAATTAGGATCACATCACTTCTTTTAACAATCCCTCCTCCACAAAATCTGCAATTATTTGGGTGATACCTTCAATTACTTCTGGAGTCATCTACTGTAGCATTTTCAGGCAAACTGCTTTTGGCTTTATCAACACTTTGACTAGTTCAACGCCTAAAAGAAGTCTAATATCTTTTCCAGAGAGATCCCAAACTCTCAGAGTTACAGTCCCTTATAATTCATCAGGCAAGTCTTTAACTGTTATGGCAGGAAACAATGTAATAAGAGGATACATCTCATCAGCTTAACTGGAAGTCTCATCACCGCTATTGGTCTAAATTGCTCTCCTTCCATGTGTACAAATAATAGAACATTTTAATTTGCATAACAAGTCTGTTCCTAACAGACTCACAGGACTTGAATCTTAAAGTCTGAATCTGTCCAAACCCTCAAACGTTTCTATCTTAACTGGAATGAGCTCTGTAATGGGGTTTAACAAATGCTGGCTTGCTACTCTTACTACCTGAACAGTCCTTACTGAAAGGGGCACATTAGGGACTTCTGCAGATCTGAGAGTGGAACAAGTTGCTCTAGTGTCAACCAGGAGTGAAACATCATGACCCATAACATTCGCACTCACATAAGGACCATGCTGATCTACCTCCAATAGCGCATCCAACACACCTTCTTCCTCTCCTGAACTCTCACTCATGGATTCTTCACTCATTTCATCATCACTGAAATCAATCAATGGGTATTGTGTGATTATCTGATTTATATTTGCATTTGTTTGTTAGTTTGCGTTCTGCTGAGGAACCACTACCTGTCGCTGTGCCATCAGAGCTTGAGATATCTGCATTTGCTGTGGGGCTTGAATTTGCTGTTGGGGAAATTGCACTTGTTGCTCAGGAAACCTGCATTTATTCTGCTCCAATAGGAACATTCATGGTTTGATTTCGGGGCCTTTGACCTCTTTGATTTTGAAACTGACTGTTGTCATTCATCTGTGCAACACCATCACCTTGCACCAAATTATTATTTATATAACGGACACTCCCATTTCCAATGCCCAACACTGCCCTATGCATGACAAAGAAGGATCGTCTTCACGTTCTGAAATTCAGTCACATTCGCATTCGTATCTACTGGAATTCCACAAGCTCTACCTCTGAACTGAGGCACCAAATTTCCTTGTTGCTGTGTTCCCTGCATTCCTTCTGCGCTCACCATTTCCTGCCAACACTTCATACCTGCTGCATGGGCAGGCTTGAATTGCATCACCAGTGCCTTTTCTCTCAACCTTTCTTCTTCAACTCAATCTTGTCACTACAATATTCTGCATAATACAAGACTTCATCAATCGGCTTCCCTTGCCAGCAAATCTAAAGATTGCAAATCATAGTAATAATTTCAGGCTTCAAACCTTGAACAAATTTAAACACAAAATGAATCATGTCTTTCGGCTCAATAATCTCTGTGTCACTGTACTGCTTGAATGCTTGCAACCATCTCTCATAATAAGCATGAACAGACTACTTTGTCTCCTGTGATGTCCTGTCAATCCTCTGCCAATCAATATCCTTCTGGGAAACTCTGATTTTCAGGAACTCAATCACCTTGTCATAGCTCTTGATCACCTCTTCCGATGGCATTCCTGTTACTGCATCTATTGCCGGCTCACGTGTTGGCCAATCAAAACTCCGCTAACACTCAACCCACAAATCTGCTGGAACCACAATCTCAAAAACAGTGTTCAGATCTTCCCCAAACACTTTGCATGCTTGACAAACCTCACTGTTTGGCGGTACAATTTGACTAGTTTCTCCCTGAACTTTGGGTAATCATTTGTAAATGACAACATGTCACTTCTACCCGGGACATGAACAAAATTCCCTCCCAGAATGTCTCTCATTGGCATCCTTTTTATAGGTCCTTCAATCTGATGCACATCATTTGAAGATATATTTGGCTTTTTCTTCTGATCTCTTTTCTTTTCCCATCTGCCTTCCCATTTATCTAATACTCCTCATGTTTGAGTGCTTTCAATAAACTCCTTAATTTGAAATCTCATTACAGGTGATCTCATGTTCGCCAAATCTCTTGAATCAAATTCTAATCTGTACCTCTTCTTCAACTGTTTGCATTTATTCATCTCAAGTTCACATTCCTCAGCCAAATTAGCTAATTTATCATTAACCTGCCCTGCTCGAAGAGTAACATACTTCAATCACAATTCACTTTCATTGTAAGAATCTAATCTGTTTAATCCAAGTTTTCCCTCAATCATTTCAGTCAATTTCAATTTCAATCTGTCTGTGTTCAATATCTTTTCTCCCTCTAGTGTGTTTCCTTGAACTGATGCTGTTCAAACTATCAAACCATTCAGTCAATTGTTGTGCTGTCAATGCATGCAAACTAATGTTATTACCTCTAGATAGGGGCTGTGCATGAATAGAGGATGTTCTCATTGTCTGCTCCTGAGCTAATACGAATAAATCTATAGAGCATGGGAGACATGTCACATCAGACAGTGGACCCACTCTATCATATGTCTGATTAGAGCCAGATGAATTTATAGGGGTCATGGCTGGCACAATAGTGCTCAGTCTCTCCATTTCTGCATTAGTTCCAAAAGGTGAATTTATTGCCGATACTGGATTTGAAATTGCGAACCACTGTCATTATTACCCTGGGCATACAAGAGGACTTGACCTACGGTTACAGGAACTGTTAATGCTTCTTATCCTGACAAATTTGTCTGACTTGGCGGGAACATTAATCCTTTACTTTAATCAGTTAATACTGTACCAAAAACTTGATATGACTGATTCAGGACAACATTCTGTGGTGTTGTTACTGGGGAATACATAGGAATGGTTTGTTAATGGCTTGTGACTTGTACAGGTGTCTATACTCAAACTGAGATATTACTGCATTCTGAATTGACTGTGACAGAACTGGAGCAGGAATATTCTGAACCTGGCTTTGTGCAACTGGAACCGTGGCAACACTCAAGACTATGGTCCTCATTATGACTTTGGCGGTCTTTTTCAAAGACCGCCAAAGCCGCGGGTGCCAGAATACCACCATATAACGAGTACTGCTGGATTTCTGCAACATTTTGGGCATAAATCGAGCAGTAGTCATGCTGGTGGGTGGAGGCGTATGGGTGGATCCACCACCGGCCCCACCCCTCCCAAAATGACCCCACCAGCCGTATTATGAGCAGTAATATGGCCTGGCAGTATCCTGATGGTGGGGCGCTACAGGCGGTGGAAGCACCTGTTCCAGTTCCCTGCCGGACGACCTCCTCGCCGGACAAGGTAAGTCAGGCGTCCCATAGGGGAGTAGGGCAGGAGGGTGGAGGGTGTTGTATGTGTATGTGTGAGTGGTTTTGTCTGCTTGTGTGAATGTAAGTGTGTATGCGTGGGTGTATGCATGTTTGTATGCGTGTGTGTATGTGTGGTTGTATTATTGTGTGTATGCATGTGTGTAGGCATGTGTGTGCACATGTTTGTATGCATGTATGTATGCATGTGTGTATGCGAGTATGAATGTTGAAGTGAATGCAAGTATGAATGTTGAAGTGAATGCCTGTATGAGTGCTGAAGTTAATAGATGCATGTGAGTGAATGCATGTATGTCAGTATTGGTGAATGAATGTGTGCGGGTGCGTGTGGGAGTCTGTGTGCGCGTGCATGTATGCGGGGAGGTGGGGTGGGGGCTCTGTACCTGGAGTGGGTTAGGGGGTGGGAGTTCGGGGGAAGGGTCATTGTACCTTGAGGGGTGTGGGGGGCATTGTTCTTGCTGGGAAGGTGGGGGAGTCGTCTGACGGTGACAGGGAAGACATTCCCTGTCAATGGTAGCCTTTCCACCAGGGTTTTTGTGGTGGTGCTACCACTGCAGAAACCCTGGTGGAAAGCTGGCTCAAAATACTGCTAGTGGTTTTCTGTGGACCGCTGGGTCGGAGATGCTCATCCCTTGCCCAGGCGCTCCAACCACCCTGGCGGTATGAGTGGGGATGTGGCAGATCGGCAGAGGCCAACACGCCACACTCATAATGTGGCGCCAGCCTGTTGGCGGTGAAACTACCACCATGGCCCTGGCGGTCAGAAGACCGTCTGGTTCATAATGAGAGCCTATATTCCGGCTTACTGATACAATGGCATTATATAGTGGGAGACGATTCTGCAACAGAAGACATATAAATTAATCATATGAATCACTTTCGACATCTGCTCCTCTTTTTTTTTCACCCAATTTCTGTTCAGTATCTTTTTCCAACTTCTTTTCAGCTCTAGGTTTAACACTCCCATCATATTCCTGTGTAATTGCTGGGAAAGCTTCACCGCATGTACTGTATCTGCTCTCCACTTTCTCTGCTTTGCATTCCACCTAGCTTCTGCTAGTGTCTTCTTTACTTTCTTTATTCTCCTTTCAGATTTCTGAGCTTCTTTTTGTCTCGCAACTAATTCCCCAATAGAAAGTGCTTCAAACTGTGCCGTTCTAGGAAGGGGCTTTCACTCATACAGCACCCTCATAAAATGTTCCAATATTCTCATATTAAAGGACCCATTAGAGGAAAAAGCTGGAGTAACTCCCTTCTCAGTTATTTTGCATCATTGATTCACCCACAGACATGCTGGAACTCCTCTCTCCTTCATTACCTGAAATGCTGGTGTACCCTCAGGTGGAGTAGGCTCACCCTCCCTAACTGGAATAAAAACATCTCCTCTCAATGTGCTCCTTAACGCTTTGAAATACGTCATTTTTACACAGATCTAATTCACAAACACAAAATCTACGAAACCAGAAAGTGCTTTTCAATCCCACAATCCTTTTCACAAGCTGTTCCCAACCATTAGCAGCGCAGTCATGTCCACCAATCTGTGTGCAACTTTGCTGATGAACTGACCTTTCCCAGTGGGGACCAAGGGACGTCACACTTACTTTGCTCAACAACAACGATTCACATCAGAGCTATCTCATACACCTTTCACGCAAAACCGAAATGTAAATATTGCGAGCACAAAAATTTAAACTTGTCTGCTCATTACGGGTAGGACTCAAACTTTTTGAAAGCAGTACAGAACTTTCAACTGTGGCCTTACGCACAAACAGCTACTCTTTTGACTATGGCTTTCTCACAAACGCAAGCAAGATTTGACACGCAAACCTCACTTTGGTTGGGACAGATTCTACCTGTGCACTCAGGATTCACCTAATACCAACCAACAACTTAAACACTCAAGGACAATCTACTGGTATTGTCAACAGCGCTCAACTGACCAAAACCTCGCCTGAGGACAATAAATTAACCAAGTGTCTCCATACACTTGTACAATCCTCTGGAGTCTTAAGCCTCGCAGGCCCGTTGACAAAAACAACCATGTGGGCAATTTTTGGTACAAAGCACAACATCCACTTGGAGTATGCCAACTCCCCACTCTCTTACTTGGAGTACGCAAACTCCCTACTCAATAACCTGAAGCATGCAAAATCCCTACTCACTTCATACATCACATATCAATGTGATTTAGCCAATGCATTGCAAGTGCAAACCCTACTCAAAACACATGCCGTAAACTTGTAACACAACGTTGAAATTTCATCAACACTTACAATGTAGGCAATTCTGATTCTCCTCCTTACGAGACAAAACCATAAGTCTGCTACCAAACCTGTTAGCATGTTGGCTGGGAAGAATTTCAGGTTCGGAAACTACAAATGCGCAGGTGAGACACCATCTTTAGTCCCACCTATTGAGGTTGACTAGATCTTTTGACTAGGCAAAGAGTGTAGTTGCCAGAATCATTCAATCACAAATCAATACCATTAACCATAAACAATTCTAAACACCATGAACAATATAACACTAAATCAAATTCCAAACTGAATAAAGCTTCAAAGCTTTATTACAATCTCAAAATCAATGTCACATAAATGGTGCGCAAAGCTAAACTATAACCAAAGATGAAAACAATAGGCTGACCAAAGTCTCTGAAAAGGTTAAACCTACTAACCATCAATACTGTTAAACATTCCAAAAGATTAATATAAATTAGCAACAACACAATATGCACATTATTATTAGATTTCAAAGCAGATGGTGGGGACATCAGTAAATCATCAAAATACAATTTTCACAATCAAATTCAGATTTCAGGGCTAGGCCATTCCTATCACTGACACAACCTAGGACTTGCATGTGGGAACGGGCTAACACATGTGGACAAAAACAAAAAGAAAACAAAGAAAAACAATATTTTTAAAAAACATCTAACTAGGACTACTCCCTATATAAATATGATGGTTTAATTATCTAACAAGAGAAAACCAGAAACCACATTTATTCCTCTCGTAACAGGACAGCAGACAGTAGTACTTCGTTAATCAGAACGGTCACTTTCTTCCGGCGTCAGTTGAGAGCAGCATCAGGAAAGTGCAGAACACCGGCTGCACATATAAGATATTAGCAGTTCAGAATTATTTGAGCTTATTAGAACTGAACAGCAAACCAAATGGGGCAAATAATTTGAGAAAATTCACCCGGAGACTTTAAGAAACAGAGGGTGACAGCAGACTTAATCAAGAGTAGACAATCTCTGACAGAGTTATGGACAGCTTCAAGCCAGGAGTGGAACTAACTCCAAGTTTCAAAGTTTGTCAATAATTCAAAGTATACAGGATCCATTCATTGGTGCTTCAGGTGGGATCACTTCAGGCATCAGATTCAGTGTCCAGTGGCTGTCGATAGCACTATTAAATTTGCAACTATTCCAGATTTTCTCAGCAAAAGAGCATTATCATTTCAATGATTTCATACAGTTCTGACAAAATATTACATTATCTAATTGTTTGCAACATCAGTATCTTCTCTCACAGTACAGTGAATAAACTAATACATTTTCATGGGAGTCACAAGTTCCTGTCTTCTTCAACAGCCAGAACAAATAATACAACATTGTTATTAAAAAACATGTCCTTTGCTCTCAATACAATAGGGCATTCAAAGTCACATTAGCATCCTTGAAAAGAATTCAGGTCAGAGGGGACAAAATAAACACATGATTTTACTGCTACAAAATGAATCTTTCGGGTCTAGTCAAGCTAAGAAAGCCGTAAATACACATTAATACACGTAATGCATTAATAAACCTATTGCTTATCTTTCAATATTATTTAATTACAACCATTATTTATGACATGCTAGAGCAATTTTAAACGTGCATTTATTTTTCTGCACACATGTAACTTGCATTAATAAAATTCAATTAATTCAATATGAATAAGTCATATTCATGTAATATTTTCAATGCTTAATCTACATCTTAATAACAACACTTAGGCCCTCATTTCAAACATGGAGTGATAGCCCGCCACTGACCATGTTTGGCGGTCGATGGAGGACCGCCAATGACGGCGGCAGGCATCCCACCATATTCTGACACATGGAGCCTCACCGCCATTGATGGCGGTGAGGGTCGCTATGCGCCATGCTGGCGGACGGTGGCGGGGGTGAATGCTGCTCTACCCTCATCGCCACAAAAAAAAACTATTATGATGCAGTCATAGGCGTGGTGGAGTATAAAGGTGCGGTGATGAAGGCGGAGCAGAATCCTAGGAGCCCGTTCCCTCCCGGAGCAACACCACAGAACAGGTAAGTGCTGCCTAAGAGGGAAGGGGGGAGGGGGTCTGCATTTTGAGTGAGTGAGTGCATGCATGGGGGTGTGCGTGTGTGTTTGTGAAGGGGGATCTCTGTCTGCGTGTATGAATGTGTGTGTGTCTGAACATGGGTGCATATGGATGTGGGGGGTTGGGGTTTGGTGGGGACCTGTATGGAGGTGGGTGGGGAAGGGGATGGTGAGAGGGGGTTGGGGTGGGCCTACAGGGAGATTGGAGGGAGGAGGGATGGGGGGTTGGTTTTTGGGGTTCGGCGGGTAGGGGTGGTTCTAGGTGTTGGGGGGTTGGGGGGTTGTGGCAAAGGTGGGGCTTGCATGTCACATACATGTGACAGGAATGAGAATTCCTGTCACCAGTTGTAGGAAGCTGGCCTGGCTTATAGTGGGTACCTGATGGTACTTACACCTTGTGCCAGGTCCAGTTATCCCTTATCAGTAGATTAGTTGTGTTCTAGCAGCTTAGGCTGATAGAAGTAGCTATAGCAGAGCAGCTTAGGCTGAACTAGGAGACATGCAAAGATCCTACTATACCACTTATATCATATAGCACTATATCACAAGAATAACAATACTTAGAGTTACTAAAAATAAAGGTACCTTATTTTGTGACAATGTGGCAAAAAAATCGCAGAGGATATACTCCCTTAGGAGGTAAGTAAAATACACAAAATATACACAAAAACCTAAATCAGGTAAGTAAACAGCTAGAAAAGTAGTGCAAACACTGTAGAATACAATATGATGCAATAGGCCTAGGGGCAACACAAACCATACACTAAGAAAGTGGAATGCAAACCACTTAGGGACCCCAGGCCTAGTGTAGTGTGTAGAGGGTCGCTGGGAGTGTTAGAAAAAACTAACGGTGTCCAAGATACCACACCCCAAGTCCCTGAAAGTAGGAGTAAAGTTACCCTACCACCCGAGAAAGACATTAAAGTCGAGATAGGGGATTCTGCAAAGACAACAACTGACTGCAAATCACTGAAGATGGATTCCTGGGCCAGAGGACCTGCAAAGGAAGGGGACCAAGTCCAAGAGTCAAGAAAGTGTCAAGGGGGGGGCAGGAGCCCACCAAACCCCGGATGAAGTTGCAAAATGGCTGGCTCTGGGTGGAAGAAGCTGAAGATTCTGCAAAACGGAAGATGCCAGGTACTTCTCCTTTTACAGAAGATGTCCCACGGAGTGCTGGAGGATGCACAGTTGTTTCCACACAGAAAGACCGCAAACAAGCCTTGCTAGTTGCAAAGGTCACTGTTGAAGAAAATGGGTGCTACCCGGGCCCAGGAAGGACCAGGTGGTCGCCCCTTGGAGGAGGAGACAGAGGGCGCACTCAGCAATACAGAGAGCCCACACAGAGGCAGGCAGCACCTGCAGAAGTACTTGAACATGGATTCAAGTAAACTGAGCACAGTGGTCATCTCAACACTACAAAGGAGGGTCCCACGAAGCCGGTGGTCAACTCAACTCAACTCAGCGAGTTGAGCAATGCAGGAAGGAGTGCTGGGGACCTGGGCTGTGCTGTGCACAAAGGATTCCTTGCAAAAGTGCACAGAAGCCCTAGCAGCTGCAGTTCACGCAGTACATAGGATTACTGTCTGGCGTGGGAAGGCAAGGACTTACCTCCACCAAATTTGGACAGATGGACCACTGGACTGTCGGGGTCACTTGGATCCGGCTCCTGTGTTCCAGGGACCATGCTCATCACGATGAGAGGGGACCCAGAGGACCGGTGAAGCAGAAGTTTGGTGCCTGCATTAGCAAGGGGAAGATTACGTCGACCCACAGGAGATTTCTTCTTGGCTTCCAGTGCAGGGTGAAGGCAGACAGCCCCAAGAGCATGCACCACCAGGGAACAGTCAAGAAAGCCAGCAGCATTAGGTGCTACAATGTCACTGTTAGTCTTCCTGCTACTTTGTTGCATTTTTGCAGGCGTCCTGGAGCAGTCAGCGGTCGATCCATGGCTGAAGTTGAAGAGGGAGATGCAGAGGAACTCTGGTGAGCTCTTGAATTCATTATCTGAAGAGAAGCCCACAGGAGAGACCCTATATAGCCCTCAGAGGAGGATTGGCCACCAAGTGAGGTAAGCACCTATCTGGGGGGTCTCTGACGTCACCTGCTGGCACTGGCCACTCAGAGGCCTCCACTGTGCCAGCACACCTCTGCATTCAAGATGTCAGAGGTCCGGGAAACACTGCAGGAGCTCTGGGCACCACACCTGGGGTGTTGATGGACAGGGGAGTGGTCACTCCCCTTTCCTTCGTCCAGTTTCGCGCCAGAGGCAACTCCTCCCCTGCCCTTAACACCTATTTCCAAAAGGAGAAGGTGTTACACCCTCTCTCAGAGGAAATCCTTTGTTCTGCCTTCCTGGGACTGGGCTGCCCAGACCCTAGGAGGGCAGAAGCCTGTCTGTGGGTTGGCAACAGCGGTAGCTGCAGTGAAAACCCCAGACAGCTGGTTTGGCAGTACCAGGGGTCCATGGTGGAGCCCCGGGGATGCATGGGATTGGCACCCCAATGCCATATTTGGCATGGGGGGACAATTCCATGATCTTAGACATGTTACATGGCCATATTTGGAGTTTTCATTGTGAAGCGACATATAGGTATTGACCTATATGTAGTGCACACGTGTAATGGTGTACCCGCACTCACTAAGTCTGGGGAAATTGCCCTGAACTATGTGGGGGCACCTTGGCTAGTGCCAGGGTGTCCTCACACTGAGTAACTTTGCACCTAACCTTCACCAAGTGAGGGTTAGACATATAGGAGACTTATAAGTTACTCTAGTGCAGTGTAAAATGGCTGTGAAATAACGTGGATGTTATTTCTCTCAGGCTGCAGTGGCAGCCCTGTGTAAGAATTGTCTGAGCTCCCTATGGGTGGCAAAAGAAATGCTGCAGCCCATACGGATCTCCTGTAACCCCAATACCCTGGGTACCTTGGTACCACATACTAGGGAATTATACAGGTGTTCCAGTGTGCCAATTCAAATTGTTAAAAATGGTCACGAGCCTATAGTGACAATTTTAAAGGCAGAGAGAGCGAATGCACTGAGGTTCTGCTTAGCAGAGCCTCAGTGGCACAGTTAGTCACTACACAGGGACACACATTCAGGCCACAAACTATGAGCACTGGGGTCCTGCGTAGCAGGATCCCAGTGAGAAAGGCAAAAACAAACTGACCTACAAGTAAAAATGGGGGTACCATGCCAGGCAAGATGGTACTTTCCTACACCAGTATGCTTTCCGCCAGGGATTACCTGGTGGGGTATCCCGCCAGGAAATCCCTGGTGGAAATGGGATCATTATCCCACCGCCTGGTTGAAAGTGCCTACCATCGGCCTAGCTGTCAATTCTGGCTTGGCAGTGCGTAGTAGTGAACTGGTTGGTTTTCAGCTAGTTCACTACTGTGTTCATCATATGGTGTTCTGAACTGCCATGCCGTTTGTGGTAATGACCGTCACCGCCGGCAGTGCGGTCATTACCGCCATGTTTGAAATGAGGGCCTCAATGTTGTCATTTTAGTACTTCATTTAATATGGATGCAAATTATCTCATGTTGAAATGTTGTGTTTAATATGAATGGTTGCCTCATAGGTCACCATAATTCAAACATGGACATTTACAACTCATGTTATTTTGTTTGTTAGGCCTTTAAAAGTAGGTTAATTAGTCACCATATGCTAACTTCTATGCCATTAATATACTAATAAAGTTTGATCTTTCTCATGCGTAAGGGAAGGTAATTAAAGACAGAGGAAAAATCATGAAAGGTTCCTTACAGATAATTGCAAGGCCACCCCCTTGTCTTACTTGGCACCGTAAATGGAAAGTTTTTAAACCTGGGTGGACAGCTATTGCTAAATTGGGTCCTGCGGCATCCATAGGGCTGGATTCGGTAATAGATAGGATATCAAGCCGAAAATATAGCATAAGTTCATGGATTTCGAATTATTGTTTGGATAAAGATTGGGCTTTAATTGGACTTATTAGAGCCAGGACTAGGGCATACTGATACAGGGGAGACAGTGGCGAAAGGCATCACAATGGAGGAAAGCTGGGGTTGGTCTCTGTGAGAGGAGGCAGAACCATGACCGCACAGGGCAAGAAAAGGATTAAAAGAGTGCTACGTTTATGTGTGATGACCCGGTTGTGGGAGCTGAGTTAGGCAGCATGGCTAGCTAACACAAGGGTGTGGACCGTCAGTAGATGGGTGCAGGTGGGCTTGTTAGAGGTGAACTTTCAATGCACTATTAGAGTGGCAGTTGCATCCAAAGTGTTTAAATGGGCTCCAGTTCTGAAAAGGTGAACGTGACCATAGCGAGTTGTCAGGTGACCATATCACAAGCCTGCAATGAAGGGAAGGACAGTGGGGGGCAACTAAATACAAACGGAGCCCAGCAGCTTACAGTGCTGGCACAAAGCTCCCTAATGCGCAGCGTCTGCTAAGCAATAATAAAATGTAATTAAAATAACAATAAAACTGAAAAGTGAGGTGTGAACACAACAACCACTCAAAAAGAGCAGAGATCAGTTTCACCCTTGTGGAAGTACCCGTTAGTGTTAATCGAGGATAAAAGCGAGCCAGGCAACTAGTTGGAATTCACAAGGACAGTAAAGCATTCCTCTTCTAAATGTGGCCAGGAGAGAACGTCTTGAGAAATCAGTAGCACTAACAAAGTACTGCACAACAAGCACTCAAAAGAGCATGCAAGACAAAAATCAAACTACAGCACAACCAAAAGACAAATCAAAACTGCAGCACATAAAACAAATGTACAAAAACAGCACAACACATCACTACCACAACAAAATGCAATACAACAAATATACACAACAGTTGTGGTCACAAATTATCACCTAAAAACACATACTTTCATAATAGGGTGGTAAAATAATTTTTCTTCAAGGGCTGCTTCAGTTAGGCGTCAGTCCAAGATATGTGTGATCCACCTCTGGACATACATTTTAGTTACTAAAGATCACCTGCAGGAATGCAGATGAAGGGTAGTGGGTCTAGTGCTCTTCTAGGACTATGGGGGTCATTCTGACCCTGGCGGTCCGAGACTGCCAGGGCAAAAATGACGAAAGCACCGCCAACAGGCTGGCGGTGCTTTCTTCCCTATTCTGACCACGGCGGTACTGCCGCGGTCGCACCGCCGGGGCCAGCGGTTTCCCACCGTTTATGCCCCGGCAGTGATAATGCGCCAGGGCAGCGCTGCAAGCAGCGCTGCCCTGGGGATTATGACCCCCTTACCGCCAGCCTGTTTCTGGCGGTTTGCACCGCCAGGAAGAGGCTGGCGGTAAGGGTTGTCCTGGGGCCCCTGGGGGCCCCTGCACTGCCCATGCCACTGGCATGGGCAGTGCAGGGGCCCCCTAACAGGGCCCCGGCCAGCTATTCACTGTCTGCATAGCAGACAGTGAAAAGCGCGACGGGTGCAACTGCACCCGTTGCACGGCCGCAACACCGCCGGCTCCATTAGGAGCCGGCTCCTGTGTTGCGGCCTCATTCCCGCTGGGACGGCGGGCGCAAACTTGGTTTGCGCCTGCCGGCCCAGCGGGAATGTCGGAATGGGGGTCGCGTGAGTGCGGCCACATTGGCGGGCGCATGGCGGTTTCCGCCTGGCGGGCGGCGGTAGCCACCCGCCAAGGTCGGAATGACCCCCTATGAGCTGAATCACTTTATTTAGACGATACAGTGTCGTGTTGGATAATCTTTGCAATACAACAAATACAACAGTCAGTTGCATCTGAAGGAACTGTGAATCACATTTCAACACTAGAATAGATGACATAAAAAGACTGTCAAAATGTACAAATTTAAAGTGTGACAAAAATATCGAGGCATTCAAAATGCTATCCAGCCTGATGAATAAATGTAGTTTTTTTTAAATGTTGTATTTTTTGGGGGGGAATGATGTTCAAAAGTTGGATTTTAACTTGCCTCGACGTGAATCAAAATGCCAGTAGCAATAATAGAGAAATGCGTAATGCTGTGAATAGAGAATGATTATAATGTTTTTCAGTGCTGCAAGGCGTCACTGAGAGATGAATGGGATCCTCTGGAACAAAAGCATACTTACATTATTGGCAGCGACATTTTCTTTCCTTCCCTTGATTTATCATTTTCGGTCTGTGATGAACGAGTTTGAAGATGATAAAAGTACAGAATGCATTCAACTCGTATCATTCTTTTTAAACTAATCACAAGAGCAAAGCAAGGATAGCGAGATGAACGTATGATGATTACTATCAAGTGGATGCGAACTACCCTGACTGAAAAAATAGGCACATGCATTAAGAAAATAAGAACTGTAATGTAATACCACATATGTACCTTACTGCACTTGCGTGTACATACTTCACCAGTGACTTCAATCTGGAACAAAATGAATTGTAAAAAGAACTGTAATTTACTAGCACAAATATACCATGCCGCACTTGTGTGTGTGCGCACTTCAGCAGTGCCTCTTCAATCTGAAACAAAAATAACTTTAAAAAGAACTGTAATGTACTAGCACAAATGTACCTTACCGCTTTCGCACATATGCACTTCACCAGTGCCTCTTCAATATGAAACAAAACAATCCTGCAGAGCGTCCAGGGAAACAGGGACTTGAGCTTAGTGATGTTTGTATCACCATGCTGATGTCTGCCATCACCTCTCCATCTTTCGGCCAGTGCCCTACCACACCCGTAATAAAGGGCAAATGTTACTGCTGGCCTTGATGGAAGAGATGGTATGGCTGGGGCAGCATTAAGGCGTGGCTGGAAGTGGTATCTCCACCCAGGAGTGAATGGGGGCCTCCATGTAAGTCGTTGGTGCATGAACATATATGGTGAAATTGCAGGCCCATGATTCGATTTGAGTGATGATGTAAAACATACCAGTTCAAGGAAGATGTGGTACCTGTTTGTTGCTGGAGAATAGTCTGATGGAATTATTGTGACCTAAGGGAAAGTGTTACTAAGGCAAATCTCCTGAATGATTGCTCACTGATAACGACTTCTGTAACACGTCTCTTACCACCTCCTGCATTAATCAGACACATTCCAATTTCCACCTTATAATATACAAGGCCCATAATACAATTCATGATAAAAGAGGTAATATGAGCAGATCATAGCTGCAATAGATTTGGAAAAAATGCATCAATGGTTGGATAAAATAGGGAAATTCCTTCATTCTCCTGACTTTTGCTCATAATGCCATGGCGCATGCTTTTGCATAAGTGTTTTTATCCATGTTGGGTTTCTACCTGGCATATTTTCCAATGATTTAAACCCATTGGTGTAAGCCACTGATCGCGTGAACGTCAACATTTTCTGTACATTTTCACCAGTAATCTAAAGTGGCTTCTCTGATCTAAATAAACCCTTAGTTTGATTACATATCATTATTTCGGCAACGCGATAGTAGAGGTGATAGAACTGTAATGAGAAAATCATAATTACTCTTTGCAATTCTCACAGCCGGAATCCAAGTGCAATGGAATTTAATTCTACTAACATCTTTGTCTCTCATCAAATCTCACAGTCTTTAATTTATGAGGTATACAGAGACTGTTGAGATCAGGTACGGGCAACACTGGCGCTCTAGCTTTAGGATAATGGAGGCCTTTTAGTCCTTCTTATCTTGCGATGCCTTCTTCCTCTCCTTCTTCTTCTCCTGTTGAGTAGGTCATTTGTTTTCCTGAAATTTCATAGCTACAGCTATGGGTGAAATGTGAGCGTCCTGAGTTCTGAGCAAGCACACAGCACCATGCCACAACAGATTTATCATTATTAATTACCCTTAGAAGACTAGTCTTCCAATCCTGGACGTCTTTAAATCCCTGTCTCCCTCAAGCCTCGTTAGAAAAGCCCCATGTGTGGCATAGTAGTGTGAGCGAGCGCACAGTACAACTGTTATCCTCAAGATAATGCGAGTATTGCATTTGTGTATATATTTATATATATATATATATATATATATATATATATATATATATATATATATATATATTTTATAAAAAATTATTTTTATGAACCAACCATTGGCCTTCAGTGTATTTCACTGCTAATAATGGCTCATTTCGTTGTAAAAATGAAATTTTTCTGTATATTAAAAGTCTGCCATTATAACATTAGTGTGTTGTAAATTGCTATGTCAAAACTGCTAAATATTGTCAATGCCTCCTTGTTTGATTGCAGGAAAGTAAAAGCTATAATTTTCCAGCAATCTGTGTGTACAGATGACGGTGCTTTTCTAGACTGCCGAAACTACAGTGTGTTCCACAGAGGTATATAAGAAGAGAACTATGGCAGCTACACAGAAACTTCAGAGAGCAGTCACAAGTGTGATGGGGCCTTTGTGGTGCTATGCACAGCGCTAAAAAGGTACAGGACACTCGTGTGAGATACAGGCATAAGGCCACGTGCGGTCAGCGACCCCTTTATTAATAACCTTTGGCCACGCCTGGCCAGAGGGTGAGTTCAAGTTGTATCCGGGTTATCAGGGTGTTTGTGGAATCCGGGTGGCCCACTACATCCTTCCCAAACTTGGTAATAAAGTCTTAACCTTGAATGTTAGTCACATAGGCCCTGATGTACAAAGCCCTTTTGCATTTCTTAATGGTCCGAATCGGTATTTCGATCCGTTGAGAAATGAAAAACGGCCTTTTCTTATATACAACGGCCTTTAAGAAATTACAAATTGTGATTTCTACCCTCCAGAAATCGCAATTTGTGATTCCAAGAATAGGAAATCGCAAATAGGGATTTTCTATTTGCGATTCCTAGTCTGATGTACAAAGGATTTCCTAACTGCGACTTGGGCATTTAGGAGATGCAATTGCCATGGATGTGAAGTCGGTGGTAAACAGGTGCTATTTAAAAACACCCCAAGGTACTTTTATAATTGCAATGGAGCACACACATGCCCCTTTCTATTTCTTCACTTTGCCAGTGGCTAGCAGGATGGAGGAAGTGTCAACACAATCCTTGCTGCAGGACGTCTGCCATTTTGATCAAAAAAACTTCGCTCTTTGTGGCCTCCAGGATCTCATCTAGGCTCATTGCTCATTGCTCTTGGACACATGCTTTGCGTTACTAGATGAATTTATTCTTCTGCTGACCTGGTGTCATTGCCAGTAACTTCAGTTTCTACAGCAGGTGGAGTGATAAGAAATCTGCAGGGTACTTAGCTCCTTGTTTGTATATGATGTTGAGGTTGTTGTGCTGGAGGTGGGTGGCCCAACATTCTATCCGAGGTGGTGGGTGTGGAGCAGTGCCTCTGAAGAGTGGTACAAGTGGCTGGTTGTCTGTAATATATGTGAATGGTCATCCGGTGAGTTATAAGTAGAAGTGAGTACAGGCTCACTTAATGGGCAAAGCCTCTCTCTCTAATTGAGAAAACCTAGTCTCCAGCGTTGTCAGTGCTCAGCTGGTGAAAGCCAGTGATGAGCATTTGCCAGGTTTGTCTAGTGTGATCAAAGTATGCCATTGTTGATTTGCTCAACAGGGTGTCCTTGATACTCAGAAAGGCTTGTTCTTCTGGTTGTTCCAATTTCCAGCTACCATCTGCCTTCGTGTGGGCCCACAACGGTTTGGAAATCATTATTAGGTTCAGGATGAAATGGCCACAGTGCTTGGCCTTCCAGAGGAAGCTGCAGACCTTCAACACTGTAGTGGGTGCCAGGGCCTGTTTGATGGGTTAGGATTTCCTTGGCCAGACTTGCATCCTGTCTTGATTAAATACATAACTGAAGAAATCAATTGAGTTTTGAAAGAATGAGCACTTCAGAGCTGCTCTCTGATGCTTATGTTATTTGTCCACTGTTGTTGAGAAGATCAGGATGTTATCCCTAATAGTCAAAACCCCCTAGAGCCCCAAGAGGGTTTCTTGATGGCAGCTTGAAATACTTTGACAGCTAAGGAGTTTCTGAAGGTAGGTCAAAAGCACATCTTGCCTGGTTGTTTGGGCTTTTCCATTATGACTGTGGGGGACAACCATGGTGTGGGCCCTGACACCTTCTCAATCACTCCCATGCTCTCCAGTCACTCGAAAGATTTGTCCGTTTGGCTGGATATGAAATTATCTGTGAATGAGTACAAGATCATCAGCAGCATGGCTTCCAAGCGGGGTTCCAGCCTTCCTATCAACCACATGGAAGATTGCGTGAACCTCTTGGTTATAGAATTTCACACATACTGTTATGGGGGTCTAAGCCGCAAGGGCGCCCGGCTACAGTACGTGAATGTATTAGTATGAGAGGGTGATAACCTCAATCTTAGGCAGTGGTATTTTTGGATCACCAACACATTAACGGATGCCCCGGTGTCAATGAGGGCTTTGACTTTAGAGCCAGCTATTTCTTTCACATGAGTAGTCTGTGGTCTTCTGTGCTTCTTTAACTAATTTGTGAAAGAAATGAGAAAGACTTCCTCCTCATCATCTGATGGTGAACAACCGTTTTGCTCTTGATACCTCAGCAGGTGTCTAATTATGCCACTTAGTTCAGGTTTGGTTAGCAGCAGATGTCGCACAGCCTTGGTGGGTATCCATCTGCCTCTTGCTCCTCTGTTCCTTTGTCCTCCATGACACACAGATACAAAATTGTTGTTCCTTCCACAGTTGGAGCAGGTGCGTCTTTGGGCAGGGCATTCATTCTTGGGGTGTTCCTCCCTGCCGCAGTATTCACAGAAAAGTTGCGGTGTGGTGGTGGCCTATGTTCATGGCTTGTTGGGTCTTCCTTTTGTAGTCATGGCATCCACACACTCCACGTTTATGGTGGAAGCCTTCTCAGGGGCTTGAGGGATGGTTAGATCCATCTCTGAGGCTTTTGCAGTTGAGGGGTCATGTGACCTAGCCATAACTAGGATGTCATTGAGGCTAATATTGGGTTGACGTAGGATGAGGCCCCTCAACGTCTTGCTGCAACAGCCCTGGATCAGTTGTACCCTTATTTCTTTGATCTGGCTATCCACTCTGCATGTACTAGCCAGTTCTCAAGGTCGTGCATATAATGTGTCAATGGATTCCCCTTAATGCTGGCGTGCTTAGCGTAGTTTAACCGTTCAAAGTTGGGATTCAATGGGTGGCCAAAATGGGCATTGAGGGCTCTCACTGCTGCATCATAGTCATTCACAGTACTGGTGTTAGGCAGGTGATTGAAAAGCTTATAGATTTCAGACCCCACATAATGAAGTAGTGGTGAGCATTTGACAGTCCCACCATTTTCGCTTATCACCATGAAGTAGTTGTCTATGCACCAGCGGGTCGCGGCCATACCAGGGTCCGCCAATTCGCTTAATGGTTACATGACTCCCACAAGCATGTGCTGGTGTGGGGCTCTGCCTTGTTGTTGTGCTTGTGGAAGGTGTGCATTTGCATCATCAGCCAGGGTGTTGGAGCTAGGGACCTGCTACTTGAACAGACAACAACGATTGTTGTGTGTGCTGTGTCCTCACAGGGCTTTTCTCCTTGTGCCTGTCTCTCTGGTTCCTCTTGTTAGGCTTTTTTGGGTGTCACTTTTGTTAGCTCTCTCTGTATACTTGTTATTTGTTTATTTCTTTTTCTGCCCAGCGAGTGTCTTTTCATTTTAGTTCATCACCCCTTTCATTCAGTTTTCTTTGCTAGTTCACCAGCCCTTGCATTCAATTTTGCTTACATTGTGTGGTCTGCGATCAGGTAATTTCTTCTCTCCTCCCTCATTGTATGCGCTTGCCTTGCTCTGGTGCTGAAATGGGCAGCACCTGTTGCCGTGCTCCAGCCATGTCCCTTCCCACCAGCAGCCTTTGGATCCTGCTGGGTGGGGCCACATGTCAGCACGCAAACATGTAGCTTTCTAGAGAGCCCATATAGGGCTGACAGCCTTCAACAAGTAACAATAGCAGAAGTGGGGTGTTGGCACAGAGGTGTTCTGGACTGCTGTTGGAGCGGTCGCTGGGCAGGGCAAGACTCTGGGCTCGCTGGTGCTTGTGGCTGTGGAGAGATACACCGCGGCTCCAGGGCTCCAATTCAGGTGCATCAGCGGCATATCGCTGGGCACTTGTGGGTCACTGTGCACTCAGTGAGGGGTGGACACATGGGGGCAGTCCACCTTGTCACCAGTTGTGGCGGGGCCCTTATGTACGATGCTATCCACAGCGCTAAATAAGAGACAGGATACTCATGTGAGATACGGGAGTAAGACCACTTGTGGTGTGCGATCCCTCATTTATAATCTCTGGCCACGCCTGGCCAGAGGGTGAGTGCAAGTTATATATGGGTCATCAGGGTGTTTGCATAGTCCGGGTGGCTTACTACAACAACCACCTAGACTTAGAGCACAGTAACTACTTGCCTTTTAATTTATCCCTAGTCGGTAAGGTGTGATATTATATGTCAGAACTACAAAAAGACTCGGTGAGTTGCTGAATTGAATTATATATTAAAATGGGAGCACAGTTACAGTAAGTTTTTGTGAACTACAGCTTCTCTGTATGACGTTTGAATAGACAGTATGGAGACCATGGCTCTCCTTTGAATTACAGCCCACAACAGGCTGGCTGTGTATACAGACATTTCTTGTTTACCCAGCAAAACCGTTTCCATGTACAAAATGTGTGATCCACTCCGTTTTTATTGCTTTAACTGTCCTACAAACACACACATCATAAAAGGGAATTTCTGTTTTCCAGACTTCAAGTCACACATTGTACTCTAGTGTGTTGAATTATTGCCTAGCATTATCTCTACGATGGTGACCTTTGCACTATGAGATTGGTGTCTTGCACACACGGTGCATGAGAAGGCTGATAATAGGTAGTGACGGTGCCAATGAGTGGACAGTAGACACTCCTGCCTGTAAATGCTCACTTTGCTACAGATGCCAACTCTGGCACAGCTGTGAGGTCACTTCTGCTGGTAAGCCTGAGAACGGCAGCTTTTTCAGACTATCAGCTCTCCGGCTCGGTGATGTCACATATCTGCACATGCTGTTGCACCTTTAAATGCCAATTTCCCCTCCACAGCTCTGCACTTGTAGATGGGTGGAGCTCTACGGTATGTCACAGAATTTCATGTAACTCCACAGAATTCCTTTGAGTAAAATTCTGCGAGTTGGTCCAACCTCATTACTGACTCCCTGTGGACAGACTCCTTACTGAATCACCCAAAACACCAAAACATGCTCTAAAACATCAAGGACAATAAGAACACCTGTCCGAGCTGAAAAATATTACATTCCCACTTACTTTCTGTAGAGTGTCTGAGTGTAAGATATACATAGACTTTGCAACAACAGTATCCTGTTGAAATTGAGCTTTTCTTGTGTTCCAAACCAGATTTTGTGCCTAGGTGGTGAAGAAACAACAGGGACCTTTCTTTTGACATTTCTATATGATCTATGGAGCATACAGCCAGAATAAATGATCACATTTGGATGTCTTAAACCATTTCCGAGATAATCATTTTGTTTGGTCCACAGGTCCCCCTTTTGCTTTTGAGACTGGTAATTTCTAAGAAGGCTTTTCCCCTTGTTTTCAGGAAACATATCATATCTCCCCCTCACATTATTAAGTGGTTGATAAGGCTTAAAAAGGGGGGCCCTGAAATGAGGACAAAACATTTGTACTCCAGAAACCCATCAAGAAATCCATAGAACCAGGCCAAGCTATAGTGAAAGAGACTAGTTGTAGAAAAGAGGGAGAGCACTACTCTAAAGGTTTACATGCTGGTTAAAAACTGGTCTCCTTGTACTGACTTCTCTTCCCTGTGCTTAGATCATGACTTATCCACGTGAAGTTGTCCCTCGAGTAATGAGCCATAGAGAAAACTATCTTCAGAGAGAAGATCAAAAGAAGACCATGAACCTATTGCAGAGGAACTTGCCATTGTGTTCTGTCTCCCCAGTGGCATCAGATTGATTTATGTTAAAATTCCCAAAAGTGTAGGTCAGCAGAGCTTCTGCAGGGCTATCAGACATAGTGATCGTGTGGAAGTGAACAACATGCAAGCTCCAGAATCCAGATAGATCAAATAGCAACAGGTTACACACAGATGATCTATGAGCTTACTACTAGTGTCCAGACCATCATCACAGTTTACATTTTTAGTCAACTGAACTGGGACACACTTTTCCTCCTCAGAGAGGAGTTTTAGATAGTCAACTTCCACAAGCACTTCAGGGGTCTTTGTAGAAGTGTATTTCCTGCAAACAGACCTTGAAACAAAGCAAAAGCAGGACGATACAGAGAGAGATGGAGTTGTTCTCAATGGACATGATTCATACTTATCTTTAAAGTGTTACTCCTACACTAAAGTAAATGTTCACAAACAAGTTTTGAGTATCTCTAGTTAAAGATACACTCATAATGTTCATACAGCTATTCACCATAATTCACTCATTATAATGTTGATGAATTGCTATGTCAGTGATACCTGCATACAATGTTCACAACTTAATATTATTTTAGAAAAAATAAAATCCCAAATGGAACTTACCACAAGCTTCTGAATTTCACTTTACATGGATAGGTCAAGAGGCAACTGCCCAAGAAGCAAAACGGCAGCAAAAAATTATTTTCAGTTCCCAATTTTCAGGGCTTGACCCAGAGAGGGCAAGAGTGTCTACCCACTTGTAAATACAAGATAGCAGACATATGAGGACAACGAAGGAGTCACTGAGAAGCATGAAAACTGCAGATTGAAGGGTCTATAGGGGATTGCATGCTCCACAAATTCTACCACTAAGAAAAAAGCAAGGATAACAGTAAGGGACATAGAAGCACTGGATGAGATGGCAATTACTGAGTGCTGACGTTAATTTCTGTTGTACATATAAAAGACATAGGGCCTCATTCTGACCCTGGCGGTGTCTCACAGCCAGGGCAGAGGGCAGAGGAAGCACCGCCAACAGGCTGGCGGTGCTTCCGGGGCATTCTGACCGCGGCAGTAAAGCCGCGGTCAGAAAAGGGGAACCAGCGGTTTCCCGCCGGTTTTCCCCTGCCCCAGGGAATCCTCCATGGCGGCGCTGCATGCAGCGCCGCCATGGGGATTCGGACCCCCTTCCCGCCATCCTGGTTCTGGCGGTTTTCACCGCCAGAACCAGGCTGGCGGGAACAGGTGTCGTGGGGCCCCTGGCATGGGCACTGCAGGGGCGCCCTAACAGGGCCCCAACAAGATTTTCAGTGTCTGCAAGCAGACGCTGAAAATCGCGACAGGTGCAACTGCACCCGTCGCACCCCTTCCACTCCGCCGGCTCCATTCGGAGCCGGCATCCTCATGGAAGGGGGTTTCCCGCTGGGCTGGCGGGCGGCCTTCTGGCGGTCGCCCGCCAGCCCAGCGGGAAACTCAGAATTACCGCGGCGGGCGCGACCGCCCACCAAAAGTCAGAATGAGGCCCAAAGAGACAGGTTTAGACTTTGGAAGATGGAGTTAACCCAATTGGTGTTTGGTGTGAGTGGCATTGACTCTGAGACATTTACAGTCATTAAGATCGGTGATGGGGCAGACATGCACCGAAATCTCCAGAGTGGCAGCAGTAGGTGACAGTCTTTTTTAGCCACGACATAGATGTGTTGTCTGAACCTGATGTTTTAGACACTTTGTTTGATTGTACTCGTATCGTGTTTTAAAACTATTTATTGACTGTTTAAAGGAGTCTGCAATTTGGTCTGTGTTCAGAGGCCAATATTGCAGAGACTCCCAGGGAACGGTTTATTTTACCCTTCCTCTTTCCGTCCCTGGGGACTCTCAGTGGGCATCCCGCTCCATTTTAAGCTTTGCAATTTATTTCTACAGATGGCAGCCATTTTATACTCCCCCTGCGGGGACAGTTTACGTCCACCATCCTGGAGGTCAGTGGTCTAGCGGCTGACACTCCTTCAGTTATTTAAAATCAGTGATGAGGTGGATGCGCGCAGCAGGCGCGCCAAAGGCACACACAAGACAAGCCCGTCTGTGCCCATCCACGCCTGATCGGGCCCAGGGGCCAGTACCCCTGCCCGTTTTAGCCCTAATAGGATTGTGTATGATGCCGAATTCCTCCACTCCTGTATATTAGCTGCTATAGAGAGTGGAAATCCACTAAATCCTTCTGCAATTTATAGATAGTCAAAGACATCTACCAGCAGGTCCGCAGAGCATTTCTGTGGACTCAGGAATTGTTGGTAAGCGCCCTGTGCTTGGCAAACTGCAGATCTTTAGTGGCACATAAACTAGATTTCAATCCCCTTTTAGGCACACAGAGACCCACAGTATTAGTTTTAACAGAGACCTGCCTCCATGATGGCTCAGGGCTAGATGTGGCGCTGGTCTTGCATAGGGACTACCTGATAACAAGGTTAGATAGACCATCAGGGAAAGGGAGTGGAATTCCCATCATTGTTAGGAACACAGTCAGGGTCTCGACCAGCCCTCTTCATCTCCCCGACGGTGAGAGTTAACTTTTTTGCTATTCTTTTAAACCGTCACTATACTTTTGCTGGGGCTTTAATATATCATCCCCCCAGCCCAGTACAATCTTTCTTAGAAGCTCTCCCTGAGAAAGTCGCTAACTTAATCTGCAACAGACCCAATTTTACTATTCTTGGTGATTTTAATATCTACACAGAAACCTCACACAATGCTGCTGCAAGAAGCCTCTTAACTGACATGAAAGCATTAGATCTTACTCAATGGATTAGAGGCCCCGCTCGCAATAAAGGGCACACCATTGATCTTGTTTTTAGTAATACAGTTGATTTAACTGCCCTTCCCCCCACCCCATTAGCTTGGTCAGACCACATGTTAATCTCTCTGAATCTTACTACCAAAAAACCTGCCAAGCCCTCCCAAACTATGGCGGTCATTATGAACATGGCGATGTGGCCCGCCATGCCGGCGGTGGTGGATAAAACCTGCCAGCCGGCATGGCGGGCCACCGCCACATAATGTACCCCACGAGGGCCACCATCGGCAGCCCTCACTGACTGCCAGCCTGCCTCCGTCAGGCAGCCTGGCAGCGGTTGGAAACATTATCCGACAGGGCAGCGGTGCTGCCCCTTGGATAATGTTTCCTCAGCCACCAGCCAAGGCTGGCGGAAGGGATGCACTGGGGCAACCCTGGGGGCCCCTACACTGCCCATGCACTTGGCATGAGCAGTACAGGGGCCCCGGTGCAGTACCCCATCATGCAGGTCACTGCCCGATTGTACAAGCATTCATTATTTCACGTCTGGACTATGGGAATGCTCTGTTTTAGGCTCCCCAAATTAAGTTAAAAAGAAATTGCAGGTGGTTCAGAATATGGCTGTTCGCCTTCTTTACAACGTGCCCAGACATCAATTGGCCAAACCTGCCCTTTCAGCCTTACACTGGCTCCCCATCGAACAACCATTAAAGTTCAAGGTACTCTGTTGTATTCACAGAGCTCTCCATGCTTAGGGTCCTCTATTTTTGCGTACCTTTGCTACTCTGCATAAGCCAACTAGACAACTCAGATCATCATTAGCAGCATTTATTGGAGGAGTGATTCCTCCAATAAAAAAAGCTAAATCAGGCGGAAAATCTATGGCCTATCTTGGTGCTAAGCTTTTGAATTCCCTGCCTCTTTCCTTTAACCAAGAACTAATATTTTGGTGGCTATTATAAACTTGGCTGTACTGACATCTGTTCCCTGTGTTCAGTTGTCGGATATTTCTGTCTCAAGCACTGGGAGGCCTCAGGGTAGCTATGGCCTATATACATTTCCATAACATAACATAACATAACATAACATAACATAACATAACATAACATTATGGACTGTGACTCTCTGAGAAGCTGCTTCAGCGGTGCTGTCCTGGATTCAATGTCACTTGATGTATTCTTGGTCGAAAGTGTTTCAGGACAGTTTTGTAATGTTGTCAAGCTTTGTAAATTCGCAATGAGGAACAGGATCCAGGTACCAAACAATCCATATTTAAATTCAAACTGCCAAGAGACAAGCCAGTATTCGCACAGGAATATGATACGTTATGTGTGACATCAAGATCTACTGCACCTATCCCTATATTAAATGCCCTAAAATTGGTCAGGTCAGATGCTCCGATGGATAACCATGCAATAAAGTTATAAAAAGACACCCAAAACCAACTTGAACTGCAGTGAACCAGTAAACAAGAAGACATATTCAGGAAGTGAATGGAGCATTGTTCAAAGTAAAAGCCATCTAGTCAGCTTGATTAGGATAATGCATCAAAATTGAGAATAAATGTAATATGTCTTTAAAGATTAAATGCCTCCATGACTATTGTTCTTTCTAGACGGACTGCATGATTTTTAAGAAGGTATTAATAAACTAGCCAGAATTGCAAAGGAAAAATCCTTAAGCCAGTTACCAGAAAGATGCCCAGTTCATTATCAGGAGTGAATGTTGCTATTTATGATTTGTTTTAATCAATGACTTAACACTGGGGGAATGGTCTGGCTGTGCAGTAAGATGGCCACTGTCTTGGGAGGCTCTGCTGGCCAAACACCAAATCTGAGAGGAATTAGCATCATCGGGGCTCCCTAGCCCAGCTCGAGCAACTACACAGACTTGGAGGCAGTGCGTGCCCTGCCTGGTGCATTTTGAAAGTGGCCAGATTTGCTCTGCACTGGAATGTCGGAGGGTTATTCTAATTTCACCCTGTCAGTTCAAGCCGCATGCAGAGAGTTCTTGCGAATTAAACATCTGTTTCAGAAAGCAAACATACTCTATGCTCTACTGTACCCAGTCAAACTTTGAATCACAACCAAGGACAAGCAACATTACTTCACTGATACCAAGGTGGCCGTAAAGTTAAAAAAACATATAATGAAAGACATGGAATCCCCCTGGAAGACAGATCATGCCTCCAAGGAGACTCATCTAAGTGACAATGATTAATTCCTATGCTACATCAGTCTATGCAGTATTTGGCACCCCTGAGCATGACCTCGGCAAGTGGAGCACCAACAGGAGGTAGAGGCCCAGGCTCCATGGTGCCTAAACCGTTTGGTTCCATCAACCGGTATCATTGTTTCTCTGCACCACTACCAACACGGGAGTGCCCCAACAGCTCTAACTGCATATAGTTCAGCCACTCAGCCATCCAGACAGGGAAGTATGCACGGTCACCCATCGCCCCAATGGAAAATTCCCAGCCTACATTTTGTTCTTCCTTAGATTTTTTGGGATGGGGGTTTCGATTTATCTGAACCAACTTTGGGGGTTAGAGTGGAAGGTGGGGGTATGGGAACTTGTCAATGTTGTTTAATGTTATTCAAGCTTGCTGTCCTGTGTTCTTATGTAACCACTTTGAAATCTACTCTGGGTCCCCACCCAGACTATATTTCACCTGTCATTCAGACTCGTACATGATGAGACACCACACAACCAAGTAATCTGTCCACTGTCGAAGACTTGCATAACTTGGAACATTTGTGGCCTCAATTGCTATAGGAAGGCACGCCTAGTACTTTCCTACCTGACACAACACAAACTTTATATCTATTTTTTGCACAAGACACATCCAGCTGACATGGCAGCACCAGGAATTCATGCCATCTAGTGCGGCGAAACTCAATCCTCAGCCTACTCAAGTTATGCAAGAGGGGTTGCTATCTTGCTGCAAAAGGGCCTTCACTGCCAACTAACCCACTCCCTTATTGACAGAGAGGGCCAATATGTCATAATTGCTGGTAAACTATTCGAACAACCGGTAATTCTTTTGGCTATGTAGGAGCCAAACACTGATGACCCGGAACTTTGTACAAGAGTATGGAGATTTATATCAGAGCTGGGACCATGCATGATTATATGCGGGGTGGTTTCAATGTTGTGTTTTATGATAGCAGTGACCGCTGTGGCATCACCAAGAGTCTGCATCCCCAAGTGGCACATACCCTTAACACCATACTACAGGACAATAATCTGCAGGAAGTATAGTGCCACATACATCCCGAGTCCATTGAATGACTCTGTCTTTGGGCATACTGCAAAGCCTGGTCTAGAACAGCCCTCTGGCTTTTGTCAAAAGACGTTCAGACCTGGATCACTGAGGTGAAACACTTTCCGTACACCCTCTCTGACCATGTGCCAGTCATGCTGACTCTGAGAATCCCCCAACCCTTCCAAGGGCATTCACCCAGAGACGCCAACTGAGAGACGTGACATTCCATGAGGAAATCTGATCAGCAACATGGAGTACTTTGAACATAACAAGGGCTCTGTCCAATTTGCCTCCATATTATTGGAGGCTATCAAAGCTGTGATCCATCGGATATGCATTGTACAACAGTCAGAAGTCCTCAAAGCCATTTGTAGCTCACTAAGTGGACTAGAAAACAACATCCACATTTTGGAAACAGAATATTGCCAATAGAGAGAACAATCCATAGTGAGTGATATTTGTAACAAACTTTCAGAATATTCTAAAGAGGCAAGCAGGAGACATGTTATTTATTTAAAGAGACTCACGCTAGTCAGTTTGGCGAAGGCGACAATCCTGCCAGGTCATTGGCTGTGATGCTACGCAAACCGCAAGCCTCCAGATACATGTCAGAACTTGTTGAACCCAATTCCCAGTCACTCTCACCCCCCTGACTTCTTAAATGTGATGGCATACTTTTACTCCCAACTCTATAGGCAAACTCTGGTGCCAGACCTGTCTGAGATGACTACTTATTTCAACACAATACATCAGCTCTGGTTGGATCCGGCCCACCGTGCCTACCTCGATCGTCCCATCACTACCAAAGAGATTGTACAAGTGATTAGTGGGCATCTGGGCAGCAAGGCTCCGGGACTTAATGGCCTGACCACAGCCTTTTATATAAAAGTTTGCAACCCTACTAGCCCAACACCTCATGGCGAGATATCAGGACTCCTTAATTACAGGCTCCTTACATTGAGAGAAGCGGTCATTATAACCTCCTCAAACCAGAAAAGCCAGCCGAGCTCTGTGACTCCAACGGACCACTCTCACTAATCAAAGCTGATTACAAGATTTATGTCAAAGTGCTGGCCAATCAACTGTTGTCTCTAATACCAGCGATAGTGAGCCCAGACCAATCAGGCTTCACTCCCGGGTGCTTCACTCATGGCACACAACAAGTTTTACCCTTGTTGCCTATCCTATTTGCTATTGCTGTGGATCTGCCAGCCGCAAGACTGGGTCAGTGCTTCACAAATAGGGGCACTGTGTTCCATACCTGGGGACTAAGGTCTCAATGTATGTAACCTGAGGGAGAATCTGGATCTGCTCTTCCAAGAAGTGCTGCAGTTTGGGGGCTACTCAGGTATTTATGTAAATTGGGCTAAGTCCACTCTTTTTCCGCTAACAGAACCCAAACTGCTATTCAACAGGCTGAAGACTCGATTCGGTATCTGGAAATCTGGCTCAGGAGGGACCCGGAAGAACTCTGGTGGGTAAACTACAGACGGGTCATTGACTGGCTAGAGGGCAGGATTCCTTTGTGGTCCAGACATCCGCTATCCATAGCGGACTGTATTGCAATTGGGGAAATGGTTATACTGCCTAGGCTCCTATATCTATTTATAATGGTGCCACTTCCACTAACCTCACAATTGTTTAAGTGTTGATAGTCTAGTCTGACATTTGACACAACTGATTGTCCCTCACAAACTCCTCACTCTAACACAAACACAAGGGGGCCTTGGGGCACCAGAGAGGAGACTATACGCGCTATGCGACCAGGCCCACTTCCTACATTACTGGATTCACCCTACTTCACACCAGCCACATATGGCCATTGAGAAAGATTGCATCTCCCCCTGGCTGCTATAGACAGCACTATTTAAGCCAAATAGAGTGCCCAGAGAAGAAATTGATACAGCTGCTTGAATATGCTGGGCATGGGAAGGATTGCACAAATGTGTTGGTCTGCCGCTCCTATACACCCCATCCATTCCCCTTGCTAATAATCCTGCATTTCCACCACTACAAGACAAGGTGGACGTCTCATGTGGTGCCACAGACCTCTACCCAGGAGGTCAATTCATCCTACCATTTGAAAGCTCACCATCTTCACAGCCCACTGTACTATCAGTTAAGGGCCACATGCCGGATGACACACAGTACCGTCCCTGCATCCACGCAGCCTTTTACAGAAGTTCTGTGTATATACACTTCCCGCTCCCCCCACAAATTGATCACTCGGTTATACAACCACATGCAAGCTTCCTCACTGTTTGTTTCCTGAAAAGGCATTAGAAGCCTGGGGGGAGGATCTCACCTTTCCTCTAACGAAGGTGCAGTGGTCCTACTGCTATACTCAACACACACTATTATGGGACTAACTAGAGATTGCGCCTTATACATTTAAAGTTTCTCCATCGGATGTACCACAACTCAATGCAAATTTTTAGGATGGAACTATCTCATGAATCTTAGTTTCTGGGATGTAAAGCACCACAGGCCACCTTTATTCATTTCTCATAGTATTGCACTAGGATGGCAAAACTCTGGGTTGAGGTGTTCACTATTATACACAAGATCACAGACTTGCTTCCCCAGTGCATACCCATGGTGGGATTGTTAGGCTATGTGAAAGTCACGCCTTCCATGCCCCGCAGACTAAAAGTCATGTTACTTCCTCCTAACCAAATGTAGAGTTGCCAAGCACTGGGACAGGAAACCGGCACCCAGAATTACAAACTGGTTAAAAGACGTATCCTATTGCCAGGAGCAACTAGCAGACTACTGGGAAGTGATGCCAACCCGGACTCTCCCAAAACATATATGGGAACCATTCCCTTCCTAACTATGCCTGTCGGATCTTAGTTTTCCCACTGAAGACAATACAAATGCTATAGGGGAAATAACTTAGGTTGCTCAGTGACCACTTCTGTCTTGATAGTCTACCCATAGGTAAGATGCCTTGGCAGAATGAACCCATTATCTGAGTGCACACATGATCACATCCTATAAAAAGTATTCAGATAACTGGGCTTGCCAACTCCACCACTGAATGATCGTGGGCACTCGTCGGATATCATGTGATCCTCAACAATTGCAATTCTTGGTTTATTATATTTCAGAGTGGGTTTCACTTCCTCATGTAAATGTATATATTATTGCATTGTAGAATGTGACTATCTACTCATTATATGTGACAATAGCATGTGTTTTGCTTTTTTTTTTTTTTACTCAAAAAAAAACATTTAAAAATACAATGACTTGAGGCGGCGTAGGAGCTCCCGTCATGCTCCGTGGCTAGCCACAGACACAGCGAGAGGACGCGCTTTGGAGTGAGACGCGCTATGGAGAAGCTCCGCAATTCAGCATTCCTCTAATCGGAGCCTCAGCTGAGGCTCAGCGGTACAGCAGCCCGGTTGGACCACAGGTGGTAAGGGCTGCAATGGAGCAGCTAAACCAGGCATATTCTGAAAACTGACCCGACGCCTCCATCGGATTCCGGAGGCAGGAAGATGAATAGCAGGAACAGCAGGACGCAGTGGAGCAGGGGAGCGGCAGCCGAGCTGAGCCAAGTCGCCGCAGAGACACAGCAGCACACCGGCACCGCTGCAAGGACCGGACCCGCAATGCCTGAAAACAACTGCATCGGACCACTCAACCCCCCCTTGTACCCCTCACAACTGAGGCATTGAGGCTGTTGTAAGAAAACCCTCGTGGTGCAAGGCAGTCGCAGTAGGAGTAGACGCAGACTCACGCCTCTGCCCCAGCACCAGTAACATAGGAGGAGCACAAGACGTGGTAAGGGGTACGTTGTTCAGCTGGTGGGGGGTGGTTGGGAAACGGAGACAGTGCAGATTTGCTAGGTCTTCAGACCCGGCTTGAGGATGCTGAAAACCACTCACGCAGATCTAATTTGAGACTCACAGGGGTTCCCGAAGGGCGTGAAAATGGTCAGACAGTGACAGACTTAGTTACTGCTCTTATTCAACGTCATGTTTTGTTAGATCCAACAGACAAGCACTTAGATCTTACTATTATGCGGGCCCGTCGGGTCCCTGCCATACAGCCTTCCAACGCTAAATACCCTTGCACTATTCTTGTGAATTTTGGTGATTTTCGCATCAAGGAACGGATTCTCCAGAAAGCAATTAAGAGTAAAATCCCAGCAACTATGCATTTAAAGTTTTCTCAGATATGTCGGTGGTGGCTGCGCACCGGAGGAGAGAACTGAAGGCGTTGATCCCGGCATTTCAAAAGGCTGGGGCCCAGGCTGGGCTAGTGCAGAAATCTAAGCTTAAAGTTTTTTTTCAGGGTCACTCTAATTTTATTCATACAGTTGATGCTGCTAAGTCTTTGCTCCGTGTAATTCAAAATCCTGAGCAGTCAAGACGGGCAAGCGGGCGGGGGGATGCTGGGGCGGGAAAAGTATAAGGGGAAAAATATAAGGGAAACAATATAACAGAAAGGGGGGGCGAGACACATGCTTAAAGTTTTTTTTCAGGGTCACTCTAATTTTATTCATACAGTTGATGCTGCTAAGTCTTTGCTCCGTGTAATTCAAAATCCTGAGCAGTCAAGACGGACAAGCGGGCGGGGGGAAGCTGGGGTGGGAAAAGTATAAGGGGAAAAATATAAGGGAAAAAAATATAATAGAAAGGGGGGGCGAGACACATTCTGCGCTAAGAGGGAGGATCTCGTTGTATTAGAATGGCAGATTGTACTGAGAGCGACCACCGCGCACTTCCAGGGTAGTCATACTTTAGCCCCTCGCTGGTCTTTGGCTTTGGGTGCTATATCAAGGCTAGGGATGAAGGGAGTATGGGGGCGGGGTGGTCTAGGTTGGCCCAGACGGGAGGGCTCCAAGTATTGGCCACCAAGGGGGAGGGATGGGGCAGTAGCGGAGGGAATGGGAGGGGAGGGTAGGATGTCAGGATCTATTTTTTTTGCCACTCCAGAACGCTGTTACACTTATTATTATAGAATTTTTCCGGCCATAATGTGGGCAAAATCATTCAAAGTAAGTCAAGGTTTAAATCAATGGCAAGGTTGTTTTCTCCATTAAGAATACTGTCCTGGAACGTCAATGGATTAAATAACCGTAGGAAAAAGGGCCGCAATTGAGAAAAGGGTTGTTACTTTAAACCCTTCAGTTATTCTTTTACAGGAGACTCATATTCTGGCTTATAAAGTCTTGGGCTTTCACATGTTTAGAAAGATGGTCGATTTTAAGGTGGTCGCTGCAGCCTCAGCGGCACATTGAGGTGTTGCGGTCTTTTTAGCCAGAGGCCTCAGTGCACAGCCACTTGATTTTTCTTCTGATCCTGGAGGGCGATGGTACTGGGTGCAGTGTTTGATTGCCAAAGAAAGATTTATCTTTGTTAGTTTTTATGCTCCCTTGCTAGATGACCCAGCTCCCTATGTCGGGATGTTTCAATCACTTTTGCAATTAACAGGCAAAATCATTATTGGAGGAGATTTTAATTTTCTTCAGGATCCAGTTTTAGATGCTACTGTCCGGGGCAAGAAACAGCATAAACCTAGAGTTTCAATTTTTTTTAAAGATTACGTTAGGGTCTTGATGCTCTGTGATCCTTGGAGAACGAACGTTCCTAATGGGAGGGAATATACCTGTCTCTCAACTCGATTTAAAAGCTCCTCGCATATTGATTTATTTCTGATATCAGAAACATTTTGTTTTAAAACTAAGTCGGTGCAGCACTCAGGCCTATCCGACCATGCCCCCCTAGTCCTAGAAGTGTCTCTCTCTTCCAAAGTCACTAGAAATCAGACTAAAAGGTGGGCCTTCAACCTGCAGCTTCTCCAGGACGAAGGATGGTTACAGATTTCCCAGGACAAAATAACTTAATTTTTTATAAGGAGGCTGCAGATAAACTTTATCTGAGACAAGAAATTAGGACACTGGAGGAGGCAGTCCAAAGCTGTTTAACTGCTTACCTACATGCCCCTTCTGAAAATAATAGTCAGTCCTTAGAATCTGCTAAAAAGGCATTGACCAATAACTTTTTTAAGATGGTTGATACAGACTATCAGGCTTATAAACAAAAGGTTTACGAAGAAAGTAATTTCACAGGTAAATTTGTGGCATGGAAAGCCTGAGATCGAGCTGCTGGGAATATTATGCATGCTTTAAGATGTCCTGTTATCGGATCTAGACACACTGACCCCAGAGCTGTGGATGAAATTATACTGGAGCATTATAGAAGAATTCACAGCCATGCTCCGAACATTCACCCTAGGGCCATTACAGAATTCATGGGGAGACTGGACATTCCCAGTCTTACAGAAAAAGACAGTGAGGCTCTGATGCAGCCATTCACGAAGCGTGAACTTCTTGACGTGGTTAAGAACCTCCCCACGGGGAAGGCTTGTGGTCCAGATGGCTTTCTGGACGAATTTTATAAGGCCCTCATTAAAGCATTTGTTGATGATTTTTTGGCTTTAATTAATGGCCTTCTGGTGGTTAAGCAGATTCCCAAGACCTGGCATTTAGGGGATGTGGTTGCTTCCCTAAGAAGAACAAGGACAAGGAGGAACCTAATGCATGTCGTCCAATTTCACTGTTAAATACAGACTATAAAATTATTATTAAACTCCTTGCTAACAGGCTAAATCGGGTAGTTAATAAACTGGTGCATTCTGATCAAAATGGATTTATAGCAGGTCAGCAACTTGATTCTAATACGCACTTTCTGGCTGAGGCTCTGGACTATTTTGCTTCTAATAATGTTCCTGCCATCATTCTTTTACTCGATGCGGAAAAAGCATTTGATTTGGTTGTATGGGACACACTTTTTGCAGTACTTGCTAGCTATAAGGTGCCCTCCCAGATCATTGCTCTAATTCAAAAGCTCTATCTACACTCGGAAGCGAATATTATCATAAACTCCAAGTACGTTGGTCAACTTCAAATACAACGGGAGACTAGGCAGGGCTGCTCTCTATCCCCGATACTCTTTGCTCTTTTTATTGAGCCTTTAGCCATTAAAATTAGACAACATAATCAGATACAGCCTCCTTTAATGTTTATGGGGAAGATTAAACTTTATGCGGACAACATTATTCTGTTTCTAGCTGAAGAACGTATCTCTCAGGAAACGGTTCTTAAAGTATTCACTGAGTTTGAACAAATCGGTGGCTATAAGGTCAATATGACTAAGGCTGATATTATTTTGTGCGGCACCTCTTCTAATAAACTGCTCCCTGAGTTAAGATGCTGTGTGAATCCTAGGCCCAAGAGATACTTAGGGATTTACTTCTCAGCTAACATAGGAGACCTGTACAACCTTAACTATGATCCACCACTTCTGAAAACTCAGGCTTTGTTGACTCGTTGGGGATCTCTTACCCTTTCTATACTAGGTTGAATCGTGTTAATTAAAATGTCTATTTTACCACTGTTCAATTTTCTATTTGCTGCCATTCCGTGTTTTCTGACACAAAATTTCTTTTCAATTGGAGTTTATATTGCAACCATTTATTTGGCAAAATCAGAAGGCTCGCACTGCATTAAATATACTATATGTGGAGAAAGAAAAGGGTGGGTTAGCTCTACCTAATTTTATAGAGTATTATTTATCTTTTTTTGTGCATTATTTCTCTAGCTTTAAAATAGATCAATCGGCAGGCTGTGGGTTCTTCAATGATTCCCGTGAGTTAATATGCAGGGAGCATAATATTCAGAATCCAGCTCTCTTGGCGAAATCTCCTAAAAAAGTGTGTTATAAGATTCTTAAATGGTTCTTTAAGAAAATATCAGACTTTTTTTAAAAGTATTCTATTCCATTTCTGCATTTTGATAACCCTCTTGCACAGGTTACGCTATGTTCTGGTACTCAGCTCAATGCAGACTTAGCAAGGATATGGGAATACGCTGGATTCAGTAAAATTGGGGATTTTTACGCTAATGATATCTGTGAGACTCCCTTAAATATCCTGACTGCTGTTAAAAATGACTTTTTCTTGCTGGGATCCTATTATTCTTTGCTATACACTCTGAGGGATTTAGATGTCAATTCTATTATTAATGCACAGTCGTTGATTATAGAACTGGTAGATCCGCCTGGGATAAGGTCCACGGGGTCATGGAGAAAGCTCTTGTCAGACAGGGATAAGGCCAATTCTGGGATAAAAGCGCAAAGGAAATGGGCTCGTCAGGAGGGCTTAGATCTCTCGAGCGAAGGCTAGGAGACAATTAATCATCTGAATTTCTCAGTTCTCAGAGGGGCAAACTGGCATCGAATTATATTCTTCAGCAAATGGTTATTATATCGAACTCCGCAGGCCTTATCCCGTATGGGACCTAGTTGTCCTGACCAGTGTTTTCGCTGTAAGGAAGTAGGGGTGGCGGGCTGGACACATGTGAGTGTGACATGATGCATACAGGAATACTGGACTAGAACACTTAAGATGTCAACAACCATGGCGCAGGTATCCATAACTCCCAGTATCTGGCTGATGTGCCTAGGCTTCGACTCTGAGGCTAGGCTCCCTTCTAGGTGGGAGAAACTTGTATTTATTGCTACTGTGGTCGCCAGATCTCTTCTGATAAGGAACTGGCGGTCTGAGCTCTCTCCCACTGCTCAAGAATGGCAGTGCAAAATGATGCAATTCAGGAATCAGGAAATGAGATACGCTAACAGAGCAGGAAGTGGTAACAAGTTTTCTTTGATTTGGGGTGATTGCTTCTCAGATAAATTTGGGTGAATTTCTCTATGGTTTAGTTTTCTATGGAATTATTATACACAGTTATTTATGTTCATTGTAAGTGGCAATGTATTGTTTTTGTTATTAACTTGATTGATTCTGACAAGGGGAGAGGAAACAATTTAAATTTATTAAAAAGAAATAAAAAAATACAATGACTTAACACTAAAGATAGCAATGTGTTAGGTACTAGAAGGTTTCATATGCTTTTTACTATATAGTAAAATTGAAGGAGGGAGAAAATCAGCTACAGGCTACAACTTCATCACCTGCCGTAAACATCACCTCATAAGTTGCAACCCCAACTTTCCCATCCCACCCCTCTTTGGGCATCCTACACAAGCACACCCACCAGGTTATGGAAAAACCTCATTCTAGAGTCCATTCCGTTAGAATTATCCATGTTATGGCCAGTCCCAGGTATGTCTCTCCATTATTTCTGGGAAAGTGTGTTCGTTCAGAGCTTCACAAGCACACCATTGGAAGGTAAACTGGCTTCAAACTGACATAATGTTACAAACAAAGAATAACTAGATCATAACTTATAACACATTTCACATTTCAGACCCATCATTCGAAACCAACAAAATGCAACTAAAACAATGCAAACCAAAGACTGTAGCTCAAACTGTGCAAAATGCTCACAGGAGCTCTGCAACTCATGAATGGATCACTTATTTCAAAATGCTGTCTATGCAAAGACATTATGCCCCTCAAACTAAAGGCCTCATTTACAAGCACCTTTTGCTGCATTTTATTTTGGGGATGCATCAGGGACGGTAGCAGTGCAGTACACTGCTCCATATTTAAAAACTGACACATTGTGCTCAATGCATCAGTTTGTACAGCCCTGCATCACATTATACCTACGCCAAATATGATGTACCCAGGGTAGGCATTCCTCCAGAAAAAACAACGTAGAACTGACGCAGTGAAATTTACAATTTTTCACTGCATCACTCTACGACTTTACTGCATCAAAATGTTACCACCTTCTCAGACCTGGCGTAAAATTGATGCAGGGCTTTTTCCAATGGGACTCTCCTTGCATTGCTGGAGTTGTGTCAGTTTAAAGACTCATCTCCAGGAATGTGTCATTTTAGCACAAACAGATCAGTGAATTTCTGATGCATCTGTGAAAATGTGCACCCTGGAGCTCTGTATTGTAAATGCAGCGCATCCATGCCATTGTTAGGGGATGTGTGTCAGGCAAATTAAATCTAACGCATCGATGATGATGCGTCAGTTTCTTGTAAATGAGGCTCTGAATTATTTCTCTTATACCATGCACCACAAACTCTTCATGATTGACATACTTTCTGTAAAAAAGAATTACAAAACACTTCAAGGCTATCACTATTTCCAGGTCACCAAGCACAATATAGGCCACCAAATGTAGAAAAACATACTTCAATTGGACACAACAAATTAAAAGTCCAATATCAAATGCCCCATTTCTGGGGAAGCCAAAATAGGCAGCCTTCAGTCTAACTGCTGACTTTCTCAAACAAAACAACCACCTCTGAGACAAATATTTTTCTATCTGAATTTACAATAATTGAAACTGGGAGTGAACTCAAGAACAAGTTTGAATCTTATGTTGTTGTTGCTACCACCCTATTTCCTAGGCTGTCATATGATTATGATGCTGACAACCATCAATTCCTACTTGAAAGACTAACTAGTGTAGAAATGAAGGCACCAAAAGACCTTCCTGACAGCTCAGTGCTACTAAACCACTTAAATCATAAGTGCTCAGAAATAGATATTATAACTTCTGGAGCATGTCAAAACTATGAACCTGCCACATCTAACCTAAGGTAATTAGTAAGAATCTATAGAAGTAAAGAACCTCAGTGCAATCATAGTGTCCAATTTCTCACTCCAAATTTGTTAAGCAGAGGAACAAAATTGCCTTCTATAGCATGAGAATCCTTTGGTAGATTTTCCCTCACCTGAGTCTCTTTCACAGGTTTAAGTCTCAAGTTCTGCTATGCCTTGAGTATGCTACAAGAGCTTATATTAGCTACCCCAAACTCCTAATTAACAAACTGCAAGGAATCCAGACACCAAAGCTAAACAGGTGCTAAATCTGAGCCATCATGATCATTTTATTCCTGCCCTCAAGGTCCTGCATTGGCTTGCTGTGAGAAAGGGCCTCCTTTGAAATGTCAGTGTCAGATTTATTATAAAATGTACCCAGAGGGCATATTAGAGTTGCCCTCTGCAAAACCTAACAGCCCCATCATGGTTGCTTACTGATACTAAATGGCCTGCCATCACTGGACACAATTCTGGACTCCTGGGATGGGAGCCTTTGCTCTCAGGAGTCTGAATACAAAGCCTTTCCTGGGCAGAGGTGTCACACCTCCTCCCCAGGCAGGCACACTGCACCAGCTGTCAGCTTTAAAGGCTTTGCTGAATTAGAAAACTGACCTCTCGCCCTGCTGCTAGAAGCTGATGGCCGCTCACTGGTTTTACCCCCACTTTATGCAGGAACACTGGCTAGAAATCTAGCAAGGATAGGAAAAGTGTCCATCCACAGCCTGCAAAACCCCGCTGGTGTGGCAGGCGAGATGACCACTCCATTTCCCTTTCCTTCATCTTGAGTAGTAAGAAAATATCCAATCAGGGTTAGGGATGTGATCTCTTCCCACAGGAAGTTGTCACTCAGCAGGTGTAGCCCCCCTAAGGTAGGTGCCCTATTGGCCACTACCAGGTTCTCCCCTAACGTCTCCTAAATATACAATATAGTGGGCATCCCTAGACCAAACACTCAGATTCAATGGACACAAAGAAGACCAGGACAAAGAAGAACCAAAGCACAAGACCTGAAGCCCTGCTACAGAAAGACAAAGGTGACAAACCCTGCCTGCTGCTCCAAGGACTAAGCCATCGCCAATGAGGTGTTGCCTGGAAACCTGAAGGATGCTACAAAACCCCAGAGTACCTCCTGCCTTCTAAAAATTGCCAAGGACCTCCCACAGAGTGAAGGTATCACTCTCCTGCACCCTGCAGGCAAGGAACCCATGAAATATGATAAAGTGACCAGCTTCAGACCAATGACCCAGACGCAGCAGCTCAACTAAATTCTGTTCAATAGCCCATAAGGACAGGACCTACCACCATGCCAAGTTTGGTGGCAGTGTGGCTCTCCTGGGCTGTGGTATACCACTACCTGGGGATCTGGACCCCAAAGTCCAGTCCAGACTCCCAAAAGCCTAGAGTCAAGCACAAGTCAAGGGACTTCAGAACACCCAAGAACCACCCCCAGGATCACCCTGCTGACCTGTAATCCACCCTCCAATTCACTTGCTCCTGACTCCAAGATGCATGGCTCCTGGCTGACTTATCTGCACTGCACCCATCCTCCCTGGCCCCTGCATTGACCAACCAGTTGTACTCTAGTGGTCCCTAACCCCTTGCATCCTCCTCCCTCCAAGTGGACCCAGTAGACTTACCTGTAAATACAACTTTCCAGTGTGTTTCCATGTTGACCCCTTCTCCTTTGTCCGCCAGCTCCAAGACTTGTAGCAACTGCTCCCTGTTGAACCAGGAACCACCTGATGTTTTCAGACTGGCCCATTAGACACATTGATGACCTCGACCTCAAAATAGAGGGTGACATTTGTGAGAGCATTGCCTGATTTTAAATGCATTTTGAAAGTTTTTCCCATTGATTCCTATGGTACATAATTATGCCCAACAACAGAACATTTTCTAGACTTTGAAAAATCATAAGAAAAAAAGTACTTACTGTATATTGATGATCCTGTTCTAAAAACATTTATAAAGATATGGAGTATATTTGTAAATTGGTCTTGAGTTATTCCTCTGAGTATGTGTCATCATTTATTTGTACTGTGAATACAACTCATGCTTAGCACATCTCCTGGATTAGCCCGACTGGTTGCCCATACTACAACAAAAACAGAGCATTAGGTGGTCTGCTTTTTACCTCTGGATACCAAGGTGAGGTTGCTTGGACTCTGCACAGTGCATGTCATTTTTGTTCACTATATACAGAGCCAGCCTCCTACACTCGCTGTCTCTACAAAAAACCTATAATTTCCCACAAGGAGATCCACAGGACCTATTTTCCTAAATTCCAAATGCAGGCTTTTTTTACAACAAAAAAACTTCAGATCCAGAACAGGCATATGTATGTCATTTGCCTTTTTTGCCGACCTTTCCTCCTTTTAAAAGAACACAAAATAATGGGAGATCATTGTATGTACTGACATGTAAGCTAGGAATATGCTTCAGAAATAAGAATGATATTCAGAAGTTAGGAAAGCAATAAAGACATAACTAATCTGGAACATAATTTTGACTGAAGGCATCTTACAATACAGGTCTATAGCAGAAAACTGCATTCCAGTCAAAATTGTTCACTCCCTACTGTGTGATAAAAAGTACTGCAACATGCCCTTTACAACGCATTTGGAGCACAATTCCAAACTTAATGCACAACACTAATACATTTCAATCACAGGCAAGACTCTAACAGCAGTCTTTCTATCATGCATTCTGCCCGGAACAGATCCTTACTCATCCAGGTCAGTATCACTTTGGGACTCACAAGAGGTAGGAAAGTGCTTTATCAATGCCAACAAAATACAATATAATCTTAGATATAATGACACTCCAACTTATCATAACGCTGCCCCTGGAATAGAGGTGTTAACCCTTGGTATAATGTGGGCATACTTAGCATTAGATTGCAAACCTGTGGCAGTGTTGGTCCTGGTATCCATTATAATATTAACATCTTTAGGGAAGCAGATTCTGACACAGGAAAGAAAAAATTCATTGTTTTCCTTTGGACTTCAGAGCTTTGGATCTCTGCAGTCAGCGATGGGACAGTTTTTCCATTATGGCTCTGGAGCTGCATCCCTCTCAAATTCCTACATGTTAACTTAAAAAAATAATAGATGATACAGTCACATCTCTAAACAAATCAATTTATTTAAGTCTGGGTTGCCTGTCCAGGCTGCCTGCCCCACCTGGCTCTGAACAATGAGTCAGAAGCCACACAGTAAATCAAGGTTCTGCAATGTGACACACAACACAGAGCTTACCTTTCTAAAGCCCTTCTATGCTATAATAGACTATGGTGATATCTGCTGTAGGCCAGTGATGTTGGGTGAGGCCAGATATCAGTGCTTCACAGGTATTGATCCCACCCTTTCCGATTCGTCACAGGATAGGGTTGAATGCAAGTGCGGTATGTGAGATTTGGAGTCTTGTCGACGTTAATGATAAGTCTTAGAATGGTAAACTTGTGTTAAGTATTTTTGTCTCAGACATCTGGTCACACTGACCTCCCCGCAGTGATACCCCAGGCTGTGGTTCTAAGTCACTGGCTCCTTTTCTGGTGAAGTTGATCAAAAAGATGAGCAGGGCTTTTGTTCCCTTGTCAAGTTAATTCAAATATCTGAGTCATGTGTAAAGGGAAAACTGTGTACTTGTAGTGTCCTGATTTGTGGAATATCAGAAGAATGTAAAAAAAAATTAAATGATATGGGTACAAATGCCTAGAATATGGCGCTCACATGTGCTGCTTACCAAAGTCCCTTTTTATTTAGATTGGTTGACACTACGGTTCAAGAATGTTTAATCCTAACTCTGGACATGTTTGGATTTTAGAGACAGTTCCATGCTGCAGCATGCTTGATGTTTGTGGTTACGTTATTTTGGGGATCTGACTCTGTCATACGATGTTGAAAGAGGCCCTGTCTTCATGCCCTTAACAATAATGCCAAAAACATGGATTCATTTCTGAAAAGTTTAAAGGTAAAGCATATTCACAATTTAGTTCCTGTTTCTATTTCACATATTTTACTTAATCTTGCATTCCCCAAGATTGTTAGCAACTTCCATCATGTTGTGTTTCTGTGTTTCTTATTACTCCTGCATAGAGCATACTTTGATTTGTGCCAGGAGTTTCTGAGAGGCCACAATTGAGAGCACTGGGACTGAGGCTAAAGGCAGTGCAAGCTTTTTACAGTGCATGTCAGTGGGTTGGTCAGAGCACACAGAATGATGGTCACGGATTCCAGTTGCAATTGAAATTCTATTTAAGTATGTTTGAAAGGGGTACACAGTTGTAAATATATTTTCAAGGGCAAAATACAAAGAAAATAAAGTGCTTACATGTGAGTGAGTGCACTGTATGTTTGGAGACAGTGAAGTGAGATAGATGTGAGGAATTGCATTCAGGTGAGAGTGGAGAGAGGGTGCTGAAGAGAGAAGAGATGAGGTTGAAGATGTGAAGATGGATGAGTTGTGGAGAGAAAAGGGGCATATATGTCTAATATAAAGTGCACTTAACTGAAGTGCAATACTTCTTCAGTGGGGCTCTACAATAATTAATGCACAGCCTCACAACTTCAAAAAGTACTTTTTGTACTCATTCCTATATTGGTTTTACACTGCATAGTTGCCTCAAACGAATGAACTGGTTATGTTTTCTTTGCTGTCAGTGGGCATCTAAAGCAGCAAACAGAGGGTAATCTTTAGAATCAGAATATGGTGCCAGCTAACATAATCCCTCAAGACTTTCTCTAAATTTCTGGGTCACATGCCAAATCAATCTGACAGATATAATTAACATACTTGTCCCACTCTGCAAAGGCTGAAGGATTTGAGGATAGCCATTTTCTACTTATTTCCCTTCTTGCCAAAAGTACTATATACAATAGAAGTTTAATGTGAATTTCAGTAAGCACTACATTTAAACTCTGGTCCCTTCCAAATACTTTTAGAGGTCAGCTTACCTCATTCTGGTGCCTGGTGACTTCTACTATATCCTTCTTACATCCTCCCAGAAAAGCGAAAGAACAGGGCAATTGAGGAACGTCATGTCATCCGCCTTTAAAGATTTACACTTTGGGCATTTCTCTACCTAATGTGCGAATGTAGCCAGCTTCCGTGCCACCCAGTAAAGCCTGTGAAGAGTAAAAAATGTATCCTTCTTAATGCAGCAGGTTTTAATATAGAATAAAGAGTATTCCAAGATACTTGCCACAATTGTTTGTTCTCCAGGAAATATTTTTTCCAGTTGAATATGGTTCTTGACGATGATTGTCCTTGGCTGCAAGGATCTCCCAGGAACATAGTGGCACTTCTTTCTTCAACTTAGTGCTGTCTTTGAAGAGATTCTTGCATGCTCTGCTATACTCTCCAGACCATTTTCGTGAAGACTACCATGATCGTAGCTGGAGGTACTTAAACCTAAGTCATTCTCCAGTTGTTAGTGCTGAGTGTCTCCCGGTCCGTCAAGCCTGTTCTACCTGTTAAGTCCCCCAGTTATTAAATTCTGCCTGTCTCAATTGTCTACTGAGCCATCTTCCTGTCTCAATGGTATCCTTTAAGCATTCTGTACTTCCGGGTGAATCCCAAATCAGAACCAAATATGAGTAATAGGGAATGTTGTTTGCCTTCCTTAAGTAAAGTCATGTTTTTTGGACTGCCACTAATGTATTTAGGCCCTCATTACAACCCTGACGGTTGGTGGTAAAGCAGCGGTAATACCGCTAACAGGCCAGCAGTAAAAAAAATGGAATAATGACCATGGCGGAAACCGCCAACACAGACAACCACATTAACACTCCGATCGGCACGGCGGTAGCAACAAACACCGCGGCAGTAACCGCCAACAGGCAGGCCGAAGTCAAGGTTCCGTCCATTGTATTACAAGAGGCCTATCCACCACCTTTTCCGGGGTGGTACTAATGCCATCGAAAGCACGGCGGAAACGGTGTTTTGAAGGGAAACAACTCACCTCTCGACACTCAAGGAAGAACGAGGATGCCATGGAACCCGAGCTGCACGTCCTTCCCAAGGAATATATCAGGAGTACCAATGCTGGCGACGACCACCACAGTGAGTACTGCACCTAGTACACACGGGAGGGGGGAAGGAAAAAGAAAGAGACACACACACGCAACACACAACCCCCCATCCCTACCCTCACCCCCAACACCATACATACAAACACATGCAACAACATTACATATACACCCTGTAACCCTCTGGAATAACGCAAAGACAAAAGGAATGGAGTCAAATTAGTGTAATATTAGAAATTTAGAGAAATACGTTCATAAATAAATAAACAGTATGTACAATATATACAATATATATAAAATGCGGGACAATGTCCACACAAAAATAGTCCGTGGCCCACTGGGCCATAAGATATTGGCCAAGCCCACACTTGACTCCTGCCTCAAAACAGAGAGAATACTGCAGGGGCATCAGGTCAACAACACACAGGAACCTCAGGGGAATACGCAAGGGGGGTCACCTCAGCCGGAAGATGGTACCACGCCACTGCTCTTGGAGGGGGCTCCATGCCCACTGCTTGGACCTGGGGAGTACATAGTCACAGTCTCTCAAGTGGGTGGTTTGCCCACTGCTTGGTCCTGGAGAGTGCAAAGCCACAGTCTCTCAAGTGGGTGGTTTGCCCACTGCTTTGTCCTGGGGAGTGCAAGGCCACAGTCTTTCAAGTAGGTGGTTTGCCCACTGCTTGATCCTGAGGAGTGCAAGGCCACAGTCTCTTGAGTGGGTGACTTCTTCCACTGGTTCTGGAGGGGGCTTTGTGCCCAGTTTGCTTCATCCTTCCAAGGATAGGGTGAATGGATGCCTTAATCCACTGGTTCTAGAGGGGGGCCTTGTGCCCTGTGTGCTTTATCCTGCCAAGGATAGGGTGAGTGGATGCCTTAATCCACTGGTTCTGGAGGGGGCCTTGTGCCCAGTGTGCTTCATCCTGCCAAGGATAGGGTGAGTGGATGCCTTAATCCACTGGTTTTGGAGGGGGCCTTGTGCCCACTGTGCTTCATCCTGCCAAGGATAAGGTGAGTGGATGTCTTCTTCCTCTGGTTCTGGAGGGGGCTTTGTGCCCAGTGACGCAGCACTTGCAGGGTGCCAGGTCATAGTCCCTCACCTGGGTGTCAGAGCCACAAGATTTTCAGGATGCATGATAGTCCATGGAGGCAGGGCTACAGTCCATCCACCGGTGGCTACGGCTGCACAGTGGTTGTAGTGCCGGTGCTGGTGGGGGTTCTGGCAGTGGTGGGGGGGAAGGCTGCTCAGTGGGGCTGCTGCTGCTGGCAGTGGTGCTACTGTCAGTGGTGCAGGTGGCGACGCTTGCGGCGGTGCAGGTGGCGGTGCTGGCCTCGGTGCAGGTGCCGGTGCTGCCAGTGGTGGGGGGAGGATCCAACCCTTCTCCTGCAGCCTCGGATGGCTGCCCCCTGGGGCTGCTGCTGCTGACAGTAGTGGTGCTTGCGGCTGTGAAGTTGGCAGTGCAGGTGGCGGTGTTTGAGGCGGTGCTTGCGGCAGTGCAGGTGGCGGTGCTGGCCGCAATGCAGGTGGCGGTGCTGGCGGTTGTGCTGGTAGCCACCAGGCATTCACTTGCAGGCTCAGACTGCTGAAGTGCCTTGGCTGGCGTTTTGTGCCCATTCCTGCCCTTGGCAGAAGGTGGTGTCACCTTGGGTCTGGCAGCTGGAGTCTTTGACATGGCCGTGCTGGGTAATTGGGGCTCCTTCTCCTTGCTGGATGTTGTCCGTTTCTTGACCTTGGCAGGTGGCAGAACCTTCTTGGCCTTGGCAGGGGGTGGTGGCACACTGGCTGGGCTGACGGATGCTCCCTTAGAGCCTCTGACAGCTGCAGAAACCAAAGCGGACTTGGACTTGGTGGCTGAGGTGCTGGGCTGGTTTCTGGCCACCCTGGCCCGAGGTGAAGGATGGGGGGGTGGAGGGGTAGGGAAGAGGTCAGTGTTGGCTAGGAAAACCTTCTTTGGGACGTTGGGGTGGGAAGAGGGTGAAGGTTTGGGAGTGGAGGAAGAGGGAGTGCTTGTAGGAGGTGTCAGTCTGTTGTGTTTGGGTGCACGTGTATGAGCTGGATGCTGTTGTGAGGTGGATGGCTGTTGGGTGGGTGGGTGTGTGTTTGCGTTTGTGTACTTTGGGAGGAGGGGTCACAGACACAGTGGGATAGGACACAAGGGATGTGAGCATGGAAGTGGGGGTGGTGACTGCCAGTGAGGGGTGTGTAGTGATGGGCATGGTGGTGATGGAGGTAGTGGATGAGGATGCAGTGCATGCAGGTGTGAGTGGAGACAGTACTGGGAGGGAGGTGGACGACAAGGAGGAGGGGGACACAGTGGAGACCGTGGATGTCGGTGTGTCTGAATGGGGATGGTGCTTGTGTGAGTGCCTGTGAGATGAAGTGTGGTGCTTGTGTTTGCCTGAGCCACTTCTGTGTGTTGATTTGGGCGAATGCTGGTCTGAAGGTCTGCTTGGGATAGGCTGAGGTTGAGGGGTTTGGGACTGGGTAGAGGAGGTTGGAGGGGGGAGGCTGGAGACAGGGACAATGGCTGAGCCTGAAATGATCTCTGTTGGGTCGCCATGCCAGAGTGAATGCCCTCCAGGTATGCATTTGTTTGTTGCAAATGCCTCTTGACACCCAGGATGGCATTCAGAATGGTTGACTGCCCAACAGTGAGGGATCTCAGGAGGTCAATACCCTCCTCACTGAGGGCAGCAGAGCTGACTGGGGCAGGGCCTGAGGTGCCTGAGGCGAAGGAGATGCCCACCCTCCTGGGTGAGCAGACACGGAAACACGCTGAGGGGCTGCTGGGAGGGCAGTGCGTGTGGGGGGGTGGCGGCTGTACCTGTTGTTGGAGTGGGCCCAGAGCTGTCTGCCACCACCAGGGAGCTTCCATCGGAGGAGGAGTTGCTGTCTGTAGTGTCCCCTCCTGTCTCCATCATGATGCTCCCCTCTTGGTCAATGCCAGCAGCAACACTACAGTTGGTGTACACAACACACAGGGAGCAGCCCTATGCACTAGGCCATGCACTACCAGTTACAAAGATAGTCACCAGCCCATGGGGCACATAGCATAACACCATCAGCTGCACACCTGAAACAAACAGGGCCCTGACTAGTAGTAGATGCCATTGGGGATGGAGTGCTTCAGAGCCTGCCCAACAATGGACCTACCCTGCCATGTTTCCCCTGGCCTAGGGGCGCCCACAGTCCACATCCCCACACCAGGTAAAACCTTAACACGTGCAAAGTCATGATTCTGAATCTGTACTCACCCCTTTGTGGCTGCTGTGATGCCCTCAAGCGCCCATTCAACTCTGGATAGGCCACCTCCAGGATGCGGAACATCAGGGGGGTAGAGTACGAAGGGCACCCCTTCCTCGTTGGAAGGCCAGCCCCAGCTGGGCCTCAGGTGTCTTCCTTGCCCAGCGGTGCAGGTCCTCCCACCGTTTGCGGGAATGTGTGACCCGCCTGTCAAAGACCCCCGCGGTCCGCACCTCCTTGGCAATGGCACGCCAAATTCCTTTTGTCTGATGGGTGCTGACCTGCAGGAAAATTACAGCAGAAAAGGGATTAGTCATACCACCTGGACTGTCATAATCATGGTCCCCCATATCCCTCCCATCCACTTCCACACATACATTGACCACCATACATGCAGCACTCTGACCAGGACACCTCAGCCCCCCCTACATTTGGCTTACCCACACAGCACTCCATACATTCATGGTCCACGCATCATGCTCAGTGTACTGTTTGTCTGGAGGACCATAGAGTAAAGTGTACTGTGGTAGGATCCCATGCACCAGTCTCTCCAACTCCTCCGTAGTGAAGGCAGGGGCCCTTCCCCAGACACATGAGCCATTGTCGCTTCCAGACACAGGTCACAACAGCACTTGTAGTGTAGGTCCTCTTCTGTTGAAAGTCAGGTAGTAAGCGAGTGAATAGATAGGAAATGGTGGTCCCATCTGCGGCGGTGCGTACCGTCCCCGCCTGCGTACATCGTCATTGGCTCCTGGAATCCATAGGGCCTAATGTTAACCAATGGGAAGTTGCGCGGTGGTCGTCGACCGCCGACCGCTATGGCGCACAAAGCCAGCGGAATTACCTCATTTCCACTTGTCCCTCCTCACTGGTCTGGCAGCCTCCATTTCAGGGGGGCACAGGCCATGGCACCTAACTGCGTCACAGCAGACATAGGCACATCAACTGACTCTTGGATTCACATACTGGTTCTGTAAAGGCAAAGATGCATCATTATTTCAATAGATGTGTGAATATGACCCTCTGCTCACCGTTTTCCTCCCTAGACTTCAACCGCTGAGGATGAAAATGAGATGGAGACATCCTCTAGTGTACAGACCCCTGGTGGACCTGGCGACAATGGAGGACAGACACATTATCCTAACCTACAGACTTGATAGGGCCACAATCCAAGAACTGTGTGCCCAATTGGAGCCTGATTTCTGCTATCCGCCACCCCACAGGTATCTGCCCGCTAGTGCAGGTCCTCTCAGTGCTCCATTTCCTGGCAAGTGGTTCCTTCCAAGAGACAGTCGCCATGGCATCAGGGATGTCACTTCCTATGCTCTCCAAAGTGTTGACCAGAGTGTTGTCTGCCCTGCTGAAACATATGTGCAGCTACATCGTATTCCCACAGGTGGAGGATTTGGCAAGAATAAAAGCTGACTTCTATGCCCTGGGACATATCCCCAACATCTTTGGTACCATTTATGGTACACATGTAGCATTTGCCCTGCCCTGGAGGAATGAACAAGTGTTCAGAAATAGGAAAAGCTATCACTCTCTGAATGTGCAAATGGTGTGTTTGGCAGACCAGTACATATCCCATGTGAATTCCAAGGGCCATATTCATACTTTTTGACGCAAAACTGCGCTAACGCAGTTTTGCGTCAAAAAAATTAGCGCTGGCTAACGCCATTCTGAAGCGCCATGCGGGCGCCGTATTTATTCAATGACGTTAGCCGGCGTTAGCCGCCGGCGCTGCCTAGTGTGCGTAAAAAAAAACGACGTACACCAGGCAGCGCCGGCGTAGGGGGATATGGAGCTTGGGCGCCCAAAAATTGGGCAAGTCAGGCTGAGGCAAATTTTTCGCCTCAACCCGATTTGCGCAATTTTTTTCGACTCCCAACCCCCATAGAAATGACTCCTGTCTTAGCAAAGACAGGAGTCATGCCCCCTTGCCCAATGGCCATGTCCAGGGGACTTCTGTCCCCTGGGCATGGTCATTGGGCATAGTGGCATGTAGGGGGGCACAAATCAGGCCCCCCCTATGCCACAAAAAAAAAAAAAAAAACACTTACCTGAACTTACCTCAATGTCCCTGGGATGGGTCCCTCCATCCTTAGGCGTCCTCCTGGGGTGGGCAAGGGTGACAGGGGGGGTCCCTGAGGTCATGCGAGGGCACCTCTGGGCTCCTTCCGAGCCCACAGGTCCCTTAACGCCTGCCCTGACCAGGCGCTAAAAAGCGGCGCAAAAGCGGGCGTACGTAATTTTTTTTGACCCGCCCACTCCCGGGCGTGAATTTTGCCTGGAGTGTAAATACGGCGCACATGCCTCGGAGTCAATTTTTTAGACGGGAACGCCTACCTTGCATATCATTAACGCAAAGTAGGTATCCACGCTAAAAAATGACGCAAACTCCATGGACTTTGGCGCTAGACGCGTCTAACGCCAAAGTATAAATATGGAGTTAGTTTTGCGTCGGAATTGCGTTAAAAAAACGACGCAATTCCGGCGCAAACAGAGTATAAATATGCCCCCAAGTATCATGGTTCTTTGCATGGTGCCTTCATCTTGAGGAATAGCAGCATTCTGTATGTGATGTCTCAACTACAGAGGCACAGGGTGTGGCGAATAGGTGAACCTATGGTCCCCACCCAGATGATGTAGGTATATGGGTGTGGGGTTGTCCCTAAGGGTGAGTGTATGTCTAACAGGTGTCCCTTGAATATTCGCAGGTGACTCTGGTTACCCCAACCTTTCATGGCTACTGACCCCAGTGAGGAATCCCAGGACAAGGGCAGAGGAACGTTACAATGAGGCACATGAGCGAACAAGGAGGATCATTGAAAGAACCTTTGGCCCCCTGAAGGCCAGGTTCAGGTGCCTCCATCTGATAGGTGGATCCCTGAACTACTCACCCAAGAAGGTGTACCAGATCATCGTTGCATGTTGCGTGTTGCATAACCTGGCCTTGAGACTCCAGGTGCCTTTTCTGCAGGAAGATGAGCCTGGAGATGGTCTTGTGGCAGAGGTGGAGCCTATGGACAGCGAGGAAGAGGAGGCAGAGGAAGAAGATGTGGACAACAGAAGATCACTCATACAACAGTACTTCCAGTGTCACACAGGTAAGACACTGTAACTTCACTTTCCATTGCAGTTTTGTGTTTGACATTGAACATGGCAGCCTGATTTCCCTATTTCTATGGCCACTTACTGTAAACTTTGGCATCTCTATTTTCAGATCTCTGTGCCCCACTCTGGCTCCTGGTGTGTTTACTGCTGCCCACTACAGGTTATACCTATGTTAATATTACAGCTGATTAGAAATGCAATGTTTAGTTTGTGAAACTAATTCATTTGTCATATAATCCACAGACTCCATACTTTAATTTGTTCAAAAGGTGTTTTTTAGGTGCTAATAAGTGGAGGGGGTATTACAATGGGCTGGGTTGATGGTGGAGGAAAGTCCAGGCTAGAGTCCAGTCTATTGGTATTACAGGTGCATTGTCCAATGGGGCATAGGAAGGGGAGCAATAGCAGTTCAAGGTGGACAGGGTGACAGAGTGGGACAGAAGGGTGACAATCAGGAGAGTCTTATTTACAGGTGGGGGTCTTGGCAATGTTCTCTGGCTTCTGCCTGGATCGCAGGGGCCGTTTGCAGGGTGGTTCTCCTTCTTCAGGGGGTGTGGTGCTGGTGGCCTGTTGGTCCTGTGGCAGGGCCTCCTGTCCACTAGCGCTGGCGGAGGTGGAGGGCTGTTCATCGGTGTGGCTAGTGTCAGGGGCCCGTTGGTGTGCCATTGCCTCCCTCATGGTGTTGGCCATGTCAGCCAGCACCCCTGCAATGGTGACCAGGATGATGTGGATGTGTTTGAGGTCCTCCCTGATCCCCAGGTACTGTCCCTCCTGCATCCGCTGGGTCTCCTGCAACTTGTACAGTATCTGGCCCAAGGTCTCCTGGGAATGTTGGTATGCTTCCAGGATCCCGGCAAGTGCCTTGTGGAGAGTGGGTTCCCTGTCCCTGTTGTCCTGTGCCACTGTCCCCTGAACCGTGTGCCCACTGCCACTGACCCCAGGACCCTGATCATACTGTGTTTGTGGGGTTGCCAGGGGTCCCTGTAGAGGTGGACATACTGCTGATTTACGTGTCCTAGGGACAGAGGTATGGGCCCCCTGGGTGGGTGCTGTCCTGGTGTTTCCTGAGGGGGGAGTCTCTGGGTGGTATGGGACTGTGGCAGGGTAACCGCCTGTCCAGAGGTCCCTGATGGGCCAGGTTGGTCATTGCGATCCAGGCGTGCAGAGCTGCTGTCATCACTGTGGGCCTCTTCCGGAAGGGAGTAGATGTGGCTGGCACCTCCTCGCCGGTGACGTTGAGTGGGGGTCCTGTGGGGATGTAAATGCAGTGTTATTGTATCTGCGTGTGCCATCTTGCTCATGGGTGTATTTCCCTGTATGGTTGTGATTGCCCTGTCAGCTTTGCCTTGTGTGAGTGGTGATTTTGTGGGCTAGGTGATTATCTCTAATATTCATGCTTTAGTAATGGGTGTCCATGCAGGTCTATGATAGGTGTCCATGCATTGGTGTGGCATGAAGGGCTTGGTTTTGGGATGGGTTGTGGATTGTGATAGTGGGGTATATGTGAGGTGGTGGAGTGATGGGGGTGGGGGTAGGGGTAGGAATTTGTGATGGCATGCAGGTAGGGTGGGGGATATGATAGTAAAGATTCAACTTACCAGAGTCCAATCCTGCTACTCCTGCGAGGCCCTCAGGATGCATTATTGCCAAGACTTCCTCCTCCCATGTTGTTAGTTGTGGGGGAGGAGGTGGGGGTCCACCGCCAGCCCTCTGTAAGGCTACCTGGTGTGTTGCAACCACGGAACGCACCTTCCCCCGTAGGTCATTCCACCTCTTCCTGAAGTCATCCCTTGTTCTTGGGTGCTGTCCAACGGCATTGACCCTGTTCATGACTCTCTGCCATTGCTCCATCTTCCTTGCAATGGACGTCTGCTGCACCTGTGATCCGAATAGCTGTGGCTCTACCTGGATGATTTCCTCCACCATGACCCTTAGCTCCTCCTCTGAAAACCTGGGGTGTCTTTGTGGTGCCATGGATGTGGTGTGAGTGGTATGTGTGAGAGTGTGTGGGGTGATGTGTTATGGTGTGTGCTGTGAGGTGGGTAGATGGTGTATGGGTAATGGTGTTCTGTGGCTCAGATTGAGTGGGTGCTTCTGGTTTGTCTCTCTCTCAGTTAGCAATTTTCTTTTTGTTGAAAGGGTTGTGGGCAATGTGGGTGTGTGTTTTATATTGTATTGTGTGTGTGTATGTGTGTCAGGTGTGTGTATTTTGAATTGTCCAATGTGGTGTAGTTTTTTTAGTGTGTGTGTATTTTGAGCGCAGCGGTGTGCACCGCCAATGGTTTACCGCGGTTGGAAGACCACTGCGGTGATTCGTGGGTCCTGATACTGTTGGTGTATTTCTGTTGGCGTTACGGTGTGAGCTTTGGTACAACCAGTTTATCACTGACCTTTGGGCTGGCGGATTTGTGTGGGTATCTGTATAGTGGCAGATTTCTCTCTTGTGGGTCATAATACCACATGATCTGTTGGGCGTAAATTTCAATTAACAGATCAAACAATAGTGGTAAGGGTGGGCAACCCTCTCTAAACCTTCTGAAAAAAGTCCACGTATTAACACCCAGGTAGAAGGGGCTTGGTACAGGGCCTGTAAAGTTAGTTTTTTCATTACATATTTTATTATACTGAGATTGATCCCAAAAATCCCAAAGACTTTTCGATAGATAAGTCCAGTTCACCTTATCAAAAGCCGTAGTGGCAAGGCCACCTCTGCCAAAAGAATATTAAATGGTTCTGCCATATCTTTCACCCCAACCAAAAGATTTGTTAACTCATTTAATTGCCATCCTGGCATGGACTCCTTTGTTCAGGATTGGCTATGGCTCAAATTATCCCTGTTATTGGATTGGCTTTGATATCCATGATGATGACAATTTAGGAGTGATATAGATCGGTAAGATTCTGGCCTTTTTGGATCTATGTTTGGCTTCAAAATGATCACAATAGTAGCGTCATATGAGGAGAATGGAATTTCCTTGCCCTTAGAGTAAATCAAGTTAAACAAATGTTTCAATTGTGGGATCGAAAGAGATGATAGCTTTTTACAAAATGCACTGGAACTCCATCTGGTCCTAGTTCTTTTCCATTTTTTAGAGTCATAATTTGTCTTCTTATTTTTATCTCAGTAATTTCAGGCAAGAGGTCATGTAAGCGCTGGGCGTTCTTTATATTGCAATAATTCCTTAATATAATTTTCATCCAGATTGATGTCTTCCTTATGCAGTGATCCTAAATTATTCAAAATGTCTTGTTCTATCTCTCATGTAGAGGTTAGCATTTTCCCTGTTTCAGCTTCTATTAATATGCTCATAACTTTTCTGGATTTATACTCTCGACCCCTGTCATCATTCATTTTTCTAGATTATCTCTCATTTTCAGTCTCAACTTTACTAAAGTTTTCAACTCTTCATTGAGAAGTACTAAATATCCTGACATATGGAAGCAAGTCTTGGTTATCCCACTAGCAAAGAAAGCAGGACTTGATGTTTCGGTATTATCAAATTACTGACCCATCTACCTACTTCGATATATGTCTAAAGTTGTAGAAAGACTTGTCAACAGTCAGTTGACAGTTTTTTCAGAACACAATAGCATATTAGATCCCTCTCAGACAGGCTTCAGACCCGGGAACAGCAAAGAAACCACCCCCCTGGCAGTTTTGGACAATATAAGACTAAGGGTAGGTCAGGGCAGCCCTGATTCTATGACATTTGACACTGTCACACATAGGCGGTCATTCTGACCGCGGCGGTCGGCGGTCGCCGCCAGCCAAGCGGTTCCCGGCGAAAGACTGCGGCGGCCATTCTGGCTTTCCCACGGGGCCGGCGGGCGACCGCCAGAAGACCGGCGGCCGGGCCAGCGGGAAAGCCCCTTCAACAATGAAGCCGGCTCGGAATGGAGCCGGCGGAGTTCCAGGGGTGCGACGGGTGCAGTGGCAAAGCAGACAGTGAAAATCTTTGTGGGGCCCTGTTAGGGGGCCCCTGCACTGCCCATGCCAGTGGCATGGGCAGTGCAGGGGCCCCCAGGGGCCCCACGGCACCCGTTCCCGCCATCCTGGTTCTGGCGGTGGACACCGCCAGAAGCAGGCTGGCGGGAAGGCGGTCGGAATCCCCATGGCGGTGCTGCAAGCAGCGCCGCCATGGCGGATACCCTGGGCCAGCGGGAAACCGGCGGGAAACCGCCAGCTCCCCTTTTCTGACCGCGGCTTTACCGCCGCAGTCAGAATCACCCAGGAAGCACCGCCAGCCTGTTGGTGGTGCTTCCGCCGCCCTCCGCCATGGCGGTCATGGACCGCCAGGGTCAGAATGACCCCCATAGTCTTTTGATAAGGATAATCAAAAGACAAAGGCGGTCATTCTGACCGCGGCGGTCGGCGGTCGCCGCCCGCCAAGCGGATCCCGCCGAAAGACCGCTCCGCGCTCAAAAGACCGTGGCGGCCATTCTGGCTTTCCCGCGGGGCCGGCGGGCAACCGCCAGAAGACCGCCGGCCGGCCCAGCGGGAAAGCCCCTTTAACAATGAAGCCGGCTCGGAATGGAGCCGGCGGAGTTGCAGGGGTGCGACTGGTGCAGTGGCACCCGTCGCAATTTTCACTGTCTGCAAAGCAGACAGTGAAAATCTTTTTGGGGCCCTGTTAGTGGGCCCCTGCACTGCCCATGCCAGTGGCATGGGCAGTGCAGGGGCCCCCAGGGGCCCCACGGCACCCTTTCCTGCCATCCTGGTTCTGGCGGTGGACACCGCCAGAAACAGGCTGGCGGGAAGGCGGTCGGAATCCCCATGGCGGTGCTGCAAGCAGCGCCGCCATGGCGGATACCCTGGGCCAGCGGGAAACCGGCGGGAAACCGCCAGCTCCCCTTTTCTGACCGCGGCTTTACCGCCGCGGTCAGAATGGCCCAGGAAGCACCACCAGCCTGTTGGCGGTGCTTCCGCCGCCCTGGACCGCCAGGGTCAGAATGACCCCCAAAGCCAGGATCCACTCAGCAGTTCTATGATGAGTTGTCTCATTTTTGAGCAACAGAACTCAGTCTGTTCAGCTCGGGACTATACGTTCTTCTCCCCACAGTTCTAACTGTGGGGTGCTACAGGGCTCGTCGTTGAGCCCAACATTGTTTAATGTTTATGTTGCAGTCCTCGTGAAGTTGGTAAGTAAGTGGGGTTTTGCTCATATACTGATGCCATGCAATTGATCATCACCCTAAGTAAGAAAGTTGAAGAGACAAGATGGATTTGGGACTCATGAGGGAGGCCGGCATCCTTAGGAAATGCCCTAAGCCTAAAAAAAGTGGTAAGAAAGCTAGGGGTCTTGATTGATGAGTCTCTTACAATGCATGAACAAGTCACTGACACTTGTGGCAAATGCTAGGGCTTGTTAAAACTTCTCAAAAATCTCTTCTGTTGGATTCCTGTAGATTGGCGCAGAACCATAGTACAAGCCCTGGTGGTTAGCAGATTGGACTGTGAAAATGCCCTTTATGTGGGGATGTCGGACCATCTCTTCTCCCGCTTGCAGGTGGTTCAAAACATGTCTGCCAAACACATCTGCGAAAAATATAAGTACAGCTCTGCCTCTTCATGTCTCAATTCTATTTATTGGCTGCCTATCCGCATGAGGGTGAAATTAAAACTTTTATGCCATGCACACCGGGCTATTCAGAACTCCGGTCCTGCAATCTTTCAATCTGAAATGGAGTTCTATACTCCTACCGGAAACCTGAGAACTGCAAATCTTGCCCTTGACAAACTACATGGATGAAAAAAGTAAGAGCAGGAGGCCGGCCTTTCACCCATCTAGCCACAGAACAGTGGAATCCATTGCCTTCAAATCTTCGCTTCACACATAACTATCTAAGATTCAGAAAGAAGCTCAAAGCATGGCTCTTTCAAAATTAATTGTCTTTTTTTAGCACCTATTCAGAGTACTTCTATATATGTTACATTGTGAGCTATAGCACTGTGATATCCCTTTCAGGATGAATTTTACGCTTCATAAAAATTGTAAAATACATAAAATACCCATCTTGGTCTTCCAGGTTAACAGCCTGGCCCTCACACATACAGGCCCGTATTTATACTCCGTTTGCGCCGAATTAGCGTCGTTTTTTTCGACGCAAATTCGGCGCAAAACGAACGCCATATTTATACTTTGGCGTTAGACGCGTCTAGCGCCAAAGTATGGGCAAATAGCGTCATTTTTTTGCGTGAACGCCTTCCTTGCGTTAATGAGATGCAAGGAAGGCGTTCCCGTCTAAAAAAATGACGGCGACGCAAATGCGTCATATTTATACTCCCGGGCAAAAATCAAGCCCGGGAGGTGGCGGGTCAAAAAACCCCGCATTTGCGCCACTATTTAACGCCTGGGTCAGGGTAGGCGTTAAGGGGCCTGTGGGCTCAAAATGAGCCCACATGTGCCCTCCCCTGCCCCCAGGGACCCCCCCTGCCACCCCTGCCCACCCCAGGAGGACACCCAAGGATGGAGGGACCCACCCCAGGGACATTCAGGTAAGTTCAGGTAAGTATAATTTTTTATTTTTTTTAAAAAACATTGGGTGGCATAGGGGGGCCTTATTTGTGCCCCCCTACATGCCACTATGCCCAATGACCATGCCCAGGGGACAGAAGTCCCCTGGGCATGGCCATTGGGCAAGGGGGCATGACTCCTGTCTTTACTAAGACAGGAGTCATTTAAATGGCGTCTGGGCGTCGAAAATAATGGCGCAAATCGGGTTGAGGCGATTTTTTTGCCTAAACCTGACTTGCCCCATTTTAAGACGCCCTAACGCCATTTTCCCCCTACGCCGGCGCTGCCTGGTCTACGTGGTTTTTTTCCACGCACACCAGGCAGCGCCGGTCTGCTAGCGCCGCCTAACGCCATTCCATAAATACGGCGCCCGCATGGCGCCTCAGAATGGCGTTAGACGGCGCTAACTTTTTTGACGCTAAACTGCGTTAGCGCAGTTTAGCGTCAAAAAGTATAAATATGGGCCACAGTTTGATCTGATTGTCAACCGGTGTAAGTAGTGTATGAGGAAAAAGTAGGGTTATCATTAAACACAAAGGGGGTCATTACAACCCTGACGTTCGGTGTTAAAGCGGCGGTAAAACCGCCAACAGGCCGGCGGTAAAAAAAATTGAATTACGACCGTGGCGGAAACCGCCAACATAGACAGCCACTTTAACACTCCCACCACCACGCCGGTACAAACAAACACTGCGGCGGTAACCGCCAACAGACAGGCGGAGGACAATGTACCGCCCACACTATTACAACCCACCAATCCGCCACCTTTTCCGGGGCAGATTCACAGTGAACAAAAACACGGTGGAAGGGAAAACGCTCAACTCTACACACCCCACGAGGAATCAGGACACCATGGAACCGGAGCTCCAGATTCTGCCAGCCTTTATCTTCCTGCTCCTCTACCAGGAGCACGAACGCCGGCGGCGAAGACAACCGTTTGTACTGCACCTATGACAAAGGGGAGGGGGGAGGGAAAAATAGTGACACACGCAACACCCCCACCCCCACCCTCACCCACTACAACACACACGCTAATACATATTGACACATAACAGTTACACCCCCGAACCCCCCCTGGAAGAATGCAAGGACAAAAGGAAATGAGTCGAATAATTGTGATATATTCAATTACCTACATCAAAAATATTTACAAATATATACATTTATACTATATACAATTATATACACCAAGAGCACAAGTCCAAGGGATTCCACCATCATAGTCCGTGGATCACTGGGCCCAAAAGGCATGGGCGAGGCCCACACTCAATACCCAAACAAGACAGAGAGAACACTGCAGGGGCATCAGTTGGAAATAAAACAGGCACCTCAGGGGGAAGGAAGGGGGGGCACCTCAGCCGGTTGAGTGCATGACGCCAGATCCACAATGGGGCTCCATGCCCACTACTGCATCCTGGGGAGTGCAAAGCCACAGTCTCACAAGTCTCTACAGTGGGTGGTTTGCCCTCTGTTCAATCCTGGGGAGTGCAAAGCCACAGTCTCACAAGTCTCTACAGTGGGTGGTTTGCCCACTGTTCAATCCTGGGGAGTGCAAAGCCACAGTCTCTCAAGTGGATAACATTCTCCACTGGTTCTGGAGGGGGCTTTGTGCCCAGAGTGCTTCATCCTGCCAAGGACAGAGGTAGTGGATGTGAATCTCCACTGGTTCTGGAGGGGGCTTTATGCCCAGAGAGCTTCATCCTGCCAAGGACTGAGGTAGTGGATGCTCTTCTCCACTGGTTCTGGAGGGGGCATTGTGCCCAGAGTGCTTCATCCTGCCAAGGACAGAGGTAGTGGATGTGAATCTCCACTGGTTCTGGAGGGGGCTTTGTGCCCAGAGTGCTTCATCCTGCCAAGGACGGTGGTAGTAGATGTGAATCTCCACTGGTTCTGGAGGGGGCTTTGTGCCCAGAGTGCTTCATCCTGCTTGTGGCAGTCTCAGTAGCGTCAGAGCTTTTGGCGCTCATTGGCCTGCGGTGCTGGGGGCGGCGGTGTCCTGTTCAGCGGTGCTTGTGGCGGCGGTGTCCTTGGCAGCGGTTCAGCTGGTGGCGGTCTTGTCCTGTTCAGCAGTGCTGGTGGCGGCGGTGTCCTTGGCAGCGGTGCCTGTGGCGGTGGTGTCCTTGGCAGCGGTTCAGCTGGTGGCGGTCTTGTCCTGTTCAGAGGTGCTTGTAGCGGCGGTGTCCTTGGCAGCGGTGCTTGTGGCGGCAGTGTCCTTGGCAGCGGTTCAGCTGGTGGTGGTCTTGTCCTGGCCTGCGGGGCTGCTGGCGGCAGTGTCCTTGGCAGCGGTTCAGCTGGTGGTGGTCTTGTCCTGGCCTCCGGGGCTGCTGGCGGCGGTGTTCTTGGCAGTTCAGCTGGTGGCAGTATTTTCCTGGGCAGTGTGGCTGCTGGCGGTCCTGTCTGTGGCAGCGGGGCTGCTGGCGGTCGCCTCCTTGGCAGCGGGGCTGCTGCTGGAGGTCCTATCTGTGGCAGCGGGGCTGCTGGCGGTCGCCTCCTGGGCAGCGGGCTGCTGCTGGCTGTCTTCTCATGGGCAGTGTGGCTGCTGGCGGTCGCCTCCTGGGCAGCGGGTCTGCTGCTGGCAGTCCTGTCTGTGGCAGCAGGGCTGCTGGTGATCTTGTCCACCGTGCTGATCTTCCCAGACTTGACGGTTTTACTGTGCCCTTTCCCCACCTTGAATGGTGTCGCAGCTGTCTCCACACTCCCAACTGGACCCCTGGGGGTGGCTTTGGTGGCTGATTTCTTTCCCCTCTCACGCAGGGCACTGGCCAACTTTGATGCTTGACAGGTGGGGGACTTTCCGTGCTGTGGCTCCTTGCCACACTGGCTGCCCTGCTGCCTGGTGCACTCCATAATCCGGTGACTACTGGCACCACTGGTCCCGCGGATGTTGTGGTTGAGGTGCTAGATTGAGACCTGGAGAGTCGGGCCCTAGGGGACTGAAGGGGTGGGGAAGGTGAGGGAAAGAGGTCAAGGCTGGCCAGGAAATGTTTCTTAGGAACACTGGGACGGGTAGCTGGAAGGGGTTTGGGAGTGGAGGAAGAGGTTGTGGTTGTAGGAGGTGTACGTTTCGTGACTTTGGGTGAAGGTGCCCGGGCTGGAGGCTGTCGTGAGGTGGATAGCTGTTGGGTGGGTGTGTGGCTGCGTTTGTGTACCTTGGGAGGTGGCCTCAGAGACACACTGGGAGAGGACACAGGGGATGTGTGAATGGTAGTGGGGGTGGTGACTGCACGTGAGCGGGGTGTGGTGGTGCGTGTGCTGGTGATGGAAGTAGTGGCTGAGGATGTAGTGCATGCAGGTATGAGTGGAGACGAGACAGGGAGGGAGGAGGGAGACGAGGAGGAGGGGGACACAGTGGAGGCAGTGGATGTTGGTGTGTATGCATGTGTGTGATGCTTGTGTGAGTGCCTGTGGGATGTGTGGTGCTTATGTTTGCCAGAGCTTCCCTTGTGTGTTGATGTGTGTGCATGCTGATCTGATGGTGTGCTTGGGATAGGCTGAGGTACAGGGGTGTGGGTCTGGGTGGAGGAAGTTGGAGGGGGGAGGCTAGAGATAGGGACAATGGCTGCCATCAGTGCTGAGGCCAGAGTCTAAAAAGCTCGCTGAAGGGCTGCCTGACCAGAGTGAATGTCCTCCAGGAATGCATTGGTTTGTTGCAACTGCCTCTCTACACCCTGGATGGCATTCAAAATGGTAGACTGCCCAACAGTGAGGGACCTGAGGAGGTCAATGGCCTCCTCACTGAGGGCAGCAGGGGTGACTGGGGTAGGGCCTGAGGTGCCTGGGGCGAAGGTGATGCCCACCCTCCTGGGTGAGCAGGCATGGGCAAAAGCTGAGGGCTTCTAGGAGGGCGGTGCTGGTAGCGGGGTGGCGGCTGTACCTGTAGATGCGGGTGCACAGATGGTGCCGCCACTGCAAGGGGGCTCCCATCACAGGAGGAGTCCGTCTCTCTGGTGTCAGCTCCTGTCCCCGCCGTGGAGATCCCATCACCCTCCGTCCCACTGGTGAATTCAGAGTCTGTAGTCTCGCCCTCCAGGGCCATGTGTGATGCAGCTCCCTCCTGCTCCGGTGCCACTGCTCCTCCACCTAATGATGCTAATGCACACAAGAACAGGGAGACCACAAAAAGGGGGGGGGAGACAGAAGAAAGACATGTTCAGTGCATGCAATACCGCTATCGTTGCCGGACATGACAGACACATAAGCCCCCTGCACTGCGCCACTCACTTGGGGTCCACTATTCAATCTCTGGGACATGGGTTACAAGGCTATGGCCGATTTCTGCACACATGGATGTCACAGGATCCTGACTAGGTGTAGTTGGCACTGTACACAGGTGGGGTGGGGTGCCACAGGGCTTGCCTGAAGAAGGGAACTTAACTACCAAACTTGCCTTTGCCTAAGGGAACCCACAGCCCACCTCCCCCACCCAGACACCTACAGTGCGCTGAATCAGCAGAATGAGAGTGTACTCACCCCCTTGTGGCTGCTGTGATGCCCTCAAGCGCCCATCCAACTCCGGATATGCCACCACCAGGATCCTGAACATCAGGAGGGTCATGGTGCAACAGGCACCCCTCCCACGTTGGGAGGCCATCCCCAGCTGGGCCTCCGCCATCTTCTTGCTCCAGCGGCGAATGTCCTCCCATCTTTTCCGGCAGTGGGTGCTCCGTCTGTGGTAGACCCCCAGTGTCTGGACTTCCTTGACGATGGCACGCCAAATGTCCTTCTTCTGGTGGGCGCTGACCTACAGGAATTGTACAGGCGTAAAAGAGTAGTAATTACCAACTGCACCGTCACAGTCATTGGACCGCATCCCTACCCTTGCCATGACGCACATGCACTCACCGTCGTTTCATGCACACCTCATTCTCACCCCCCCATCTTTCATCCACCCCACTCCACACAGGCATTGCCCATACAGCATGCACACAGTGTACTTACCTGTTTGTCTGGAGGACCTAAGAGTTGCGTGTACTGGGGGAGGACCCCATCCACGAGTTTCTCCAACTCCTCCGTGCTGAAAGCAGGGGCCATTCCCCAGACACATGAGCCATTGTCTCTTCCAGACTGAGGTCCCAGCAGCACTTGCAGTGTAGGTCCTCTCCTGTCGAAGATCAGGTATCGAGTGATTGAACAGAGAGAAAATGGCAGTCACGTCCGTGGTGGTGCTTACCATCACCGCCGGCGTACATCGTCATTGGCTCGTGGGACCCATAGGGTCCAATGTTAACCAATGCAGGATTGCGCACGGTCTTCGACCGCCTACCACGCCAGCGCAGTTACCTCATATCCCCTTGTCCCACCTTACAGGTCAGGCAGCCGCCATTTCAGGGGCCCACATGGCTTTATTTTTTACTGCGTCACACATACCTAGCCCTTGCCCCAACACAATTACAGGCAAAATTTGATTTCTGAATGTTTTCGGAGTGAGCTGTTCTCCCACATAGGCACCGTCCGCTGGGGCATGTGAGGAGATGGCGGCATCCTGCGGTGTACAGACCGCCGGTGGACCTGTCGACAATGGAGGAAAGACATGTGATCATCACCTACAGGCTTGATCGTGCCACAATCCAGGAACTGTGTGCCCAGTTGGAGCCAGACCTGATGTCAGCTATCTGCCATCCAACAGGAATCCCCCCTCAAGTGCAGGTACTGTCAGTACTCCATTTCCTAGCAAGTGGGTATTTTCAAACAACAGTGGCCATAGCATCAGGGATGTCCCAGCCTATGTTTTCCAACGTGTTGTCCAGAGTGTTGTCTGCCCTGCTGAAACACATGCGCAGCTACATCGTTTTCCCTCAGGTGGAGGATTTGTCTACAGTGAAATGTGATTTCTATGCCCTGGGACATATCCCCAACATCATAGGTTCCATTGATGGGACACATGTGGCCTTGGTTCCCCCACGCAGGAGTGAACAGGTGTACAGAAACCGGAAGAGTTACCATTCCATGAATGTGCAGATGGTGTGTTTGGCAGACCAGTACATCTCCCATGTTAATGCAAAATTTCCTGGCTCAGTGCATGACGCTTACATCCTGCGGAATAGCAGCATCCCTTATGTGATGGGGCAACTACAGAGGCACCAGGTGTGGCTTTTAGGTGAGCACATGGACCCAAATCAGTGGGAATAGTTGTCTGGGTCTGTGGATGTCCCTATGAGTTAGTGTGTCTAACCGCTGTCCCTCTCCATTTGCAGGTGACTCTGGTTACCCCAACATATCATGGCTACTGACCCCAGTGAGGAATCCCAGGACAAGGGCAGAGGAACGCCACAATGAGGCCCATGGGTGAGCTAGGAGGATGATAGAGTGGACCTTCGGCCTCCTGAAGGCCAGGTACCGGTGCCTCCACATGACAGGAGGTTCCCTATTCCACTCACCAAAGAAGGTATGCCAGACCATTGTGGCCTACTGTATGCTTCACAACTTGGCTTTGTGACGACAGGTGCCTTTTATGCAGGAGGATGGTCCAGATGGAGGTGTTGTGGCAGCTGTGGAGCCTGTGGACAGTGAAGACGAGGAAGTAGAAGAAGAGGACATCGACAACAGGAACACAGTGATCCTGCAATACTTCCAGTGAGACACAGGTAAGAAGACATACCTGCCTGCTACATCTAATTTAAATCCACTACCTCTCTACTGTCTGCATTTTCACCCAGTGAATGGTCACTGAGTTGTCACTTTCCCTTACGATTTCACAGATGTGGGTCCCACTGTGTGACATCTGCTTTATTTCCTCATGGACTAGAGCTGTGTGACATGGGTATGTTGACATTACATTTGAAAGAGCATTTTGCCACTGTTATTGCTAATACACTATTTCAAAATCACAGACATACTCCAGATTGTTTTGAGCTGTAAGGGTGTTTAATGAAGTGCTCAGTATTGGAGGGGGTTGTAAAATGGTGAGGGGTGATGGTGGAGGAATGTCCATGGCAGAGTCCAGTCTATTAGTCTCACAGGTGCATTGTCCAAAGGGGCATAGGAAGTCGAGCGGGGGCAGTTTAAGTATGGATAGGGTGACAAGGTGGGACAAATGGATGACAATCAGGGTGGTCTCCTTTCTTGGCGAGGGTCTTTGCATCATTCTCTGTCTTTGTCCTGGATCTCAGGGACCGTTTGCGGGGTGGTTCTCCCTCTGCAGGGGGTGGGGTGCTGGTGTGGTGGTTCTGTGGCAGTGCCTCCTGTCCACTAGTGCCGGCGGAGGTGGGGGCAGTTCATTGTCCAGGCTAGTGTCAGGGGCCACTTGTAGTGCCACAGTGTCCCTCCTGGTGTTGACGAGTTCCTTCAGCACCCCTACAATGGTGCCCAGGGTGGAATAATGGATTTTAGTTCCTCCCTGAAGCCCAAATACTGTTCCTCCTGCAGCCACTGGGTCTCCTGAAACTTGGCCAGTACCATTGCCCTTGTCTCCTGGGAATGGAGGTAGGCTCCCATGATGTTGGAGAGGGCTTTGTGGAGAGTGGGTTCCCTGGGCCTGTCCTCCCCCGTCGCACAGCAGCCCTCCCAGTTCCCCTGTGTTCCGGTGCCTCTGTCCCCTGAACAGTGTGCCCACTGCCACTGCCCCCAGGTCCCTGTTGTTGTTGGGGTGGTGGGTCATCCTGGGTTCCCTGTAGTGGTGGACACACTGCTGATTGAAGTGTCCTGGGGTCAGAGGTATGGGCCCACTGGGTGCTGTGCTGGTGTTTCCAGAGGGGGGAAGCCCTGTAGTGGCCTGTGCCAGTGTGAGGGGAACCGACTGTCCCGAGGTCCCAGATGGGCCGGGCTGGTCATCTAGATCCAGTAGGACAGAGCTGCTGTCATCACTGTGGGCCGCTTCTGTGGGTGGAGTGGACATGTCTGGACCCTCCTGTCCGGTGACGTTGAGTATGGGTCCTGCAGGGGGTTAAAGGCATGATTATTGCATCTGTGTGTGCCATGTTGTGCAATGGGTGGGTGACCGTGTACCCCAGTGCTTTCATTCTTGTGTGGGACCTTGTGTGATGATGGTTTAGGGGTGTGTATGGAGCTTTGGTGTTGCATGCAGGGCTTGGGTTTGGGATGGGTGGGTTGTGATATTGGGACATGTGTGAGGAGTAGGAGTAATGGGGTTGAGGGTGAGGGTGAGGGTATGTGATGGCATGCAGGTAGGGTGGGGGATATAGTAGTAAAGATTTGACTTACCAGAGTCCATTCCTCCAGCTACTCCTGCGAGGCCCTCAAGATGCATAATAGCCAAGACCTGCTCCTCCCATGTTGTTAGTTGTGGGGGAGGAGGTGGGTGTCCGCCGCCAGTCCTCTGTACCGCGATTTGGTGTCTTGAGACCACGGAACGCACCTTCCCCCGTAGGTCGTTCCACCTCTTCTTGATGTCATCCCTAGTTCTTGGGTGCTGTCCCACTGCGTTGACCCTGTCCACGATTCTTCGCCATAGCTCCATCTTCCTAGCTGTGGAGGTGTGCTGCACCTGTGATCCGAATAGCTGTGGCTCTACCCAGATGATTTCCTCCACCATGACCCTGAGCTCCTCCTCAGAGAACCTGGGGTGTCTTTGCAGTGCCGTGGGGTGGTGTGGGTGATGTGTGAGGTGGTGTGTGTTGTGATGTGTTGGGTGATATTTAGTGGTGTGTTGTGTGAGGTGCGTGGATGTTATGTGGGTGATGGTGTTGGGTGTCTGTGGATGCTCGTTTGTAGTTGGTGGTGTCTCTCTCTGGCCTTCTGTCGCAATTGTTGTCGTATGGGTCTGTGGGTAATGTGGGTGTGTGTTTTATATTGTATTGGGTGTGTGGGAGTGGTGTGTATATGTGTATCAGGTGTGTGTATTTCGAATTGTCCAATATGGATGTGTTTTGTAAATGTGTGTATATTTTGAGCATGACGGTGTGTACCGCCAATGGAATACCGGGGTTGAAAGACCGCTGCGTGGATTTGTGGGTCATCGTGATAGTGTGGGCGTATTCCTGTTGGCGTGACGGTGGAGGATTTCTTATTGCCAGTTTATCACTGACCTTTGGTGTGGTGGACTTGTGTGGGTGTCTAGATTTTGGCGGATTCCGGTCTTTGGGTCATAATGGCCATGGGGGAATTCCGCGGCTGTGGCGGTGTCACAGCAGTCTTCTGCGCAGCGGTAAGCGGCTTTTACTGCCAATGTTGTAATGACCACCGTAGTTCAGTCTGAGGGCCACTGTCATCTTGATGGTTTGTATAATACCCCATAGTGATAACTGTAATTGCTCCGACCCCACATACTCCTGCTACATTTTCAGATTGTTTTGTTCCATTTGTTTAAGAATGCTGCTAACTGAGATGCCTAAACATTTCAACCACTTAAATATCCATTTAAAGGGAAAACCTCTCAGCAATTACACCATTGTGATTCTTGTCATAGGTAGGACTTCACATTTCATTCAGTTGATTTTATGACCGGAGAAGAGAGAGGTTCCTGTGATGGTGAACATGAGAGCCAACATGGATGATTCAGGTGATGTCAAGATTAGAAGGATGTCATTTGCACATACCATGAGTTTCGACTGCTGAGGCTATTCCTGTGATGTCTGATGTTCCTGAATGGCTATCCGCAGTGGCACCAAGCAATCACAAATAACAATAGGGAGAACGGATAGACCTTTCTGGTCTCTCTAGCTACAGTTTTTCTGTCTGAGATAAAGTTGTTATTGTTGACGTGTACCGTCTCATAGCGTTTGAACCACCCTTATGAGCATGTATCCAAAATCCATTCATGTCATCACTGTGAATATGTATCCCCATTCCACTTGGTCAAAGCCATTCTCCTCATCTAGATAGTGGGTCACTGTTTCTATCTGAGCATTAATGACTTTCCGAAGTAGATGGATAAAGACCGTGAGATGATCCTTAGAAGCACAAATTCCACCTGATTTTAAAAGATGAGAAGGGGTATCAACTTCTTCAGCCTGCCCACCAAAACATTTGCCCACATTTTTACACCATGATTCAGAAGCAAGACGGGTCTGTAATTGGCTGTATATAAGGGATCTCTAAAAGCTTTGGGGATCAGTAAGATATATGCATTGTTGAAATCTTGTTAGAAATTGCCTACTTCAGTAGCCTTTTTTAAAACTTGAGTCAGCAGAGGTACTGCCCATTTCACTATAGTTTTGTATTAATCAATAGGGAAACCATCTTACCCACGGACATTGCAAAAAACCATGCCTTAATGGCTTCTTCAAATTCCAAATTTCTCTTTCTTTTGTGTGGATGTTATCCATCAGGACCTCTTCTTATCTTTGTCTCTCTAGCTTTTGTCTATGTGAAACTTTGCATACTATTTTCCCCAAGATAGTTCTTGTAGGCATCCCAAACAATAGTTTGAATGGCTGACCCCCTGTTATAATCAAATATTTCCGTGGTCTTGTCTGCCAATTCCCTATTGATGTTCTCTTTAAACAATAAAGCTCTATTCAATGTCCACCTCATCCTACATGTCCTAACCGGGAACTTAAACATGAGGCCACAGCTGAATGATCCAGCAGCAGAGCTGGGTGCCGGGTCACTGACTCTACCCTTTCGTACATTGCTTCATCAAGGAGGAAAATGACCAACTCTTGAGTAGTGCCCATATTTCTTACTGCGGAAAATAAAAGATTTCTATGTACCAGTTCCTACACCAAATATCTATCAACCCTAAATCTCTCATCATATCCTTTAGCTTTCACCCTGTTTTTGAAGAATGTATATATTTAGGTTTGGATTCCGCCTGTTTCACTTTATCTAAAACAATATTGAAATCTCCTCCCACAAATATAGGTGTAGGGTGTCAGCACTCACCTGGTTCCTATCGCAAAGACAATGCTGGACCCCAAATCCCAGCTGGGGCAGCAGTGTGAACCAAGTAATAATTATCCAGTTTCACTAGCTGCCCCCGATAGGAAGGGGGGATTAGGAGAAAACCTGAAAAAATGGACTGGATTCACTGGCCTGCTCAGCTGCCTTTTACCACGGCCTAGAAGTGTCTGTACTCCCTGTGCCTCATTAGTGTTAATGCCAGTGTGAAGCACTGAAAATAACAAGAAGCATAGTTTACCAAAAATTCTCAGCTCATAGTCTTTTAGCAAGTATTACGTAAAAGAGCAGCAACCATTTAAAAAAATAAACTGGAGTTTTCTGACACTCCCAAGAAGGTCATAACATACAAGGTTCTGATACAAAACTCGAATGCAAGTTTTTGCATTAGTAGCTTCCTCAATACCTGCACCAACAAGTCAGAAAATATTGTAGTTAAATTATTCAGTTCAGGTATAATAAAGTTCAAAATACTCAAAAAATAAGAGTCCAGAGCACTGGGACTTTACAGGTCTGAGGGACTCAAAAATTGTCCGATCTCCATGATTGTATTTATGCCATCACAAAACTCAGTCTTGTATTATGTAAACTAAACTATGAATTAGTGATCACTTACCTGAGGACCAAGTACTTACCCTTGTCTTAGGACTTAAACTAGAATCAGAGGAAAGACAGGAGGCTGTGGTTTAAGAAGGCCATGAAAGGTGGGAATCTTAGCCAAGAATGTAGTCATTTTAAGCTTCACAGAATTCCAAATCACTAGTTCAGCAGGAAGGCTTGGAAGACTGGAGCACTGGACATTCCAGATGACCCGGGAGGTGAGTGCAGAGAAGATGCTTGTGCAGGACAGAAATGAGGCCAAGCCCTGATTCAGGTTCAGATGAGGTATTTATGCTGATGTGGAAGGAGAGAGTGTTCCATAAAGGGATGTGTCTCATGTGGAATTATTAGACTTTTTCAAGGAACCTTGGTATGAACATATGTTACACAAAGGGATATGACTTCTTGCAGGAGGCATATGCAAGTGACAGTTGGAAACAATTTACACTTTAACGGAATCCAAGAGTATGATAGTAGAGGTCAAAAGGTCAGAGTGATACAGCTTGTTTTGCTAATATACAATCTTATCTGATAGGAGACATTTTCATAGGTTAAAGCTTTACTTTCAATGCACAAGTTAAAATTAGCTCTTTCACTATATAGGTTAGAAAATTAACTAGAATCCTCCTAGTGGATTTTCGATTTGGATTCTGCTTAAAGGGATCTCTGAGGATTATTTGGATTTCAAGGTCAAGATTATTATCAGGCCCATCCTGCAAGACTCCTCTCTTTAGAAGTTTATTTGCAAATCCCTTTAAGTCATTGGCTTTGACTGCAACTGGAATATTCGAAAATCTTAGATTGCTCAGCCTCAAATGATTTTCCAATCTTTCAATATCTTCTTTCAGGAGCATATTTTGTTGTCTTAATCCTATTTCCTATAGACAAAGAGTAGCTCTTTCCGTAACCTCTTCCAGTACCTGTGTTCGCTCTGTAAGGTCATCCAGTTTACTCAAAAAAGAGTGACATGTCCCCTTTATTTCTTCTGGTAATTTTCAGACGTCTCATAACTTCATCATAATTTCAGCTTTCTGGCCCAGAAGAATCCCCTCTAAGGAAGTGTCTGGGTTATCACTGTTGTCAGTCTTAATAGGTTCTTCACTATGTATAATCCCCTTAGAGGCATCTCCTTTCCAAACACCTGATCTGCCCAACTTGCAATCTGTTGATAGACAAGAAGCGCCCTCTACCTCTTCTGCTTATAAAAATACCTAAAACCTATTTGCTGTAGCTAAGTCTTCTTGAGCAACCCCCTGAATACGGTTCCCCTCTTCTCTTGTTCAGACACCTGTATCCAATCCTTGGCTGGCATTGCAAACATCTTTGTTTTTCTGTTTCTCTATTTTAAAGGCAAGGGTGTTGGTTTCTTTGTTGCCTCAGCTGCTTTTCTCTCAGCTGTCTTAGTATAAGCACTGCTTGGACTAAGTATTTATTTCTTTGCAGGGGTAATCTTTTTTAATGAACACCTTTGCTAGTTTCCCCATATGGAGTTGTCTCGCTTGTCTGCCTTTTTCTCCCAGTCTGCTGATCGTAATGAATATCTATTTCTGCCAGGCATTTTAGTAGAAATATATTGTGAGAAGTGTACAGTTTTCCTATAGTTTATGTCTAAACACCCAACTATAGAATATTAACAAGAGCAGCACAGGATTCTATATGTTTGGTTTTTATTTCAAATATAGTATTAATGAAACATCCTTCAGACTTTGGGCATATTTACAAGAAAGTGACGCATCGGTCCCAATGCGCCACTTTTCTGACGTGCCCCTACTGCCACCTAACAACCCCATGGTTGCACTGTATTTACAATTCCGTGTACCATGGTGGTTGTTAGGACAATAGCATCAAAAAGTTTGACGTTATTGTGGTGTTTTGCAGGATTAGCGCCAAAAATGATAGTACTAATCTTGCAAAGTAAAGGGAGGCCCACTGAAAACAATGGGAGCGTCATTTTATTGCCTGCCTTGGGCAGGCATTAAAAGTGACGCTAAAAATGGCATTGTGAAAGCTGTAAATTTCACTGCGCCATTTTTACTGGCCTACTAGTGGGAGAATGCCCCCCTTACATACATTATCCCTGCCGCAGGCATAATGTGGCGCAAGGGGTAACAAAGTGGTGCAATGCATGCATTGCGCCACTTTGTTGATATGGCGTGATGAAAAGGCCACCTTAATGCCACATTAGCATAAGTAAGTTGGCCCTACTCCAGCAGAGTACATAAGTAGCGTAAAAAAGAAATACAATATTGCCCCGTACCATGCGCCATGGTGCACAGTATTTTAAATATGGTGCACACATGTTGGCGGTAGGGGGGCGCTAACACGTATTTCACCCCCCTAAGAGCTTGTTGGGTGGGGGCTTTTTCACATCTGGAAGTCAATACAAACATTGTTCAATTATTTACATTGTCTGTAATGTATTTACACAACATGTGAGTCGTGGTTTTATCAAAAGGTGCTCATAGATCTAGTTCTAATGGTCGGGTTAGTGCTCAAACATTGTGCCCCATTCCTCTTAGATAAAAACAATTATTATTAAGTTGATGAGGTTAATACTTAAGTTTTAAGCACATGTGCTTGGTACTAAATTGTCGTAATTTTTTTAAAAAAAAGTCTTCTTGTCTCCAGTTTTTATTACCTTTTGAAAATATATTCTGAAGTCCTGATTCTAGATACCTCCTGGTTTTGACTCTGTCTTTAACGATAATAAAATAAGATAAGCTGCAAATAGGGGAATACTCTGGTAATACTACGAATATCTAATGTGATTTAAAAACTATTAGGAAGATAAGCAAAAGAAGAATGGCAAAATACCATGCTTAGTCACCCAGACAAACACTGGCCGGTGCAGACATTCCAAGTCGTAATGGTGAAAGGGTTATTGTGTTGGTAATGGCATTTACACCTTGGATAGGTTTCACCCAGAAACTTAAAAGTGTAAGTACAAAAGTGATAATCTAAGAGCAGGCTCGGGAGTTGGCTGGCTCAGGACAAATAAAACTATGTCAGGGGTGGAATAGCATTCGCTTCAGATTGTTAGGAAAAACTACATAAGGCAAGGTATAGTAAAATTGCACCACATTTGGAAACCGGATATCAAAAGTGCGATGATGCCATTAATGCCCTGTTATAGGTTACTATGGCGGTCATTACAACATTGGCGGTAAAAGCCGCGTACCGCTGTGCAGAAGACCGCCAACATACCGCCACGGCTGTGGAAATCCACAACAGCTCTTATGACCCACAGCTCGGAATCCGCCAAAATTCAGACACCCAAACAAGTCCGCCACACCAAAGGTCAGTGATAAACTGGCGAAAACAAAACCTCCACCGTCACGCCAACAGAAATACGCCAACACTATCACGACCCACGAATCCACGCAGCGGTCTTTCAACCGTGGTATTCCAATGGCAGTACACACTGCTGCGAACAAAATACACACACCTTTACAAAACACAGCCACATTGGACAATTCGAAATACACACACCTGATACACATACACACACCACTCCCACACACCCAATACAATATAAAACACACACTCACATCACCCACAAACCCTTACGACAACAAATCACGAATGAAGGCCAGAGAGAGACATCACCATCAACAACACTAGCATCTGCAGGCACACAACACCATCACCCACATAACTTCCACGAACTGCACACTACACAACACTACATATCAGCACACGTATACCACACACATCACCCCACACATCACTTACACCACCCCATGGCACGGCAAAGACACCCCAGGTTCTCGGAGGAGGAGCTCAGGGTCATGGTGGATAAAATCGTCCGGGTAGAGCCACAGCTCTTCGGAGCACAGGTGCAGCACACATCAATTGCAAGGAAGATGGAGCTATGGCGAAGAATAGTGGACAGGGTCAACGCAGTGGGACAGCACCCAAGCAATCGGGAGGATAACAGGAAGAGGTGGAACGACCTACGGGGGAAGGTGCGTTCCGTGGTCTCAAGACACCACCTTGCGGTTCAGCGGACTGGCGGGGACCCCCACCTCCTCCCCCACAACTAACAACATGGGAGGAGCAGTTCTTGGCGATTCTGCATCCTGAGGGCCTTGCAGGAGTAGGTGGAGGAATGGACTCTGGTAAGTCAAATCTTAACTATTACATTCCCCACCCTACCTGCATGCCAGCACGTACCCCCCACCCTCACCCCCATCACTCTAACTCTTCACAAATGTCCCAGCAGCACAAACCACACATCCTAACACCAAGCCCTGCATGCAACAACAAAGCATGGACACCCATTACCAAAGCATGCACACTGCACATACCCATACACCTCCCAAAACCATCATCACACAAGGTCCCACACAGGAATACAAGCACTGGGGTACACGGTCACCCACCCATTGCACACCATGCCACACACAGATGCAATAATCATGCTTTTATACCCCTGCAGGACCCCTACCCAACGTCACCGGACAGGAGGGTCCACGCATGTCCACACCACCAACAGAAGAGGCCCACAGTGATGACAGCACCTCTGTCCAACTGGATCTAAATGACCAGCCCGGCCCATCAGGGACCTTGGGACAGTCAATTCCCCACACCCAGTCCCAGGCCAGCACAGAGCTTCCCCCCTCTGGAAACACCAGCACAGCACCCACCCAGCGGGCCCATACCTCCGTCCCCAGGACACGTCAATCAGCTGTTTGTCCACCACTACAGGGAACCCAGGCTAACCCACCACCCCAACAACAACAGGGACCTGGGGGCAGTGGTAGTGGGCACACAGTCCAGGGGACGGAGGCCCAGGAACACAGGGGAACTAGGAGGGCTGCTGTGCGACAGGGGGCAGACAGGCCCAGGGAACCCACTCTCCACGAGGCCCTCTCCTTCATCATGGGAACCTACCACCATTCCCAGGAGACGATGGCAACGGTACTGGCCAACTTTCAGGAGACCCAGCGCCTGCAGGAGGAACAGTATATGGGCTTCAGGGAGGAACACAGAACCATCAATTCCACCCTGGGCACCATCGTAGGGGTGCTGAAGGAAGTACTCAACACCAGAAGGAATACTGTGGCAGTACAAGGGGCCCCTGACACTAGCCTGGACGATGAACTGCCCACCACCTCCGCCAGCGCTAGTGGACAGGAGGCACCGCCACAGGACCACCACACCAGCACCCCACCCCCTGCAGAGGGAGAACCACCTCGCAAACGGTCCCTGAGATCCAAGACAAAGACAGAGAACGATGCCAAGACCCCCGCCAAGAAATGAGACCACCCTGATTGTCATCCTACTGTCGCACTTTGTCACCCTGTCCATCCTTAAACTGCCCCAGCTACACTTCCTATGCCCATATGGGCAATGCACCTGTGAGACTCATAGACTGGACTCTGCCATGGACATTCCTCCGCCATCACCCCTCACCATTTTACAACCCCCTCCAATATTGAGCACTTAAATAAACACCCTTAAAGCACAAAACAATCTGGAGTCTGTCTGTGATTTCGTAATACTGTATTAGCAATAACTGTGGCAAAAAGCTTTTTCATTGGTAATGTCAACATACCTATGTCACACAGCTCTAGTCCATGAGGAATCAAAGCAGATGTCACACAGTGGGACCCACATCTGTGAAATCGTAAGGGAAAGTGACAACTCAGTGACCATACACTGGGTGAAAACGACAGACAGTAGAGAGGCAGTAATGTTTAAGTACATGTAGTAGCCAGGTCTGTATTCTTAGTCCCTGTTGTCCATGTCTTCTTCCTCTGCTTCCTCATCTTCACTGTCCACAGGCTCCACAGCTGCCACTACACCGCCATCTGCACCATCCTCCTGCAGAAAAGGGCACCTGTTGTTGCAAAGCCAAGTTGTGAAGCATTCAGCAGGCCACGATGATCTGGCACACCTTCTTTGGTGAGTAGAATAGGGATCCACCTGTCATATGGAGGCACCTGAACCTGGCCTTCAGGAGGCCGAAGGTCCGTTAGATTACCCTCCTCTGTTCGCCCATGGGCCTCATTGTAGCGTTCCTCTGCCCTTGTCCTGGGATTCCTCACTGGGGTCAGTAGCCATGACCGGTTGGGGTAACCAGAGTCACCTGCAAATGGCGAGGGACAACTGTTAGACACACACTAACCTGGAATGATATCCCCAGACCCACACAACCATTCCCACTGACTAGCTTCCAGGTGCTCACCTAATAGCCACACACAGTGCCTCTGGAGTTGACCCATCACATAAGGGATGCTGCTATTCCGCAGGATGTGGGCGTCATGCACTGAGTCAGGGAACATGGCATTCACATGGGAGATGTACTGGTCTGCCAAACATACCATCTGTACATTTCTCGAATGATAACTCTTCCGGTTTCTGAACACCTGTTTACTCCTTTTTTGGGGGGTACCAAAGCCACATGTGTCCCATCAATGGCACCTATGATGTTGGGGATATGTCCAAGGGCATAAAAATCACCTTTCACTGTAGGCAAATCCTCCACTTGAGGGAAAACGATGTAGCTCCGCATGTGTTTCAGCAGGGCAGACAACACTCTGGACAACACGTTGGAAAACATAG